>NC_083350.1:186417023-187617023 GCF_030254825.1 Meriones unguiculatus
ACTCACAGATGATAGGATAGTACACATAAGTGAATCCCCAAAACTCTACCAGAGAACTCATATAGCTGATAAACACCTCCACCAAAGTGGCAGAATACTAAATTAAGTCAAAAATTCAGTAGCCCTCCTGTACACAAACAACAAATGGGCTGAGAAAGAAATTAGGGAAACTACACCCTTTACAATAGCCACAAGCAATATAAAGTTTCTTGGCATAACTCTGATAAAGCAGGTGAAAGACCTGTATGACAAGAACTTCAGGACTCTGAAAAAAGGAATTTGAAGAAGATACCAGAAAATGGAAAGATCTCCCATGCTCATGGATCAGTAGGATTAACATAGTAAAAATGGCCATCTTACCAAAAGCAATCTACAGATTCAATGCAATTCCTATCAAAACACCAACATAGTTCTTTATAGACCTTGAAAGAACAATTCTCAGTATGGAAAAATAAAAACCCAGAATAGCTAAAACAATCCTATACAATGAAAGAATTTCTAGAGATATTTCCATCCCTGATTTCAAGCAGCACTACAGAACAATAGTATTTTTAAAAAGAATGGTATTGGCATTGAAACAGACTTGTTGATAAGTAGAATAGAATCAAAGACCCAGAAATAAACTCACACGCCTATAGACACTTGATTTTTTGACAAAGAAATTAAAGCCATACAATGGAAAAAAATAAAGCACCTTCAACAAATGGTGCTCGTCTAACTGGATGTCCACATGTAGAAAAATGCAAATAGATCCATATTTATCACCCTGTGGAAAACTCAAGTCCAAGCGGATCAAAGACCTTAACGTAAAACCAGAAACACTAAATCTTTTAGAAGAGAAAGTGGGATCAGCCTTGAACTCATGGGCACAGGGGAAAAATTCCTGAACAGAACCCCAACAGCTCAGGATCTAAGATCAAGAATTAATAAATGGGACCTCATGAAATTGAAATGCTTATGTAAGGTAAAGGACACTGTCAATAAAACAAAATGACAGACTACAGATTGAGAAAGATCTTCACCAACCCTACATCTCACAGAAGGCTAATATCCAAAATATATAAACAACTCAAAAAATTAAACACCAACAAATGAAATAATCCAATTTAAAGAATGGGATACAGAGCTAAACAGAGAATTCTCAACAGAGGAATCTCAAATGGCCAAGAAGCACTTAAAGAAATGTTCAACTTCATTACTCATCATAGAAATGCAAATCAAAATAATTCTGAGATTCCATCTTATACCCATCAAAATGGCTAATATCCAAAACCCAGGTGAGAGCACATGCTGGCAAGTATGTGGAGAAAGGGGAACCCTCCTCCATTGCTGATGGGAGTACAAACTTGTACAACCACTTTTGGAAATTAATCTGATGCTTTCTCAGAAAACTGGGAATAGTTCTAGATCCAGCTTTACCACTCCTGGGCATATACCCAGAAGAAGCTCTACCATATAAGAAGCACATTTGCTCAACTATGGTCATAGCAGCTTTATTCATAATAACCAGAAACTGGAAACAACTCAGATGTCCTTCAGTGAAAGAATGGATAAAGGAACTGTAATACAATAAAATAATACTCATCTATTAAAAAGAAAGTAATCATGCAATGTACTGGCAAATGTATGGAGCTAGAAAAGATCATCCTGAGTGAGGACACACATGGTATGTACTCACTTATAAGCAGATATTAGCCTTATAACATAGGATAATCATACTACAATTCACAGACTCAAGAAAGCTAAGTAACAAGGAGAACCCAAGGGAGGACGTTTGAATCTCACTCAGAAGGGGAAATAGAATAGACAGTGAAAGTGGCTGAAGAGAGGGAAGAGGATAGGATAGGGATTGCTAAGGGAAATGAGGGTGGGGATCAGAAATGAGTGTGGGGAGAGCCAGAGAGAAGACAGAGGGTCTTCAGAAAGAAGATAAACTGTGGACAGGGGATTTCTGTGACAAGCTGGAGACGTAGGACAGAGTAGGCTTCTTGGAGAATATGGGGTGACTCTAGCTGAGTTCTATAACAGCGGGGATCATGAAGGCTGAAGAGGCCACCCTCTATCCAGATGGGACTCCTAGTGGAGGGAAGGGAACATCAACCCACCCATAAAAACTTTCACCCAAAATTCACCCTGCCTACAAGATGTGCAAGAAGAAAGATAGAGTAGAGACTGAGGGAATATCAAACCAAAGCCTGGCCCAGCATGAGACCCAGATCAAGGGAGAGAGCCAAACCCTGACACTAATAACAGCATTGTGCTATGCTTTTAGATGGGAGCAGAGCATAGCTGTCCTCTGAGAGGCTCCACCCATCAATGAAACATATGCTGAGATTCATAGCAAAATATTGGGTGAAGGGCAGGGTGCCTTCTGAAAGAGTTTTTGGAAAGATAAAAGGACCTGGAGGAGGATAGGAACTCTACAAGAAGACCAACAGAGTTGAATCCCCTGGGCTCAGGGTGGCTTGCAGAGACAGACACACCTGCCAAGGACCATGCATGGTCTGGCGCTAGGCCCCTTACACATATGTACCCAATGGGCAGTGTGGTCTTCATGTGGGTCCTTAGTAAGGGGAGCAGGGACTGTACCTAACACCGACTCTGTTGCATGCTTTTTGAGTACTTCCTTTTGGGGGGCAAGGGGCTGCCTTGCCAGGCTTCTGAGGAAGAAGATGTGCTCAGTCCTTATGTGACTTGATGTGCTGTGGTGTGTTGAGGGGGGATTCCCTTTTCAAGGACCTGAGCACAGCTCTACAATCCCACGGGACTAAGGAATCCCATAACTTAAAGCTTGCTTCCATGGATTTCCTTTCCAGGCAAGGCTAACACCAAGTCTTTGAGGGGAGAAAAAAGAAGCCCTCTTATTCCCTCTCTCCAGTCCTGGATTGTTAGCATTTCTGAACTTACTACAGCTTCAGACTGTGAAGCTGTAGTCACAGGACTTAAGAAAATTATACACCTTGCATTATACTTCAAAAGAATTGCATAAGCATGACAGAACTGAGAACATTATGTTAAATGCAGTGAGCAAGGAACAGAATGTCAAAGGCCAACAGACTTCTCTTTGAAAGTTAAACTGTTTCCAACTTCAAGGAGAGAGATCAGTGGTCAGTGGAGGCTGGGAGTGATAAGAGGAAGTATACAGAGGGAGGTTGGATAAGGCAGTGTCAGAATATGAAAATTGTGTGAAGAGTTCTCAAAAATTAACACTAAAACTACAATATGACCCAGATATTTCACTCCTAGGCATATGCCCAGAATAGTAAGATAAGAGGAATAAGTTCTATTATTACAGAGTATTGTATGGTAACTCTACTTTATAGCAATTCATTGTGTATTTTTTAGAAATAAAAAAAAGAACAATTCATGTCTAGTGGAAGGAAATGGTAAATTTTCAAGGAGATGGAACTATAAACTACCTAGATTTGATCACTTTACACTGCATTCCTGTATCAGGCTCTTGGGTATTCCCTAGGAATGTGTACAATCATAGAGTTAATGCAAAAGAAAAATAGGAAACAAAATGCCAAGCATAATACTGGGGCGTGGTCAGGGAAGCAAAAGAATGCTGCCAACAGTTATGTGGGTTAAGTGCCTTCCATGTGATGCATATCCATAATCTAAGACACCATCTCTGCATTGACTTCCTTACACCAAGAGGGACTCTGGGAGTAAACCAAGGTGATAGAGGTCAAAATGCCAAGCTGGTTTGAACCACATAAAAGCAAATTGCTGTGCAAGCCTGCCTGTCTCTGACACCCAGGTCTGCCAAGATCCATCAGGCACAGATTGTTCCACTGACCCAAGTATGATTCCCTGACTTAATCAACCCACCCTTACCATCAGTGCCATGAATGAAATCAATAATCCTCTGAAATAGAGGGCCCTTTAACTCCAAGAAAGCAGCCAAGCGGGTATTTATATTCCACAAACAACAGCCAGACAAGCCTGAGAATACTAAGTGTTTTGCTCCCGCATTACACAGGTACCTCAATTGTCATGTCTTGAGAATGGCATGACTAGGTAAACAATCTCCAGCAACTTAATTAATCTTAATGAAGCATGTAAAAATGGACCTACAGGTAGCTGTGCTTCTGTAGTCTAAAGGTTCTTTATTAACCTTCTCTTGCCTCTAGCCTTCTGTGAAAGCTAACCATTCTATTCTGTAATGCCAACTTTAATCCTGGAAAAGATTGCATTTTACAGACAGACTGTTGGCCAAGATCCTGGCAGTGATGTACATGGTTTGAATAACATTCTTTTTTGGTGTGTGTGTGTGTGTGTGTGTGTGTGTTTAATAGCATTCTATCATGGCTGTAAAGTTTATGGATCCATGGGCAAATTTATACCCTGCTGCACTCTGAACAGTCTCTGGTACTTTCAGGGCAGTTAAATGATGCAGTGGCTACAGAATGGGATAGAGAACTATTTCATTCACCATGGGATGAGCTACTCACAGATGCCTGTGTTAAATGAGATCACCATAAGCATATGGAACTCACTGAGCAGATTGCAGGAAATTAGACCAACAAAGCACTCAAATCTCTGGGAACACAGTTTCTGTGTGAACATAACTTGGGTTTAAAAATTTTCAGAGATCCATTTGGTTGCACAGCAACTTAATTAACTCACTTTTATGTGTTATTATATGCAGGAATTTTCCCCTAAAGGACATAAGAAAAATCCAACCTGGGGTAAACTCTTTAGACAAAACAGAATTTGGAGGATTTATAGCAATCAGTGAGTGTTAAAACTAATATAAATTTTTAAACTAAGGCAGACATTGTCCTCCCCTCAAAATGTTTACTGTCTACTGAGAAGAATACACATTTGTTGGTATAATGTTCTTTTGAAAAGTATACATCTTACCCTTGTTCATTCAAATGCTGATTTCTGTGCCCCCCCCACCCCACTTTCTGGTTTCAATCCAGATATTGCATTCTGATACTTATTCTAAGCACCCTGTCTCAACTTTGTGTAAACAGACCAAAATAAAGCAACTAGCCACAATGTTGAGCAATGGGAGGAGCCAGAGGACAGGAAATGAGTGGGAGGAGAATGGGCAAGGAAAGTGAGGAGAGCTGAGCTGGAGGAGATCTTGGAATGACATGGAGAGATGGACTGGACCTAATATATCACAAAAAGCAAGTATAATGGGTAAAATCTAAACGTTAGGAAACTATGAGGGCTTGAAGGTTTATGATGGAGTAACTATTGCCCAGCATTGTGTTTTACATTAACTAAATAAATCATAGTCTCCATGTGGTGATTTGGTTATACAGCTGTTTAGGATTAACAGCAGCTTTACCAGAAGATATATCAATAGTAAATATTAATCACCACTTACAACACACATTAATAAAAAAAATCACCTAACATATCATGAAAACATACTACAATGAATAGGAAATTTACAAGGAGCTATGAGGGCTCCATTAAAATGGTCTTCATCAATCAACAAGAGAAATCCCCTAAGTTACCTTTGATCTGAGATCTAAAGAGCAGAGTAGTTTAACTAGGTAAGGAGATACAATACAATACAATACAATACAATACAATACAATACAATACAATACAATACAATACAATACAACTGGGACATGTGAAAACTAAAGAAAGATCCCCAGTTCAATCTTGAGCATTTGAAATGGACATGACTCTCAATGCAACTGGGTAGCCAGATTACTTGGATAATCAACCTGTAGCCCCATGCAAAACATTTTTATAAAGCTACATTAGCATGGGCAGAGCAATTTTGCTCTTTGAAGATTGTAAATATGCTGAGAGCTGATAAGAAAGATGAAAGACCTTTAATAAACTTTTATATCCCTTCAGTCACCTTGGAGCAGAGCAATTTCCTAAAAGTCTATGGCCAAGCAGGCTTCCCTCTTCACCTCCATGGGGTCCCAGCTCCACCCTGGAGAGAGACTCATAAACCATCACTCTTCACTCCATGAAGAATGAAAAGACAGCGCCTTCTAGAGCAAAGCTAGATCATCCTAAAAATGGAACTTCAGAAAGATTCTTTGGTATCTACAGTCTGACAAAAGTCAGTCTCTATAGTGGCTAATTTTTGGAACTTGGCACAGAACTGAACCCAAGGATATTAACAAATTTACTTTAGTATTGTAAAACACTATTGAAGGACTGATGAAGAAGTTCTGAGCTCTGAACCTTGCAAATACTTCTTCTAAACGATTAGGAACCATCTACTCTTGAAGCAGCCATTTTTTTCAGTCCACTTTGAAGTTAGAATACTTAGACTGATGCTACTGAGCTGACATTAACTTTCTTTCCTGCCCCTGAAGACATATGCCACCAAGCACATACAAGGGTTTACAGTAAGTCTTCCTTTTCCACAAACAGAAGATGTCAATCCAGCTGCCTAATTAAACAAAAGTAAGAAAGAAAATGTGTTGGTATAATGTTCTTGTGCAATGTATACAATTTACCTTTGTTCATTCAAATACTAATTTCTCTACCCCACTATCTGGTTTCAATCCGGACATTGCAAACCTGTCTCAAGTTTGTGTAAACATGCCACATTTGTTCTCTATACTGCCAATTAAACAAACAGCCAGTGCTGTGCAATGGTGAATATAGGGTGGGACATCCCGGTCTGGAGGGGAGAGAGAGGAAGCAGGAAAGAGGAGCAGGGGATCCGCAAAAGAGGTCTTGGAACCATGTAGAGAGATGGACTGGACCTAAGACATGACTAAAAGTAAGTATAATGTGGGAAATCTGAATGGTAGCAAACTATGTGGACTTGGAGATTTAGGATGGAGTAATCATTGCCCAGCATTGTGCTCTAACTTAATTAAATAAATCCCAGTCTCTGTGTGGTGATATGGGTATACAGCTGGTTTAGGAATAACTGCTGTTTAATTAAAAGATAAACCAATAGTAAATATTAATATTCAACAACAAAGATGGATGTGAAAACTGAGCCAGGAGAGTGATGCTTCCATTTCTCTGAGGGTTGGGCCCTCTCAAATCTACAAGCCTTGGGAGGAGCCTTGCAGAGACTGGGTGTAGATTAGGTAACTGTCTCTTGCTCTGTAAGACTGTAGTTCCTCCAAAGTAAGAGTGGAAATTTCTTTTGCCTGTGAGATGGAAAAAAAATGGTGCTAAGAACAAAGGCTCTTAGAATAATATATATTTATTTATTTATATGTATGAAATATATTTATATATTTATAATTATGTGTATAAATATATATATTTATTTGGGTTTTTTTTTTTTGAGACAGAGTTTCTCTGTGTAGCCTTGGCTGTCCTGCACTGACTTTGTAGACCAAGCTGGCCTTGAACTCAGATATCCCCCTTTCTCTGCTTCCCTGGGTGCTTTGATTACAGGCGTGAGCCACCACCTCTGGATAAATATATATACTGATGTTAGTTGGGCTCTAGAAGAAGAGAGCTATGACAACATGATGGGAAGAGCATACTTGCCAAAGGAAGAGATTCTACTTGCCAGGAGATTCCAGAAACTCACAGGTATATTTCAAAGCTGAAGGTCTCAACTCTTCAGCAATAGTTTAAAAGTAGGCTGATTAAACACAGATTCCCCTGAGGAAGCATGAGCATCTCCTGTAATCCAGGAAGCAGCAATGTGTCCTTCCACCTTCCTGTCACTCTGACCAAATTAGACTATGTTCTACAACATCAGCTGACCTTGCTCACAGTGGACACGAAACAGCCTGAGATTTCTGCGTCAAAGTCCAAGGGTAGAAACAGCATTTCCATAGCAACCCAGCCCTCACTGACTCAGCTGGGTTCAAACACCTCCTCCTGAGGACACGGGATCTGTGTTGCTCATTCCTCATGGCCCCAGACAACTTAAAGAGGTTCAGAGAAAAGCAGTTTGACAAAAGACTATTCCAGCATTTTCCAGGAAAGATGCTCAGAAGTGGGTTCTCATTCATTGCCACCAGCTCTGCAAGTCAGTGTGCAGAGGGACACAGGAGGGAAGGGTCTGTACTCTCCCCTTACACAGTTAGAATTTTCACCACTTGGTTATACAGATGTTTTAAAATGAGATGATCAATTACCTCATATTCATTTGAGGTACTATATCTATGCCAGGGCACCTATTTCATGAGATGAAAGAAAGTTAATAATGACCTCAGTAAGAAAAATTAATGTTTAAAGTCTACAACAAAATCTACATCATGAAGGAGAAATGCTTTCCTAACATGACATCAGTCCCTCTCAAGAGCTATAACGTCCTCTCCCACAGGGCCCAGAGACCGCCTATTCCTCACTCTCAGGCCAGTATCTTGGATAGCTATTAAAAATGAACAGTTATAGAGCTGAGCAATGAAGTCTGTACCCTGAAAGTGCTATAAAGCCAGAGTTTCTGTTGAAAGCCAACCCCAAACCAGTAAATCTGAACTAGAAACTAGGGAAACAGGTTCACACTGGGCAAGAGGGGAGAATCTGGCCACGCAGGACACAACGCAGAATGACAGACTCAGACAACGAGACTACATCAGACTCCAGAAGAAAAGAAATATCTTCCACCAAGAGCATGCTGTGGCCTATTTGGATGGCTGCCTCTATGTCAGGTGCTCTCCTCTTCCAGACTGCTGAGGCAGAATGCTGCCTCACACCAGCAAATCTTCCCATTGTCTTTGCTGGGTAAACAGATTCTGCCCTGGGGGAATGTCGTTTCAGGGTCCCATGGTCATCTCTCAAACTTCAGGTGATAGCCTCCTCAGCAGCACCACGGGTGGTCTTAATAAAAAACAATCTTTTCCAATGTATTGTTTTTATTCCATGATGACCAAAGGCAGAGAAGTGCTTGGGGTTGGGGTGGAGAGAATGGCTCCCACTGAAGGTCCCAGGACTCTTTGGAAACAGTATAGTTCATCTAGTTGCCTAAATAAGGCATTTCTAATTCTAATGCAAGAACCACCCAATTCCATTGTCAAGGAAGATGGAGTACTATTTGTCCGAGCACTCAGAAAGAAGAGGCTTTGTTCCAGCCAACTGGTACAACTGGACCAACCACAGGGGGCTCTGCTGTGCTCTTGAGAGTACTGAACACCTGTTGAGCCATGAAACGGTCATGATACCATGAGAAGTGAATCCCCAGGGCATACTACATGATCAGACATGCATCTATAAAGCTCCCATCTGTGCCAGGCACTATGTTAAATGCCAAATATGATCTTTGCACTGCTTAGAAATGTCTTCCCTTAGAACCAAGAGATCTGCTCAAGATAAATGGAGGTAAAACTCAGAACAGATGGCTAATGTTGCTTCAGAGTAAGTTCAAGACCAGCCTGGTAACTCAATAAGACACTGTCTCAAAACGAAAACTGAAGGTTGGCATCATACTTCAATACCTGTATAAGTCCCTGGGTTTGATCCTCAGTGTGGGGAGGGGTGCTATACTAGTTAGTTCAGGTACAACTTGGTTCAGAGTGAGTCTTAAGTGAGGGATGCCCTAGATGAAACTGGCCTGTGGCCATGTGGTTGTCTTCACTGATGATTGCTACGGAAGGGTCCAGCCCAAGTTGGACAGCACTACCCCTAGGCAGGTGGACCTGAGCTATATAAGAAATTTAGCTTGTGAGCAAACCAGAGAGCAAGCCAGTCAGCAGCATCCCTCCATGGCTCTTCTCTAGGTTCCTGACTTGACCTGTGCTGACTTCTTCCTGAGACAGGCCATTATCTGGAAGTGTAAGATGAACACACTTTTCCTCCCCAGGTTGTTTTTGCTCAGAATGCCTTATCAAAGTAACAGGGAGCAAACTGGAATGGTGAGTGGGGAACCAGGAAAATACTAACAGGGATCCAGATGAAGAAACAGGGTCCAGGGAGGCAAAGATTTGGGTAAACATCTAGAGAAAACACAGTGAGGACACATCCGTGGAAGTGCCCTTCCAATCGTCAGCAACTCCAACAAACCACTGACCTGGACGTGGATCTCAGATTCAGAGAGAAGTAATCCTGCCAGCAAAGCAAGGAGTGTTGGAAGTATGGAGTAGGAGAAACAGAACTGGGTTCTGGAATCCTCTGAAAATAAGGCAGCCAGAGAAAGCAGCAACGCCCTCCTGGAGTTCTTCTAATCCACAAGCGCATTCAGGCCCTAATCCTTCTCTATTCCTCTGTCTCTCTGTCTGTCTCTCTCGCATTTCTTTTGACACTAGAAATCTAGAACATATCACTACTTTGAATTTTGTCATTCTATGAAGGAAGTGTTTTTCAAAAATCTTATGATCACCACTGGGCATTATAGTGTTAAGATTTACTCATTGATGTCAAGGTGAAGAAGGCTTAGCCATGTTTTGGTATGCCTACTCTGCGAGGAGTGTCAGCTGCTAGCTTCAGCCGCCATGCCTATGCCTGTCAATCTTTACAGCAAGACACCGAAGTTGGTTTTCTGCTTCCAAATTTAAAATATAAATATCCCAGTCATAGTAAGTAGTGTTAAGAAAGTCATGTAACTGATGGTCAGTGTACACTCTAGTCACAGATCCACATAGAGCCCTTTAGACTCAACAGACCCATCCCGAATAAACCTTGTCCACATAACAGAAAGGGACTGATGATCCTCTTCTTCGTACATTAAGGACACAGGTGAATTGCCCATGTGTAACACTTAAAGCACCTGGCTTGAGACTCATCCTAACAAGAGCTAGAAGCATCCTCTCACTGCATCCGTCCATCTGACAGCAGGATGCGCTTGTTATATGCTGGGCACTGCTGCTGGCTCTGGGGTGGGACATGAGCCACGCAGTGCCTGTCCTCTCTGTGCACATTCCCCTGCTGGGAAAAAAATGAAGGCCTGGGAAACAATTAGAAAAAACTTGATGACACAGTATGTAATAAAATTTGAGCAATTATTATTTAAACTATGTCATGTCTCCCAAAAAGAAAATGCTAACATAAATGAATATAGAAAGCTATAAATAAAGCACAGCCACAGATAGCATGGACTTGTACTAAATTTAAAAATCTAAAGTATTCCAAGCCCTTTAAATTTTAGAGCAAAGTCCTGCCATCATCTTCAAATAACTATTCTCCCTTTGAAGACATTTTTTTAATCTGGTAATGGGTCTATAGAAACTGAACACTTGAAAATGGGCTACCAAGTTACCATGCTACCTGAACTAGCATTACCTGGGTGTTATCTCGCCCACCAAGCCAGGAAGTTGGTTTCATATAGCAGCAACTCATCATCAAATCAAAGTGGTATGTACATGATTGAGCCCAAACATGTCATGAATACACAAGTAGGTTACATGAAGAAGTGGTTCAAATGTCTTTGTTTCTTATTGCTGGTGTGAGGCTTCTTATATTTTATGATGCATATAGTTATAGGGCCTCATAAGGCATGCTCTATAATGGATTCAGTAAGAAAACGAAAAACAAAAACTGACTTAGAGATGCATGTACTTACTCCACAGGTGCTCCCTGTCCCCCCAATAAAATAAAATAAACTTTACAGCTTTTTTTTAATAAGATATCCCTGAAGGGTAGTGATGGAAAAAAATCTTTGCACTAAGAAGAACTTTGAGCAACATTCATGGTCACACAGTTAACTTGGAAGTAAAAATGGCTCCATTATATTCTGTCTCATGGACTATAGCCAGCAGTTTAGCTCAATGCACAGGGAGTTAGAAAGAGTAAGATTTAATAATTGGCGAGAAACATATCTGTCCAAGAGATAAATATACAGACCTCTCCAGCAGGGCAAAAAAAAAAAAAAGTGAAAATATTTATTTGTATCCCAAGTAAACATTCACTAAGAACGATGTCAGGAAAGAAGCATTTCAATAATCACAGAGAGAATGGCTCACTAAGGAAAGTAGACAGCGTCTCACCACACCGCTCCTGCCATTTCCCAAGGAGCCTACACACAAAGTCAACCCTTGTGTAGAAGTGGAGATCATTTATGGTCTCAGTGACATGAATCACTACCAAGTCTTCCAGGATGACTTGGATTTAGCTGTTACCAAGCTAAGTGAGTCCCCAACACAGCAGCATGCCCTCAAGGTAACCAACCAGCAATGTCATGACATGTCAGTCTGCTGCGGACCACTTCTATAATGGAAAAAAAAAAGGGCCTAGTCTCTGCTTGGTATAGGAACTTCTGAGTATGAGTCTCCCTGCCTGCCCTGCCTGCCCTGCCTGCCCTGCCTGCCCTGCCTGCCCTGCCTGCCCTGCCTGCCCTGCCTGCCCTGCATCTAATACTTCTGGCAAAACTAGCACTTAGAGGCTTTTAAATACCTTATCCACTGTCATAGCATTCCACACAGCATTGTTCTGCTGAAGAAGTTAGCAGTGGGGTCATGGTCAAAGAATTCATAGAAGTCTCCCCAGGTTCCCAAACCCCTGGAGGGTCTATCTTGACCAAACAGTATAAAGGCCTTGTTAAGATGTTAATTCAGTTAAAGTAGGTGGCAACATCTGGCAGGATTAGGCGGAGTTCCTCAAAAGGCTGTGTATGCTCCGAAGCAGCATCCAATGTACTGCTTCTTACACAAACAGGATTAACGAGTGCAGGAATCAAAATGTGGGAAAGTGAGGGGTACCATTCGCCATCACCCCTGTTGAACCTAGCAAACTTCTGTTTCCTGGGCCTGTTACCATATTCTCTGCTGAGCAAGAAGTCTTGGTTCCAGAGTCGGCAGTGTTTCTTCCAGGAGGCCTAGACATTCCACTAAACTGGAAGATAAGACTTCCCTCCGGCCCCTGATGCCCTTGGGTTAACAGAGGAAGGAGGCACAGGGTTAGCAGAGGTGATCATTGCAGGCTATCGGGAGACTCTGAACAATGTGGAGGAATGTTAATACTGTGGCAAGAGATCACAGCCAAAGACCTTCGAGGTCAGTGTGATCCAGCTGGAATACAAGCCTGTCATCCAGGAGACAGAGGCAAGCAGATCTGAGTTCAAGGCCAGCCTGGTATGGAGCAGGTTTCAGGTAAAGAAAAACAGGTTTCAGGTAAAGAGGCATAGTGGTACATGCCTTTAGTCATAAACAATGAAGGTAAAGCTACTTTGTAGAAGGAAGCACCCCCGTTTGAAAGTGATGTCTAATCGAGTGGCAGAAACGGTGACAGATCAGAGAAAGACTTGACAGAATAGGGTACTCCCAACTCTCAAGAAAAGAAACTCAGGTGAAGACCAAATGAGCAAGACAACGAGGAGCTAGGAAATTAGAGCAGGTTGCTCGAGTTAGTTTGAGGCCAAGTAGAGCAGTTCAGAAGCCAAGAGAAAAGCCGATTGCATAAATTAGTTAGGAAAGGAGTTTGAATGAGAACAGCTGAGTTGAACCAGCCAGCCCAGAGCTCAGCAGGAAGAAAGGATGAGCTTATTCAGCAGTAAATCTCAGAGGCTAAAAACTTTTTAGGCCTAGGTTAGATTGTTTGAAGACTAGAGGCTTTCAGGACTAGGCCTAAGTTTGCAGACATCAGTAAGCCTCCGAGACAACAATTGAAACAGTGAATAAAAGTTACTTTAACAGGACAACTCCTCCATTGTGGAGTAATGTGCAGATTAAGCATGTTACAGGCATGTGGCTAGGTTTTCAGTTGACAAGGAATGGATTTGTGAGAGTTGGCCTCATCAAATTGCCTGGGTTTTTAATCACCTAGGAAACGCCTATCTGGGTGTCTGTGACGATAATTCCAGAGAAGATTAATTAACAAAAGCATTTGTTGCTTTTCTCGTTGCTGTGACTACACGCCCCACAAGAAGCAGCGTAAAGGAGAGCGATTTGTTTGGGAAAAAGATGATGCAAAAGGATTGGCAGTGGGAGTCTGAGGCAATAGCCACATTGCAGCGGCAGTCAGGAAGCCGCAAGGGGAGCCTACGAGCATGGAAAGCAAGGGGAGCCTATGAGCATGGAAAGCAAGGGGAGCCTACGAGCATGGAAAGCAAGGGGAGCCGACCCGCGGTGGTTCATTTCCTCCAGGAAGACTGTCTCCTAAAGGCGTCACAGCCTGCCAAACAGTGTCACCCTGGTGACAAAGTGTGCAAACTCATCAGAATGACGAACACTCTACACTCAAGGTATGACAGAGAGAAACAAACTGAGCAGCATCTTTCGACCTGTGGCTCAGGAAAAGAGGCCTGAGGAAAGGCAGCACGGAACGCTTGCATTTGCTTCTCCTTCCCCAGTATGGGTGTCTGTGAACTATTGCTGACATCCTGCTTTGACATCAGACTCCTGCATCTTTCATCCTGATAATGCAGACTTCAGGATGCCTCAGGCTTTCAGCACCAGACTGGGTGTGTTCTGTTTTCAGAGAAAAACCACCCATACATATGGCCAGAGGGAATGGACGAAATTCAGATAAATGTTTGCTCAGACCAACAAATCATGACTCACGTTGCTTCGAATACTAATGTGGAGTATACTAATGAGGTATGAGGGCACTGGTTGGGCAGAGGGGCATGGATCTTTTAGGATCTTTTGGGATACTCCCACTGAGTCTGTGGGAGTGAGGAACTGAACACCCTATCAGAACAGTCTGGTGAGTCTACTGCTCACTCTCTCAATCAGGAAACCACAGCTCTTCTCGGTAGTGACTGTCAACAGCATGAGAAAAGCAAATGGCCAGCTCTCACATAAGTAAAATCAACAGAGACAAAGAGAGTGGATCCAAAAAATTAACTGACATAAGAAGAAACTCCTTTCCCCAACACATACCAGGAACTAGGTAGGAAGGGGAGGGGAGGCTGTTCATTTCTCTGTCCCTCCCAATTCATCCCTAACCTAATCCTTCATATGTGAAGAGGAGGCAGACGTGACACTGCCATTTGAATATGGCCAGGACTAAGTATCAGGACTGCAGCACAGTGGCCAGTGCTGGAAGGAGAGGGAAGGGAGATCTGATGGACCCTCAAGGACAGGCTGGCCACTCCTCGGGAACATAGAGCAGGATGCTGGCAGCTACCGAAATTAAAATCTCTCCAGCTCTTCCCCAAGGTGATGGAGAGTCTCTGGTCAAAGCGGTGGCTGAAGACATTCTTATTCTTCCTATGGCCTAGTCCCAGTTGGACCATAGAGAGGCTCATGTGGGCGCTGTCCCTAAACTCTAAAGGCAGAATAGCAGAGAGATGAGTGTTGGGCAGGAAAGGAAGCCCGGTTGCTTCTACTATCCTCAAATATTAAACACTGAAAAAAGATAAAGTATAGAAAAATACACAGGTTTTGTTCAAGAAATAAAATGGGAAAAAAATTGTCTCTAGCAGAGAACTAGAGATGTCATAGTTGAGAAAAATGCAAAGAAGAAGGAATTTGCAAACATGATGTGATTATGCCTGGGCTGTTCTCCTTGATGCATTTTGCATCCTGGTACCATCTATACCAAGCTGAGAACCCACAGCAGTTCTCATCTCTCACTTAAAATCCTGTCACAGGGAGGAGATGATAGGCAGAAAATGCAGAAGGAAGTAGCTATTATACTTTTCTCCTTAAGATATGTATTTTCACCAGCAATGCCCAAATTGGGAACAGGAAATAGTGACAGTTCATAAGGAAATGAGTCAGAAAAAATTCCTACTTTCAATTAATATTTCAGCTTACCAGTGTGTTCCGTTTTCTTAAACCTGCTGCTACCTTGTTTAATAATCTCCTTCCTTGACTGAGTGCATTTTATCAGAGCAGATAACAGGACATAGAGATGAACAGATGCCCCTTCAAGAATAGGTAGAAGTTTGGTCATAAGTTCTCTCCTATAGGCATCCATTCAGTGTGTCACTTTTCCTCCAGGTTGAAGCATTCCACCCTAAAGCCAGGCTGCTAAGACTAAGGAAATAAACAACTTACAAGTCTTAAGGACTCCCTGAGTCCTTAACAAATTCACAAAGCTCTTCCCTCTCCAAGGTCTCAAATTTTTTTTCTTACTTTACTTTCAGTTTCATACATCTTAATTTCTACTTCCCCCACAGAAGCCTAGTCAACAGAAAGACAGAGGGACTTAACAAAAGAATCTGGTAATTCTCAGAAACAATGCCCAGCATTCAGGAAAACCTCAAAATCTTTTTGCCCACATACAAATCCCATTCTTCCTGAGATGACAATATTCCATTTAAATTGTTTTAACATAATTTTCCATCTTTGTGGAAGGTCAATGAAATCTGGCACACAACCACCATCTAGCTGCCCTGTGTTGGGGCCTGTGAAGGGAATAAATGAGCTGATTTTGATACCTAGACCAGTATGCAGCAAGTAGAAAAAAGTCATAATTCTGAAAGTTGATTTGTGCAAAAGCTTGAAAATTCTGCTGAAGTAGCTCAGCATCTTGTGTTTATCATTTATGATCTATGCCTCTGCTCTTGACAACAAGGACCTAACTGTATTTATGATCACAAACTATTTTGTAAATTATGGGGTCTTTTGTTGTTGTTAAATGATTATTTGTGGGGATTATTCCTATTCTTGGTGAAAGTCCATCCCCACTGTCTGAAACAAGGCAACACTGTTTGCACAGGGATTTGCAAGACCAGACATTTCAGCTCATCTCCCGGCATTCAGCCCACCCACACCTGACTTTACCCTTACAGTCTGAGTCCCAGCACAACAAAGTGAGATTCAGTAATTTAATTTCCAGGGTCACTCTCTCAGAACTTCATTAGTCATTCTCTGGCCCGCTACCCTGTCTTGATTTCCTTCATAGCCTTATCAACTCTAGAACACTATTCGTACATCATAATCTGTTTATTGCTTATTCCCCATCTTTACAATTTGCATTTCCAAGCTGTCAGAACACAGTTCAAGAATGGAGTCCTGTGAGAATTCCGATTTCTTGTAATAAAACTCCAAGAAAACAAAACAAGACTCTTGTGACCTCAGTTTCTTCAAATCACAGAATTGTTCTTGAAATGTGTTTTTTGTGCTCCTTCCAGGTGTAGCAGATAGGAGTGAGTTTACTTCAGCTGTTGTTATTCACATGCCTCTATGGAAAAACATGTTTTTGCCATGTGTGGCTTGACCTTATGATTGGACACTTTACTCAGGAGACTGTTCTCAATTCTCAGAGTATAAATACCTGATGCTCTAAATAAAGTAGGTTATTGCATGAGGCTTTAGTTGGCCTCATTTTTAGGTCCAGTTCTCCCAGATTCTTGCCTCCAAATAGAGCGGTAAACACAAGGAACCAGAAATTTTTGTTCTAATTTCTTGTTCTAATGTTACTTCATTCTGTGACTTTAGAGCGGGCCTGGTACACAGCCAGTGTTCAGTCTGTCTTTACTGAGTGAGCTGAACAGCCCTCTGGAGATGTACATATATCATCCCATCATTCTAGACGCTCCACCTCAGCCTCATTCTGGCTGACAACTGCTGCTCTTTAAGATTTCTTCTGAGTCATCATTCGTTCATAAATCATTTCCTGGATGTCACCCATGCTGCATCCTCTCTGCTCTTTAGCAGTTGTTTGCAAATTCACTCACCTAATCTTTTTATGAAGAAAATGACCACATCATTCCTTTCTTCTTAGCATCTCCATCCCTTGGTGGTTCCCAGCACACACTGACATGCAATGTGTCATTTTTAACTTAAGTATCATTCTTCAAATATCATATGCATTGTCACTGCAAATTAACTCTCAGATACCAAATACTGTTTCTCCACTCCCAATTGATACATCCACTTTGTAAGTAAATGATTTTTTCTATTACCTAAGAAGCATTTGTACTTATGCTTCTCAAATTGTGTGCCAAGGAACCGGGAGAGGGTACCTAGAGGATATTCTCAGATTTGTAGTGAAAGCAGCAATTGTAACACCATCAGGATTAAGGGAGCTCATGGTTTTATATTAGAATGTGCTACAGTCAGTTCACAGCTGCTGTATACTATGACAAAAACAACAAGTTCCTGAAAATTAGTATAAAAGAGAAAGTGAGGGTGGCAGTATCTACATAGACCCCAAGCATTGAGAAGTTGACATGAGGTTCACTAGAAATATGTACCTCATTATAAGTCATGCAGATACTTCTTTTTGACTGGAGTGCTGAGGGCATGGAAAACTACGGAGATGAGATCATTGGGACCAGATGCTGAGAAAATGTGAACACTTCAGCAGAGCTCAGTGTTCGTTTCTGTGGTGATTTGAATGAGAATGGCACCCACAGGCTCATAGTTTTAAACACTTGCTCCCCAGCAGGAGGAGCTGTTTGGGGAGGATTAGAAGGTGTGGCCTCGTTGGAGGAAGTGTGTCACTGAGCGGGAGGTCTGAGGTTTCAAAAGCACACACTATTCCCAGTTAGCACTCTCTGCCTCCTGCTTGCCAGGAAGGATGTGCGCTCTCAGTTTCTGCTCCAGCTCTGTTTCTGCCTGCCTGCTGTTATGCTCCCCTCTAGGATTTTGATTGTCTCTAGAGCTCTAGAACTTTAAGTCCCAATAAACTATTTATTTTATAAGTTGCTTAGGCAACGGTATCTACACAGAAATGATTAACTAAGATACTTCTTTTCTTACTTTTCCTCTTCTCAAGTTTACGTCCCTTGCTTCTTCCTTTCTCTGTGTGTTGAGGAGTGTAACTGGGTAACAGGTTTGCTGATTCTCAGTCATTGCCCTACTTACTAATGAAGGGAATGGCCTAGGTGCATTTTCTCTTACTGACCTGAGCTGAAAGCCCTATTGTAGAGCTACCACCTTTCTGTCAGGTGCTGTCTGCTTTAATTTGCTTTATGCCTTATAACTGTCAGTTATCAATGCATGCTTCCTTTTTGGCACAAAATGAAGAGTAAACCCTAAAATAATTACCTTGCTGTGTCAATGAACAGAAACTTTAGTTCTCTGATTCACAGCAATTATTTCATTACACTTAATCATCTGATAGCAATCATCCTTTTAGCACCTGTTTCAAACAAAGGTAACAACCACCACATGTTTTTTCCCAGCTTTGAAGTGATGCTTAATTGAAAAAAAAAAAGTCATTCTCAGAACACTGCTACCATCTCTTGGTGCCTTTCTTCTAAAGGAATTCCTACCCGCATCCTGTTCTTTTATCCCTCCTAAGACTAGAGAGAGATCCTCACCTCCTTCCGTCTGTGTTGGGGCTCACTGTGTCCTTTCGAAAGAGCACACCTTTGTTAATGGTTGTGCACAGGTCCGCATTACATGGATACTCACAGCACACCACTCACTCAGGACAAAGTCTCTTTGGCACCATGAGTCATTAATGCTTACTGCAGACAGGCGTATCAGAAAAGGGAGTGCAGGAACAGGATGCTGGGCTCATGGTAGGCTTTAGAGGAGATAGTAATGTGTCCTTGTCTTAGTGTTCTATGGGAAGAGACACCATGACCATGGCAACCCTTAGTAGGAACGCAGTTAATTGGGGCTTGCTTACAATTTCAGAGGTTTAGTCCATATGACTGCTATGTCAGGAGCATGGGCACAGGCAGGCAGAGACGATGCTGGAGAGGCAGCTGGGAGTTCTACACCTGGATCCACAGGCAGCAAAGAGAAAAACTCTGGGTTTGGGGTGGTTGGGATGGGCTTTTATTTTTTATTTTTGTCCTCCCAGTCCTTCCCCCGACCTCCCGTCTCCTCCCATCCACCCCTTCTCTCCTTCGCAGAAAAGGTGAGGTCTCCTGTGTATATCAACCATCTCCAGCATAGAAAGCTGCAGCAAGACCAGGTGTATCCTCTTCTGCCAGTGCTAGAAGAGCAGCCCAGTCAGGGGAAAGGGACCCAAAGGCAGGCAATGTAGTCAGATACAGTCTCTGCTCCTGCCTTAGGAGTCCCACATGAAGACCCAGCTGCACAACTTTTCCATACGTGCAATGGGCCTAGGTCCATCCCATTCATAGTCTTGGCTGGCAATTCAGTGTCCATGAGCCCCCACAGGGCCCAGGTAGACTCTGCAGGTTTTCTTGTGGTGTTCTCAGCCCCTCTGGCTTCTTCCTTCCCCTCTTCCACAGGATTCCTCAAGCTCCACTCAATGTTTGGTTGTGCAGTCATTGTATCAGCTTCCAATAGTTGCTGGGTGAAGCCCTAAAATGTCACCAGAGGGGATGGGCTTTCAAAACTTCAAAGCCCACAGCCCCATGACACACCTCTCCAATAAAACCACATCTCCTAATCCTTTGATTTGATGCCACTCCCTGGTGACCAAGTACTCAAATATGGGGCCATTCTCATCAAACCTCTGCTGTGGTTTAAAAGTTAAGAGACCAATAACAGCATCACCATCTAAAGTGCTATGCTAGGTTTTGGGACATTCCAATTTGGTGGAAATTAATACTCTATATAACCACACTGGCTTATTTTAGAGCTAGAGGTTTCCAGTTTTCTTTTAGGACTAACTATATATCAGGTCCAGTTCTCCAGTATCAAAAATTCACAAAAGAACATGAGTGTAATTTGTTCCTGTGTTGCTCCTAATGCAAAACTCCTGTGATAAGACCATATTAGCATGTTTTTTTCAGAAATAGCCTTTCAGAAAGCAAAAAAGTGTGGAAACTGATAGCAGCTGACACTTGTATTTTGTGTAAAAGAAAATCTTAGTGATATTTTCTGTGGCAGTTCTTCACAAAATGGGACTGTATAAATTGCCTTATTTTTAATGCAGATGGAACTCACTAACATGTGTCTGGGATGTGGTGATGGAAATGATTCTCAGTTACTACTCTGACAGTCAGCCTACTCATTTAGTTTCTTGTTTACTTTTCTTTCTAGCTGCATTCTTTTATGAAGATCTCAGAAAACCTCCCTTGATCTCAGATGCATATGTCGGGACAGGTATCAACATTCTGGAAGCTAATTAGGAGAAAAATGAATTTCCAAAGCCCAGTAAAGATGTGTGATTAAGGGCCACACGTAACTGCTTTGGCTTCTCGCTGTTCTGTTTGACAGCCCAATATCCTTTCAGGTCAAAAGGCCCTGGGGAGGTCAAGTGTAGGCAGGGTGTATATTTCTGTGATTTCTGGTAATGCATAAAACACCTTCAGTTGCTCCCTGCCAGGTATAAGGCTTTGATTTTTGCTTTCCCCTTCCTAATCAAGAATCCATTTCCATAGAAACACAAATAGGAAGTGCATCGTGAAAGCAATTTTTCTGCTTCCATTTACATGGAAATGGAATTTGCAGCATTAGAAATAAAAGCTTTAATAAGTAATATTTTCAAAAGCATCTCTTTGATTTAACCCTCTCAATTTATAAAGTAGTTGCTGGGAGTTGAAATTTGAAGCATACCTGGGCAAATAGTAATCCTTGCACTTAAGCTTTTGTCCTCCAAGCACAGCTGGTCTCAGCTGCTTTTCCCAGACCTAACACGAACCTTTTCTGCCAGGGAACACGGATAACCCTTTTCTCCCAGGGAGATCACAGTGCTGGGTGGTTAAGCAGTTACCACGTGGGGAGCAGCTTTAGGTTCTGAGGCATATCTTATTCTTTGCAATTTCTGCTCCTTGAGTGTTTCCTCCTATTCCTTCCTGGAGTTTTCTCTGCTGTGGATCTTCTATCAGTGTGAACCGTAGACAAGACATGTGGTGAAATCGTAAATACCACACATTTTGAGGAGTGGGCCACATGCTAGCATGCACAGAGCTAAATAAACAGCATGCCTCTTGCTAATCAATAAAGTAAAATATCAATTTCAATTTAAAACGTGAGTGGAAATTGGGTCCTGTTAAAGCCACTCATCTTGTTTCCCGATCTTAAGGATACTTTGGAAACACATTTTAAAATTGCTTTGCATGCTTTTAGATCAAATAAACATTTTGAAGATCAAATTGAAATGTTCAATTAAAAGCATGTAGTTCATAAAAAGGCCAAACAGCAAGCACTGATATATAGAAAACACTGGGTTCTTTTTTGCTTTCTAATTGAATGAATGCAATCGATTTTTGACTATTGGCATCCGACATGTTAAGATTTCTAAGGAGCCAGAAGCACCTTGTATGATGGAAGTCAAAGAAGCATGAGAAGAGAAAGATGAGAGAATCTGGGGGAGAAGCACAGTAATTACTTCCTAACATAATGGAGAAGTTTATTTGAGGAACAGCTAGCCAAGTATCTGTCTGTCTATCTCTTTCTTTCTCTCTCCTATCTATCTCCTATCTATCTATCTATCTGTCTGTCTAGATGTCATCTATTTTACTATCTATCTCTGCCTTTCTATCTATTTCTCTATCTACCTACCTACCTGCCGGCATACATAGCTTACATTAATATCATATATTAATATATATTAATTATATTATATGCATATAGATATTCATGATGCTGGGGTGGAAGCCAGGACCTCATGAATACTAGGAAAGCAGTCTACCATCAATCTCTGCCCTGGGCCCAAGATTTCCTTCTTTAAAAAGTGAAGTAAAACTTAAAAGACTCTGTCCTCTTCGTCCCCAATACCCAGTGTGTGATTTCTGCAGGAAGCAAGGGGACTTCCCCCAGGCAGCAGGTTGTAAGTCCAGACTCTTTAACCTTTCTCTGCTTCTGACCCCCTTTTCTCTATGAAATCTGTATTCAGCACTAATACCCCATGTATGTAAGTTGTGCATGCCAATCAGTCACTGATGATAAGACATAAGGATATATTTTAAAGCAATCATTTGTGTATATAAATATAAATGTATATATAATTTTACATGAAAGCAAGATTACTGTGCTTATCTATTTTGTGTAAAATAATAAATCTTCGCTGAACATTTGTTACTTCAGAATGTAATCTTCAATATATTTCAGAGCTGATCAATATTTTTATTTTACAATCATTAATGTTGAGAATTGCACTTTGCATAAATAAAAGATAAACATGCAGAAATGTTTACAGTCACTTCATAAACTGTTGCAGATTTTATCTTAATCTGAAACCAAAATTCATTGAACCATCTTTAGGAAACTTTTCGACAACCCAAGTAGCAATTTCTAAGTAAAACTTCTAACACATTACAAAACGAAAATTTACAAATTTGCTATTTATTCACTATGTAATAACAGTAGAAAAGATTGGAAGGTGTTTTTTTGGGGGGGTGATTAAATCACTGTGTTTCTATAAGAGCAGAAAATTTTGGAAGACACTAGAGTGAAACATTTCAGTGAAAATACTGCAGTCTGCAGCACCTATCTGCAAATCTCACATGATGCTTCTGGTAGCATGCACTAGCGCTGCGTGCTGTGATGGCGAGCACCCATCGTAGAGAGCAAGCGTGTCTCATGGTCTGCACAAAGGCTGCAATGCAGTTGGAGTGACAAGGGTGACTGTTTCCAGGAACACCCTGAATCTATCACACATTTAAGTTTTAACTAAGTTTTGGTCATTGATCCCTCAGAAACCTTTCACTGTTCTCAACATTTTTCAACCTTCACATTAAGTTGTATGACCCCATGTGGAGTCTGACAGTTTAAGAAGCTGGAATGGACAGGAACAGAATCAACAGAAGGTACCTGTATTTGATAACAGGGGATTTTCTAGACTGGCTTGCGCGATAAAGGCTGAGCAGTCTAAAGATGAGGGCTACACATAGAACACAGTAGCCAGTTCGTCATTTCAACCATTCATTGTTCGTCTCAGCCACAGTGAAACATGGAAAGCCTGGGGGCCCTTGGGGAGCTTCTGGTCTTGGGGAGCCAAAGAATCAGGTACTGATGTCAATGAAGGATCATAACACGAGCGTGCTGTTTGGGAATTAGGAATGTGGAGAGCAGAGGATTGTCTACTGAGCCATACTGTCTGTTCTGCAGTTTGGAGGCATGGATTTATTTGCTTGGGATAAAGTTGAAGCCTAAGCAGGTGCTGCTCACTTTCAGGGTGAGTGTGCCCTCTCTTAGTTAGAGTGGCTCTTCCTGAAGTTCCAGAAGCATGTGAGCAAGTCAACAGGCCTACAGTGATGTGGTCACTCAGCTTGGTCACAGACATAATACAGAGAGAATAGACAGTCCCCAAATATGGCCACATCCTCCAAATCGATGAGTATGCTATAGCACTTGTAACAGGAGTTTTGTAAAGGAGAGTAAAATCAAAGATTTTGAGAGGGGAAGATTATTGAGGATTATTTTGGTGGGCCCATTTTTAGTTACAAAGATCTATATATGTAATACCAACATCATGAAAAAAGAAATGATGATAGAAGCAGAAGTGGCAATTATGATTTTGAGGATGGAGAAGCTAGAATCAGGTGGCCTGTGCATTCCGGAAAAGTCATAAAGGGAAAGGAAGAAAGAAGGTAACAGTTTCTTCCCAGCTCCTTCAGATTGAAAGATATCTTCCCTGCCCCTTGAGTTTAGTCCCCAAGACCCACTTTGGGTTGCAGACATTCTGAGTCTATAGGATAAGTCTGTGCTCTCTTCAGCTACTATCCGCTAACACATTTTGTTACAGCAAAACTAAGAAACTGACACAGACATCAAGGTACACTCAAGCACCCA
The DNA here is from genome assembly GCF_030254825.1 of Meriones unguiculatus. NCBI lineage: Eukaryota > Metazoa > Chordata > Mammalia > Rodentia > Muridae > Meriones > Meriones unguiculatus. The sequence goes on from NC_083350.1 coordinate 186,441,368, forward strand.
CAAAACTTACAAGTTAATTTAACACTTAAGTGCACTCCTGGCGTGGGAGGTGGTGACAGGCACAGAGACATTCTGGCCTCTATTCGTGAGTCATTTGTTCAGAATATTGCATAATATACTCCCTATGAAGACCCACTAAGCAAACTTCTAGCTTTCACTCATTATTTCCTAATTCTTACGGTGCCTGCTGAAATCAGCAGACAAATCACTGGACCAATCAGTGGACAAATCACTGGGTAAATCATCAGACAACGTAGTGGGCAAATCAGTGGACAAATCAATGGAGCACCTCCAGCAGGGAAACAGGACCTTCCTCACTTCCTCTCCGTTCCTCATTTCCTTCATGTGTTTATTTAATTTTCTATCTAAACTTGTTCATTAAGGTAAACCACCTACAATACTAGATAACACATTTTCCAAACATGTAGAATCTCAGAATGGCTAGTATCTTTTTCTGTGTCTATCAGTTAAATGTGTGAAACCAGCTGACAGTTTTGGCTCAGTATCTCCAAATCTGTTTCAAATGTCAGCTGGTGCTGCAGTCTTCTGAGGTTTATCTGGGGCTGGAGGCTAGACTTCTGAGGTCACTCAAGTAACTTAGCTAGACAGCTCAGCTTCTCAACACATGACCTCTTTATGGAGGTCCTAACAACATGGCGGCTCATTCCTTCTGAGGGGGAAAGAAGGGTGAGCTGACAAACACAAGATGAAAATACTAGGTTGTGCAGCCTGGTTTTGGAACATGCCATATCTATGTGTTGAAACAAAAACGTGAACCCAGTTCAATATGAGAATGAAAGAAGCTCACAGAGCAGAACTAACTACCAACACCTGGGATCCTTTTCAATACCCTGGGCTGGCTACCGTATTTACTAAACATTCTCTGAAACAGCACCAACAAGTAAGTGAAGTGTATGCTATCAGCTATGAAGGAGAGAGGAAAGCCTTTAAGTAACCCAGGGTAAGTGCAATTTAACCTATGTTCATGAGGTACTTTATGGACCAAAGCTCATTAAAGCAAAGGAGACACCACACATGAAGTAGATAAAAAGAACGAAGACTAAGGACTCAGAGTTTTAACAGATCCGGAGAGCTGAGGAGTGGTTAGCAACAAGGACATCAGTGGAAGTAACTTTATTATTTTATGTGAAAAAGTGCATTAATTAGGATAGTATGGCTCATAGATATTAAAAAGCTCTACACAAATTATCTTAAAGGAAAAGTGGGTGACTCACTCATGTTCACTGACTCTTAAAACTGGAGAGCCTTTGTGAGGCATACAAGAAAGGCCAGCTTCAGGATCAGCTTCAATTAAAGCAGATCACAAGTTCAACTTCTCTCCTCCCCTTTCCTTTCTTCCCATTATAGCTACGCTGTAGCAGGAGTGTGGGTTTCTATCATCTTCATCAACTGTAGCTGTATCATATAATTGGGAGGATTCTCCAGCTCAGCATAAGCCCTGGTGTGGGGACTACCCTAACCGAAAACATCAGGATGCCTTTAGTTTTGGTTGATGTGTGGCTGTGTTGGTTGAATGACCAACCAACCATTTCCAGCTGCATTTTCTGGTGCAGCTAACAAGGCTAGAAGGATGGATCCCTTTCCTAGCTTCCTCTGCTGGAGGTAGAACCAAGCACTGAGCAAATGAAGTACAGCTTTCAGATCCTAAGAAAGGGTAACAAAGGTGATGGTGGCCTTCTGTTCTTCTTCTGCCTTGTGCGCAAATGTCAATGATGGCACCACCATGCACTCTATATAAGAACCATGACACAAAACTGTGGGACTGAAGAACAGCAGTCAGTAGGGCAGAGGTAAGGTCCTGGTGGTGCTGGTGAGTTGTTGGACCAAGCATACAACTGGCCTCCACCTGCAGCCTTCTTTCTGTAAATCAGCCCTAGATTTGAACTAGGCTAACTTTGAGGCAGAGTTTACATAATCTACTACCTAATACATACTTAACTGAAATAAGTAGACACTCAGGATAGGAACTAAAAGCCCATAAAACTACCCGAGTCCAAGGGTCAAGCTTGCTGGGAGGCAGATTTCCTGAGAGGTGAGCTGTCCTACTAGCTCACTGTCAGCTCTCATACAGAATTTGCACATCTGCCTGAAGGACAGCAGCTCCACATGACCCAGAAAAAAAAAAAAAAGTGCTTCACATACCATAGTCCATAGGCAGCTACTGCCGAGGCAGGTACTCTGAAAGCCAGCATATGACATCTAATGACCGGAAAGGCTCCCCGTGAGCTTATAAAGTGCCTTGGAAATCACTCCCTGGTGATTCGGGATGAAGGAACTTAAAAGTCATCAATTAGGATGAACTTGTGAGATCTCTTAGTCATCTTATGTCCTCGCCATATGCTCAGGCGATCATAGCCCCAGGAAATACTTATTACGGGAAAGACTCAACCATCTGAGATGCTGGCATCGTAAAGAAGGGGTGACTGCGCAGATGTGATGAAGCAGAACAGAGCATGACTTCTCAACGCAACTCTGTTAACAAAAATTTGAATACAAAGTCTGTAAAGGCTAAGTGGTTGTCAAACGGCGCTTGTCATGTTGCTATGAGCTTGCTGTGCCGCTTGGCTCCTAACAGAGCTCCCACAGTGAGTGGTGGAATTTAAAAAAGAGATGTGAGGATATAGAGGAGGAGACTGGGAAGGCGGGGGAACAGTGAAGACGAACAGGTCTAAAAAAGATCTAATCTTTTAAAAACCAAATAATTATGTTATTTTGCTTAGAGAAAAAAGAAAGCAATGTTTTAAACCCATATCTAGCTGATGGTGTCTATTATAACATAATCAGAATATCATTCAGTTTGTTTCCTCTTCCTGAGAAATTAGAACTTCACAGATTATCACTTGGGTGTGCCTGGGTTGTTTTGTTGCCTCAAAAAAATTTTTCTTATCTCACTGGGAAAGACTGCCCCACTAAGATGTAGTGAAACTCATCTTTCCCACGGGAGCATTTCTGAGGAACAACCCTGGCTTCTCAGTCCTGCTACACCTCAGGGTGACAGTCACCAAGTTTTGCATGCTTTGTACTGTTCCACCGAGACTCAGAGGCTGGAGAGGAAGTGGAGCTGGGGTTGGGGAGGTAGACAGACCAGCTAGGACAGGGAGTTTATCTACACTGTCCCTGACCAACTCTCCCGGCAGATCCTGAGGCTAGACAGCGTGGCTAGGAAAGGTCTAGAACCCCAGGACTAAGTCCAGCACTGTATGGCCGAGAAGCAATTCCCTAGAAAGCCACAGGAAAGAACCAACTGCCTGTGGAGACTGTAGGACAGCGGTTCTGAACCTTCCTAATGCTTCGACCCTTTAACACAGTTCTTCACGGGTGCTCACTTCCAACCATAAAATTATTCTGTTGCTACTTCATCCCTGTAATTTTGCTTCTGTTATGAATAGTAAGGTACACAACTGAAATGCAGGAAATCTGATATGCTATGTCTGTGGAGGTCATGACCCACAGGTTGAGAACCACTGTTTTAGGATCCCTTCCGGGAAGCTGCCAATCTTGAGACTGAAACTGGAAGTCTTTGGCTTGATTCTACAGGTCTCATAGCTGTCTCTCCCTCAATAGGCAGTGTCCATCACACCGTGCCTAATCCTGGAACTAGGACTGTGAATCTAGTGCTGAAAACAAAGAAAGAACAGCGCCCTTCAGAGTTAGCTTCCCATTACTATAAAAACCCCTTGACTTATAAAAAGAAGAGATTTACTTTAGAGTTTATAAAAGTGTTTTTAATTATGTTTTTTGTCTGTATGTGTACATTGTGTGCACATATTTACATGCTCACATGTTGGTGTGTGTGCCTGTGTGTATGTGTGTATGCGTGTGTGTATGCGTGTGTGTATGCGTGTGTGTGTGTGTAAATATAGGTGCACATGGAGGCCAAAGGCCTCAGAACTCATTGGAGCTGGAGTTACAGGCAGTTTCAAGCTGCTGGGCATAGATCCTTGTAACAAAACTCAAGTCCTCTGGAAGAACAGGAAGTGCTCCCTGCAGTCCTTGCTTCTAAACTTGAGAGGGATCAGTCCAGAGCATTCATCACACTGCTTTTATACTTTTGGTAAGGCAGGATCCTGGTGGGAGCATGGAAAGAGAAAAGCCTTCTTAGCTGGAAATAAAGGAGAAAAAGAAGAGACGCCAGAAGCCCAACATCCTTTCTGGCAACACTAGCCTATTCCCATTAGGCTCTGCCCCGTCAACATTCTGGCAGTTACAAGTGACTCTTGAGCTGGAGACAATGTTTTCAGCTCATGGACCCTCAGGACTCATTTATGATCCAAACTACAGAGCCCTTATAGAATCAAAGAGAAACTCCTATTAAAATACAAACTATCAGTTCCTTGGGTTGGGGGTCGGATTTGAGATAATATATAAGGATGTACACTACAAAAATAAGAATAGAAGGAAATGTGGAGAATGAAGTGTTTAAATGGAATGGTGAGATAAGGTTTTTAAAATGTAAGAAAATAAGCATGCCTTTGCTTAGTGGGGAGAAGAAATCATGCCAACAGATGAAGCCAGTCAATTTGGACTGATAAGTCCGTTGCAGAGAGTATCCCTGAGAAATTAGTAAACTTTGGCACACTGTCTCTGGTATCTAAAAGTACATTTTGAATCCCTACCAACTGATTAAATACTCAGGCCCATGGCGCTCCAAGGGAGTGTCATTTCTCCAGGCCTCAAGATGCAATCCTCTTGTTTGTTCTAAGAACTAACATGCCAAGCCAGAACAGCTTCTGCATGACCTGACCCCAGTCTCTATTACACCCCATCCAAGCCATAGGAGGCCGCTCACTGTGGCCTTTAGTTTATTGTTTCACATCATTCTTTTCATTGTCTGTGTCATTTTATTTTAAAGAGCCTATGATCAACAGCCAGCCATAAAATACAGGCGCTTTGATCCACTTGCTGTTTTGGCTCCTTTTTCATCCTTGATAATAAAGAATAAAGAGGATGGATGAACAATGAATCTGTAAAACAAGAATTACAGGCTTGTCAACTGCTGTGTTAATCCATCAGGAGTTCAGGAGGAACCCAGCTCTGGCTTGTCTGAGTTCATGCTCACATTCACACAGCACTGTGGGGCATGAGTCCTATTGTTCCTTCCCTTCTGCTGTCCAGATCTTGTTTCTGTGTGACCCCAGCAAAGAGCTACTCACTAAGGAGGGGCTTAGGCAAACATTCCTAGGGAACCCAAGTTTCAATATCCCTCCTCCTTGAGATGCTTCCTTTCTAATGACTCCAGCTCTGCTACTCTCTTCAAGGCTCCTTCTTTCAATGTCTTCTCACATCCCAAGCCACTGCTATTGCCACCATCACTGATCACTTTCTGAATTCTGACAGACTTTAGTCAGTTGCTCACAATGCAATGCATACTCAGCTATTGCTTTGAAATTTTTGTTAGCTGTTTCACTTATCTAAGCCTTCCTTCCACAAAGTGATGGGTTCATCAAGATCAGGTATCCATGAGTAGAAAGACTAAGGGCCCAAGGCAGGGTCTTGTAAGAACGGACAGCATGACTGTGGTCTAAATAGGAAGGTGTATAGGAATCTGCCCAGTGATTTAGAATGTTTTGGGAACTGGGGCTGAAATGTGCACTACTCTGGCTTTTTCTTTCCTGCTCTTCCCGTTAAGATTGAGTGACTGCCGCTTGGAATGCTCCTGTTAAATAGCCGAATGGAGCAAATGAATCTGCAGCAAACTATGCCCTATGGGATGGTGCTGAGCGTGATGGTGACGCGCACGGTGGCTGAGCATCCATGTCTCAGCATGTCCTTGCCTTGGGTCTTGGTGTCCTACAGTCCTGCACCTCTGAGAGAAGCTGCTTCCCCAGAAATGATTCACTTCACGATGATCAGTGTCCCTGCCCCTTGCTGTGAGTTTCTAACAACTTTATAAAAATGACTAGACTCTTCCTTATCTCAGTCTTTAACACAGACTCTAAGGAAAGGATGCTTATTAGTTATCTGCCTAGACAGCATCAGTATTGTCAGAGGAAGCTTTGGGGGAAAAAACTGCAATAAGGGAGCATACAAAGCTACATTTTCCTTTGTCTCCTTTGGCTTAGTGGCAAAGTGCTATGTACAAAGCACAATTTCAACCTCCGTGTCTTGTTTTTCTTTTTATTCACTAAGGTCTGACATGTGTATGAGTTTATGCTAGTTCCTTACTACAAATATAGACTTCTAAGGGATAATTTAGAAAAGAACTCTTGATAAAATTTATGTTTAAATGTCATAATTCAAACTTCAGGTGCCTCATAGCGTGAGGAAAAAAAAAGGTGATAAAGACCATTCTTAGGGGACAAGGTGATATTTAGCTCCTGCATTCTTACTGGACTTCAGCTACCAGACTGGAATTCTTTAAGCTTCCTGTGGCAAAACCACAAACCTGTCTGTGCCAATAGTTCATCTTTCCTGATCTCTTCCTATTGTAACAACATCAACAACAAAAAGACGTTCCTGGGCCAACAACAGGCCAATCCTTCCTCGTATAATTCACACCTTTTTAATCTTCCTTCTCGAAGACAACACTCCAGTGATGGGGTCTCCATGTTTCCATCACTAGCATTCTTTCCCATCACTGATTTTCCATATATAAAACAAAGTCAACAAAAACAGCCATTTCCTCCTTTACTGGCTTTTCTTTCTCCAGACAACTGGTCTACATTGTTTCTCTCTCTCTCTCTCTCTCTCTCTCTCTCTCTCTCTCTCTCTCTCTCTCTCCACACACACACACACACACACACACACACACACACAGCTTCTAGCTGCCATCTCTTCAGCTTAGCCTCTCCTTTTGCTTCTCAGGGTTATTGGAATCTTTATGCATATCTCAAGTTTATCTAAATCTATAAACGGAAATGGGCAAACTACATGACATTCTTTCTCCTCTCCTAAATTATTAACTGGAATCTGAACAATCAAACCTCATCTTCATCTATATAAGCAAAGGACCAGAGAAAAGGAGAAGAAATCCACTCAGCAAATGGTTAAGTCTACACAGAAAGAACATGGGTTGTTCCTCTTCTCTCTACTGAAGAATTAATCTTTTCATGCTTTAGATAAAAATATCCTGGGTCCAGGGAAATAGCCTAGACTATAAGGGGATGATAAGACAACAAAAGGTATGTGTAAGTTTAAGTTCAAGGACAGAAAAGCTAGTTTAAAGAGAAAGAGAAATTACACTGGAATGAACAACTTATGGAATCATTGCTGAGCTAATGAAAACACCCTCGGGCACAGACAGAAAGCACACTGCGGTGAACTGCCATGGAGCTGCTGCCCATAATGATAAAGAAGCGGAGCATACTGACAGCTGCACTAGAAGTACTGAGTCCCCAACACACCACCTGGTCCCTGGACTTCATGAATTGGGATGGATGTCTGAGGCCCTTTCTCCCCTCTCCACTTGACCCAGTTCCCCACTAGCTGGACAATACACATCCTCTAAGCACATATGTGGCTTTGTTTGTATTTATGCATACACTCGCACAGATATCTGTGTAAAATTTTGCACGTATCAACATTGTATCTGAAAGGTTGTATTTAATGACTATATAATTTTTCTGAAGTAAAAATGTGGCATAGAATACACAAATTTGAAAGTAGTTGCATATATATCAACAAATGGTTTATTTTTGTTTTCAAATATTATATTGTTTTCCAAATTTATTAATGGAATATAAGCTGCCTTTAATAAAAACTTAAGATATTAACAAAGATGAGTGTGCCCCACCTTTGAGGGAAGCTTTTGATAACCTGGAGTCTTACAAAAGGCCAATGAAACAGACTTCAGTCCTGACTCCTTCAGAATAATTCCTATGGAGCTTATCACAGTATTTGAACGATACTGTTTCCCTTTTTCTGCACAATGCTATACATACGTACATTCTTTTACTAAATGCTTGTGAACAAATGCCACATGCTGCCTGAACAACACAATACACATGGTCAACAAGGCATAGACCCCCTCTTCAAGGAGTTTGTCCTGTAGCACCAGAGGACGGTGTTGTACATGAATTATGATTGGACCAAAAAGGGAAATATCCCCTGAGTTAGGGTGGTGTAGGGGTACCTCAAAGTCTTCTGAAGATGACACGTGTGCCCTCAATGAAAGGGGTGTCAGGTGGCCCAGGAAATAGGGAGAAAGGAAAGAAGGCCCGTAGTGGGCAAAACTGCCTGATGGAATGTGCAGAGTAATGAAATATAATATTGTGTAAACAAAGTACCCGGTAAGCATGGCACATCTTGAAGGCTGTGAAGTTTACTCAAAGAGTAAGAGAGGTTCAACAAAAAGCCTAAAGTAATGTGTGGTTTAAATTAATGGTGAGTTACACTAATGCATGACTTTGGACAGCTATATGGAGAATAGATAGATGGAAAGGGAAAAATAAAGAGAAAAGAATGGGGAAGAGTCACCATAGTTGAGAGCTATTAAATGAGTAAGGTATGTTGTGTTGCTTGAACCCAGGCCTGGGACCCTTGCTGGTTACAGAATGTAATGCACAGTATGAGAGGGGACTCAAAAGCTCTTCAGATTCTTGATGTGTGCCTACCATCTTGAGAGAGGATGTCAAAATCCGGCCTAAGCTTGAGCCTGTGCATTTACCTGCACTGAATAGTCCTACAGTTCCAGACATTTGTGTTTTACTTTCATTTCTAGAATCCTTTTGTCATATTGATTGCCTTGGGAAATTGATTTGAACTTTAGATGCACTATGTTCTCAAGTATTGCAAAAGAATCAATTAGATTACTTTGGGATGAATTGCATTTTCTCCCTAATTTATTACATGTTTCCATTTAATTCAAAAATTGGAGAGCTTTAAGTCTCTGGCATCAATAGCAACCTAGTCTTCCAATTTGTGTTTCTGTTGTATAAGAATTAAGCCACCCTAACTCCTGGCTCACAGTCAAAATCTTACAGAAAATTCTTAACAGATATATAAAGCACGTGGATTAAGTGGTCAGTTCTCCAAAAATGTGCTTAAAGGTTTCTATGTATTTATTTCACTGTTAGCATTTCAAACACATCTCCCTCCTTGTGAATCTATCTCTTACCTGCATGATAATTTCTGTTCATTCCAGGCTTCTGTACATGCAACAGCAATTTAGCCAAAACAATAGCACTCGTCCCCAACCCACCACAAAGAATTCCTCTCTGAGTTCCAGAGAGATGAAAAGATCTTATGGAAATCTTGCGCTTTGTCTGGTGAAGAATGCAAGAAGACATGTTCAGCCAGGGACTGACCTGTGAGCAAAGAACCCAGAGGAGGTTAATGCCACCCCATTGTTTTAAGAAGCACTCTGCTAGAGCACTCAGGCACGAGCAAGTGTGTGGCATCCAGTAGGAGCTATGTAGGGGATGGCACTGCAGCAAATATCCAGAAATAACAATAACCTTCATTTGGAACTTCCCAGGACTCCCCAAACTAATCCAACTACTTTGCAGCTGATGATTTTTTTAAATGGTAAAACAGAACAATGACCCACGGCTGTTAGTTCTGTTCAGCCCTGGGCTGTCTGCCTAGAAGTCCAAATGTTGAGCTCTTTATGCCAGAAAACTTTAATTGCATCATATTCTGGAAAGTGGTTTCTGCATCCCTGTTTTCTAGATCTTGTAAAAATTATTATCTTTGACTATAAGCCAAAACCTAACATTCATAGCAGTCTTTCAAAAGAACTTTAAATTTATAGATATTAGCAACAAACCCTTTAGATTTTTTATAACAACATAAATAAATATACTAAGAAATAGCAATACATGACAATTTCTTAAATACATTGTAGAATATGTCATATATATGTATATATATGATCAGGCTCAGACTCTGGAAATTTCCTCTGCCCCCCAGGGCATCATGACAGAGACAGTGACCTTCACAGCAGCTTGAGACAAAGCCAAATAACATGAGTGGTTAGAAAAGACAAGAGCCTTTAAGATCATGAACTACAAAAGTAGACTATGACCTGAATGAAAACCAAAACACAGTGATTATTGAAGAAAATAAAAGGCTGACTAGAAATTGCATTTCCTGACATAATTAAAAAAAAAAATCCAGGATGTAACTGAGAATCACCGTCACACCAAGAACAAGGGAAGTTGCAATTCAAAAGGACAACTGATTCATGCTAATGATGCACAGTTTGGAATTATTAAACAAGAATTTTAAAGCAGCTGTCATAAAAATGCTTCTGTGGTCTTAGAAATGCTCTTCAGAAAAACTGGAAGAACTAGTCAGCCAAACAAACAACCTGACATTGTTAAAAAGAAAAGAATTATAGAACCGAGGAAAAGGCAAGTAAGAAAAGTGGCAAATGGACTCAAGGAGATCATAAATGACAGAGGGTGTCATCAATGGGCTTGAGAATAAATCACCCGAGAACTCACCCGATACCAAGAGCAGACAGAAATATCCACTGAAAGGAAGTTTGAACAGTTTCAGAGATCTGTCCACAATGACAATAACAACCACAAAAACCAACATTCACTGGTGGGCAAAAAGCCTGAAAGAATTCTAGGGCATACAGGCTAAAATAGCTGTACTGCATACTTTAAAGGCTGGCTAAAGGAAAGTATTCAAAAGAAGGAATTATTGAAAAGAAATCTTAGGACACCAGGAATGGGCAGCAAGCTGAAGCTCAGTCACGAGTCACAGAAAAGCCATGACCCAGTTAAGAACAACAACAACAGTGAAGGCCTTTGACCTTTACTCTTCTCGTCTTTTCTCTAGATGAATAACAGTGCAGAGACAGGTAGCTGGTGGATAGGTAGACAGACAGATGGAAGGACAGATGGATGCATGGATGCATGCACACATACCTGATAATGGTGCTACGGTAATACTATAGGCTGTAATGTAATCGGAACCAAAATACACAGTTGAAGATGAGGCAAGAGAAAAGGAAAAACAGGCAAAAAGAAAGCATGGATATCAACAAGGAGAGGTTTTTATTAACAGTGTGCAGTTCACCAATGCTTACAAGCAAACCTGGGATTTGAAAAATAAAATAAAATCAACTAAGCTACCATTAATGTATTTACATCCAAATAAATAAATAAATAACAAGACTCTTTCAACAAAATGTTCATGTAGATCCTGTAGGAAGATTCCAGAAGAAAGTGTTGTTATTATAGGAAGTGACAGCTCCATGCAGGCCACTGCCCTGAAGATCTTCAGTAAGACAAAATGTGGATATGGGAGATGATGAAATTAATGACCTTGATCCAATAGAGGCCTAAAGTAGTGTATAAGTTCATAGGGTAATTCTTAATAAAAAGGCTTAAAAGCATTTAAAAATTTTTTAAGTTTCTACAATAAGGATAGAAAAAACATATTTGCATAGCTATACAATGTGTGCTGTTTTAAACTAGGCATCATTACTGGTTAAAAAAATTAAGTTCAAAAGGTAATAAAGTTACTAGAAGCTATGATAATTTATTATTATAATAGAGTAAATAGCTTTATAAATTTATCATGCTGTAAGCACACAGAGCTTATAGTCTGGAATCATGGAGTGCAATGCCCCTGGCCTTCACAGCACTCCTGCCCCAACTCACTGATGTAGTCAGAACTGCTTCCATTTCATGGCAAGTGCTGTATATGGGGACTGTATCTTTTATGTTTCATGAAACTCTGTTGTACCTTTTCAAAGTTTGGGCAGATGCAATCATGCTCTGATTTTATACACATCTCCAGTAGAGCAAAATTATAAAAACAATTAGGCCACACCACAGATCATAGGTATGTGATAAACTGAGCAATCTAGGAATGTATGTACAGTTCTCAGAACACTTTTCCATCATTAAGCAGTAGATGAGGAGGAGGAAGAGGGTGATGATGGTTGTGGTGATGATGATGGACGAACAGAAGTAAGAAGTTACTTATACAAATACATAGGTCAGAGTTTAAAATTTACTTCGTGCCATCCAGACTATACTGCTGTGTAGCTTATAAATCTTGTAGAAATGCCAAATATTTAATATTTAAATATAATCAGTGTTTTCTACCTTCAAAATGTTTCTTAAATTCAGCATTCCTATGTACACAATTTAAGTCTAAGAAAAGATTTCCAACAGAATCAGCACATTTTAGGCAGTCTTTGGGCAGTGATTGTGTCTACGTTCTACTATGTCTCTGAACTCTGTTCAATGCAACAGTCAACGAAGACACACTCCAGCACTTAGGCTCTTGGAGTATGTATTGAACACAGTCACTGACGCGTCTGAAGGTCCAGATCAAGGTGAACATAACTGAGATTTTTTTCCTTTTTTTTATTACATTTTATTCACTTTGTATCCCCCCATAAGCCCCTCCCTCCTCCCCTCCCAGTCCCACCCTCCTTCCCCTTTCTGTATGCATGCCCCTCCCCAAGTCCACTAATAGGGGGAGGTCCTCCTCTCCTTCCTTCTGATCTTAGTCTATCAGATATCATCAGGAGTGGCTGCATTGTCATCTTCTGTGGCCTGGAAAGGCTGGTCCACCCTCAGGGGTTGGTGATCAAAGAGCAGGCCAATCGGATTATGTCAGAGGCAGTCCCTCTTCCCATTACTATGGAACCCACTTGGACACTAAACTGCCATGGGCTACATCTGTGTAGGGGTTCTAGGTTATCTCCATGCATGGTACTTGGTTGGAGTATGAGTCTCTGGGAAGACCCTGTGTTCAAATTTTCTGGTTCTGTTGCTCTTCTTGTGGAGTTCCTGTCCTCTCCAGGTCTTACTATTTCCCACTTCTTACATAAGATTCCATGCACTCTGCCCAACAGTTGGCCATAAGCCTCAGCGTCTGCTTTGATAGTCTTCAGGGCAGAGCCTTTCAGAGGCCCTCTGTGGCAGGTTCCTAGGTTGTTTCCTGTTTTCCTCTTCTTCTGATGTCCATCCTCTTTGCCTTTCCGGATGGGGATTGAGCATTTTAGTCAGGGTCCTCTCTCTTGATTAGTTTCTTTAGATGTACAGATTTTAGTAGGTTTGTCCTATAATACATGTCTATATGAGTGAGTATATACCTTGTGTGTCTTTCTGCTTCTGGGACAGCTCACTCAGGATGATCCTTTCCAGGTCCCACCATTTATCTGCAAATTTCATGATTTCCTTATTTTTTGTTGCTGAGTAATACTCCATTGTGTAGATGTACCACAATTTCTGCATCCATCCTTCAGTTGAGGGGCATCTGGGCTGTTTCCAGCTTCTGGCTATTACAAATAAAGCTGCTACAAACATGGTTGAGCAAATATCCTTACTGTGTACTTGAGCCTCCTTTGGATATATGCCTAGGAGTGGTATGGCTGGATCTTGCAGAAGTGCTATTCCTAGTTGTCTGAGAAAGTGTCAGATTGATTTCCAGAGTGGTTGTACAAGTTTACATTCCCACCAGCAGTGGAGGAGGGTTCCCCTTTCTCCACAACCTCTCCAGCATGTGTTGTCACTTGAGTTTTTCATCTTGGACACCTGATCTTTGACAAAGATGCCAAAACCATTCAATGGAAAAAAGATAGCATCTTCAACAAATGGTACTGGTCTAACTGGATGTCTACATGTAGAAAAATGCAAATAGATCCATACTTTTCACCCTGCACAAAACTAAAGTCCAAGTGGATCAAAGACCTCAATATAAAACCAGACACACTAAATGGGCTAGAAGAAAAAGTGGGGAATACCCTAGAACTCATTGGTACAGGAGACAACTTCCTGAACAGAACACCAACAGCACAGGCTCTAAGAGCAACAATCAACAAATGGGACCTCATGAAACTGAAAAGCTTCTGTAAAGCAAAGGACATCGTCATCAAAACAAACGAATGCCTACAGATTGGGAAAGAATCTTCACCAACCCTTTATGTGATAGAGGGATAATATCCAGTATATATAAAGAACTAAAGAAGCTGAAAAGCATCAAACCAAGTAATCCAATTAAAAAATGAGGAACAGACCTAATCAGAGAATTCTCCATAGAAGAATATCGAATGGCAGAGAAACACTTAAAGAAATGCTCAACTTCATTAGACATTAGGGAAATGCAAATCAAAAAGACCCTGAGATTTCACCTTACACCCATCAGAATAACTGAGATTTTAAAACAAGCATCAAAAATAAAGGACTTAAGGTCTCAGTTCAGAGTTTGAACTAGAATTGTGTATTTATATTTATTATTTTTGGCAACACTAGCAATGAAACCCAGGACCTCATGAATGCTAGGCAAGTGCTCTACAAATGCACCATACGCCAGGCATGAATTATAATATCTTTCTATCATCTATTCGTGTATCCATCTATCTGTGAGAGTGTTTAGGATGGGCCTATCACACCATTTTTACGTTTAGAGAGTCTCCACCTACTGAACTGTTTAGAGGGAGGCTGGAGAACATGCAGGTATCTTAGCCCAGGGTGAGTCTGGAGGATCCAGGCGCCTGCGTATACAGAACCATCAAGTAGTCGGTCTGCAGTCCAAGGGTGAGCTTTGGGCTACAGACGTATCTATGATTCATTAACACAAATTTTAGGCTTAGAGCTCTGAGATGGAATAAAATCATATGTTGACCTGACCATAAGAAAAGAAGAGGAAATAACTGCTTGCTTTCAACTTGGAAGAGCGGCACAAAAATGCAAATGATTTTAGTTCTGGCGTGATGTGGCCAGTTTCTAAACTCACTATGCCCCAAAATGTGTCAGCAAGATTAAAAGGAAAGTAACTGATACAATTTAAAAAACTTCCACTTAGATTCTAGAGGTGAAAAGGACTTTGGGGTCAGGGACTAAGAAAAGTCTAGGAATTCCCCCAGAAAGTAGGAGAATTGCTCAGCAACACTGAGGGTCCTGAGTGGAAACAGAGACCCTTGGTGAAATTGGGAGATGAATCAATTCATAGCAAGAGACTCTGGGTGGACCATTCTATACAAACAGTATGTGCAAGTACGGAACACCCATGCCCAGGGGTCTCTATAGCCAACACTTACCCTTTCAACCAAAAATAATAGCAAAGATATTTGCAAATAGACAATAATCCTAAAGCTTGAACTCAGAGAGGAAAAGGATTAATATGATGCAAACACATTCCACATGAAGAGAACTTAGGGAGAATTAGGCATGTGAAACGAACAAAACTTAAGGAACTACTGATACACTACATACTGTAATGCTGAGTTTGTAGGGAGAGTGAGAACCCGGGAGCAGGAACGGGGAACCACAGAAGGAAGGAAAGAAAGAGGAAGAGGGAGAAAGGGAGAGGAGAGAGACAGATGAGAGAAAGAAGAAAGCTCATCTAGAAAAAAAAAACATAACTCAGAAAATAGAATAAGGTTTTCTAAATTTATATGGGACCATAGAAAGAGTTTAATAAAGATATAAATTTATTTTAAAAGCATACTAAGACAAGATAACAATATAAAATTGAAGTAAATTGCCAACCTAGGAGCATAAATTGATAGCCATATAGTGCATCTAGGCAGAACTTGAGCAGCAAGAACCAAACATAATTCAACTGAAAATCATGTTAATGGTGCAAAAGGAATGTTATGGGGTTGCTCTGAGTTACACAAAGGCACAAGAGTCCCAGCACTCGGTGACACCTAGTGAGTTCAGGCAGAAATGATCATTATTAAACTAATGTCTCCTTTAATGGGGTTGGAGCTCCCTACAGGGGGCCTGAGGAAGCATTTTTTACCAGTGTGACATGTGACAGTGGTACACAGATAATGGGCCCCTTCTCGGAACCAAATGCTGTGTCTGGCAGCCCATCTCAGACCGCCCAGGCTCCACAAGTGTAATAACTAATTTCTAATGTTTGAGAGTCACCTAGCTGATGCTCCTTTCATAGAATCCTTTAGTAACTCACATGCTCAGACATGAGTGGAGGTGGGATTGTTAAAGTTAAGGTTCTTACAAAGCAAAGCAAGAGTAAGGAAGAACTGAAAATCAGGGAAGAACTGAGCCTGTAAGTCAGAAGATTAAATTGCATTTAATGAAAGTTTGACAAAGATAACACTGGAAAAGAATCATGCAATTATATTTTAAACACAAAGAACACTCCAGGCAAAGAAATGAGGGAAGAAAACCCTTTGTAAAGGCTTCTTTTTTTTTTTTTTTTTTGTCTGCTGCTTTCAAATATTCTACATTCCTTGTATTTTTTATAAACATGTGCTATTTCTATAAAATATAAATACTCATAGTTTTACGCTTTAACAATGTAAAAAAATGTGCTTTGAGCACTCACTTAATGTTATCCCCCATCTCACTGTTCATTCTGTTTCTCTAGTGCCACACCATCACTAACAAGCAATAAAATGCGAACTGAGAGATCTGAAGGTACCGTGAGAAATCCAGGACAACTCCCTCGTAAAACAAAAGGGATTTTATTGTAAATAACTGAAAGCTGAGCAGACTGTGGGATCATGTATCAATTTTATGAATTTTTTCTCTTTCAACTTTTATTTTATTAGAAATAGATTCTTACACAAATACTTAATTACTATCTCCCTCCCCCTCTATCCTCCCGTGTTCCTCCCCACCTTCCCTCTTTAAAGTTCTATAGTCTCCACCATGGCCAGAGTGGCTTTGTCAGACCCAGCTGTCTCTTTGGGGAAGGAAACAGAGCTGGTACCCATCATGGCTGCTACAACGTATGCATCCCAGGCTGGGACTCGGGTTCCCAGGAACATTTCTCTTCCCTTCTTCTTCTGCAAGGTGGTGGCCAACTCTCCTATCTACTACGCTCTGAGTGTGAGCCAAGGAAAGCCCAAGCTGATGAGAGAGAAAACGTTTCCTAAGTTGCGGAGTAAGGTTATCAGTAGACCTGTCACCTGTGCTCTAGTGTAGACCCCTCTAGCAATTTAATAATATAAAAGTCTAAATTCAAACTATGCATGCTCTTCTTCTAACTGCTGTTTATTAATCGACAGATTAGTTTGTGCTTGCCAACTTCTCCCACAGTCCTGAGTGTGGGGAGCCGACTTTGCTGGTACCTTTTGCACTGTTTGTGGTTTGTATAAAGTCATGGTTAGATATTGGTCTACAGCAGCGGTTCTCAGTCTTCCTAATGCCATGATCCTTTAATACAGTTCCTTGTGTTGTTTGACCCTCAAACATAAAACCATTTTTGTTGCTACTTTGTAACTGTCACTTTGCTACTGTTATGAACTGTAAAGTAAATATCTGTTTTCCAATGATCTTAGGCAACACCTATGAAAGTGTCAGTTGACCCCCAAGGGGGTCACGACCCACAATCTGAGAACCACTGTCAATGCATGTTTATTGCCCTTGTCAGTGCTGTAGTGATTTCCATGTACCGTTACAACTGTGCGACCTCTATTCTGACCTTTTTGTACTAGGCATCTGTTTATCACAGATAACAACACAACATGTCATAGAGATAAAATAGAAAACACATTTTTCACAGACCCTGCCCTCACCTTTCACCATTTGGTCTCTGGCATGGAGAACTTTGCACGGGTTTTTGTACAAGATGATGCCAAAATTATGGCGGCATGTGTTGTCTGGATTAAGAGGCATCACTCATCATTTTGTACTTTGTTCACATTTATGATAGCACCCATTCCAAAATCCCAACTCAGAGACAAAAAATGTGCCATGGCTTTCCTTCACAGGGTGCTCAACAAATCTGACAAACACCAGCCATGCCAAAGCCTCGTCTTTTGGCAGAATGATCGTACAATTGGCTTTTTGTCACTAATGAGTGCCCAAGAGAATCATTTGACAGAGCAAACATCCATCGTAGCTCACAGGTTAGGAAGTTTTAGTCCATGGTCAGAAGGCTCATTGCTTTTAGGTCTCTACACAGAATGCTGGGTAGTAATGGTGGTGGCACACTGTGGAACAAAACCACCCATCTTAATAAAAGAGAATAAAAGAAATGGAGTAACCAAGGTTCCACAAATACCCTTTGGGGCGTGCCTCAGGGACATAATGGCACACCCCAAAACATATGAACTAATAGTCCCAAGGCATGTCATGGTTTCTTTTTATTGCAAAGAATGATTGTTGCTTTATATAAATGATGTAAGCAAGTTAAGAGTTGAAGAAGATCAAATCCTTGATTAGGTGGGTTGATCCTCAATGGACTCTGATTAGAGATAGCCAAGACAGCTTAGAGATAGAAGACGAAGTGTAATGAGACCACGGAAGCAACAGGCCAGGGTCACCAGTGAAGGAACACCTGGTGCTATAGCGTAGACATGTTTCTCTAAGGTTCTTATCACCTTGAAGCATATTTCTGTCCATTCATCTCAAAAGCATGGAGTGCAAGTTATCCCAGCAGAGTTGTGGGCAAGGAACTGTCAAGAGCTGACTTGGCAAGACGTCCCAGGCTGTACGGCAAGAACACGCTCAGTAAAGGATCACCTGTGGCCCTCCAAGGCCATGAAACTAATATGACAAGGTTTGGGGGATGAGCTGACAAAGGGAAATATATTTGAATGTGGATGAGACCCAATCCATTTTACACCCTCTGCTTTCCATTATTACAAAGGCCAGCCGAACTGACAATGAGCAAACACTTCTGTGTCTCACCAATGAATGTAACTAACTTCTTTTTCATTCCAGACCCACTGCAGAATTTCTGTTTCTCAGCATAAAAACAGATTGCAAGCTCTAGTAAAAGTAAGGATAAAGAAATGTCTCATGGGCTGGGGAGTTAGCTCACAGTTGAGGGCTTGTGTTGCTCTTCCAGGGATCCCAGGTTTGGGTCCTAGAACCCCCATGATGGCTGACAACCATCCATGAATCCAGTTCCAGAGAATACAGCATCCTCTTCTGACCTTGCCGGACACAAGGCACAGGCGCGCTACACACACATAACTGCAGGCAAAACGCTCCACACACATAAAACAAAAATACAATCTTAAAAGTGTATCAAGGAATATCTCCTTTTATAATTGTTTAGTTCACCATAATTCCTTCATTTAATTCTGACCCATTAATAGCCCATTATCTACAAAGAAAATGACCCTTCCTGGTCACCCTCTGATCCTGGATCACTGCTATTCTGAGGCTCCGTTTTCCCTCATTGTGTTACAAACCAAGCAGCAGAATGTAACATTTTCAGAGCAGAAATTGTTGGGGCTGATGAGAAGCCACAGTCACAGGCTGTGTTCTGAGAAGCCATGTCATTCAATGCTCATCCCAGTTTGTAATATCCACTATCAAACCAAATTATACATCAACCAAATCATACGGCTTGATCCCAGTGTCACAGAGATGAGATGCAGCACATTAGATGGAGACCTACCCTCAGCTTTTGCTCTTAAGCCTCTGGCACAGGGAACTATGCACACACAGGGTTGTACAAGCTAATGCCAAAAATCGCAAGGAGGCTTTGGTCTAAAATCAGAAATATTACTCTTTATCATTTTGTACTCAATTCCTAGTTATCATAGCATTCGTTCTGAAATTCTAATGCTAACATCACCACACCCTGATCTCTAAGGCTCACATAAAATAAAACGGGGAACATTTTAACAGCAGGTGTTCAGACCCTATCCCACACATTGTCTTGGGAAAAAAGCAGTTTGGGTGTTCCTGTCCAGGAGTTTGCTTCTTTGTTTTTGAGAGAGTCTCATGACACAGCAAAGGCTAGCCTTGGGCCAACCTCTGCCAACAGTGCTTCCCAGCTCTCCATCACGAGCACACGCCAGTACACCTGCCTTAGCAGAGGACTTCCTTCCTAGGTGTGTCTGGTCTTCACACGGGGCTGAAACACTGCCTGGACACGTGGTGAGACATCTACAGAGTGTTTGCTGTGCTGTGACCATATTCTCTCCTGGCCGTGTTCAGAACATATGCCCCAGTAGAGGAGGCCACTGTGGATATTATAATCTGAAGTAGGGGGACTCACTCTGCAGACAAATTTCCTTCATTGGGTTTCAGCTTTCCTAGAACTTCTTGGCTTGGGTTTTATTGTAACAGTCACACAGCAGTCGTCAACATGTGGCAGGAAGGCAGGCAAGGACAGGAGCACCACACACGGGAAGTATTCAACCAAGCAGAAAGGAGTGATTTTAAATTATGTTCAACAGGTGCTTGGAAAATCTCATTGCATATTCTCTCACAGGCACACTTAGGGCTGGTTTCCTATCAGAGCCCTGATTTTACCTTGGATGAGAACTATACAGGACTTTAGAAGACCAGATAGCTGCTAAAAGTAGAATGAACACAAGAAGACCTCATAATCCCATGCTGAAACAGGGGCTCTGGCAGTGCAGTAGGGACAGGGCATTCAACAAAAGCCTTTTAAAGCCTAGAGTGAGGTAGCTGAACAGAAAAAGACTATCAGTGCTCCTCCGACAAACAAAGAGATAGACCAGGATACAGACAGCATTGGGAATCACAGGAGACTGGAGGAGGAAACATGCCCTCATCAGCAAACTGAGTCCCAGGCTCTGGTCTAGGAAAGAAGCAACAATTTTATCCCATTAGTCAGGGGACCTTTATCAAAAGCCCTGCTACTTGTGGAAGCCCCCTGGATGCCTTTCTAAGACTAACAAACAAGGAGACTCATCAGGTAGCTACTTCCAGGGACCCTCTGCAGGTGGCCAGACCCGAGCAGTGCTAATTCTGTGCTAGCGAAACCCAGAGGGTTCAGTCCTCTCCTCAGAGACTGTAGGAAGGGCAGCACTTGGGGCTTCATGCTGGAGGCTGAGTAGACAGTAAATAACATAATAATTCATTAAAGGCGTGAATGTGAAGAAGCTGCTCGATTCTGTAGGCACATTAGGAGAGAAAGTCTCCATCGGGGTGATAGCGGGATCAAATCTGAAAAATCTATGGCAGTTAGGCCTAATTTGGGAAGTAGGTAAAAAGAAAATGTCAGCTGACAAAAGGGTTTTGAAAGCATGACTTTGAAGATGGGACAGTTATGAAATCACAGAGTACTATATTTGTGAGGGCCTTTTATGCGCTGCTGTTACTCATTTCCTTTAATGTTCAAACACTTATTAAAACAAATCTTGATAAGAATTTCCATGGCTCTTGTCCCAGAAACACTCAGGACACAAAAGGCCTCAGGTATTCATGGGCATCTTTATTCTTTTTATTACTGAGTCCATTACAAAGGGCCAGGAGAATGAATCCATCCTCCACACACCCACCCAGTCCTCACAGTGCAAAACATAGCAGTGAGCTTTACAGCAGAGGAGAGGGGAAACTGAGGAG
The DNA here is from genome assembly GCF_030254825.1 of Meriones unguiculatus. Taxonomy (NCBI): domain Eukaryota; kingdom Metazoa; phylum Chordata; class Mammalia; order Rodentia; family Muridae; genus Meriones; species Meriones unguiculatus. Next base: position 186,462,547 of record NC_083350.1, read on the forward strand.
AGTCCTATGCCTCTCCTCGGTGGAGTGCCCATCTGGAACCTATATAGGTACACTCTATATCCAGGCGTGAGGCCAGTAAGTGCAGCTGACTGCTGGGAAATCTTTTTACTGTTTTTAATCTCCTTTGGTTCATTCTCCCTTTGTTTTGTTTTTGTCCTACTTCCTGACTTTGTTTTTTGTTTTGTTTTATTGTTGTTGTTGTTTTCTGCCATCAGACTCTGTGACCAAGGCTTGTGAAATTCCCTCTTAGTCCTGTTGTGAGAGTATCAAAGATGGCAGTTCTACACAGCATTGAGTGTGTGTCTGTGTGTGAGTCTCTGTGAGTGTGTAGTAACAGTGCATGAGTGAGAGTCATTGGTTTTTAATTCTGTTTCAGTTTCAGGACATAAGTGATATAAGAAAGGGAAGGTTGATTTTGGCTCACAGTTTCAGAGGATCCATCCATCATGGCTAAAAAGTCAAAGTGAATGGCTTCCACACAAAGATAACTCATGGCAGGTGTTCCTACATTGCAGACAAGCCAGGAAGTCAGAGAGCTAGACTGGAACAGGAAGTGGTTTAACATCTAAAGGCACATCGCTAAGGGCCAACTTCCACCAGCAAGGCTCCACATGCCACAGAACGCTAAAGGTGAATATTGCCAGGTCATCGTCACCTGGAGACCAAGAGCTGAAAACACAAAGCTGTGGAGGTCATTACCCATCCAAAGCACCACAGTTTTGTTTTATTTTATCTTGTTTGTGCGGTGCTGCTGCTGCTGCTGCAGTTGTTTTGAGCCAGAGCCTCACTATTAACTCAGGCTTGCCTAGAACCAATAATCCCTCTGCCTCTCATTTCAGCATACTGGAATCACAGGAGTATGTATATCACCACACTGGTCTTTTTTCTTTTTTCACTAATTTTATTTATTTAATGAATTTACAGCCTGATCACAGCCTCCTGCTTCCTCCTCCCCAAAGCCAAACAAAAGGAGAAGCCCAGGGAGTCCCCTGGAAGAGTTGGAAGGATTGAGGGAGCCTGAGGGATCAAGGACACCACAAGAAGACCTGCTGAGTACACTAACCTGGGCCCATGCCGTCTCACAGAGACTGAACCACCAACCAAAGAGCATGCACAGGCTGGAGCTAGACCCCCTGCATATATGTATGTAGCACATGTGCAGCTTGTTCTTCATGTGAATCTGTTGGAGGAAGGCTAAACTGTGTTGTGTTTTCAATGCTGATTTCAGTGCCTGAGATCTGCTTACTGCCCTGCTGTGGGCATTGTTAGGAATGTTGAACTATCTTCTGTATCCATATGATGATCAGGAATGTTCTCCAGTTATCCCTAATTGGCTAAATAAAGATGCTGAAGTCTGTGACTGGGCAGAAAAGAAGGAGGCCAAGTTTGAGGCTTCTGGGTTTGGGTTTGAGAGAGAAGAGGAAGGAGAAGGAGGAAGAGCAGCAGGAGGAGAGGAAGCCAGAGAAGGGGAGTAGAGAGAAGGCAAGATGGCAATGAGCAAATGACTGCAGAACAGCCTGATGGATCAGAAGCCACCCAGGAGTCATCACATTGACAAGTGATTGGTTTCTATGTGGGTTTTAAAGGTCCTAGGATTAGAGTAGCTCAGAATCTGACTACTATAGTGCTTACAGCTTAAAAATAAGTCATTGGGGAACTAGCTGGTTAAAAAAAAACCTGCTGTTATAATAATTTCCTGCATTAATTAATACAGAAAAAATAATTTATCTTTCTAAGTGGGTTGGCTAACAGTTGGAATGGGGGTTGTCTCTGATTGTGTATCTGCCTTTGTATCCCTTTCCTGTACCTGGTTTCCCTTCTCTGGCCTCAGTGGGAGAAGACACACTGAGTCCTGGCCTCTTCCTCTTCCTTGTCCTATCTTTGTTCTCCTCATCATCCTTCTCCTCCTCTTCCCACTCCTCCTCCTCTTTCTTCTTCTTTTAAGTGAATTATTGTTCAGTAAAAGTAAGGTGTTTAGAAAGAAGGGATTTTGTTAAATTATGAAATATTTCAAGCACACAAAAATAGAACCCATGTAAGTAAGTACTTTTAAAATATTATCATTTAAGAATACTAAACTGCAATTGTTATTTCAAGTCTTTTCAAATGGTATGAAATACTTAAGACATGGTTACAACCGCCCAGGCTCTGAAGTTCACTTTTCTCTCTCAGGAGACTCATCTCTCTGAGGCAGGCCTGCTCCCACATGTGCTTTCAGTGTTTGTTTCCTGCACTTTTACTGTTCACAATAAGGTCTGTGTGCTCCGGTGCCACGTACAATTTTGCCTTCACAATATCTTACCCATAGAAAAATACAGTGATTAGCTCAGCTAAATGGAACTCACTTCCTAACCCTCTAATTTCTGAAGGCAAATGCCCCACTTCCCAAAAGTCAGGTTAAATCTAAACTGTGTGAGAAAATGTTATTTGTTATCTGGCTGAGATGGTAAAGACGACTCCTTCAAATTGTCCGGAACTATTCCACCCAGAGTTCATTGATGCCCATCCTGTTAGCAAAGCATATAGATGGCTTTATTTTGGTACTTCAGCCTACATTTACATAAAGTGAATTTATACAGCTCAGTTTTAGTAAACATGTCACACATATCTTCTTCATCAACAAGGGTCAATATCCTTATCATCCACTTATATTACTTCTTTCTCGAATCAGAATATAGGTTCAGCCAAAAAGTTTATGTTTTTCTTTTATCATCGCTTTTCTATTAACATCTCATTTTCCTCATGATATTGTTACCATATATTTTTCCAAAGACTTACAAGTTCAACCTAGTTAACATTACAAATAGATACACAAGAAATAAACCATAATAAAAGAACGGAAAGGCATTTCACCCTAATTGATTTAGCAAGACCTTGTCTGATTCAGTAATAATTTCTGTGTCTGATAAGCAGTTTTTATACCTTTTTAGAGAAGCCCTGACAACAGCTTTAAAGCTCTGTAGTACATCACGCTCCAGCAAAAATTAGTTCACACTATAAAAGCTACTAGCTACACAGTTGAGAAGGTCAGAATTTAGTGTATGGTCCAACACAGACTCACATCCCTCAAAATTTAATGAACCCAAATCTTATTTGTCTTTATAGAACTGTATTGTGTAGTCTTCGGGCCTGTGTGCACATGAGTTTTGCCTTCATCCATGTTAAATCAAAGTGCCCTTTACAAAAGCAGAGCTAAAGCCTTGTATTTATTTATTAGTGGCCGCTGATGCAGGATGTCTGAGTTTAGCAAATAGCATTGTACAGTAAAAAAAAAAAAAAAATGATTTTGAGACAGATGACTCAATGTTCTTTCCATTCAAAACATCTCAGCAGTCACTGTTAGGATAGATCTGATGATGGCAAGGTTACCTATCCGTAGAGAAATAATAATACTAATGTTCTATTTGTTGTAAGCAAACCAACACTGGTATATTTGCAAACCAGCTAAATCCAGCATTTCACAGTGAAATTTAATGTGATCCTAAGAACAAACTTGGTAGTTCTGCACATTTTCTGAGCATCAACCTCTTCTTCTTTGAAATAATAATTCTCTCCTAGCTAGGGGGATAAGTTATCATAGATAAGCTTATTGCTCAGCTGTCTTCAAGAAATGTGGACTATTGTTTTCTTCATGCCAAAATTGTTCTTACACAGAAACACCTGGTAGTAAAAGTATTGTCTCAGGAACCCCAAATCCAAGTTCTGAGCACAAAGGAGATTTTCCCCAGAGAGACAGACTGCAGGTAATAAGAGATAAAGGTGGGAGATAGAGGATAAGGATAAGGGGAAGGGAACAGGGTGGAGGAATGATACTTGTCTGTGAGGAGAACTGAGCAAAGGGCAGCCTCTGGACAGAGAGGAGATGGAAGTGGCACATAGGAAAATGGCAGTTTATAAAGGCAAAATGGGAACGATGTGTTAGAATGAGGTACTTAATTTTAATTGGGCATGTTAATTAGGTGAGCCAAAGGGTGCATTTGATTGCTGCACTTTAATACTTTGATACCTGGAACTTGGTAGTCAGCTTTGGGAGGAGGAAGGAGTCAAATAAGGGACTAGACCTTGGTGGCTAGCTTTAGAAATGTAATCTAAGGGTTTTTAGCAAGGCAGAGGGGATGGGGTAAGGGCAAGGCCTGCCAGAGCCATGCTCGCCATGATGGAGCTGGTCAGAGTCCCTTTACACCCTCCATTCTTTCTAATAACGGTTTTTCTCTAATTTTTATGGCTCCTCTTCAGCTTCCCTGTCCCATCATCCATCTTATTTTATTTTCCTTTAATTGTTAACCACACAACATTTATCTTCACCTGGAATTGTCACTGGGAGGTTTTATGTAACAAAAATCTTCTCACTTAACCCTGGAAACTACTGTAGAGTCATAATTACTCACCCATTCAGCTAAAGATCAAAGAAGTCAGTGATGAGTTGGAGAGATGGATCAGTGGTTATGATCTGTTCTTGCAGAGGGCAACAATGTTGAGAAGTTCACAACTGTCTATAACTCCAACTCCAGAGGGAGTCAGTGCCTCTGGCCTCTGAAGACATCTATATTTGCCATGCACATACTCTCACACAAACACACACATACAAATAACTACAAAGAAATAATTTTTAAAAATAAATTAGTGGTTTAATCAAAGCCACATATTTTTCTTTTAATTTTTATTAATTACAGTTTATTCACTTTGTATCCCCCCTGTACCTCCCTCCCTCCTTCCCTCCCAGTCCAACCCTCCCTCTTCCACACCTATGTCCCTCTCCCAGTCCACTGATAAGGAAGGTCCTCCTCCCCTTCCCTCTGATCTTAGTCTATCAGGTCTCATAAGGAGTGGCTGCTTTGTCTTCTTCTGCGGCCTGGCAAGATGCTCCCCATTCAGGGGGAGGTGATCAAAGAGCAGGTCAATCAGTTCATGTCAGAGACAGTCCCTGTCCCCATTACTATGGAGACCACTTGGATACTGAACTGCCATCAGCTATCTCTGTGCAGGGGTTTCAGACCATCCCACCATGAGTGATCCTTGGCTGAAATCAATCTTTCTCACACAATTAGGAATAGCGATTCCTCAAGATCAAGCTACACCACTCCTAGGCATATATCCAAAAGATGCTCAAGTATACAACAAGGACATCTGCTCAACCACATTTGTAGCAGCTTTGTTTGTAATAGCCAGAAGCTGTAAACATCCCAGGTCCCCCTCAGTTGAGGAATGGATACAGAAATTGTGGTACATCTACACAGTGGAATATTACTCAGCGATTAAAAACAAACAAACAAACAAACAAAAAACCCAAGGAAATCATGAAATTTGCAGGTAAACCATGGGAACTGGAAAAGATCATCCTAAGTGAGGTATCCCAGAAGCATAAAGACACACAGTGTATATACTCACTCATAAGTAGATATTAGACACATAATATAGGATGAAATACTAAAATCTGTACACCTAAGGAAGCTAATCAGGAAGGAGGACTCTGGCTAAGATGCTCAATCCCCATTCAGAAAGGCAAAGAGGATGGACATTAGAGGAGGGAGAAAACAGGAAACAGGACAGGAGCTTACAACAGAGAGCCTCTGAAAGGCTCTACCCTGCAGGGTATCGAGGCAGATATTGAGACTCATATCCAAACTTTGGGTAGAGTTCAGGGAATCTTATGAAAGAAGTAGGAGATAGTAAGATCTGAAAAGGGCAGGAGCTCCATAAGGACAGCAACAGATCCAAAAAGTCTGGGCACAGGGTCTTTTCTCAAAACCACATATTAACTGGAAATGGGACACATAGCAAAATGTGTCATAAAGTTATTGGAAAGCAGCCTATAAGACCCTGAACTCAGCATCATTCGTGATCCTGATTTTGAAAGGGTTAGACTAACTTTGTAACCTATATGTCTTCTAAAGCCTATAGTTTTGAGTTTTAGGTCCAGGTTAAGCTAAAGCCTCTTAGTACCTTTCCAGAGAGTGAAGGAATGTGACCCTATCTGTGAGGACAGATATAAAAAAAGGGCAAGCAAGCAATGACCTTCACTCAGCAAAAGAAGGACCAGACCCTTGTCCTTGAGATAGCGTTTCTTAGCAACAAACCTAGACTTCTTCTGAGTAGCTTTTGACCTCCAGCCAAAAGTCCGCAGCCCCTAATCTTCAAGGATGAGCTAACCACCTCCACCTTCAATTGCAGCTGCATCCACACTTGGCAGGACTGGCCAAGCTTGAGCACCTAAGACTAACCAATTATCTTACTTTATAGCTTCCTCATCCAATCCTAAATTGCCAAAACTGCAACTTCAAATTTCCCGCAATTTTTCTTTTAAAAACCTAAAGGCCTTTGTCTCTCGGTGCCACTCTTTGCTGACCGGCAGGGGTGACCCCGTTGTACAATGGTTAATAAACCTCTTGCTTTTGCAACGAGTCTTGGTCTGGGGGAGTTTCTGGGAAGGGCGCGATTGAACTCCTGAGCTGTGAGACCCCAGGTCTTACATTTTCACCGACGTCCTTAGTCATAATACCCTTTTCTCTAGTCTACCATGTCACAGACGACCACCAACCTTGCATACTCTTTTATGTCCGCACTGTATATTTTCTCATGCACTAAATGCTGCAGAATTTTCTTTCATAGTCCTTCTCAGACTCAACGTTCCAGGCTGAACATCCCACATTTCTTCTCTTACCCTGAGCTCTAGACAACAGATGATGTTTCTACTATACTTTAAAGAATGCTGGAAAGATCTGTAGCACCTGTCTTTGACTACCTTTAAGTCTGTTTAGATGAAATATTGCCATTATAATATATCCTCATGTTTTCAAGTGTTACTTGAATCTCTCCCATACTGTGGGTGATTATTCATTCAAATAAAAAACTCAAATGCATGTGATCCATAAAGGGACACCCAGGAATGACCTTGGACTCCCAGAAACTGTACAATGAGCATCTGGAGGCTCCATGTGAATTTCAACATAAAAACCACTTCCCCATTATGGAAAAGAAGCCCAAATTATCAAATTTGGTCATTAAATTATCACCTTCACGGATTTTTGAGAATTCAGGAAAATTTTTAAAAAGGATGGAACTCCTTTTTATTATATAGAGAAAGATTTCTAAGGAAGTCTTAGACAAGAGCTTGGCTAAAGATACTTTCTGGAGAATGTGTGAGGAAGCAGAGTGGAGGGAAGGGACAGAATGAGCTACAGTGCTGCAGTGGCAAAGGGCTGGACTCCTCAGGAAGTGTGCAGATTCTCAGCCTCATTGGTCAGGACGATGAACGCTGGGATCAGAGTTAGTTGGGCACCAATGAAAGGATCCCAGTACAAGGTTTTAAACACTCATGTGGCTAGTAGCAAGCAAGGTGAGAGAATATAGAAAAAAAGAATATACTTGCAAGAGAGGAACTGGGATAGAGCAAAGAGAAGGTTTAGCAGCTCAGTAGGAAGAGCTGTATAAAGAATGTTTGTTTTGCTTTGCTTTGCTTTTTATGTTGTATTCTACAGGATTTGGGAGTCACTTGCATAGCATGAAATTTCCTTCACAGCTCTGTTTCATGCAGTTTTGTGCACAACCTGATGTCTCATTCTCATTCTACATCTCTTCCCAGGGTTATGCATTTTAGCATTTGTTACTGTCCAAGTTAGTTGTCAATAAAGTCTAGAATCACCCGGAGCTGGGTCTCCTGCATACCTTTGTAGAGTTATGTTGATTGTATTGATTGAAGTGGGAAGACCCATCCACTGTGGGTGACACCATTCCCTAGATAGGTTCTGGATTATATAAGCGGAGAAAGGCAGCAGTGTGGCAGCATGCATTTGCCCCGCTCTGCTTCTAGCAATAGGTGCCATGGGACCAGCAGCTTTAAGCTTTTATTATCTTGAGTCCCTACCATGACACACAGTACTCCTTGTTTTGCTTGTTTGTTGAGACAGGGTTTGTCTGTGTAGCCTTGGCTGTCCTGGCCTAGAACTCACAGAGATCTGCCGGCTACTGCCTTCCTGAGTGCTGGGATTACAGGCGTGCACTACTGCGTCCAGCTGACACACATTACTCTCGAGTTTGAGTTAAACTAAAGCTTTCTCTCTCAAATTGCTTTTGTCAGAGTATTTTGTCACTGCTATAGAAAAAGAAACCAAGGCAATATTAGAGCCTGAGCCATAACACGGTCACCCTAGAGTGAGTCTAGACTTGTAACCTGTTCTAACAGGCCAAGTGTCCGTGCGTGCGTGTGTGCATGTGTTGGGGGAGTACCTCCAGCCTCCCTGTTTGCCTGCTGGTATTCTACACAGGCTAGTATTACAGCCTTTGTGTTGGGCCTTCAGGGCCTCACTCTCACTCCCTGCCTCAAGGAAACATTGACCTTCCTGAACTTCTGCCCCACTCAACAGGTAAGGGCTGTCTCCATTTCCTTGGCTTAGGAGAAAGCTCTGAGGAAAAGAAACAGAGGAAGTGGTGGCCAACTTGATTACACCAAAAAGACTACAATGTTGCCATATCAACTTCAAGATAACTGTGTCCTGTGAGATTCACATAATTTTAGGTGATATTGCTAATCTTGAGATTGATGTTTGTGTTAGATTTTCATTTGCTGTATTACTGATTGGTAAACAATGGTCGTATGTACAAGTTGCTGTTTTAAGTCTGTGGAATGACTCAATCACGTTAATTAGTGTGCCAGTTACTTCACCATCAGCATTTGGTGCTGAGAATATTTATACTTCTGATCCTTCTGTCCTGAGTGTTTTACAGCTTCAAACATTTTAGCCAAATGGTTCAAACAACATTAAATAAGAGCAAGCAACTACAACTCCACCCAAAGCCCTGCTGTCTGAACAACTGCAGATGATTCTGTGAATTTCAGTTCTCTGAAATTGGTATTGAGTGTCCTAACATCAGCCACAAGCAGCCTAGTGCAAACAGTGGAACCAGCATGCCTCAGAGCAAGAGGTAAATGACAGAAAAACAAAACAAAACAGAGTGGAATAGAGAGCCGACTAGGATGGAAAGGTCTCTATCAATTCCACCTGATCAAGAGTCAACAACTTCCTGGTAAAATCAAATTATAAATTAACAACAGACTCCGTGAAGACTTATGTAATCATCCTAATCTATTCAACTATTTCATTAGCTCTTCAATATGCTGATTCCAAAATGTGGGTTTGTACTTTAAAATTAATTTGGGGTTTTTCCTTATACTTTTCAGGTCAAGAATGTTTCTGGGCACTGACAAAGAAAAGAAAGGGTTTTGAGTATTCTCCAGAACAATGAACAAAGCCTCCCCTTCATAACACCACCTCATCCAAGCTTTTCATGTGCCTATCTGCTCCTTATTATTTCATAATATACTGAATACCTTGTACAAGATATCCTCCACCTACTTCCCCCTCCTAAGGAGATTTTGTTGTAGTGAGCAATGTCTTCTGTAGCATGACTCTTGCCATAGTGTAGCCATGCTTGCTGTGCAGGCCTTAAGAGTAAGCTTGGGCCGTGGCCATGCAAAGAACAAGCAGAATAATACAGATAAATAGGTCTACAGTAACAGTGGTAGGCTATTGATATTCCCTATTGATAGGGCCACTATCTGAGATTGCAGCCATTTTCCTTTCCGTGACCCTTCTACCCAGCTGCATGTGGTCATGGGGTGGTGCTAATGTGCATAGGAGTATGCACTGGCTCCGTTTTGAGTAAAATTTCAGAGGCAGTGTGATTCAGCATCTTGTTACACATGTAGCATATGACCCCTGCCCATCACCATCCATGGGGCATTTAACTTACTCCTACGAGTAAAAAGCTACTTCCTATGAACTTATTAGAAAAGGTTTGTTGTATTGAAACCATACCCCCCTCCAAAAAAAAAATAAAGGAGAAAGAAAAAAGAAAACAGTCCTACATATTTATCAAACTCACCAAGCCAAAAAAGAATGCAACACCTCCACCTGGACCCCACAAAGGGGATGGTTTCTACCATTGCAATGGCTTTTAAATGTTTGTGTCGTTTGACAGCCTAAGGCATCAAGGCACATGTGCAGAACTCTAACTGCCCCTGTGGCTTCAGCTCAGTTCAGACCCCACTGCTGAGATGACTTAATCATCCATATTGCCACCTGTCTGTCCATCTGTCTACATGACTAGACCAGCCCTGAACCCCACCGCTAAGATCCCCACATTCCTGCATCTTGCCTGTGCAGCTCTCTCAGGCTGAGGTGAGACTCAGTACTGCAACCTGACAGCCTTACCGCCTAACAATATTTATCCAATATTTTTGACTCAAAGTTAATTTAATATGCAACCTATGGACACAGAGGACTGACTCCTCCAAGTGGTCACACAGGCAGAATCCTGAGAATACAGAATGGCTGAGCTGTGTCCTCATTTAGGAATATCTTGACTCTTTACTGGGAGACTATTACACCTGAGACTAAGGATATAGTCAACTTATAGAATAACAACTAAAAATCCCACAGTAAAGACTGGGAAAGAAATTTGCCATTGAAGCATTACAAGTAAATCTCTCTGTCTTAAGACTGTTCTGCTCCTTAGTCTGTGACTTCAGACTTCTCTACAAAGTAAGCCTAGATTTTAAAGAGATTACATTAGCACCTAAACGAAACAGGCAGCCTTTAAGGTCAAACTCACCTTCAAACTGTTTTGGATTAAAGAAACCATGTGTGTCAAAAACATCCCTGTTCCCTGTTCCCTGTTCCAGAAACGATGACAAATGTTAGTATAGACACTCAGAAGGTGATCTTATTTTCTTGCATAAATCAAGACACTTGGAGGCAAGGTGACAAGACTGACCAATGGTCTTCTGGAGCACAGCACATGGAAGGTGCTTCGCCAGGCAAGTTACTCATCAACCACACTAGAGAAATGTTCCTTCTAGAGGGACAGGGAGAAAAGATAACAGTTTGTTGACATCGCCGTGGCTGGAGGGAGAGGGCACCCAGAGGGGAGACTCTGGAAGGTTGGTAAGAGTAAGGACATTGTGTGCTGAGTAGGAATTCAAGCTTTACTCTAAGTGTGATCAGATGTAAAGTAAGATCACTTTTATGTATTTTATTTTACACTAATTTCAGCAGAAAAAGACCTTTTCTATTCACTGCTATCACTATGTTGTTGTTTTTTTGTTTTATTTGTATTTGCTTTTTTAATTAGATTTTTATTTTTTATATTAATTAAAGTTTATTCACTTTGTATCCAAGCTGTAGCCCCCTCCCTCTTTCCATCCCAATACCACCCTCTCTCCCTCATCTCCTCCATTCCCTTCTCCAAGTCCACTGATAGGGGAGGTCCTCCTCCCCTTCCATCTGTATTTGTTTTTAAATAAGTAGCTGTAGACTCTGAGGAGACTGTGCAGCTCTTTGGAAATCCCAGCTTTCAAGTCTGTTGCTGATCGATACACCAAGAACTCGGCCAGTAACCTCACAGAACATGGGCAGTAGGAAAAGAACTGCTTCTGCAGCCAGCCCCTTTGTTTCGAATTTGTATTTTCTAAACAGTCCCATTAGGTAGCCCAGCTGGCTGCACCGCATTCTTCCTGTCTCAGACTCCTGTGTTTGGGGATCACAGGTGTACATGCCCTACCCCTGTTGGGTTCTTTGGAAATTCACATTGGAAAACCAAACTATACAGTTTGATAGGAACCATCTGAAAGGAAAAGATGGATAAATTTAACTTGTAAAGGTTAAATGCCAAGCTTTCCAAATCCCTATACTTCTGCCTTCTTTGTATTCTCTCAAACCTAAGGTGGTGCGAGGAGATGAACCTTCTAGAAAATAATTTATTCATAAAGGTTGAGTCTCATGATGGAAACAGTTGCTCTCTTTATTTCTTCCTTTCTTCCAGCATAAGATTCCTGGGAAAATTCCAGTTCCTTGGGGTGTATTATCTCAGTATTTAGAAAGCCAGAATGAAGGACACAAATAACTCTTATGAGTAGCTTCATTCCTGCCAAGATGGTTATGATCTGATACTGCTTCGTACTAGTGCTCAACAGGAATTTTGGAAGAGACACAAACACTCAACTCAAAGCAGATGGTGGAGAGTGTTAATGTGGTGGCCAAAGAACTAACGGGATTTGCTTTAGTTCTTTATACTTTAATTTGTACTTTAGAAAAAGTGTAAGTTTCTTGGTATCATTCCACATTATGTATACATATCAAATTACCATACTGCATCTCACAATGTGCATAAATAGACAATCAAATTAATACTTTTAAAATAACAAATGTTTTGAGATGTGTCTTTCTGTGATAGGGTCTTACAGTGAAATCACGGCTGGCCTGGTTCTTGCAGTCTTCCTACGTCAACCTTCAGAGTACCGTGGTTTGAGATTACAGTCATGTGCCTGCCAGCACACCTGCTTAAACACTTTTTTCTTCTTACTGTACATATCAATTCTCCTTTGGGAAGCAGGGTACCTTTATTTGAATCCAATCTAAAGAGAATTCACCTGAGAGAAGAAGTAAGCTTGATAGTAATAAGGAATGATGCATGTACATGTTACAAAAGGTGAATTAACAGCAGCGGATTTAGCTTTCAGAGCACATGTGTCCCTCTGTCAGATGAGGAGCCACTTTCCCACCTCCAGAGAGTGCAGGACTTCACGGGAGCACGTGGTTTCTTCAGTTACTGTGTTCACCCGCGGTCACAACCTTCTGGAAAGCACAAGTACAGGAAAGGAACAAGGTGTTTTCCCTGACTCAGTTGTCAAACAGGCAACATCCTGAACAGTCTCCAGAACAAAGCTAATATAAGGAAAAAGAAGATGACAACACAATAAAATCCCTTCCCAATGATTCCAGCTCTTTCCTCACTGCATACTGGCCATTGTCTTGCCTCCCATATACTTAATCGTTTTTATTATGTCATGAAATTAAAATAAAATTTGCATATACAAACTATCCCAGGCAAAACATTTTAACTGTATAAGCACAGCATGGCAGAGTTTATCCCTTAGGCTTGAACATTTGAATTGTTCTTTGCAGATTAGAAATGCATTTACAAGTTAAGGTCTCTGAAAGCCAGCAGGGATTTCAAACTCTCCTTAATTCAATTTAATAATCTTGTTTGATCAAATACAAGATATTATGCAAAACTATATTGTTCCCTCTTTATTCTCTGGTGAGGGCACAGGCATGCTCAAATGCTCCTCTGAGCAGAGTGGAAAGTGGGAGAAATTGAACTCACTGTCCTCTGTCCCCTGATTCCCAGATGACAGTTTCACACCATGACATAACTGTGTGACCAACAGCAATGTGGAATTTACCTCTGCCCTCCTGTGAGATCCCCCTTTACTTAACTTGTTCTCTCTTCTGTTCTTTGTTTTTGTTTTTGTTGTTGTTGTTGTTTTGATTGATTTTTAGCTTGTTTTTGCTTTCTGTGGTTTTGTTTTGTCTTTCTCTGGTTCTTGTTTGAGGAAAGGTCTTACTATCTAACCGAGGCTGGCTTCAAGCTCACAATCCTCCTGTTCCAGCTTCCCAAATACTAGAAATAAGGGAAGCACTATCAATCCTGGGTACATCAGTGAACTCTTCAGACCTTTATCCCTTCAAGCGGCTAGCTTGTGGGTATTCACTTTTACTTCTAAAGAAAAGAAATCACATATTCATACCTACGGAAAAAAGTTTTGTGTTGTAGGAAGGCGTTGCAATATCTTTCTTTTTTTTTTTTTTTTTTTTTTTTTATTCTTCAGCTCAGACAGCGAGATTGATGGTTTATTGTACACGAGTCACACTTGGCCACAAGCGAACAGAACTAGTCCAGAATGACAAAGGTCCAGGGCAGAAGGCAAGGGGGACGGTTTTGGTTGTAGGGAAGGCAGCCTGCTTCTCGGGTGGTCTCGGCGAGAGGGTGTTCCAGAGGTCACTGGAGGCGGTATCGCCGACAGGGGCTAACAGTCCCAGGCCGACAGCTTCACCAGCGTCCTGGACTTCAGCATCCTTCACTTCTGCAGCCTTCGTGGTGCCAAGTCTATTTACTTGGACCTCGGCCTCATCTTTCTTCCCTTGCGCTTCAGCCTGCGCATTCGCTTCTTCCGCCACTTTGCTCTCAGGGCGCAGGAGTTTCAAGGAAGATGGCGCTAAGGCTGAGCGCAATATCTAATTTCAAATTTCAAGATCAAATTATTAAAGGCAAGAAAGTGTGACGTAAAGGATTGAGGTTAAAGTTAAAATTCATGTTTCAGTGTTACATACATTGTGTTAAGAACAACTGCTTGGCAAGACCAGAGGCTGGGAAGAGGGTGAACCTGACGTCTCGAATTGCAGTGTCTGACTGAAGCTGCCCAACATGCAAACTTGTGTGTCTAGAACAGCAGTGTCTGCCTGAGCCTAACGAGAAGGTGCAGTCCCCGTGCGTGGAAAAGCAATGACTGCCATATATTCAGGGGAGACAGTGCAACTGTTTCCACAGAGCATGCTGATACCCTTTGAAAGCAAACGCTTGTTTGCACATTCATTGCACAGCAAACGGGGGGGGGGGGAGGGATTACTCAGGTTATGGGACTCCAAAGAATCACACTGCCTTATTATAAATTTTCTTTCATGTTAGAGGAATTATCAATGGGCTCCGGATAGATCCAACACCAAATGTGGGCTATTCAAAAAGATTGGATATGAAATTGCTATAATCTTTTAGTTAAATGGTTTAGGGAACACGCACAGACCACTATAATACTTTCTTACAGGAGTTTTTGATAAGTATCTTTTACATAGACAACATTCAGGGTTGACTACCAATGTGGAAAAATTTATTATGTTTTTCGATAAAGTTAATTGAGTGTACTTTTTGGTAGTGTTTAAGAAATCAGATTTACTTTGGAATAAAAAAAATTTCTGTACCTTTTACATATTCTTTAAAAATAATTTTATAGTTTCATATTTTGCTATTAGATTTTTAATTCATTTCAAATTTGATTTTCCTTTTACATGTGGTAGGATGAAGATAACCACAATCTCATTTCCCTTGACAATTGCAGTGTCCTCCATCTTCCCAGTTATTTGGTGTAAGTCAATCTAATTCTTCAACAGAAGCTCTCCTGTGAGACTAGACCCTGAGTATCTAAAGCAGCAAAGTAGCTTCATGTTCATGTTCATGAACAAAATGACAGTGTATTTAAAAAGCAACTTTCTCAAAATTAATAAATAAACTTACTATCACTCAGATTGTAATTTCCTCTCCATGCATGGTCCTTGGTTGGGGTATCAGTCTCAGCAGGGCCCTCAGGGCTCAGTTTTTGGCTCTGTTGGTCTCCTTTTGGAGCTCCTGACCCCTCCAGGTCCTTCTATCTCCCCCTTCTTTCATAAAATTTCATGCACTCTCCCCAAAGTTTGGCTATGAGTCACAACATCTGCTTTGATACCTCAATCAGTAGAATCTCTCAGAGGCCCTCTGTGGTAGGCTCCTGTTCTGTTCCCTGACTTCTCCTGCTTCTGATGTCTACTGCATTTGCCCTTCTGCATGAGGATTGAGCATCTTCCCTAGGGTCTTCCTTGTTGTTTAGCTTCTTTAGGACTATAGATTTTAGTATGTTTATCCTATTTTATATGTCTAATAACCACTTATGAGGGAGTATATGCCATGTGTATCTTTCTGCTCCTGTGATACCTCACTCAGGATGATCTTTTCTAGATCCCACCATTTATTCCATTGTGTAAATGTACCACAATTTCTGTATTCATTTCTCCATTGAAGGACATCTGGATTGCTTCCAAATTCTGACTATTACCAATAGAGCTGCTATGAACATGGTTGAGCAAATGTCCTTGTTGTATAGTGGAGCATATTTTGGATATATGCCTAGGAGTGGGATAGCTGGATCTTGAGGAAGCGCTATTCCTATTTGTCTGAGAAAGTGTCAGATTGATTTCAAAAGTGGTTGTACAAGTTTACATTCCCACCAGCAATTGAGGAGGGCTCCCCTTTCTCCACATCCTCTCCAACATATGTTCTCACTTGAGTTTTTTATCTTAGCCCTTCTGATGATTCTAAGGTGAAATCTCAGGGTGGTTTTGATTTGCATTTCCCTGATGACTAAGGATGTTGAGCATCTCTTTAAGTGTTTCTCTGCCATTCAATATTCCTCTATTGAGAATTCTCTGTTTAGCTCTAGACCCCATTAATTGGAGTATTTGGTTTGTTTGTACTTAATTTCTTGAGTTCTTTTTATATTCTGAGTATATATATATATTAGCCCTCTGTCAGATATAGGGTTGGTGAAGATCCTTTCCCAATCTGTAAGCTGCTGTTTTGTCCTGATGACAATGTCCTTTGCTTTACAGAAGCTTTTCCATTTCATGAGGTCCCATTTATTGTTTGTTGATCTTAGAGCCTAGACTGTTGGTGTTCTGTTCAGGAAGTTGTCTCCTGTGCCAGTGAGTTCCAGGCTCCTCCCTACTTTTTCTTCTAACAGGTTTAGTGTTTAGTGTGTCTGGTTTTATGATGAAGTATTTTATACACTTAGACTTTAGTTTTATGCAGGGTGATAATTTGATCTATTTGTAGTTTTCTACATGTAGACATCCAGTTAGACCAGTACCATTTTTTGACCAGTACCATTTTTTCCATTCTATGGTTTTGGCTTCTTTGTCAAAAATTAAGAATCTGTAGGTATGTGGGTTTATTCCTGTGTCTTCTATTCCATTGATCCTCCAGATTGCTGGCAGTCTTTTGGTAGTTCATGTTAGTGAGGAAGAAAAGCCAGGGCTAGTTGGATAAGGTAATTTTTGAAGTTTACAAAGAGAATAAAATATATGATTATCTAACAAGTGTAAACTGTATTAAAATGTAAGTGTTGACTGGAAACAGTCAAATATAAAGGGCTCAGAACTCATGAAACTGCCATATTTGGGGGAGGAAATTCTATAAAGGAAGACACAAGTTCTGGTCGTGCCTTCCGAACCAGCTCTGGCTTTCCCAACTCTTCACAGTTGATGGTTTCTAGAGGGGTGGGTGTGGGGAAGGACTCAGGTTTCTTTGAAAAGCAGGCCACTGGGAGTTTGACCATGCTCCAGTAAGTATATGGATAACACAAATTGGACTTGATATATTTTTTCCTGTTTTTTTTTCTTCTATTTTTTGTGGGGAGTGGGGGTGTCACAAGGGTTGGGAGCGGACCTGGGAAAACTGGGAAGTGAGTGTGATGGGGTGCATTGTGTGAAGTTCCCAAATAATAAAAATATGTTGGAAGAAAAAATAAAAAAATAGCCTTCAAACATGAGAAGGAAAAAAAAATGACTGCTTGAAGTTATCACATGCAACGAAATGCTGCTTTGAGGCTGTGTTTGAATACTTCATAGGTCCTCCCAAATTCTATCTCCCTGGAAAGCAGCATCTGGCTGGGAATAGGAGCCACCTGCAATTGTGAGAAACAGATTTCTGAGGTAGAAGGACTTGATCAGTATTTGAATCCCAGTTCTGTGGCCTACTGCCTGCATTGACCTTCATCGGTCTGTTCCTGTTTCCTCACTTTTATTCTGGTTAAGATTCTTGCCTCGTGTTTCTGAGCTGCTCTCCCTTTGTCCCTAGCTCCATTCTATTCTTCTCTGCCCCACTCTCTACTGAGCTCTCAGAACTCCATCACAGAGCTATCCAATAGGAAGGCATTCCAGGAGATCAGAAGTAATGCTCAGTAGGTATTCTGTAGGGTACTCTTCCTGTCTATCCGTCTTCCAGGGATCTTCTATTCAAGCAAGCTTAGAAGGAGCTTCCCCTCCTCATAGCCCCATCTCTGAGCTGGGTATCCCTTTTATGTCGCAGGCTGATAATAACTTCCCAGTGCTGCTTGTGGAGTGTTCCAGCATTCTTTGTGCTGCCTGTACCTTGTCCACCTTTATATAGAGTATCTTCATAGGAGCACCTTCAAATAAATCCTAGCTGAGAACTAAATATATAGCTTAGTCGTACATTCTTATTAAACATGGGGGGCCCTTAATCTCCAATACTACAAACAAACAAACAAACAAACAAAAACTATACCTGGATGTGTATTATGTATTTTGTTTCCTGCCAGGATAAACTTGAGTGGTCTGTAAATTCTAGCTAGTGTTATTATGAATTCTCACACCTCAAACCTTCTGTACATTTGGGGGAAAAAGATAGTTGCAGCAAAAGACAGAACAGTCATGGAAGGCTCTTGTAAGAGAAACTGTTGGGCCAGCTTTGAGGCAGAAACATTGCAAGCCCAACTTCAGAAAGTAGAGGCAAGCAGAGGTTCTAACTAACGGCACACATGTGCCATGAGGTTTAAGACTGCACCTGACAGAGTGCAGATTCCCGGATCCTGATCTAGACCATGCAAACAGAACCCGGGAGACCGAAAGTGAAATCTGCATTTTAATAGGGAGTATGTGCTACTTGTTATGCACACAAAATCTTGAGAACCACTGGACCTGAAAGAGAGTGGAGATATAGAATAATTGAAGCTTTTGTGCTGTAGGACAGAGCTTGTGTGTCATAATAGAGGATATGGAAAATCACCATTTTCTGTAAGTCATCCTGGCAGAAGTGTGGTGGAGAATCCAAAGCAGGAAGTAGCAAAATCTAATTGTCACATTAAGTTAGGTTAAAAAAAAAAAAGAAGGAAAGAAAGAAAGATGATGATGTGACCAGGAAGGCCAGTGGTAACTAGGCTAGGAGACCAAACAATCTAGGAGCTAAAATCAGCACAACTGAGGAGGGTGAGACCCAGATGTGACTGACAGCATTGGTGTAGAGGATGGCGACCCATTTCTTTGTAGATACATTGAGTGTAGGCATTGTGGGTTTCTACATATAGATACTTAACTTAAAAATACGTATTCATAAGTACTTACTTGAAAATAATCGTAATCGTGAAAACGGTCTCATCTCAGTATTCTCTGGAATTTAACTTCTGGCCCATTCTATGGGCTTTACTGCAGTTCTTCCAAACTGATATACAGAAGCATTGCCCTATGATGTGACTGTATTTGCAGCTCTATAGAAGTAAGATTGAATGAGGTTTATAAGGATGTGGGCCTATAAAAATAAACAACAAAATGTTATCCCCTCTCTTCCCATCTCTTCTTTCCTCATCTCCCCTTTCCCTCCCTCTTTGCCTGGGATCTTATCTCAAATCCTCAAATCCTTTATGTCCTACTGACCATCACATACAGACAAGAAAGAAGGGGGCATCTATGAGGCAGGCAGAAAACCCTCCCCAGAACCTACCTCTCTCTCAGACTCCCCAGCTTAAAGAACTCTGAATAAATAATAAGCTTCTGTGCTAGGAGCCACACGGTCTATGGTGGTCTGTTGTGGGAGCCAAGCAGACAAACTCAGTCCATGTCCCCTCTTGTTCCAGCTACAATGTGATACAGTGAAGAAGCCCTGGCCTCCACAGCAGAAAGCCACAAGACACTGTCTCAAACAAAATGGACAGTGAGGACCAGAAAGAAGCCACAGTTATCCCTCTGAGCAGTCCACATGAGCAATGTCATCATCACATAGACAGACACAAATGTACACACAGAAAAATGCATATTTTTAAAAAAGAACTATCAGAACTTTTCTCAGAGAATTATATACGAATTACACCAAAAAATCAGACCTAACTAAATACCTTGCAAAACCATTGATTAAATAAAGAATGATATGCCCATTCCATGGAATATTAGACAGTTTCTACAATGTTATTTTTTAAAACAAGTAGAAATAACTACTATTAAGTAGCTTGAACCCTGAATGTTCTCATACATGGTTACCAAAAAGATTTTCTTCACTTTAAAAAAATAATAATAAGCATTATTCTTACCTCAAGTAACAAGTCGCTGGATTATATTAGTTACTTTTCTATGGCTGTAACAAAATACCAAGAACAGAGGAGGTTGTAAAGACAGCGTTTAACTGTGCTAATAGTTTCAGAGGGTTAGAATCCAGGAGGCCTAGCGAAGATGTGGCAGAAGGAACTGCTAGGAGCTTACACCCCCCATGCATAAGCAGAAGGCAGAAGGTGCACCAAAAGTGGCACGAGTCCTCTGAAACCTCAAAGCTCAGCCTCAGGGACACAGCTCCTTCAACAAGGCCAGACCTCCCAATCCTTGCCAAACAAGCATTCATTGAGCCATTCTTGTTGAAACCACTGCGTTACCCATGCATTTATCTCTATTATCACAGCTACTAAACAAGGTTCAGGCTGATCTGCAACTGATATGATAATTTACTGAAGACCATGGAGGGTGTAGGATTCGTGGTTTCAGGACTGCTGTGTCTGGGTGTCCCGTTTGGGCAATGAACACCTGAAGGGTCAACCCATGATACTTCCGCTTTGAAGAAGGCAAGTAGTTGCTTCTCCTTCTCTCAGCTGCAGATACTGTGTCCAGCTGTGTGCCACCATCTCATTTATGGCAGATAGTGAAACTGAGCTGGAGGTCTCCAGAGCCTGCTCCAAGTTAGGTGAAAATGTGGGAAGTATTAGAAATGAGGCACCAACACCCAACACCTCCCAGTCCCTTAAAGGAAATTTTGATGGGAGGAGAGAAACCCAACTGCAAAAGTAGTGTCAAGTTAGCCGCCTTTAAATAACAGAGAATTCTGCAGGACTGCTATACCGTCTCCTAGGCAACTCAGTTCCTGATGCGAAGAGGATAGACTAGAAAAGCAATGATGCCGAGGGCAGAGCCAAAGACGGACAAGAACTGTTGAATCAAATGTGGTTTGAATGACCTCACTGAAGCAAGAGCCTTTTCCATTAACTTTACAAATTCATTTCCCCCGGAGGCTCACCCCGGTGCACACTGATTCACAAGACACAGTAGACACAAAGTTACCAAAAGATACGGAATCAGGAGTGGGTGTTTGTGTGAAAAGGGAGGAAACTGTGTCATAAAATGAGCTCTTCTGAAGCGCTTAAGAAAACTAATGTGCCCACAGTGTGCTGACAACTGAAAAGGCCTCTCGTAGAGATGGCTCCCTCGTAGAGATGGCTTCCTCATAGAGATGGCTCGCTCGTAGAGATGGCTTCCTCATAGAGATGGCTTCCTCGTAGAGATGGCTTCCTCGTAGAGATGGCTTGAAATATCTCAACGGGGTGTCAGCACATCTATGGATGAGATCATGGTGAAATTGCCTAGAGAGTTATCAAGGTGTTAACTCCTGTCCTCATGCTGAGATTTCACTGGAATAAAGCACTGTCCGGGCATGGGCATTTGGAAAGTTCTCTGGCACTGAAGCACCTACTATGATGCATGGTGGCAATAACTGCGCTGGTTCACCGGTTTCGTTTTATTTCTTTCAGTCAATGTAGGAGTTATTAACCTGTTTTCTAAGCCTGTGTTCATCAAAATTAAAGAAATCACTCTCAGTTTAATGTAGAAGAATTTAAGCTGTAACATCTAGAGCCCTTACTTTGTGAATCCATCCCTGAAGACATGAAAACCTCCAACCTCCCTTGGGCCTGGGCTTCCTCAGCTATGGTGTACAAAGAAGAACCTTAAGTTTCCTAACAGGTACACGATTTGCCTCACACTCCATTTCATGGCTAGTTACCCTGTAATTCTAGGGAAGACTGGAGCTCAAGGTACGCAGTGAATTTCTAAGGCACTGCAAGATCCTCAACCAAAGACTTTTGTTATGGTGTGAGTGTGAAAAGTAGTCCCAAGAGTCACGTGTCAGAGCATTTGGTCCCCAGGTGGTTGTGGAAACCTTAGAATGGGTTGGTGAGAGGCAGGCTTTGCCAGCTACAGCCTAGCAGTGGCTTCCAAGCCCAGCTTCCTGCTTCCTGCTCTGCAGACAGGAAACAAGCTGCCACAGCCGCCCCCACTGCTGCAGAGCTCAGTCCACTGCCATAAAACTCCACCCACTGCCATAAAACTCCACCCACTGCCAGAGCTCCACCACTGCCACAGAGCTCCACCCACTGCCAGAGCTGCCCCCACTGCCAGAGCTCCACCCACTGCCAGAGCTCCACCCACTGCCAGAGCTCCACCCACTGCCAGAGCTCCACCCACTGCAGAGCTCCACCACTGCCAGAGCTGCCCCCACTGCCAGAGCTCCACCCACTGCCAGAGCTCCACCCACTGCAGAGCTCCACCCACTGCCAGAGCTGCCCCCACTGCCAGAGCTCCACCCACTGCCAGAGCTCCACCACTGCCAGAGCTGCCCCCACTGCCAGAGCTCCACCCACTGCAGAGCTCCACCCACTGCCAGAGCTCCACCCACTGCCAGAGCTCCACCCACTTCCAGAGCTGCCCCCACTGCCATAAAACTCCACCTACTGCCAGAGCTCCACCACTGCCAGAGCTCCACCCACTGTCAGAACTCCACCCATTGCCACAGAGCTCCACCCACTGCCAGAGCTCCACCACGCCAGAGCTCCACCCACTGTCAGAACTCCACCCATTGCCACAGAGCTCCACCCACTGCCAAAGCTCCACCCACTGCCAGAGCAGCCCCCACTGCCACAGAGCTCCATCAGCTACTGTGTATCCTGACTGTGATGAGCTGTATCCCTCACACTCTAAGTCAAAGTAAATCCTTTCTCCATAAATTGCTTCTTTTTTTATTTTCATAGAAAAAACAGAAATGACCGCATGACTGGTAAGTGTGAAAATCGGGCTGGAAATCAGACTCGGGCTCTGGGTGCAAACTCACTCAGCTCCCATTTCTGTGCTCCTCAGAGGCCCTTAGAGCCTTACAATGCATGTAACTGTATTCTAAAAATAACATCAAAGCTATCACTTCATCAGAGGTATTTTTTTTTGGGGGGGGAGGGTAGAGGTCACGAGGAAGTTAACATATTTTATTATTTTCCAAAAAGGGTCAAATGGAAGACACTACATGAAAAAATTTTTTTTGAAGTCCTATTTAGAGAGTTCACATTTCCTTATATCCCAGAGGCTCAAAAATATGTCAGAGCCACTGTAGAATTCGTAATAAAGAGCAGAAAGAGAAGAGCTCAGAAGAGAAAGCAACACTAGGCAGATGTTCAGAGTAAAAATCCAATAGCATGCAGTAACGTGCAGCATGTGTTTCCAATGGGGATTCTGTAATTCTTTCTCTGAAATATTGACGCACCATTAATTAATATAAGAGAGAAAAACAATTATATTAGAAAATGGATAGGAAATATGAGAGATTGGGGATGTTTTAGCAGTATAAAAAATTGGTTCCAATATTTTCCGTGGACACATTAGATACATCACTGCTCTCAAAGGGAGCACAAACTGAAATATTATATCTAACTGAGCAATGAGTATAAAGGAGTTTCCATGAAAAAGTAAAATTGAATATATTTTTCATAGGGAAACTCATTTTAAGTTTCCCTTAGACATTTCTACTTGATAATAGATGGTCAATTTCCTTGGGAAGTTTTTGGAAAAATAAAAACCAAGACCCCAGTGGGAGATAATGATCAGAGGAATGTGTTGCTTCCTTTACGTCTGATCTCGTGGAAATCACTCATGTGCTTCATCACAGTCATTCACCTGCCAGTTAACTTGGGGTGGCTCAAACGTCACTGCCCATGCACCAACATCACAGAGGCACACAGATGGAGCAAGCGACCCCACGCTCTGTGCCTGCTTTCTGTTGGCTGTCAGTGGGGCATGTGCTGCCCAAATCAGAGAGGTACCCGCGATGGCAGCCGTCAAGACAGTTGTAGAAGAGCTTTAATTCCAAGCCCTGTTGTCATCTGCTGGGTCAAGAAAACTTGGGAGAGAGCCTTTTGAAGCACGTAGTTCAAAAGGGGAGAAAAAAATGAGTGTGGTAAGTGGGAGAGGCAAAGGGCTTCAGAAGAGGAAGGGCACGGAATGCTTCAGAATCCATACGAGAATCTACTTGCCGCCGCAGAACAGGGCGAGAGAAAAGGAAACTGAAGAGCTATGCACGGTCAGAACCTGGCAAAGGCTTTGAGAGCGGGCACTGGGACTTCCCGCGCCTTCCTGCATGACTCCAGATATGTAGCAAGACCTAGTGACGATACGAATTCTCATACTAAGCCATATTTGTGCTTTTATTTTCAATACAGTTAACATTTACAAAACAGCAAATTCATATAGTCAGCACATTTCACGGGAAATTGACCACAGGAAATTGAGGTCTTAAGTTCTGGGCTTCTGGCTAGAGCAGATGGGAGGTAGAAGTCCTGTGTGCCCAATCTGCATTTAGAAAGGCGCCCTGGATTCGGTGCGGAGAATAGCTTGACATGTGGTCTCGGAACAGGACGGTGACGAGGAAGAGGACAGCATTTGTCCTCTCTGTACCTTAATTTACTTTTTTTATCTCTAAAGCACAGGACAAGGTTAAAGCAACCCACCCTAGGGTCTCTCTGCCTGCACAAGGCCACCAGCTGCAAAAGAACGTACTGTTCTGGGAGAAAACATGCAAACCCAGCGTCTGAAGGAGGAGAAATGAGTTTGCGGCGCTCTGAAGGTGGGGTCCTCTCCTACCTACATCAAGTCTCTTCCAGCTGTGGCATCTCATTCCAGCGACTTGCTGTGAAGCCCAGAACAATGCCTTAGTCCATCGTCTGTTCCAAAATGCCACAGAAGGGATAATTTATAAAAGGAACAACAGTGATTTCAGATCATGGTTGTAAAGGCTAAGGTCTCTGAGGTCATCTGATCAGGATTTTATAACCTTGTGGAGGATAAAAGGTAAGGAAGCCTGAGGTAGGCTGTCTCCATAATAATCTGTCAGAACAATAACCCACCCTTGCCTAACAAAACCAAACCGTTGTCTCTGTTTACAGCCTAAATAGTCCTTGAAATCTCCACTCCCTCAACCTGGCCACAAGTCATCAAGTTTCAGCATGAGTTTTTGTGGAAAAAATAAATAAACAAACATATCCATCCCACAACAACATAACTGTGGGCAGTGGGGCAGCTTGGCAGCTGATGGCCAGGGAGTTTACAAAGCAGCGTGGTTGGCTCAGGAAGAAAATGCTCTTGACCTCAGGCCTCTACACATGCATGAAAATTATAAGATGCCTTCTAAATTTTTGCCCTCGACAAAAATTATCTATGGATTTTTTTTTCATAACACATCACTTCAATAGGTAGTATACATGAAAGGACTTTACAGAAAACAGATGCATGAAAGAGATGTTTTGCATGAATGAATAAATAAAAGGTTATTTGTGGTTGGGTTTCCCTTGAAATACATCCTCTTAACAGCACTTACAACCTTTCACACTGGGCACCTACACAGTGCACACACTAATCTAGGGCCTGGATGTCGAAAATAAGGACTCCATAGGGCTTTCATTCTTGTTAAGAATGAATGAATGAGAACTAAAGTTTCCTTAAAAAAAAAAAAAAAGCACCTATTATGGAAGTTCTGCAGAGTGATTAGAACTTCTCAAATGTACAGAGTTGGGATACTGCAGATTGACAGGCAAAATTGTTGTGTTGGCTTTATGTCAACCTGACACAAGCTAGAGTTATCAGAGAGAAGGGAACCTCAGCTAAGAAAATGTCTACCAAGATCAGGCTATAGGAAAGCTTGTAGGGCAAATTTTTAAATTCGTGATGGATGCGGGAAGGCCCAGCCCAGCGTGGGTGGGGGAAACTCTGGGCTGGTCATCCTGCATTCTATAAAACAGCCAGCTTAGCAAATCATGCGAAGCAAGCCAGTAAGCAGCCTCCTCCATGGCCTCTGCGTCAGCTCCTGCCTCCAGTGTTGTAAGCCATGATTAATATTTACTATTGATATATCTTCTGGTAAAGCTGCTGTTAATCCTAAACAGCTGTATACCCAAATCACCACACAGACAAAGGGATTTATTTAATTAACCTAGAACACAATGATGGGCAATAGTTACTCCATCCTAAACCTGCAAGCCCTCATAGTTTCTACCATTCAGATTTCCCACATTATATTTGCTTTTAGTGAAATCGTAGGTCTGGTTCATTCTCCACATCATTCTAAGAACTTTCCTCCTGCTCTTTTGTCCCATCTCTCTGCCTCCCACTGCTTCCTGTCCTCTGGCTCCTCCCTCTCCTCCTGCTTCCTTTCCCTTGCTCAATACTGTGGCTTGTTGCTTTCTTTTGTCATGTTTACACAAAGTTGAGATAGGTGATATTTAGAATAAGTATCACAATGCAATGTCCGATTGAAACCAGAGGGGGGGCGGGGAGAAATCAGCATTTGAATGAACATGGGTAAGGTGTATACATTCCAAAAGAACATTATACCAATATTTCCCCCTTTAAGTCCAATAAAAGTATCCTTTTCTTTCAATATAATAATAATTATGAAATGAAAACTGTTAGGTAAAATCTACATGTGCAATGTCTAGTCCATGTGTATTTAGCAACTTAGGAGAAAGTATCTGATCATCCTATCTATCTTGACAAGTTGAAAGTTCTATACCTAAATTAACTTTTATCCTTATTGGTATTATGAAAGGATTTCTTAACTTCTAAACAACTTAAGCTTAATTGTGGCACTATAACTATTTGGTCTTCAAGCCCATCAGAGAGAGACTTAAGAAGGAATAACATTAGTTTTTAGAATAACTAGGAAGTACATGTTAGCAGTTTCCAAAAAATAAAAATTGGCAGAGACAGTTTGTTGCCTGAACAGTCACCCATAACTCTTTATAACATTGGAGCATCATCTTCAGCCTTCTGTCTCAGAATATTTGACACACATATATGTGAAGCAGGAACCATTTAGGACTTGTTTACCCTGTCTTGGCAGAGTTCTGCAGTTGACTTGTCCTCCATTTTTGGCAGAATTTGTCTATCGTGAAGTGAGGGTATTTTCTTTACCCGAGTGGTTCATTTGCCACATTTGAAGTCATCTCCATATGGAGGTTCTTCGATGCTCATCATCTTTTTTGAGGTAGGCGGGGTGCTGGCAGGAGATGATTTGTCTCATTGTCAAAGAATCTTTAAAATAATAAAGACACTTTTAAATTCCATAGTCTGTATGTCTCTCAAGTTTTTGAAGACTACCTATTTTTATGTAATCAAATTGTCTACAAAATCATATCTATCTGTTAAACCTAGGATGTATATATACTCCTGTGATAAATTAGAGTAGTGTCTGACATGACTATGCATTGAATAACTAGCAATTAACTTGCATACCTAATATCCTAACCAGTTTTTAATAGCAGTTTAAAAGTATTGGAAGTAACCTTGACTTTCTATCAATATACTAAAGCTTATACCAATGTATCAAAAATAGACTTATTTGCATCAATATGCAAAATCCTATACCAGAGTTAAAATTAAACTTATGTGGGAAAAACAAATGAAATCTTAAGTTGAGTAAATTCAATAATCTACCTCTTGTCTTATTCCTATAAGATATCCCTATATGCTCCTTTTTTTAAAAACCCTTTTCTCCTTATCTAAGAAAGATAGAAAAAGGAAAAGAGAGAAACCCTTGAGTATAACCTTGTTTCACTCTGAATAAGACCATTAATAATTATAAACTTCTCCCAATGACAATGAACAATCATAGCCATAGAAAATAACCAAAAACATACCCAACCCCCTGTAAGGAAAAGTGGACGTCCTTCTCATGGATTTCTCCTAGCTGACATTTTGGACATGCAGAAATCCTATTAGGGGGCCCAAAGAAAATGGGGGAAAACCCAAGGATTGGAATACTAAGTTGCAGACAAGAAAAAGGGCATTCTTCCTAATAATAAGATTAATAGTAGCTTTCTTAAAAGTTCTTTTGGGAGCAGACTTTGATGAAAAACAGCAATTGAAGCAGTTGAGGCAGGAACAAGCAGAATGCTGGAACATGCAAGATGCTGGAACAGATATGTCAATGTCTCAGCATGCTGAAGAATGAATCCTATCAGGTTTGTTCCAGCATCTCTGGTGTCCAGTTCTTTTTTTCTGCAAACATATAATTTCTCACAAGCGTTATAGAGTTCTAAAATTATATGTGCAAGATGAAACTAAACTGTAAGCCAATTTTATCTATACCAATTAGGAGTGGCTTAATACATTTTGAGGACATTATAGCTAAGGATTTATTGGCCGTGTATTGTTGGAGTTTTGGAAACATATTTTATGTCTCAGTCAGTTTTAGAGTTGTTTCCATGTAAAGGGATCAGTAATATGTTACCATTATTATTGAACATTCAATCATTATCATGTTGAAATCAAAACAAGGTTGGATAGATCAAAATATCTTTTTGGGCTCTTGCATGCCTGTTGTATTAGGCCAAGTTGCTACCTATTTCCCTAGAGAAGCCTCCCATTAGAGAGACAAGCTGGTTGCCTTGAGCAATAGAAAACACGTTTTAAGTAAACTTTATATAAACTTCTTTTTAATTTAGAATATAAGCATACCGTAGGTATCTTGTACCTGTTTTGAGGTTTAGCCCTAGATTTTCATATATGTTGTAGCTATTTGTCCTAGCCCCTTGTTTATATATATAATGGGCAGTTATGCTTTTATAGCCAAACTTCATATAAACTTCCTCTTACCTTTAGTATTTAAGCATACCCTAGGCATCTTGTACCTGGGCTTTACATTGATAGTGGCTATTTTTTGGCTTGCACCTTTTTTATACAGGATGGGCAGTTATGCCTTTATAGCCAAACTTTATATAAACTCTCTTACCATTAGAATATAAACTCTCTTAGCATTTAAATATGTCCTAGGCATCTTGTACCTGGATTTTTACATTGGTTTTGGCTTCCCTCCTTTCTGATATGGGGTGGACAGTTTTGTTTTCTAAACATATGATTATGATTTTTGAGTTTTTAGGACTAAGCTAGGTTGGCATGTACTTTGCCATCTTTGAGCCTCTTGTGTCTTTTTTACATAGGCATGACGAACATTTATCCCCTGTGAAAATGTCTCCTGTTTAAAAGGATAAGGCAGTTTTCAGAGCAGTGTGACATTATCTCTCTTTACATAAACCTAAAAATGTGAATCCCACCTTTAGATCAGTAAGGACATAACATCTATTATTAAGAAAAAAGAATTTGCATGGTAACCTTAAGGAAAATTTTGTCATTTTGAATCTTAGACTATCTCTGCAAGTGGCTAAACAGCAGGAGTTACCATCCTGGCTTTTACTATGTAAATTAGGTTGATCCAGAATTTAGAGACTTGCCTGTTTCTTTTTACTTTGTGTTGGGAAGAAAGGCATGTGCCAACTTGTTCAAATATATATATATATATATATATATATATATATATATATATATATATATATTTACATCATTATCATTGTAACTTAAAGCCTTTAAATGAAAATCAAGCAAAGAGACAAGAAAATTTTAAGTTTGGGGTCAGTTGTGCCAATTTACGCTGTAACAAACAAAGCCCAGTTTGGTTATTTTTAGTTGATGTTTCAGTGAATCGGTGGACCCTTACCAGAAAGAGCTGACAAGTATCTTGCAGCCGGAGAGCTTTGGATTTTAGCCGTTATTTTATACCAACACTCCAGGTTCCTTCCTGGCTTGTGTTTCTGTCCTGACTTCTTCCAGTGTGAATACTGATGTAGACGTGTAAACCAAATAAACTCTTTCTTTCCCAGTTGGCTTTTGGTCTTGGTGTTTAATCACAGCAACAGTCACCCTAACTAAGACTGTTATCTTGGGCTCTTGAGTTGCCTTCACAGCTATTTATCGGTCACTTCTGTATCTGACCCAACATTAACCATCAGATAAGGCCTTTGTAATCTATTAGCTTAGTGGACCATTAGCTTTCACCAGCGCACAAGAGAATATCATCACACACACACACACACACACACACACACACACACACATATATATATATACACACACATATATTTAGCAGAGGGTTTCTATGGGTTCCCAAGACAGATGAGAGATGGTAGAACATTGCCTATACCATGGACATCTTTCAGAAAGCACAGCAGGAGTGGAGCCACTCTCTACTCAAATCAGGCTTGGGCCTACTCAACTCCATAGAGACAAAAGCCAAGTCATGATAAAGTCAGTTAAGCTTCTGTTTCCTGGCCAGAACATGTGACAAGAACTCTGCTAATTTGGCTGATATGTTTAGAAGGTCCCCACCTCCTTGCAGGACCTCTTCCCTTGACCTTTTTTCTCTCCTCTCCTCTGACACCAGATATATAAGCTAGCCTCACCATTCCAATAAACAAACTGTCCTCTGAAACTGTCTGCTGGGCCAAACTCACTGCCACCCAAGACCATGTCCTCACCATTATATTTGGAGGACACATTTATTTATGATTTACTTTTGTTCCATGTCTCTGAAAGATTAATGTAAGTGCTTCCATGTGGAACCTACCATTCAAGGCAGCCTAAGCCAATATTGTTGAACCATGTCAGCTCATGTTTGGCTCAGAGTAAACTATCTTTTGCTCCCCTTGGTGAGTTGTATTTTGTATTGTAAATAACCTTGCCCTGGCCCGTGGGGCTTCAACGGGGTTCCTAAGGTGGAGAGATTGGAAGGAATGGGGGGGTAGGGACAAGAGACGCAGGAATGAAAGCCAAGTCTGTTCATCTGATCAAGGCTTCCGTTTATTAGAAATTTTTACCCAACTTATATAGGGAGAAGGCAGGAAAGGTTAATCTACTGCTGCAGGAAATAGGAAGAGTGCTTTCATGGGTTAAATATTGTACCTGCAAGATACCATAAAGATGGTTTCTAAAGATATCTTACAGATGCTCTAACAAACGGATGTCCTCACTATCTATCACCCATGATTTAGGTTCTTAGATAACTCTTTCACTAAATAGCTTTAGGTCTCCACTAAATGACCTTTGCTCTCTACTTGGCTTTGGTTTCAGTAACTACCTTTGTCTCCACTAGATAGCTTTGACTTTGGTTTCCGTAGATAGCCTTGGCTCACTAATTGACTTTGGCTTCTGTAGATACCTTTGTCTTCACTAGATACCTTTGGCTTTGGCTTCCGTAGATAGCTTTGGCTCCTGGCATAACCTAATATCAAATTATGTCACATTAAAAGGTAATTTTAGAAACAGAAGAAATTAATTGAGTTGTGATAGCAAAAAAAAAAAAAAAAGTTTTACAAATGGCAGGGATTGATCCTCAAGTGCAGCTGTCAGGCTCCTATCACAGGCCAGAACTCGGTGAGTGGAGAAATATACCATATCCACAGAGCGCATCCACACCCCATTTTGTCCCCTCAGCACTTTTCCTACCAACTTCAAGAGCTCTCTTTTATTGAAACCACTGACTCCTCGAGTTAGGAATGTAGTGATTCCAGGAAAGGTAATTAAAATTCTACTTGTTGCTTTAAAAAATTCCCCATAATTATTCCCACAAATGACAATGTCCTATTAATCCAATGGCACATAAGGGGCATCAGCCTCTTGCTTGAAAGTTTCCCAGATGTGGTCAATGTAGGTATCTTGCCAATCCCCATGAAATACCTCCACCCAATTTTCTTGGCTTTAAAGCTAAATGAAGACTATTGATCAGTGCAAGATCAAAGAGCAATAAATAAAGCAACGACACCTCTCCATCCGATACGACTAGATTTCTGTACTACTTTAATTCAGAGTTCCAATGAAACTGCTGGGTTACTGCCCTGAGCTTAAAGGATGCATTCTTGTATGTTGTAAATCACAGCACCTGTCCTCCATGTAGACAGACGGATCCCAATACTGCAGAAAGTCTTTAACACACTAAGTCAGA
Organism: Meriones unguiculatus; assembly: GCF_030254825.1. NCBI lineage: Eukaryota > Metazoa > Chordata > Mammalia > Rodentia > Muridae > Meriones > Meriones unguiculatus. The sequence continues at coordinate 186,494,113 of NC_083350.1, forward strand.
GCTACCACAATTGAGAGATAGTCTATGACTTTTGGACATGTACTGGCCAAAGAGTTAAGGTACCTGACATTTTAAAAACTGACATCTTACTTCAGTATGTAGATCAGCTTGCTATCCGCAGCCCTATAAAGCTAGATTCTGGGAACATTAATAAAGTTTTAAAGGTTCTAAAAACTGTAGAATACCTAGTATCAGCTCAATGACTCAAGTACCTCCACAAAAGTAAACCATGTAGATCATGTCCTAACTCCAGACAACAGGTGTGGCTTCTCCCACATAAAGAATTTAAAAAGACTGGGGACCATCAAGCTTAGAAAAGGTGTGGTCAGAGTTCTGTCAAATGTATGTTCCAAATTTTGATCTCAGAGCTAAGCTGAATTGTGAATTCACACTCAGACCACACTCTGGACCTTTCAGTGGTGACTGGATGACAAAAAGCCTTTCAGAAACCAAGAGAGTCATTGTTGGTATCAGGTTTGGAAATTCCTGATTTAATAAAAAACTTTTCTATTTTTTGTTGCAGAATAACAAGGCATGGCATTGAGATTCCTCACCCAAAGACTAAGAAACATTTCAGACTCATAGTTTACTTTTCCAATGAGCTAGACTCTGTAGCATGTGTGAGGCCAAATGATCACAAATTCCAGCAACTACAGCAATGCTAATGGACGAGGCTAATCTTCGCTCTGGCATACTCATGGATGGTTATAACTCATCAGATTTAATGAATCTCCAAAATCAAGGGAGACAAGGGGTAAATTTCATAGAGGAAGAATATCTAAAAAGCAAGTTCTTTTATCAGAATCACTCGAAATAGTCATTAAAGTTTTCTACATGCTAATTTTGAAGTTTTCCTTCTGTTCTTTTACATAAATGAATTATTTTAGTCTTATAGGAAAGTTATAATCCAAATTCATTCCACTAGACCTTACTGGAAAGATAAATTTCTAACAAATCCTATTGTATAAGGGTTTACAGATTGGAGGGTCCTCATACTCAGGAGAGTCCAGAAGCTAGTCAACATCGAGGCAGCTTCTTAGTCAGTACCAGAGCATCTCCACATGTGCTATAACACAAGTGTGCTATGTCTTCAGCCATAAGGTCTTAACAAGTTCTGAATGTCAGTCAAAAACAATGACAATAGCCTGTTTTGTTTCGGGGGAAGGGTCTCCAGGATACCCCTAAACAACAATGTGAGAGGTGTTACCCCAAACCTGATACAAAGGAAAATGCGCTCTTGAATGACCACTGAAGGAGTCAAAAATAATCTAAAATCTTTTAGAATCAAATGAGAATAAAACCTATTAGAACCTTTAACATACAGTCAATGTAAAAGTAAAGATACCTCAAACAAATAATTAATGATGCACCCCCAAGGTTTTGAAAACACAAGAAACCAAATCCAAAAGCAATACATGGAAAGAATTTTACAGATCAGTGTAAACATAAATGAAGTAGAGAATTAAAGCATAATATGGAGAATCAATGAAATTCCTTGAAGAAAAAAAGTAAAACTAAGACTAGACCAAAGTAGCCCAAAAGAAGAGACGAGATACAAATTAATCAAATTAGAGAAGAAAAAGAAAATGTTACTGGAAACATACCAGTAAAAATAAGAGGATAATTACAAAATAGTTGGAAAACAAATGTTTTTGTTTTTTTTTTTTTAATCTGGAAACTCTAGAAGGAATAGATAAATACCTAGACATACAGTCATATAAAGATTATATAAACAATGTAAATAAATCAGCCAGTGAGGTTGGAATAAGAACATTTCATTCCCCAGTAACAAAAGGCCAGGACCAGATGACATCCCTGCTCAAATTCACCAGATCTTTAAAGAATCACAAATACCAATGCTCTTTAAAGTGATTCGTAAACCAGAGCAAAAATAATGTGAACAACAACAGCAAACTGATTTCTACAAAGCAAGGATTACCCTGAAACAAAATGGGATCAGAACACAAAACCAATAAAAACCAGGGACCACAGCTTCTAAAACAGTATGTTGTGAGCTTGTGTGGGATTTGAATGTGGGATCACATAAAATTTGGCAACAGTAAAAACTTTCTGGATGTGCAGGGACAAAAATTAATGATAAATGAAACGTGATGAATCTGAGAACATTCTAGCACCAGTCACATGACCTCACTGCATTCTTGACAATGAGCACAAACAAGTCAGCCATCTCACCTCACACCAGAGACCGCTGCCTGCACTGTGGATCAGATTCAAGAGGATTGACTTCTATGAGTTGAAGCATATTTATTGTACATACAATTTTCTGCTATTATAGAAATGTAATGGTTTAATTATGAAAAACAAAGACCTTTAATATTCTGCCTTCATTCCTCAACATTAAAATATCAACTTAGCATGTCTTTGGATTGGATTGTGCTAGCATACTTGATTTCGGAAATTTTTCCATTTATATTGGTGACTCAAACTTCACTAACTAAAAACAATTATGCAATAAAATTTGGCATTGAATCTGTAGATTGCTTTTGGTAGGATGGCCATTTTTACTGTTAATCCTACTGATCCATGACCACAGATCTTTCTATCTTCTGATTGCTTCTTCAATTTCTTCCTTCAAAGACTTGAATTTCTTGTCATACAAGTCTTCCACTTGCTTGGTTAGAGTTACACCAAGATATTTATATTATTTGTGGCTATTGTGAAGGGTGTTGTTTCCCTAATTTCTTTCTCAGCTCATTTATTGCTTGTATAAAGGAAGGCTACTGATTTTTTTTTTTTTTTTAGTTAATTTTGTATCCAGCCGCTTTGCTAAAGGTGTTTATCATCTGTCAGCATTCTCTGGTAGAATTTAGGGAGTCATTCATGTATATTATCATATCACATGCAAATAGCGATACTTTGTCTTCTTCCTTTCCAATTTGTATACTCTTGATCTCCTTTAGTTATCTTATTGCTCTGGCATGCAATTCCCATCACAATTCCAGAACAACTCTTTACAGACCTTGAAAGAGCAATTCTCAAGTTCATATGGAAAAATTAAAAACAAAAACAAGATAGCTAAAACAATTCTGTACAGTTCTGGAGGTGTTACCATCCATGATTTCATGCTGTACTACAGAGAAATAGTAATAAAACTACATGGTACTAGCATAAAAACAGACAAGCTGATAAATGGAATTGCATCAATGACTGACAAATAAACTCACATACCTACAGACATCTGATTTTTGACAAAGAAGTGAAAATCATACAATAGAAAAAAAAAGCATTTTCAATAAATGGACCTGGTCTAACTGGAGAACTACATGTAGAAGAATGCAAACAGATCCATATTTATCACCCTGCTCAAAATTCAAGTTCAAGTGGATCAACGACCTCAACACAAAACTGAGTATACTAAATCCAATAGAAGGAAAACTGAGGGGAACCTTGAACTCATTGATACAGGAGAAAACTTCCTGAACAGAACACCAACAACTCAGGCACTGAGATCAACAGTTATTAAACTGTTATTATTATTAAATGGGACCTCATGAAATTGAAAATCTGCTAGGCAAAGGACACTGTCAATAGGCCAAAACTCCATACAGAATGTGAAAATATCTTCACCAATCCTACATCTGACAGAGTGGTAACATCCAAAATTCATAAAGAAATCAAGAAATTAGATGCCAAAACCCAAATAACCCAATTTAAAAATGGGGTGCAGAACTTGAAAAAAAAAGAATTCTCAACAGAGGAATCTCTGACAGCTGAGAAGCACTTAAAGAAATGTTCAACATCTTTCATCATCAGGAAAATGCAAATCAAAATGACTCTGAGATTCTATCTTATACCCAGTTAGAATGGCTAAGATCAAAACTCAAGTGGAAGCACAAGCTGGCATGGTTGCAGAGCAAGGGGTATACTCCTCCATTGCTGGTGGGAGTGCAAACTTTTACAACAACTATGGAAATCAATCTGACGCTTTCTCAGAAAATTGATCTACCTCAAAACCCAGCTGTACCATCCTGGGCATATATCTGAAAGATGTTCCACCATACCACAGGGGCATCTGTTCAACTATGTTCATAACAGCTTTATTCCCAATAGCCAGAAACTGCAAACCCAGATGTCCCTCAACTGAAGTCTGGATAAAGAAAATGTGGTACATTTATACAATGTACTCAGCTATTAAAAACAAAGACAACATGAAATTTGCAGGCAAATGGTGTGAACTAGAAAAGACCATGCTGAGTGAGGTAACACAGACCCAGAAAAGCACACATGGTATATATTCATTTATAAGTGGATATTAGCAATAAGTCACAGGATAACCATGCTATAATCCACAGACCCAAAGAAGCTAAGGAGGGCCCAAGGGAAGATGCTGACTCTCACTCAAAACAGGAAATAAAGTAGACATCTTCAGTAGATGGAGGGAGGGAACTGGGTAGAGAAGGGGACGGGGTATTCAGAAAGCAGGGATTTGGGAAGGACTGGGAGAGAGAATGGAGATCAGTGGTGAGGGCATCTCTGAAACAAGGAAGGCTTCAGGGAGTCTATGAGGGAGACCCAAGCTCAGATTTCTAGTAAGAAGTGTTAAGGAGCCTGAAGCTGACACCTCCTGTATCCTGGTGAGACTTCAGTGAAGGGAGGGGGACACCACCCATAAAATCATAGAGCCAAAATTTGCCTTGCCTACCAGAAGTGTAGGGGTAAAGATGGAACAGAGATCGAGGGAATGGCAAACCAATGACTGGTCCAACTTTAGACCCACCCCATGGGAGAAAGGTAGCCCCTGTAACTACTGATGACACTCTGCTATGAATCCGGACAGGAGCCTAGCATAGCTGTCTTCTGAGAGCTTTCATCAGACAGCTGGTGGAAACAGATGAAGAGACCCACAGTCAAAGAATAGGCTGCACTCAGGGAGTTCTGTGAAAGAGTGGGAAGAAGGATAGAGGAAGCCAGAGTGCTCAAGGATACCACAAGAAGACCTACAGAGTCAACTAAGCTGGCCTTACAAAGACTGAATTACGAACCAAAGAGTTTGCATGGGTCGGACCTAGACATCCTACACATATGTAACAAATGTGCAGATTAGTTTTCATGCGGGTCCCCTAACAAGGAAGCAGGGGCCGTCTCTGACTCTTTTCCCTGCCACTGGATCCCTCCCCCTGGCTGGGCTGCCTTGATGGGCTCCAGTGGGAGAGGATGCGCTTAGTCCTGCTGTGACTTGAGGTACAAGGGGGGGTTGGTAAGCCTTGGGGACCTCATTTTCTCTGAGAAAAAGAGGGGGCCATACAGGAAGGGGAGCATGAGGGTGGGACTGGGAGGAGAAGAGGGAGGGGATGGGATCTGGCTGTAGATTAATAAATAAATGAAAATAAGAAAAAAATGGCTTGAAATTGAAGCAATTTCCATTTCTGAAATTTTTGTACATAAACTCTAATCATTCTGTGCTACATATTTAGATAATGGAGTGTTCTCAACACTAATGATTTAAAAATAAAAATATCTATCAACTCTGAAAAATGTTGAACATTTTTACATCCTTTAATACCAAATATTCAAACAAAGCTTAACTCTACGTAAAAATTGAACCTGGACCTTAATATCATTGGTATGAAAATTTGCTTTTGTCTTTAAAAATGATTAAATTATATGTTTATCAAAAATAATCTTAAAGTTTTTTATGGTTTATTATCAGAATAAATATAAATCTCTTATTTATATACTTATTTTACATACATGTATATATTTGAGATTGCATAAAAGTTGAACCAAAGGGGTTTAGAAGCAGAAAAAGCACAAGAAGCCTTTACAATGACGAGTTTCCTAGAGAACACATTTCTGCTTTTTTCAGTCAGGCTTTGGAAGGCATGAAAGAGAAAACAGAGGTGAAGGCTTTTGTGATCTGCAGGCAGTGTACAATAACGTAGGACACTGCTTCTCAACCTGTGGGTCACGACCCTTTGGGTCACATGTCAGAGACTTCCACTGTGATTCATGACAGTAGCAAAATTACACTTATCAAGCAGCAACACCGTAATTTTGTGGTTGGAGCCACCACAACATGAAGAACTGTTTTGAAGTGCCATAGCGTTAGGAAGGTTGAGAACTAGTTTGCAAGAGGAAGTGTGGATTTCAAGAGGCAGCTCTGTACAGGACACAGCAGTGCTCTGGAACGAAAGGGCTGCCTGGAATTTGAATGTGATGAAGGGAAAATGTGAGAGTAAGTGACAAGCATTCAGGGTAAAAAGTCCATTATTAGCAGAGATGGGGATTCTGGAATAAGATACAGGTATTTTGGTAGGCCTTGAACGTGTGTCCCCAATGCATATGAGTGTCTGTTGCCCTGTGTAACACTTTGACACTGCAGATTTCCCAGTGTTGACTAGTGCAGTCTATTGCATGATATTTAGGTCACGAGAAAGCGCATTCTCCCATCTTTGTGAATATATTGATGCTGGCTGTGGCTCAGGTGGACTCAGCTGTGGTTAGGGCCCCAAAGCAGAACCTTAACATCACTCACAGAGTTCTTACTCTGGAGGTCCATGGAGCACCAGAGCTGAGAAGGCACAACTACGAGCAAGTGTCAAAGAATGTATCAGCCATCTGCAGAGCCCAGGTTCAGAGCTGAAGTAGGCCTCCATCCATCACAGGGTTCTCACTGAACCTGTCCAGTGGAGCTACCGGGCTAGGCCTGCCCCAGGATCCAAGAACTGGAACACCACACAGGAGGGTAGGGTCTGGAGAGATGGCTCAGTGGTTAAGAGCTCTTGTTGCTCTTGCACAGAGTTCTGGTTTGGTACCCAGTATCCACACAGCATCTCACAACAGCCTGTGATTCCAGTCTGCAGGGATTTGATCTTCTGGCTTGCAGGGACACCAGGCATGCACATGGAGCATAAACATATGTACACATTAAAAATAAAATAATGTTTTAAATGAGATACAAGCTATAGGTTCCCAAGGACACACCTCCCATGACCTACTTCCTACATCTGGACCGCACTACCCAAAGTTTCCAGAACCCCTTAAAATATTACCCTCTGCTGGGGATCAAGCCTTTAACAAATAAGGAGGCATTTCAGAGCGAAAGGGAGACAGCCAGTAATGTGCTTCAACTCCTCAGAGTTCTGTAATAATTTCTCTCTCCAGATGCTAACGATTTAGAAAGCAGAACCATTACATTCTAATTATCCCCTAACTTATTACCAGAAAGCAATATCTCAACCATGAGAATGAGAAATAAAAAGAAGTAAATAAACACAGAAGAGAAATCAATATTTAACCTGCATGATAAATTTTTTGGCAGGCCTTGTCAGAATGACAAATGTTTCAATGTGTCGGGTGCAATTCAGTCAGTTTTTGTTTACCGGGAGCACGGCGCCAGAAGTGTGGCACAGAGTATGTTGGCCGCCTTAGCCAAGCACGGTGGCTCCCAACGCATCCCCAATCCCCTCAGGACAAGGAGAGAAGACTAGAGAGGCCCAGGGTGCCTGTGCTACGTGGCCTCCTCCCATCTGAAAAAGAAAAATCCCTGTTTACTTACACTTTTAAAATAGACCTTATCATATTATCGTAGGGCTAGAAGATTATCATTAACCTAAGATTAGAAGTTATTTATATATTTTTTCATAACTTAATCCTACACTAGGTAACTTAGAGATCATGGAATAAATCATTATGTCTTCAGAACTACTTTCAATTATTTTGTCTTTATTAAAATAATATATAAAATATGCCATCAGCAGTCACAAAAATAGTTTTACAAACAAGACATCAAAATCAATTACCCTTTTCATAAGGAAAATAGAACATAAAGTTTTAATTTGGTTTTTGATTCACACTTTCAAATATGCAAAAATGTTATAGTGGGCATAGTACAAAGGTAAAGCCTCTCATTTGAAATGCAGTAAAGGACAACCAGACATTTGTCACCCAAATTAACACTCGCAACTTATTATTTGATAGTTTTCATGTGTTCCCACTGAACAATTGTTATTGGCACTAATTTGTAGGTGTATCATTAAATAAGCAATGTGTCTGATTTAACAGTCTTAGTTGACTACAGACTGCAGCACACAGAATCTGTCGATTCCCAGGAATAATTTTTGGAGCATCTGCCTTTATGTGGCAAAGAATCCTAAAACAACATGAGTACGGTGGTAGAGACAGGTAGCCAGGTGAGGGCCCTTGTCACCTGTGAACCTGAAATGCATGCTGGGACACACATGGTGGAAGAATACAGATGCTAACCTCCACAAGTACAGCTAGGCATGTATACTTCACATGCGTGTGCACACAGATAAATATAATTAAAACATTAAAATCTGTACATAGTAATATGTTATTTTCAAGCACTAGAGTCATGAGATACACAACTGGAAAAACTGTGGACTGCTACTATGTTACACAATCATTGCTTGCCTGTCTTCCTACACAACACAGAAAGGATAGAGACTTTTTCCTTCTTTTGAATTATTATTAGTGCATCATATTCATCATATGGAATTCTGAGTTTCCTTATAACTGTGTCATTCCTGTATATCTCCTGCTTTGCTTCTATTCACCCATCAATACCATGCTCTTTCTCCTGCCCTCTTCTGGCTTCCAGAGGTTCTGTTCTTATCAATAGTCTACTTTCACATTATAATGTTTATACATATATATACATGCATATACATGTTTATATGCATACATATGTACATATATATATATGTACATATGTATCTTTTAATTTAGAGTTTACATATGACAGATAGCAATCCATACTTGTCTCTCCAAGTCGGGCTTATTTGTTTAACATGTGACCTCCATTTCCATCCATTATTCTGCAAGTAATATAAGTTTTTATTCATTTCCAAGAAAGACTCCACTGTGTCTTTGTCCCATATCTTCTTATCCACACATCAGGTTGATAGTCATCTACACTGACCATAACTTAGTTCTTAGGAACAATACAGATGAATGCACAGAAATCTCTCTTGGATACTGACATAATTCCTTCAGTGATTCACTCCAGAGTGAACTAGCTGGACCATATATAATTCTGGTCTTAGTTCTTTGAGGAGACTCCATACTGAAGTCCTTGGTTACACTCTGGCTTGGGCGAACTTAAATCTCAATGTAGTTTTATTTTTCCTGACCACTATATAAAGACGTTTCCATATATTTATTTGTTGGCCACTTGTACTACTTCAGAGAGGCATTTGTTAATTTTGTTTGCCAATTTATTGATCAAAAGCTTTTTTTCTTTGAAGTTTAATTATTTTGGTTCCTCATACATTCTAGAGCGGATCTGGTCTGGAGAGATGGTGACTTCTGCAGTGCACAGTGCTATGTTGTCATTGTAGATTGCCAGGGTACACTGGTCACTGTCCCCACGGGGTCCTGCTCTGCCTGCCCGGTTCTGCTGCTTCCAGAAGCCAAGGTGACCGCAGGTTTAGGATAGTGAGCTAAATGAATTTCTGGAAAACCTTTTCTCCCATTCTATATCTGTCTCTTCACTCTGCTGTTTCTTTTGCTGTGGAAATTTCTAATTTGATGCAATCCCCATTATCAAAATTTCAAAATAACCTTTAAATGCTAGGACAAATAGTGATTTCTAGTTTACTACCTATACCCTATAGGTAAAAATATAGAAAGTCAATGTTTAATTTCTTTAATTATATGTATAAGCCTATTTCCCATTAAGTTGCATATAATCAGGTCCTCAAGATTCAGTTTTGTTTGGAGAGACTACTGTCTCTGCATGAGATCTGGTATGCAGTGATGGACAAATGGTTCAGCTTGTAGGACACCACTCTAGCTGCAGAAACCAAACTTCTAAAGATATGATTATGGAGGCAAGAGGTATATGAAGCAATATTCTAGAAGCAATGGAGGCTTTCCCATGTGAGCTGAGATTGCTAGTCATCTCCTCCACCAGGGGACCTGCCAAGTCCTACAGAGGGAGCTGGAAACTGCTGACTGGGCAGAGGGCTTAATTAAAGAAGCAAGAAGGCTATTTTTTGCTAGATGTGTAGGCTGATGCAAAAACTCTGAGTTCGAAGCAAGCGCATCTGCAAGTGTCATCTTTTGTTTTCACAGACCATCTGCTGAGTTTTGTGAGTGGGGAGGTGAACCAAATGAACTATGTTTTATCTCATAGTGCCCAGGTCGACTGACAGGCTCAGTTAGCCTTCTTGATCCCTTCTTGGCTGTACCATGCCTGTATAATTTCCTCCCTGGGGCATAAAGGGATTCTGCCTTACTTCTAGCAACAGATTATGGCTAAGGTTACCGATATCCCTGAAGCGGCACTTTTAGAAGCTGTTCTCACCATAAAGCTTTGCCTCCTCACCTGAGGCGGTAAGATAACTAAACCCAAGATAAAAGCCTGGTGTGCCTGACTTTGTCTTGTGTCTGTCTCCTCTACTTTGAGACATCTGCTTGTTTCTGCACGGGGCCAATGCCTGTCTGACCAGTCTCATACCCCTTCAAGGCTAAAGATACAAAAGTAGCTCACTATCCTAAACCTATGGTCACCTTGGAGCAGAACCTGGCAGTCAGAGCGGGGCCCCCATTAGGACGGTGACCAGTGTACCCTGGCAATGCACGACAACATAGCACTGTGCGCTGCAGAGGTCACCATCTCGCCAGATCGGATCACTCTTTCATGCAATGGCAATGGCAGGGCTCCTTGGAGAACCTTTCAGAAACAGGGCTAAGCTTCACTGGGACCATTTAGTTATGCAGACCTCTTGTTGCGCCTGTGCAGCTCTTCAAATCTGAATTTCATGTCAGTAACGCAAAGACAGACTTAGGAATCACTAGTCCTCTTTGCGTGTTCTTTCCAATCCAGCTATGCCGTAAAGTTCCTCTCTCTCTTGGCTTTTCACCATTCCTTAGACCCTTAGTTAGTGTGTCAGGGCTAAGTGGATGAGCCTAGCTTTGTGGGGTTGCCAGAACCTGGACTTTAGGTTTTTGATCTAAAACTCCTGTTCTATCATATCTATGACTATATTACAGTAGATCATATTCCTTCTCTGGTGAGAAAGACTCTCTTGCTAACTTTGAAGAAGTGAGGGAACTCAACAACAAATTAACGATGTCAACACGATATTTTCCTAGTTGCTATTAAAAAAAAGACATGATGCTAGTCTAAAATAGAGTAGCAAAACCAGACCATAGAACAGGTGTTATCAGAAAAAACCCCACACAACCAGCACCACCTAGTTTTGATAAAGGTGTCAAAAATAAAATGCCTCATCGGTAAATGATACTGGAAAATAAAACACTCGTATGTTGAGTGTTTTAGTGTTTTATTATGGAGACTAGATCCATATATCTCATCCACCCTGCCAAATAACTAATCCAAACTGGACCAATACCATTAATATAATACCCAACACCCTGGGACTGATAGAGGAAAACAAAGAGTAAATACTTAGGGACAGTCACAGACAAGAAGTTTAGGAAAAGGTTCCAGGAATTTAAAAAGTTATTCCAACAACTGCCAAATGGAATTTCATGGAATTAAAAGCTTTAGCACAGCAAAGGGAAGAGCTGCCAAAGTGGATAGATAGCAAAAAATGTTATCTCAGAATATCAAAAACTTGTTACTAGATACACAACTGACAGTACATTGACAATTAGCATATATGAAGAACTTTAAAAATGAAGATCAAAATAACAGACAATATTTAAATCAATAAATTGGCTAATGCAATGAACAGACATTTATCAAAAGATGAAATGTAACAGGCTTATTGGTAGACCAAAAAATGCCAAACCTTAGCCTTTAGGGGAATATAGCCAAAGATAACTTGAGATTCCATTTCATCTTAGTCAGAATGACTGGCACTAAAAGGCAAGAACAGAATCAAATTAAACCACTTTGGAAATCACCATGACAGTTCCTTGTGTCTATGATCCTAGCACTTAGGAAACAGAGTCAGGGGAGATGGCCATGAATCTGATGTCAGCCTGAGATACTCAGTGAATTCCAACTAACAGGTGATGCTATGGAATGTCTCTCTCTCTCTCTCTCTCTCTCTCTCTCTCTCTCTCACATACACACACACACACACACACACACACACACTGAATGCTCTGTCTACCACTCCTGGGAATACACCTCTAAAAATCTAAGTCAGCATACTCCAAAGACATCTGCTCATCCATTTTTCTTATGGCACTATTCACAATGGCAAGGCCAAGCTGTGCAATAAAAAGATGAATGGTTAAAAAACAGCAAATACTCACAATGGATTTTATTCAGCCACAGAGAGCTAAATTAGACATTTACAAGAAAATGAATGAAATTAGAGAGTATTGCTCCTATTAAACTGTATATATTTACTTTCTCTCATTTGTGGAAGATGAATAGCTCTGGTGAGATGGGTAGAAGGGAATAAAAGGAAATGAATGGACATGGTGAAATTGTGCAATAGACCCGAACAAAATATCATTATGAAGCATCACTTTATATAACAAAGCTACACTATTTTAATTACTCATTGTAAATAATACAAATTTCAAATGACAAATATATACTATTTTAAATGATCATTGTAAATAATACAAATTTTAAAGCTCTTTCAAAAAGCTAAGAACAAAATGTGACTTTTAGTCTCTTATTGCAAATTTGACAACGGTGAACATCCCAGGAGAGTAATTGGTGTCCAGCAGCCTCCCGGGGTCCAGCACCAACACTGGCATTAACGGAGCCATGTACATCAGGACTCTCTTGTTTGGACCTCCACCTTTGAGACTGTGCTCTGCCTCACAGTTGGGGGAAAAACATAAATAGAAAATATGTTAGCATTTCAATTAACAGATATATCTAATGTAAAAATAAACTGTTAAATTAATAGTATTCTGAATGTAGCAAAGGAGGGGAATAGTGAAATTGTTTAAAAATAATGAAAATATTATCAAAACTTAAGTACAAAAAAGAGAAAACTGTAAGAAAAGAGTGCAAGAAACGTGTGGCACACACACAAACACACGCACGAACAAACAAAAGTCCAGTTAACAAATGGGCCCGTGAGCTGAAAAGACAGATATCAAGAGAAGAAACATTAGTGGCCAATTAATTTTTTTTTAAGTGTTCAAGATATTCTTCACCAGGGAAGTGGAAATTAAAACCAATCTATTATTCTATCTCTCTCCAGTCAGAACAGCAAATGCTGGCAAGAATGTAGCAAGGTAGAACCCTTATTCACTGCTGGTGGAAGTGTAATCTGGTGCCCCCACTATGGAAATCACGGCAGAGCTTGCTGAGAACAGCTAAAAATAAAACTTCTCAGTGATCCAGAGTTCCATTCCTAAGCATATACCAAGGGAGTCTATAACCCGCCACAGAATCACTTGTACATCTGTGTCTGTGTTTCTTTTTTATTTTCAGAAAGCAAAAAAAGGAACCATTTAAAAAGAAAAATGATTGACATATTACTTTCAAAGAAACACTGAAAGGAAAATAAAATTGAAAGGGTCTATTAATTGTCATAAAAATTAACATCAACCTAAAACGTAACTATTAAAAAGTTGCAAGCATGGAGCCAACACTTGTAATCCCTCACTGAGAAAGCTAAGGCAGGAAGATTCCAAGTTCTAGCCCACCCTGTGCTTCACAATAAAACTCTGTCTCAAATTCAACAAACGGATACAATATGGATAATTCCTCCAGGTAAAGAAACAAGTCCTGTGATGTGTTCACTGAGGGTGGAGGAGATACAGAACAGGCTGAGCAAGATGGTAGTTGTTGTAACTAGTAGCCATGTAAGTACTTCAGAAACAAAGGTCGCGATTGCCATGGGTGCTTCTTTTGTACCTTGTTAAGAATATGTTTTCACAAATGTATCTACACACATGGGATATGGGATATAATAAAATATTTATTAACACCACTACCGAGAAGTTAAATTACGTTACTGTATTTCAACCACATTTAAGTAGTATAGCATTAAAAGAGTAGGCATTCCTCAGGAGATGTTGCCACCTATTCCGAGAGAAGAATTACTACACGAATTATGAAGATATGTTTGGATTTCTTTTGGTTTAACAAGAGGTGGAATTGCAATGATTTGTCTTGTCCACTTGAATGGATTTGGGATCACTGAGGGGACACAGCATTGGACTTGTCCATAGGACACTATCAGGATTTCCTAGTGGGAAAAGCCACGCTGGAAGAGGGTAGCACCTTAAACAGGCAGCTCATATCTAAAGTGGTCCACAGGAAGCACATGTATGTGCCTGACCTTTTGTCCTTCTGAACCAACCCATCTGTGCCTGGTGCTACGGCCTTCCCATGACACAGACTGCAACTTCTTTGGCCACCCAGTATGGAGTCAGTATCAGTGGCTATCCAGGGCTCTCTCAGGCTTTCAGCACCAAATTAGAAATGCTGAAGTGTCCAGCTTCTTGGCCTAACCAGCTAGTGGGGATTCTGCCTCTCCAGCATGAAGACTGCTATTGTTGGACTATCCAGTCCTCACTGTGTAAGCCGATCTAATAAATTTTCTACATACACACGTTCTGTTATTTCTGTTATCCTAATATTTGACTCATTTACTTTTCTTTGCATTTCAATAAAAATACATGGATGAAGCATGTATTTTGATGCTCTGTTGTTAGGCACATGCATAAGATTGTTTTATTTCCTTGGAGTACTGGTCTCTTCAACATTATGCAATGTCCCCTTTATCCTAAGACTTATCCTTACTCTGAAATTAATATACCTAATCCTCCTTTTTTTTAAATTAGTATGAATCTTAGTATGAATTCCTATCTTTATCTATGCCTTTATTTTTAGACTAGATATGTCTTTATATTTCATATTAATTTATTGTAATAACATAATTGAGTATTTTCTATTTGCTCTGAGCAAGCCTTGTCTTTTAGCTGAATATTTATACATTAACATTTATTGTGATTGTCAATATTTTGGATTAATTTTTTCATGTTTGTTACTTCTACTAAATTGACATTTTCCTTTATTCTTATTTTCACAGTTTTAATCAAACTTTTAATATCATTCCATGCTCTTTTTTTCAGAGCTTATTTACTGAGTGACTAGTCTCATATTTGTAACATATAGCTATTCCAAGACCACTTAAAATAATATTAATGGGGAACACTAGGGAGTGATATATGTAATTGAATGGCTCCTTTGCAGCACTGTTTTAGATGTGTGTGTGTGTGTGTGTGTGTGTGTGTGTGTATGCTAGCTTTTTCTTATAACAACAACAACAAAAAAAATAGCACTGTCCATGGCCAGTAGCATCATTTGATGATAATAGTGGATATTTCTCATATCAGAAGCATTCTGAGGTGCATAAATACCAGTGCAGTGATATTCCCTGTCACAAATAGTATGATGGGTGGCCATTAACGTCCTTTAAACAAAGGCTTGGTTAGTGATCCAGCCTCTGATGAGATAGGAAGCGGGAACTTCTCTAGCCCAGAGACAAAGACCAACTAAATAAGGGGGAAAGACTGTTTCACAACCTAAACGAAATCACCCTAAAACTAAAAATTGGGAAGAAAATGGTAAACCTGAAGGTTTCTAAAGACATAGGAAAAAAGGAGTAATCACTTCTTAACAAAGTGTGCATGTAATTCCCACAAAGCCCTCCCTCCAGGCAGTTCCTTGCAATCCCTGTAGCTAAGCCTGATACTCACTTAGTTCCAACTCAGAAAGCATCATCTTTACTCTTTCTCACTTCCCGTACCCCTTTTCCAGATATTGCCCAAAACCTAAGCCTGCTTACCTTGACACAACAGGAATTACACCCTACACACACACACACACACACACACACACACACACACACACACTCACACAAACCTCCTTCCTATGTAGCTCCTGGCAGACTAGCAATGCTCCATTTCTGAACCTGTCTTCTTTATTTCTTATTTTTTATATTAATTACAGTTTATTCAGTTTTTATCTCAGCTGTAACCCCCTGCCTCTTCTCCTTCCAATCCCTCCTCCCTCCCCCATCTCCCCCCATGTCCCTTTCCAAGTCCACTGATAGGGAAGGTTCTCCTTTCCTTCCATCTGACCCTAGTCTATCAGGTGTCCTCAGGACTGGCTGCATTGTCTTCCTCTGTGGCCTGGTAAGGCTGCTTCCCCTCAGGGGGAGGTGATCAAAGAGCCAGCCACTGAGTTCATGTCAGAGACAGTCCCTGTCCCATTACTAGGAACCCCACTTGGACACTGAACTGCCATGGGCTACATCTGTGCAGCGGTTCTAGATTATCTCCATGAATGGTCCTTGGTTGGAGTATCAGTCTCAGAAAAGACCCCTGTGCCCAGATTTTTTGGTTCTGTTGCTCTCCTTGTGGAGCTCCTATCTACTCCAGGTCTTACTATCTCCTCCTTCTTTCAAAAGATTCCCTGCCCTCTGCCTAAAGTCTGTTTATGAGCCTCAGCATCTGCCTCGATACCCTGCTGGTTAGAGTCTTTCAATGCCCTCTTTGGTAGGCTCCTGTCCTGTTTTCTGTTTTCTCCTCTTTCAATGCCCATCCAGTTTGCTTTTCTGAGTGAGGATTGGTCATCTTACTAAGATGATCTTCTTAACTTCTCTAACCCAGAGACTCCAAAGACTAACTAAATAAGGGGGGAAAAAACTGTTTCACAACCTAAACAAAATCACCCTAAAACTAAAACTTGGGAAGAAAATGGTAAAAGGAGTAATCACTCTTCTTAACAAAGTGTGCATAGTGTGCTTACCTTCTTTAGGTGTACAGATTTTAGTAGGTTTATCCTATGTTATATGTCTAACATCCACTTATAAGTGAGTATAAACCATGTGTGTCTTTCTGCTTCTGGGATACCTCATTCAGAATGATCTTTTCTAGATCCCACCATTTGCCTGCAAATTTTCATGATTTCCTTGTTTTCAATTTCTGAGTAGTATTCTATTGTGTAAATGTACCACATTTTCTGTATCCATTTCCTCAGTTTAAGGACATCCGGGCTGCTTCCAGATCCTGGCTATTACAAATAAAGCTGTTACGAATATGGTCGAGCAAATGTTCTTGTTGTGTACTTGAGCATATTTTGGATAAGTGGTATAACTGGATCTTGAGGTAGCACTATTCCTAATTGTCTGAGAAAGCGCCAGATTGATTTCAGAAGTGGTTAGGACACTGTCATCAGAACAAAAAGACAGCCTAAAGTCTGGGAAAGGATCTTCACCAACAACCCTATATCAGACAGAGGGCTATTATCCAGAATATGTAAAGAACTCAAGAAGTTAAAAAGCAACAAATCAAGTAATCCAATTAAAAAATGGGAAACAGCTAAACACAGAATTCTCGATAGAGGAAGATCAAATGGCAGAGAAACACTTAAAGAAATGCTCAACGTCATTAGCCATCAGGGAAATGCAAATCAAAATGACCCTGAGATTTCACCTTACACCCATCAGAATGGCCAAGATCAAAACCTCAAGTGACAACACATGCTGGAGAGGTTGTGGAGATATTTTTAGTTAGTGTTGTAACCAGCCACTTTGCTGAAAGTGTTGCTCAGCTGTAGAGGTTCTCTGTAGGGATTTGTGTGGTTTCTTATGTATACTGTCAATCATCTGTGAATACTTTAACTTCTTCCTTTACAATGTGTATCTCCTTGATCTCCTTTAGGTGTGTTCTTGCATAAATAAAACTTCAAGTACTATGTTGAATAGATTTGGAGAGAGAAAAAAAAAACAACAAATTGAGTAATTCCATTAAAAAAATGGGGAACAGAGCTAAACAGAGAATTCTCAGTAAAGGAATACAAAATGGCAGAGAAACACTTAAAGAAATGTTCAATGTCCTTAGCCATCAGGGAGATGCAAATCAAAATCATCCTGAGATTTCACCTTATACTCATCAGAATGGCTAAGATGAAAAATTCAAGAGACATCACATGCTGGAGAGGATGTGGAGAAAGGGGAACCCTCAACCACTGCTGGTGGGAATTGAAACTCACTGTCTTCTTGATCTGAGATTCAGAACGCACAACTTTCTCTGTTTTTCCCTCTTCCTGCTCCCTCATGATCAGATCTCCAGCTTGCATGCCCTGTAGTTTCCTCTTGCAAATTTCAATTAAAAACTATTCTTGGATTTTCTTCTAGACTTGCTTTTAAATTCTTTTATATAGGAGACCAAGAATCTATAAATGTGACCCCATGTTCTGCCATTAACAACCATTGTATAGGTAATACAGATATTTCAAAATAAATATTCCTAATGCTTCCTTTCTGCCCTTTGTATCATTGTCATTAATTCAACACATGCAAAATAATACATGCATAATTAAGATATTATTTCTATTATTATTTTGAGTAAATTGATGTATTTCCTACTGATTGAGAATTAGAGATTTTAACTTTTCTGTAATATATTCATTATCAGGCACCCTTCTATCCTTTATGTATAATAAACATGACAGCTTCTGTAGGGAACCTCAGAATTGACACAAACACCACAAGACCCAATTTTCCATACATTTATTTGTCCCAGAGGGACAGAGGACTGGGATAAGAGACAAAGACAAGAGATAGAAGAAGAAAGGCAGAGGGGGAAGAGAAGGAGGGGGAAGGGTATTTGTCCTGGGAGTGGGACAAAGGACTGCCTCTGGGTAGAGAGGAGACAGATGTGGGTCATGGAAAATGGTGGCTGATAAAGGTAAAATGGGAACAGCTGTGTGAGAACGCAGTGTGTAATTTTAAGTGGTCATGTTAAGTAGGTGAGCCAAAGGGGGTTTTTGATGGCTGTTCTTCAGTACTTTGATAGGTGAACCTTTGTGCTCAGCCTCAGGAGGAGGAAGTGGCCAAATAAGGGGCTAGACCTTGGTGGCTAGCCCTGGGAACGTAATCTAAGAGTTTTAGCAAGGCAGAGGGGATGGGAGAGGAGGGCAAGGCCTGCCAGAGCCGTGCTTGCCAGGCTGGGGCTGAGCAGAGTCCCTTTCCTTCTGACCATTTATTTGAACGTAGGTCTGCTGACAACAAAGGCCCTAGGTTTTTCTTTGCTGGGAAATTTCTATGTCTTCTTCATATCTAAATATAATCTATCTGTACAGAGTACAGAATTCTAGGCTGAAGCAG
Source organism: Meriones unguiculatus (assembly GCF_030254825.1). NCBI lineage: Eukaryota > Metazoa > Chordata > Mammalia > Rodentia > Muridae > Meriones > Meriones unguiculatus. The sequence continues at coordinate 186,513,165 of NC_083350.1, forward strand.
TCTTACAGCAGTGGAAAGACTTCCCTCTGTTCTTGCTGTCACATGGTTTCTGAGCATAAGTCAAACACAATTCTTATCATTACTGCTCTGCATGTATTTCTTCAACACTGGCTATTTTTATAATGTTCCCTTTAACTCTTATTTTCTACATTATAATAATATGTGTATGTATATATTTCTAGTTATAATAATTCCACCGTGACTCACCTAAGTGTAGTGGCTTTGTTTTTAATCTTTGCTTCTGTTTGGTAGTTTGCTCAGCAGCCTTTTGTGCCTGTGTCCTGGTTCTCTGGAGGACGCCCTCAGTCACTGTTCCTGTAAATACTGCTTCTGTGTGTCTCCCTCTTGTCTCTCTCCTGGCCCTCCCACTGTGTGAATGGGACACTTTGCAGCTGTCCCACAGATTATACAGTCTACTCTGTTGGTGTAAGGGAAGATTTTCAGTTCCTTTTCTCTTTGCCTTTTCTGGTTTGGAAGAATATACTCTCATATTTAAGACTGGGAATGTGTCTCGACTCCATGTAGCCTACTAGTGATTCTATCAAGGGAATTCTCTACTTGTGTCAAAGTCTATTTTTTCTCTCTCAGACTTCATTTGTATTCATCCTAAGCAATTCCAACTCTCTGTTCGTATCATTGCCTATAGACCGCTTCTTTCGCTTCATTCACCTTTTTAAAACCTTATAGCTTCAGTGCATCAAATGCCCCCACTGTGTGAGACTCTGGAATGGCGCTGGCTCCCTCTCTTCAAACTGTGATTCACACTTTGAATTTGTCTCTTTAACCTTTCAGTATGACTTGAAATTTTTTTTTGTTGAAAGGTAGAGATGGCGTGCTGAGAACAGCAGTAAAAAGGCCATCTCAGTTTTTTTGTTGCTGGGATAAAATACCCTGACAAAAACAGCTTAGGGGAGGAAGTGGTTTATTTTAGTTCTCAGCTGTAGACAGGAATGTATGATAGCAGACAAGTCAAGGCAACGGAAAGCTGGAGCACAAAAGGATGAGCGCTGGCTGTGAGGACTAAGCTGGCGCCCTGAATCTAAAAGCCACATTTTACAAGTCCTCCTCCATGCCCAGAGCCTCTAAGCAGTGTGCTCCCTGAGCTGCCAGGCCATTAACCACCAGAGGGCCTGTAAGACCTGGGGTCTCACAGTTCAATCGCGCCCTTCCCAGAAACTCCCCCAGACCAAGACTCGTTGCAAAAGCAAGAGGTTTATTAACCATTGTACAATGGGGTCACCCCTGCCTGTCAGCAAAGAGTGGCACCGGGAGACAAAGGCCTTTAGGTTTTTAAAAGAAAAATTGCGGGAAATTTGAAGTTGCAGTTTTGGCAACTTAGGATTGGATGAGGAAGTTATAAAGTAAGATAATTGGTTAGTCTTAGGTGCTCAAGCTTGGCCAGTCCTGCCAAGTATGGATACAGCTGCAATTTAAGGTGGGGGTGGTTAGCTCATCCTTGAAGATTAGGGACTGCGAACTTTTGGCTGGAGGTCAAAAGCTACTCAGAAAAAGTCTGGGTTTGTTGCTAAGAAACACTATCTCAAAGACAGGAGTTTTTCTTTTTGCTGAGTGAAGGTCATTGCTTGCTTTTCTTTCTTTCTTTCTTTCTTTCTTCCTTTTCTATCTGTCCTTACAGATAGGGTCACATTCCTCCATTCTCTGGAAAGGTACTAAGAGGCTTTAGCTTAACCTGGACCTAAAACTCAAAACTAGACGCTTTAGAAGACATACAGGTTACAAAGTTAGTCTAACCCTTTCAGGCCTCCTCACTGTGGACTGAGCAGCTGGAAGCAGGACCGAAGGACCGTATAGCACAAAGGCAAAGGAGCAGAATCTTCACAGATTCATACGGAGCTGTGGCATAGAAGGGGAGCAGCTGCTGGCGTCAGCCCACAGGGAACGGTCTGCGGGTTTGACAGTGAGGCAGGCGTGCTCTAGCACCTCTAGTGGCTGAGAGGGGGACTGCACACCACGCCACACCCAGAATAGCTGCAGGATGCCAGTTCAAAAGCAGTCTTGTTGGGGAGTTGGTGGCATGGCAGTCACACACTGTCAACTGCACTCCCGGGAAACTCAGAGCAAGTGACATGAGACTACACACTGAATCCTGGGCAGAATTTAGCAAGGCTGCTGGAGAAAGCCTTCCACCCAGCGAGCAGCATGGTGGAAACCGGTTAGAGTCAGCGCCTGAAGGAGAACCTAACAGCAGTTCTCGTCAGCTCGCTGGATTGCAGAAGGGTCACACGGAGGCCCTGGTTACAGGACGCATGAAGGGCCACCCAGAGGTCGGAGCAGCATCTGAGACCCCAGCTATGAAATATCATCAGCTGACTTCTGCCTAAGTAACCCGCTCTCCCAAGAGGACTGCCCGGGGTTGCGGTAGACTGCTGATAGCCAGAGAAGGGACGCCAGATGGGACCCAGCAAAGTGGCAATCAGTCCAGATTGTGTTAATATTCTACACCCCACCCAGCTCTCCTCCCCCACGCACTCCTCCCACTGCCTTCCTCTTCTGTTTTCTCCTCTAACATAGGCTAGCTTCTCAAGAATGGTAAATGTTATTTGATCATGCATCCTACCTCTCAGCCAGCCTCCAGCAAGCCTGCCTCACTCTCTCTCCTTTGTCCAAATTGGTCCCTTTTCTGTAATAATTTCCTTCCTCCGTGTTTTTCTGCTAACCCAGTCCTAACCACTAGTCTTCCAGAGTTTTCCTTTCCCACTCACACCAGCAGTCACAAGTATTTAGGTGTAAACCATATGACCTATGTCATTGTCTTTACTTCCTGAAATAATTGTTATTTAAAAGGTAATTTTTAAAATTGTTTTCATTACGCAATTACTGTGATTTTTATTGTGGGCCTTATTTAAAAAAAAAAACAAAAAAAACATTTTCAGCAATCTGAGAGTATTCCAAACTACCATACAAAAATCATTAGCTATCCTATACACCAATAACATGCTTGCTGGCAAAGAGGTCATCAACAGTCCATTCACAACTTCCTCAAAAACTCGGGCTAAATCTAAACAGGAAGGCAAGATACCTATACAAGGAAAACTTTAGCACACTCGGGAAAAGAACGTGCAGATGATTACAGAAGATGGAATGATCTCCCGCACGTGTGGATTGTGAGAGTGGGAAGGGATGTACTTCCAACAGCAGCCTACAGGTTCACTAAAATCCCATCACTATCCCAATGCCATTCTTCACAAGAAGAGAAAAGGCAAGCGAACATTTGTTTGGAATCAAGAAAGACCTTTGGTAACTGAATCAGTCATGAGCAAACCAATAATACAAGAAGTAGCACCATGCCAGATTTCAAGTCATATTACACAGACATAGCAACACAAAACACCATGGTCCCAGCTTGAAAATGTAAATGTCAGAGCAACAAATCAGAATGAAGGGCCCGGGTACAAAACTCCACAGCTACACACACCTGTTTTCTTATATAGACACCAGAAATACACAATAGAGAAAAAACAGCGTCTTTAACAAATGGTGATGTAAAAACAGGATATGCCTGTGAAGAGGAATAAAACGAGAGCCTAATATTTAATGTGCATAAAAATCAAAAGTTGATAAAAGATATTAACAATATAAGATCAGAGACACTGAAACAGTTGTGCTCTGACTCTCAGACTACAAGCTACAAGCAACTAGCAACTGAGGGCTATAAGGAAAATTAGCCTCTCCCAGGAATGAGTCCCTTTACAGGTCGTCCAGTATGAAACTGTCATTCCTGAAACTATATACACACAAAGAGTAAAATCAGCCTCAGCAGGATTTATTGATATGTTTGTGCATATATATATATATATGCAACAATAATAAAGAAGTAGCTATTGACTTGAGAGGGCAACACAGAAGGATTAGAGGAAGATAAGGGAAGGAGAAAAGTGACATTGTTCTATTTTAATTACAAATATACCAAGCATTTGGAAAGAAAAAATTTAACCTGAAAAGCTCAAACTACTCTAAGATTCTAGTTAGATTTTTAAGTCATTGGGAAAACAAATAACAAATGCTGTCTTGGATATGGACAGAGGGGAGCCGTGAGACACTGCTGGTGAGAATGTGAAGTAGTACAATTTCTACGGAAATCTTATGGAATTTTCTCAACAAACTAGAAGCGTATCCACCGTGTGGCCCAGCTATATATCTCCTGAGTATTACACAAAGGACTGCAAGTGAATGCAGCAGAGACTCTTGCCTATGGAAGCTTAGGCTATGTAGCATCTCAATAGCTAAGTACAGGAGCCACAGCAGTGTTCAACAGTGGAGAGTTAAGAAAAATGTATGTGTACAATAGAATAGAATTTTTCCAGACATAAAGAAGAATACGGTTAAATTGTCTGCCAGAAAACTAATGTGTCTGGAAATAATCATATTAAGTGAATTAATCCAGGCTCAGAAGACAAATACCACGATTTCTTTTCTTTGTGTGTCCTACATTCTCTGTAGTTACATAAAATCATGTGTGTACATATCTAATGAACATAGAAGTGAAAGTTTGTGGAAGAACAAAGGGGTCTAACATGAAGCGGGAAGGGGTGGTTAGAATGGGATAAATAAATAGACTCATCATACAGAACACACCTGTAAATTAAAATTTAAAAGAATCACCACCCAGAAAATAGTAAGAATCCAATATCTAACTGAACTTAATAACCCAAAGACAGAACCTCTAAGCAATACTAATAATTTTTAGCTGGAGCCTCATATTAAAGCCCCACTGTAAAGGCAGGCTGTTTAAGAGAACAACAATTGATATTAAGAATCCAACACGAGGGGGGACAAGATGGCAGCGCCAGGAGAACACTGCGTCTGAGGAGCAGAACAACATTTTCCATACAGCGACCAAGAGCCTGAACTCTGGGCCCTAAAACAACAGATCATGTTTCCCAGGTGAGAGGAAACCCCCATGGAGAGGGAATCAGTCAGGTCCACACTCAGGTCTCACAGCCAGAACCTGGAAGAGATCCCAGGTCACGCAGGCACTAGGTCGTGTTGATATAATGTTCTTTTAAAATGTATATGCCTTACCCTTGTTAATTCAAATGCTGATTTCCCCACCCCCAACTCTCTGGTTTCAATCCGGATATTGCATTGTGATACTCACTATAAGCATCCTGTCTCAAATGTTGTGTAAATAGGAACAAAATAAAAGCAACTAGACACAATGTTGAGCAGGGAGGAGCCAGAGGACAGGAAAGAGGGGAGGAGCCAGAAGGCAGGAGATGAGTGGGAGGAGGAGGAGCAAGGAGGAGCGAGGAGAGCAGAGCTGGAGGAGAGAGCTTGGAGGACGTGGAACATGAACCAGACCTAAGATTTCACAAAAAGCAAGTATAATGTGGGAAATCTAAATGTTAGGAAACTGAGGGCTTGGAGGTTTAGGAGGGAGTAAATATTGCCCAGCATTGTGTTCTAGGTTAACTAAAAACCCAGTCTCTGTGTGGTGATTTGGTTTTACAGCTGCTGAGGATTAACAGCAGCGTTACTAGAAGATAAACCAGTAGTAAATATTAATAGCTTCATACAACAAGGTCGCCAGACCAGAGCTGCACGCCTTCGTGTCCAGATCACCTCCCCAGGCTGATCGGTGGGCACAAACACACCAGAGACTGGGAGTCTCAGTCGCAAGAAAACCCCACAGGGAGGAAGGAAACAGTACTAACTTGGGTTACCCAGTCTTTCCCTGGAAAAAGTCTCGCAGACCGGCGGGTACAAGCCGCCATCACTGAACTAGGCTCCAGCTGCAAGCACAGACAGCTGCTGCACACCAGCTCTACAGCACAGACAGAGCTGTGCGCCCCAGGGCATCAGAGACTGAGAGTCCCTGTTGGGAGAAAACCCCACAGGGAACGAAGCAAAGGGGACAGACTTAGGCCACCCAGTATATCCCTGAAATAGATCCCACAGACCGGCGCAACCCAGGGACCTGCTGTGTACCAGATAGCCCGCTGTTACCAGGAGAGTGGTACCCACCTGCCACAGATTACCTCTTGGAAACTGGGGCACAGAGCCCCAACCTCAGACCTACAAAACCCCAGAATCCCCGAGATCAACTCCAGATACTGCTCCAAGGGGCAACCAGTTATCCCTAACAAAACTGACCAAACCACAGGACAAACAGTTTACAGCAGCAGATCACTAAATTTACAGCAAGAAACCCAGAAGCAGGGCAGCTGTCCTCAGGACTTCTCCAAGTGAGAGAAGAACCTTCTCATCTAACAAGGACCACAGTTACCACTCAAGTCTTTATGCCTGAGCAGCGGGCATAGAGCAGCTATGCAACTCTATGAAGTAAGCAGCGGCAACTCCTGAAAAACACCGGCCATCCAGTGACTATACCCAAAAAGCTGAGAAGGCTTCCTTCAGGAAAAACCATCTTTCTGCCAAGGGGATTCTCTCCACCACAGGATATCAGGAACCCCCAGAAACTAACCCCAAACACCTAAGATAGCCCAATGGATAGAGGCCAGCGTAAAAGTTCAACAAAAGACAGAGCAATATGACATCTCGAGAACCCAGTTATCCAGGGGCAAGTAGCCCTGAACACCCCAGCATAATTGAAATTCAAGAAGATGACATAACATCTATGCTCATGAAGAGGATAACAGAGGAAACAAATAAAATATGTAAAGACCTAGAGGAAGATAAACTCAAACAGATTATGGCCATCCATAAAGAAATACAGTAAGTTGCAGCCAAACTGTTTGTGGCCTTTAGAGAGGAAATGCTTAAATCACTGAATGAAATAAAAGAAACGGAGGATTATTCAAACAAACAGCTGAAGGAATTGATGGAAAAACAGAAAAATACAGTCAGACAGATGAAGGAAATCAACAAAACAGCTCAAGATCTGAAGATAGAATTGGAAAAATTAAAGAAAACACAAATAGAGGAAATTGTGGAAAGAACTTAGGGAAGAAAACAGGAACTACAGAGGTTAGCATAACCAATAGACTACAAGAGATGGAAGAAAGAATCTCAGGTGTGGAAGATACAATGGAAGAAATAGATGTATCTGTCAAAGAAAATGTTAAATCTAAAAAATTCCTGACACAGACTGTCCAAGAAATCCAAGACAACATAAAAAGACAAAACCTAAGAATAACAGGAATAGAGGAAAAAGAAGATTCCATCCTCCAAGGCCCAGAAAATATTTTCAACAAAATCATTGAAGAAAATTTCCCCAACTTAAAGGAGAGGCCAATAAGAATACAAGAGGTCTACAGAACACCCAATAAATTAGACCAGAAAGGAAAATCCTCCCGCCACATAATAATCAAAACAGTAAGTATACAGAACAAAGAAAAAAATACTAAAAGCTGCAAGAGAAAAAGGCCAAGTAACATATAATGGCAAGCCCATTAGAATCACACCTGACTTTTCAACAGAGACTATGAAAGCCAGAAGAGCCTGGACAAATATCATGCAGACCCTAAGAGAACACAGATGTCAACCCAGGCTATTATACCCAGAAAAATTCTCAGTCAGTCCTCATAGATGGAGAAAACAAGATATTCAATGACAAAAACAAATTTCAACAATACCTACACACAAATCCAGCATTGCAGAAGATACTAGAAGGGAAAATACAACCCAAGAAAACTAGCTACTTTCAAGAAAACACAGGAAATAATTAACCTCACTACAGTAAAACAAAAAGCAACCAAGCACACAACCTTATGACCACAGGCAACATCAAAATCAAAGGATCTAACAGCCACTGGTCATTAATCTCTCTCAACATCAATGGACTCAATTCTCCAATGAAAAGACACAGACTAACAGAATGGATGCATAAACAAAACCCAGCGATCTGTTGCATACAAGAAACACAACCTAGCCACAAAGATAGACTACCTCAGGGTAAAGGGTTGGAAGACGGCTTTCCTAGCAAATGGACCCAAGAAGCAAGCAGGAGTAGCCATTCTAATATCTGATAAAATAGACTTTCAACCAAAATTAATAAAAAAAGATGGGGAAGGACATTTCATATTCATCAAGGAAAACTCTACCAGAAAGACATCACAATCCTGAACATCTATGCCCCAAATACAAGGGCGCCCACATTTATAAAGAAACATTAGTAAAACTTAAACCACATATACATCCCCACACATTAATAGTGGGAGACTTCAACACCCCACTCTCAACAATAAAGCTGGACCTCAACAACAACAGAAATAGCAAAAAGCCTACACACACATGGAAACTGAACAACTTGCTACTAAATGACAGCTGGATCAGAGAAAAAATAAAGAAAGAAATTAAAGTCTTCCTAGAACTCAATGAAAATGAAGACACAACATACCCGAACTTGTGGGACACAATGAAAGCAGTGCTAAGAAGAAAGTTCATAGCACTAAGTGCCTTCAAGAAGAAATTCAAGACAGCTCATTCAAACAACTTAATGGCTCACTTAAAAACCCTAGAAAAAGAAGAAGCAGACACACCAAAAAGGAGTAGATGGCTGGAAATAATCAAACTCATGGCTGAAATTAATCAATTAGAAACAAGTAAAACAATTTAAAGAATCAATGAAACCAAGAGCTGGTTCTTTGAGAAAATCAACAATAACTAAAAGGCAGAAAGACACCATCCAAGTCAACAAAATCAGAAATGAAAAGGGGGACACTGAGGAAATCCAAACAATCATTGGGACCTACTTCAAAAGTCTATATGCCACAAAATTTGAAAATCTAAATGAAATGGACAATTTTCTTGATCGATTTGACTTACCAAAGCTGAATCAGGACCAGGTAAATCAATTAAATAGTCCTATATCCCCCAAGGAAATAGAAGCAGTCATAGAAAGTCTCCCATCCAAAGTAAGCCCAGGACCAGATGGTTTCAGAGCAGAATTATACCAGACTTTCAAAGAAGAGCTAACTCCAGTTCTCTTCAAACTATTCCACAAAATAGAAACAGAAGGAACATTACCAAACACATTCTATGAAGCCACAGTCACCTTGATACCTAAACCTCACAAAGACCCAACAAAGAAAGAGAATTTCAGGCCAATGTCCCTTATGAACATTGATGCAAAAATACTCAACAAAATACTTGCAAACCGAATACAAGAACACATCAAAGATATCATCCACTATGACCAAATAGGCTTCATCCCAGGTATGCAGGGGTGGTTCAATATATGGAAATCCATCAATGTGATCCACCATATTAACAAACTGAAAGAAAAAAAAAACACATGATAATCTCCCTAGATGCTGAAAAAGCATTTGACAAAATCCAACATCCATTCATTTTTAAAGTATTGGAGAGATCAGGGATACAAGGCACATACCTAAACATAGTAAAGACGATATACAGCAAGCCTATAGCCAACATCAAACTGAACGGAGAGATACTTAAAGCAATCCCACTGAAATCAGGGACAAGGCAAGGCTGTCCACTCTCTCCATATCTCTTCAACATAGTTCTGGAAGTCCTTGCTAGAGCAATAAAACAGTTGAAGGAGATCAAGGAGATACAAATTGGAAGAAAAGAAGTCAAATTATCACTATTTGCAGATGATATGATAGTATATGTGAGTGACCCCAAAAACTCTACCAGGGAACTCATACAGCTGATAAACACCTTCAGCAAAGTGGCTGGATACAAAATTAACTCAAAAAAAATCAGTAGCCCTCCTGTATACAAAAGACAAAAAGGCTGAGAAAGAAATTAGGGAAACAACACCCTTCACAATAGCCACTAATAACTTAAAGTACCTTGGTGTAACCCTAACCAAGCAAGTCAAAGACTTGTCTGAAAAAAATTTCAAGTCTCTGAAGAAAGAATTAGAAGATATCAGAAGATGGAAAGATCTCCCATGCTCATGGCTTGGCAGGATTAACATAGTAAAAAATGGCCATCTTACCAAAAGCAATCTACAGATTAAATGCAGTTCCCATCAAATTACCAACACAATTCTTTACAGACCTGGAAAGAAAAATTCTCAACTTCATATGGAATCACAAGAAACCCAGAATTGCTAAAACAATCCTCTACAGTAAAAGATCTTCTGGAGGTATCTCCATCCCTGATCTTAACCTGTACTATAGAGCAACAGTTATAACAACTACATGGTACTGGCATAGAAACAGATCGGTGGATCAATGGAATCGAAGAGAAGATACAGAAATAAACACACCTCTTTGACAAAGATGCCAAAACCATACAATGGAAAAAAGATAGCATCTTCAACAAATGGTGCTGGTCTAACTGGATGTCTACATGTACAAAAATGCAAATAGATCCATACTTATCACCCTACACAAAACTGAAGTCCAAGTGGATCAAAGACCTCAACATAAAACCAGACACATTAAATTGGTTAGAAGAAAAATTGGGGAAAACCCTTGAGCTCATTGGCAGAGGAGACAACTACCTGAACATAACACCAACAGCATAGGCTCTAAGATCAACAATCAATAAATGGGACCTCATGAAACAAAAAATCTTCTGTAAAGCAAAGGACACCGTCATCAAAACAAAACGACTGCCTACAGAATCTTCACCAACCCTTTTTCTGACAGAGGGCTAATATCCAGTATATATAAAGAACTAAAGAAGCTGAAAAGCAGCAAACCAAGTAATCCAATTAAAAAATGGGGAACAGAGCTAAACAGAGAATTCTCTGTAGAGGAATATCGAATGGCAGAGAAACATTTAAAGAAATGTTTAATGTCCTTAGTCACCAGGGAGATGCAAATCAAAATGACCATGAGATTTCACCTTACACTCATCAGAATGGCCAAGATCAAAAACTCAAGAGACAACACATGCTGGAGAGGTTGTGGAGAAAGGGGAACCCTCCTCCACTGCTGGTGGGAATGTAAACTGGTACAACCACTCTGGAAATCAATCTGACACTTTCTCAGATAACTAGGAATAGTGCTTCCTCAAGATCCAGCCATACCACTCCTAGGCATATATCCAAAGAGGCTCAAGTACACAATAAGGACATTTGCTCAACCATGTTTGTAGCAGCTTTATTTGTAATAGCCAGAAGTTAGAAACAGCCCAGATGCCCCTCAACTGAAGAATGGATGCAGAAATTGAGGTACATCTACACAATGGAATATTACTCTGCAATGAAAAATAAGGAAATCATGAAATTTGCAGGTAAATGGTGGGACCTGGAAAGGATCATCCTGAGTGAGCTATCCCAGAAGCAGAAAGACACACAAGGTATATACTCACTCATATAGACATAAATTATAGGACAAACCTACTAAAATCTGTACATCTAAAGAAACTAATCAAGAGAGAGGACCCTGACTAAAATGCTCAATCCCCATCCGGAAAGGCAAAGAGGATGGACATCAGAAGAAGAAGAAAACAGGAATCAACCTAGGAACCTGCCACAGAGGGCTTCTGAAAGGCTCTGCCTTGTAGACTATCAAAGCAGATGCTGAGACTTATGGCCCACTGTTGGGCAGTGTGCATGGAATCTTATGTAAGAAGTGGGAATTAGTAAGATCTGGAGAGGACAGGAACTCCACAAGGAGAGCAACAGAACCAGAAAATTTGAACACAGGGGTCTTCCCTGAGACTCATACCCCAACCAAGTACCAGGCATGGAGATAACCTAGAACCCCTGCACATATGTAGCCCATGGCAGTTCAGTGTCCAAGTGGGTTCCATAGTAATGGGAAGAGGGACTGCTTCTGACATGAACTGATTGGCCTGCTTTTTGATAACCCCCCCTCCCCGAGGGGAGAGCAGCCTTACCAGGCCACAGAAGATGACAATGCAGCCACTCCTGATGAGATCTGATAGACTAAGATCAGAAGGAAGGAGAGGAGGACCTTCCCTATCAGTGGACTTGGGGAGGGGCATGTGCGAAGAAAGGGGAGGGAGGGTGGGACTAGGAGGGGAGGAGGGAGGGGCTTATGGGGGGATAAAAAGTGAATAAAGTGTAATTAAGAAAAGAAAAGAAAAAAGAAAAGAAAAGAAAAGAAAAGAAAAGAAAAGAAAAGAAAAGAAAAGAAAAGAAAAGAAAAGAAAAGAATCCAAGACACGAAATGGAAAAAAATCCTGAATTCGTGCTTTGTGAGACTTGTGAGACTCTGTGAGGGGGAACAACTATCTCCCCCAAGTTGTTACAATTTTTCTGGTTTCCCATGATCTGCTTTCTTAAATCTTCTGAAGCCTTTGCCAGTCCAGACTTTTATGTACAATTTGAGAAAAGGGCACGGGAGGAACATGTTTTCTGTCTACCTTATCCAAGGTATTCTGTGTTCCCTTATCGTTGACTTTTGCTTTAATTAAGAGGGAAAAACATCTCTCTTCCTTACAAAATAGGTTCTTTTAACAAAGGAAAGGTCACAACCTTCTAAATGAGTACCACAGGAGACATTGTCTTCTACAGTTTGCAGGATACATGCATCCTTGGTTGCCTGCTGAGAACTACAGAGAACACAATGCACATTCAGTCTCACAGGACACAGTGATGGCTTCTACTTCTAAGGCGTTTGTAACTTAGAAGTGTGCTTGCAATGTGATCTGTCACAGAAGCCATATTTTCAATGCCAGGAAATATCTAAGGTAGTGGCAAAGAGCTTCAGAGTTGGTTAGTAAGTTTAAATTTAAAAATTAAATACAAATGACTTCTGTGGTGCTGGGGAAACTGTGTGATGACGGGAGGGGGGGGGGCGTGGAGCTGACCTAGAGCTTGAGTGAAGTTGAAGTGTGTCCAAACCCCAAAAACCTTGTCCTAAGACTGGCAGAAGCTGAACTCCTCCCTCCCTGCCCTGGGCCTGCGTGTCCATATGATCATAACCTTTCAGGAGGACCCCACCTCTGTCACCCTTGACGTGGTCATAGCCAGGTGACCAGGTTACAGGCTAAACTTCCTCTCTCCTTGTAAGGTTAGGTTCAGTGTTATGCCTGATCTGAAAGACCCCCAAAAGACCACCAGGAGTGGAGTCTGTTGCAAAGCACAGGAGGATCTTTATTCGCAGCTTGAACTGGGACTCTCCCAGACACCAAGGCATTGGTATCCAGCTGAGAGCTCTGAGCTCCAGATTGTGGGTGGTTTATAGGTCCCAGTCCCTCCCAGAGCACCCAAAGCAAGGGATTCTAGCCTGGCAAGCTTCTATTGATTAAAACAGAAAAGAGGAGGCTACATTCCAGAAACAATTCGCTGTGGAAAGGTGCCAAAACCATGTACAATTCTGGCTTTCTTTGTTCTCTCTCTTGTGGGAGGTGGGGGGAAAGGTGATTAGCTCCATCTGTGCTATTTTCAGGAACAAAGCTGTGAGTTGGAGTTGGGGGCCATCCAGGCGGGTTTCCTGGCAACAGCACCTCTAATGAGCAGCAAGGTCAGCTCTTCCCTGCAGTGGGCTGGATCTGCCTAGAAGCAGCAAGGTCAACTGGCCTGATATGTTTTAAACTTCTTAACTCAGTAACCCAAGAAACCTAATTTTTAATTCTCTGGTCTCTCACCTGAAATTCCTCTTCATGCAAATAAGGCTTTCCCAGCGCCTTAGCCTTCCCACTCACCCTGAAAGCCTCTACTCACTCCCCAAAGGTTTAAATGGAGAGCTTTGTTTCCTCCTGTTAAACTGCTCTTGAAGCCTGAGTCCTTGGAAGTCTGCTTCTCTCTGTGCTCACCCAGCTGCCTGAGGTCTCCATCATCCCTTAGCCTCTCTGGCCTTCAGTCTGATTGTGGGACAGGGAAGGACAGACTTCCAGTAGGATTTCTGCTGGGCAAAATTCCTAACAATCTCGCCATCTGGATATTGGATCTGAAAAGCACCTTAACCTAAGGACCAATTTGCTCAGCTAGGAACTAAACTTTGCTTCATGTCTGGTGGCAAACAGAACGGTGATGGACTGGAAGAACTTTTAGTTTCTCTCAATGCTCCCACTCTTGAGGATTGGAGGCACAAGGACAGAAGCAGGAGACCATAATTTAAAAATCAAATGTGCTTGTAGAAACCAGCAGCAGCAGCTCCTCTTGTGGAAAAGCGGCCCATTGTTAACTGTTTAAATTTAACTTTATGCCGACGGGTGTTTTGCCTGCATGTATGTCTCAGCACAATTGGCATGCCACAGGAGTCAGAAGAGGGTGTCAGATCCCCTGAAACTGGAGTTACAGACCTTTGGGACCTACCATGTGGGTGCTGGGACTGAAAAAGAAGCAAGTGCTCTCTGAGCCATCCCTTCAGCCCCTATTTGAGTTAGAAACAAAAGCCATCATCAGAGTGAGTGGAAGAACCTGGTCTTTTCATCAGTACAAACCATATGCACAAGCTTGTAGAAGGAAGTGGTGGATAAGGTCAGAACCGCAAGTACCGCCTGCAACAGAGTGACTCCAGCCATAGTGGTCACAGCAGCTGAGAGGGAGCTAAGGACAGAAATATGCACTAGTGGAATCACAGAAAGGACACACTTCAAATTATCAGACTTTGTGGAGGCATTATTTCCTACTAAGCAAAAGCCAGAGGGTTGTTGGGAAACACTAATGCTCCTGCCTGGGCCTCTTGAGTCTTTGCCCTTACATTAGGTGATGTTGTTCACAAAACAGTCAAATAATTCCTCTTCAAAGAGAATTCAACTTCCATCACACTGTTAGAGAAGCATGACTCATTTCAGAGTTTGCTTTCAAAATTATTCACAAAGAAGCAGATGCTGAGCTTGATGGCCAACTGATGGGCAGAGTGAATGGAATTTTATGTAAGAAGTGGGAAATAGTAAGAGCTGGAGAGGACAGGAACTCCACAAGGAAAGCAACAGAACAAGAAAATTTGAACACAGGGAACTTCCCAGAGACTCATACTCCAACCAAGGACTATTCATGGAGATAACCTAGAACCCTGACAATGCAGCCACTTCTGATGAGAACTGATAGACTAAGATCAGAAAGAAGGAGAGGGGGACCTCCCCTATCAGTGGACTTGGGGAGGGGCATGCATGCAGAAATGGGGGGGGAGGGTGGGACCTGGAGGGGAGGAGGAAGGGGCTTATGAGGGATACAAAATGAATAAAGTGTAATTAATAAAAGTTAAATAAAAATTTTTTTAAAAAAAGAAATTCTATATTGGACTGGGAATTAAGTAAGGAAACCATGAACTTAGAAACTGCTTACGTGTTATCTCAAAGAAAATGAATAATAATAATTAAGGAAAGAAAACAAGTTCTAATGAGTGGAAATGTTTAGAAATGTAAGGCCTTGTGCTTGCTATACTGCTGTCTCTGTCTTCCATTCCTGGAATGTGTGCCTAGAGTTACTTGTAGAATTATCGATGATAGTATTTATGACATAAAACCATTTGATATCGGCCTAAATGGCTAGATGCGCGGTTTTGGGAGATTGTCCCTTAACCGTTTGTTGTTGCTAGACTTGGCCTTGTTTGTTTGTCCAGTAAGCAAGAATACTTTGCATCTTTCAGACTCAACTGGGACGCTTCCTAATACTTTACTCTGGCACTGAAGCTTCTTCAGGCCCAGCACATACTGTCTTTGTGTCTGAGTTAAGCTCTGTTATTCAACATGGCAGGTAGGCAGTCTGAATCAAGAATAACCCAACTTCTCATAGGTTTTAGATTCAACTAGAGATTCATCTAGAGAAGTCAGAGACTGTTGGTCCATGAGAATTAGAGAGAGCCATGGTCTGGAGCATGCAATGTCATCAATGTTATCCTAATTGGATTTGACCTGTGAATGTGTTTTCATTCCTTTGAAGAGGCAGTAACATATTTCTGAGCAGAAGAAGTGATGCCAGGGCAAAAATTAGAGAGAACATAGGATAAAAGTATAGGAGCTGAAAGAGTAACCAAATTCAGCAGAAATTGTATAAAAAAATTATTTACAAAGAGCTGTGAGGAGTGTTGGTTCAAATTATAGATTCTTAGGGTGCACCACCCCAGGCCAGCTGGATCAGGATCTTTAAATTGGAAGAAAGATTCTTTGCCCTGTGGTCTGAGAGCAATTGAGAGCTACTTCTGACTTCCTGCCTGACTCTAAATTCTATCTCAAATGCTGTAATTTCTTTCGAATGTGTCATTAAGTGAAAGTTTTAAATGTATCAAAACTACCTACCTAAAACCTCCTACTTCTTATCCTGAACAGCTTTAAAAGCTTACATTTGGAGCTCAGAAAAATATCGTCTTAAATGTTTTAAATTTCTGCTGAAACAAGAACATTAATAATAGAAGCTAAATATATTCCAGAGATGTCTATGATGAAGAAATGAGTTCTGTCCTGTGGATCTGGCCTTAAACCTAAACAGAAAGCAGAGAGTGACCCCCACAGTCCATGCCAATATGATGCTAATGTGTACATTTTGCCAGGCCATTTGTCATTATAGATAGCATGGTTAACAGTCTGGGAAGAATTCTGATTATTTTTCTTCTCCAGAATCCTATACAAACCTTCCAGTACCATGATAGCTGTCTAGTGGAGAGGAAGACTCCAGGTTTCACAGCTCCATCTTGAAGCTTCCTTTTGCACTGGACAGCAGTTAATGGAGACTCACAACAGGTCAAAATGCAAAGAGTAAGTGACTATGGAGTGCTTGTCTCCAAACAGGACAGCAATATCAATGCTGGATCTCTTCACAGCTCAGAGAAAATCACAGGGAAAGGGCAGAAAGATTTTAAGATTTAGAAGTTGGAAAAGAATGCTGAAAAACAGTGTTTTCTGAACTTGGGAAGCCCTTTGCCCTTGTAAAGTCCTGGCAGCTGTGATTGCCTTCACAAGACCTGCAGAAGGTCAGGCTAATTAATATTACACGGAAGGCAATGTGGGGCTCCCAACACCCACCCCACTCACTCTTGCTGAAATGCTATTGATAATTGATGGCTGCTTGGGAGGGATAGTAAGTTTCTTTCAGGGTAGTCACCCTAGGTACTTTCAGGGAAGTCACCCCATGCTCCTATGGACAGTCCTCCCCAATGTACACACAAGTACCACGAATTGGCCTTAGAGGGTTAAAATAAAAAGGACACGCAGTTGGGAGGACGTGTGATGGGGCAATAAGAAACTTAAGTTGGGCATCAACTCACTAAAGTCCAAAGAACTAACAAGCTCCCTGCATGTAAGACACATATACATACAGTGCTGTTTATAGCCTATCAATAAAAATGTGAATCCAAAAGTAAGAAAAGACAATGCCATTTACAATAACAGCAAACAATCAAAACACACAAAAAGAAATCTAACCAAGTATTGCCAGAGTGTGTATACTGAGAACTGGAGGAAGCAACAATGAGAGAAGCTAGAGAAGACATGAATAGTTGGCGAAATATGTCATGTTTATAAATAAAAACTCGGTTTTATTAATTTCATTATTCTCCTCAAAATGATCTATAAATGTAATAGAATTACACCCAAATCCCAGCAACATTGTTCGTAGCTATCAACAAATTGATTCTAAAAGGCAAAGGGATAAAAATGAGCCAACACTATCTGAAATATATATATTTTTTAATTTGATATATATTTATAATTTTATAATTAATTTATAAATTGTATATATATATATATATCAGAATGCTTGATTTTAAGACACATTCTAAAGCTACAGTGATTAGGATACTGTGTGGGGCAAGAGAGACAGTTCAGAGAGCAGCACTTGCTGCTCTTCAGGAGGACCTGAGTTAGAGTCCAGGCACTCAGGTCATGTGGCCTATAATTCTGGCTCCAGGGGATTCAGTGCCCCCTTCCGGTTTGTACACAACTCATATAACAAATAAAAACAAAATAAAACCTTTCAAGAAAAAAAGACACTGTGTTATTAGTGAAAGAATAAAAGAGTAAATTAATAGAACAGAACAGAAAATCAGTAATTAATTTTATAAAAATCCTGAGACAATTCAATGGAAAATTTTCCAGAAAATATTGACAGGGAAATTATATATTCATATATTCAAAGCAAATATCTTGAATTTACTTTTCCTACTTGAAAAACACAGTTATCCATCCATATAAAGCATTCATACACAGATGCAAAATTAATTCAAAATGAGTCATAGGCTGAAGTATAAAAGATAAGAAAATTTCTGTAAAAATGAGACATTCTTTTTGACTTTGAATAAGCAACAACGTTGTCCACAACAGGTGAGGAATGATTGCATTATAAAAATGTACTAAGCTGGACTCACCTTAAAATCTTTGTTCTATTTGAAAAAGAATACTAATGTTGAAATTTCATATGGTGCTTCATAAATATGTATAATTTTACATGCCAACTGAAATAACTCAATGTTCTTCCAAGAAAAGACAGGTAATAAATAGGACAAGTGGTAATCCCAGCCTGATATGAAGTAGTAATCATAATAAATCATGTGTCTGATAAAAACATGGGAAAAATTTAATATTCTTCAAATTCAACTATATCAAAAGACAAAGTCAAATGAAAGTGGCCAAAAATAACTGAGCAAACATTTTACAGAACAAGATGAAAGACAACAGATAATCAAACGGGAAGATGTCCACAACCATTAGCTACCAGGAAAATGAAGAAAAGACCACAGTGAGATGCCACTATAGCTCTTGAACTTTGGAAGAGGGGCTTCTTGCCAATACTGCTCTCAAATCCTGGAAAGAATAAGGAAACTAGAATTTTTGTGTGCTGTTGCTTGTTTAAAGCCTTGTTTTTATTATTAATGCCTCTCTTTATTTCTCTGTGGGGGCATATGTGTGTATACATGTTCACATGTGTGCAGATGCCAACAGAGGCCAGAACTGGACATCAGATCCCCTGATCTGATGTTACAGGTGGCTGTGAGCCGCTCTGGGAACTGAACTCCAGTTATTGCAAGAGCAGTGTATGCTCTTGACCCCCAAAGTATCTCTGCTGCCTTGAGACTTCCATGGACTCCTAATGAGAATGGGATGTGGTCAGCTGGTCTGTGAATGCTCTGGTCACTCTCATGAGCGTAATCCTAACCACATTGCTCCGTAAACACCAAGAGACCTGTTTGTAGAGTCTGGAATTGATTGCACTGACCGTGATGGACTTGTGACTACACCTGCAAGGCTGGGGGATGGCACATGTACAGCATCTAGTTGCAGCTTCAATTTCAGTTCTAAGGGTGGTCACACTAATCACGAACATACAGTCCACGAGGGGAGCAGCTTGCATTGTATCAAAAGAGTTTTATTCTTTAGAAATTGCTACCTCTAGGTGACGTCCCTAAATCGGTCAATTATCAATACATCTTGAAGTAACTGTATCAATTGTCAAACACACACATGTATAACTGAAAAGCGTGGTGTGGTGGTGATTGTGTCAATTTCAGAAGGTGGATCTGTTGTTTGAAATAAGCATCTTCACTCTGTAGTTTGGAGAGGAGACTAGAGGGGCAGGTACAGTCTTTCATAAGGCCATGTTTGTATTTCATGTTGTAGAGAGCAATCTGCAAATTCAAAGTACAAATAGCTCAGTCAATACCCACTGTTCATGGTTTGTTCTGAGTTAAACCCCAGCCCCATGGCACTGCAGTCAAGCAAGTCTCAGTATCCTCAGGAATATCCAACGCACACGTACAGGCAGTGAATGAATGAGAAATCAGACAGATACAGGAACAGAGGTACTGATGCTGTGAATCTCAGACACAAGGCTGACAACCTGACCAGAAGAACAAGGCTGAGTTTTGGAATGCATGGCTGCCTTTGTTTCCCTTTCTCCTTAATCTGCTGGCTGGAGACTAGATGTAAGCCTTACTTTTCCCGGTCAAGGCATGAACTCGTCTCTTCTCAGACTGCACACTCTCCGAGTAAAGTGTAACTTAAAGCTTTATCCCTGTACCATTGGTACAAGTGGCAGCAGGCAATGCCCACGCAGTGTTCTAGCTGAGGCTAGCCTGAGGTATTTTCAAGAAGCTTCCTACCATTGTAGCAAGAGGCTATAAAAATCCTCCACAGCTCTTACTGTTCCCATAGAGAGGTGAACCTTTGAAGCTTGGTTTTCTCATCTGTCCTTTTTCCACTGACTGAGATGGGAGGAGCTCCAACAGCCCAATGCCAAGAATAGATGAACTCCGCCTCTGTAACACCACAGTGTCCAACACAAGTAAACTTTTCAGTGATGCTCAAAGCACCCCAACCACAGAGAGGGAAGGCCTCACTGACCCAACAGGCTTGGTTGTTTGAAACAGTGAGAATATTATATGCTACTAAGTTTAGTAGATTTCTTTTAAAAGGTAAGTGCATTTGAGAGTGTTTAAAGTGGAAAAAACAAGAAGAATAAATATCTATTATTTTGTTGTTGCTAATGAATAGTTGTTCTCTTTGATTTTTTTGAATTATGACTACAGAGAAAAACAGAAACAAAATTCCTTCATCTAACCTCATTCAAAACTTGAGCCTCTTCCCTTCCAAATCCTCCTTCGTTCCATACTTTTGTTCCACAGAAACTGATATTCCTAGTTCAAAGCTCCCTGCTTTCACCTCAGATTCTGTTCTTCTGGGTAAATTACCCAACATCGCTTAAATCCAGCTTCTTGAGTCATCGAGTCCTTCTTGTGCACGCCTGTCCGCAGGAACTCAAGAGCAGCTTCCGCTGAATCTGCCCACGTCACACTCCTCCAAACACCTCTGGCTTATGACTCCACATCTCTGGACCCACTTGATCTCAGGATGAGCACTGTCAGGGCCAGTCCTAGTCCAGATATCTAGAGATCCCTTTTTAATGTAAAATAAATCCTCCTGGTAGCCATCAGCTCTGGACAGATGCACAGAAGCAACTAAATCAGACAAGACAGAAATTACCAGTGGGCTATAATCTAAGTAATTTGATTTCTTTGCTTGGAAGCTTGGTATCAGAGGCAAAAAAGACAAGAGAAAAAAGAATGTAATGGTAGTGTAATGAAAGCTAACCTTCAGACACTAAATATTTTCACAGATTGAAAATCTGAACGCTTGCCAGGTGATGGTGTCACACACCTTACGGAATCTAGCACCCAGGAGGCAGAGACCTGGTTTGCAGAGCAAGTTCCAGGACAGCTGGGGCTACACAGAGAAACCCTGTGTCAAAAAAAAAATCTCAACACAAAAACAGGTTTTGCAGCACAAAGCAGAATTCAAAATTTTTGTACATACCCTAAATTATATTGGGAATTGTGGAGCATTTTTGAGGTTGTCTAAACTCTGTTCAGAAGTTCTGATGTTACCTGGGACAACTGGCAGAATTCTTCTCACCAACCTATACTGGTCCATCAATTCTATTAAACTGTGGCTGTTCAATTAGAAGTCTCCTGAATTAAAATATGGCAAATTATGGAATCTTGGTTACATTTTCACAAAGAAATTTGCTTTAATATGAATGACTCCAGGATTGTTCCCAAAATGATGATGCTAAACACACCCATCATACTAGACAATGCCAGTTTCTCAAAAAAAGAATCATTAAGATAGAATGAATATTGCCAGAGCTGATCCAAAATGCATGCACAGAAAGCAAAAGACTCATATCACAGGTCCAGGGAAAACCTCCACACATGGCATATCAGAAAAACCAAAGCCTATGGACCTTAGTGGAAAAATGGGATCATACACAGGAAAATCCAATAACATAATGAAATGATCTTTGACAGGTATATAAACTCTGTTGGTTTTGAATCATCACTTATTAAATAGCATGACTGGATGAACAGATTTGACACCTCACTCTTTTCAAGCCCCTGCCATCCCATAATTGAGTGGGAAGACAGCGAGAAAGACTGTCCATCATCCCTTCCATTTTCATTTGCTCTAAGACACTGGATCGCAAAACCTCTAAAACCTCAAAGACTCATTGCTTTATTGATTTGAAAATTAACCCTCCATGAGAAAGCAAATACATCTTAAATGTTTTGCACACAGTGAGGGGGGGTAGATTTTAAAGCAATGAATATAATGAGAATTAAAATTTATTTTGAGATATATGGAAGGAGATGCAGTCAAATTTTCTTTAATCCGAGCTATCTTTGTCTCCTGAAGAATAATAGAGAAAGAAGATTCTCAAAATATGAAGTGTCACCGCCTATGGTGGGATTGAGGAGTGACCTGCACTTTTTTTTCTCTGTTCTAAATTGTCTTCAGTTTCTATCCATGGCTTCTACCATCAGAAGAAGTATATTTGTGTGTTGAGGAACGTAAAGGAAAAATGATTTCACATGTCAACAATGAAGGATCTTTTTCATATAGAATATTTGTAGAAATGCTATTTGCATAAGTATTCTGGTACTTCTCCATTATGCAATATTTTCTATTTCTTAAAAGAATTAAGACAAAATGAGGTAAATCATCCTTAAAGTTATACTGAAGGATGAAGGAAGGCATCCAACCTGACAGTAATATGGTTCTCTAGAGAATTTTTAAAAAGTTTGGTAAGCAAGAAGAAACTGCCTTCAAGTTAGCCAGCCTGAGCAAGGAAGGAGCATTGGCTGGACTCATGGGGTCTCAGCATCCAGCCAGGGAGTGGTAAAGCTCAAGGGACAGGAGGGGCTCCCAGTAAAGAAGCTAAGTCACAGACCACGCCAGTCCATCACAGCCACAGCGAGGTGTGGGAATTCCCTGGAGGTCTCCAGCCATAGTTAATGCAGTGAGTTTTCTGTGAGATCTTCGTGAGCTGCAGGGAAATGTGGCAACATGAGCTGACTTAACTTCTTGTCCCTTATCCATGGCCATGGCCTTAGTTAGAGTAAGAACAACTGGGGCTAGTTACTGTTGTAGTTAACCATTACAGCAATTGGGATATGTTAGGCACTATTCCAGTGTGTTAACGCCACATTGACCACATTGACTCCCTGGGCTAGCAAGAGAATGCAAATGTTTTGGAGGTAAGGAATGCACAGCACAGAGCCATCTGTAACAGCTGAAAGTGTTACCTGGGCTAAAAGTGCTGAGGTCAGCATTCAGTTCAGGCAATCAGCCCCCGGGGCTAGCAGCCTTAGTTAGTTCACTCTGCTGCTTCTCCGCACATGTGATGGGAGGAACAAGATGTAAAGTCTTATAATGAAGGCAGAGGGTATCCTGGTCTAGAAGGCAATAGTGAAAAAATATCTAGAAACGCAGCCCTAATCATGGAACACACAGAGTGGAAAAAGGACATTAAAGAGCATTAAAGCATGGGAGCAGCCTTACCAGGCCACAGAAGAAAACAATGCAGCCACTCCTCATGAGACCTGATAGATTAGGATCAGAAGGAAGGGGAGGAGGACCTCCCTTATCAGTGGACTTGGGGAGGGACACGGGTGGGGAAGAGGGAGGGTGGGATTGGGAGGGGAGGATGGAGGGAGGTATAGGGGAGATACAAAGTGACTAAACTGCCACAGGATTATCAACATGGATTGCTGCAGCCATGAATCATCTGAAGGAATGGGCGGGCATGGGAGTGTTAGCAGGCCTTCTGGTGTTGGTCTCCTTGGTTTGCCTGTGGTATATATGCAAGATTAGAGTCTCACAACAGTGTGATGCAGCCATGATCATTCAGGCCTTTACAGCCATTGAAGCAGGACATTCTCCCCAAGCATGGTTGGATACCATAAAAAGCTAAAATGATACGCTCAGGATGCGAGGCTAAGCACTGCACTCAGGGTCAGCCGCTTTGGACCCAGAGAAGAGCATGTCTGATTGCATGCAGGTTGATGCCCCAGGTCCCGCCTCTGAGAAAAAGGTATCGGACTGGTCTGATGCTCTTTGGGTGGATGACACCTAAATGAACATCAGTACAAAGTCCCAATTTATTTCTAATATCAGAGATCAGACCTCTACTCTTGCCTGATGCGTCTAAAACAAAAAGGGGGAACTGTAGAGAGCTGCGGAATGCTATGCCTTAAAGATGGAGCTGGTTTCCGCCTTCCACCTTCCCGATGGTGAGTGCTCTCTGTCACGAACAACTCCACATTTGGCTAAGGCCGAGGATCTGGCTTGCTTCCATGTATGTGGACCTATCTGCATTGCCCCCGTGGCACGCCTGGGTTGGCTACCCAGAGGCTATTTAAGCTGTGGGCTGGCTTTCCCCGGGGTCCGAGGATTGTTCAATGTTCCTGAATAAACTGCATTGAAAAAAAAAAAAAAACAAAGTGACTAAACTGTAATTAATAAAAATAATTAAATAAAAAAAACATTGTTCGTATCATGAAAGCCACTGCCTCAGCCTCAGAAACCTAACTGGAGAATAACTGAATGGCAAGGTCATCAATAAAGGAATTGCGGATGCAGGTAAGAGATGCGTATTGTGCAGAATGGAGACTGAGGCCTCTGGCCAGGAACACCAAACAGTTGCCTTGCCTAAACAGAACAAAATAAAACAAAAACCCTAAGTTCTCAGCAAAGCCTCGCGGTAATCGAAATGCATATTTCTATTATATATTTATTATATATTATATAATATATATATAATATATAATAACTATTGTATTTATTATAAATATTGTATTTATTATATATATTAGAGTATATACATTATAGAGTAATACATATCATAGAGTATGTATAAGAATATAAACTTATATAAGTATACTTATATATATTAATTATATATAATCTGCCATATATATGTATATATGTATACATATGTGTATTATGTGACACACACACACATGGGAATCAGAAATGCACGACCACAGCTGGGGAATGTGTTCTAGTTTGTTTCATATGTGCTAATTAGCTTTATATTACTAGAATAAATACCATAACCATAAGCAATTTGGGGAAGGAAGGGTTTATTCCATCATAAGCCTCACAGTCCATCATGAAAAGAAGTTGGAGCAGGAACTCAAGGCAAGAACCTGCAACAGGAAGTGACTCAGAAGCCATGGAGGAATGCTGCTTACAGGCTTGTTTCCTGTGACTTGCTCAGCCTGCTGTCTTACACCACCCAGAACGGCCATCCTAGGGGTGGCAGCACCCACAGTGAGCTGGACCCTCCCACAACAATCATTAATCACAAAAATGCCGGGCTTCCTGAGGCTAATCTGATGGCGGCAATTCCTCAGTTGAGGTTCTCTCTTTCTAGATGACTCCAGCTTGTGTTAAGTTGACAAAAACTAACCAGCATTCCATAGTTCAGTAGTTCTTCCAGAAATAGTACTTGTCTAAATTCCCTGCTGCAAACATTTCTCAACTTAGACAAAACGAGCCCTAACATGTAAGAGGTGTGCTGAAGCTGCTTTGGCTAAAATCATGGAACCCTCTCCTGGGCCCATCATAACTAAGAACCCAGCTCCTCTAGCTTCATTTCCTGTAATTTTTGCTGTAGGTTGTGTCCTTACCTCTGCATGACCACAGGTTGAGCACATAAGAATTCTCCGTCTCGGCACTAGTGATATACCTCAGCTATCTCATATCCCTTTAAGACACAGTCATCGTTCTAAACTTGTAGTCTCTTTAGTTCCAGCAATAGTGAGGCTTCCCAGGCAAGAAATAAAACCTGCAAGGACAGTTCCCATTGTGATAAGGCTGCAACCCCAAAAGGTCACCCTGGAGGTATCCCATATGTCCCTTCTAGTGATAAACAGATGAAGCCACTTCCTACTGGATCACCTGGCAGAGCCAGAGTTGAAGCTACAACGGCAGGGGCACGTCTTCACCAAGAGCACTTAGTTATGCTTAACTCCTACCACCACCTCAACTCTTCCTCTGCTACCCCACACTGAACAGGGAGGGATCACCCCTTTATCTGATTTCTGCTTCATGTGGTGCCAGACAAGAGCTTGACCTGGAGACTATTGTGAAAGAGTTCACAACAGAGTGCTCTCAAACAAACCTCTAATGACATAAGGGAAGATGACATGAGGCAACTGAGGTAAGACAGGAAATGAAGACAAAAGGACAATGTGGCTTCCATCAGAGACCAGAGGAACGAACCATCCCTCCTTACTCCCAGAAGGCCAGCTTTGCTGGACTGTGAATGCTCTGGGGGTTAGAGCAGGAATATCTGACTAGCTCTAAACCAGCTTGAACTATATAAAGCAACACTATAAAACAAGCACAAAATCAGAAGCAAATTTGAGGACTAAGAGTGTAGCTTAGGGCCAGAGTGCTTGCCTAGCGCATACAAGAACCTAAAACCCATCAACAAAATTTTCAAAAGATGGTTTTTATACCCATCTGGTTCATTGGACAAAGTCTGTAGGGGAAGGGAGAGTGGAGATTTGGGATTAATGTGGTCCCCAGGCATCCAGAGAAACCCTGTGGAGGGGCCAGATAGAATGCCCATAGAATGTCTCCAGAGGAAGATTTCCCGAATTTTCATTAAGTTACTTTTCTGCCTAGTGCCTGGTCTGACAAGATAGCCAACTGGGTAAAAATGCCTGCTAAGCAGGCCTGGTGACTGTGTTTGAGCCCAGCACCCAAGGGGAAAGGAGAGAATGTACTCCTTAAAGTTGTCCAATGACAACTCCCCCAATAATCCCGAAGAATGTGTACAACCTGACGTCATTCTTTCTCTACCTCCCTACCTCTCTGTCTTTCTCTCATGCACACACACACACACACACACACACACACACACAAATTAACAAACACATTTTAATAACTATTGAGTGTACTGTTTGCTCTTCTAAGAAACAAATGGCACATTGCTTTGCCAATCAAGTATATTATACATTGATTATAGATTATAAATTATCCTCAAGGTGTCTATCACTGAGCCTTAAAGTCACTAAAAGAGCCTGTGCCTCTGTGTTACCGACAGTAATACAGTCATCCACAGTCTGCCCAGACTAAAGGACTGCATTGCACAGGGAACCTGGTTTTCCTATACTGTTTCCTATAATATAATCTATACTATTCATTATAGAATAATGATTATTCTCGAAGCATCCATCACTGCACTTTGAAGTCACTTGAAGAGCCTGTGCCTCTGTGTTACCAACAGTAAGACAGTTGTCCACAGTCTGCCCAGACTAAAGGACTGCGTTACATGGGGAATCTGGGTTTCCTTCCTGGTTATACCTTTTGTAGTGTATATTCAGGGTTTTTGTTGTTGTTGTTGTTGTTGTTGTTGTTTTAAGGACAATTAAACAGCCATGCTCATAGTAGCATTCTCTCAATCCCAGGCTATCAGTAAGAAAGGAATATTTAGAGAATCCAAATGGTAGTTGTGGCCTTGCTCCGGCAAGCCTCTTATCCAGAAGTGATGGTTACAGAGTCCCATAAGTTTTGCATAAAGTAAACCAGAAGTTAACTATATAAGTTAGCTGGGCCTCAATCTCAGTGCACCCAGGGCAAACCAGGTGCCCTAGTTACCCTGTCATAGACAACCTTGAAGGTAAAGGCCCTAAACTAATGCCCAGTGTGTGAGGAATCCAAAGAACTCTGACCTGATTTGCAAAATCAAATCAGAGAACCACAGGTTAAACCCCATTTATCCTCCCTGCTAGCCTTCCAAATTGTCTTCTGAAATCACAAGTTTGGGCTTCTTTAATGCAATGGGCAAGAAAAAAAGATTTGGCTCTGTGTGTTCCTAGCCTGGTAAAGGTCTGTGCAGCTCTGTCCCACGCTGCCTCTTCTTGGTCCAGTGGTATCTAGATCTACAGAAATGTGGCTTCTGAAGGCCACATATTACCTATGACCCCTAAGCCTTAGCATTATTTTTCATTTACTTCTTTCTTATCTAAATGAGTATGCAGCTAGTTTTTTTTTTCAGATATTATATTGCTATCTTCAATATTCACTGATTTAACTCAATGGAATTTACATGTTTTTATAAATATATAATCCAAACCCAATTAAGTGAATTTTTAAATCAACCTACACAGAAGGACTTCTCTCTTCAAAACATCTCAGAATTCCAATGATTTGGCGAAAAATCACTGCTACTCCCTTACATGGTTGTCCCTACTGCTTTCACAATAAATCAGCGTCTTTCTCCAGCACAGGGGACCAATCAGATTATTTACAGCCCATTTCAGCCCTGTGCTTTTCCTATATTAGCCTCTATCTCCATAAGTCAGTGACTCCTGGAACCCATTACATGGCTGTGCTGCATTTGCTTTTCATTTCTGTGTGGTTTTCACTCTGTCATCCACCCCAGCCCTCCCTCTTTTTCCATGGGTGCAGAATAAAAGTAAAGCTCATGAATAAAGGTAAAGAGAACAGTGGGCCCCAAGGGTCGTGAGAGAAACAGGAGAGGCTCCAGGCTAGCTTTGGAAATGAGATGGTAACAGCTCCAGCCTCGGGTTGTCCCTCACACTGCACTGGCAGAACCACCTTTAGGGGGGCTGGAACCCAGAGCCCTGCTGTGCCAGACATGTGCTTCAGGCACTGACTTCCACCTCGGGCCCCTCCCCACATTCTGAATTGAGTCAAGGAGATCAGATAATATTTCCAGGATAACCTAAGCAGGCTTGAAGACTGTCCTTGCCTTTCCCCCCTTATTAAACCCTGCTACTGGGTTTAATTTCAATTTGAAAAAATAACTTTCAGCTTCCATCTCAATTGTAACTTATTCTTCCCAGAGAAGAATAAGTTTTTATTGTTGTTGGTTGTTTATTTTGATGTGGGTGTGTGTGTGTCTATGTGTGTGTGTGTGTGTTTAAACCATGACACTCAAAGTCTGTGTGAAAAGGGGAAAGTTTCAATTTAGTGTTCTAAGGCCAGGTACATAAATAACTGCTTCTCCAAAAGGTTTATTTTGTTTGATTTCCTTTTGTTTTAGTGTTTAACTGAAAGAGCGCTCTGTTCCAAGCCTGCGTCCTTGCAGGATGGAGGGACAGAGGAACCCGCTTCCCTGCAGCCTCCTGAAGCCTATGTGTTGTGTGCATCTTTCCCCATTTTTACGTTAGCCTGACCCAGTGCTCTCATGTACTCTAGCTTCTGAAAGCCACTGCGCACAGAAACATCACCACTGCACCGACTGATGCGTTCACAATTGCAGTTTAAAGCAAATGTCACACTGTAAAGGTGCACACTAGGCTACCTTGCTGCAAAGTTCAGAAGCAGGCGGGCTTCGGAGTTGGAGCCATGAAGACAAAGTGTCCTTCCCAGTCAGCTCTATCCACAGCTGACTTGCTACGGGCTGTAGGAAAGCTATTGACATTTCCTCATCTCCGGGAGATGAGGTACGATTGCCACCACCAGAGAACAAAAGCCCTAAGGCAAGGAGCGTGGCATACAGGGCTGGCTCCAGCATGAATCACCCAAACTTGGGCAAGGAAAGACTGCACTCTGTGGTGGTCTGAGTAAGAATGGCTCCCACAGCTTCACAGATTTGCATATGGCCTTGTTGGAGGAAGTGTGTGACTGGGGGTTGCCTTTCCGGTTTCCAAAGCCCATTCCAAGCCCAGAGTTTCTCTTCCTGCTGCCGAAGGATCTGCAAGTAGATGAGCTGCTTCTCCAGGACCATGTGTACCTGTGGGCTGCCATGCTTCCTGAAATGATGATAATGGATTAACCCTCTGAAACTGAAAGCAAGTCCCTAATTACACGTTTTCTTTCCTAAGAGTTGCCATGGTTGTGCTGTCTCTTCAGAGCAACAGAACACTGACTAAGATACGCTCCATGGTTTCTATCAAGCTAGTCTGTGCGGGGGTCAGTTTGGGCAGAAAAATAACAAATACTAAATCAGGGTGCTGTTGTTTTCTGCTTCTCCTCCCCCATTTCCTTACCTCAACCCAAGGATTCTGAACATCAATCATGAGCATCCCTTCAATTTGTTCCCTGTGTCCGACGGAAGAACTTCCCAGTCCTGTGATCCTCCCCTTCCTCCCTCCTCACCTTCCAGCCTTTTCACCCTGGAGTAGAACCTCCAAACACACTTCACCCTGCCATCCAGAGGATGCTAGGTTCTTGTGAGATGCAGAAAGCACACTTCTGTATAACAAACCTTACTTTAGCCAAACTAGTACCTTGCCATTCTGGAAGACACTAGACACTTATAACTATATAGTGTTTATATAATAAATCTAATATTTACCCAGATTTACAAATCAAGGACATGCAGATTTGTATCCTACAAACATGCCTGGTGACCTAGTAGGTAAAACAGTGTTTCTTTTACTGGAGTTAAATGGTTGTAAGCCACCCTGTGGTTACTGGGAACCAAATTTGGGATCTCTGCAATAGCAGCAAGTGCTCTTAACCTCTGAGCCATTTCTCCAGCCCTGCCCTGCCACAACTTAAACAGGCGCTGTAAATGTGGCATTTGTTCTGTTTGCTCGATACTAGACATTTTGCTTTTCCAGTGTTAGAGATTAAACCAATACCTTACCCGTGCTATTATGCAAGTGTACTCCCCCTGAACACCCCTAGTCTGCACTGCACTAGGGATGCAGTTTGTTTCCTTGTTTGGAGTCAGCATCTCACATCCGAGCTTCATGTCACTGAAATAACCTTGAACTTCTGATTCTCCTGCCACTATTTCCTGCGTGCTGGGGTTACAGCCAGGTGTCATCATGCCTGGTTCACACAGTGCTGACAAACTAATTAATACTGGGCTTCATACATGCTGGGCCAACATTTTATTTATTTATTTATTTATTTATCTATCTATTTATTTATTATTTATTTATTATTTATTTATTTCAGTTTATTCACTTTGTATCCCTGCTGTAGCCCCCTCCATCTTCCCCTCCCAATCCCACCCTCCATCCTTCTCCTCCTCTGTCCCTCCCCAAGTCTACTGATAGGGGAGATCCTCCTCCTCTTCCATCTGACCCCAGCCTATCAGGTCTTATCAGAACTGGCTGCACTGTCTTTCTCTGTGGCCTGCTAAGGCTGCTCCCCCTCAGGGGAAGGTGATCAAAGAGCCAGCCACTGAGTTCATGTCAGAGACAGTCCCTGTTCCCATTACTAGTAAGCTCATTTGAACACTGAGCTGCCATGGGCTACATCTGTGCAGGGGTTCTAGGTTATCTCCATGAATGGTCCTTGGTTGGAATATAAGTCTCAGAAAAGATCCCTGTACCCAGATTTTTTGGTTCTGTTGCTCTCCTTGTGGAGCTCCTGTCCTCTCCAGGTCTTTCTATCTCCTCCTTCTTTCATAAGGTTCCCTGCACTCTGTCCAAAGTTTGACTATGAATCTCAGCATCTACTTTGAGACCCTACTGGGTGGAGTCTTTCAGATGTCCTCTGTGGTAGGCTTCTGTTCTGTTCCCTTTTTTTCTCCCTCTTCTATGTCCATCCCTTTTGCCTTTTTGAATGAAGATTGATCTACATCCACAGTCCACAATATATTCTTGAGTCTAATAATGCTCACAAGAAAATCGTGTTTTACAATCATTTTACACATTAGAAGCTAAGACTCAGGTAAAACGATTGTTTGGGTCACTTTCCAGAACGACAGTAAATGGAGCTTGTGACTGCTCCTCTGCCTCTTCCCTGCAGGGAATGCATATATATGAGGATGCTGTTTAGCTGAAGTTTTACAGGAACTTTCATTTTTAGGTTAGGTTTCTTTCTTCATTTTATTAGACACTTATGAGGTTTCTTCATTTCAAGCCTACATTTACCTTGTATTTTAACTCTCCAGGGAAAAGAATAACCATAGCCCAGCTCAGAGACTTTGGAGGTAAGGTGAAGTATAAGGGGAGGTAAGGATGGAGCCTTCATTGGCCTTTAGATCCTGGGACCCTCACTTCCAGAAGAGGCTTTCCACACTCTTTATACTTTTGGAGATGCTCTTTACAGCTCCTTTGTGCCACTATGATCTATGTGGTTTTTGTTTTGTTTTGTTTTGTTTTTGTTTTTGTTTTTTAAGTTCCCTTGGCAACATAGCTTGTTGGAGGCTCAAACAAGGAAGAACGGCTACTCATACACCCTAAACAGAATGGCAGCTCTCCTCTGTCCAAGGAAGGCTGTCTTCTTGACCCAGGGCATCGCTGTGGGAGGGAAGGATGCAGAGTGGCCAGGAAGGCTGGCAGCACCCAGCTAGCCAGCCAGATGAGCGGCATCAGCCCTGGGGCCACAGATGCCATGGTTACTGCCCTCACACCCTCAGCAGTTTAAAGCTGTAATGATCGGGGCTCACATTACAATTCCAAGTAGACTTCGCGCTTGGCCTTCCTAACTGATGAGGCCAATTTATAATCACCAAGATCCAGGCTGAGTATTTTTTTTTTTGAGTAACTTAAATGTGTTCCTCAAAAAGAGATACACAGAGCAATCTATACATAGAAAGCAAGGCCAAGTTTCAGATCAGCCCAGGTTCTCTACACATTCTGAGCATCACAGCAGTTAAATCTTGCTGCCTTTTCTGTTTTACTCTAGCTCATCTCATTAGCACCTCATATCATGACAACTTGGCCAGTGTTAGCCAGTGAAGAGAGCCTGCACTGCAGGAGGGGGAGGGGTCTTCCAATACAAAGGAGCGGGTGTAGTCACAGCTGCTCACTCACCTTCTGGCACCAGCAGCTCAGCGCTATTGTTTATAAAGGCAGCTGTGTTTACGGGGTGACATCAGCAAACAGCAGGGTGAAAATACTTACACTAACACCAACATGGATAACCACTGGTGCATGGAAACACCTTCAGCTAATGAGTCCAGGAGAAACACCAGGTACCTGAGCAAACACAGAAGCAGAAACCCGTGTATTGAAGAGTTGGGGAGGAGAGATAGTTTCATAATCCGCTAAGTGCTAGAAGCACTGTTGGTGTCTCACCATCTCATTCCACGGTGAAAAGGTGAAAAGGTCAAACCTGCTCAAAAGTGCTCACAAAGTGGAGAGAATAAAAGAGACCTTTGTGAGAATATATTTTCCTTAATAAAGGAAAATGGGATGTGATTACTGATCAACATAAAAATATAATCTTCTTTTATTCCAATACAAAATCACAGTTTGTACATCACACTATCAGCACTCTTCAAGAATAGCACAGTGTCCTGTGAGAATAAACAGAGACAAGTGTCTAAAATCAATTTATCCCATGTCAACAGGAAACAGATCCCTGGTGCTTTAAATGCACAAAGAATGAATGTGACAAAATAAGCAGCTTTCCTAGGACACAATTTAAACTTTCTGTTTCTTTCCAGCTCTCTCACATTTCCTGTCCACTCAGCATTAGTGCTGTGCACCTACACTGTTCTTATAACCAGTAACAGAAAAGATCAGCACCTTTAATCTGTAAACAGTGAGACTCTCCTTTTCACTTCTGTACAATCTGCAGATGAACAAATCAAAATTAAAACTCTAAAATAAATTGGAAAATGAACCTCATTATATAAATATAATTTTAATAAAAATGGAGATTCATTTGTAGAAAAGTCTTAACTAAATTGGCTTTTTCCTATTAAAAAGACAAACTGAAGTGAAAAAAAATATTCCTACTTTTCGTTCTTTCTCTATGACCTAATAGCATGTTGATATCAAAGGTGAAATTTAAATGTTTTTCTTCTTGGGAAGGTAAGTGCTAAGTTCTTGAACACAGAATCCTAAGATAAGCAACTATACTCAGCTACGGGGTCTTCCTCCACCATGATCATCTTGGCAGTTTTCAGCAAGAGCAGGAGGGAGAGGAAGGAGCATGGTCTAGTCACATGGTTCATGGTTCACTCATATTGGAGCATCAGCAGATAAAATGTTATCATTATATAAAGGCAGTTGTGTTTGCAGAATGATATCAGCAAAATGGAGGATAGAGTGCTCAGGGCCCATTCCACACTGGTGTCAAGATAGACAACCTTCCAAGGCAGAAATACCTTCAGAGTGAAGGAGTCCAGGACAGAGGCCCAGCACCTAAGAAAACACAGAAATAGAATCCAAGACATTCAAGAGCTATGGAGGATATTTTCACACTGTAGGTCACTCCTTCTTAAAGCCCAGAACAGAGAAAGAAATCCTTTTGAGCTTGTGAGCTGGGAGGAGGATAAATTGAGCAGCTGACCTCCATAGAGACACCAGCACCATTACAAAGAAGAAAGAAAGAAAGAAAGAAAGAAGGAAGGAAGGAAGGAAGGAAGGAAGGAAGGAAGGGAAGGAAGGAAGGAAGGAAGGAAGGAAGGAAGGAAGGAAGGAAGGAAGGAAGAAAGAAAGAAAGAAGAAAGAAACCAATGTCTCAGGCATGAGACCAACCTACTTTATGACTCTAGCAGCAAGCCTGCTCATGGCGTCCACCACATAGCCCACCCAGAATATCTGGACAGACTCCAGATAAGAGGGATGCTTTGCTGAAACTCGTCATAAAGGTGAAAGGTGTCTGCTTCTTCAAACTCACAGACATATGGGAAAGACCCCAGCTTCATGAACAACCAAAGAATAATTTAAATGCCATGACACTCCTAAAGAAAGAAAGTACCAAATAAAATAAAATAAAATGACACCAAAGCAAAGGAGATCTACAAGGCACCTGACAGTGAATTGAAAATAACTTTCTTAAAGAATCCTGTCTTTCATAGGGAATGAATTTAACTAAGGGTATGAAAGCTCTATATACTGAAACTGAGAAAGACACAAATGAAAATCTAGTCTCTGTGCATAGATTGAAAGAACTGATATAACTTAATGCCTATACTAGCAACGTGGTAGCCTACAGATTCATTACAATTCCTATCAAAACCCAATAGCATTTTTACAGAAATGGAAAAAAAAATCCTAAAACTCACCATAAAGATCCCAAATACCCAAAGCAATTTTGAGTAAAAAGAATTGAACTGGAGGCATCACATATGATTTTAAAATGTATTACAAAGATATAGAAAAGAAAATAGCATGGCAATTGCCATTTAAAATAGACACATAGACCAGTAGAAGAGTAGAAGAGAAAAAAGAACTTAGAAATAAAACTACACATTTAATTTGCTTTTGATAGTTTCCTGTGCTCGGTTGGGAAAAGATAGTCCCTTTCCAAGTGTAGGTGGGAGCCTGGCATGGTGTGTGCTGTAATTTTAATGTTCCACAGGCTGAGACAGGTGATAATATACTCATGGCTAATCGAGGCTGCATAGCAAGACCCAATCTTTAAAAACAACAAAAATAAAATTCTAAATAAAAAGTTGAAGTTGTGCTAGCAACTGGATATTGACATGCATAAAAATGAAATCGGGCCTTTTACTTTCATTGTATATGAATATTAACTCAATATTGACTAAAACCTTAAATGTAAGACTTGAAACTATAAAACTACTGAGGAAACAAACAGGGGACATCTTTTCTTCCTCTTTCATTTTCTGTGTATGTAAGCACGTTTATACATATATGGATGTGTGTATGTGTGTGTGTGTGTGTGTGTGTGTGTGTGTGTGTGTGTGTACCAAAGTCAATGTTCGGTGTCCTCACTTCTCTACCTCGGTTTTGAGGCCAGGTCTCTCACTGAACCTGCAACTCACCATTTGGCTTTGCTGGCTGGTCAGCAGGAACCTTCTTGTGTCAGCCTCTTCAGTGCTGCCATGCCTGGCTTTCTCCACGCCTTCTGGAGAGCCCAACCAGACTCACATCCTATCATGTCAGGCACCTCGTTTAAATAGCCATACCCCAGTCTAGAAAATCTTTTTGCTGTTGTTTAAGGTAATGATTTTTTTTTATACAACCCACAAAGCATAAGCAACGAAAGCAAGAATAGACAGAAGGAAGATGAAAAGCAACTTCATAGCATAAGAAACAATCAGCGTTGTTGAGAGACATCTTCAGGGGCAGGAGAGATGGCTCAGCAGCTCAGAGCATGGCTGATCTTGTGGAGAACCCAGATTCCATTCCAAGCACCCAAATGGGGCCTCACAACTGTCTGTAACTCCAGTTCCAAGGGGTCTGATACCCTCTTCTGGTCTCTGTGGGCACTAGGCACACACATGATGCACAAACACACAGGAAAAACATTCATACACATAAAATAAAAATTTTAAAAATTTAAAGACATAATCTATTGAATTGAGGAGATGACTCAGCAAGTAAGAATGTTTGCTGATCCACCATGAGGATCTGAGCATGAATCACTAGAACCCAAGGAAAAATGTCCACATGGCCAGACACACTCCTATAACCTCAACGCTGTAGTGAGTACGGATAAGAATATCTGGATTCAGAGAGAGACCTTGATACAAGAAAATAAGGTACATAATGATAGAGCAGGACACCCACAGGAGCCTCTGGCCTTTGAGCACACATATGAGCACACACCTTACACAGGACTACACATACATACATATTTACTTATGTACATAGAAACATAAGTGAAAAATGAAAATGGTAACTGTAAAGTGATGAATGCCAACTAGCTTAATACTAATAATCCTTCCACAGGAAACATTTACATCAATAATCTCAATATAGATCTGAAATTTGTACAAGATTTATAGATTGCATTTAAATCAAGAAGTAAAGAATAGAAGATCTATGTCTCTATTGGATGTAGTTTTCCTTCCGTGTTTCTCATCCCTCCTTCAGACAAATAAATGTGTTCATATGGCTAATCAGTTCATGTACCTCGAACGTGACTGTCACATTTAGGGGGGCTCTGTGGTGGTTTGAATAGGCATGGTCCCCATAGACTCGTGTGTTTAAGTGCTTGGCTTATGGTAAGTGGCACTATTAGGGGGGTGGCCTTTTGGAGTAGGTGTGACCTTATTGGGGGAAGTGTGTCATTGTGGGGGCGGGCTTTGAGGTCTCCTATGATCAAGTTATGCCCAGTGTAGAACAGTCTCCTTCTGCTGCCTGCAGAGCAAGATGTGGAACTCTTGCTCCGCAGACACCATGTCTGCTGGCACGCTTCCATGCTTCCTGCCATGGTTTTAATGGACTAACCCTCTGAAACTGTAAGCCAGCCCCGGTTAAATGTTTTCCTTCATAAGGGTTGCCATGGCCATACTGTTTCTTCATAGCAATAGAAGCCCTACCTAAGACAAGCTCCCTAGCATATGCAGCAAGCTTATTGGGAAGGGGCTTTGGGAGGAAGGGTGATGCTGCAGGGGAAGGACTGGGCAGACAGGCAGGTGGACTGCCAGTCACCACACAAATCCCCTGCTGATGCAATGGGAACTCTGGAGCTGAGCAGGTTCTTGGGATGATTTCAGATGGATGTAAGGAATCAGAACTTTAATTCCGTGTCGGCAGGCTGGCAGAGGGGGTAGAGGCTTGAGACCACTGCTTTCTCCAGCCAACAGCAATTTTTGGAGAAGAACCCTGTTGGCAGCCTTCTATTAGCACTTTTCAGTAGCTGTGGGAGTGACTACTGGGGGCTGGTTTTTGGCCAGGCAAGCAATGCCCCATCAGGTGGGGCTGTAATGAAAGGTAGCTTTTTTTTTTTTTTAAACAAGGCACTTTTTAAAGCAAGGAAAGATGCACTCAGAAGTGACAAGAAGTGGGAACATTTATTATCCAAAAGCACATACAAGCCATTTACAATGGAGCTCTCCATGTGTCAGAGTATTGCCTACCCTTCCTGAAGCAAGAGGCTTCACTGGGCCCATGGATCAATAGGTTCCACCTGGGTCCTCCTGTGACTTCCGACCTCCAAGGCGCAGGTGTAACTGGGACAGTACAGAGCATTTGAAAGCAGCTTCGGCTATGTCCTTTGTGTCTTCTGATGTTTTTCTCTGTGTGTCATTAGGAATGAGGTTGGCTGATGGACACCGTGGCCACAGGGACTAACAGGGTTCCTATTTGAGAGCATTACAAAGAAAGAGGATGTGGATGTTGAAAGGCCTTGGCTTTTAACATTACTTATAATTTAGAAATTATGCTAGATGCATTTTCCTGTTTTTAAAAGAAAATTTTTAATATAATATTTATCATGCGGAGGCAAATACTGGGATAAACATCTTTGAAATATCCTAATCACGTGTCTTGGTTTTCAAAATAAAATTTACTGTTTCCAGGGGCACAATGTTGTCTTCTCTTCAGGTACAAACTCAATCTAGAGCGTACTTTTCAGCCTATTATGTAAGTCCCAGAAGGCCCTTCACTAGCTTGTCATCAGTGGGCGCCTCTCAAACATGGAGCAGATGTTCAAGTGCAGTCATGGGCAATGTAGCAGTGCCAAGAAAGCCACTCGATGGGCACAGCCTAACTTCAACGCGTATGCAGGATGAAAGGGAAAGGAGTTTTAAATGATTTCCCATTAAAGATAGTCTGCTCTTAAGACTCTGGGCACATCTTGCAGCGAAGCAGGGTATTGTAGAAACAGTGCCAGCATCTCGTCACATCTAAAGAGACATTGGGAGCCAAGAGCTGAGAGTGACTGTGAAACAGATCACGTCATGGTACAAGCTAACACCCACCCCATTTCCATCTCCACTGCATGGTACTGGATGAGCACAGCGTGAACCACCCAGTCCTCCTCCATATTGGCTTTTGCAGTGACCTATAGGTGCTTCATAATACACAGATGCATAGGTGACTGGAAAACCAGAATGGGGAAGGGACAGCACGGATGTGTGTTCTAATATGCACTGTGAGCTAGTCAAGTGTTGGAGAACTCTCCGATACTCAGTTTCCTCTTCTATAAAAATGAAGATGACGCGACGTATCAAAATGCTTTGTACAGTTAGGGCAGTGTCTGAGAAACCCTGTGCATAGCTCACACTAGCAACCAGAGGGCGCTATCACGTTTATCCAGCGCTGTCCCAGAGAATGTGTTCAAGGTTCACATGTACCGCCATCCTCAAGAAGTCAGAGGTTCTTAGCCAGAGTGTGGAATTGTGCAAAAATGTTGACCCTGTAACCCCTGATGCCCAAGCATAAGTGTGCTAAATGTCTACAAAAGAATACCAACTGAGCAGAACCTTCCAAGTGAGATGGGCTCACAGCTTCCTTCCTCTAAACACTGGGCATTGATTGCTTCCAGGGGCCTTTGCCTTGTGTGGATTCAGGGTTGATTTTTCCCACTGTCAGTGGGGAGTAACAAAGCTTCAGAATCATGGCAAGTTCTAGTACAACTGTGAATTGCAGCAACTGATTCTGCAAGCAACCGGCTCCTCCCCTTAATTTAAGTGCTAATTATGTGGTCAGTATCACATCGACTCTGTGGTCCAACACTGATCCTGATTTTAAAAAGAGGCTTCACCATGCTGGGTGCCGAAGTCCGCCATTCACATCTTCGTAGAAATAAAGCTTTCACAAGCTTCGTAGAAATATGAAGAAGAGAAATTAAAACAGTACAGGCTACTGACAAGGGGATCTACATAATGCTTTCCTTTTACCTCAGCCTCTGAATCTGATGAGCTATATTATTTGATCAAAATAGCATATTTGTATACTATTTACTGATCATTTGACTTTGCATTTTCTCAAATTATGCCACTGACATTATTTCAAAGGTTTTCATTATGGAGCCAAGTTTGAATTCATTAAATACTTTTCCAGTGCTTTATATTGAAGTTGGTTATTTTTCCAGTAAGCACAGAGTTTGGTGACACAGCACCTTATGTGCAAACACACAAAGAAAAGCATGTGGGATTGCGGCATGCTGCTAACACCCCAGCCTCAGCGCCTCAGCATCCAGGTGCTGAGTCTCCGGCAGAGAGCAGGTCTGATCCAGCCCAGGGCATCCAGCTTCACAGCAGAGGCTGCTCATTTGAAGAGATGCATGCTCAGTGAACATGGCAGGCCTGGCTGCAGTACTCTGTCATGAGAGGCAGCCCTCCACTGGCTGTCACTGCTCTCCAAGGACTAAGTAAAGTAACTATTCAGTGGTACTTTTCCCCTTACCTGGAGCCCCGGTTACTGGTTCTCTCTTGACAGGGATTTGTGTTGCTTCTGGGCGGAGGAAGCAACTTGGTCACAGCATGTACACTCAAGCTGTACATGCTAAAAGTCTGGTCTCATCCTCAAAGTCTGGACCCCAAGGGCGCACATTTCTCTTTCCAGAGTAAAACCCTCAATTCTAGCATTGTTCAGAATGGTGCTCACCCCCACAAGACATCATAACGTTTAACAATTTCACCTAGGCAAATCCAATTAGACACAGTGTACAGAAGGGACGAGGGAGAACAACTTAAATAGACTGGCACATCTGGTGATCTAAAAAACAAGCCTGTATTGTGAGTGTTTAAAGCAATCAATCCTGAAACAGTAACTACGTGTTCTGTAAAACAGCAGAGAGAATACATGAATAATTTGAAGTTTCCTGACCACTGACAAAAAGACTTTGTCTAGATTTCCAAGTGAGTGGGTGAAGTTGATTTTATTCAAGGAAGAAACTGAAAAATTAATACCAAACTCTCAGAACTGATAACAGACAATGAAGAGGAACACAAAGAACCAACACATTAAAAGTACAAGAAGTCGACATTCTGACTGACTTAACTTCTGTGAAAAGCCTTTCACAACATTGGATGCAATCTACTCTTCTCTGCTTTGAGCTTTTCTGGCACATTGTATAATACAGAGACATGAATGATGATCGGAGGGACGGATTCATAAGAATTCAAATTTGTTTTAGGCTTATATTGGTTTTGCTCAAGAAACTAAGAATAGAGCTAGAGTTGATATCTATAAAAACTGATAAAAGGTCTCAGGATGGTAAGATCACTTGGAAGTGCTAGCTCAAAACTCTAAAATGGAAAAGAAAAAGAATTTTATCAAGATTTGCTCCAGCTAAAGTATGGACACGCATAATCGTATTCAATCCTTACCAAGCTCTATTACATCAAAACTCCATTACTTTAGTAGGCCGGTTTTTTAATTTTTAATTTTTGTTCTTTGTGTATCATTGTTTTGCCTGTGTACCATTTGCATACCTGGAGCTCATGAAGGCCAGACGAGAACATCAGATCCCCCAGAACTAGAATTAGACAGTTGTGAGCCACCATGTGGGCAAAGATCTAGGACTCAAACCTGGGTCTTCTGGAAGAGCACACAGTCTTCTTAACCACTGAGCCTTCCCTGTCGCCTGTTCCAGTGTTTTATATGAAGAGACTGAGATTCAGCGATGCTGGGCAAGTTTCTCCAAGCCACACTGTGAAAATTCATGAGTACCCTGGCGGAAAGCAATTCCTCAAGTATACCTACCAGCAGAGCAGTGCCTGGCCTCATTATAAAGCAAACATAGGCATTGTTCATAAGAACAGCTCCAAGAATGTGTTTGTGCCGATATTCTGGTAATAGTCTCAACAAACAGGATGGAGTGGCAAAGACCCTGGTGCAGCTCTGAACCTGGTAAGGTTCGGCCAACTGAATCCTGGAAAGAAGGAAAGAAGGAGATAAAAGCAGATAATGGGTCATAGATACTGTGGTTTGAATAGGAATGGCTCTCATGGACTCATATGTTTGAATTGTTGGCCCATAGGGAGTGATATGATTAGGAGGTGGCCCTGTTGGAGGAAGTGTGTCACTGTGGAGGCAGGGCTTTGAGGTCATATATGCTCAAGCTATATCTAGGGTGGCACACAGTCTCCTTCTGCTGCCTGTGGATCGAGATGTAGAGCTCAGCTCCTTCTCCATGTCTGTCTGCAGGCTGCCATGCTTCCCACCATCATGATAAGGAGCTAAACCTCGGAAACTGTAAGCCAGCCCCAATTAAACGTTTTTCTTTATAAGAGCTGCCTTGGTCATGGTGTTTCTTCAACAGCAATAAAACCCTAAGGCAGATACAAAGGGCTTTTCCCTGATACTTTAAAGGTTTCCAAAGGTGTCAGTCTAAAAACACACTGAGTAAAGTCAGGATAATGTCATCTTCTGCAGAGGAATACTTATAAAATGGATTTTGAAGGAAAAGAGATCTGAATTCCAGTCCACCTTCTGTCATTCACCAAGTGACCAGGGAAACCTCTTACGTGTTGGAGCCTTGAGTTCCTTGTGAAAATGACAATAGTACACACAAGTTTCCAGGAAACTCAAATAACAAAAGAGAAATGCAAACTGCAATCTTTCTATAAGCACCCAAGATCTGTCCAGACAACACTCACCCTCTTTAGCTTGTCTATCTTTTTTTTTCCACTTGTAAACTCACAGTAAAAGGAGGCTCAGTGTTTTGCTTATTAAACCATGCCTCCTTCACTCCTCCTAAGAGCTCTCAGTCCCAGCATTAGACAGGACAGCTGTGGCTTAAGGACACTCTGAGGAGTGCTTGAGGGTAACCAAGAACACACTTAGGGAGAGCTCTTGCTCTGGCATTTTGGATAGTTAATGGTCTCATTGTTCCCTGAGGTAATGACCCCTAAAAACATCTGAGGGAATGCTTTTAGTATCATGGTGGGTTTTATATACTGTTGTTCCTACAGCAATTCAAGCAATTCTTCAGTTCAAATGATGCACTGCCAAATTTACCAAGAAAAAATGTATTATTCACAGAAAGTATAAAATAGAGAAAAGTACATTAACCAATACATTTTGTACCATAAAACACTGCCACGTCTTGTGTCAGGAGATTCATGGGTGATTACGCACATGACATTCTCCAGTTAGCACACCAAGTGACCACTAGGCATTAGAAAGTGAAGGAAATGATGAGCCTTGGCTTTTCTGTTACAAGAATCTGAAGGTAAAGGTTTGCTCCAAAAAGTGAATTGTGCTTCTCTTTTGTGAGACGTGTCTGTAACCATTAACCTAAATCTAGATTCAGGATATAACTCCACCCACCACAAAGAAGTTATTGACCCAAATTGTGAATTTATAAAAAGAAAACATGGAAAGTGCTGTAGATAACTGCTGACTTCTGGCAGGAGTCTGGAGAAGTGACTATTGAAACAGGGAGAATAGAGCAGAAGTAAACCGTATTTGGAAAACGAACTGTTAGTGGCAACACTGAAATTGGATAGCAGGTTCAGCATGGAACCCATGAGGAGAAAATCAGAGCTGAAGGTGCCATGTCTGAAAATACACAAAGCTCCAAGGTGCTGAGGTATCCGGCAGACCAACAGTAGCATGACTAAGCATGAGCAATCCAGGGCAGCTGATTAGAGCCCTGGTCACTTCCAGTCACTGGACTGGAAAAGTAACGGGATTAGGACTTGTCTAACAGAAGGACCGGCGTCCTGCTCTGTCACTCTGCTAGAATAAACAAAGAGGGCAACGACAGAATGGAGTGTGTGTTTTCTCCTTCACTAAAGCTTCCTTTGGCCAACCTGCCTTTTTAGATCCACAGGACAGAGAATGTCCAGTGTTCACTTGACCTTTCCATCGTTCATTTTGTGGCTCGTATCTTCTTTTCAGGGAGAGTAAATTCCAGTCAATTACCTCTCTATTCCAAAGTCTCGGTGGAATAGCAGATCTCACTTCTCTACCATTTGTAGATATATCTGCCTAAATAAATGTGTGAATAGATGTGAAAGCCCAGAGCAAAAGAAGCAGTCATACATGGGAGAAAGAGTGACTAGACTGCTTGGATCCACAGCATGAAATGGCTAAGTAGCATTTGGTCAGGATTAGTACAGTTCATACCACTTCCCCTGAAAGAATTTCCACATACTATGGTCTTATAAAATTAACACATGAAGAGGCACGTATAATTAATTCACAATTGGTCAATTAGTAAGCTTTTCATTTATTAATTTAATATTATTAACACAGATGTTATGTATGTATGATGTATGTGTGGGCATGCAGAGGCCATGAAGAATATGCCTATCATAAGATGACTTTGTGAAGTCAGCTCTCTCCTTTTACCTTTACATGGATTCCATGGATTGAATGTAGGTCATCTGGCTTGAGTGGCAAGTGCTTTACTCATTCATCTATCTCTCCAACCCAAAATAATCTGCTTTACGGTGTGATATCACGAGTGTCTATATATTATGTACTGAGACAAAGAAGAATGCGACCCGCTGGTTAATCATGGTGAGGGGAGGGATAAGATAAACAGACCGACAATGTCATGGAGATTTTTAAAAAAGATCAGGGAGAACCTTGAATGAGTTGGGAAGGAGAAATGAAGATGAGCAAAATACACTTTATGAAATTCTAAAAGAATTAATAAAAACATTATTTAAAAAACAAAACGATATTTCAAGTTATATACAGAGCCATATAATAAAAGCAGCATGGTGCTGGCACACAAAAAGACCCACAGGTCAATGAAAGAGAGTGGAGTGCCCAACACAAGTCAAACAATGACAGTGGGAGAACAGGAGAGAACAAGTCTGGGTGAGTTAACCAAAGCCAAGAATAGATTAAAAAAAAAATCCTTACTGCAACCCACTAGTTTGTAAGCTATTTTTAAAATACAATTATTTTTAATGGGCTTTGAACCCTTTTTTATATCCACTAAGTCAAATAAATGTTCAACGATCCAGGTTCCTGGAGGTAGGAAATAGTGAACATTTTACCGGCCAGGTATGGCCATGGTTCCGTTGACCACAGCTACAGGAAAACAGAATAAGATTCACAAAGCAAAGACCTCCAAGGTCACCCAACCTATGGTGATTAATAAATCAAATGCTAGGACCTGCTTTGTAGTTTTCCTAAGATTTTACAGGCATCGCCTTTTGTCCTTACAACAATTGCTGAGGATTTAGCTGTTTGCCAAGCGTTTTTCCCCACAACAGTCCCAGTTTACAGATGACGAAACGGAGACAGGAGATTTTATAACTTACTTCAGAAGCAGAGAATATATTGCCTACTTCACCTTTGCAAAATACCTAGACTCCCCACGAGGAACCCTCATTCACCATGTGTAGCTCTA
Source organism: Meriones unguiculatus (assembly GCF_030254825.1). Lineage (NCBI taxonomy): Eukaryota > Metazoa > Chordata > Mammalia > Rodentia > Muridae > Meriones > Meriones unguiculatus. The sequence continues at coordinate 186,557,604 of NC_083350.1, forward strand.
GAGTCTAGCAGCTCAGGTCATATCTGTTTAATGAATGAGTGAGTCCATTATTCTTCTCCTAGTGTGCTCTTCAAAATTAAAGAAAGGTTATCAACATGAGACACCCAAAGCCTGCGGAAGCAATCAGCACAGTTTAGATTAATTATGTTTTTCTTCCAAATACTTGAAATACAAATACTTCCCACTGTCTTGTAAAAGATTGTTTTTTAAAAAAGTAATGACACATTAATTTTAATGATCTTGTATCTGATCTTCTTGAGTATATTTCTTTATAATTTTCATAAAGGAAAACTGCGGGGAGTACCATGGCAACAGGGCAGATGCTTTAACAAGAAAAAACATTTTCTATCATTTTTGTGACTCAGTTTACCCAAGAGGAGACAAAGAACAACAGGGAGAGCTCAAGAAGCAACTGCAGGAAGATGAGAACCATGGGCGCCGCAGTGGGCCGCTAACGGGCTCTGGTGAATGGCGCCAATAAGCTGTTAGGCATGTCTGGCGCCTTCTCTCCTGCTCCCTCCCAGTGTTTGCACTGTCCTCGGGTTCTTGGTAGAGTCATCTAGACATGTCTTCCATTCCAGCAGCACGCCCAAGCGATGTCAGCATTTCTTTCCTGCACGCAACACACAAATGAAAGCCTGTATGTCCTTTGGCTTTTCCTTCTAAGACCCCCTGTCACTTTCTGTCTCTGACTGTCTCCTTCTGCTGCTGAACTTCATGCACAGTCCTCTAAACTTCACACACAGTCCTCTAAACTTCACGCACAGTACTCTAAACTTCACGCACAGTCCTCTAAACTTCACTCACAGTCCTCTAAACTTCACACACAGTCCTTGACCTCTGGCGCTCTGGAATCTATCCAGTGATTTTATTCTCTGACACCTTTCTCCTTTTTGCCAGACTCTTTGGATATGTGGCCTCCAAAGATTCATATTGTCTTCCAAGAGAGAAGATAGGTCAGACCTCAGATATTACAGGAAGTCAGAGAAGGGAAGAAGGGAAATAAGGCTTTTGGCTATGTGTTTAACCAGTGGTTTTCAAATGTCTTAATGCTTGGACCCTTTAATACAGTTCCTCATAAAAATATTTTTGATGCTACTTCATAACTGTAATTTTGCTGTTGTGAATCATAATGTAAATATCTGTGTTTTCAGACGGTCTTAGGTGACCCCTAAGTTCGACCCCCAAAGACCTTGCGACCCATAGCCTGAGAACCACTGGTTTAAACAGACTCTTGGTGATGTGTGTTATGATTTTGGAACTAAACCTGCTTCTGGGTTGCCTAGTAACTTATGTTGCCATCATGTGTCGCCTGCCAGGTGGCCACACCTGGAAGGCATGGTTACCTCGTCCCTTAAAGGGACAAGCCCACATGTGGTCCCTCTCTTGGTCTCTCTTCTATCTTGTCTCTTGGCCTTCTCCCCTTTCTCTATCGGGGCACCCCCTCTCTCTCTTTCCCCTCTCTCTTTCCCCCATCATGTCCTGCTCTCCCTTCTCTCCCTCTCTTCACCTCCAGCTAATAAACCTTTTTCATATAAAAGATCTGTTGTGATCATCATGATTTAATACGTCCCCTTATAATGTGTAGGATAGCAACTTTGCAGAGTGCCAAAAGAAGTATTAGGAAGGTGTGTGTGATCCACCAAGCCAAAAGAAAAAGCTTGCTTAATGCTGAATCTTCCCATATGTTGAGACTTGACTCTTGACCATCCTTTTTAGTCTACTCATTACCACAGAGGCACACACTACCCCATCTCTCTACTGCTGCTGTCTGTACCTCAGCCAAGCTGTGGTGCTCAGCTGAAATTATTCTCCCTGATCATGTCTTTTCCATCCTTCAGAATGACTAGTTCGAGTGGATAATACTCTACAGCTCTGCCTTGATAGGCCTGGGTCTATGCCCCTTCTGCTTGGAAAGAAACCCAATTCAACTTGGTCATACCCACTGTTGGGATAAGTGACTTTTACAGGTAACTCTAACTTCCTAGAACTTGATATGGTTGGGGAACATCTTTCCACAGCCTCCCTGTGAGGTGTGGGTTTTGTCAAATACCTATACTTTATGTATTGAATTAATATTAAATATAAATAAACTTAGTCCCAACAGCAACCTATAATGTAGGTGTCAGCTCTCTTCCTGTCTTCAGATTCAGGGGCCAACATGAAGATAAGCTATTGTACGTAACTAGAAAATAGCTGTCAAGATCCAAGCCAACTGTTTGGCTTTGGGATTCGTGATCTTCAGAAGATTCCTACCATTTGGGACCACAGAAGGATTGTAGTAACTGTCTCTGAGATCCAGCCTTCCTGATTAGAATGACAATTGGCTAACCCAATTGGAATACTAGAATATTTTAACTGTAACTAAGCCTGGCTATTAATGATACCCATAGTATCCCACAGTTCACATGGAGGCAACCACAGACACTCAGCACTAGTTAAGTCTGTGCTTTACTGGTGTTTTCAGAAACCGCAGGTTTTCAGAAGAGTCTAATTTCATTAGTTGCTGGCTTTTGTACTCCTTGTTTCCCCAGACCCTCTGCTCGCCCTTGATCTGGTGACCAGTGAGGCACTCCAACAGTACACATGAATCACAGTCTCTGTGAACAGACTTAGAGTGCAGCTAGTCCAGCAGCTCCATTTCACATCACATTATCATGGAGACATAATTGTGTGGATTTTGCTTGGACATCATCTTGGGAAATGCCTGGTCCGCTGGGACAGCCACCTTGTTGGTAGACATTTGCAACTCTCAGAAAGCTCTTTTCTATATTAAGCTCCCCTTCCTCACAGTATCCACTGAATTGATCATAGTTCTATACAGCCATTAGGGAGTAGAATGTATCATTATGTCTCAAAAAGAAATTGCCCAGTGATAAAGCCAGTGTTTCTCCATGTTGGTCACTGCCCTTCGTGAAGAAACATGGCTAACAACTTCCTGTAATGGAGTTATAGCCACGGCACAGGCAGGAGGCAGTGCTAACTACACTACCGTGGGCAGAGGCAGTAACCACAGTGGCTGGGTTCGTAATAGACAAATGACCAAGTCTGTTGTTGGCTGGACTGAACTTGTCTTAGGCAGCTTGCTGCGTAAACATGATTCTACTAATCCTAACGCCTGAGTCCTGCTTCTGATTGATCATGACACACAACCCAGATGTGGAAATTCACCAAAGGTGGCTAATTGCTACTTTTTTTTTTTTGGCAATTTGGGGAAGAACCACAGAATCAGCAAGCCTCAGGCCACTGTTTCACACTTCTGAGACTGCCCCTGGGGAGCTGCTGATTTTGAGTGGGAAGTTCCTGATTGCTGAGCAGTTCCTTCCGTCATGGCTGCAGTGCATAACTGGGCAAGGTGTAGATAACAAATTACAGACTTTTATCAGAATCAGAAAAGTCCAGGATGCTCCAGTGGCGCAATTGGTTAGTGCACAATACTTACAGAAAAGCCCAGTCCTCACAATGACCATACAATGATGGACACATAGCATTAGCGGAAATGCTTAGTCAGCCCTTCACTATTGCCAACACTCAATGCTTTTAACCCAGACTCACCCAGCAACTCTTCACAGGAGTAGAAGTTCACAGATGTTAACAAAATTTTGGTAAATATCGGCTACTCAGACCATGAGTGCCAGCAGTAAGTCTGGTACCAAAAATCAAAACCTGAAACTTCCTCTGTGCACCTAATATCTAAGCATTTCACTATATGCAAATTGTGTCACAATAATAATATGTTTGAGGGCCAGAAAGATGGCTCAGCAGGAAAGTGCACTTTCTGCTAAGACTGAAAACCTGAATTCGATCCCTGAGAACGACAAGGGAGAAGGGAACAGTTGCCCACAGGTTGCCCTTTGACCTCTACGCATACATTATGGCACTGGTGTGTCCATACCTCCATACACAGACAAAGTAATAAATTAACTCATTAATTATATTTTTAAGAAACATGCCTTGGTAACAGCCATACGGGATTGACTGAAGGACTTGTAAAAGTTAGTGGCAAATGGAAAAAAAAAAAAAAAAACAAAAACAATCATCTGTGATGCTCTTCCTCCTCGTGACCTTCTGGATGCCTTTTGTGGAGGTCAGAGGGCAACTTTCTGGAGTTGATTCTCTCCTTTTGCCTTAGAGCAGGATCTGTTGTTTCTGTTGCTGTGCCCTGGGCTACATGGAGCGGCCTGAGAGCCTCAGGTGGCCCTCCTGACCTCACTGCGACCTCCCCACGGGAGTACTGCTGTCACAGTTGTAAAAAACACCACGTGCATCCAGCGTGCTGCTTTGGGGTTCTGGAACAGACCTCAACCTGCAAGGCTTGAACAGGTGATTGGACCTGCTGAGCCAACACGCTGGCCTCAACTTTCCGGTTGTCTTTTGGGTTTGATGAGGTCTGCCTCGGAGTCCCAGGTTGCTCTCCATTTGTCATGTTGCTCAAGCCTCAGGCTCACCAAAGCCCTAAAGCATCAGATTAAAGACCCTAGCCGCCACTCACTAGCTGGGTGTTTAACAATGAACATGTTACAGTGTGAATCAGAGTTAGGTAACCAGGTTAGGCTCTGATTCAAAGCCTTTTCAGAGATGGCTGCTGCTTGACCACATGCATATCCCAATGAGGAAAAGCATACCTGAACACAGAGAGAGAAGCCTTCAAGAGGGAATGGGAGAGCCCCAGGAGCCGGAGTCTTAAGAAGTCAGGAGAAGATGGTGCCTCAAACACAGAAGGGGGGACCGACCTCAGCTGTTTGCCCCACTGGAACTGGAAAGAAAGCAGCTATGAACGAAAACATGAGCGTGCAGTGATATTTGGCAGGTACCAGTCCTGGTGTTATCCTCCGGCTGCCCCGTGTTGTCAGTGAAGCATAAACCAATGTTATCTACTAAGAACAGGCAGGTGCAGCATCTCCCTGGACGGGGATAAAATCCCAGGAGTCTACACAGGCAAGAATGTTGATCCGGAGTTTTCCTGGAAGAAGCCTCTGATAGCCTAAAAGAAAAGGAAGCTGGGGTGTTGCTGCTTTCTCTATAGCTAAAAGACTGAAGGGAGAAAAGGACTCAGGGCTAATTCTAGGCTTTTCTCTCAACCAAGGAAGCCATATTTAACTGGTATAGCAACATCTCAGCTCATCGGGACACAAAGTAACTGTGGGCTCAGAACCCAGACTCCCAAGAGATGCAGAGAATAATAACTGTGGGCACCTCGGAAGCTGGACTTCACCCTCAGGACCAGAATGACAGAGTAGTATGAACACTGGGCACAAAACAGTGATGCACACTTCCTCGCGAATCCTCTCTGCTTCCTCATCTGTGAGGGAGAGAGAAGCAGGGCACTGCCCTTATTACCTACCTCCACTATTGTCTAACAGCAGCGAAGCCCCTACTAGGAAGAAAGGGAAATTCAAACTACAGTGCAAGGCATGCTGGCACATGTCTGGAATCCTCCGAGGTCAGGTCAGGCAAAAGGATCAGGAATCAAAGGCTATCTTTGTCTACACAGGATATTTGAGACCAGCCTCACCTATGGGTAGGTCTGTTACACAAACAAACAAAAATCCCAGAAACAAGAACAGGCTGAACAAATGGAAGGCTCCATCTCTACTGGCTTCTGAATCTGGGGTGCAGTCTCCCCATGCTTTCCTACTCAGAGAGTCTCATTATTTTAGGAGCGGTGAACTGATTCTTTCCCACGGCTGGTGTGTAAGCTTCGGAATGGTGGGGCACAGTGTGAGGGCACGGGGTTGATGGTGAGACACTCCTAGATTTGCTCACTGGGCAAATGTAATAGATTATCATCAGAACGTGAGTCTCACATCTGAGGTTCAAAATGACATTCCCAGTTATTAACAAATGCAAGTAGATGTTAAAGGAGACTGTTCAGCTCTCTGTTGTGTCCAATGCTCTCACTCTTGGCTTTACAGGCTGGAGCCTCACTGCGCTGGCCAGGAGCTCTTCATCTTCCCGCCTCAGCTGCTCAGTGCTGGATTCCTAGCCACCTGACTCAGTCGTAGTCAACAATTTCAAGGTCATGCTGACAAGGACTCGGAGATTTATTTAAAGGCTTGGTTTTGGTCATTGATTTTTTCCATAGGAAATGCTGCTGTGATTCTTACTAGCTATGAGTGTGGCTCTGGGCATGTTAACATAAAGTCTGTCCCTCCTGAAGTTTGTCAAATTTCTCAGGCAGAACTGCTGAACAGCTGACCACTCTCTGTGTGAGCAGAGATGGGTAATCTTTGCAGAACTGCCTGTTATCTTCAGCTCCGCCAGAACAACAAAGAAGAGATAGCAACAGCAGCCCAAATCTGATCCAGCATGTGCCGCATTGGTCCATCTTCAGGGCAAAGGGAGTGTGCATCCTTCTAAGGCTGTTGTCACTGTCAGTGCATGAAAATCCCATTCCATGCTGAAATAATACAATGCATGTACAGGTGTTTAAGAAAAAGCTAAAATACAGGTTTTCTCTGAAAACATAGAGCCTTACTTCTCTCTCCGACAAAGAGGTTTGTGTAACTGACTGTTCAGCTACCACCTTCGCCTTTATTTATACATCCGTGTTCAACTTTATAACGGCTCAAAAGTAAGTGTGAGCATGCTGTATCTGGTCTCTTGCTTTATGGGCACATTTGCGTCCTATTACAGAACAACAGAGTCCAGTGTAGTTGGATCCACTGCTGTAGGAGAAGCCTACGGATTGCTGTCGCTCCTGTAGGTCACTACTGAGCTTTGCGACCTGGAGCAGATGACTCACCCTTTCTGAACTCCAGTTTCTTTCACTAGCAAACACAGCTTCCTTCAAATCCTTGCTGTTCCACCACTCATTACCTGGTCTACTGCAGTAGTTTCCAGGCCTGCCCCTGAAGTTCTGTTCTTAGTCCAGTCCTGCCAAAACCATTTCCCAAAGCATCAGTTCTCACATATCTCACCTTTGACATTTTCTGACAGAACACACACTCAAGCTTCGCTCTGGGATCAGAAAGCACTTCTACCTGGCCTCAGTCCACTTTCCTTGCAAATTCCTAAGGACGTACGTCTCACCTGGGGTCTCCTGGGATGTAGGTCTCCATGGGATCTCCTAGGAGGTAGATCTCCTGAGGATTCCTTTCCCTTCACCTCTACAAGAGCAAAGGATGTCTCTCCTTAGATTCTTAGATTCTTTTTCCTCCACAGCTATAAATAAAAATTAAAGCAGAAAAATACCCTGGGATATTTTCTAATCTATCTTCTAGATTACACTACTGATTTGGACTGTGGACTACAACTATTGCTTTACATATTTTCTCCCAAGAGCAACACGAAGGCCGACTTGTTGTTGTTGTTATTGTTTTGTTTTAATATTTTCTTTCCTCTCCTTTTTTCTCTGAACTTCCCAATGCAAAATTATTGCCATAAAGTAATGTGACATTATGACTTTATGAACATGGCAACTTGTCTTAGTTCTGTAACACAGGAATTATTTTTAGTATAAAATAATTTAATAATAATTGTGCATTTATAAAATATTATAAACTATAAAATATTCATGCTAAAATAAGAAAATATTTGTCAGTTTTAAAATCACTGATAAATATGTACTACTGGATTTTATTTCCTTTGACTGATATTAAGTTTCCTGTATGGTAAAGGAAACTCAATCTACATAACAACACAGTCTACATAAATGACAACAAAGCAATATCAGAGATGTGTTCAATATTGCAATAACTTTTAAATAAAACTAAAAAATACATTTGAGTCAACACTTCTAAAAGCATTTGATTTGGGTAGAAGTTCTGACTTGATGATGTATGTTTTAAGCAGAAAAGAAAGGTAATAACAGAGGGTTAGTAAATTACTGCTCTACTAAAAATATTTTCCATATTAATCACTTATTTCATGAAACAATGCCCCTGAGAATGGCTTAAATATTCAGTTATTAAAATGCAACAAAGAACAAGCATTCAAAATGGATTTCTTTTCTTTCCATGTTTGGTTGGTTTTGTTTGGGCTCTTGCACTGAGCCACACCCCTGGCCTGATTATCACAGTTTTAAAATGATTGTTTGCATATGCTAAGCCTAATAAAACAGGTATCCTATGTCCTTTGGCTTATAAATTCTGTGTATTAATGATTAAGTTTTTTATTTACATGATTCTATTCCCTCTAATCCACTTAACCCATATTAGTTTGGTGGAATTCATTCAGTATATATGTGTCAAGAGCCACTGTGTGCCTTTGGTATTCTGAGTTGTGAGTGTGACAGAGAGCAACAGAGAAATATGAACTTTCTGGAATCCCACACTTTTAGAGAGACAGGAGATAAAGAAATGAGAAGATGGTTTCACAAAGTGATTAACACTATGGAGAAATGACAGGGGTGGTAGAAGGGACAAGAAGGTGCTCTCGACTAGAGAATGTCAGCTGTGCAAAGACCTGTGAGAAGGGCATCGTGGACTTAAAAAGGAGTGAAAGCAAAGGCAGGGAGGGCAGAGTGGAGCCTGTCGCATCAGGGACAGGGGACCACAGGAAAGCAGCATGGTGGCGATGGCATGGAAAGGAGAAGCTTCCCACTCTGAGTTGACCACACTAAGGGGATTTTATTGTTGAATTTTATCTGTAAATGACTAGAATCTTAAACACATTCCAAGTATAGAATCTGTATTTATTGTTTAAAAGAGCATCTTAAATATTAAATGGGAGAAAAGATTGAGGGGGTAAAGCAGAAGTTTAAAACAATTAGAAGGCTAGATTCAGAAGAGCTGAAGAGAAGCAGTAGGCACACTGAGCTGCCACCAGCTAGGGCTCTCTCCCCTAGCCTGGAATATGAGGGCCGTCCAAGGATACTGACGAAACGGCGTAAGTGACTAATGATGCTCTTTGCTGAGAAGATTAGGAAAGGATACGATTTACTAAAGGGAGAAAATCAATAATTGTACTGTTGGTGTGCCAAGCTTCAGGGAGTTATTAGACAGCCAAGGGGGAAAGTGATCAGTCAGATATATGAGAACAGCACCCAGGAGTCTGTATGATTGGCAGCTCACTTATGAACACGGGTCCTACTCTCCCACAGATATTACTGTGTTCCCACTCTTTTCTGTTAATCTCCTCCCCAACACCACTGGCCAGGAGGATCTCTTCAGAGAAAGGCACAGCTACTTCTTCACTACGCTTTCCTCCTGACACAGATGACCCAAGCTAACAGGGAACAACCGCAAATTCTCTTGGCTTCCTGAAATGGAAACATTTCTTCACTGTCAACAATGGATGACTATGAGTCTCCTGCTGCGCTCATCAACTCACCTTGATGAAGTCCTTCTTGATTTTTATGGCATCTCTCCCTTTTCCCAGGAAAACGGAAGAGAGGGTAGTACTGAAAATCACGTTCTAAGGACCAGGACAGAGCATGAACACAGCACAATGGTGACAAAATTCACGAGACTTGCTCAAGCCTCACAGACAAAACCCCAGCATGGAGCATGGGAGGTGGACATGGCACCCTGCCAGTATGGAGCCATTGGCATCTGGGAGCTGCTGGGCAAAGGGAGAGTCGCACACTAGTGCAGGCTCCGCTCCCAAGGTCAAGAGAGAGCAGAAACCTCACAGTTGGGTGGGAAAGGATGGGACAGTGAAAAGAGTGGTTGTGGAGCAACTGTGGGGGCACACATATGTTCAAAGCACTGCACAAAATTCTCAAAGGATAAATAAAATATTGTTTAAAAACCAAGAGTGAGTTTTACACCACTTAACATAGAACCCAGACTACGCCATTTGTTATGATCCTCCATGTCAACCATTTTTCACAGGACAAGCTACACAAAAGTGTTTACCTGATCAGATAGATAAGGGGCGTGATGGTGCATGGAGGAGCTCTGGGTCACTGGGTACATTGTCTATTGTATATGGCCTACACAGTCTGAGGCTTAAGTGAGCACACCGTGCTTCCCTCCAGAAACATGACCTTCAATAAACCTACCTGAAAGCTCCAATGCAGGGAGGGAAGTGAAATGGCTGGAAAATAACTTCTGGGCCCATGCTGGCCTTGCTAAGTTCTTGTCTTTGGTAGGTGAGTATGTGATCACAGCTCAGCCCTCAACAAGCTATCCTTTCTCCCCAGGCATTGCTTACAGAGTTGGAGAAACATGACCGTCAGATGAACTATCTGTGGAGTTGGTTTGTGGGGAAACAGAGACTGCCTCTGAAGAACAGCATGTGGTAGGAAAGGTGGAAGGTTCTTGGACAGAAATGAAGACAAACTTGATGCAGTTTCTCTGACAAACCAAGGAGTTTCTTTCCTTTAAGATAAACTGCCAGTTTGCATGACTTGTGTCTTCCCAACGTTTACTTGTGTTCTTTTTTGTCACTGTGACAAAAAGGGGGGGTGGGGAGGCTGGCACAGCAATTTAAAAAAAACGTTTATTTAGCTCACAGTTTGAGAGAGAGGGCTCAGCATGGCAGTTCACATCACAGGAGGAAATATTCCATAGGTTCTTTTTAACTTTTATAAGATTCGAGGGTGTGAATCATTGAGATAATCCACGTCCAATTAAGCATCCCACATAGGCAGTGATGACTGTTACCCCACGACAAGCCAGTGCATTTGAGCCTTCCGATTTCAATGCACAGGATTCCTTTAAAAAATGAAGCAGAGACAGTTATTGTGACGTACATTCATAAACTCAGTACTTGGGTGTGTACTTGGCAAAAGGATTAGGAGTTCAAGGTCATCCTCAGCTAAATAGTGAGTTCCAATTGAGCTTAGGCTGCATAATACCTTGTTTCAAGGATTTTAATAATCATAAATACTTAGAATTAAGCTGATTTTGAAATGTAAGAAGAAATAATAAAATAGTTCGACAATAAGAACATGCTCTTTTTCATGTTTTATAGTCCCAGCTTTGAATGAATGGACAAGTAATTAAATGAACAGTCTACATTAAATTCTGCCACCTTTTAGATTAGACTTTAAGAATTACTCTAAAAAGGGCAGAAGCAAGAAAAAAAAAAGGATTTTATTTTGCCCTTTCATGTACAGAATACATCTACAACTGAAGTTTTCGTAGGATAGAAATGTCTTCACCTCTGCAGATAACGTTTTAAAATCCCATAGAAATGGCCTTGTATGAATCACCGTGCTTCCGTTCCACTTAGATTGCTGAAGCACAGGAAGCTGTGCTGTAAACGGGACCAGCAAGCAGGTGCATAGTTTTTACTGGAATCGAACAACCTGCTATTCCTGGAATTGCTAGAAAAAATTTTTGATTGGATTTTATTTTAAAGCAGAAGCAAGGAGAAGGACATTGTCAGCAAGGCAGAAAGTGCAAGATTTCTCCAAAGTCTGACCACAGAGCTGGAGAAAGCCAGATGCAGTAACCATGTGAAAGTGGCTTTTCACAGAACCAAGAACAGAAGGCATTTACCATATGCAAATTCACTAAAAACTTGTTTTAAGTTTCCATAGCTTTGCCCCCTCATGGGCATCAATACATATTTATTTCAATGACATCTATTTGATGCTTACAATGGGCCACTGCACAAGGCTTTTGAACATATAAGGCTCACAAATAAGGCAGGTAGATATGTAGATACAATGCAATGGAAAATAAGGGCATTCACTGTTCTTTCTCCCCATTTCTTATGTAACCATTAAAATATATTTAATTAAATATCATCAAAATATACCCAATGTTCTTAAACATAAATATTATTTCCCAATCAGCAACTGATATTTAATCCATAAGTGACTAATGTGGAAAATGGCACAAGGGTGAAACTTGAGGGCTCCTGCTATCACAGGAGATTGGTTAACTGGAATGAAGTGTTAGCCACCTACTTTCAAAAAAAATAAGAGCATTGCATACTCCATATGCTGCAAACCTGAGGCCTGAGAAGCAAAGAGATCTAGAAACGAGACTAGGTGGTGGGAGTCTGAGAAAGCACAGGGCCCCACCTCTGGGAGTTATTGGACCTTGTCAAAGAAGGAAAAAACAAGTAGAAAATCAAACTTTAGTAAGCTTATAAATTCCCTGCCTCAAAACACAGCATTATCAAAAAATAAATAGTACAAGTGTTCCTTCTAGTTTGGATCTGAAGTGTGCCCCCATAGGCTAAGGTTAAAGGTTTGGTCACCAGCTCATGGTGGAACCTTTCGGGGTGGGGCATTCTAGGAGGATTCAAATCATCAGATAAGCCCTTTCTTTTCTCTTTTTTCTTCCTGTCTTCAGGGGTGGGAAGCTTTCTCCACTGCATACTCCCCATCACAGTGTTCAAGCCCTGAAACAAAGCCAACCAACCATGGGCTGAAACTTCTGGGACTATAACCAAAATAAACCTTTCACTCTTTTTGAGTTGATTTTTTTTTGATATTTTGCCACAATGACAAAAATAAAACTAATGCAAGAAGTAAATTAAATAAAAACAAAAGACAATGAACCCTAAATTTCATATTTGTTCCATAAGTAATTCTATTAATGATTGTCTGCATATATAATATACATGTATAATGTAACTACAGAGGCCAAAGAAAAGTCCATTACCTACAGAAACTAATGAGCTCCCATGTGGCTGCTGAGAACCAAACCAGATCTTCTGTAAGAGCAGCAAGTGTTCTTAACTGTGGTGTCATCTTTTCAGCCTCCAGACTGTAGGCTCTTTAAAAGTCTATTTAACACACACCTCTCCAAGGAGATGGTAGCATTTTTACCTGTCAGAAGCATCAAAAGAAAGTTTTCTCTGCTGTGTACTTTTAAACTCTGATAACGTCAGCAGAAATAGATATTCGTCCATTTTTCTGCACTACAAAGAGGCCTTCATTGAATAGGGAAAACTAACAAATTCCTGATGCAAACTGGGCACCTTCCAAACACATACCTCTTGTGTGATGACAGGAAAGCCTTCTTGCTTCCCTCCACATTTGAAGATAACAAATATTCTCAATGAGCTAGGAGACAGGACGTTGTATTATCAGTATTGGTGAGAGAATTACTAGACACAGAAATAATGAGAGGGAATACCAGCCTTTTGATATATCTGTCTAAGTGGTTAGAGAGAGAGAGGATAATCAACTGACAAATCTGTACCATTGAAGAGGTGAACTTTCTGAGTTAGGTCTTGACCTACCGTACAATCCAACAGACCAGAATCTCTGAAGCAATTCCATGCTTGATGAGTTTAAAGGATATATTATGAAATTATAACGGAAAATAATTTCTTTAAAGGCATTTGTCTTCCTTCAACAGTGACACAGCTGTAGACCCATCAGCTCGCATGCTACACAGCTGGTATGAGGGAAAGACTATGTGACTGCTATCATCTTTTCACAGCGTCCCTGTAGCCACTATTGCCCAAGTGCTTAACCAATGATGCCTTTTGATTTCTGTTTCACGTTATAGAACTAAATGTAATGTTAAAATAGTTAAATATCAGCCATATGGAGGACAAAAGATTTTCATTCCCAGCTAAAATGCTGAGTTTTGTTTCAATATGCTACCAAAATTTTCCTCTCTACTGAAGAAACTATAATGGCCACATCCCTGTGCGCCTTGTTCAGGGAGGCTTCAGAGATGCCTATCCTTCCAGTTTCACCTGTTGTGAAGCATGTACTATTGCTCTCTGAGCACATATTTCAAGTTTCCATTCATAGGTTAAAAATGTGGCCCACATCCTGGTTCTTAAATAATTGTGAGAATTCTGTTCTTTCCATGTATTCATGGGGTAAAAGGGCAGCTTCAAACTGCTATAAAGTCTGTCCATAGTAGAAGCTCTCCATACCCTGTAATTGCCAAATCCCTACCCTTCAGAGAATGTCAGATCACCTCCAACTCTGCTATCATAAACATTTCTGAGCACTTGTGATTTCATTATGGACCTGTGGGAGAACTTCCTGGTTTCATCTTCTTTCAACTTCCATTAACATTATTTTATTTCCATTTCACCTATTTTCAGGAATTCCCATTTTATCTGATTGTCATTTCCTGGTTGGTTTTAGATCTTTTTTTCAAATAACTTCATTCTAACTTTTTGTTATTTTGATCACAGTGTGCAGTTTCCGAACCAAATGGAGGATGTAACTGTTATTCTTCTAGGATCCTAAAGGAGTTAGGAATACTTCTTGTGCTGGTTTGTTTTAAGAGTTACCAAGACATAACCTAGAGTCAGTCACCTGGGTGGAGACGCCTAGCTGAAAGACTGTTTAGGTCAGGTTGGGCTCGGCCATGTCAGTTAGGGACTGTCTGGATTGTTACCCAGGGTAGGCAGGTCCACAGTGAGTGTGGATGGTACTACTTTCTGGGCTGGGCCTTGAGCAGTCTCAGAGTGAAGAAAGCTGCTTGAGCACAGCAACAGGTAGACAGCATGCAGTACGTGTCTCTCTCAGCCCTCTGCCCTTGACTGTGGGTGTGATGGCCTACCTTGGTTCATGCCTTAACTTCCTTCCAATAATACATAGTAGCTAGGAATTGAAGGCTGGATAAAACCTTTCCTTCTCTAGGTTTTTTTTTTTTTTTTCAAAGCAAGAGAGATGGAAGTAGGACACTTGTCAACTGTCTCCCCATTGGTGGAAGTGCTGGGTTGCATGATGTCACCTGGGTCTACAATTACAATATGGAAAAGGCCTTTAAAAAGTTCATAGATCTCTAAGCATCCAGAGTCCCCATGGGTGCCTTCACTATAAATGTATCTTTGTTTCATTACCCTTTGAAAAGCTATTTAAATGTCACTCCTTGGTAGTGTGGCTAGTTAAGCATAGAGCCAAGTGTGCACTTTAGGATGAGTCAAAGTGAAGAAGCAAGAATGCTAGAGAGGCTTGACAAATCCATTAGATAAGAATCTCCCGGGCCACTGAAGTGAGTGCCAAGAGAGAAAGTAGAGGCTGTTACCCCCAAGAATGAAGCAGAAATTCTTCAAGATATTAAGAAATAGTTAATGAGATACCTTCAAGAATGAAGCAGGAATTCTTCAAGATATTAAGAAATAAAGAGTCAATGAGATTACTAATACTAAAGGAATCTTAATTCTTTTGAGTCTAAGAGTATTGCTTAATGAAAATATTTTACATGGAAATACATGCAAACATTAAAGATAGTTTTGGTACCAGGTATTTGCTTTTTATACAACTAAAGCAATTTAGTTCTTTTTCAAAGTGGGTATGTACTTAATGCAAAGAAGAACACTGAATTGGCCATGACCTTGATATTTGCCTGTATGTCTTTGATTAAATTTGAGTTTTAGTAATGTGGTCATTTCTCGTTTTGTCTCATTTCTCACCAAAGAAATAAATATCACCCTGAAAAGGTTAATGTTAGACTCCTTCTGGTTTTAGTATAATTCTGCCCTAACGTTCCCATTTTCTGAAAGTTTTTGGACCATATTTCTTGTATATTAATAGCAGTGACACATTAATGCCACATGTATATGTAAGATACTATATTGGGATGATGAGGAAAGCAGGTAGGCTCCTAACTGCAAACAATGCAAAGCCTTTACAAAGTCTCCACCCGATCTCTATATTAAGACTAAAGCAACCAATAAAGAGCCCCTATTCCTGAACAACAGGCTTTCTTTCCTGGGCGGATAAATTCAGACTTAATGGGCTGAGTTTGGTTATAACAATAGAGAACTATCCGAGTGAGGCAATTTGGGGGCTTCCGAAACTTAAATGTTCAGGAGGGTATTCTTTGATCCTGCCCATCATCTCAAAAGGTGCTCATCCCATGAATCAGTATTGCCCTCCTCACAGGGTGGGGTGATATTGAAGTATATCTTTTGAATATGAGACGTCTATATGTTTATTTCACAAATAAATTTTTTCATTAGAAATTATTAATGATCACTACTTGACCTGTTAGCTAAGATCAAATGTGGAAATTATTAATGAAGAGCAATAGATATGAAGAACACTGGGTATTTTTTAAATAATGGACTTAGAAAAATAAAGCTCAAAGTAACTGTGTTTCTAGCCACCAACTCCCCCTGCTCTCTTAGCTTTTGAAGAGGGCAAGGCTCACAACTGGTCTAAGTGCTGAGTGTAACTGTTGAGTTCCCATCTCAGCTGAGAATTGACTGTAGAGGGCTGAGCCTCTCTAGGAACCCTCTGATGCCCAGAGAGCATTGCCTGGAAGAAGAAACAACTTCTAGTCACAGTTCAAAAGACGGAAAGTGGAAGTCTAAGCCTAATACAGTCTTCTTGATCCGGAGTTACTCCAACATTTCTCCGTGTCAAATAGTCACAGGGCACTGCATTGCTGGTGACAGTGATGCATCTACAAACGTTAGTTTGGACTCATAGAACTCATGCTTTGGTCAGGAAAAGGAGCCAAGAAAGGCTCATCTGTTTCTACTGGAATGAGCTAGACAAACATTTAAGGAATAATAAATATCACTGAATTTCTCTTTCTGCAATGTGAAAGCTCTAGGCTCTACATTTAAGAAAGGGTTAATGAGAAAGGGAACAGGTAATTATTTCTCCTCAAGAATTTTGGCTTTCTCTGTTATGGCTTTTCTCTCGATTAATACCAACCCCTCCTTTCTGTACAAATGCCTTCTCCCTGACAAGTGTTTATCCTCCAGACCCAGCACAGCATACTCCCTCTGGTTTCAGCTCCTTGAAGCTTCCTCCATTTCCCCCTGCCCCTAAAATGTTCACCTTGTTGTTTCCCAGGCTGTCTGTTCCTTTTTCATCTCCTTAATTGTTTTGTTTTGTTTTGTTTTTTTCAATTTTCTAACCTCTTAAATATAGGCAATCCTTAAATTTGTTCTTGGAGCATCCTCTCAGTTTTTTTCTCTAAAGATATGAATTTGAACTTCTACCTCTGACATCAAAAACATTGAGACAGTGTACACACACACACACACACACACACACACACACACACACCAAAACAAAACACCCCCTCCTTTTCTTATACGATCTTGTAGTATTCCATATGATGTAATAGACTATCTGTTCAAGATTTGACAGATGGAAGCCAAAACAGGTGTCTTTGATGAGTGGGCCATTCTTTGCCAGGGCTGACTCAAGGAATCAAGCACTTTCCATTTCATTGATTTTGAACATGTCTTGATTGAGCTGTTAGAAGAGACATGAACATTTTAAAATAAGGGGAAAATGACTTATTTTTTTTCTCTTTTGAAATTCTGAACATGAACCATATCACTCTTCTTCATAGACTCTTAAATAGAAGTCATTCAAAAGACCACATCTAAGGGTAGTTATTAATCTGTGTGATCTTGCATACAACGTATAGGTATCTGATAGCTTAAATGTCACAATTTTATTCCTCACAATTATAAAGGCCTGGAAGTCCAAGACAAAGCTGCCAGTTCCAAATGAGGGCACACTTCCTGACTGGTAGGCAAATATCTCCCTATTGGGTCTTCAGAGAAGAGGGAGCGCCATTCTTTTCCTCTTCTCCCAAGGCCACAGTTACATAGATTGGGGACCTCTCCTGATATTATTACTTGCCTCTTGGGCCCCATCTCCAAACACAGACATATTTGGAGATAGAGATCCAACTTACAGACTTGAAGGAAATACAATGCAATTTTTAGCACAAGGCTAAGAATTATCTTTCACTGACATTCCTAAGATGAAAGGATGTGTGTAAATGGCTGGTCAGGAACTCCTTGGTTCCTATCAAGTGTCCATTCAACTCCAAGCAAGTAGGGCAGCCACACCATCTTTAAGGATAAAAACAAAAATCTCATTTACTTAGTCTACGCAGACAGGGTGTCTGGGTGACATAAGTTATTCTCTGTTGAATGTAGAAATGTCTTCTTTTGATACAGTGATGTGTTACATAAAGAGTATGAGCTGCCTGACCTCCTTACCACCATGACCCACACTCACTCACATCTGACATACATAGTATAGCACCAACAAGGTGACCACAGTAAACATTACCATATGAAAAAGAAAACTAGAACTTGTCACTGCTCTGTAGCAGTGGTAAAATTCTTCCGGAAGGTAGTTTGGAGGCAACTGTGTCCGGAAAATAAAGATTTCCTTCATCTGATTCTGATTGGCAGGCAGGGCTCCCTAGCCCATTGTTCTCTGAATCCCCTACCTTTGCTTCTGGAATTTTGCAACTGTGTGTGAGCCTGGGACTTGTTAAGAACTGCATCCTCTGCAATGGAATTTCCTGCACCGCCTTCTAGACTACTCTACTGCCTGCATCGTGCCTGCACTGCATGACCTTTCTTAGGCAGAATTCTGAAAGCATGATGGGTTTCTTTGTTTTCTCTCCTCAAAAAGCCTCTCACCATCAATCCTCTTTCTTTTCCAGGTAATCAAACTCATCTGACTGTTCAAAACTCCCACCTCTGCTGTGGGCTGTCAGCCCTACTTGTGCTACTTGAGGTCTACTTGCTCTTGGTCTTTGCTGCCTGGGGGTTGCAAAGTTGCCACTAGAGAACTGTACTCCAGGGGCTAATCTCTCTACTACTGAGGGTACTGTTAGCCACAGTACCCCAAATGCCAGCATTTGGGGCTTACTATAATACAGCTCTATTTCTTACCTATGTAAGTTCTGAAACTGGGGTTCACTTACTATGCTGTGGCTCTTCAAGGTTCCTACACAGCTCAGGGTTGCCATGTTCTCTGCAGAAGGAGAAACTGTCTAGACAGTCCCAGGTGGGGCCAGTTGTGCAGTGCTAGACAAGTGCTCTACCCCCACTCCACGAGCTAAAACCTAATCACATACACACATTAGCTGAGAGTGAGAGAGGAAAAGATAATCTATCCATCCCCCCAAAATGCATTGTTATGAGTGGGTGTAAAACCAAGCGGCCTGCCATAACTCCCAGAGCTCCTCACTTCCCCGTAATTACTACAGAAGTGAATCTTCTATTCACATCTATGGCATTTCTATCCCTATTTCCTCTCTACCATTCCAGTGCAACATCCCTCATGTAGAGACATGCTAGACCTATCCATCTCTTACCAGCACTTCTCAGTTCAGCGGGGTCTTGCAGTTCTACTAGTAGACAGGAAGTACACAAACAAGCAAATACGTGCAGCACCACGTGACTGAGAACAGATAATCTCACAACTCCAGAGCATGTCCATCTGAGAAGCCAGCCAGCATCTCTGGGAAGGCAGGCTCATGCTGAAGTTTTAAGGAGGTTTTCTAGGGGTCTAGGAAGAGAGAAGAGCCTTTTAAGCAAGGTCAAAGACAGTCAAGCTAATTAATTAAGGCTATGTTCAGAGGCTGGAGAGACAAGTAAGCAGTTAAGAGCAGCTGCTGCTCAGTTCCCAACATGCATGTCAGGCCACTCACCACCCCCTGTACCTCCAGCTCCAGGAGACCTGACTCTCTCTTCTGGACTCCCCAGGTCCCTGCACTAGCAGGTACCTATTCCCACACAGAAACACACACATATACACATAATTTAAAATGTTTAAATTAAATTTTGGAGCTTGAGAGATGACTCAGCAGTTAAAAGTACTGGCTGCTCTTCCAGAAGACCTGGGTTTAATTCCCAGCATCTGTCTGTAATGCTAGTTCCAGGGAATCTGATACCGCCTTCTGATCTCCACAGGTGTCAGGCACTCATACACATAAAATAAAAATAAATAAAATCTTTTAAAAAATTAAATCTTTAGGAATAGAAATGTAATAAAGGGTTGGGAGTATGCAGACTTCCCAAGGACTATTAGGATTGGACTGTAGTAACAGTGTCCTTGGTTTTCATATGTAAATTTTAAAGCATGTCTACCTTGGGATATAACTGAATTTTAAACATAATTCTGCTTCTCTTCTCCAGGTGGAGAAAGTCACTGGTCCTACTGAGGGCATTACACATCTTTATTGCTGTTGTATTTAGACAGCTTTCATATCTTTGCTTTTGATGAAACTAAAGGACCTAATGTCAGCAGACAGATCACCCAAAATAAATTTCTGATTAGAGCAATTATTCAGAAGGAATAAATGAGGCACTGTTATGTAATCATCTTCCATTCCCCTCCACTTATTCAAATAAACAGGTTTCTCAGCACTTAAGTCTATCACAGGGAGTAATGTGGGTAGAATTGCCAATGAGCTCTGTCTAGTTACAGCAGTAAGTAATATCTATGCAGATAGAAAAGCGAATGTTCCTCCTTATCATTCCAAGCTGCCTCTTTTCAGGACCACAGGCTGGCTGCAGATGCTGGAGTATCACATGCAGATAGCCATAGAGCTGGAAAGAAAGGCTTTCCCAAAACAAATCTTCTTTTCAGGCCTGTAAAACTTGACCCAGAATCCAGTTCCCCAAGCCTATCCCTTCCTGGTCTGCTGGTGACTCCTAAAGCCAGATTCTCTCCGGATGCCAAGAACCCATAAGCACATTATGGGCCTCAGACCATCCAGCCACATGACCAAGCTGCTTACAGAAGAGCCACTAAGCAACATGGGTAGTCCTGCCCATTTTCTGAGTTCTAACACACAAAACAAACCAAGTTCCCACTTTGTATTTTCCTTCTTTTTATCTGCTTCTTTTTTCCTCTTTTCTTTCCTTTTTAATGCTGGTGAAAACCCTCACATTCTGGACACTGGTCACTTGTTCTCTGAGCCCCACTTCTCTTCCACCATGTGGCTGTTCACCAACTCAAAAGGCCTGGCTTCCTCTGTTCTTCTCCATCTTCCTGCACCTGTGATGATTGACTCTTTGCCTGCCCTGTTGTGTCTCTTTCAAACTCTAATAAAATTGTCCTTGAACTTCCAAATATACTTAAGCAAAACATAAACAAAATCAGGGTTTCATTAGCAAGATGAAAATATTGGGCATGCAGCTATCAAGGTCAGCTTCAGTTCGGCAACCATAAGGGCTGCCATTAGGGTCTGCCTGAATGAGTCAACTGAATGATGGGTTCTAATGTAAGGCAAGATCCAGGGCTCTCTTCCTGCCTCTAACACCTCAAAACCTCTAGAGACACACTGAACACAAGTGGAATTACCTTACTCTCTGTTCATAACAAACTTTCTAAACCTTGCGATTGCAAATAATTGCACTAGGGGATGTGGGGGACAATAAGTGCCAATGATGAATGTTGCCTGCTCTTACTTTCAAGGACTGTAATTAAAGTGTAAGAAGGTGTAAGAAAATGTGGGCACAGAAGAGGGTGGGAAGACATTTGGAACTCACATAGGGGTGATGCTGAGTGCAGTAATAAAAGTGAGCCTGTGTAAAGAAAGCTGGCTACCTCGCCTCCGTCCACCACACTATTTTAAACTTGCTAACAGAGCAGAACTACTTTATCGTTGAGAGTCATTAACATTGACAGCTCTTAGCCCAGTCATTTGCATGTAATTTAATAATCACTTATTGAGCGTTTTTCGCTGGTAAAAACTGTTCCAAATGCTTCCTGTGCAACAAATGACCGAATTCTCCCCCCGTGAGGTCCTACCACCTCCAAGTGCAAGTACCTGTCCAAGTTCACGAGTGCACCCACTGGTTTGCCCTCGTCTCACTCCTTCCTTTCTGCCTCTGATTAGCTGCCATTAGGGTCTGCCTGAATGAATCAACGGCAGTGGGCTCTAATGCAAGGCAAACTCTCCAAATTATCTCTGCTTGTTACACATTGAACGTACGGAGTTGATTACGAGTTAATGTGCCTGGATGTTTCTGCAAGGTAGCTTGTAGAATGCTGGTTTTCTCACTCCTACTAATCTGAAAGGTTAGCCGAAGAGATGCTGAGGAAATTAGCCACAGCACCAGCTACTAAGGATCACCACTCTCCCCTTTTGTATTGCCTTGACACAAAAAGAAATAGCACAACCACTTATAAAAATCCAAACAAATTACTTCCTCAGCTGCTGTAGGTTAGCTGGTAATAACTGACATCTTAGAAAACTTACCCATCTACATTATCTGAATCAATTCTTTAAACAATCTATCCACGGGACATCTCTCTCTCTAACACCTGATAGAAGTGAATTAAGAGAGAGAAGGTTTATTTATTTATTTATTTATTTTTGGCTCATAGGCAGGTGTGTACAGCTCAATAGAAAACTGCAAACTTACTTAAAACATAAGATTTTTAAAAATGTGTGTTATCTCCATAAGTTATTGTGAGACACCTTAAATTCTTAGATCTGTAGGCTACTTAAAAGAGCAATTACATCTATCAAATTGATTTCCTCTGCCAGTGAACTTACTTAAAGTGCCAGATATACTGTAATCAAACATGATCCTTGATCTGTTCATCTTATTTCCTATCTCCTATCATGTGCCAAAAGTTGCATTGGGAAATTCATAGGTGTATTCAATAGGTTGCCACCCTTTGAGAACTTTGTGGCCCTATTAAATATGAAATAGTTCAACCATTAAAGTACTTCAACAGGACAGTATGTAATCTGTTCTGTTAAAATGCACAGATACACACAAGCACAGAAATACCTTAAGAAAATTTAAGATATCAAAAAAGCTTATAAAATAATTTAAGAGCAGGGAATAGATTTTAGATTCACTATACAGAACTGAGTGAGTTTGCCTGAGTGAATTTCAGCAACATAAGTCTATGGCAGGATATTCTATAATGCTGTTAAAGTTGAACACAAGAAACAAGGAGATTAAAGTGGTAAAAAAAATAATAGTAATAAAATAAAAAAAATTAGCAAAAAAATAAAAATAAAGTGGTCAAACTAGATGTAAGGCCTCCTTAGTTTGATCTTTGCTGTGATCTTTATTCAGAAACTGTTTTGTCTCTACCATTTCTAGACCTTATTTTGCAATTTTGCTTCTATCAAAGATCAAAATCTGAGGTAAACAAGAGAACCAAACAAGACAATGCTGAACAAAACAGCCTAGGACTGATGCCAAGTGACACCTGAGACTAAAAGGCTACAGCAGTGTTTGTCTTTTGCAAAGGCAATTTCCAATTGTGATGACATATCCAGCAAAGGCCACGTGATGCACACTTTCCTTTGTCAACTAGGCTGCATCTAAATTATATAATGAAAACTGCTGAGGAAAATGTTCATGTGACCAAAGCTTTTTTATGGTGCCTTAGGTATTGATACCATAGCAACCCTCAGAATACAGCAAACATCAACAAAAACTCCACATGAGAACATGGAGTTTTAAGTTGGTCCATGAAATAAAGGTGTGAAATGTTCCCCAAGATAAATAAGGGGTGGCTCAGGGGTCAAGAAAACACTTGTTCTTCCAGAAGACTTAAGCTCAGCAGCCACATCCGATAGCTCACTACTGCCTGTATCCTGATTCAGGAAATCCATTGTCCTCTATTGACCTTACAAGCACCACATGCCCACAGACAGACATACATAATTAAAAAATAAAAATAACATTAAAAATTAAAAGATGGAGAAGATAGCATAAATTCTTTACAGTTCTGAAGGGCTGAGAACCAAGTTAAGCTGATGCAGTGACTTCAATCCACCTGTGAGCCCAAAGACAGAAAATGCTAATGTCCTATTCCAAGAATACCAACCAGTGAGGTGGCCTCCTCTTTATTGTACTCACGTAGTCAGCCAACTAGAGTGGTCTACCCATGCTAGAGAGGGAAATACAGCCTCTTGAGTGAATTACCCTCCCTCAGACACACGGAAAAATGTCTAACCAAGCAGCTGTCTACTGTGGGCCAGTCAAATTGATAACTAAAGATAACCACCACCCAATGGATTGCTGTGAACAGTCACAAGTGAAGCTTCTCATATCCATGGCCTTAGAAGTCCATCAAAAATGTAATAGCTCCTGGCTTGACTTGCTGCTGTCAGTTCCTGCACTGGTAGATCACAGACAGGTCGCTATCTATTCTGCACAAAATCTTAAGCATGTGTGTTGTTACAAAGCCCACAGCTTTTTTCTCACCAAATGGAAGACATGCTGAGTTACCTGAAATGCTAAACTTACAAAGAAAATATTCTTATTCAGTTTTGTTTCCAGGCTGTCCGCTTTGGTTTGGTTGAGAAATGGGAAGGAGGACTTAGGGAAAGGTCATCTGTGAGACCCATGATTGAGATTGAGAGATAGAAGATCTCAGCTTCCCACCACAAAGCTCTGGAGTTGGGATTCTTCCTCTGTAAGGAAGGAAGCTATTTCTAGCATACCACTTTCTTACAATACCCTGCTAACAGTGCCAGACAGCAGCAAATATTTCAAGTTAGCTTTTCAGCAGCCTCGCAACTGCGGTCACAGGTAGTAACTTCTGAAACTCGTGGCCTCTGATGCTGCCAAGTGGGGTGACTGTGAATAGTTTCAGGAAGAGCCTTGAGACTTACAGCAGCTTACTGGTGAGTTCTTGGCACTTCCAGAGGAAATGAGCATTGATATTTTCTCTTTCTTCATTTCCTTATAGTGATCATGAAAGCTTCTAATTTCCTGCATAAAATGATTTATTCTTAGCATGTAAGTGTTGACTTTTGTTTTTGTAACCTAAACAAAACTTTTTAAATGGAATTCCATCAAACTTACATTATTATAATATGTAAGATCCACTATGATTTTATTCAGAACAAGACAAAACAGCAAATCAAGTTAACTGATGTGTTTGTTGTAAAGAAAACCTTATTGTCCAAAAATGAGCTGAATGGACATTTTTCAAATGAAGATCTACAAACAGCCAATAAACACAATGAAAACGTTTCACATCTCCAGTCAACAGAGCAATGCAAATCAAAACTATGAGAGTCCATCTCATTCCAGCCAGAATGGCTACCAACCAAAAGCGGTAGATACTAGCTGCCATAGGGAGAAGTCAACTCTCATTTATTGCAGGTAGAACGGTAAAATAGTTAAGCATCTGTGGAAATCAATATGAAGTTTACACACACACACAAGTAAAAGCTAAAACAAAGAACTGCCATTGGAGGTAGTTGTGCTGTTCCTGCGTCCACACGGAGAATAACAAGGCCACCTGACTGCGAAGGTGCTGTAACGGCGTGTGTTAAGTACCCATGCACAGGTGAGTGGGGCCAGAAAATGTGCTGTATATACACGACAGACCTTCATGTGGTCTGAGGAAAAATATTTGGAGTAGGAGATCGTCCTGTTAGGTGCAACAACCCAACCTTACGAAGATGAGTGACTGTTTTCTTTACTTTGTGCAATCTAGGGGTTGGGGCAGGAAATGGAAATGAATGCAAAAGAGAAAGTAATAGGTAAGGAACGGATAATGGAAGCCTGGTGTGGAAGCTTTGATGCTTGTGATCCAAGCACTTGGGAGGTAAGAGGCAGAAGTAGTTCAAAGCCAGCCTCATGGAGTTCCATGCCAACCTAGGCTACACAAGATCATCTCAAACAGCTAAGCAAACAACCATACACACACACACACACACACACACACACACACACACATATGAACAAGGCTAATGGGGTAAATATGAATAAAGCAAATCACTACACATATGTATGTGATACTAGAACAGAACATCTTACTTTGTACAACAAATATAGACCAGTTTAAAAAAAAAATCCCAAGGGAGCTGGAGAGATGGCTCAGTGCTTAAAAGCACTGGCTGCTCTTCCAGAGCACCCAGATTTACTTCCCAGCAGCCACATGGTAGTAACAATCGCCTGCAGGGGATCTGATGCCCTCTTGTGGCCTTCCCAGATATCACATGAAACATAAAAAAATTCTGACTTCCCCACTCCAGCCCTGCCTGCTACAACGTAACATAAAAATGAGTGTTTTAAAATATAAGTGTCCTTGACAGACACTTGAAATGGCAAATGAAAAGAAGTCATCTCTTTTTATTGGCATACTATGGCTCCTTGTTTTCCCGGCAGTCCAGCTGTGAGCGTGACCTTAGGGTTTGGCAGAGCAGCTGGCAGACACTTTAACCTAAATTTGTCCCCTCCTCTCCATTTGCACAGCACCTGATAGAGGACACCAACCAAGTCAAAAAATGATTTATCTTGCTAAGAAAATACTCTACAACTTACCATATGCCATTACCAACAATCCCATAAATATGCTGGAAAATTTAACAGATGTAAACATAAGACCTCTGTAAAACTTTCCCAGTACTGTCCTTACAGGCTGCCTTCCACAGGTTGGGGAAAGAGCAGGAACATAGGGAGAGGGGGAGAGAAAAGGAAATGCCTAACCTTTATTTCTTCCACAGGGTTTCTCAAAAATACATTATGAAACCTAAAGACTGCCCTTGGTAACAGGAAAATATAGCACAAGTCAGTTTTCCGTATTCACAGAAGTGTTTCACACCAATGTGCTTTTATTAAAAGGGCCTATTATTCCGTTACTTCCAAAGCTGCTTTAAAAATGTCACTTGTTTATGTCGTTTCACTGAAGTTGAAGAATCTTGCCCAAAGTCAGTTTTATTAAAAGTAGTTAGAGAAAACTCAGAGCTGGGGGACAGAACAGCCATGTACACCTTAGCAACCTGCCTCATAATCCCACCCCAAGACCCCAAGAGTCCCAAGGAACTTGAATTTGCTTTGAAATCTACCACATAGTAAATGCCTACCTTGGGGTTTGAGTCACTTCCAGATAAAATTAACAAAATGTTCTTAAACACTTTCCAGGTACTATTGGTTGTACCCAGTAATAGAAGGCAAAATTTTGGCCAGGTGTAGTGGTTCACCCCTTTATTCCCAACACTTGGGGGGGGGGGGCGGGCAGAGCTCTGACTGGTCCACAAAGTTGCAGGCCAGCCAAGGAATATAGTGAGATCCTGTTTAAAAAACAAAACAACAACAACACACACACAAACTAGGAGTTTGGGGCAAGATAATTTCTGCTTAGAACAGAGATGAGACTTCATGCTGACAGATGGCTCTTCACTCAATAGGATGAGTCAGAGAGTAAAGCATACACAAATGAGGACTTGAGGCATTAACTCCACCTTGCAATCACAGAGGACTTTGGAGCCCATATCTGAGCAGAAAAATAAGCCATGCAGAATTCTGAAGGAAGATGAGGAAAATGTCCTTCCAGGTGGACAGACAGCTTGGCATGGTCTGGACCTCAGCATTTCACATCCATGGTGTATGTCCCAGCAACAAAGTACAGCACAACCTTCTGAAGCAGAGCTCTCCACTCCCACCAGGAGATCCACTTAGAGACCTCACTGGGAGTGAAGCTTGAAGAAACATATGATAAGCTCCAAAAAGACCTGACCTCTATAAATCTGGGTAAAGCTGGAAGAGGATTTCCCAATGTTAATTCTTAAAAGCTTACCTGTGTCTGGGAAACAGGTTTAAGGGCCACATGGAAGTGTGCAGCAATGGCTGTGTATCATATCATCATCATCATCATCATCATCATCATCATCAGCAGCAGCAGCAGCAGCAGCTTTAGGTGTCTGATAGCATTACCACCCACCCTACAGCCTCCCATGGCATGGCTAACTACCACTTTTGCACATTTTAGCTTGGTCCTGGCACCTACGGGCCATCTTCATAGCAATTTCATGCCATCTTCTGGGATCCTTACCGTTATTAAATTTCATGTCACTGAAAAGTGTTCATAGACCATCTGATTAGACTGGCCTCCATGATCAAGAACCCAGTCACATTCATTCTCTCCTGATCCTTACCAAGACATGCTAAATCTTGCAATATCAGGCCCATGCAGTTGTTGTGCCGAAACTCAGTAAGTCTGGAACTTCAGACTTAGAGAGGAAGATGCGAAGGCCTGGTGGCAGGGAAGTCATGCTATTTCATCTCTGAGGAGCTAACTTCTCAGTCTTCTGAGAGAGCATAAGTTACTAACATCGAAAAAAGCTTTGGAAATGGGAGGATCCAGTCAGATGTCATGTGTGTGATGGCCCCATTCTTCTTAAACCACGGTTTAGTTGAATGCTAGCCCTCTTTGAGTCCACTGGTCCTGGCTAGGTTTGTTTTATTGTTTTTTATTTGTTTTGCTTTGTTTTTTAAAATCACTTGACAAAAGCTAAAGTCATTTGAGAAGAGGGAACCTTAATAAGGAAAAGGACCTCACCAAAGTGTCCCATAGGGAAGCCTATAGAATATTTTCTTGATTAAAGACTGATGAGGTGGTCCAAGGCCATGGTGTGTGTGGGGTCACTATCACCCTACGCAGGTTGTCCTGAGCTGTGTTGGAAAGCCAGTGAGCAGTATTCCTCCGGGTCCCTGTTTCTAGGCTCCAGCCCAGACTTGGTGAAGGATTGTCGTGTAGAAGTGTAATGGAATGTGTAAGGACAAGCTCAAACTCTGCCCTCCCCACTGGGCTTTCGGTCTTGCTGTTTTAAGCAGCAATAGAAACAAAGATACCATTTCTCTGTCAAGAACTACAGGATGAAAAGTTTGCACATACAATATCTGTTGCAGCAAAGATGTAAGCACACATAGCCAGTGCCACCTGCATAAGGAAGAGCAGGAGATGTCCAGAGAGGAATTGCCTGCCCTGTGAGGCTGGGCTTACATAAGGTTAATAGTGTGGGGGCAAGGCTGGGTTCCTTTACACTTTCTTGAATAGGACTGGGCAGAATGCATTTAGTCCACTGCATCATTTTAAAAGACAGTAGGGACTTGGCTGGATGAGAGATGGGTGGGGCTTTGAACTTCCCAGAAGCAAGCTGAGCTTTCACCAAATCTGCATGCAGCAACAGTTCAGTTACCTGCTCCTCCATAGTACTTTCCAGATTTGGGGACTGAGTCATAGTCACTTTCCACTCCTTAACTCCATCTGTTGAGATAAGCAGCTTTGTTCTACCCACCACCCAAATGTGTTAAACTCTGGCATACAGCAATGAACCCAGGTGACTGAAGATTACAATGAAAACTCAAAACATGCACCAAAGGATATATTCCCTGTTCAAATTTTCTCAGGAATTAATCACAGCAACAACAAAAATATCTAATAGATTATATTAATGTGGGTTTCTATAAAAATAGCTGGATGAAGTAAGAGACAGCATGGAGTTTTATATACTCAGGGACACCTGACATAAAATTAGCTTTTTGTTCATTGTGCCAATATTACACAGTTAATATGTTTTTTTGATACAGCCTATAGTTCTTTCTTGCCAAGAGGCCTTTAAAAATTGGCTTTACCTTCCTTTTATTATGGCTTCTAAATTAGAGTTGTTGCCTCAAATGGCCTTATTCACTCTAACAAATTCTATTGTGGCTTTCCATCTTTCTCAAGACCACAGCTCTTTAGTACATAATACTCTCAAAGCTCAGCAATAGTGTTTTGCAAAAAGCTGAATATGCTATTTCAGAAAGGTTTCCAATTGGGCTATTTCTCAACCCAATGAACTGTACCATATCTAAGACCTATCAATGGTTTGTAACCAACTAAGGAAGTATTCATTTGGGGCAAATGCCATAAACAATTAACCTGTTATACAGAAATTAAGGCAGCATTCAGTTAGTTACATCCACTAGTCTAGGAAACGCTCATGGGGTATGAACAAGATCACTACTTATCCTACCACTGCACAAAGGAATGTTCCACAGAAATGCAATGACTGCTGTACTTGTGACTGAAGGAGAAAGTGATGAAAGTTGTGCAAAAAGTCAAATGCGTACACTAATACAAATATATCCCCAAAATGTCACTACTGTGTGACTTCTTAAATCTGCCAATGTTTGGCTTTACTATTGTAAGGCCTGCTACCAAGACTTCTACTTTTACCATTACATCACCATCACCATGGGTCTTCCAATTCTGTATGGGTGGTAGCTCTCAAATGAAGGGTCTCTGAGAAAATTTATAATAGCATGATTTGGACTATTATAAACATTTCTATGAAAAGGTAAATGTGTGTCTTTTTCAGGCTTAGAGTGTGACTCAGCACTGTGTCCATGGGAAACATTCACTGCGTGTTTTCTGAATGGATGATATGCAATGAAGAGCCTATCATATTTGAAACAGCTGTGCTGTGAAATATATGCAGTGCTGATTTAGTGTCTACACTCCTTGAGTCAGAAAATCTAAAGACTGAACTGCAGAAGAGAGTTCATGAAGATACATGTGCTTTGTGGGGAATAAGCCTTCTTTAGCAGTGAAAAAAAAACTAAGATTCATTTATTTCTTTTTATAACTTTCTGTTATACTGTATACTGTATACTGCTTATACAATGAGTTGAACAAAATATTTTGATATCTAAAATATCTGATATCAACTATGAAAACCATTATAATTATCCATGTATGCTAATAAACTGATGAAGTTACAATGATCTGAATTTATTATTTATTCTTTAGTACAAAGGGGAAATTCTGTGACTCTACCAATGAAACATTTCTACTGGCACTTGAAAGTGAAGTGGGTTCCCTAGTAAGGGGAACAGGGACTGTTTCTGACATGAACTCAATGGCGGGCTCTTTGACCTCCCCCGCTCCCTGAGGGAGGAGCGGCCCTGCTAGGCCACAGGACTTTGCAGCCAGTCCTGAAGATACCTGATAAACCAGTATCAGATGAAAGGAGAGGAGGTTTTCCCCTATCAGTGGACTTGGAAAGGGGCAGGGAGATGAGGGAGGGAGGGTGGGATTGGTGGGGAAAGAGGGAGCAGGATACAGCAGGGATACAAAGTTAACAAACTGTAACTAATATTAAAAAAATAAAAATTAAAAAAAGAAAGTGATTTTGTTTTTACAAAACTGTTTTATATTTATACTATTGACACTGATCTTATAAAGACATCAAACCTAAGACCCTGCAACTGTTGACCTGGCAAGGAAAAAGATGTTCTCAAAGATGAGAGATATTTGTGTATGTGAATTCCAATAAAAACAAAACACACAGTAGTAGCATCATATATTTAATGTCAAAGAATTTGAAGTATAAAAATTAAACAACACATGATTTCAACATTTAAAAAACATTAACACTTCTTACCCAAACAATGAATATCAAAACATAAATGAAGCATATAAACTATAAAAACCTTAAATATATTAACAGCAAAGTTATAATTTATTTCTGTAACAAATATCAACTAAAATATTTAGTTACTTTCAAGGACCACAATGGTAGACTAATTTTTCATTACAACTGCCAAAAATTTGCGTCTTAATCTTTTTTGTCTCATCATTTCTTTCTACATAATAGTTAGATGCTTCTGGTTACATAACTGTTCCAAACTCCACTATAGATAGCGATCCTTGGTAATCTAATCTAGTACAACCAGTGTCTTTAAGTACTTCAATATTTGTAAAATGCTGTTTTACAAAGTTGTTATACAAAACCATAAGTTACTGGAATCTTTTCAAGCTCAGGAATTAAAAACCCCCAAAGTTTACAAAGAATAGTAGTAGTTTGCTATCACTGAATAACTTTTAATTGCATATCTGCAAATCCTACCACTCTTGGCATTCTGAATTATAGCTGATGTGGTTAAATATATTGTTTTTTAAGTCAAATGTGCAAACCCAATTCTAAAATACAACAGTATTTTAATTTTCATGCCTTACACAAAAAAATGTTTATACTAATGTATCCAGACTTTCTTCAGAAGAATGAGGCCTGATTGGAGATATATAGTCGTTGTCCAACATGGCTGCCATTAGCAAGTGATATTGTTGGTGACAAGGTATAGCTTGGATAAGAGTAAGGCCTTGAAGTATAAGGAAGCACGCTGGGAGTCCCAGAAGAGAGGGTAGCGCTAACAGGGGAAAGACTATTTATTGAGCTGCGACGGAAACTGTAGTCTGTAAATAAATATATGAACAATTATGCTGCACATCTTTGTGGGCACAAATTTAATTTAAAAGACAAAACATTCAAACAATAGTCACATCTTAACATAATGCTCTAACACTTAAATACCCAATGACACTGTAACGAAGTGGTTGCTATCACTGCAGTGCCAACACTAACTTCCATCAACAACTGACAACACTGCTAGAAAGGACTTACTACCGTGCTTCTTGGGTACCTTTTTCTTAACACAGGAAAAGAGAAGCTCTGGTTTCTCTTTAATCAATAAAGAAGCTTCTCTTAAACGTGGTTCTGACACCAAGGGTAGATCATAAAGAAAAAGATAAAAGAACAGACAATTCAGTTTCTTTTCTCTCTCTCTCTTCTTTTCTTCTTCTTTTTTTTTTTTTTTTTTTTTTTTTGGAAACTATATTAGGCATCAAACCAGTGTAAACATTTGCCCATGGACTTCGGGTAAAAACTAACTGTCCAAAATTTCATTATTTAAATGCTGGCACAAACATTTATATAACCAAACACATCAATTTAACATTAGTGTCTCACTGGTACCATAAACAGAAAAATGAATCATCTCTACCAAATGAACTTCAAAAACCATTATCAACTTAATAGTATAGAAAATTATCCAAAATTAACCAAATTATTAAAACAATTATATTTGGAACATTAATTTCAAACAAATGTTCATCTTATGTAGCAATAATTTCCTGCTTCCTTAATTGTAGTAATTCTGTGTGTGTGTGTTTTATTGACCAAATTTGTAGATCCTGTACTTTCCAAAAACTCAACTATGCTCTTTACTACAGTGTAAGTCACAGTGGCGACTGTGACTGTAAAGTGATCATTTATAAAAACTGTGCTATTGTCACAATGGAAGAAATGGAATAAGATCATTTAATACACAGGTCAAGCTTTCCCCCTCCAACATCATTCACTATGAGGCCTATAACTTAATGTTGTCATGGGACTTAATGTTTAACGAACAGGAATGAGACCAACTGCAGGAGAATAAGCTCAAGCAACATCAGAAAGGACCTATTTAAGAAAAAATAAAAAAAATGAAATTCAGTTGCAAATAGATTTAATTGCTAGCATTGTAAAACTCTAATTAATTTTAAACTTAATTTTTATGAATGGTACCACAAGATCAACAAAGCAGCTTGTTTTAAGAAAATACAAACATGTTTTGAAGTCTAAAGCAATGTTCAAAATATTTTGGGTATTTTTAAAACAGAGATTTCTTTGAAATCATTTGCTTTTCTAACATCAGATTTATTTCTTCTTTTCAAGATTCTATGTTACCCAAGGGCTAAAATACTGAAATATAAACTGAAACATTACATGTTATATCTATTAATAACTGTCCTTTAAAAAGTCCTAAGTATTTCCTTCTGAAGATTATTATGCAAATACAGTTCCTTAATAGTCACATACCTCTAATGTACTTATTCTTCAAATTTCACTAATGTAGTCATCAACAACATGAGTTAGAAGTGACTTCAGTAGATAGGAAATGTAGTTTTCAAACAGATATCATGAGTCCTTTGAGTTTACATCTATTCAACAAGTAATGGAGTCTACTTGTAAAATGTGAACTCAGAAGGTATCTCCAGCGGGGAAGACTTAAAAACTAGCCAGATAGCTGGCTATGAGTGTAATGCTTAGCATTTCTGGCAGTCCTCTACCAAAAACCTTTAGCAAACACAGTTCACTTAGTATATATTCTTTTTTTTTTTTTCAAGAAAACTACACTAAATCCAAAATTAAAAGTGAACTCAATATTATTCACGTAAGATAACATGAGAAAAATCTCCAACTATAAGAATTTGACAAGGGAAAGACTTCAGTTAGATGCTTGTTAAGATTTCACAAACACATCATAAATAAATCTATTCTTAAACACACATGCTCTATGCTCATTCTTCTATAAACCTTTTGTGATGGCTTCTCTTTGCAATGATAAAAGGCTGGGAAAAGGGCTGCGGTGGTATGGGGTAGAGATACTATGCTCTCGAGTCCTTCACTGTAACCGTTCTATATTCAGATAGTAAAATATGAAACTAGCAGTTGGTCACACCACATCTTCCACAACATATACACACATGCACAGGCGGGCGGAGGTTGCTGTACACTGCATCTTGCTCTGACTCTCGCTGGCCTGAAATGCACTTTGTAAAAAGACTGGCCTCCTCTGCCTTGATCCTCCTACTTCTCCCTCTCAAATGTGATAAGAAGTATGCACCACCAAACCTGGTATATCATTTTTAATTATAGCTACGTCAGTACACATGATAGTGCTGCCTTAATTTAGATTCTTTTACGACTAAATGTGCTCATTACAAATGTAAACATCATTGTTCAGATATGCTAAGTCTCTTGGCTCATTAATATTTGTTTTGTCTTTTGACTATTGATTCTAATAAACTTCTTACTAATCTAATTTCAAATTGAAAACTGAGAACAAGCTAAAACTTTATATGTATTTAATTCAAATGACGCCAATTCACATAAATGACAAAGAAAAAGACAATTGATTTAGGTAAGACAGATAGGTAAATGGATAAAGAACAAGTTAAAACTTTTAGAACTCCTGATTCCTAGGAAGGTATTATTTCCATCTGGCCAAGCTTTTATAAAAACCTTAAACAGGGTATTTAAAAGAAAGCATCTCCAAAGGTCTCCATTTCAAATGGCCAGCAGAATAAAAGTCAAGTAAAGGTGCTGCTCTGTAAGCTGCCTGGATGTGACTTGCACCTATCCATTTCCACAACTTCCATTCTCAATGCATGTAGCATTTCATTTCCCTCTATCTTAAAAAGTTTTGTAATTGCACTGGTAGTGGGAATCAAGCATGAGAATCTTCTAATATAATAGAGATTTCTTCCTTCCTCCTCCCCCTTCCCCCTCCAAAAGTGTTTCATGGATCACAGGTTGCCCTTTCATATTTAGCCAAGGATAAGCTTGATTCTGATCCCTTTACCTCCTTTCCCAGTACTGGGAAACAGTCAGAAAACATGAACAATAAATGCCTCTACAGACCAAAACGTAGCACACAAACGTAAGGACGGAGGAGGACCACATATGAAGAAAGTGTACTGACACTGAGATTAGTCTAGCTGCTCTTTTAAAGAAGCAAGAAGACCAAATAAAGCACACTGCAAGTTGTTAGTGGGCTCCCTGTGGACTAAGAACTCATAATGGCAGACTCCTTCTGAGGCTAGCTTCTAAACCATCTGGACAGCAGCCTCTACGCGCAAAAACCATGACTGAGCTAGAACAGTCTACGTTTCAGAACACGCCCAAAGCTGTAGTAGCTCACTAGATAAAGTGTCTGAGCCACAGTGAAGAGAACAGACTTAGACATTTAAAGACAGCAACTCTTCCCAAGGTTCATTTTGTTCTTGTTGGTGCTAGTACATCAGTCCTCACAATCACTGTTCCTAGGTCAAACTTTAAACCCCGAGAGGTTAAAAAAAAGGTAGTTTTAAAGAAGCACTGGGTGTTTAAGATTGAGGTAAGATTTAAGACCTGTAAGTTTAGGAGATACAGTTTTGCTTAAAAAAAAAAATAAGTGAGGATAAATTTAGGGTCTAAAATTTAAGTGTCAAAGAGAACAAACATATTTCTTATAGGCATTACTAATGTCAGATAATACTTGTCTAGCACTTAGTACATGCCAAAAATGACCATTCAGAATCAGCTACAACTGAAACCCTTTTGAAAGTCCTGCAAGCATTCTCATTACACAGTGGTGAAGTAACCTACTCGGGAACACAGAATTACACAGGGATGATTCCTTTACATGCAAAAGGGGAATTTTTGAAAATTATCAACTTGAAGCCCCAGCCCACCTAAAACTCTCTTTCTTAAACCCTGGTAAGAAAACCAAACAGTGGATTGTTATATAAACAATTTCGTTAAAATATTGTTTTAATAATGTAGAAAATGCTCATTCTCAGCTTAGTTTGAAAAACACGAGATAATCGAAATGTAGCATTCATTCTAATTATATCTGATTTAAATTTTTAAAAACCCTAGTGGTTCAATTTAGATATCAGAACATTGTCCTGTTGGAAAGTTTGAAATTATGTGAAATATGGAAACCTGTTTAACTTATTTTTTTTTTCCTTAATGAGCCTATACCTAGTATATCTATTATAAACAAAATGCTGTACAGGGTTTCATTCGGTATTTCCTCATGGAGCCATGAGAGGATTAGCTTAAAACTGCTTTTCTGAGAACTAAATATACCACAATATCCCTAAGAGATATTTTCTTACCTGCTTATTTCCTCCAAATTCTTCTACACAGGTCCAGGCTGAAGAGACTGTGTTCCCTGTCTGTAAGCAGTGAAGACAGAAGAGAATTGAGTCTTTAGATTGATGCTATCCCTATCTTGGAAGTGCATGGAACCCTTGATAACTTTATTTTAAACTTTTTAATTGGTAAATAAGAAAAAAACAGAAAAAGGGACAACTGACAAACAGGTATCATTTCTGGACTCTGAAAAGATGAACAAAGAGAACAGTATTCTGATATCTAAATGAAAATCATGAGTTAGTACATCATAAGGAAAAACATTTCTAAGTCAACCAAGTTCTTATTCATCAGTGTATTAAAAAATATTCCCCTATTAAAATAAAAATAAAGTGAGGCTGCATAATTTCAGAAAGCAGAGAAATATAAGCCAATTCAGGAGCTATAAATGCTCTCTCTACAGGTATAGTTACATGAAGTATCATTTCCTTCCTGTTTTCAGAAGAGAGAGATGGTCAAAACCTTGCCTAAAAAGTCAATTTTCCTAGGAAACTACTGTAACTATACATATCTCCACTGTAACATCCAATCATTTCAGCCATCATTGTTTCATATCTCTTGAACCTTTCCATCAAGAGTATACATCCAACGTGATAATAAGAAACTGCATAAAAGTATGCACAAGTAAAACATGCCTGATGATCTCCAAAAACACTATAGAATTTAAAATAATACTGTAAAGACAACTGAGTACAAAAATGTCACAATAACTTGTTACCACGTGATGAACTAAGCTAGGTAACATTAATCATTTTTGTTTTTAAACACAAACATTTATCTAAAGATATTGACAACAGCTAAGAGGATAACAAATTATTGAGTCATGATCTTAAGACACTTTGCAAATCCAAATATACTTTTCTTTGGGAAATGTCTTTGTCCCTGTAAGGATTGGTAAATTTGCAAAAGGAAGATGATAAACAAGGGGAAATTATGATACACAGAAAAATCACCGGAGCTCAGAGACAATAAGCTGAGGAGGAGCTCCTGTTGAGGCAGGGCTGACCCTGGTGAAAGTGACCAGCAGACTAAACTGGACAAAAGTAGAACATCAAACTGAATGAACTGAACTTAGAAACCTTCTCAATTCCCACTAGGAATAAGGCAATTTTGTGACGTGATTAAATAATAACTCCTCTCTGAGTTGAGGTAATATCATGTTAGACTTCCAATTCTCTATAATTTTTCATATGTATCTGGCACTCAATAAAAATAGTAATACAAGAAAATAAAGCAGATCATGTAAGAGAAATAGAACCTAACAGCCAATAGAAACAGCAGTCAACAAAAACAGAACTCTAAGATAT
The DNA here is from genome assembly GCF_030254825.1 of Meriones unguiculatus. Lineage (NCBI taxonomy): Eukaryota > Metazoa > Chordata > Mammalia > Rodentia > Muridae > Meriones > Meriones unguiculatus. Next base: position 186,594,787 of record NC_083350.1, read on the forward strand.
TTATATGAAAAATTTCAAGCCTTGATATTAAAATAATTATGTCAACAATGGCATGACCCCCCACATGTATACCAGTGGAAAGGAGCTCATTCTTGCCAGAGATGCTTGCTAGTGTACATCAGAGGAGACAGTGATGAGAAACTGAAAATCTGTTATAAGTTAAAACTAAACCTCTATCTTCCACACTGTGTGTGTGCATGTGTATGCACACACACACACACACACACACACACACACACAAAACCGCAATTTAAGATATATCAAATATGTAATGTAGCTGAAATTTCTAAACTATAAGGGAAAATATGTCAAGATATAGGAAGTGACTTTCTAAATAGCTTAGGGCTCAATGACAAAAACTGGCAAATGAGATTGCCAGAAGAGCAAAGGCAACAGAAAATTAAAAGAGTGACTTCCAGAACAGGAGAAATCTTTGCTGGCTATTCAACTAAGAGGGAGCTACTCTCCAAAATTCAGAGAATCCAAAGAATTAGTTATCAAAAGAACAAATCATCCAACCAATAGATAGGCAAATGAATTAGACTGTAAATATAAATGGCCAATAAATTTATGAAAAAACATGTTCAATATCTTTAGCCATCAGGAAAATGTAAATGCTTACAAAGACTAGAGAGCCTTATCCCTGCCAGTAGGGGTACTATGGCATTCAGTACGGAGGCTCCTCAAAAAACTAAGAGGGGTCACATGATCCATCTATACCAAACATCTGGGACATACCCAAGGTATTCTGTGCCTGCACACCACAGAGTATCCGTACATCCATGTTTACTGCAGCAATAGTCACATTAATCAGCATAATGAAAACAGCCCAGCAACAAATGACCAGGTAAAGGAAATAAACGTAACACACACACACACACACACACACACACACACACACACACAGTGGAGTTGCATTCAATCATAGGAATAAGATTATGGGGCTAGCAAGATGGCCCAGTGAGCAAAGGTGATTACTGCCTGACAACCTGAGTTCAACTCCTGGGATCTACACTGTGGGAGAACTGGTTCCTGGTTTTACCGTCCTTATGGATGCCACACCACATGTGTTCCCATACATATGTACACACATTCATATACACATTCATATACACACTCATACACACACACACTCATCCTACAGGTGGGACACAAACTGAATAAACTGTAATTAATATTAAAAATTAAAATTAAAAATTCACATTTATACAATAATTAAATGTTAATTAATAAGTAATTAACATTTAACAATAATTAAAAGATACCTTTAAATAAACCATGACATATACAAGATAATGTATGGGGCTGGTGATAACCATGTTACATGATATAAACTCAGAAAGATAATCATCACATTTTCTCTTATATGCAAACTCTAGACTTAACAGCAAAAACCCCATGAAAGTAGTAGTGACACTCTTTGGAATGCGGAAGGGATCTGTGGGGCGGCTGAGGAGTGAACAGAGGGTAAGGAGGAGACCACACTCAGCTATTGTGAGTCCAGAGTGAAGCCTACTTATCTTGCACAATCACTGCTCAGCAGGGGATCACTGCTGAGCTGCCCAAGTGTGAGGGCCAACCTTGAGATTGCAGAATCACCCTAGAAGGATGTAATCCCAGAACTTGGAACGTGAAGGCAGGGTCCTCAGGGCAAGCTATCAGAGAAGGAGACAAACTGGACAAGAGGCCCAGCCTCAATAAAGAGAGACGCTGAGGCACACACCGGACGTCAGCCTCTAGACTCCACATGCAGACACACCTACACATCCATACAGTGAAAATACTCATACATACACACATGCAGAGCGCATATGAAAATACACTAATAAAAAATGAATGGCAATAAAAAATAGCTATGCCTAATATGCTCGGGAATTTGAAGACTAAAATGTTTAGAAGAAATTGGAAATCCTAAATGGAGATGGATATGGTGACACAGGTCTATAAAATGAGCTCTTCATAGGCAGACTAAGCTATGAAGCAAAACATGATCAAAACAAGTAAATAAAGTCAAATAAAATTCTAGAGCTGAGAAATCCAAATCAATGTTTCTTATCAGCATGCTAAAAAAGAAATACGCATATGGAACACTCAGGTGGAAAATATTGACGTAAAGTATAAAGGTCTATGAGGTGTAAGCAGATTGATAAAAGCAAGGAGAAATGGAGAATGGTGGCATCTGAAGACAGTACTAGACATTTCTAAGACAAGTGATAATACTTGTTAATGTGGCAATAATAATCTTTCAAATACCGAGTATATGAAACATGAAGCTGAGACAATTTCATACAGCCACACAAAATCAGAATGTTTTCAGACAGATGTTTTTACTTTTAAGGTTGAGAAACAAAATTGACTGCTGTGACCTAGTTCACCGTACGGAACACGTGGCACACAGGCCACGGATTGGTGCTAATGCGGCACTGCAGAGGCATGGAAAAGTGGCATTCCTCCTTAACTGTGAATACATGGAATGGGGAGCTGGCATGGTAAGCCTGATTACCTGAGTTCAGATGCCCAAAACCCCTTCAAAAGCTGGGTGCATTAACAAAAGCTTAAGGGGAAATGATAACAGAGACAAGAGCATCTCCAAGCAGCTCCCACAACAGCTAACCGAAAGCATGAGCAAAGACCTTACAATTTATAGATGTGCTGGTCCAATTTAATTCACAATGTATTAGCAATTACTAATGTGTTCTGGGAAACATTTTAGGAGGTTATTCACTTTTCAAGAGACTAGTGAAAAGAAAAGGAACGTCAAAAAGTCAAGAATAGAATAAATGAGTCAAAAACAGGCAGTAGACCTCTTTGTAGAAGGATTAAATAGAAAGATTAAGTAGAAAAGCACTATAAATGATCTTATCTCTGGATTTGTTCCTCTGGCCTTCAAGTACATATTCATTCATTCATTCATTCATTCATTATCTCTCACACACAAATGAAGCTGCCAATTATTTATTATTTTTAAAGTTTAAACAAAGGTTCATGGTGTTAATGTTCCAATTATATTGTTTTAGTTTGCTTTCTATTATAAAGACCATGATCAAAAGCAACTTGGGAAAGAAAGGTTCATCCCATTTTACAGTCCTAATCACAGCCCTGGAAGTCAGGGAAAGAACTCACAGGCAGGAACACAGAGGCCAGAACTGAGGTAAAGACCATGGAGGAAGGCTGCCTACTGACTTGCTTTTCACAGCTCATTCACTCTTCTTTCTTTTATAGCCCAGGACCACCTGCCCAGGGGTGGCACCGCAACTTCATCAATCATTTATCAGGAAATATCCTACAAACTTGCCCACTGGCTGATCTAATGAAGCTATTTTCTCACCTGAGGTTCCCTTTTCCCAAATAACCCTAACTTGTGTCAATTTGACAAAACAAACAAGCAAACAAACCACTACACATACATTGCACACACATGTTGCATGCACACAGCCAGACACACACAACATACAAGAGATGCAATCGACTTATAAATCTACATACTAAGTGACTATACTATTCTAGACCGCATCTGCTGACCCACAGCAAACCATGTTTCCTGAGGACCACCTGCCTAATAGTTTAATAGGAAACTATTAAAGCACCACCTGAGGTGCTTTAATAGCTAGTGAAACCATAATCATCCATTCCTCCACTGAACATATAAATTATAAATGTCCATTTTACATATAATATACATATATCCAAATCCATGTGTTCAAGATTGCTCCTAACTGAAACACTCACTTTATGATCATTTTGAAAATTACTCACTCAGTATTAACCACCATTCACCATCATTCAACAATTTAATTATTCCTGTGTCTGAGCCTGCCAACTCCATATCATGGATATTTCTTTTCTAATTCTTTCTTTTTTCTATCCAAGGCACAGCCAAAATTGATTTTCCTCAGACTCTTTCAACCTTATAGCATATGTACCACTTTAAATTTTTTTAAAAACACTACTACAAAGGAGCTATAAACGATATAGCATTCACCTATACAAGGAAGGGGATAGAAACAACTAATTCTCCTTGGCACAAAATCTCTTGACTTTATAAATCTTTATGAACCAAAACTGTTTGACAATAAACAAGCGGGCACCGTGGTACATGATTATAAACCTAGCAATCAGAAGTAAAGGCAGGGAGATTAGAAGTTTGAGGCTAGCCGGGATATATATTGAGTTCAAAGGCCAGCATGAAGATCATGTAATATATATATATATATATATATATATAGCCTAATAGTAAATAAAGAGCATCATAAAATTCCTACAGTAAACTGCAGCCTGAAATTGTAATACAGAACAAATCTTTTGAGGTTAATATATCCAAGAGAGGCTTCATGCAAAGAGCTATGCAGAGGAAGGAAGCAGAGCTAGCAGCACTAGAGACTAGTGAGATGACAAACTTGAGATCATCAGAGCAGCAGATACACATCCAGGGTGGATTAGAGATGGTGTCACCAAACCACAGAGCATCTGCACTAGAATCAGGACTTCACAACACACTAAAATAAGAAAAGCCATTGTAGGTGTTTGAGCAACAATGGGGAAAAGTAGTTAAACATACTTACACTGATAATGTATATGGCTGTACCTACTGAAACACAACATAACCAAAGGATAAATTCAGAGTACCAAACAAGAGAACATGCAATATGTCTAGAACCTGGCTGGGAACAGAATTACTTTGCTACCCTGATACATGCAGCACTGACTGGCAAGGAGCCATATAAACTGTAACCCCAAGGCTTGTAAACCAGAAGTTCTCAAAAGGCTCCCACATACTCACTTCATACTCAGCCAGATGTCCCCCTCCACAGTGGAGGTTTCAGTAAGAAGGGCCCCACAGGCTCACATATTTGAATGCTTCATCACCAGGGAGGAGCACCATTTGAAAGGGTTAGGAGGTGTGGCCTTACTGGAAGAAGTGTGACCCTGGGGGTGAGCACTGAGGTTTTCAAAAGCCCATACCAGCTTGTGATTTCTTTGTCTCAACCAGCAGATGAAGACGGACGTAGCTCTCAAGTACTTCTCCAGTGCCATGCATGCTGCCGTGCTGTTTGTTAGAGGAAGACTTTGGAACTTCAGAAGAGAGAAGTGAGGCTTACCACGCAGCCCTAGAAGCAGCACAGGGAGAGTCCTGAGGGCAGTCTGAACGCGGGTCCAGTTCAACAAGTTTCAGAGGGAAAGAGTATTAGTAAGTGGCCCACAGACCACTGTTGTGATATTTTTGCAAAGAATATGCCTTTTTCCTTTTTTTTTTCTTTTGCCCTTGTCCCAAAAACCTGTCTGAGGTTAAATGGAAACATTTTGGCAGCAGAGCTTTCAAGACAGCTTAGTACTGACTGTGTCATTTGGTTATTACTAGCCAGCCACTCTTATGTAGATCTACAATTAAAAGGAACAAACTAGAAAAAGAAAAGTGCAAAACGAACAGTTTGAGGAGAAAACGAGCACCAGGAAATCTAAAGTGGAAAACTTGAGGAGTTCCAGTGCTTGGATGTCATGGTGTCGCCTCACAGCAACAGAACAGTGTCTAATAGATCTACAGCACACTGAAAGTGCTGAGTAAGAGCCTGTAGGGCTGGAAAAGACACAACTATCTATCTCTACAAAGGAGGCAAAGCATGGCTGAGGTATTTTATTTTTTTAAGCAATAACCACTTAATAAAACTTCACAAGGCCTCAATCTGTTATCAGATGTTTGCCAATAGAAAAATCCTGGTTTTTAATTGGAAATATATGGTAAAGTTACAAAGAAAAATTTAGCCTTTTGTGAAAATGAACCCTTGCCAGGCATGGTGCCTCATGCCTTTAATCCCAGCACCTGGAAAGCAGATCTGAGCAGGTCACAAGCGCAAGGCCAAGCAGGGATACATAAAAAGATCTAGTTACAGAAGAAAAGCCCCACCCATTCCTTCTTCCATACATTTGTTTAGGAAATAGAAGCAGACTGAGAATATGAATCACTTAAAGGTTTGAGTTTGTAGCAGTGTCTTTGCATTCAGTAGTTTAAAGGCTTATATAGTTTAGAAACTTGCCATTATCTACCTCCCTAAACATTCCTCTACTAGACTTATTTCCTCTTCCTGGAACGTTGAAGATAAATGTTAAACTCTTTCTTCTACATCCGAAGACAGCAACTGTAGTCCTTCTGTATAAATATGAGTGTTACAGTTCCAGATCCTTCAGCTATTCATTCTCTGCTTCTATAGTCTTCTGGCCCTAACTAGTTGTCATGGTTTGACTAGACTGTGGTACTCCAAAGCAAACATTCTACATATCCTGAGCTGTATACAATTATTTAGTCTAGAGATTACGTAACTTTCCTGTTTTGCTTTGAATTATATTAATTTGAGCCTCTGCAGAACAGAATGATTTAGTTCTGGATTTGTTTTTAAAAAACAAACAAAAAGAAAACAATCCAAGCTTTTGCTTACTGGCTTTCATTCCTTGCCACTTTAGGTATCTAATAATAAAAACATATAAATTAAGAAATGTGTATAATAAAGATGAACAAGTTATATGATTTAGAAAATAAAAGCTTGTGTTCATACACAGAAAAAATTTAATGTCTAAGTTCCTTTTATACTCTTTCAAATATTCCCTCTAGCCCATATCATATCTATTTTTAAAATAAGCACAATCTACTTAATTATGATTGTTAATCATTCTTCCTTTTTTAAAGGGCTTCACTATGTACCTACATAGCCCTATTGTATACTTTTTAGTTTTGCTTGGTTTTATTTTCCTAATCACTTTCTCCTTGTTTAATCCTTCAGTTATGCACATTTTAATAATAGGACATTTAAATGCATCCCAGAACAAATAAATATAATTAAATAAAGAATCCAATTATATATAGATTATGTAGTGTCAATACACTCATGCCTCAGATTTAAGTATATGTACCTAAGAGTTGACTAGAAATTTTTCATCACATAAATCTCAATAAATTCCAGAATCTCAAACTTAACTGAAAACTCATTATTCAATAAAACATCAGACAAAAGTTTAAGAATATGGAATTAATTTTCCTATTCTAGTAAAAGAGTACTTGTCATCACTAAGATATTTTCTGAATCCTTGAACTTTTTATCAAAGAGCCTGGCCACTGGCCTCAACCAATGTTAGTTAATGTAGCACAAATCACAAAAAAGAAACAAGTTAAAAATAATTAAAAGCCCTTTAAAAGTTTGTTTTTGTGTGTGTGAGTGTAGATCTTTGGAGCTGTTACAGGTGTCCACCAGATAGCACACTCACTATGTGGAGTGCTGGGATCCAGACTCTGGTCCTCAAGACTGCATAAATCCTCGTAAACTCTGAGCTATCACTCCACCACCTAACCAGACCTCAGAGAAGTGGGATTTTTTAAAATACCGGTGCATAATTGAGAAAAGTGACAAACACCTCCTTGTATGTTTCAGTACAAGAACTAAAACCAAGTATACTAAGTTTATCACAGGCAAAACAAAGACCTTTTCATTTGTGTGAATCCTCACAAACTACAAGTACTTTACACAGCAAATAATCCTATTTCTGCTTAAGACTCTTCACTTCCCCATTAAGTTTTAAAGAAAAACATATTTTTTCATATTCTGGGACCATCACATGTTTATATATGGTATACCTAAATTTCATACAAAGGAATTTGTCAAATAATTTTTTCCTCCCTGGTTGACAATGTTAGTTCCTAAACTAGAGGCTCAAAGATTCCTGATCAGACAGATCCCCTACAGAGCAGCAAGGCCTCCAGCAGGCTGCATAAAAAACAAAATTTGTTACATACAAATCCTAGAGAGGCAGTTTCTTTGGGGGGTGGAGGGAGCGGCTCATTAACAAGGAAGCTTCTCAAAGCTAGCCAAGGCAGAAAATGAAATCCCTTTGAGAAGGGGTTCTTGCGGGTCTGAGGAGCAAACATTTGTGGACCCAGTAACTTCCCAGAGAGTAAGGAAGAGGTCAAGATCCAGGGAGGGAGGCAGAAAAAACGTATCTTTCTCTGGAAGCAGGAGCCAGAGACAGACAGAGAAACCTCAAGCATCTGAACTGGTAAGGTCTGAGAGGGAAGCTGGGTCTAAGAAAGTAAAGTCCTTAGGGAAATGATAAGATATTTAAAAAGATAATTTTCTATGTTGAAAATGAAGGAAGACACAATGACACAATGCTTCTGAATACCATTTGCATTTGTTTCTCTTTGCATACAAATATATATTTTTTTCACTGATAATTTCAGTTTTGTAAACCCTCTTTGGGAAAAATCAAAATACAAAACAGAGATTGGGGGAATCTTTGAATCAAAATAGAGAGCCTTCAGAGGAATCCAATCTGGTACATACAACAACACCAAAAGAGATGGTTCCAGATGAGAAAAGTCCGCAAAGGCTTGAAGATATTACAAAATGGCCGCCCCTTGAGATGCTGGAGAGAGCATCTTCAGCTATAGGCCAGCTTGGTCAGACTCGACATTATGTGTGTGTTGTTCAAGTTCAAGTACTAGATGAGTATCTATGTGCTGAAATAGAAATGCTGGCCCTGCTCAGTGTTGGTTGGAACAAGGTCATACACTGGCTGTGCACCATTTTACAGTGTTTGGAGAACTGAAATCAATGTACCATGCCATAGATTCATCCAGAATTCCAGTGGGCCTTAAATTCTGGAGAGCATGGTCCTAAGGTGACACATTTGTTAGAGATAGTTAGTGTTTTAAAGATCCCCTGGCAAATTGGGGCTGATGGTGTTTCAGCATGTATATCCATTGAATTCAACAATATTGTAGACATTATGACATGAAACCTGTTACAGATATAACATAATCAATCCTATAAGTCAAACAATTATGAAAATATCTAACAGTAATTTTAAAAAGATGGTCATAAAACAGAAGGGAAATATATCTGCCCCAAATAGATTAACTAATGACTTATCAATTTAAAAATGTTTACGTGAGATAAGCAGCATTCCTGCTAAGACACAATGGAATTCAGAAAGGGCTGTTGAATGAGAGCAGCATGTAAAGGTCCTAAATTCAAAATGGAGAACAGGGAATGTGTTACGCTGGGAGAGAGGTTTTATGTATGTTCATACAGGAAAAGAGAAATTATGGGTTCCATCAAAACTGATAAAAATCAGAGATGACAGAGGAAGACCACCTGAAGATCTCCACCACACACAAGAGAGAAATCAAGAAAACCAAACACAACACGTAACATAAAATGACCATCCATTCACATGCAAACAACTCTAAAACTGACTGAAACATAAAAATTTTCTCCAGCCAGAACTTCAACAATACATCACCAATAAATCCTTGACTAAAATGTCCTCAAAATTTATTAAGTCATTTTTTCATGGCATAGATAAAATTGGTTTATAGTTCGTTTTCATCTCGCCCATCTCATACATTTATAACATTAGGATTGTATAATGCTTGTGAGAAACTATGTTTGCAGAACAAAAGGACCAGACACCAGAGACACTGGATCAAATCTGACCGAATTCATCCTCCCAGCATGCTGAGACATTGACAGAGCCAGCATCGTACATGTTTTAGAATTCTGCTTGTTCCTACCTCAAGTGCTTCGATTGCTGTTTCTCATTAAAGTCTGCTCCCAAGAGAGCTTTGAAGAAAGCTACTAATCTCAACTGGTCCAGCATTTTAGACTGTTCCAAACAGGACTTCTACTAAGCTTGAAATTTCCCAACATTCAAAGACTGGACCACAAATGTTAATGTTACCTTAATTAATCATTTTTCCCAATTTCCTTTGGGTCCCCAAATAGGATTTCTGAGTGTCCAAAAAGTCCACTAAAAATATTCATGAGAACTACATCCAATTTCCTTTAAGGGGGCTTAGGTAGGTTTGTTTTCTGTGGCTATGAATGTTTATTGCCATTGGGAGATGGCTATAAATTTTTAATGGTCTTATTCAGAGAGAAAACAAGGTTAAAAGCAGGTATTTTTCTCTTTTTCTTTTCTCTTTCTTTCTTAGATAAGGAGAAATGGGATTAAAAAAAAGAAAGGGGAATACAGGGACATCTTATAGGAATACTAAGATAAAAAGTTATTGAATCTACTCAAGGCTTTGTTTTCAAATAAGGTTCTCTTAACTCTGGTATAGGATTTTGTATATTGATGCAAAAATAAGTATTTTAATACATTGGTAAATTTTAGTATATTGATACAAATTCAAAGTTACTTCCAATACTTTTAAACTGCTATTAACAGACAGATATGACTCTATAAACAGGTTGATTACATAAAGACAGGTAAGTCTTCAAAAACTTCAGAGATCTACAGACTATGGCATTTAAAAATGTCTTTATTATTTTAAAGATTCTTTGACAATGAGACAGGTCATCTCCTGTCAGCACCCCGCCTACCTCAAAGATGATGATGAGCATCGAAGAACCTCCATACAGAGGTTCAATTGTGGCAAATGAGCCACCCCGTCAATAGAAAATGCCCTCATTTCGCGACAGATAAAATTCGGCCAAAAATGGGCAAGCTTAAGTGCAGGACAAGTCGACTGCCGAACTCTGCCAAGACAGGGTAAGCAAGTCTTAAAAGTGCCTCCTTCACATATATGTCTGTCAAATATACTGAGCCAAAAAGCTGAAGATGATGTTCCAACGTTATAAAGAGTTATGAGTGACTGTTCAGGCAGCAAACTGTCTCTGTCAATTTTTTATTTTTTGGAAGCTGCTAACATGCACTTCCCAGTTACTCCAGTAATTAAGTTTATTCCTTCTAAAGTCTCTGGTGGGGTTGAAGACCAAATAGTTACAGTTCCACAATTAAGCTTAAGTTGTTTAGAATTTAAGAAAATGTTTTCATATAGGTAATACCAATAAGGATAAAAGTTAATTTAGATATAGAACTCTAAACCTGTCAAGGTAGGATAATCAAATACTTTCTCCTATGTTGCCAAATGCACATGAACTGGACACTGCACATGTAAATCTTACCTAATAGTTCTAAAAACTTTTATAATTATTATTGTATTAAAAGAAAAGGAGCCTGAGGAAGGGGCATGGGTGGAGCAAAGGAAGGGAGGGTGGGTTGGGAGGGGAAGAGGGAGGGAGCTACAGATGGGATACAAAGTGAATAAATTGTAATTAATAAAAATAAAATAAAAAGAAAGGGAGCCTTTTATTGAACTTAAAGGGGGAAATGTTGGTATAATGTTCTTGTGGAAGCTATACAATTTACCCTTGTTCATTCAAATGCTGATTTCTCTGCCCCACTATCTAGTTTCAATCTGGACACTGCACTGTGATGTTTATTCTAAGCAAGTTTGTGTAAACATGCCACCATTTGTTCTCTGTATTTTCAATCAAACCACCAGTCAGTGCTGAGCAATAGAGAGACTAGGGTAGGACATCCTGGTCTGGAGGGGAGGAGAAGAAAGTGGGGGGAGGGGTCAGAGAGGAGAGATCAGCAGTAGAGGACTTGGATCTAAGGGGAGAGATGAGCCGGATCTAAGCTATGACTAAAAGCAAGTACAATGTGGGAAATCTGAATATTAGGAAACTATCAAGTTTGGAGGTTTAGGATAGAGTAACTATTGCCCAGCATTGTGCTCTAGGTTAATTAAATAAAACCCTAGGCTCTGTGTGATTTGGATATACAGCTGGTTTAGGAACAACCACTGTTTAAATAAAAGATAAATCAATAATTAATATTAATAACCCCCAACAAGAACCCATTAAATTAACAGACATTGCTCTGCTCTAATCACTACTTTGGTAAAACACTGCAAAATTTTAGTATCATAAACAATTTCAAACTTGTCTATTAAAGGTTCATAATGGCCGACCTGGACCTTATAAATTCTGTGTTCCCAATTTTTAACAAATCTATTAGCTATAGAATTGGTCCCTTTCCAGGCCTACCCACCCCCCCCCCCCACAAAAAAAATTAAGGGAAGCTGAAGGGAGAAAAACTATGCACATAATGGCACACATGCTGGCAATACAATATTCATTTTTCTTACAGTTTGGGTCAGTAAACAAGCAGACATGAACACACAGTGCTGAAATAAACATGAAAAAAAGTAAGCTAACAGGCTCGTGGACTTACAATAATCCACAAACAAAACATAATTACAAATAAGATGTTAAAAGAGCATGTAACACACTTAAAAATACAAAACAGAAAGTAAAAAATAACCACAGCAATCTACTGTACCATTAAAAAAAGGCTGAGGTTCTCTATTCTAGATCTACATTTTTTACTAATTTATGTTTGTCAACTATGTAAAATGTAGTTCATACATAAAACATGTATTTTTAATTTGATATTTGCTTTTATTTTCTGCAAGCGTTGACCTGCAGTGTGTGTGTGTGCTAGGTGCAAGCCTACTGCCTATAGAGGGGCAAAGGGGGAGCTTTAAACACACAACAAAAGGCTGGTTCCATGCAGAATTACCAAATTATTTGGCAATATAAGTACAGTCAGCTAATGTTCTGCAATGACTGTGGACCCACGCACATTTTCTGGGCAGAAGGGGATTGTGCAGCAGACAAGGATACAAAGAAAGAAGGCTACAACTAAGCTATAAAACCCGCCCGACTCTAATAAGTCCTTTTAAGATCTTAATTTTTAAGATGATCTGCATACTAGGTCTGTGCACATGAGTGCTGTTCCCTTGGCAGTAGAAGAGAGTGATGAGGAACCATCTGCATTTGCTGTGAGCCATGTGGCTTGGCTTCTGAGGATAAAACCCTCGGAGTCCTCTGGAAGAGCAGCAAGTGCTGTTCACTTTTGAGCCTCCTTACCTGCCTCCACCCTATATACTTGCTAGTCTAAATTATTAATCTAGAGAGAATGATAACACACATCATTATATTATCAATGTATCAGTGTGTTATAAATACTATGATGACTCTATCAGATTAATACATAATAGATTATATTTAGTTACCCAACAAATTATTTCCATAAAATATGAGCTACTGCCTATATAAAAATCCAATGCAGGTATCATAGTTCAAGTATAACTTTCTAGGAGACAGATAAGGGCCCATGTGTAGTTAATACATGTCTACCCAATAATAACCACTTTAAAAAGCAAAAACACCCAAGTAGCTACTGGAATTCTCGTTTTCTTAAAACTTCAAATTGACTGTGGCGACTAAGGTTTGAAATAATCACTTCCTTTTGTAAGCCTATAGAGAAGCCTGTTATTCTTGAGGTAATATGCTACCAGGGCTTGGATAAAGAACACCTGTACAAGAAGAATGAGCTCTAGGATTGATGATACTCTGGATGCTAGCTACTAGGAGTCTACCTGATTTTAAACAAATGTCTGTAAGCAAAGGTATATGGAATAAGTGTAGAATATTATAACAAAATGGATGGAAACACATTTATAATCCCAGCATTTGTGGGGTAGAGGTAGAAGGTAGATGTTTAAAGCCAGCCTTAACTAAATAAAAAGTCTGAGGCCAGCTGGGACTCCATGAGACTCTTTCTCAACAACAACAAAAGAATCACAAAATAAATTCTTGTCAGAAAAAAACCCTTACTGTAAACATCTGTCTCTAGGCACTAGTTCATTCTCCATATTATATTACCTTAGCATAAACTGTTGTTGCATATTAAATATTAATTAACCAGAAATGACTGTCTGAAGAAAACTTCCACGTCTCATATTAGTATCCCAGACTCAAAATAAAAAAGAAAATGAAGAAGCTTAAAACGACAACATAAAAACTCTTTTTAAAGCTAAATAAAATCATGTATTTAGGCGACACCATGTGGCAGAACTATGAATTGCCTTTGACATCCACCACGTGCTGTAATATACTTGAATATTTAACACAAGGGGAAATTGTTAAACCATTATATGAGTTAAATGACAAAATTAGAAAATCAATTATCAATACAAAATAGCTACTGTTGAAAATAAATATATTAAAGAAGAATTTTAGGATTGTGTTAGAGAAGGCACAGGGATCTGATGCACACAGCTGAGCACTACGGGGAAAAAGAATGCTGAACATACAGCACTGTTCCTTCAGGAGGAGAGATGCCCAGAAGGCTGGGAGTGGACATGGTTTACAGCTTGGTGACCTTTTCACTATCTGTATGGTCTGCATCCTCCTCTAGACCCTTACTGTGAGTTTGTCAATCTACAGAACTTATCTTTTTAGAAAGTGTCACATGTAATCAATCTACAGAGCCTATTTTCATGGGAGATGTCATATGTATTTCACAGAGTTTCAATGTAATAATGTCTCAAGCTTTATTGTGTACAGAGGAGTTAATTATCATCAGGAAATTTTTGACCAAACTGCTATGTTTAAGTATGTCTAAACTAAACCACTCAGGGTCAGACTCCCGGTTTGAGCCAATACAGGCTACTTAGTCAAACAAAACTGTCTTCTTGTCCCTGCAGACTGTTACTCCGATAGCCATGGTAGTCACAGAGATGGCCCCATACACATACACTCAGCACAAAGATACTAAGAAATTATACCATAAAGGATTAAGATAATTTAATTTATAAGCAAAATCATAGGAAACCACTTTAAGGAATTAATAAATATAACTATGGAACAAATATTGGCCTAGTTTTCTAGATCCTGTTACAAAAGTGTTTCTGAACTTCTTAATAATTGCTTTATGGAATCTTAGACTCTTGGTTTGACTACAATTTATAGGAAGCCAGGCAATGGTGGTGCATGCTTTTAAACCCAGCACTTGGGAGGCAGAGGAAGGTAGTGTGAGTTCAAGGCCAGCTTGGTCTACAGAGAGAGTTCCAGGACAGCCAAGACTACACAGAGTCTTGTAAAAAAGAAAAAATAAAAAAGAAGGAAAAAAGGGAGGGATGGAGGGAGGAAGGAAGGAAAGAAAGAAGGAAAGAAGGAAGAAAGTAATTTGCACAAAGATGCAGAGAAGAGAATAACCAAAAGGATGTACCATCACAAAAAAAAAAAAAAAAAAAAAAAAGCTGAATGACTGACTCTTTCACTTTTTCATGGTGTTGCTCAGCTATGAAAAATATATAAATTGTAGCACTAGGAGGTAGAGGCAGGCAGATTTGTGAGCCTGAGGCAAGCCTGGTCTACAAAGTATGTTCCAGGATAGCCAGAGTT
Organism: Meriones unguiculatus; assembly: GCF_030254825.1. NCBI lineage: Eukaryota > Metazoa > Chordata > Mammalia > Rodentia > Muridae > Meriones > Meriones unguiculatus. Next base: position 186,609,876 of record NC_083350.1, read on the forward strand.
ACATAGTTGAGACCCTATCTCAAAAGCGGGGTGGGAGCGGCCATATGTAAGTTTTGAATTATATAAAGAAATAATATGCTGATAAAGTGTTAACTCTTAGAAAAGCTGCTGATTTTAAATTATCAGAATCCAAATATGTATACTGGCAGAGATAAATATGCTGAGGTTCAAACACAAATATTTGAACATGCCCCTTAATAATTTAAAACAAAACTATAAATTTGTGAGATAAAAAGAATCCTTAGAAACCAGGTGTGGTGGAACACTCCTTTAATCCCAGCACTTAAAAGGGAGAGGAAGGAGTATTTTTTTGTAAATTTAAGACCAGCCTTATCTACATATCAAGTTCTAGGCTAGCAGGTTCTAGAGTGAGACCCTGTCTTAAAAAACAAAAAAATCCTGAGAGCCCACCAAATAACCCTGCCATTTTAGAGGTGAAGGTACTGAAGTTTAAAGGCCAAATAACTCATATCCCATATACATTCACACTATTGATGACTTGATGCCTAATTAAACTACACAATTTTGTGCTTTGGTTTTACTCCTCCATTAAGCTGCTTCATTCATATTAACTGCATAGCATTAGTGGCCCATTAATTAAAATAAGTACTGTCAAGATAAAAATTGTGATGAATATTAAGGTCATCAAAGAATCGTAAGGAAAAAGAAAATTCCAATAGGAATATATAAACACATTTCAAAAGATTTAGTCCCTATTCAAGGGCCAAAGACACATAGTTGAGTTAATGGAATTTTGGTCTTATCATTTGGTCATGTGAAAATGAATTGTGTAAAATGTTAAAACTGATGGCTACTTCTCATTAAACAAGGTGAAATTTAAAGCAAATTCAACTTCTTTTACATATCAACTTGAGACAGTATGAAAGATCTCTACTTAAATCTAGAAGGAATACATTTTGAAAGTATTTTCTTCTATTTATAATGAAAGCTTCCATTGTAACATAACCACTTTTATAATTAGCTTAAATATCTATTAAATATTTTTAATAAAAAGCTAAAGTTTTGCATTTTAAAACAATTTATTGACAAATTTTCTAAATGTAAAATCCTGCTTATGTTTTACATTTTGCCCATCAATCTGGAAATAATAGCTCATGAGATAACAGCACCAGTTTTCTTCCATGTAAAACCTCACAACAGTAATACTTCTTCCTCAGCATCTAGCTAGAAATAAAAACCTAATTTATATGTAAAGACAGAAAATAAAATATTTACAAAATTACATTCAACACTTAGAAAAAAATAAAGTCCTATGTGTCATTTTAAATCAAAGATGCAATATATATCAGCTGCAGACTGAATAGATAAAAAAGCAGTGATATTAAAAACATGAACATTGATACATAAAATGTTTCTACAAACCAGATTTAAAAAATTACTTGCTCAGAGTAAAAGCAAGTACAGCCTAGAAAGTCATATTGTAAATTGTTTTAAGCTGAAGGTTAGTGAAAGTTCAATTAACTAAAGCCACATCTTCTCAATTTCTTCAACTCGTCTCGAAATCTGCCAGAGATCACCAAAGGTACCTCAAGTGACAGAAGACTTTCCAGCAGAGAATCAACACCAAGTGGTCACAAAAGAAAAAATCTACCACCACTCTGAAAGAGGGAAAGATGCACCTGGCCTGGAGTGATCTGTTGACACATTACTTAATGAGGTCACTCAAAGCAACACATATTCAAGACCTTCTTTCTTCTCCTTATTTTCTACTTTTTTTTTTTTTTCTTAAAATGTGATCATCTAGAAAAGCAATGGCAATGAACTGACAGGCTCAGATTCAAAACAGAATAATCTCAAATGTCTCCACTGACCAAACATTAAATACAGAACTTGTTATCCTAACCTATATGTCTGCATTTGACCCATTAAACTCGCTGACTTCAGGAGGCTGAACCAGAAAGAAGTCTTTTCAAGTTTGAGCCAATACAACAAGTTCTATCTCAGAAACCTGTGTGTGTGTGTGTGTGTGTGTGTGTGTGTGTGTAAACTGACTGAATATACCCTACTCACTTCACATGAAATAAAATTTAGATTTCTAATTTTACAGATAAGCACTCATTTCTAATAATAAGTAAATGAATGCATCACTGCTTATCCCACCAGATGACTCAGATAAGGAAGGTTTTTGACCTGAAAAGACAGACTCTAATTTTGAGTGAAAATTGGGAGGGAGGGGGAGGTGTCTACTGGACTTTAGCCCTCTCCTTGGCCTTCTTTTTCCAAAAGTGATTTCATCGGAAAAGAGCTTGCCTCTACATTTTTCACTGCTATAAGGTTCCTCAGATGGAAAGTTATTTGAAATGAAAGCATGGCTTCTCATAGTCTTTCAGGAATCTCCTATCCCTAAAGGGTGGTGTTTTTGTTTTTCAAACAAAGATGGTCATTTAAACACACATCATCTTTTAGTTCCTATTCCTCCCTTAATGGGAGAGCAGCCTTATCAGGCCACAGAAGAAGACAAGGCAGGCAGTCCCAATGAGACCTGATAGGCTAGGGTCAGAGGGAAGGAGAGGAGGTCCTCCCCTATCAATGGACTTGGAGAAGGGCATGGGAGGAGGGAGGAAGAGGAAGGGAGGGTGGGACTGGGAGGGAATGTGGAGGGGGCCACAGCTGGGGTACAAAGTGAATGAATTATAATTAATTAAAAATAAACAAAAATATGTAATAAACAAAAATATGTAATAAACGAAAATGGGGACTGCAAGTTCAAGATTATATGACAACTATATGGATATTAACAGCATCTTCCCGAAGAGATGGAAAATAAAAGTTAAAGGATTGTTTACAGCAAATACAAGATAGTCGAAGCACACCAAGTCAGACTTGGGTTTAGCTTGGTGGTAAATGGGTGGCTTTAGAAAAGTCATTAGAAAAACCTACCAAGATAAAACTGGATAACACTGACTGAAAAAAGGCACTAAATTGGTAGGGTTATAAGGAATATCAAAACAAATTGTAAGAAAAATTACTATTTCCAAAGAAAATATCCTTAAGTAACTCATACTCTCTACAAACTTGTATTTCTGAAATGCTCTTTAAAAATGGTGCCAGCTAGGATGAAGACCATGGCAGCTCAGTAACCAATTGGTTTCCCATAGTAAGGGGAACAGGGACTATTTCTGACATCAACTCAATGGCAGGTTCTTTGACCTCCCCACCCCCCAAGGGAGAAGCAGTCCTGCTAGGCCACAGAGGAGGACTTTGCAGCCAGTCCTGAAGATACTTGATAAAACAGGATCAGATGAAGGGGGGGGTGTCCTCCCCAATCAGTGGACTTGGAAAGGGGCAGGGAGGAGATGAGGGAGGGAGGGTGGGGATTGGGAGGAAATGAGGGAGTGGGATACAGCTGGGATACAGAGTTAATAAAATATAATAATAATAATAATAATAATAATAATAATAAAATGTATATTTAAAAATGGTGCCAAAGAATGTATTGCACTAAAAACCCTATTTAAAGCACTCTTACGAATCAGTAACAAACTCTCAAAACCTTGAGAAAACAAAACCAGGGTTTGGTAGACTTAGAATATGAGAACACACTTTACCTACTATCACCTCTCTATCATTGCTACCAATTAACCCCAAGACTGAACTGTAGCATAAAATCCTTCACTTTTTACCCAAGGCAAAGCGGGAAGGAAGGCAGCAGCCCTGTAAGGCCTGACATTAAGGATCCAGCAACACTGAGGGAAAGAACAAGTGAGGACACTGCCACTCAACTGCCTCATGGTACACAGCATCACTTCCTCTCTACACACATTTCCTGACCCTGATCTTTAAAGGCCTCACATATACTTTCTGACCAAGGCTTCCTCGATTCTTCATCTTGATTTTCCACTTCCTTAAACACTATTTTCAACAGCCTCCGTTTAGACTCCAGTCAAACACAGTAAGCACTGTTGTATGCAGTTCCCTACTTAGAGCCTCAGGCCTGGTTACTGTGCCCTAATATTCTCCAGAGTTTGCTAGAATATTTTTTGGAAGTCTGAGGATTTAATTCAGGACCATGAACCTGCTAAGGCTACATCTCAGGACAATTTCTTTTAACAAATACTAATAATATTCTATTAACTATTTTTCCTTAGTAATGAACAGAAACAAGAAAAAATACATAAAACACAAACTGTTCTATTTTTTAAATTAAAAGTTCTGATATAAGATTTATACAATCCAAAATAAGTGATTTAAACAATCTGCATGCACACTGTGGCACGTGGAATGCACACATCCCAGTATTGCTAACAGCAAACCGTAAACTTACTCTAAATATTGAGGTTTGCTTTGTATATTTTAACCTCAATTGTGCAGCTCTCAAGTGTGAACTTTGTATATGACAATCCTGTGTTAAAATGTGACAGGTTGGACACATCTGCCAGAGTGCTGGTTAACTTTCTGTCAACTTGACACAGGCTAGACTCATCAATGAAGAAGGTTCCCAGCTGAGAAACTGTCCCACCAAATTGGTCTGTAAGCAAGCCTGTGGTGCACTTCTTGATATACGATATATATAACTATAGATGGTGCCATCACTGGGCTGGTGGTGAGACCGAGCAAATCATGGGGACAGAGCCAGCAGACACTGTTCCTTCAAGTCCTCTGGACTCCAGGTTCCTGCTTGAGTTCCCAGACTGACTTCCTTTGATGACAGACTATGATATGAAAAGCATAAGCCATACAAAACCTTACCTTTCCAGGTTACTTTTGGTCATGGTACTTTATTAAAGCAATAGAAACTATCACAAGACACAGATACTTTTATCCCTAAACAGTAATAGTAAAATTTAAAAGCATCCCCAGAGGGGACTTGAAAGGCTAATGAAGAGCTTCTGACTCCATGTGGAATCTTATCTTTCTGTGACAACTGGATGGACAAACCTCTATCGCCATAAAAATATGCTATCAACATAGTGAACAAATGCATAATCTCGAAGAATCTCTAAGAATAGTAAGAATTAGGACAACTCTAGCCAGGTATAATACTTTTTTTTTCAGACTATCAAGCAAGCATATTTTATATACCCTAATTCTCAATTATCCCAACAACATTTAAGAAAATGGAGTGCTTTAAAACATGAAATTTGAAGAGAATCATGAGTCATAACAACATATTTCCAGATTGGTGAGCATAAAGCTATGTCTACACATTACCTGCAAGAAACATTTGTGATTTTATGAATCTCTAACCCTTTCCACTAAAAATTCATTGTGTAGACACCACCAAAGATGCAAAGAGACAATGAAAAACTAGTTCATGTAACAAATTCTGTAACATGTCAGACTTTTTATCAAGTGAGGATTAGTCATTAAGAAACAATAAGTAATGAAGCACTATCACCAAAATGAACTATAACCAAGTCTATAACCAAAACTGAACTTCCCTCTAGGTTAGTAGTGCTTAAAAAGCAAAATGTGAGAAGACTATACAAGTCTTCTCACCAAGTCTGACCAAGTCTCAGGAAAATTAATTATGAGTTGAACTTGTAATCCTCCTGCTCTGGTCTCAGAGAACTGAGATAAAATTTAGAGACTCACCACTAATGTTCAGAGTTCAAATCAATGACTACATAATCTACCACAGTATTCTCTAATGTCAGCATGTCAAGCACTTCTAAACTTACCCAGATGAAGCAGCGTGAACTGGGCTGCCAGTTCCTTTGCATCTTCCAGCGTAGTGCAGAGTTTATCTGGCATGAAGTAGCTCTGGGACCCATTTGCAATCGCAGGAATGACTATCTTATACACCAAGAGTACCTTTCCATCCTGACTGGTTGTTGAGTATAAATAATATTCTGGTGGAGCCCAATTATTCTTGTTGCAGTAATAATCCAAGTGCATCACTGCAGAATTAAAGTGATTGGATTTTAAAGAATACATACTAATCGGGGTCAGCTTTGTTCCAGGAAAGAAAGGATAAGTACATCTTTCCATCTCAGGGGGGCTTGGACTATGCTGACCGTTGAGACGGGTGGGAAGAGCTGGTGGCTTGCCTAGAGTTTTGGAGTGACTCTCTTCCTTGTTAGCATATACAAGTAGGTTTTCAGAATTAGGGCTAATCTGGCCATTAAGGTGCTGTCGCCAAGTATTTTCTTTATTCACCGGCTTTGCCAGCGTTACCTCAATACTGGCTCCATCAATGCATTTTCCATTCATAACAGACATAGCCGCCACTGCATCTTCTCGGTTGAAAAAGTGAACAAATGCATAATCTCTAAGTTTCTTTACTCGTTCCACTGCACCAGGCTTGAATTTATTGAACTCTGCTTTAATGGTTTCCTCTGTAGTTGAGATCATTAGATTTCTTACATAAAGAACTTTAACTCTCTGCATGGTTTCCTCATCAACTTCTTTTTCTGGATCAGCCCAATCTACCTGAATGGTGTGGCCCCAGAGTTGAAACGTTCCTGAAAAGAAAAATATATGAATTGATTTGAAGGTAACTAGAGCAAAGAATATAAGTCTAAATATAAGCTATATAAAGTAATTTCTCTGATTAAACAGAAACTCAAGCATGTATCAATATATCTGATTAATCACTTGTGCCTATGTACACCAAAGTTCTTACTAAAGCAAAGCTAATCAGAACTTATGACAGAATTTAAGAGTTGGTAAGATGAACGAGACCATAAAGATTGATTACTACATAATGAAATAATGCTCTCTGGGTTTTTATTAGACATAGTTAACAAAGTCATAGTTATATACATATTAAAGTATAGTTAAAGTATGTACACATTCAATAATTAGCAAGTGTAATTCATTTTGTAAGAACAATTTCTTGTACCTTATAGTCATTTAATTTACTTCTGTAATAAAACAATTATTTATCTTCATGTGGCATTATATACTTGCTAATAATGCTCTATAACATACGATATATAATAAATGTATACTATAGAATATAATGAGGCTAACATAAAGCAGCCATTGAAAGGCCTATCTTACCCGGAATCAGCTTTCTCCTGGCCATTGCAGCAGCTCTGTGTGATTCATACTCAACAAATGCAAAACCACGGTTCTTGGTTTTGTCTGTTGCACTTGGATAGACAATCACATCTACAACGCCTTCTGTAACTTTCTTCATTTCATCCAAAATTTCTTCTTTTTTCTTTTCTTTGGGTATTGCTCCAATAAATAATCTGCAGTTATCCAAGCTTACACACACACCAATAAACTTCCCTGGTCGAATCTCATAATTGTTAAGAATCCGGATGGCTAATTGGGCTTCTTCTTTTGTAGTGTACATCACAAAAGCATACCCTCTATTTTCACCACTAAATTCCATCATCAGCCGAAATTCATATATCTTCCCAGCTCTTTCAAACACAGGAACCAACTCATCTTCATACATATCACGCGGTATTTTTCCAACAAAAACTTCACAGCCTCTAGGGGGAGGTGGACCTTCCCAACCTGAAAAATCAAAATAAAGAAAATCAGAAATTAAATTCTAGGGCTGGAGAGATGGCTCAGAGGTTAAGGGCACTGACTGCTCCTCCAGAGGCCCTGAGTTTAATTCCCAGCAACCACATGGTGGCTTCCAACCATCTATAATGAGATCTGGTGCCCTCTTCTGACATGCAGGTGTACATGCAGGCACAACATTGTATAGATAATAAATAAATATAAAAAAATTAAATTCTAAAAAGCTGTATTTATAACTAAATCATTTACTCATTCAACAAATTGGCTGTTAACCACCCATGTGGCAAGCAGTATTCTAAGTGTTAGAATAACACAAAGTTCCTCCTGTCCCTTGTGAAACTTATTTTAACAAAACTCTAGGTTACAATGTATAAAAATAAAATCCAGTGAGGAAAATTTAGTACTACAAGAGGTGTTACCATTAATAAAATAGGTAAATCTCTGAGAATAAAGTTTAAGCAATGACCTGAATGAAATAAAGAGAGTTAAGTACAAGGGTTATTTGGGAAGGGAGAAGTTAAGAGAAAACTAGACTTTAAACATGAATGGATTTTGGATTTTGTCGAATGCTTTTTCAGCATCTAAGCAGAAGATCATGTGGTTTTTCTCCTTCAGTTTGTTTATATGGGAGATCACATTGATGGATTTCCGCATATTGACCCGCCCCTGAATGTCTGGGATGAAGCCTATTTGGTCATGGTGGATGACATCTTTTATGTGTTCTTGGATTCAGTTTGCAAGTATTTTATTAAGTATTTTTGTATCAATGTTCATAAGAAAAATAGGTCTGAAGTTCTCTTTTTTTTTTTGTTGGGTCTTTGTGTGTTTAGTTACCAAGATAAATGTGGATTCATAGAATGAGTTTGTGGAATAGTTTGAAGAGAATTGGAGTTAGCTCTTCTCTGAAGGTCTGACAGAATTATGCACTGAAACCATCTGGCCCTGGGCTTTTTTTGGAAGGGAGACTTTTGATGATTGCTTCTGTTTCCTTGGGGGATACAGGACTATTCAATCTTTCTACCTGATCTTGATTTAGTTTTGGTAAGTGGAATCTACCAAGAAATTGTCCATTTCATTTAGATTTTCAAATCTCGTGGCATATAGGCTTTTGTAGTAAGACCTAATGATTGTTTGAATTTTCTCAGTGTCTGTTGTTATGTCCCCCTAGACATCAATATAAAACCAAACACACTAAACCTGTTAGAAGAAAAAGTGGGAAAGAGCCTTGAACTCACTGGCACAGGATACAAATCCTAAACAGAACACCAACAGCACAGACTCTAAGATCAACCATCAATAAATGGGACCTCATGAAACTGAAAAGCTTCTGTAAAGCAAAGGACACTGTCCTTAGAATAAAACAACGGCCTATAGACTGGGAAAGGATCTTCACCAACCCAATATCTGACAAAAGGCTAATATCCAGAATACATAAAGAACTAAAGAAGCTAAAAAGCAAGTAATCCAATTAAAAAATGGGGTACAGAGCTAAACAGAGAATTCTCTGTAGAGGAATATAGAATGGCAGAGAAACACCTAAAGAATGCTCAACATCCTTAGCCATCAGGAAAATGCAAATCAAAATGACCCTGAGATTTCACCTTACACCCATCAGAATGCCTAAGATAAAAAACTAAAGTGACAATACATGTTGGAGAGGTTGTAGAGAAAGGGGAATCCTCTTCCACTGCTGGTGGGAATATAAACTTGTATAACCACTTGGGAAATCAATCTGGCACTTTCTCAGACAACTAGGAATAGTGCTTCCTCAAGATCCAGCTATACCACTCCTAGGCATATATCCAAAACATGCCCAAGTACACAACAAGGACATTTGTTCAACCATGTCTATAGCAGCTTTATTCATAACAACCAGAATCTGGAAACAACCCAGATGTCCCTCAGTTGAGGAACGGATACAGAAATTGTGGTACATTTACACAATGGAATACTACTCAGCAATTAAAAACAAGGAAATAATGAAATTCTCAGGCAAATGGTGGGATCTAGAATAGATCATCCTGAGTGAGGTAGCCTAAAAGCAGAAAGACACACATGGTATATACTCACTTATAAGTGGATACTAGACCTAAAAGATAAGATAAACATACTCAAATCTGTACACCTAAAGAAGCTAAACAAGGAGGACCCTGGGTAAGATGATCAATACTCACTTAGAAAGACAAATGGGATGTACATTGGAAGTAGGAGAAAACAATAAACAGGACAGGACCTCTGAAAAACTGTGAAAAACGGTGTATCAAAGCAGATGCTGAGACTCGTAACCAAACCTTGGGCAGAGTACAGGGAATCATTTGAAAGGAGGAGGAGTTATTAAGACCTGGAGAGGACAGGAGCTCCACAAGGACTAAATATATCTGGGACAGGGGGCTTTTCTGAGATTGATTCTCCAACCAAGGCCCATGTATGGTTATAACCTAGAACCCCTGCTCAGACATAGCCCATGGCAGCTCAGTATCCAAATGGGTATCCTAGTAAGGGGAACAGGGACTGTCTCTGACATCAACTCAGTGGCTGGCTCTTTTATCTCCCCCACCCGAGGGAGGAGCAGTCTTGCTAGGCCACAGAGGAGGACCTTGTAGCCAGTCCTGATGAGACCTGATAAGCTAAGGTCAGATGGAAGCGGAGGAGGACCTCCCCTATCAGTTGACTTGGAGAGGGACAGGGAGGAGATGAGGGAGGGATGGTGGGATTGGGAGGGAATGAGGAAGGGGGCTACAGCTGGGATACAAAGCAAATAAACTGTAATTAATATAAAAAACAAAAAGATATGATAAAATAATGAAATCTATACACCTAATGAAGATAAACAAGAAAGAAGACCTGGGGTAAGATGATCAATCCTCATTTAGAAAGAAAAATGTGATGGCCATTGGACGTAGGAGAAAACAAGTAACAGGACAGGAGCCTCCCGCAGAGGGCCTCTGAAAGACTCTACCTAGCAGTGTATCAAAGCAGATACTAAGACTCATAACCAAACCTTCAGCAGAGTGCAGGGAATCATATGAAAGAAGGGGAGTTAGTATGATATGGAGAGGATAGAAGCTCCACAAGGACCAAATATATCTGGGCACAGGGGTCTTTTTGAGACTGATACTTCACGAAGGACCATGTATGGATATGACCTAGAACCTCTGCTCGGACGTAGCCCATGGTAGCTCAGTAACCAATTGGTTTTCCCTAGTAAGGGGAACAGGGACTGTCTCTGACATCAACTCAGTGGCTGGCTCTTTGACCTCCCCTACCCAAGGGAGGAACAGTCTTGCTAGGCCACAGAGGAGGACTTTGCAGCCAGTCCTGAAGATACCTGATAAAACAGGATCAGATGAAAGGGGGGGGGGTCCTCCCCAATCAGTGGACTTGGAAAGGGGCAGGGAGGAGATGAGGGAGGGAGGGTGGGGATTGGGAGGGAATGAGGGAGTGGGATACAGCTGGGATACAGAGTTAATAAAATGTAACTAATAATAAAAAAATAAAAAATAAAATACCTAAAAATTTTTTTAATTAAAAAAAGAGAAAACTAGAAGATGGGTTCCTGTTTGCCTGACTTGAAGCAGATAGAGGAGAGCAGTAGCAAGTAATGCAACAACTGCGGAAACTGGAAGCCAGAATCTCTGGTCACTCTGAGTCTCAGCAAAGGAAACGCATTGTTAGAGTGTAAGATACACTGTCTACCTGAAACTTGTACAAATACTATGCCTCTAAGCACTGCTCCTTCAGATTCTTCCCCAAATGACTTGTCTTTAACACCTTGGGTACACTCCCCCTTCCTGACACCCTGAAAATTGATTTATTTCTCAGTCCAAACCAAGTTCTTTCTCAATCACTTCTTAAAGAAGAGCAAGTTTTAAACAAATGTATAATCTCTTCAAAATCACAAGTCATGACTGAGACAGGTTGGGATGCTCGTGGGGACACACACCTCATGTAAATGACACATATAAGCAGACCCCACCTGGAGGAGGACCGCCAAACTTCCTCTGCCCGTTTTCTTGGACCATGTTGTAGCCAGTCTTCTCCATGAGAGCCAGCAGCGCAGCTTCGTTCTGCGTGCCGGTCCGCACTTTGCTGCACCCATTTGCCCCATCGGCGCTTTCTTCGTTCATGGCGGCAACTCCTAAAACAAAGTCAAATAATGGTAAGTTCGTGCACAGCTCCGGAGCCTGGGAGCATTTCTTTGGATGGCACAGAGCCAAGGATAGTTGCAGTTGACAAGTATGAGGACTAACCTTCGCTACTCCCTTCAAGGTCTGCCAAAGCAGTTTCCAGCTTCCCCACAGTAGAGACTGGAAAACTGTTTCTCAAGATACTCATCAATTAAGCAGCACCTTTAGATAATCTGAGTAGGAGAAAGGGAGGCAAAGGAGAAAGAAATAAGAAAGAATGAGAAATCAAAACTGAGTTAGCTAAAAAGAAAGCAACAAAATAGGAAAATATACTTTCATCAGTGAATCCATGATCACTGCCAATCTACAAAGCCAGAGTTTTAAATCATTCTGTCATGTAGGCCATATGAATTCTGTCATATGAATTTCTGTGACTACAAACATCACACTTGTCAGATACACATGACCTGATGCCTATATAGTTCACTTTCTCAGCAATCTTCAAGAGCTTCAACGGTTTCCAGAAACAAACTTTCATGTCTGCCCATTTGTATATACCAGAAGTTACCAGATAGCAAACAAACACATATAACCACCAGTCATCTGAGAAGAAACCTGATATCCAAGTAGCATCAACTTATTAGTTGGGTGGCTCAGAACTAAAGCAAAAGAGACATAGTCTTTCTTCAGCATCCTATATAAAATGTGTGGATGTGTGTGTTCATGTGTCAAGGTTGAGTGTGCTCATGCACATATGTGCACATAGAGACCACTAATCAACCTTGGGTGTGATTCCTCAGGTGCCGGAATCACAAGAACATGCCATCGTGTCCAGTTTTTTTGTTTTTTGTTTTATTTTTTAACTTGGAGCAAACTTAGGTCCTCACACTAAAATGACAAGTACTTTTCCAACTGAGTTATCTCCCTATCCCTGGATTTTAATTTTTAAAATGAACTTAATTACTATATTTTCTAATGATCAACACTAGGGTTTTCTCTCTCACATAGTATTATTATACATAATTACAAAACAAATTAAATTCATATTATAGACAGTATACTATGAAAAATATTTTGGCTGCAAATATACTCTTCCTAACTATAAAATGGAAACCAGGCCCTGTGTAGCACTGTTAGAAGTACATTTTGTTCATAGCCATACCACATCTTGTGTAATGTTAGAAGCTAAGCAGAGTTGTGCCTGGTTAGTATTTTAGGATGGAAGAAGTAAATTTTCAAGCCAGTACCTTAATTTTAGCCTCTCTTTCTATACAATTTTGACAACTTATTTCTTTACACATTATTCATTTAAACATCCCAATATAAGTTCTCACAATACTGCTTTTTTAAGGTTGACTAACACAGCATATGTAAAAGGGTACTAAAAATTTCCATATGGAACAAGTAAGTGCCTCGATAAATATGAGAATGACCTACACTTTAATTTTTCAGTTGTTTATATTGTTGACATAAGCCACACTGTTCTTTTCAGGAAAAACTTTCATCTCTCAAAGGTGATGTAGGTGTGACACAACAAATACAAATTCAGACTGACTACAAGCACTGATGCACGGGTTCACGGTGGGTTCTGTAGAGAATGGGAGTGGAGAGGATGCCATCAGTTTGCTCTAGACCAGCAGTTCTCAGCCTGTGGGTGGCATCAGATATACTGTATATCAGATATTCACATTACAATTCCTAACAGTAGCAAAATTATAGTTACAAAGTAGCAACCAACCCATTTTATGGTTGGGTCACTACACCATGAAGATCTGTATTAAAGGGTCACAGCAATAAGAAGGTTGAGAACCACTGCTCTACAGCAAGGCAGAATGTCACCACAGCTCTCAACTGGTGCTTCAGAGCTAAGCATGGCTCTGGAGTGAGATGGCTTGGGTTCATAACCTCTCTTTTCCTCACTATCTATAAAGTAAACTATTAGTTATATTGCACACCTCAATTTTTTCAAGTGTAATATGCTGATAAGACTGTTTATTAGTAGGACAAACATTTGATAAAGAATAAAAGAAAATGTTTGACAAATAAACCAGATGACTAAGTAAAAGCATTAGAACTTTTTTAATCTTAAAACAATTATTCAGAAACACTAATTGTATACATATATTGGAATGTTTCATGTCAACTTTTAAGTATATGCAAACAACTATAGAAACTAGTTATTTAATTTCTCTGTACAATAGCTGGCTTCAAAACAAAGCTGCAATGCAAGCTACAAGCCAGTGAAGAATAGGAAGAGATTTGTATTAGCAGGTTTATTATAAATACAAAGACATTAATAAGTATCATCTCTAATCTCTACAAGTAATAAAAGCTACACACCTTTTTAAGACAAAATTATTTCCAACTAAGAAACAAAGAAAGAAACCCGGGGGGGGGGGGGGGAACTATCCTATTCAAGATCCCAGAGCCAAGTAGTGGTATAAAAAGAATTCAAAACCAAGTCACCTTGATCTCATATGCTTACCCTTGCCAAAATCATTCTCACATACAGTATCTTCATTTATTTGTGTACTGAGTAGATTCACTGAGTACCAACTGTGTCCCTTATTTCTGAGATACAACAGCAAATTAACACCAAAAACTCTTGACCCTTATATCCTAGTACAGAAAACAAATACCTATTAATAAGTTATATATACTATATAAGAAGGACACTACCAGGCTGGACAGGTCTAATAATACCTGTGGGTGGTGAATCCTTTGGGGGTTGAATGATCCTTTCACAGGGGTTGCCTAAGACTACTGAAAAGAACAGGCCTACATTACAATTCATAACAGTATCCAAATTAAAGAGTTATGAAGTAGCAACAAAAACAATTCTATAGTTGGGGTCACCACACATGAGGAACTGTATAAACTGTAAAGGGCTGCAACATTAGGGAGGCGGAGAACCACTGATCTAGAAATACTGAGGAGACAAACCTCTGGACACTGTCAAGAATTACGGACATTACTGTCTGGGCACACCTTTGAGAGAACAAGTGAGAAGAGAAGGGAGCTCTCTGTGCAGTAACGACTGCTAAGGTACATTTGCCTTTTAAGCTAGGTAACTTCAACTGTTTTAATGTGGAATTAAATGAGACGCACTGAGAATTGTGAGCACAGAAATAATTTTATCCAGTCTTACAGATGGAGGATTTAGTTCAGTGCACAAGGCCCTAGGTTCTATCCCCAGCATTACAAAAACAATTTTTTAAAATATCTAAAAATATTTAAAAAGCTTTAAAGAAGTAAGAGACTGATAAGAAGGCTACTACAATGCAGGTGGAATGATGGTGAGAGAGATCACAGTCTGAGGTGCACTGTGTTAAGACTCAGTCTCATTTAAAGGCACCTCATACAGAATTTTCTGACTTCAGAGGACAAGAGTCAAACTGAGGATAACAACAAACTTTGAGCCTGAGCAATGAGAAGAGTGGAAGGCTGAACAGATTTTATGGCTGTATATAGGTCAGTTTTGAACATTCTAAATTTGAGTATCTATTAAATGATTAACCCAAATTCATACAAGGTCTAGCAAATGCCTAGAGGACAAATACGAGACCCTAGGAGAAGTATGGGTCACGTTCAATGATAATTTCTGTGCATCATGTAAAAATGGAAAGATCTTCTCAACTCCAGAAAACTGTTACCATGAGGAAATGTGTCTCTCCCACTGTGGTGGGCGGTGTTGACTATCAGCCTGTCAGAATCTAGAGTAACCTGACAGCTTCTGATGTGCATCTGGGAAGTTAGCCTGGATGTTACCTGACAAGGAACCCCATCTCAACTGTAAGCAGAAGCATTCCCTCACAGATGGATCCTGGACCATATAAAGTAGGAAAAATGAGCTGAGATGTTAGCGGACGGATCCCTCTCTTCTCTGTTTCCTGACTATGTATGCAATGGGACCAAGCACTTCTAACTGCTACCTCCTTGACTTTCCCTGAAATGATGGACTACTGTATCACTGCAATGTGAAGCAAATAACTCTCCCTTACACTGATTTTGCCAGCATATTTTATTACAGCAACAGGGAAAGAACAAAGATACCCAGTAATAGCAAATGTACCAATTCTTTAAATGAAGCCAGAAATTTAGAGATTTTTTTCATGTGAAATTTAAAAACTTGTCTATTAATTATAAAAAACATTAATAAACCTTTATAGGCCAAAGGAACAGCAGATTTCCTATGGCTCAATCTCTGAGCTGTCAACACTTTCCCTAGTACCTACAGGGAATCAAACATTTCTTGAAGAACCCAACAAAACCTTTAGAGAAAAATTAACAAACCTTCACTGTTGACAGTTTAATACTTTAAACTAAAAACTTTTTATAGGGTTATTTTACAATTTTTATTAAAAACAAAATATATGTTTAAGCTTAAAGACAGAATTGCCCAAATATACAAAGATATACACAGATTCAATGATCACTGTATTATAAAAGCAACAACATACAAAATAACTATCAACAGATTACACAAACAAGGTTAAGAGTCATCATATGACCTCAGAACGGCATGTTGACTAGCAATCAAAGAATGTCGTGCCTGGAGCTGGAGACATGCTCCTTGGTTAGGGGCACTTGTTTGTCTTCCAGTGAACACAGGTTCGAGTCTCAGCACCTATATGGTGACTCACAGCCATCTATAACTACAGTTACAGATCAGATGCTTTCTTCTGACCTCTGTGAGTATGCATGTAATGCACATACATACGTACATACATATATTCACACAGACAAAACAGACACAAAATAAATGACATTTTTAAATGTCATGCCTCTGTGTGTACTAAATATAGAAAAACTTCAAAGAATACTCTAGAATACAATGTATTCACAACAATACCAATTTTAAATGTAGGGTTTTTAGATAAGCATGCGTATATTCACAGATTCTTACATGAGCATATAAAAATTATGGGGCAATTTACAAGAAACTTTAAAAAATTGCCATCACTTGTGAAAATATACCTTTCCTACTCACTTCTCTGTGTATTCTTTTATAAGAGCCCCATCAGACAGGTTTTGTTTATATTCCTATGCTTGCTTTGTTTTGTCTTGAGACAGGATCTTGCTACCTCTGCAACAAAGGTTTGCCTTCAGCTCACAGCAATCCTCCCAAGTGCTGGCATTACAGGCCTAGCTCATCCTATTGTTCCTTAAAGCAAACTCCAATTCATGTAGAAAGCCACAGTGGACCTCTCCTAATCTGGCTGAGTCTCTGCCGCACCCCCAAACTGCATTTGCTATGTGCCCCGAAAATTCTGTATTCATTTGTGACTCAACTGTGCCACACTCTCATCCATTAGCCCTCATGTTCACTGATCCCAGCTTTCCTTACTTCCTTCAACCTTCTATTAATTCTCGCCAAGACACAGCTCCCAGTTCTAAATTAGGTATCCCTTAGTACCTGCTTTTACGCAGAACCCACCTCCGAGTGCTGTGGTGGCCAATCTCCTTCTCCACCTGTGCACCATACCTCCCTCCCTCAGCTCCCACCAGACTTTTAAGGTATAGTCTTCATTTTCCCGTCACCACACAGCACCCTGACACCATGCATATTCAAAAGAGAAACTGCACAGACAATTCGATTCCACTGACCCACCAGTCTGTTTCTATGCCAGTGCCAAGCAGTTTTTATTGCTGTTGTTCTGTAGTACAGCTTGAGATCAGGGATGGAGGTAGCTCCAGAAGATCTTTTATTGTACAAGATTGTTTTAGGAATTCTTGATTTTTTGTTTTTCCATATGAAATTGAGAATTGTTCTAAAGCCAAAACCATACAGTGGAAAAAAAGAAAGCATCTTCAACAAATGGTGCTGATGTAACTGGATGTATACATGTAGAAAAATGCAAATAGATACATATTTATCACCATGTACAAAATTAAAGTCCAAGTGGATCAAAGCCCTCAACATAAAACCAGACAAACTAAGCCTGTTAGAAGAAAAACTGGGAAAGAGCCTTGAACTCATTGGCATAGGAGAAAACTTCCTGAACCAGCAACACAGGCTCTAAGATCAACAATCACTAATGGGATCCTTATCAAAAATCAGTGTTTGGGTTTATATCTGGGTCTTCAATTCCATTGATCCACCAGTTGGTTTCTATGCCAGTATCACGCAGTTTTTCCTACTGTTGCTCTATAGTACAGCTTGAGATCAGGGATGGAGATACCTCCAGTATATCTTTTATTGCAGAGGACTGTTTTAGAAATTCTGGGTTTCTTGTTATTACATATAAAGTTTGAATTTTTCATTCAAGGTCTGTAAAAAAATTGTGTTAGTAATTTGATGGGAATTGCAATAAATCTGTAGATTGCTTTTGATAAGATGGTCATTTTTACTATGTTAATCCTGCCAAGCCATGAGCATGGGAGATCTTTCCATCTTCTGATATCTTCTTCTAATTCTTTCTTCAGAGATTGGAAGTTTTTTTCATACCAGTCTTTGACTTGCTTGGTTAGGGTTACACCAAGGTACTTTATGTCATTCGTGGCTATTGTGAAGGGTGTTGTTTCCCTATTTCTTTCTCAGCCCTTTTGTCTTTTGTATACAGGAGGACTACTGATTTTTTTGAGTTAATTTTGTATCTGGCCACTTTGCTGAAGGTGTTTATCAGTTGTAGGAATTCCCTGGTAGAGTTTTTGGGGTCACTCACATATACTAGCATATCATCTGCAAATAGTGATAATTTGACTTCTTCCTTTCTGTTTTGTATCCCCTTGATCTCCTTCAACTGTCTTATTGCTCTAGCAAGGACTTCCAGAACTATGTTGAAGAGATATGGAGAGAGTGGGCAGAACTATGTTGAAGAGATATGGAGAGAGTGGGCAACCTTGTCTTGTCCCTGATTTCAGTGGGATTGCTTTAAATTTCTCTCCGTTCAGTTTGATGTTGGCTATAGGCTTGTTGTATATTGCCTTTACAATGCTTAGGAATGTGCCTGTATCCCTGATCTCCCCAAGACTTTAAACATGAATGGGTGTTGGGTTTTATCAAATGATTTTTCAGCATCTAAGGAGATTGTCATGTGGTTTTTTCTTTATGTTTGTGAAAGATGCCAAAACCATACAATGGAAAAAAGGTAGCATCTTTAACAAATGGTGTTGGTCTAACTGGATGTCTACATGTAGAAAAATGCAAATAGATCCATACTTATCACCCTGCACAAAACTAAAGTCCAGGTGGATCAAAGACCTCAATATAAAACCAGACACACTAAATCAGTTAGAAGAAAAAGTGGGGAAGAGCCTTGAACTCATTGGCACAGGAGACAACTTCCTGAACAAAACACCAACAGCACAGGCTGTAAGAGCAACAATCAATAAATGGAACCTCATGAAACAGAAAAGCTTCTGTAAAGCAAAGGACACTGTAGTCAGAACAAAACAACTGCCTACAGATTGGGAAAGGATCTTCACCAACCCAATATCTGACAGAGGGCTAATATCCAGAATATATAAAGAACTAAAGAATTTAAACACCAACAAATAAGTACACCAATTTAAAAAAATGGGGTACAGAGCTAAACAAAGAATTTTTAATAGAGGAATATCTAATGGCAGAAAAACACTTAAAGAAATGCTCCTTAGTCTTCAGAACATCCTTAGTCTTCAGAAAAATGCAAATCAAAACCACCATGAGATTTCACCTTACACCCATCAGAACATATCAAAACTCAAGTGACAACACATGCTGCAGAGGATGTGGAGAAGAGGGAACCCTTCCCCATTGCTGGTGGGAATGTAAACTTGTACAACCACTTTGGAAATTAATCTGGCACTTTCTCAGACAATTAGGAATAGTGCTACCTCAAGATCCAGCTATACCACTCCTAGGCATATATCCAAAAGATGCTCAAGTCTACAACAAGGACATCTGCTCAACCATGTTCATAGCAGCTCTATTCATAATAGTCAGAACTTGGAAACAACCCAGATGTCCTTCAGTTGAGGAATGGATACAGAAATTGTGGTACATTTACACAATGGAATACTAGCCAGCTATTAAACACAAGGAAATCATGAAATTTGCAGGCAAATGGTGGGATCTAGAAAAGTTCATCTTGTGTGAGGTATCCCAGAAGCAGAAAGACACACATGGTGTGTACCTATAAGTGGATATCAGTCATATAATATAGGATAAACATACTAAAATCTATATTCTGAAAGAAGCTAAACAAGTATGACCTTAGGGACTTTGCTCAGTCCTCACTCGGAGAGCAAATAGGATAGACATCTGAAGCGGGAGAAAATAAGGAACAGGACAGGAGCCTACCACAGAGGGCCTCTGAAAGACTCTACCCAGAAAGGTATCAAAGCAGATGCTGAGACTCATAGCCAAACTTTGGGCAGAATGCAGGGAATCCTATGAAAGAAGGAGACAGAAAGACCTGGAGGAGACAGGAGCTCCACAAGGAGAACAGAACCAAAAAATCTCAGTTCAGGGGTATTTGCAAAGACCAATACTCCAACCAAGGACCATGCACAGAGATAACCTAGACCTCTTGCTCAGATATAGGCCATGGCAGCTCAGCCTCTAATTAGGTACCCTAGTAAGGGGAACAAGAGCTGTCTCTGATATGAACTCAGTGGCTGGCTCATTGATCACCTCCCCCTGGGGGGGAGTGCAGCTATACCAGGCCACAGAGGAGGACAATGCAGCTAGTCATGATGAGACCTGATAGGCTAGGGTCAGATGGAAGGGGAGGAGGTCCTCCCCTATCAGTGTATTGGAGAGGACATGAGAAGCGAAGAGGGATGGAGAGAGGATTGGGAGGGAACAAGAGAGGAGACCACAGCTGGGATACAAAGTAAATAAAGTGTAATAAAAAGTGTCATAATCAAAACATAAAACATATATATAATAAAATAAAAACACTGAGACAAACTCCTTGAGGCAGAGAACAGTAGGTATCTGCCTATGCAAATGTTCTCTCACTTTAAACATTTTTACCTACTTGCATCTCATCCATGAAGCTGTCTACTCCGCCTATTCTCCTTAAGACATTACTTTTTATATTTAAAAAATAGGCTAGGAAAACAGTGGAATCAGAAAAATGTTTGAACCTGAGTTCCATCTCTAGAATCCATGTTAAAAAAAAATGAGGTAGATTTTTGGGGTTCGCAAACCAAACAGCATCAGTTACCAATCAAAGAAGAAACCCAGACTCAAAATAAAAAAAGGAAACAGTGGTCACTGCCTGAGGAAACACACAAAAAGCACCTAGCATCCACTTGTCCAAAGAGAATCAGAAAACATCTTTAAAATCTCCCAGTCTGGACAGATCTGGTGGCACGTAACTTTAATCCCAGCACTCTGCAGGCAGAGGCAAGAAGACCTCTGTGACTATGAAGGCAGTTTGGTCTACCTGGGAGCTTCAGGCCAGCCAGGAATACATAGTGAGACCCCGTCTCCAAAATTAAATAAATAAAATTAAATTAAAGAGCAAACAAAAACTTCAAAAACCTAAAACACAAAAAGCCCCCTAGTCTGTGCAGTGATTAAAAACCTAAGTTTGCAGTATCTTACCCAACACTGTTCTATCATGACACAGAATATCCACCCATGAATAGTCACTTTTAAATGTCTATGTGCAAATTCTGCAACGGAGGAAGCTTGCTACTTAGCCCAGGCTGCCCTTCAACTGCCTCAGCCTCTGAAGTGCTGAGACTGTTTATATAGTAAAACAACATTTTAAAGGCTCAACTATAGCTAAAAGCTCTTCTCTTCCTCCTTTTCTTGTTTTGGAACAGTAGACACCGTCTCATTTCTGCTTATTTTAAGGTTCTTTAACTTAACCAGAAAGTAGGGATGAGTTATCACAAAAAAAAAAAAAGAAAAAAACAAACAGAAAAAGATCTGGAACCTGTATTCGTTCTAAATGTGTGCCCTTCTCTATAATTCAGTGATAAATGTTATGTGACTTCAATATGGCCTGTGACTCCAGCTGCCAGCAATGACGACTATGGGCTCCCAAGGCAACTGTGCTCCTGTGCACATATTCTACATCTTTTCAGACTTGGACTGCCTTTCCAAGGAATGCAGCAATGAAAACAGTAAGTACAACAAAATTTTTGAAAACATACAGGAAAAAATTATTTGTCTAAAAACTTTGTTCTATTCGTATTCTAACTCAAACTGAAACTTCATCTTCTGTACTATCACAAAAAGTTCTCAGATTATAAAAGGAAACATTACATAAAGTTTAAGACTTTAAAACTTTATGTAGTTTAACAATTTAAGACACACAACCCCTTTCTACAAAGTACATCATATCTATGTGGTTCCCTGTATCTCCTTAGTTCAGGTGTTACTGAGCATGGTATGCCAATCCGTGAGTGCTGCTTAATGGAGATTTTGAACAACATTTATTTTAATGAGACAGGGTCTTACAGGCCACATGTCTGAAAGATAAAAAGTGTGGTCCTATATATCTAAAACAATTTCTAAATACAAGTTCAGAGAAGGATTAGTTCAATTTCATTTCAAACTTTTTTCTATTAATGAGTCAGAGCGTGTTTAATTGCAAAAGTTAAATATAATGCTTAAAAGTTTTAGTAATAGGTATTTCATCATGTAGAAACAGTTAAATTTAAGATGAAAAAAAGAAGAACTATTTCGAAAAAGCACTTGGGACCATGATATGCAGTGGGTTAAGGCACTTGCCACTCAAGCCTGAAAACTTGAGTTCCACCTCTGGAACCTACCAGGGAGAGGAATCAACTCCTCAGAGTTGTCCTCTGACTTTTACTCAGGCCCCTGTACTCTCTCACATATGTACAATTTGTTTCAAATCATTGTAAACAAATTTTACATATTAACTCAAATGCTATGTGCTCTTTGAATTTGTATCTACAAATGCTCATCCAAACTAAATACACTACCTATCCTTAGTCTTCTATGTCATTTGAAATCTTAACAATCTGAACACAGAAATCACATTTTCCCTCTTGCCAACCATCAGATACTAAAATAACAAACACTCAGCATTAAATTTTTACAGAGATTACTTATTGGCAATCCTTTCTTAAAGTCCAAGTTTCCCACCAACAAAAAAACACCACTGAACACTTACGCCTTAACTTCAGCCACACACTATATACTTGCGACATGTTCTTGGTATAAATAATCCTTACCTTATAAGGTTGCTTGAATTTTACATGTGTTGTCATATAGTTTGGGCATTAACGTTAGTGTCCAAGACTTTGATATGAAAATTAGCATTTAAAATATTCTGCCCACAGAAAACAAGGCCCTGTCGGTATCGGGCGGATACAGCGCTAACAACAACCTTCACACCCCCGGCGGCACACACGTAGCAGTTATTGAGGCACTGGGTTAAACACGTACGCGTGGAAACGGATCTACCTAGCACAGCTGGGGACACCGGATTCCGAAGTTTCTGGGACAAGCCGCCTCGTCTACGCCACCCTCCCGGTCTAAACTAAACCTGGGGGGCGAAATGGGGCGGAGCGCCAGGAGCCACCCAGTGCCGTCGGGTGCCCTCGGCGAGCTTAGCGGGAGGCGGCCCACCCCTGCGGAGGCCGCAGCCCGGGCGGCGGCGCGGTCCTCCCACACCCGGGGCCGCGCTGCGGTGCGTTAGCGGGCGCGGCGGGCAGTTGGCTCCCGCAGCCACTCACGCAGGGGCGCCGCCGCCGCCCGGGCTGGGTCCCGCTGGGGCGGAGGCGCTCCGGGCGGGCGCGACGGCGGCGGGAGGCCGGCGTCGGCGGCCGGGAGCCCGGGGCCGCGGTGGACGGGGCGGCCGCGCAGGCCAGCCCGCGGCCGCGCCCGACGGTGGCGCCGGCGAGCCGAGCGCGAGGCGGCCCGACGGCGGCCGTTGGCAGCGGTTTGCCGGTCACCCCCGCAGCTCCCGCCCCCGCCTCACCCCGTCGGGTCTTCTAGGGCCAGACCTAAACTCTCTGGACCAACGAGCGAGCGCAAACCGCCGCCGCCGGAGCTTTGGAGCCGCGCTTCGGGGGGCGGAAGCGGTGGCCGGAGCAGTCGCCGCGGGGCGGGGCGGGGCCGGGCCGGGAGGGGCGGGGCCGGCGGGGCTCGTGCGGTCCTCGCGCCTCCGCGCCTCGGGCTCGGCGTGCGCCTCAGCCGAGCGGGCTTCAAGAGGCGGGCCCCGCTCCCTTGCCGCGACCAATCAGCGGCCGCTCCGAGGGGCGAGGGGGCGGGATTCCCTAGAAGGCGCCTGCGACAGGAGGGAGGGGGTTGGAGTGGCGGGCTCGCTGGCCAATCGGGGACGAGGAAAGCAAATCTGTCCCCTCCCCTCCCCGGAGCGTGGGGCTTGGCGCGTGCGGGACTTGAAGGCGTTAGGGAACAAGTTGCGGTCCGCGCTGGTGCGCTTCCCTTGAGAGAGATGTAGGTAGGATGAGAGAGCTGCTGTGTCGTGGAATAGAGTTAGCGACTCCTGGGCCGCCAGCGTGGCCGAGAGCAGCCGGGGGGGCTTTCGCGGGGAGGCGGGTCTCCGAGGCCGCCCGCCCTGCGCTCCTTTCCCGGGACGGCAGACTGCGGGGACGCAGTCGGGGCCCCGCGCGGGTCGCCGCGGCCGTGCGCGCCGCCGGCGCGGTTAGAGGCCCCGGCTCAGGTGCGTGGACAGGCACCGGCGTGTGCCGTCCCGGGTGCCACAGCGAGGCGCTCTGCGGTGCCGGGGCTCGGGGGACCGGACCGTGGTCAGCCCGAAGCTCTGCGCGGGGCGGCCAAAGCCAGTGGAAAGCCAGGCCTCGACTCGCGGGTCTGGCCTCGCTTTTCCCCAAAACTGCACAAGTGAGGTTTGTTAAACACAGTTGTTAGGGTTTTTGTTCCCCCAGGAGGAGAATGTTCTTCACATTCTTCATTTTCGTGTCGACGCCTTCTCCTTTTGCCAGCAGTGAATTTTACGGCTTTTTTTTTTCTGTCTGTCTGACTGGTTTTTAAGAGTTGTAGGAAGCTGTAAGAGCAGAAGGTGGCGATATTTGACTGTGAGGCCTGAAAGAGTTCCTGGAGGTAGCTGGTGAGCTAGTTAACATTTCCAATGTGTTTTGTTTTTGTTTTGATTTTTTCACACCCCACCCCAAGTTTAAAGGACGCCAAATAAACAAGGGTTTCTTAAAGGTCGTTAGAGTGAGGCTATAAAAACTAGCTTTAGAAAGACAGTGTTCAAGACTCATGTTATTGGATATGCCCTTTCAGTCAAAATCTTAAAGTTTAATTAAGCAAAATTCATTAGCAGATGTCTTTTTCATTGAAATCTTTTATAAAAGACTTTTCTGCAGCCATAAAATAAAGGAATAGACTTTATTTCCAAGGAAAGGACATCTGAAACCTTTTTACCACTAGAATCCCTTAAGAATAAATTCCAAATTACATTTTTTAGAAGTTTTATGGGAAGAGATGAAGAAAGATATGAAATATAGGTGTTCTTTTGGCTGGAAAGAAACGAGAAACAGGTAATAGCTTTTGCTGAAGGAAAAACAGAAGAGAAGATCTGCCAGCAGCTCACAGGGAAATTATGCTGACTTACAAGCATGGGAAGAAAAAGTTAAACAATGGAAGGGGCCCTGGAGAAATACCTCAGCAATTAAGAAACCTTGTTGTATTTCCAGAGGACCCAAATTCAGTCTGGCTCACAACTGTCTGTGACTCCAGTTTTAGCAGATCTGGCACCTCTGGCATGTACCCACATGCAGAAACACGCTTAGACATGACTTAAAATTAATAAAAATCTCCTAAAATGGAAGGAATGTGAGTAGTAGTTGGCTAGAACAACTTGGCTCTATGTAAGTATATCTTACCCATATGAAATGCAAACTTTGAGATAATTTAGAAATTAGTTTCATAAATTTTCTATAAAATACAAACCGAAAAAGGTAAGAAAAGCAATGGGAAGTCCTTATAAATGTTTGCTTTCCAGCTTAGGCTTGATAGAGAGAAAGGTGAATTTTCTATATAAAGGTCGCTGTGCTGCTAGTGATTTCTCCATTCGTATCTGGTAGTCACGACAAAGATCCAACAACATGGCATCAGAACTCACTAGAACTCACTCGTGGCATCAGTATGGAACTCTGGCACAGGATACCGCTCTGCTTTGATCTGATTATTCTTTAATCAAGATGACACCCTTTCAAAAGTGTGTATTTTGGTTTTGCTTTTGATGGTGATGGCACAATTATAATAGCAGTCCACTGTCTCACTCTCTCTTGATGATGTGATCTCTGCAACAATAACTGAATCGTGAGAATGCCCCATTACTCTGAACCATGAGCCATTATCAAGATGATTCTAAGGTCAGGTAGGTACTTCAACAATTTTTCTGGTGATGAGAATGAGCCATCTTTATGTCCTATCTGTATGGCCCTAGAATTGGCAGCAATCAAACCTAAAACAGAAATCATGGTCTTTGTATGTAGATCAATATCAAGGTATTAGTATGAAACCCGTGGCCAAGGCCTCAGTTAACATCAGTACAAACTGAAAAGAGCTCTGATGAAACCAGACTTCTCTGGTTTGTACTAGGTATTAGTTAATGTGAGGAACATGTTACAGCCATGGCTTCTCATGGTGAGGGATAAGGCAGAGGCACACCTCCAACCACAGCTCTACACTACCAGCTGGGACAAAGCACTGAACAGATGAGCCTGCCGTGTGTACTTAATTCATGTGGTTTGAGCATGAAACCACAACAAGCCTTTGTAATAAGTATCATCAGAAAAAAAAAGAACAAAATAACTGACGTGTAGACACAGGAGGCAATATAAACATAAAACTGCTGCTCAGAATATGGAGAACTGAAGTCTCTAGGTTTACCTATTGAGCACATCTGCATGGTCCGTTGACCAGCACAACATGCTAGAAACCGTCATCTCTGTAAGTTAGGAACACCTACTTATACTCAAGAAAGTGGGGACTGAAAGCATTTGCTAATGGTTTTAGCCAATCAGGAGCCTGGCCAAAGCAGGAGCCTCCTATTTTATCAGGGTCTTCCCCCAGGGAAGACCCAATGGAAGAATCAGGAAACATGAAAAAAAAATTATGGTAGCAAAATATAAATAAATGATCCTGAAACACACACACACACACAAATTAGTGTGTTGAATAAATAATTAACAAATACCCAAACTTCTTGCCTTAGTAGATTTTACTTTCATAGATGTAGAATTAATTTTTAATAAGATCTTCCTTCTCAGATGGTAGTGTCATAGAAGAAAACCCAAATGCTGTCATGGGTGCTCTAGGCATTTAAGGTGGAACCACAGGTCACTGTTAGATCAGCTAGACCCTGTGCATTTGCAAACTAGCCTTTGAACTGGAATTTAGACACACCCACCCCTAAGAGTGCAAGTTCCAGTGAACCCAAACTGGCAGTTTCTTGAAACACTGCTGTTGACCTCTGCTGATTTTCTTACAAGCTCTTCTTTCCCTCAACTACCAAACACTTGAGATTGCACCCAATCCCATCTTACAAGACTGCTTGATGTTTGCAGTACCATCATAATCCTGACTGCCCATGTAACAGCCTGTCCACTTGCAACTTAAGGTTTTAAATTGAGCTGTCACATTTCCAGTCCCTAGGAACAATACTAGGGAGTGAGGGAGTGGTGTCTTTACTAGTGCAACCATTTGAAGAACCTCACTCCTTCCTCCACCAGGTAAGACCTGACCCAAGGCTCACTACTACTGTTGGACATCACAGAGAACATTCCTCATCCTGGTGGACTCGCTGGTGGAGGTTGGGAAAGAATAATGCATGTCTCTGAGTATGTCTCTACAAGGTTGCAGTCCTAATAACTTCCAAACAAGTGTGACTTTATTTGTTCTTAATCATGTTGATTGCATGTATGCCATGACAAAACTTTTTTTTTTTTTTTTTTTTTTTTTGTATAGTGGTGACAGAAAAGGGTAAAGTCCTGAGCACTGTGCTCCCTGGGTGTGGGTGCTCTGGTAATATAGAACTTGGAAATGAGTGGCATCTCAGGCTGCTGTGAGTGAGATTATCATCAGAATAATGGGAAATTTTGGAGGACAAAGGAAATACATTTTGTACCTTAAACCCAGAGCCTGTCCTTAGAGTGAGGATTTGAACCTGTGAGCTGTGGATGCAGAGATAAGAAAAATAATTGATGTCGAAATGTACAGCCCAGAGCATGGCTTTCCTGCTTATTATTCTCATAAATAACAGCTGAAACCATTATCACCACTAGTCCTGCCAGGCACAGCACTGTCAAAGGCCACATAGAGTTACCCTTGTCCCTTGTGGCTGTGGCGATCTAGTGGTTCCCTTTCCACTTTACAGCCATCAAAGGCTCAACATCTGCTTTGCGGTTAGATGCTCAATATGAATTTGCTGTATGTGAAGAACAAAAAGAAAAGAATCTTGGGCTAGAGAGATGCCCAGCAGTTGAGTATTTGTTCCTCTTGGGAAAGACCTGGTTTGATTTTCAGCACCCATATGGTGGCTCTAGAGAATTACAAGTGAAATGTCTTTCCTAACTAACGTTTATAGACGTAAAAATAATTGTAACACTGAAAGAAAGTGACATTTTGGTGTGTTTTAAAATTTATGGTGTGTGTGTGTAGTA
Organism: Meriones unguiculatus; assembly: GCF_030254825.1. Lineage (NCBI taxonomy): Eukaryota > Metazoa > Chordata > Mammalia > Rodentia > Muridae > Meriones > Meriones unguiculatus. Next base: position 186,638,018 of record NC_083350.1, read on the forward strand.
AGTACATGAAACACCTTAAAATGTATAATTTTTTTAGTGAGAAAAATAAGACAACTGTTAGCAAAGTATAGTTATCAACTTCAAGCTTGCAGACAACTGGGGGTCAGTTTGGTCTCATGTTTTCCCTTTTCCAAGCTGATATAATCACAGGCTGAGGAAAGGCACAGGGTCTGTATCGATCAGGAAACCATACTGTGCAGAGGGTCCTAAGGATGTGACATTGCTCTGTCTAGTTTTCTCATACCCTTTATGAGAACCCTTTATGCTGGCATTTAAGAGATGCCCACAGGACCCAGTTGATGCAAAGAGGCTTATCATCACAAGAATAGGCTGGTCCGTGTGGGCTTTCCAACAAGACCATCCCCAAATATTCAGCACTCTTCCACTCTGCATTCTGACCTATTTTCTATGGGCGGGCTTATTGCCTCTGTAGAGCCTTCCCCTGCACACCACTGGCTGACCTCTGCCCTGAATTCCCAGGAGCATCAGCATACTGAATGTCTTGGTCCACAGTGCTAAAGCAGTGGGAGAGTATTGAGGCACAGAAGGATGATAGGACCTGTCTACCTTTAGAAGGGGGCATTTCTGTTGTGTCTTTATTTACAATCCTTTTATTTCTTTTCTTACTCTAGATAAGACTTGAAGTAACTGCTGAATAAGTGTGGAGACAGGGAATACCCTTGTCTTCTTCATGATTAGAGACGTTTCTTTGAGTTTTCCCCTTTTAATGTTGGCTGTAGGTTTGTCATATATAGACTGTTTCTTTCAGTACTGGTTTCAGGACTTTATCATGAAGGAATGTTGAACTTTGTCAAAAGCTTTTCTATATCCAATTAAGATAACCCTGTGACTCCTTAAGTCTATATTCTGACTTGCATGTATTGATCTTTATATACTGAATTGTGTTTGCATTCCTGGAATGAAGCCAGCTTGGTCATGGTGAGTGATTTTAATGTGTTGTTTAATTAACTTTGCAATTATTTATTAAGAATGTTAATATCTGTGTTGATTGGTGAGATTGAACTACAGTTTTCTTGTATCCTTATCCATATTTTTGTTTTTGTTTTTTTCTTTTTTTTGCATCCTTAGCCAGTTTTATCACCAAGACAGTATTGACTTCATAAAGTGAGTTTAGTGGCATTCTTTCCTTTTCCATCATATGGATGGATTCAGGACAGTTGGTATTAGTTTTTCTTTAAAATTCTGTGATTTAATAGTGAATCCATGAGGGCCCAGGATTCTCTACCACGAGACTCTTTCTGCATCAGTTTATAGTTCATTATAGAACTGTTTAAGTTGTCTATATCCCCTTGGTTAAATTTTGGAAGGTCATGTATGTCTAGCAAATTATCCTGTTCATTTTGATTTTGTAATTTATTTGAGTATCAGTCACTTTTGAGTATGAAGTCACTTTTTCCTTTATATCCAGCAGTGTTTGTTTTATAAATGTGGATGTGCTGATATTTGGTATGTTTGAAATTAATATATTCTCAGGTGAATTATTAACAGTCTCTTGGATCATTATCTCTTTCTTTAACAATCTCTTGAGAGTTTATTATAAACCAGCTTCATGGACCACAGACTAAAAAGGCTACATACAGCCTGTTGGGAAACAGGCAAGGACCTGAGGAGGACTAAGATGGGTCTCTCTCAACCTGTGGCTTGCGACCCTTTGGGGGTCACATGTCAGATATCTTGCATATCAGATATTTAGATTATGATTCATAACAATATCAAAATTATAGTTATGAAGTAGCAAAGAAAATAATTCTATGGTTGAGGGTCACTGCAACATGAGGAACTGGATTAAAGGGTTGTAGAGTTAAGAAGGTGGGGAACCACTGATCTAGTGCTTTGGAGGGCACATTCTCCAGGAAGAGTGCTTTGAAAGGGAGCCAGAAAATCCAGTGAGACTTCATGAATAGCATAAACCTTAACATGAAATCTCTAATTTTTGTTTTAAGTCATCTTTGTGAGATATTACTAGAATTACATCTCCTTGCTTTGAGAGTCCATTTGCTTGACATAGTTTTAATTCTAAGACTGCTTGTCTTTGCCATTGAGTTGTGTTTCTTGCAGGCAACAACAAGTAGACGGAGGACTATTTTTTAATCGAGTCTGCTAGTTTGCTTTATCTTGAAGAAATGAGGTTATTAATACTCAGAGTTATTGAGAGGTAGGTGTTAATTCATGACATTTGTTTTTGTAATATTTGATGTTTCTAATCATTTGTTCATCCTTTCCTTTATTTTTTTTAATGTCCTCATGGTGTGCTTACTTTTTTTTTTTCTTTTTCAGTGTGTAGAGTTAGTTTAGGTATCTTCTGCAGTGCTAGCTTCGTGTCATGAAAGCTTTCAGTTTGTGAAATGCCTGCCTTTTTATTCAATCGTGAAGAATAGTTTTGCTGCAGTATTCTGAGATAGTGGTATTGTCATTGCAAGTTTAAAATACATTACTCCGTGCCTTTAGATTTCTTGTTATAAATCTGCTGTTATTCTAATGGGGTTGCCCTCATGTTTAACTCTTTTGTTGCTTTCAGTATTGTTACCTGTCTAAAAGGATTTAGGGGCTTTCTTTTCTGGGATTTCTTTTTTTTTTTTTGAGAGAAAGAGAGAAGTTCTCTCTGTGTAACTCTGACTGGCCTGGAATTATTATGTAGAGTAGACCATTCTTGAATTTGCAGAAAACCACCTACCTCTGCCTCCTGAGTTCTGTGATTAAAGGCACTATGATTTTGTTGACTGTGTTTTCTTTGTCTGTAATTTGTATATCTCTTCCTTCTGTGCCCATGATTTGTAAGCTTTGTGTTTTAATGGTGTACCTTAGATTTTTTTTAAATAAAATTTATTCATTTAGTCATTTTATATCCTGATCACAGCCACCTTCCTCCTTTCCTGTCAGTCTCACCCTCCGACCCTTTTCTCCCTTCCCCTCTTCCCTTGTCCTCAGAAAAGGAGAGCCCTCCCCTCTACAAACCCACTCTAGCCCATCAGGACTTAGTATATCCTCTTCTGTTGAGGCCAGCGAGGTATCCCTGCTAGGGAAGATGATCCAAAAGCAGGCAACCAAGTCCATGTCAGGTATAACCCACACTCCCTTTGTTGCTAGGAGACCCACATGAGGACCAAGCTGCCCATCAGTTACATGTGTTCCGTGGGCCTAAGTCCAGTCCAAGCATGTTCTTTGGTTGGTGTGTCAGTCTCTATAAGCTCCTATGGGCTTAAGTTAGATGGCACTATTGGTCTTCTTGAGGGGTTCTTGTCCCCTCTGGGACCTTCTATCCTTCCCCACACTTCTCTGAAAGATACTCCTAGGGCTAATTAATGTTTGACTGTGGGTCTCAGCCTCTGTTTTGTTCTGCTGCTGGGTGGAGCCTCCCAGAGAAGAGTTATGCTAGGTTCCTGTCTGCAAGCATAGCAGAGTATCATTAATAGTGTCATGGGCTGGCTTTCTCCTACAGGGTGGGTCTCAGTTTGGGCCAGTCATTGGCTAGCACTCCCTCTTTTTGTGCTCCAACTTTATCCCTGAACATCCTGTGGGCAGGGTAGATTTGGGGTCGAAGGTTTTGTGGGTGGGTTGGTGACGTTCACTGGAAGTCCCATCTGGCTCGAATGTAGCCTGTTTAGTCTTCATGTCCCACACAGCTAGGAGTCTCAGCTAGAGTCACTCCCATGTCCTCCAGAGAGCCAACTCTGTCATGGGTCTGCAGCTTCTCTCAGAGATGTTGTCCCAGTTAGTTTCCTTTCTCTATCTTTACCCTCTCTCCTCCTACTCCCTCTGATTCTTATTTTCATTCCCCTCCCTACACCCTCCCCCACCCAGTTTTCTCTCTTCATCCACTTCCATTCTATTTCCTCCCTTGGGTTCTCCTTGTTACTTGGCTTCTTTGGGTCTGTGGATTGTAGTAAGGTTATCCTGTATTATATGGTTAGTGTCTATTTAAAAGTGAGCACATACCATATGTAAATCTGGGTCTGGGTTAGGATTATCTTTTCTAGTTCTATTCATTTGCCTACAAATTTCATGATTTCCTTGTTTTTAATAGCTGAATAGTATGCCATTGTGTAAATGTACCACAATTTCCCTATCCATTTTTCAGTTGTGGGGCATCTAGGTTGTTTCCAGTTTCTGGCTATTAAAAATAACGCTGCTATGAACATAGTTGAGCAAATATCTTTGTTGTATAGTGGAGCATCTTTTGGGTATATATGCCTGGGAGAGGTTTGACTGGGTCTTGGGGTGGCACTATTCCCAGTTTTCTAAACAGCACTGGATTGATTTCCAAAGTGATTGTACAAGTTTATACTCCCACTAGAAGTGGAGCAGCATTCACTTTTCTCTACATCCTCACCAGCATGTGCTGTCACTTGATTTTTTGATCTTAGCCATTCTAACAGGTATAAGATGGAATCTTGGAGTCATTTTGATTTGCATTTCCCTGATGACTAAGAACACTGAACATTTCTTTAAATGTTTCTCCACCATTCAGTATTTCTCTGTTGAGAATTCTCTGTTTAGCTCTGTACCTCATTTTTAATTGGGTTGTTTTGTTGGTGTTTAATTTTGTGAGTTCTTTATATTTTTTGGATATTAGCCCTTGGATGTAGGGTTGGTGAAGATCTTTTCCCACTCTGTAGGCTGTTGTTTTGTTCTATTGACAGTATCTTTTGCCTTGCTGAAGGTTTTCAGTTTCATGAGGTCCTGTTTATTGATTGTTGATCTTAGAACCTGAGATGTTGGGGTTCTGTTCAAGAAGTTGTCTCCTGTGCAAATGAGTTCCAGGCCCTTCCCAGCTTTTTCTTCTAACAGGCTTAGTGTGTCTGGTTTTATGTTGAGGTCTTTGATCCACTTGGACTTGAGTTTTATGCAGGGTGATAAATATGGATCTGTTTGTATTCTTCTGTAGACATCCAATTAGACTAGCATTTTTTTTGAAGACACTTTTTTTTTTTAAACCATTGTATGGTTTTAGATTCTTTGTAAAAAATCAGATGTCTCTAGGTGTGTGGGTTTCTTTTTGGGTCATCAGTTCAATTCCATTGATATCTGTTTTTATATGAATAGCATGTGGGTTTTTATTACTATTGCTTTGTAGTATATCTTGAAATAACGGATTGCACCCTATATCTTTCATGTCTTGCTTATACTCTTTATTAATTCGTCTGTTTTGTCTGACTCTGCTAATGTATCTTTCCTTTGTTAAATCCCTAAGAGTGTGCCTTCTGCTTGATTCAGCTGTGAATGAGGTTTCTGATATTTTTTATTTTATTTCTTGAGCTTTTTATTTTCAAAATTTTAATTCAGAAGTTACTGTCCCTTTTTTACCTTGTTGCAAATTCTTATAATTTTTTTTTAACTTCTTTGTCTGAGAGTTCATCTGTTTAACTCTCACTAGAAAATTTTACTGTGGAATCAGTCATTGTTGGATGAGTATATTGCCTTCATTTTTTCATGTCTTTTTTTTCATGTTTTTTTTGGGGGGGAATTGCATATTTGATATTAGGTCATTATTTTTATTACTATATTAATGACCTACCCCATTGTGATACAATACCTCTAAGTAGCACTTATGTAAGGAAGGGTTTACTTTACAGACATGGAGGCCGCAGCCCACTGAGGCAGAAAAGCTGTTACAGCAAGGGCCAGAGGTGGCTGTTGACAACATGTCTACAGGCAGTTATTAGAGCGTTGAGTGTGCTCTGCTCACTATCTCTGTATAGTCAGTCCTGCCACAGTGCCACCTGTAGCGTAGAACTTTCCACCTCAGTTTACCTACCATAGGCATGCCCAGACATTTATTTCCATGCTGAGTCTTAGTCTTCTTAAGCTGACAACCAAGATGAGCCCCCATATACCAAGTGCTTTCAGTTGGAGCACTTATACTTGAGCTCATGGTGATCCTCCTGCCTCAGTTGTGCTGGGGTCAACGGCAGGTTTCTTTTTTCCTCCCTCAAGCACATTCCTTTCTAATATCTTTTAAAGCAAAAGTTTCTCTATAAACTTCAGGAATGTAAGTTTTTGAAGTCTTAAAGTCCTTACCCACATGGCTGGAGATTAAGATGGATAAAGGGAGTGGAAAGTGATTGGAAAAAGTGAAGTTGTAGCCAGACTGAGGTGCAGTTTATGATGGACTGGAGATATAGCTCAGTAGCAAAGCCCTGAGTCCACATGCTCAGGCACTGGACATAGTCCCCTACACCTTCATAAACACAGAATTCTAACTGTAGAATCAACCACAAATGAAGGATAATCCCACTATGTGGGGGAAGAGAAATAAATGCAAAAAGACCCTTTTCTCAAAGGTCTCAGATGGGGGCTGAAATATAGGATAGTGGTTGATTGCATGCCTCATACAAGTTCTATCCTCAAGACATGCAAGGTTACACACACATACAGGCACACACACATAGACATATGTCAACAGTTGGCACTCTTGGTGATCGAGTGAAGCATCACTCAACAGAGGACATAGCCGTCAACCATTCTGAGGTGTTATAAATTTTTACCCAATTTTTTAAAGCCACACTTTTTTCCTCCCCTATCTTATGCCTTAAATTTCTTTGTTTTCAGAAATAGTTACTTTGAAGTTTATTGTCTTCATAAATCTCCAATATTTGTGTAAGATGTAAAAATTTGCCATCATGTTCCCCGGTAGTCATCTGTGTGTGATGGGCCAGAAGCGAAGTAAAGAGATGTGTGTGGTGAACAGTCAGGGAAAGCTTGGAGAAAACAGACATCTCAGTATTGATTGAGCATGTAGCAACTGCTCCCTTTTTGGTTTTCACCCAGCAGTGAGACACCTGGTCACATTAGATGTCTGGACCTAGTGTCTGGACCACATAGACACTTAAGAGCTCCAGTCCTTTGTCCTAAGCAGATCCTTGGAGCAAGTGTAGGCTGAACCACACTTACTAGACAAGAACTATTGATGTGATAAATTTTGCAACTTGACTTGTTATGTGACTCAACACAAACAAAGAAATTTTGTCAGGTACACAAACATGTTCCTTGTCAAAGGAGAGGTGATTCAGCCAGGCACCAGAAAAGGGTACTTACAAAACCTACATGGCTTGGATCACAATAGAAGCAAGAGATAAGAAACACCTTGTCCAGTTTGGGACCATAGTACGCATTTAAATTTCTTTGACTTTCCATTATGTTTTCTAAGAATGCTTTAGTTTTATAAAATGTGGATATTTAATAGCAACAGTTATGAATATTTATGAAATCATGCTACTCAGCACGTTTCCAGAAGGGCTGGGAATTTGAGTTTTGTACTATTTTGTTTTCTGTGTGCCAGGGAAGAAACGTAAAAGACTTAACTCAGTGTATTTTAATGGCAGCTTGAGTCCAATATCTTAGGCGGCATGATCCGCAATTCCTTTGACCTAATAAAAATGGACTGAGGAAAATGTATTCTTTTTAAAGAAACTGGTAAAATGAGAATGTCACTTGGTTCAGCTAAACCTCTGATAGTTATGGGTTCTTTGCATAGCCCTGAGTGTTTGCCCTCATAAGAATTATAAACATAAACTCACAATTATTCTTAAATTTGTGTATATGTGCATACATGTCTGTACACACACTGAGGGTTGAGTGTAGGGACTTCTGTATACTAAGTGTGGACTCTAACACTGGATCACACCTCCAGCCCCTGATAAATTTATTCAGTCAGTTAGAGACACAGTCCCACTCTGAGCCCTGGTTGGCTTAGAATAACAAAGATCCTGCTGCCTTGGCCTCCAGAGTGCTGCCACCACCAATTTTGCTGCCTCCTCCTCCTGTTTTATTTTATTCTGTTTGTTTAGATTATTTCATGTGTACAAGTGATTTCTCAAGTGTGTGTATTTGTGTACAGCTGTGTGCTGGGTCCCAGCAGAAGTCAGAAGAAAGCATTGGATTCTCTGAAACTCGAGTTACAGACAGTTATAAGCTGACATGTAGGTGCAGGGAACCTAACCTTGGTCCTTGCTACAAAAACAAGTGCTTTTCATTCACTGCTGAGCCATCTCTGCAAACCCAATCTTCCCCCCCCACCAGACTTTATTTGCTTGCATGTATGTTTCTATTTGAGTGAGTATCATATGTGTGTAGAAGAGGGTGTTGGATCCCCTGGACCTGGAGTTCCAGGCAAATACCTGACATGAATTCTAGGAGCCAAACTCAGGAGGAGCAGTAAATGCTCATAAGCACTGAGCCATCTCTCCAGCCCTGGATGTATGCTTTTTAATTGAAGACTATGAGGTTGTATTTTATTCTACATTGCAGAGGAGTGAAAAAAGCATACCCTATACTGTAATCTATTTTTTAATTCTGTGGCACTTTGAATAAGAATAGGCCTCATAGGCTCATATATTTGAATGCTTAGTCACCAGGAAGAGGCACTATCTAAAAGGATAATAAGATTAGGAAGTGCAGCTTGTTGGAGAAAGTTGTGTCACTGGAGGTGGGCTTTGAGATTTCAAAAGAGCATCTCTCTTTGAGCCTGCAACTAAGGAGGATATAGCTATCAACTAAAGCTCCAGGACCTGCATGCCACCATGCTTCCTGCTGTGATGATAATGGACTAAACCCCTGGAAACTATACGCCAGCCCCCAATTAAATGCTTTCTTGGTCATGCTGTCTTCTCATAGCGACAGAGCAGTGCCTAAGACAAAGTCTTTTAGATTTTTCTCTTTTATTACTTTCCCCACTAAACTAATTCAGAGGTTCAAAGCTGTTTTTTTGTTTACATTGCAATGTATAATATACCTTTGCCCCTCAACTTCCTAACACCCTCATGCCTAGCACTGGAGTAGTGTTTGTTAATCAGTATTATACCCAGTCTCCTTATTTTTCAAGTCCACTGTGAATACTTTTCAGTGCATAGAAGCTACTTCAGTATCTTCATGCCATGAATGATCTTTCTGTTCTAATAGTCTAACACTATTCTTCAGGCTCCCTCTGAAACTATTATTCCCAAATCTCCTTCTGAAATGACTTTCATTCTTTCATACTTCTCCTTATTTATGAACTTAGTCTTCCAGCCTCCTATTTAAAAAATTTAAAAATAAATAAACTGCCCCTAGAGAGTCACATCTCTAGCCTCAACAACCACTGGTACAGGAACTTAAAAATATATCCCCAGTCTTGAGTTCTGAACAGTTCTATGATGGTGATTTTTAATTATCTCTTTTGTTTCTAACTATGAGTCTTTAGATGACTCATACAGCCCAGCTCAAATTTATTCCTTATCTCCTGAGGCACATTTCCCCTAAACTATCCTAAATTAGCTCCTAAGCACATTATAATGGCTAAATGGCTCCTATACAGCCATTCCCTAAGTACTTCCTTATAACTCAGTATCCCTCACATATATATATATATTTGTGCCTTTTCCAGAAGGCTTATTCTCAGGCTACTGAGCAAGTTATTTTATGATTTATTAGCCAAAGTGAGACAGTTATTTATTAGCCTTCAGAGACAGTTAAGACAGTAAGAGGAAAGAAGAAACCAGAACATTAATACACATATGTTCACATGTCACCTGGCTATAGGTGCAATGGTTGCTCATTTCTGTGTGTGCTCTGTATAAAACACTCGATCCTCTTTCTCACCTGATCAAGGTCATCCATGAAGCTCCATTATCTCCATTGCCAATAGCTTATTTCTTCATCATTTGTCTTCCACAATCCTCATCTAAAATTTAATTATATATGTCCTATAAAAGACAAATACTTTTCTGCCTGTGTATTTTCTCATCTAATCCATCCTCTACACCATTGCAGAATGATGAGCAGATATTCCCTTCCATCTTACCCATCTTCAAAGGAAGGTCCGTTGTAGTTCATTATGGGCAGAGAATAGCTTCTTGGAACTTAGTAGTGTATCTTGGCAATAAATAATTAGCCCAAGGAAATGATCTGATATGAAAGCAAAGCACTTGACCTCAAGGCTATGACAGGCACCAGTGGAGTTAACTGGTATAGACCTGCTTTCGTGATCACAGAGTGGTTGATCAGTCTGATCAGGTCCCTTTGTTGAGATAGAGAGGAAGCAGAAGAGCTGGCTCAGGGATGAAGCCCTGGCGTAGTTCTGAGTTCACAGGGTGAATTACATCCATCTGTAGCTTCAGTTCCAGGAGACTTTTCCAGGCACTACATGTATGTGGCCCACATACATAAAACCATTACACACATAAATCAATTTTTAAGTAGCTAGATAGACTTTAGAAGGCTTGAAAGCCACAGGGTATGGAACCCCATTACATGTGAACTTTGGATTCCACCTTCCCTGTCCTTGAAAAGGGAAGTGCCTCCTGAATTACCTTATGAAGAAGCAGAAGCTTCAGGGCTTGTTGAGGGACACTGAAGCAAGACTACTTCTAGTCAAGAATAAAAATTGAGTAGCGGAGAGTTGTCTGAGAGGGTTAAGAGCACTTACTGCTCTTGCAGAGGACCTGCATTCTGTTCCTTGAGTCTGCATGGCAGCTCCTAGGCCCCTGCCACCTCACTTCCAGAGGATGTGAAGCCGCCTTGTGGGCTCCACAGGAACCTGCATGCACACTGTGTACTCATGCAGGCACACACTTAAATTTTTTAATGATTTTTTTTTTAAAGATTAGAATTGAGCTTTGCTTTTAGTCTTGTATGGAGATGTATCATTTCAACTTACTATGTAATAGTAGAGGGTAATTATTCTTTAATTAAATCATGGACTTTTCCAGGTCTTGGCAACAATCTGAGATATTATGAAAATTCCATGGGACCCCTTTGTCCAACAACTCAGTTAAATGTAACCCAATCCTGAGATTGGATGCTTTATTTGGTTACAAGAGATGACCAGTTAGAGCTCTGTCTTCCCCATTATTTTATGACTTCATTTAGATTGCCTTCATATATGTATGTATTTTAGGAAGCTTCTACTGTATTAGGTTTCCACACTACCTCTCATATGGCCCTTTATTTTAGCTTTCTCTCAGTATTCCCTCCTTTCTGTGTCTCTTGTCTTCCCCTCCCCACATGGTCTTCCTATCCCAGACCCCACCCACTCATAACTATTTCCTAATGAGAGCTGTCTGCTACCCAAGTCCCTTACTATCTGTAGCTAACCTGTATGTTTCTAGGGCAGTTTGGTTACTATTGATTTAACAGCTGATATTCACATATAAGCGAATACATACTACGTGTGTCTTTCTGGGTCTGGAATACCTCACCCAGGATGATTTTTTTTCTAGTTCCATCCATTTACCTGTGAGTTTCATGATTTTATTATTTCTAACAACAGAGTAATATTCCATTGTGCAAATGTACCAAGTTTTCTTTACCCATTATTCTGCTGAGGGACATCTAATCTGTTTCCATTTTCTGGCTGTTATGAGTAGAACAGCAGTTAAGCAAATACCTCTGTGGTAGGATGAAACATCCTTTGGGTATCTGCCCATGAGTGGTACAGCTGGATCTTAGGGTGGATCAATTCCCATCCTCCTGAGGAACCACCACACTGATTTCAGTAGTGGCCATACAAGTTTGCACCCTACCAGCAATGGACAGGTGTTCCCCTTGCTGCACATCACTGTCAGCATGAGCTGTCACTTGTGTTATTGATCTTAGCCATTGTGACAGGGAATGTCTTTCTGAAAGCACAGCTTAAACACAAAAAGCATTATTCTTAGTTTGTATGAACTCCACTGTGTTAGGTGCTCTCACATCGCTTTGTGCCTTTATGTTCATTGTGGCCTGTTCCTGAAATGGCCTAGAAAACAGAGATCTCTTTACTTCAGTATTGATAGTGTTCTAGCGATCTCCTTCTGGCTTCCCCTTAGCCTCCTAACCTTGTGTTCCCTGTTGAATGGATTCAAATGAGACATAGATCACAGTAGAGAAAATAGGCAGTATTTACTATAGAACTGAAAGAGTTGAGAGTAGGCAATGGCCAAAGCAGCCATAGCAGAGGAAAACTCTCACAGACTGAGTGTGGACAGTAGCCCAAGACCATCATAAAGACATGTCTGGGTAGGTGTTATACAGTTCTCTAAAGTCTCTGTAACAGACAGCTTTCCTCTGGGGTATTTTCTGCACAGATCATTGACAGGACCATTAGAATTAATTCTTTTGTTCTGTTTAATTAACTCTTAGTTTTAACAGCAGAGTAATACAATATTAGTCTTTGTTCTTTATCAGGACCAGAGATATAACTTATTTCCCAGCTTTTAAGCAAAAAGCATAAAACAGAGTAATTTCTTTTTTTAGTTAAAGAAAAAAGTCTGTAAAATAATCATGCTTTACCAGGAGAAAATACCCTTCTCTTAGAGCTTTAACAAAGCCTTGCTGCCTCCATGTTCCTTTCTTTTGAATGATGTTTCAAATTTTGTCAAAAGGTACTTGTGATTTTTTTTCTCTTTTCTTAAAATTAATGTTACTAAGGACACCAGAGGTGGGTTTCAAAATTCATGAGAGAGAAGTAACTCACTCCTTGGTGATTTTGAAGGCTTCTGGTTTTTCTTAATATTTAATTTTTTTATGTGTTTTGAGTGTCTGCATGTACGTATGTACACCATATGCATGCCTGGTGCCAAATGAGGTAGGAAGAGGCTGTCACATCTCCTGGAACTCTAATTATCTGCAGTTGAGAGTTTTCATGTGGGTGCTAGGAGCAGAACCCAGGTCCTCTGCGAGACCAGCAAGCATTTTTAACTGCTGGGATATCTCTGTAGTCTTTACTCTTCTAATTTTTAACTGGATGCCTAACAATATTGTTACCCTTTGCCCTCAAGCAAACCTCTCCCCTTAGAATTGTGGAGGCAATAATGCCACCAGCAACTGAGTAGTAAAGGAGAATTTTATTCTTCACCAAGAAAATGAGAAACGAGAAATAAACTTAAAATCAACTTCTCAGCCCATGGGGGTTGGAAGATTATAGACATAGGGTGAGAAGAAAGGGAATAGTCATCTATTAAAGGCGAGGAATTTTAATATCTTACTGGGAATCAGGAGATTTTTCTAGGAATTTGTGAACTACCTTTTTGCTAGCTGTGTTATACTGGAATGTGTTATTTAGTATGTAAGTGAGATTATAATGAAGTTAGATGCTGTAGGGTGGGGACCCTGGATCTAAAGGAGCTAATGACCAGCTGACATGAAGAGAGTCTTCCAGCCTACAAGCCTCTGTCATCCAAGATAACAAGACTAGGGCAGGCAGAATCCACATAGGCCACCTAGTCAGTACCCAGAGAAACTACATTCTTTAACATCCTCCTTCCCTGGTACTCCATTGGCCGGAAGATGCCTAGGCTCTGCTCCTACTGGTGTTTTAAAAACTGTTTTTGTGTTCTTTCTTATTAGATCCAAAACTATAGGACTAAGATTCTAACTATCATTGGCTGTGTATGTTTTAAGGGTAGCTGTGGAATCCCTCCCCCACAATTTAGACCTCATCCCCTTCTCAGTTACAGCCAGAGTACAGCTGCAGGTTGCTTTGGTAGCATTAAAAGTCTGGTTGCATAGCTCTAGCTCTAATGAGTTACTGTGGCTAATTTTTTTCAGATGGATGAAGGATTTGTTTTTTCATCTCATAATTAAGGTAGGCTTAAATATGTGGGTAACAAAGATCATATCAGTCTACAGTCAGATCCACATAAATTTTTCATTTCCATTATATAGAGCTACAGTTAGTAATATTAAAATAGCTCAGAGAGGCAATATTTTTCAGGCTACAGAGTTCAAAAACTATTTGATGTCTACCCTTAGGTATTTAAAATTGAAAGACAAGAAAATTAGGTATAGAACTGATTTTATTCAAAGTACATGTATATCAATATAAACTTAGTTTAACTTTAAAAAATTGAGGTTAATTAAAACCCAGCTAGATCATATAAGATGAAGATTTTTCCAATATACTTCTTATCCATAACAAAAAATCTCTGCCATTGCAGTAACTACGTGCTCTTGGAAAACAGCTTTTAGTCTTGGACATGAACAATATGAAATAGAAAACAGGAAAGTAAGAAATAGGCTCTTACAGATTTAAAACAGTCAATCCAAACTTGCTTGTGTGTCTTTAGAAAGGAGCATGCCTTGCAGAGCAAAGGTCAGGAGTTTTCAGTGTATAGTTGTGAAGTTAATTTCTTTTGCTGTAATCAATTCATCTAGACCTGTGATTCTCAACCTGTGGACATGACACTTTGGGGTATCAAACAATTCTTTCACAGGGGTCAAATATTTGATATCCTGTATATCAGATATTTACATTATGACTCATAACAGTAGCAAAATTACTGTTGTGAAGTAGCAGTGAAAATATTTTTATAGTTGTGGGTTACCACAACATAAGGAAATGCTTTAAATGGTTGCAGCATTTGGAAGGTTGAAAACCCTTATTAGACTGAGTAAAGACTTGAGCTAAACTTACTGTGAGGTCTCTTTATCCCACCCCAACCTCCATCCTTCTGCTTTATTCTTGGAATTACTTTGCTGCACTCCAATTCTCCACTGCCTAGCCATAAAGTCCAACTTCTTGGTCTACAAGAGACTTCACTATCTTAGGATTACTTTGTGTTTGTGCATGTCTAGTCACCACCTCTGCTAGCCCCTAAACGACTTGCCTTTGGCTGATGTAGAATGTCTCACAGCTATTCATGATGCATGTTGTAGGTGATTTCAGTGCATTCCCCATGCTGTTCCCATGTGTGGACTGTTCTTTACAAACCTGTCCCATCATTTAAGTCTCAGTGCCCACTGTCTGATTTTGGTTTCAACAACTAAAATGAGTCCCTTCTCTCTGTGTGCCTTCAGTTACCTCTAGTCAGATGTCAATCACTGAAACTCCAGTACAACTATGACTGTTAGGCCATATAGTTTAGCTCATGTCTCATATATCTTTTCATTCCATATACAACCTACTCCCTGACACTTTAATTCATCTTAAATTAGGTAAGCCCATTTGGCCTTCATCTATGCAAAGAACAAATCAAGAGATGACATAAAACATCATCAGATATGACTTAGCTATCACTAATAGAATAGAAATACAATAATATGAGGAACTTGAATCATAAAGATGAGCTTTGACTGATGAAGGCTAGAAAAAGTTATGACCTGTTGCCTCAGGTTAGAAAATAAATGATTGGCCCAAGGTTTCTCCCATAACTGACATCTTTCTTGCTACCTTGTTAACAAACTAAGCAAATGGGAAAAACAAAAGGGATACTCTTATTTACAAGTTCATCAGTTCTGGTGCTGTGTAACATTTACCATATAGGACCTCCCTTCTTTCCCTCTTCCAAGGACATTTGAATGATGTCAGTGTAACAAAATTACTTCATGATTTCTCAGCTTCTGCTTGTTATTGCCTCCTTCAAGTAATTCTTGAGACAGAATTACTTGCTTGTTTCTCTATATTTCCACCACACTGTATACATGCTATTGTAGCTGGCTAAAAATTAATGTAGGGCTACAAGTGGTGGAGCACACCTTTAATCCCAGCACTTGGGAAGCAGAGTCAAATGATCTTTATGAGTGAAATCATTAGAGGTAAATCTGGTCTACTGAGTGAGACCCTGTCTCAAAAAAATGTAAAATAATACCAGGACATGAAATTGTAGCACTTGGATGTCTAGCACAAACTGAACATCCAATGAGTGATGAATGATTCTTAGTGTAATAACATGGAGAGAGTCAAGATTGCTTATGCTACTTCTAGCCCCAGGGATTTCCACAGGAGGTAAGGAGAAACCACTAACTGAGTATATTTAATTTCAAACAGTATTTTCTGCTTCCTACAATACTGATGTCTGGCAAAAAGGTTATAACGAGTTCACTTAAACCCCTCCTATCAGGATGAGAAGGGAGGAGGCACTAACACAATGGCTGTCAGAATGCACAGATACTTAAGGTAATTTAATGGATTGAAGAGGTCCGTAGAACACCTATATTCTTTAATTTTTCCATTCAATGTTTAAGTGATATAAGACATTTAAGCAACTAAATGTTTAATTGGAACATTAAAGTTTAATTATCATTATACTCCAACTGAATTTGCTGTAGGAAAACTCTGGGTAATAAAATATCAATGGAACTAAAATCTGCTCTTCAGTTTGTTCCAGTTGGATCACTGACAAAAACCCTCTTTTCCTCCATAAATATCTCTCTATGTAGTGCAAGCTGGTCTTGAAGCCCTCTGGGTGATGCAAACAAGTCTTACAGGTGGTCTTGAACTCGAGTCTTCCTCTCTCCACATGCCAAGCATTCAGACTACAGGCTTGGTTATTCTGTGATTCTTTTTTTCTTCTTTCTTTTTTCTTCCTTTCTTTCTTTCCTTCTTTTCTTTCTCTTTCTCTTTCTTTCTCTCTTTCTTTGTTTTTTTTAGCTTTATTTTTAGTGTGTGTTTTTATTTTTGCCTGCTTCTATCTTTGTCTACCATGTATGCTGTATTCATGAGGCCAGAACCTAGTATTGAATCTTATGCAATTGGAATTACAGAAGCTACAGGCAACAGAATCCTGGTCCTTCGCAGGAGTAGCAATAGCTCTTAGCTGCGGAGTCATCTCTCCAGGGCCTGTTTGTAACTCTTGACAGCTAACAGACAACATGCAGTATTGTCCTCTAGCCCGTCCAGTCCTGGAGCTCTCCATCTGCTACTTCAGCTTTCTGTGTACAGGTATTGTGGTGTGTACCACCTCTCATAAAACAGGTCCAGGACATGCCATGTGACTCCAACCTGTGCCATTTTTAGAGACAGTCTTGAAGGCATGCTTTTAACAATGCTGGCTCTCCACTATGATCCAGTGGATTCAGTGATTTTCCCTGCTTGGAATTACTAATTGTATCAGAGTAATGTTTTTTGGCTCTATTTATTTAGGCTTTATATGCTGCTGAGATATACATAAGTTTGTAAACCATAGTTAAAGTAGAAAATTGACTGTAAAACAAATCTGAGATTCTTTTTTTTAAGGGACATTAGTAAATTTAGCTTTAAAAGGTGTCCATCCTGTGACATACATACATACATATGTGTGTATGTATACAGATCCAAGGGCACAGGCACAGGAAAAACACTGGACTTGATTTTTGTTCACTTTTGTAGCTCCTCATTAATAATGACACTAGTGTAATAAAGCAAACAGAAATACAGTTGACTTATCAATTTATGTGTGTACAGATATTGGTATATTTATTTGGCACATTTATGCACCAGATGCTGGAGTTTGTAAATCCTATATCTCTACTGTATTTGAAAGTAGTCATATAGGCATTAAAAGAAAAGAAAAATAGATATCTGATTATTCAGAAGTAAATATGAATAGCTACTGTCACTGTTTCTACAGGAGAAAACATTTCTATGCTTTCTGACCAGTTACTCTTAGCTCTTTCAACACTGGTCTCAGAACATGAAAATAATATTCTTGACTGACTTGAAATTATATTATTACATGAAGAAAGGCAAAACAGAATGTGAGCTTTAGCTTCTTTTTGGCCAATTATCAAACATATTCATCTAAATGAGGGAAAACTTTCACTTTAATATCAGTCATTAAATAAGCAGAATACATTACAATAAAATTAGTGATCTCAGCCGATAAGCCTAACAGCAAAGTGACTACAGGAGAAAAGAATAACCCACATGCTTTCCTGTGGCTATCACCTCAGGGTCTGTTTCTCTGGGTCTGCCAAGCTCTGACAGGTTGTTATGCTTCCAAGGGCTCATGGTGCTCTGCAGCAGAACTGCCCAAGTGGACACAGAAAGGCATTGTTCCCGCTTACATGGTAAGCACTTTGTTAGATTCCTAATCACTTTTTATCTAGAACACTGTTCCAGGCCACATTTTTCTCAACAATGCTTGTAATGTGTTGTGCTCTACAAGTAGAAACATATTTCCAGACGTCATATGTACACATTCAAATTGGAAGCTAGCCAGACATCATCCACAAGCAGAATGGGATACAAATTGCAGGAAGCGTCATGTATGACGCCAGGCCCATGTAGACAATAGACACTAATCCCAAGACAGCTGAAGCAAGACAACTTCTCTGATCACGAATGATTATCTTCACAGTCTCATAAAACTGGAAAACAAAAGTTAAGACTATTAGAACCATGGCTAAAAAGAAATACATACACCACTAAGTAGTCTTCCCAGTTGTTTTGAGTTCAGCAGGAAAACTTTGTTTCCAGTGACTTATGAAATAATACTCAGAATGTTATAGAAAACTATAGAATGAATCACGTAAAAGTTACTCAGCATTAAAGATTAACAACAGCATTAAATTAATTAATTTTAATTAGCATATTCTCAAATTAACCTAAGGAGGAATTTTCTAAACTTGAGTTAAAACAAAACAAGAACAGAAATTAGGCAATTCTTCTACTTCACTACCCTAAAATTTGATGAAATCAGTCATATTTTTTGTAACTCTTACAGTCTAAAGACAGTTAGTCACACTGGGTTGCCATAGCCTCCTGGAAATAATTGCCTCCTGGAAATAAAGGGATTAAGGGATAACCTTAAGGGATAGCCCTGAAGATAACCTATACCTTTCATGTAGAAGAATAGTGTTCTTCTCTATACTGCATAAAAATAAGGTGTACAGTGATTATCACTACTATATTCTTGACAGTTATCCTTTCCATTGGTACAATTAACAACTGTCATTTTCATGTGAGTTTTGCTATTCATTCTAGACTTAAGATCCTTTTTTAAAATATGGTCTTGCGGTGTTAGTCAAGTTGACTCAGAACTCCAGGGCTTAATGAAATTTCCTGAGCAGCTGGGAAAGTTTCTAAAGTCCTTACTTTTTAAGATTTATTTTTATTATTTTTAATTATAAATGTGTGTATCTGTGTGTGGGTATGTGCACATAAGTGCAGGTACCCATAGAGGCCAGCACATCAGAAACACAGCCCCACACCTGGAGCTAGAGTTATAAGCAGTTATGATCTGCCCAAGGAGGGTGCTGAGAACCAAAGTTGGGTCCTCTGCAAGTGCAATATGAACTCTTAACTGCAGCCCTGGTTTTTAAATTCTTTGTTTTCATTGCTTTGAGACAGGCTCTCACTATATTATCCCTGGTTGCCTGGGACTTACTGTCTGGAACAGGATGGCTTTGAAATATAAGTACCTAGAATTCTGGGGGGCCAAAGGTATGCACTACTGTGCCTGGCTAAAATTCTAAATTATTGATGAACGCAATAAGCAGGCCTACTACAGTCAGGACCTCATAGTGATATCTCAACTGAGGACCTACCACAGATGTAGAAGCAGTCCTGTAAGATTCCATTACTGATATAAATGCATTCTGTGTACAAGTAAATAGCCTAATGATATGTGTAAAATGTCATTAAGCCAAGCTTGACCATGCTGTTTAGTCCATATGTGAATGGAAGTCCATCTCTATTCATAGTTCTAAATAATAATATCTAAAGAAATATGCAATAACCTATTAGCCATCCAAGTATTATCTACAGGACAGACAGCAAATGTGTCTCTTTTACTAAACTAATAAGATATAGAATAACAAGTGCTTTGTCATGAAGTGGTTAAAGTCAAGCTGAATAGGGATCTGAGGTGGTATCTCAGCTAGGGAAGTACCTGCTTAGAATGCATGAAGCTAAGGATTTAACTCCCAGTACCACAGAAATGAAGTGTGGTGATGCATACCTATAATCCTGTCACTTGGGAGATGGAGGTAGGCATATTGGAAGTTCAAGGTCCTTCTTGCCTATCTACAGTTAGAGGCCAGCCCAGGACACAGACCTTGTTTCTCTTTCCTGTGTGTGGATGCACATGAGTGCATGAATGAACATGTACTCTGTCCCTTTCTCTCTTTGTCTCTCCCTCTTTTTCTCCCTCCCTACCTCCTTTCCTTTACCTCCTTACTTTCCTTTCCTCCTTCTTTCCTGCCCCCTACTCTGTAGCCACTTGGCCATCATGCCAGAAAGGCTAGAAATGTAGCTCAGTAGGTAAGATTGCCTAGAGTGCAGGACATCCTAGGTTTGATCCTCAGCACTGTATAAATTGGATGTGAGACATGACTAGGGGATGTAGAAATAGGATCAGAAGATCAGAAATTCAGGGTCATCCTCAGCTAGATTGGGAGTCTAAGGTCAACCTTAGCTACATGAAGATCCTGTTTAAAAAAAAAAAGAATAGGAAATGTATAGAAGGTGTCAAGAAGTTCACTTTTGTAAACATTGAGTCACTTGTAAAGAGGTATCTGCATTCATTCTAGCAATGACAAGTTAGACAAAACATTATTAGTAGAAAAAGCATAATGAACAAGAAAAGTTAAAGAGACTTTAATTTTGCAATAATCTGACACTGGATATCAGTTTTAAAATGCCTCAATTTTATGATTTCTAAAAAAAAAAAAAAAAAGCAATATTGGAAGAGAGGAGTGGAAAGAATATAAGAGCTGGAGGATGGAAAGAGTGACATGAAAATGCTGTCTCCTGGTCACAGCACAGCTAGGCACTCACAGCAGCTGTGCCTGCCTACACTGAGCTAGGACACCATTCCTGCATGGCAATACAGGCAAGTCTTAGAAGGTCTTGGGAGGCCCTAACCCTTCCTGAGACAAAACAGGAAAGTTAATAGGTAATGAAGGAGAGGGTGTCAATTCTTCATTTGCTAGTTGTCCATACTCCAATAAATAACTCCCAACCCATGCTTATACAAATAACCTTAACTGCTGTGGTAGTTTGATTAAGAATGTCCCTCAGTGGCTCATGTATTTGAATGCTTAGTCATCAGGGAATGGCGCTACTTGAGAAAGGATAGGAGGCGTGGCCTTGTTGGGATAAGTGTAGCCTTATTGGAGGAAGTGTGTCACTGAGGGTGGGCTTTGAGGTTTCAAAAGCCCAAGGCAGGCCCAGTGGCTCTCTGTTCCTCTGCCTGCAGATCTGGATGTAGAACTCTCAGCTGTTTCTCCAACAACCTAAGTGCCTGGTTGCCACCATGCTTCTACCACAATAATAATAGACTAATCCCACTAAGTGCTTTCCTTTATAAGAGTTGCTACACTCCTCATGTCTCATCACAGCAATAGAACACTGGCCAAGACACTACTAAACTCAGTGATTCACAGACACAAAAAGCCATGAAAGTCAGAGGAGAATTTGTGAAGTAGAAGTGGGTCAGCTGGAAGAAAGAAGTTTTAGTAGGAGGAGGTATGTGATAAAAAAATATACATCCATGAAATTGTCAGTTTTAAGAAAAAATAAGAGAATTACAGAAGATATGAGAACATCTCACAAAAATGTAAAGGCTCTTGTTCAGTGCATTTTTAAACTTTTTATTAGAGAGGTATGATTGTATATGCCAGTGCCATAACACCTGTGTGAATGCAAGAGGACAGCTTTTGGACGTTGGCTCCCTCCTTCCACTATGGAGTTCAGAGATAGAGCTGCAGTCATCACATTTGAGCAGTAAGCACTTGGACCCAGTGAATCTCGTCACTGGCGTGAAGTTGAAGTTTTTATAAACTCAGATTTGAGAAGAGATGGCTTTGCCGTGCTGATCTAAGATGAGAAAGCTGTGAAGAAGACTTCAACAGTCAGACCCAGAAACAAAGAATGATTTATGTTTCTAGAAGGTTGAAACCATGGAGCTAGAGAGATGGCTTAACAATACATGCTGAGACCTTGCAGAGGTCTCAAATTCATCCCAATACTGACTTCCAGATGACTAACAACCTGCCTGGCACCTCCCAGGATGCCAAGTCTCTGGCCTCCAAGGGCACCTGCAGTTATGCCCATATGCACACACATACATGTAATTAGAAACAAAAAAGGAAAAATCTTTTTTAAAATGTCAAAGTAGAAATAATATACTGATGCCCCTATTATTAAAAAAAAAAAAAAGCTCTTAGAACATTTGGGTGAGAATTTTTTCCTGAGGAAATCTAGTCTTCTAGGCTGGGTCTAGATTGTTAGGTCATGGACAGGGAAACAGAAACTCAGTTGCACTGGAGAGTATGCTGCCCCACTAATATCTCCAAATTAGAAACCACCCAACTAGCTCTTGATGTGATTAATATTTTACTGCTTGTAAAAAGCACTTGTACCTTTTTTGTGTTGAAAAAGGTAACACAGTGTCACTTGTGTGGTATGAAAGGGCAAGTCTCACTTTGGAAAGGAAAACTATTTTTCCTTACAGCAATGATTGGCTTGGTTCTTAACTAAATCCATCCTGGCTTCTTTTGCATACCTTTGGAGCTAATGTTTGTAAATGTGGAGAAGTTTACCTCTAAACAGGCCTTGGCTAAAGGGGGAGACTCTTGAATCATTGCACTGTATCATAATTGTATTTAAATTTGCCATAGAAAATGATTCCTAGAGTAAGTTAATTCTGGTTCAGTTAAAAAAAAATCTGTAAGAAGTTTAATATAGCAACATATAAAAGTCCAATAGCTTCACTTTCTGCTGTGTCAAAAAATTACTCAAGGTATGTCAATTAAATCAAGACTATAGAGTGTGATTGCTTGTTCTTCGTTTCAAAAGCATCTAAACATACAGAATATCACCAAACCTTACTGTGTGGTTGACCAGGATCCATTAAGAGGAGCAAATGTTAGCACCCCCTTTAATAATTATAGTCAAGGCTGAGAAGCATCCATTTGCTAATGAAGTGCAGGATTAAAAACATAAACTATCTTTTGTGAGTTAAGTAGTTTTTTTTTTTTTTTTTTTTTTGAGAAATAATCTCCTTCCCCTTTGGATTTGTAGCTTACTTCATCAAGTTCTAATACTTGGGTGCCACTCCCAAGTAGGGATAAAAATTACCTTTCAAAATGTAAGGGCCCTGAAAATGAATTGTTTTCATCTCCGGGAACCTAAAGTCCAACCTACCTTTGGGGCTAATGGCTAGGAGATACTTAACAATGAATGAGGATGGGGATTAAAGTTACAACACCAGGGAAAAACCTGTCTGAGGCAAACATGGAAAGAAAGGGAATGTCCTCCCACCAGGAATTTTGAGCCTATAAAGAAAATTCACTTTATGCGCCTAACAAGGAGAAAACTGGACGCCTTCCTGTCAGGTGCACTTCTTGGGGAAAGTTCCAAGTCCCTCGCCCCAGATGTACCTCCTGTGTGCAGACCAGGATGACTAGCACAGCATAACAGGAATCACTGGAAGCGGTCTGTGTGGCCACACCCTTTTACTGGACATTTTGAGGATATCCTTTCTGCTAGGCAAACTGCCTTTGTTTACCAGACCTCCCCTAGAAACACTATAACTCTTTACTTAATCTAGAACTCATTAGTGAGGTAGGGGTTGTCCCAAAGGATCACGGATCCCGGCCCCAGCTGCCCCGGGTCTCATACCTTCTCAGCCTGCGGACTGATCCGAGCACCGTATCTGCAGTAGGTCACAAAGTGTTCACAGTTGTTCCACAGTAGGCTGTAGGGGGTCAGCCCCAACTGCTGCTCAGCCCTGCGTGCCACCTCCTCGTTGAGCAAGGACTTCTTCTTGAGAGTCTCGTCTAGGTGGTTAACGAGGATGTCTGCTCCGTAGGCAAAGTCCTCTACTGTGTCCACACGGATGCTGGCCACCTTGCAAATGACACCCGGGATTAGACGCTTGTTGGAGACCACCTTCTGAGTGCGTCCCTTGTCATTGGTCAGGACCAACAGAATGTCGGGCATTAAATGGGCGACACGGTTGTCGCCTAGGTAGATCCCATAGTGGGTGAAATGGGTCCGTGACACCTCCAGCACATCGCCGCGGAGGAAAGAGCTGATTTCATAGGGACGGTTCCTCCCTGTGCCTCCTGGAGCGCACTCGCTAAAGAGCTTGAAGTTGGAGATGAGAAGCAGCTTCTCCAGGAGGAGGGACACCGCTTCCAGCATCTGGTTCTTCATCCTGCAGGGACCAGAGTTCTGCACGGGCCGCACCTGGGCTGTGCACGGCGAGCTCACTAGACTTCGGCGCTGTCGCTGCTCACCTGCGGACCGGAACCTCGGGGGCCGCCCAGGGTCAGGAGAGTCTGAGAGCGGAGGAGGAGAAGCCACGAGCCTGGCGCAGCCACGCCGTGCTGGAGGTCGAGAAGGCGAGGAAGTAATGCCGGGCTCCCTTGGGAACAGTGGTGGCCCCGCTTGTAAAGCTGGAGAGGTAGGGCACCCGAGGGCGGTGCTCCGGGAGAGCTCTTCGCTGAGGCTTTTATAGAGGTGCAGAGGGCGTGCCGAATGTGGTCACAGGCCGGAGAACACGGATTGGGCGCGGGCGTTCTGCACCCTGACTTCTCCAGGGCTCTGCCTCACCCAAGACCTTTAAACAGCCCACGTGGGGTAGGAGATGTCAGAGGCGTGGCCGCGTGAAAGGACGATTCTGCACCTGTCGCGAACGGAGCGCCTTTCTTGGCGAGAAGTGAGAATCCAGCTGTAACCGGTATTGCTAACAGTGGCCCTCGGGTTACTAAAGAATTTGCTTTGATTCTACACAGTGCCTGCGCAGCGAAGGCCTGCGGAGCCTACCTAAGTTGATCTCTGCAGTTTTAGACACACGGCGGCCAGGTGCTCTCTGGTGACTCGCGGAGAAGTGGAATTGCTCACCGTGCATCCCGTCCCCCAGCGCGTGCGCGCGACCGGAACCCCTACAGTCTGGACGCTCCACGGCTCCAGCGCCTGTTGAGCGCGCGCCTTCCAACGGTCATCAAGAAACCCCAACGTCCTCCAACAAAACCGGAGTGTCGCCAAGTTTCTTTGATGCAAGGGTCTTAGCTTTGCGTCATTCATCCAGCTGTTGTGGCTTTTTCGGTAAAGCGCTGCCGCCAAGGGAGACTAAGGAGAGCTGATGGCTGCACTGCTCTTTTGACTGGACCGCGCGCGCTTTGCAGCAGACCCCGGCACAGTCAAGGGTGCTAGGAAAGCTGGTGCCTCCGCTGGGCTGGGCTCTGGGGTGCTCAGACCCTCGTGAATGTCTGTGCTAATGTATTATGTACATGATTAAATTCCGAGGACAAAGGCCACAAGGGCAAGCCAGCCTAGCACCAGAAGACTCAGGAGCTAAGTTCAGGGCTAAAGCTGAGGATCCCCATCTCCCATGAAGGAACCTGGAC
This sequence comes from Meriones unguiculatus, assembly GCF_030254825.1. Taxonomy (NCBI): domain Eukaryota; kingdom Metazoa; phylum Chordata; class Mammalia; order Rodentia; family Muridae; genus Meriones; species Meriones unguiculatus. The sequence continues at coordinate 186,663,050 of NC_083350.1, forward strand.
CAGACTGAGGCCTGAGGCCACCACTCCATGGAGTACTGGGCCTTTGCTCCCAGGCCTGTCTCTTTTTTGCAAAATTCCCTGAAATAATTATCATAAGCCTTTATTATTGTGTGTGCATAGCAGTGTGGAGAGCAGAAGACAACCTTCTGCAGTTTTCTACTGTGAGCTCAACGTAGGCTATGAGTGATCTGATCTGTCTCTGTCTTTGCACTTTTGTTCATCCCACAGGGGATTGTAAATCTCACTGCAATGCGCTCCCCCTCCAAGGAGAAAATACATCAAAGGCATCGAAAGAGGAAGGTGGGTAAGAGGAAATAGGCATGATCTTCCATCCATCCATCTATAGTCATGTGTCCCTTACTGCCTACCTGCTATATGCCATGCACTGTGCCCTGCCTGGAGGTTCAACAGAATCAGCCTGTACTTGTTCCCACACCATGTCACTTTCACTTCTTTTTTCCACTTATATTTGACAAGTTGTTTTTGCTGGGATAGAGGGAAAGGGCTATGTGAGGTAAGTGCAGATTACTAGAAAGCTGCCTGAGGTGTGTCCAGAACAGCCCATGGTAGCAGAGAACTGGAGAAGGCTGTCCTCTGATCTCCACAAGGGGTCCTGTGCACACACAATAATGAAGGTATCTAATAGATTATTTCAAGGAATTATGCAGGAAAGAGACAGGCTCAAACAGAAGCTTTTACTTTGTTTATTTAATTGAAGATTCCATGAGGGTATATGAGCATTAAAGGGGACGAAATTAGGGAGGGAGAGAAAAACATAGCAATAAGAACAGCTTAACTGCTTGGCGTGGTGATTCCTGCCTTGTAATCTTACCACTCAGGAGGCAGAAGATGTCTGTGGGTTAGAGACCAGCCTGTTCTACATTGTGAGACCCAAGCCAACCAGGGCTATATTGAGGACCTGTCTCAGAGAAAAGGGGGAAAGAAAAACAGCATGACATGTATATTGGAGGGAAGGAGTGGGTTCAAACTATAGAGAGAACCAGGGCAAAGGAGAGGCTTTGCTCACCTGACAGGAATGGAGGAAGGGGATGCAAAGTGTAAGATGGACGGGTGTAGTTCATCTGAGCATGTGAGGATCTGGGTTCCATCCCCAGTACTAGTTAAACAAAAGATAACCCTCCCATTCCCCATCTTGTCCTATAGATTCTGCAGAAGCTACCAAACCTAAGTGGTGTTAGGATGCACTAGGCTGCAGAGGTCTGATGTCTGATGCAGAGGAAACTCAGGGAAATTGTGGTGAAGACAGACAAGAGGATGCCATTTGCTTACATTGTGATGTTAACAGGAAAATGAGAGACCACTGAGTCTTGTCTTAACAGCACGTGTGCCTTGTCCACATCTGTTAGAAGGGCCTTTATTTCTTTATTCATTGGTTGATAGTTCACTCTTACTAATATCAATCTTTAGGATTAAATCAGTTCTACGTGAGGTGCTGGTGGAAGAATCATGATGATAGAAATTATGGAAAAAATGGGCTCTTCAAGTACTTCATCAAAATTATTTATTTAGAAATGGTCTCACTTGTAGCCCTGGCCTTAAGCCCACAGAGATCTAGCTGTCTGCTTCTGACTCTCAGATGCTGGGATTAAAGGCATGTGCCCACCATGCCCAACAAAAATTTAAACAAATCTTTATTATATAAAATCATTCATAGAATAAAATTATATGCAAAAGTTGATTTTTATGTTGCTTAAGCATATGTAATATTAAAAATTGAGCAGCCAATTCATAAGTCACCTTAAGAGTCAAGGAAAAAAGTAGGTTGTTATAACATTTTACCAACTAAAAGGACTAGGAAAGTCTTTATTATGAAAGAAACCCACAGCCTTATGTGGAAACATTAGATGTATATATAGGTATATAACATAATAAGATACTATTTTTCTATTTTTATTTTATTGAAAACACTTTTCACACAATATATTCTGATTACAATTTCCCCTCCCTCAACTCCAAATTTCTCCCCCAGCTAACCTCCTACTTTCATCCATGCCCCTATTGTCTTTCTTAGAAAATAAACAGGCACCTAAAGAATAATAATAGATAAAATTAGCTAAAACGAAACAAACAAATTGGAATAGGACAGAACAGAAGAAAAAAGCCAAATAAAAAAAGCATAAAAAACACATATTAGTGTACAGACATGCATATTCACACATACAGAAATCCCATAAAAACATAAAACACTTATTTACTCAAAAGACCTATGAAGTTAAAAAAAAAATCACAAAACATTATGAGACAGAAGCACCTCCAAGAATGCCATTGAGTTGGCTTTGTGTTAGCCATCCACCACTGGGTATGGAGCATTGTTAATTTGGATTTTCTTTCATCACCTTTCAGTTAACTGGCTAAGGGTTTGTCAATCTTATTGATTTTATACAAGAATTGATTCTTTGCACTTTTTCTTTGTTTCTGTTTTATTGATTTCAGCCCTTAGTTTGGTTATTTATTGCCATCTTCTCCTTCTGGGTATTGTTTATTCTTTTTATTTTAGAGCTCTCAGTTCTATTAAGTTATGTAAGACCCTTTCAACTTTTTTTTTTTGTAGGTACTTAGTGCTATGAACTTGCCTCTTAGAACTACCTCTATTGTGGCCCATAAGTTTGGGTATGTTGTATTTTCATCTTCATTCAATTCTAAGATATTTTAAAATTTCTTTATTGATCCATTTTTCATGGAAGTTGTTCAGTTTCCATGACTATTGTTTCTGCTGTTATTGATATCTAGCTTTAATCCATGGTGGTCAGATAGGATGCAGGGTGTTATTTCAGGCATCTTGTGTCGAGACTTGCTTTGTGTCCAAGTGTGTGATTGTTTTTAACAAAATCTCAGTTGTTCAATTTTACCAATAAAGACTCAGGAGCCAGATGCTGGGGTGAAAGCCTGCTGGCTCAAAGAGGCAAAGAAAACACCCCGCTGACTTCCTCCTCAGCCAACACCCCAAAAAAACATTTTCTCCATGTTGTCTCAAAACCCCTCAAAATGAATGTTTCTCTGTTCAACTTCTGTGCATCTCTCTATCCATCCTTCTTTCTCTTACTCTCTATGGTTTTTTCTATGTTCACTCCCTGTCAACTGGTTGCTTGCTCCACCTATTGACCTGTGGTTGACTTTATTTAACCCTGTTCAAGCAAAAAGCTCTTGGATTCCTGGTGTGATCTGATAGACTAAGATCAGAAGGAAGGAGAGGAGGACCTCCCCTATCAGTGGACTTGGGGAGGGGCATGCGTGAAGAAAGGGGAGGAAGGGTGGGACCGGGAGGAGAGGAGGGAGGGGCCTATGGGGGGATACAAAGTGAATAAAGTGTAATTAATAAAATAAAATTTTTAAAAAAAAGGTGTATGCCCTAGAACTGAGCCACACCACAACAACAAACAGGTTTTTCCAGTAAGCAACACAATCTTGGAGTTCACAGTGTGATCAAATATCCTGCAACAATCAATTCTGGAGAAGGTTCCATGAACTTCTGAAAAGAAGGTATGTTCATTTATCCTTGGGTGAAATGTTTTATAAATATGTTAGGAGATTTTGGTTTATGATGTCATTGAGCTCCATCACTTCTCTGTTTGTGTCTGGATGACCTGTCTATTGGTGAGAGTGGGTATTAAAATCTTCCACTATTACTGTGTGAGGGTCAGTATGTGATTTAAGCTGTACTAGTATTTCTTTTATGAAATTGGGTAACCTTGTGTTTGACACATAGATGTTAAGAATTGCAATGCCTTCTTGGTGGATTTTTCCTTTGATGAGAAGATAGTTTCCTTTCCTATCTCTTCTAGTTAGTTTTGGTTTGAGTTCTGGTTTGGGGTTTTTTAATATTAAAATAATTACACTATTTGTTTCTTGGATTCATTTGCTTGGAATATTTTTTCCATTCTTTTTATCCTCAGCTGTTATATATCTTTAATGTTCATGCTATTTCTTGCATACAGCAGAAAGATGGATCCTGTTTTCAAATCCAGGCTGTTAGTCTGTATTTCTTTATTGAAGAAATTGCAACTGTTGTCAGTGAGAATTGTCAATGAGCAGTGTTTGGTGATTCTGATTTTTTGTTGTAGTGTGGCTTTTTCACTTCTCTTTTATTTGCTGGTCTGGGTTTCCTTGAGCGTGGTTAACCTCCTCAGGTTGATGGTTTCTTTCCAGTAGAGTTGGGTTTATAGATACATATTGATTAAATTTTGTTTTATAGAATGTCTATCTCCATCTGTTGTGATGGAAAATCTTGCTGGGTATAGTAGTCTGGGCAGTCATCTGTGATCTCTTAGAGCTTGTAGAACATCTGTCCAGGCCCTTCTGCCTTTTAAGAGTCTTCATAGAGAAGTCAGGTGTTATTCTAATAAGTCTATCACCATATGCTACTTGGTCTTTGTTGCTTGCAGCTTTAATTATTATTATGGGGGGGGTGTATGTAGAGTATTCTGATTATTGTGTGCTGTGAGGAGATTCTTTTCTGGTTCATTTTCTTTGGTGTTCTGTATGCTTGTTGTACCTTGGCAGGCATCTCCTTCAGGTTAGGGGAATTTTCTATTATGATTTTGTTGAAAATATTTTGTGTGCCTTTGACCTGAGTTTCTTCTACTTCCTTTATTCGTCTTATTCTTAGATTTGCTATTTTCATAGGATCTTTTTAATTTAATGTTTTCTTTGACTAAGGTATCTAGTCTATCTTGTCTTCATTGCCTGAGATTCTCTCTTTCATCTCTTGTATTCTGTTGGTGAGGCTTAACCTCTAAGGATCCTGTATGAGTTCCTAAAATTTTTATTCCGAGTTTTCTTTCAGTTTGGGTTTTATTCATTGACTTTATTTCCACTTTCATGTCTTGAACTTTTTTTATTTCACCTGCTGTTTTTTGTGTTTTCATAAATTTCATTAACGGATTTATTTATACCATCTTTAAGGACTTCTAACTAAAACTATTTCATAAAAGCTATTTCAAAGTCCCTGTCTCATGCTATAGCTAAATTTCATTTCTCAGGGTCTAGTGTAGTAGAATTGCTTTGTTCTCATGGAGACATATTATCCTGGCTGCTACTGTCTTTCTAAATAATTCCCAGGAGTCTAGGCATCTGGGTTTGGACTGATTATAATTCTAGATGCTGATATCTGGTCTTGTGTTTGTTGGGTAGGTATTTAATTCCTTGGTTTCTGTTGCCCTTTTTGGTTTTTAGTAGAGTATGGTGGTTGTAGGTTGTCTGATTCTGGAGACACTGCCACGCATGGCAACTGGGGGTCCCAGGTTAGACCCTTTTTTCTGATTCTCTGTGAGAATCTGATTCTCAGTGAAGCAGCTAGATATATAACTCAGGAACATTGAACATGAAATGAATGTCAAAGCTGAACTCACTCAGGATGTTCAACCCTGAAATGAAAAGGACCTAAACAATAGAGAAAGGAGACACATTTTCTTTTAGCCTTTAATTTGCCATAATAATAGATTTTTGAATATTTGAAAAAAATGTCCAAAAAATTCCCAAATGATCTTCACCCAGATTCTCCAGATCTTGCTCTATCCTTTACCTATATATGTGGACAAATGTGTGCACATACATTCTTTCCAACCTACTGGCAAGTTGGTGTTATCCTGCCCTTTACTGTATTCCCTCAAAGTTGAAAACATCCCTTTACATAATCACAGAATTATCAAAGTCAGAGAGTTATCAGTGATATAATCACCTAATCTGCAGGCGTGCACTGAATTTTCTGATTGTTGTAGTAGTCACCTTTGCAGAAAACACAATCCGTGGTGTGTTGCCACCCACTTTTAGTCCTGTGCCTTTGTCATGATATTGACATGTGGAGGAATATAGAGCTTCTGTTAGTTTTCTCAGACATGAGTTTGTGTTTCATGTTTCCCCATGCAGAGCTTCAGACAGTGTTTTTTTTGTTGTTGTTGTTTTTGTTGTTTTGTTTTGTTTTTTGGGGTTTTTTTGCAGGAATGCCACAGGAGTTGTTTTGTGTCCTTTTGAATGTGTTAGCTGTGGATGTTGATTTTCCCTGACATCCAGGATCTGAGAAGACCCCAGTGCCGCCCTGGAGCTGCTGGAGATAGGGTGGTGCTCCCAGTCAGTCCTCAGGCTGCCTCTCTTTAAAGTTTATTTATCTCAGAGTGGATATGCCACGTGTGTGCAAGTGCCCACAAAGGCAGAAGGGTGTTTCAGATCTCCTGGAACTGGGAGATTCCCTTTGGTGCTGGACCTAACTCTGGTTTTCTGCAAGAGCAGCAAGTGTTTTTAACTGCTAAGTGATTATTCCAGCCCTTTAGCTATCTTGTAGTCTCAACTCTGCTTCCTGACCACATCAAATGGGAACAAGCCCCTTAAACTGGGATTCTTTTTTGAGATACTGTCTCTTGTAGCCCAAGCTAGCCTCTCCCACCATGATCTTTAGTGTCACTGATGTGAATTTACCTCTTGAGATTAAGGAGCCCAGATCCAGTGATGGTTTTATTTTCCATTCAGTTTATGTACCATGTGCTTGCTTTCACTATTTAATCAATAGTGAACAGAGATGTGTTCTTATGCTGGTAACATGAAGTGTGAGGCATTGGTATTGCAGAAGCTCAAAGTAAAGGACATAGGGTGCAAACAACACATGAAGGTAAGCGTAGGTCCATATACCAAGCAACAACTCTGTCACAGACAGCAAGTGTTTTTGTGTGAATGCCTCGGTTACTTTCATTCAGTTAAACATCATTGACTCAATTATTTTCCCGTGAGTTCCTGTTTCAGTTTTACAACGCCTCTCAACTATTAGTGTTTAGTCAGTCTACTTTAATACAAAAGTCCATTTCTCTGTGATTTTTGTATGACTTATTTTAGTCTTACCTCCCTACAGAGCTTTTAAGTAACATGTGCTGTGGCCTGCATCCTACTGTATCTGTTAAGTCCTGTTTACTTTGCACAGCCCTGCTACACATGGGTGCTGAACCACACTTTTTGTTAGTAAGCGTACTGTACTGTACTAGAAGCAAAAGTGAACCTGCACAACGAAATCTGAATGGGTTTCTTTCCAATTTAAAATATGTAAAGCCTATGAAGATCAGTTTGCCCCCCTGCCCTGGAGGAAGATTCACACAGGTGACAAATGGAAGGTAGCAGTAAGAGTGACAGAAGGTTTACAGATTTCCTAAGAAGCTAAAAAGCTAGGGCCATGGCTCCATGGTAGAGTACTTGCCTACCATGTACAAGGTCTTGGGTTTGATCCCCAGTGCCACAAAATGAAATGAGCAAAAATCTTCCCTGTAGGAAAATCTTCAACTAATAATTAAAAAAAAAAAAATCTCTTCACTGTGAGCCCGCCTACTCCCAAGATATGGGAACCAGTGAGCAGCCTTCTCCCTCCCTCCCCTTATGCCCCTTCACAGCTCGCTGTCCAGGAAAGACCTCTAGCTAAGGACTTTAGCCAGGCAAGTATTGTGAAACCCTGACAAAGAGAAAGAGAAAAGTTTCAGGTAGATGAGCTAGTGACACAAATAGGAGGAATGAATTAGAAAAGTGTGTCATGAATTAGAAAAATGTGTCATGTGAGCAGAATAGAAGACACAGAAGGCTGCCTTGTGATTTTTCCTAGTGAGATGTGCAGAAATAGAAATGCCTGTTCACCCAGACAGAACATTAAAAGAACAACTAAATGATTCCATCCAAGTCCATCTTGGTGAACCAGTGAATTTAATGAAGTTAAAGAAGTGTGGATATCCTGGGTCAGCTAAACTACCCAAACCTTCTACTCTCCTACCTCCTGTGTACTCTAGTGCCTCTTAAAGACCTGCAGCTAGGACAGGGTTACATGCAGCTGGAGGTGGGCTGCTAGAATCTGAAGTGAGGGTCCACTGACCATCCATCCCCCCTTTAACTGGGAAATGTTAATAGGCTTGAGGGTTTCCGGTGGGTAACCCCAGTGCTGTAATTTTAATATCACAGTGTCCACGCTAAGCCTGCAGGCCGGCATCTACAGGCTGAGTGCTCTCCTCATCACAGTAGGAGGGGTGTTGTAAGTAACTATTAATATTTGCTATTGATATACTGTATGGTAATCCTGCTGTTAGTCCTAAACAGCTGTATAACCAAATCACCATACAGAGACTGGGTTTATTTAGTTAACCTAGAGCACAATGCTGGGCAATAGTTACTCCATCCTAAACCTCCAAGCTCCCATAGTTTCCTAACATTTAGATTTCCCGCATTATGCTTGCTTTTAGTGATATCTTAGGTCCAGTCCATCTCTCCACGAAGTTCCAAGATCTTTCCTCCAGCTCCATACTCCTAGCTCTCCTCTTGCCCCTTCTCCTCCCACTCATTTCCTGCCCTCTGGCTCCTCCCCTCTTTCCTGTCCTCTGGCTCCTCCCTTTGCACAACATTGTGGCTAGTTGTTTTATTTTGGCCTGTTTACACACAGTTGAGACAGGATGCTTAGAATAAGTATCACAATGCAATGCCCAGATTGAAGGGGGGGGGCAGAAATCAGCATTTGAATGAGCAACATTATACCAACAGAGGGGTGCTGCACAGTGGTGGAGAATGTGCTCACTAGGCTCTGAGCTGCATCCTCAGAAGTCAGTGAATAGGTGTTAGAGTTGGGTTCAGTAAGCAGCAAAGGAAATAAAGGAACCGGAGTGTGGAGATAAGAATGCAAGAAAAAAAAAAGCCATTGGAAAGTCTATGGAGGTGAGGCCCAGGATATGGAGAGCAACAGGAGCTGGCAAGTGGGGACCACTAGGGCAAGCAGTGACCACTGAGAAGACTAAGAGGCAAGGAGCCACATTGGCTAACCACACTTCTGGGTAATGCAACAGCAGCCCTTTTCAAAATAAGGCAGTGGAAACCATGAGCTCATGATTTTTCAATAGCATATTACAGGGCTGGAATGTTAACCTACACACACACACACACACACACACACACACGCAGCAGCAGCACCACCACCACCACCACAAACATGTAGCTACATATTATGGGTATATATAGTTAACATTGTGGCATTTATTACTTTTCAATCCCAAAATGAATAGGTACTTTTATTTGCACATTAAGACTGACTATTTAAAAGATTCATTCTTGAGTTACATGAAAAAATTTAAGAATAAAAAATATGTATAGAATGGCATGGCTATTAAAAATTCTTTAAAATTTTTGCTTTAAAATATAAACATGCCCTAATGTTGAGAAAAGCTCATAAACTTGGAAGAGTGTTGGGGTGACTAAGTACACCTGTGCACAATGCCAGCCATCTTAACTGCTTCCTTTAATGTGCTAAATGTGGCTTCACATTCCTTAGAGACCAAATTTCCAAGAGAATTTTCTGTTAGTTTTGATAAATTTTACACAAAAGCAGAACATACATAACTAGATCCTCTTTCGGGGGGGAGTGCTAAATGAAACCCGAGAATGTGGGTTTCCATAGAATCTGGCTGTAGGAATGAAGCAATGAGGCTAAGTCTCAAATCATAATGAAAGGCAGACCTGAGCTTGGCTCCATATGGATTTGTTCAAAACAGAACCATTTTTCCTGCTTCCTTTTGTGAGGAGTCATCAGACGCTATAAGGGAAGGGCTTCAGCTCTCAAGTGGATTTGTCCAGAACTCAATTAGGCTCATCCATCTTTGGCAATCAGTCTAAGCAGCATTAAGCAACTCAAGATATTAAGAATATATTCAGAGGTAGCCCCAGTGCTGTTTCTTAGTACTTAGAGGAAACATCAAGAACAGATTTGTCAACTCCAGGTTTTTAGGAGGAATGACAAATCATGCCCTTTGTCCTCAGAAAATTGAGCATGACAAGGAGTAGATGGTGATGACATTGCAGAGAAGACAAGTGGACACAGCTTTTCTACTTAATAAAACTAAAAATTGTAATTGTAGATCAACATATTAAAGTTTAAATGTTCTGTTACAGATTCCAAGATTATACAAATACCAATAGTGGCCATCCTATTTAAAAATCACCCTCTGATCCCCTGTGTGTGGCCTGGGGTGGGCACAGCTTTCCTTCCACCAAGCTGCAGCGCTTCAAGAGCCATCCTCTGCCACTGCTTCTGTCTCTAGCCTACCTCTCCCTCTCTCTGACCCATGTGACACTAAGAAAAGGATGGGATGTGACAGCAGTGTGGAAACAGTGCTCACCATCCACGGGCAGAAAGCAATGACAGAACAATTTATATGATCCATGGAAGCGTTGAATTGGGTAATTAAACTGGATAAAGCATTTCTCTTTCTAAAGCAAATTCTCCCCAACTGGTATTCAAGGGAGAGCTGCGCTCCTCCCCCTGTCACACCTGTCTCTCCAGTGCTCTGAAAGAATACCGCTAGTACTGGTCACCTCTACTGATTAAAGCAGATTGGTCATGAACACCAAGTGAGAGCAATACCAGATAACAAAATGATCTCCAACCCAGACTACTCGACAAATGAATACTGAGTAACAAGTAGGCAGGGTGAGGACCAGGAGGGAGCTGGTGGAAAGTTTTCTACCTCCCAGAAGATAATCATATTGCTTTAAATAATTCAGAAGTGTCTGAGCCGTGCTTTGCAGCCATCTTTGGAGACCATCTGTATTTAAGTGCTGCTTGTGCACAATTAGACTTGTTTTGAGGCTGAATGTGTAAGGGATGATGGCAATCTTAGAGGAAATGTACCTTATTCAAATATTGAACATCTCCAAAATAAAGGTAGGATAGCAGCTGAATATAGTAACATTGCTTTGTTGGGGAGAGAAACTGTCACCCTCCCTCCCTTCTGGGGCCCTTTGCTGACCCACAGTTTAAAGAAACAAATAGGCTTGCTAAGTGATAAAAGAGCCACACCTGAGCCAGAGGCTTAGCGCTGACACAGCATCCTGAGATGTAAGGGAAAGACTTGGGACACTAGACAGCAGAACGGATAGACTGCATCAGAGAAGGAAGGTTGTATGACTCATAGATTCTTTTGTTAACATAGATTCTTTGGTGCAAGCAAATCCCCACCCTCCCATTGCTGGGGATTAAACCAGGGCCCTGGCATGCCAGGCAAGCACTCTACTTCAGAGCTACAGCCCAGCTCTGAAGCGTAGCTCTTCACAGCTACCCGTGTCCACAGCTTCTCAGAAGTAGTGATAAGGTCCCCTTAGTGTATTTTAGGTGGACATACTCTAAATTTCTCCAGTCTCACTTTGAGACAGTTTATCCAGAAATTCATCACTTCTCCTCAAAAAACACTTGGGAAAGGAGGTTTTAGGGTTGTTTGTTTTGGTTTGTTTTGGGTTTGTTTGTTTTTGTTTTTTGAACTTTTTAAGAGAATACTAAAGTTAAATAGATGAAAAATAATTTTCCTAAAATGTATTTATTTAATATCATAACTACTCATAAAGGGTATGCATGTGCATGAACAAATCACCTGTATCTTTATCTACATAAAAATATAATTAGCAAGTAAATACACAGGAAAAAAACGCCTAGAGTTCCTACAAAATTAAGAAGTTCTAACTTTCCACTAGTTGCTTTTTATTTAGAAATACATTGTTGAAAACATCAAAGCTTAAATGGTGACATATTTTCTCTAGCAGGGCCACACCTTCTCAGTCTATCCAGACAATACCACCAACTGGGGACCAAGTGTTTGAAAGCCCAAGGCTATGGGATACATTTATTTTTCAAACTACTGCACTCACTGGACCATCATGCTGACCCTAGTAGCTTTACTTTCCCTTAATAAAACAGTAGGACACTATGAATGTTGTGCAAGGTAAATGAACCTCAAACTACTGAATTTACTTACGCAACATGTTTTAAATGCCCTAAACAAAAGCTGCCCTCCAAGCACGTAGGTACATTTAATAATCTCATTGACTAAACATGTTTTCTTATTGCCAGATAAAGGATTATCTTCAGTATTATATGCTAATTTGAAGTGTTTACTAAAGCTTTATGGAGAAGTGATCCATGGGCCTGACTGTGCTCAGCTGGAAAGATGGCTAGAGGGAGAACAGCCTGCCTGTGTCCTTCAAGAAGCTCAGAGTGTCCAAAAGCAGATGCAACTCTAATATAAGATCAAGAGCCACTCATAAAAGAGGCAAGAAAGACTCTGCCTCAAGAGTAACGAGTAGGTGATGTTTCTAGGTGTCAGAAATGAGGGCACTTTCCCCTAGAAATGTTTCTTTGAACTGGGAGAGTAGGATAAGATGATTTCACTTAAAAGCAGATGGGAAGAAGGGAGAGCTGGTTGAAAGCAATGGTGAGCTCTGAGATGTGTAAAACTGATTGTGTTTGGTGAGAGTTCTATAAAGGAAAAGTCTTGACTGTGCTGTCAGGGGCTCCCCTCCTCTGTTAGTATTTTGGAACGCAACCTGATCCTGGGTTACCCAGCAACTTATGATGTCATCATGTGTCTCCAGCCAGGTGGCCACACCTGGAAGGAACGGTTACCTTGCCCCTTTAAAGGGCCAACCCAACATGTGGTCTCTCTCTTACACTCTCTCTCTTTCTATCTCCTTCTCTCTCTCTCTCTCTCTCTCTCTCTCTCTCTCTCTCTCTCTCTCTCTCTCTCTCTCGGCACCCCTTCCCTTTTCTCTCTCTCTCCCCATGTCCTGCTCCCCCTCCCTCCTAATAAACTTCTTGCAGAGAATATCGGTCAACCAGCCTCATGCTTTTTAATAAATAATAACATCCTCACTCTCACCTGTATCTTTAGCCACATTTGAAAGTTGCCTCAGTCCCCAGAGCTCAGAATCCCTTTCCCCTGTTTCCTTCCGGGGAAACCTGCCACTGCCAGTCTTTGCACAGTAACATCCTTTGCTTGTTTTTCAGGACACTAACTCTAGTGTGCTCTTGTGTGGGCTCCTCCACCTATCCCTCCCTCCCTCTCTGCCTTTTTCTCCATTCTGCACTCTACCTCCTCCCTCCCTCTCTTTCTCCCCATCCACCTCTCCCCTCCCTTCCTGTCTGTCTGCTACTGTCTTCCTCTTTCTTTCCTCCCCACTTCTCTCCCTTTCTCAACCCTCCCTGATTTCTCTTTTTTCCTCTCTCTCCCTTCCTCATCCTCCCTTCTTTCTTGTCCTCTCCTCTTTTTTTCCTTCTCCTCCCTTCCTGCTTCCCCCTGCCTCCTGACTCCTCTGCTCCCTCTCTTACTAGTGGGCACACACACAGACCAGGCTGGGGCATTGGTGCTTACCTTCTGTGATCCTGTGCCTGCAGAGCACTTCACTGCAATGAATGTCAGTGCTCATCACCTCTCTTCCTCTCTAGAGCGTGCTCCCAGTTGCTTCTCGAGTCTGTCACAGTGCCTAATACAGTCAGTAAGCTGTATCTGTTTACTGCTCCTTGACTGAATGCCAGAATGGCCAAAGTTGACTGAACTGTTCTTTTCTCACTGAAGTGACAAAATATGTGACCAAAGCAACTTGAAGGCTTATTGTGATTTACAGTTGGAGGATGCAGTTCATGATGGCAGTAAGGAGTGTGAACTGGGACTTAAGCAATCTGTTCACACTCTGTCTTATCAGAAAGAATAATGCAGGTGCTAGCTTTCTCCTTTTCATACATTCTGGGACTCTGTGGTCTCTATTTCCTGATTCTTGGTATCTTGTTTTAAAAAAGGGATCTATTCAGGAGCAAACAGGAAAATGGTGCTAATCATGAAAAGAGTCCAGATGACAGTAGCTTTAGAAAAAGAGACTCATGAAAAAGAGAGGGGAAAAAAAACCTTGTTTAAAGCTGGGCATGAAGGCATATGCCTGAAATCCTAGCATTAAGAGGCTGGAATAGAATAGCTGAGGGGTCAAGGCCAGGTTGGGCTGCAAAGTAATACCATATTTAAAAAAAACAGTAAGTAGAGGGTTGGTGAAGATTCTTTCTCAATCTGTAGGCACTTGTTTTGTTTTGATGACTCTGTCCTTTGCTTTACAGAAGATTTTCAGCTTGATGAGGTCCCATTCATTGATTGTTGCTCTGTGCTGTTGGTGTTCTGTTCAGGAAGTTGTTTCCTGTGTCAATGAGTTCAAGGGTATTCCCCACTTTTTCTTCTAACCAATTTAATGTGTCTGGTTTTATGTTGAGGTCTTTGATCCACTTGAACTTCTGTTTTGTGCAGGGTGATAAGTATGGCTCTATTTGCATTTTTCTACATGTAGATATCCAGTAAGACCAGCACCATTTGTTGAAGATGCTATCTTTTTTCCATTTTATGGTTTTGGCATCAGGTGTCCATAAGTGTATGGGTTTATTTCTGGGTCTTCTGTTCGGTTCCATTCATCCACCATTCTGTTTCTATGCCAGTACCATGCAGTTTTTATTACTGCTGCTCTATAGTACAGCTTAAGATCAGGGATGAAGAGGATTGTTTTAGCAATTCTGGGTTTCTTGTTATTCCATATTAAGTTGAGAATTTTTCTTTCAAGGTCTGTAAAGAATTGTGTTGGTAATTTTATGGGAATTGCATTGAATCTGTAGATTGTTTTTGGTAAGATGGCCATTTTTACTATGTTAATCCTACCAAATCATGAGCATGGGAGATCTTTCCATCTTCTGATATCTTCTTGTAATTATATCCAGTATATATAAAGAACTAAAGAAGCTGAAAAGCAACAAACCAAGTAATCCAATTAAAAAATGGGGAACAGAGCTAAACAAAGAATTCTCAATAGAGGAATATTGAATGGCAGAGAAGTACTTAAAGAAATGCTCAACCTCAGAGAGATGGCTTAGAGGTTAAGAGCACTGGCTGTTCTTCCAAATGTCCTGAGTTCTATTCCCAGTTAACCACATGGTGGCTCACAACCGTCTATAATGAGATCTGGTGCCCTCTTCTGCCCTGCAGGCACACATGCAGGCAGAATACTGTATAAATAATAAATAAATTAATTTAAAAAAAATTGATGATCAAGAAATGCTCAACCTCATTAGCCATCAGGGAAATGCAAATCAAAATGACCCTGAGATTTCACCTTACACCCATCAGAATGGCTAAGATCAAAAACTCAAGTGACAGCACATGCTGGAGAGGTTGTGGAGAAAGGGGAACCCTCCTCCACTGCTTGTGGGAAGGTAAACTTGTACAACCACTCTGGAAATCCATCTGGCACTTTCTCAGACAACTAGAAATACTGCTTCCTCAAGATCCAGGTATACCACTCCTAGGCATACATCCAAAAGAGGCTCAAGTACACAATAAGGATATTTGCTCAACCATGTTTGTAGCAGCTTTATTTGTAATAGCCAGAAGCTGGAAACAACCCAGATGCCCCTCAACTGAAGAATGGATACAGAAATTGTGGTATATCTGCACAATGGAATATTACTCAGCAATGAAAAACAAGGATATCATGAAATTTGCAGGTAGATGGTGGGAACTGGAAAGGATCATCCTGAATGAGCCATCCCAGAAGCAGAAAGACATACACAGTATATACTCACTCATATAGACATATAATATAGGATAAACCTACTAAAATCTGTACACCTAAAGAAACTAATCAAGAGGGAGGACTCTGGCTAAAATGCTCAATCCCCATCCCAAAAAGCAAAGAGGATGGACCTCAGAAGAAGAAGAAAACAGGAAACAAGTTAGGAACCTGCCACAGAGGGCCTCGAAAGGCTCTGCCCTGCAGACTATCAAAGCAGATGCTGAGACTTATGGCCAACGGTTGGGCAAAGTCCATCGAATCTTATGAAAGAAGTGGGAAAGAGTAAGATCTGAAGAGGACAGGAGCTCCACAAGGAGAGCAACAGAACCAAAAAATTTGAACACAGAGGGTTTTCCAAAGACTCATATTCCAACCAAGTACCAGGCATGGAGATAACCTAGAACCCCTGCATAGATGTAGTCCATGGCAGTTCAGTGTCCAAGTGGGTTCCATAGTAATGGGAACAGGAACTGCCTCTGACATAAACTGATTGGCCTGCTCTTTGATCACCTCCCCCTGAGGGGAGGCCACAGAAGATGACAATGCAGCCACTCCTGATGAGATCTGTTAGATTAGAATCAGAAGGAAGGAGAGGAAGACCTCCCCTATCAGTGGACTTGGGGAGGGGCATTCGTGGAGAAGGGGGAGGAAAGGTAACATTAGGAGGGGAGGGGGCTTATGGGGGGATACAAAGTGAGTAAAGTGTAATTAATAAAAGTTAAAATTAAAAAAAAAAACAGTAAATTAGCCTGTTTAGTAGAGCTGTGCTTAGCACTGTCTAGAATAGTAGTTCTCAGCCTTCCTAAAGCTGTGACCCTTTAATACAGTTCCTCATGTGTGGGAACCCCCAACCAAAAAATTATTGTTGTTACTTCATAACTGTAATTTTGCTATTATTGTTAATCATAATGTAAATAATATGCAGGCTGTATAATATGTGACCCCAAAAGGGGTCATAACCCACAGATTGAGCACCACTGGTCTAGAATAGATGGTGTATTCACAAAGAAATTCCAGATCACTCCTATTTGTTGATTATGCAACTATTTTTCCAATGCTGGAGACTGAAGTCAAAGTCTTACACATGCAAAGCATGAGTTCAACCACTAAGTTACAACCCCAATCAACCTCTAGTGAAGAGTTGAAGAATACTGTACTAGGTCCTGTATACCAAATAGTGAGTAAAGAGTAGTCTTTGTTTTACTTAGGCTAGTAGTGGAGATAGTCATATATAAAAAATGATCACCAAACTACAGCACTATAGAAATATGTCAGGGCTTCAGATGTGCTTAGTGGTTGAACCTGTCTAGCATGAGGGAAGCCCTGGGATCAATTCTCAGCATGAAAAAAAGAAAAGAAAGAAATGGAGCAAAGAGGAAGAAAGGAGATGGGAGGGAAGAGGAGGGGAAAAGGGATAGGAAGGGGGAGGGGAGGAGAAGAAAGCAGAGGAGAGCAACAAATGAGAGGAATAAAATACCTTGGATTTCACTGTCGTCAATTTTGGGAGTGGTGGAGGAAGACCAATGTCTAATGTCAGTGTATAGGGGTCGGGGTGGAGGAGAGGAAGCCAGACAGGGAGCAGTCACAATTCTGGACACATGCAGACAGACAGTAAATACTAAATTAGAGTTTGGGGAAATGTAGGCATTTCTTTGATGTATCTTTTGTGGGAGAGCAAAAGGTAAACTGAAACAAGAAAGGGTGATGTAAAATGGAGGATTTGTAAAGGGCTTATCTGCAGAGAAATCCAGGCAACCTGAGCCATGAGTGGCAGCCACACTTGGGAAGTACAAACTGGACTGTGAGGAACCTGAAAGGTCATCATGTGGTGAGGAAATAGAGCAGTGGCCATGTGAAGCAGCTATAGATGCCAAGTTCCAGATTAAGAAAGGATAGGGGCCACAAATTCCAGGGGCTAGGGGCAGATTAAACACTGTCAAATTCTTTCATTTTGTGTTTAAGGTTGGGGAGCTCAAATGCAAAAGGAGGAAAGGGCCCATTAAGGATCTGAGAGTTGAGAATGGGCTGTGGTGGGGTAGGATGAGATGACATTGCACAATGAATGTAGGAGATAAAGGAGGGGAGGGGGATTCTCTTTTTGCTCACAGTTTCAGACACTTCTGTCCATAGTGGCTTGGCCCCATTGCTTTGCGTCTGTGTTGAGGCAGGCTACCTGCAGAGCTGCAGAGGGCAAGAAGGACATCTCAGGGTCTATATAGCCCTTCAAGGGTACATCTCTGGCTCCAGTCCCTACCTGAGACCCCATAATCTCACAGTAGTGTCAGGGCCTGGCAATCAAGTTTTTAATACATGTTTCATTGGGAAATATTCCAGATCCAACCTGTAACTCATGACATGGAGTAGAATCTATGGTAGGATGGCACAGAAGTGCAGGGGATAGGATGGTGTGGAATAAGACCAAAGTCTCATGGGAGCGAACAGCTGGTTCTCCTTGGGAAAGAGATAAAATGTTTACTTTTTAAAGGAGGAGGAAGGGGAATGGTGTGAACAGAGATGGAGAATCTTCATGGAAAGAGAGGGAGATTAAAATTTTTGTTGACTACCATGAAGAGCTGTAGTATCAGGTAAGTTTGACAAGAGCAGAAAAGGTTGGCATAGTTATTAGACCAGCACCTGGGAACCAACTTGAGATCACTACAGTTGTGTCAATCATTCTAGTGCTTGAAAGATGCTGGAAAGAGGAATCCTTTTGTTTGTACATGTGTTGTATGCATGTGTGTTGTGTGTGGTATATGCACATGTGCATATGATATTCTACTACAGGAGGATGTTGTCAGTCTCTTTCTATTGCTCTCTGCATTGAGTCCTTAGGACAGTGTCTATCCCTAAACCTGAAGCTCCCCTGTTTTCAGCTAGACTGGCTTCTGTCTCCACCTCCCTCCCCAGCACTGGGGCCATGTCCAACTTTTTACAGGGATGCTAATGATCAAACTAAGCTCCACATGCTGTCTCCCCATTGGCCAGGGCAATTCCTGTTTTTTTCAGAGGTTTGTTCTATGGATTGTGAGAAACACAACCTCACTGGTCTGCCTGCTCAATACGCGCATTGTTCCCCAGGGACTGGCATAAGTAAAACCACCCAATCTCATTTCCAGATACTTGGGTTGAGAATCGCAAAGATGACATTTTATAGCCCAACAACACAGGAGAATCAATTTGCTGTAATTTCTGACATCCCCCAAGAACCTTTAGGGACCTAAGATCAGATTATAATAATCATAAAAGCTGTGATAAAGATACGGTAATGGAAATGTTCCTAGAGACCTCCTCTTCATTGCTAATGTATCATTCTCAGTGCACTTCTGAGTTCCATTCTCAAAGTACACATTTCTAAAGTTCATTTTAAATAGTTGTACAAATGTGATGCTGATTCTAAGATATTTAATAGGCAATGTTCTACTAAACCCCAACAAGACTTCTGGCTTTATAGGTCTGGCTCTTTGCCCAAGATGGTGGGGGTGAAGCAGAGCCAGCTATAGGAGGCCAAAAGAAAATAGCCCCTGGCCTCTTGACAAGTTCACACCAAGGTCTCCAAAAGGGCTACCTCTTACCTAACAGAAATAGAGGGACAAGGTGCTAGTGAATGTAGAGGCCTTCAGTATGAGGAAGGATGGGAGCTTCACAAGGACCAAATATATCGGGGCACAGGGGTCTTTTCTGAGACTGATTCTCCAACCAAGGACCATGCATGGATATAACCTAGAACCCCTGCTCAGACATAGCCCATGGTAGCTCAGCATCAAGTGGGTTTCCCTAGTAAGGGGAACAGGGACTGTCTCTACATGAACTCAGTGGCTGGCGATTTGACCTCCCCCCACCCCCAAGGGAGAAGCAGCCTTGCCAGGCCACAGAGGAAGACAGTGCAGCCAGTCTTGATGAGATCTGGTAGGCTAGGCTCAGAGGAAAGGGGAGGAGGACCTCCCCATCAGTGGACTTAGGGACAGGGAGTAGATGAAGGAGGGAGTGTGGGATTGTGAGGGAATGAGGGAGGGGCTACAGCTGGAATACAAAGTAAATAACCTGTAATTAATATAAAAAATAAAAATTATTTTAAACTGAAAAGAAACAGAAATGGGACCTGTGAGTTTGAACCTACACCTGCTGACTGTATCCACAGACCCAGTTCTGGAAGTGCTGATGTAGGACCATCACTGTTAAAGAACATGGAACACTTAAAACTGCCAAAAAAAGAAAAGGACCCAGCTAAATATGGTCTCTTGTTGAAATAACCTCTGAGGACTAGTAGCTGCTACTAGCTGAGAACTAGCCCTCAGGCCCTACTGATCAGGCTGTTTTATGGATTAAGCATTCCTCAGTGCACCTCAATAACCACCTCATCTGATAATTGCCTTGCCTTTCTGGGCCCAGCCTTGCTGATAAAGCCAATGGACTTTAACCTGCCAAGAACTTTGACCTTTTCTAACCCAGTGTATTAGATCATAGTCTTGAGTTAAGTTTTGTCAATTAATCTTCAGTTATTCAACTGCAGCCCATTTCAGCCCTTCCTTCCCCTTAAGATACAGATGGTCATCTCTCTGGTGGCCTACCTGCTTGCCTCCCTCAAAGTCTTCTGTAAAGCTTCTAAATATATCTCAGTGTTTCGACAGCATTGGCACACCTCAGTTCTAGTAACTACACATAGCACTACACATAGCACATTTGCAAATGTTTCAGCTTACAAGGCCTCCTGTCAGGTGGAGTATAGAATGAATATGGGGCCTTTATTTCTGGACAGAAAAGACCTCCAAAAACCATGCACACTGTCATCATTGCTTTTAGTCAAACAGAAAACAAATTGTTTTAAATCTTGAGATGTGTTTAAGTAGGTGCTCATTCCAAAGTCAAAGTCTTTGGAATGATTGCTGCATAAAACTGGCTCCTACTAGATCACACATGGCTTCCGCTCTTCTAAGTGATGATTGTAAAATGCAAATTAATACAACGAATTTTCTTAATCATCTGCTATTAAGTGACACTGTTAAAATATGTGAATTATGAGTCAAATATCAGAAATGAAGTTGAATAATAATGAAATAAGACAAGACAAGAAAAAATTGGGTAAATTGCAGTTGAAAACAACTGTGTTAAGAAAACAATGCAATCATATCACTTAATATAAATACTTTTAATATGCATCTAATATCCTATTTAAACATATTTAAAATATGATTTATAGTCTTTAAGAACTTTAATTTTATATTAAAATTAAATATTATATATTTTACTAGTATATAATTTTATAAATTATTTATTTTACTATCTGTGTGTCACTTTGAGCAACCAGGAGAGGTTTCTAAGTCACTCACAGAATTTTTCTGACGTATGACACAATTATATGAAGGTTTTTGACATGGAGACAAAAGCCATTAAATGCAAGGTATCTTCACTAAGTCAGGAAATCTTCATTTTCCTCCACTTGAATTTTTTTTAAACTATACTGAGGGTTGTATTTTAATACCATTGGACAGGGCACCCCTGCCTGTCAAGTACTTTTTTTTTTTTTTTTAATCAAGATTCTCCCTAGCTGTCACATGGCTCTCCCGCACTCCAGGCTAGGGGCTTGAGCCACCACTTTAGCATATTTTAGAGGTCAAGTACTGACTTGTAGATGCCCCCACATGCTGTAAATGTAACAAGTGTACAGCGTGCCTCGCTGGCAGGACCAGCTCATTCTGGAGGACAGTGACAGCATCTTTCTTTTTGTGTCTTCCAGGATGTAGAAATGAGGTAAAAAGTCCTAGAATCCAAATCTCTAACCTCTGCAGTAGTCACTTTTCCAGTCCTTATGATAAAACACTTTATAGGAACAGCCTAAGGAAGGGGTGATTTTGTCTTCTAGTTCCAGGATGCAGTCAGTCATGGCAGGAAAGTCAGTGGCAGAAGCTGGAAGGAGTTGGTCAAATTGCATGTACAATCATATGAGTTGTAGTCATTGGATTTTGAAATGTGTCGTGGTACTCATTCCTTTAGTTTTAAAAAACTGATTATATACCATTGTAACAGGGCCCTAGACCTTAGCACAGCCGGCTCCATGGTGGGAGTACCATTCAGGCTTTAGAACTCAATCTGTAGACAGCACCTCCTGCCAAAACTAAAACAAGGGCCATAGCTATGGGAAAGTCGCTAAGTGTGCTAACCTTGGTTGTGAGATTTCTAGTTCTGCTTTTGGCTAACGGTTTTTGTTAACTGAAGTATTTCAATCCATGGTTTTTGTGCTTTAAAAGCTCACCCTGAGAAAGGCTCAGGACTATGCTGGGATCCCAAGCATCCAGTGTAGTTGCTAGCTGGCTATTGACTTAAACCCATGTCTAAGCCATCTTCCCTGGTGAATACCTCACAACGTCATATAGCTGTTACCTGCAACTACAAGAAGCAGACTAACAGAAAATCAAATGATTACTTGTAAGATATTAACTTCCAAACCCTTCAGCTTTCATGAAGTCAAAGTTGACATAATGCAGCAAACACCAAGGAAAAAAAGAATAAAGGGATTATTGGTAAAAGGCCAATGCAAACTGCTGTTCTAGAAGTAGTAGGGGCTAGGGTTATGCTTTTGGGTTGTGTGTTGTTTTGAGTAATCAATATCATGGGCTGAATATAAGAAAGTGTGTGTAGCTCAGTGGTAGAATATCTGTACATCATAAGGGAGAACTCTTATGACATTACCAGGACTTTGAAAGGCAAACCATCTAAACACACTGAAGTATCTGTTTGGTTTTTTGTTTTGTTTTGTTTTGTTTTGTTTTGTTTTTTCCCAGAATGCAAACCCTTTTCTTTAATCATCAGTAATGAAGGACTGACTAATCAGTTGAACTCAGGTAACATAATCTGGCAGCAGCTACTAGTAAAACAGAAGTACACATACTGCCTGCAGCCATAATCTGAGGGCTTGCCAGGAAGAGATGAAATGAAGACATTGTTTATGAAAATCAGACACTAGCACAATGATTCATTTCAGTCTACAGATTCACTAGACAATGGCATCACAACTGCTCCCATCTTTATTACTTTTACTAAAACACAGTGGTCTACTTAGCAGCATTGATTAAAAGAGAACCTGTTTGCACTTGAGATTCCCATAAGAGCTAGTGAATGACATTGTGCAAAGTTAAAAAGGAGAAAGTGCCATTGAGATTACTCCAAGGGAAAAGAAAACAAAATCTGTAGAGGTGTACATGTATGAATAAGAAACAAAAGTATGGTGATAACAAAGAAAGCCTGTGCCGTGTAGCACACACCAAGGAAAAGAAGAAGAATTGATAAAGGGCTAATGCAAACAGTAAATGACTACTAATCCTGTGAGATATAAATGGACTTTCTGACCCAAGGATGTTTAGAATTTTGGCTTTTGTTCCCACAAGTGTTCATATTCCAGCATATGAATTTGTCAGAGTTTGGACACATCCCCCAAAGGCCCACAGGTTAAAAAGGCTTAGTTGCCAGTGTTTGGTGTTCTCAGGTGTTCCCAGGAAGGAAGTTACATCACTAGGAACATGCTATAAAAGGGCGTTTGGAGTCCCTGTCTCCTTTATGCCCCTCTGTTGTTGACAGAACACATACTCCTTTTCACCAAGTGGGCTGCCTTGCCATAGGTCACAAACAATGCAGCTAAGCAACCATGAGCTGAAACCTCTAATGCTATGAGCCAAAATAACCCTTTTATCCTTCAAGTGACAGAAGTGAACAGAAATTGAGACAACCCTGAATTAAAAAGCAGCCTTGGAATAACTATAAGTATATGTAAAATAAAACTAGAGCAAAACACAGGGGTATTATTCCCAAACCTAATGACTATTTCACTATCCATAGAACTCACATGATTACATACAGTGTGGCCAGCTACTTCAAGCTTCTGGCTTGCATGCACAGCCTTCCTTCTGTACAGATCAATGGAGCATGGATTTCAGTTACTAAAAGCATGTGAACAACACCAGTCTTCCAGGCACAGAATTCCAATTCCAGTTAACCATGACATGTTAACTGACTGTGACTGAATGATTAATAGTCACTTCACACACGCAGCTACGTGCACACACACATGCATACATCGAGAGAGAGACAGAGAGAATTTTGTTGCCTACCTGACTCGCAATGATAAACTCATGACATTTTACGGAAATGAATCATTGACAGACACAGCTATGCAATAGAGAGGAGACTGCAGCAAATGGACAGTAAGTGGTAACATTGGAAGAAAAATTCCAATTAGTTGCAAATAAAGCTAAAGGTGGTAAGACAGTGGGAACGTTGGCACTGTGGATGTTGAAGAGGTCCTAGCAAAAGCTACCTTCTCCACATTGAGGAAAGCGGTTGTAATGAAGATGAAGGATCCCACAGGAAATGATGCCTCCCTCACCCCCCAAGTATTAACTGCAGACAGCCATTACAGTAAAGGAATCTCAGCAGCTTTTACAACATGGAACTCAAGAGAGGATGCTGGAAGGCCACCTGATCTCAGAAGCTCATTACGGAGCAGAGCTCCCTGGTGGTTTAGGGTTTCCTAAAGCCAGCTCTGGAAGACTGACATTTTCAAAGTATTCCCTTCTTCCTAATGAAAATGTCCCATGTGTGACTCTTTTTACTTAGTGACTCACTTTTGTGTGCCCTTCTGCGCCTGATGGGAGGTTGGGTCTCCCCAGCTTGGATAAGACCAGACCTTCTCATTCACACTAAAACCTTGGAACTTTACCCTGCTAATCCCACCCTCAATTTGTGCAATAAAAACCTTTGTATTTGCCTAGGCCAAGCAGGACTCAAGGCTCATCAGTTTTCTCCGTGAATAATGTACCCAAGCCCAGCTCATTCATGTATGCCACAGCCAGGCTTTAGCACACCCAGTCCTCACATCAGTTCTTCCTGCCAACCTGGTGTGCACATTTGCCATTCAGGTTTATGCCTTGATGGAAGAATAAATAAACTGCTTTTATAGAAGTCTTCAAAGCAAACATATCATACAAGTCATGCATCCTGGTAAACCTGATAAGTCCCATGTCACCAGGATAAATGTGGTCAGAGGCTGGGGAGATAGCTCAGTGCTGAAAAGCACCTTCTGCTCTCAGGGTTGGGTGGGGAGGGTGGGGGGGATGACTCAGGTTCCCAGCACTCACATGGTACCACATGGCCATATCTCCAGTTCCTGGGATCTAGCGCCCTCTGGCCTCTGCAGGCACCAGCAACACATGCAGTGCCCAGCATGCAGGCAGGCAGAACACTTCTGCACATAACATAAAAATAAGTACATCGTTTTTTTTTCAAGAAAGATTCAATATGTCCTCAATTATGAGAACGTCAACCAAAGAAAAGTCTTTGTTTTGTTTTATCTGGGAAACAGAAACAAAACGTTTCATAAGGAGGCCGGAACTTACAATTCCAACACTAACTGATGAGTTCTGCATACTCAACTTTAGAAGTTCTATTTTTGAAGCTTTCTGAGTCTTCATGAATGTTGCTC
The DNA here is from genome assembly GCF_030254825.1 of Meriones unguiculatus. Taxonomy (NCBI): domain Eukaryota; kingdom Metazoa; phylum Chordata; class Mammalia; order Rodentia; family Muridae; genus Meriones; species Meriones unguiculatus. Next base: position 186,687,915 of record NC_083350.1, read on the forward strand.
CATGTGTTATAGAGACACTCTTCAACTGTGTAAAACACTTGCCTTGTAAGCATTAAGGACCTGAGATCTGTCCTCAGGACCATCATTTTTTAAAGCTGGACTTAGTTGTATATGCCTGTAATGACAGCTCTGGGGAGGAGGGCACACATAGATCGCTGGAGCCAGCTGGCCAGCCAGCCTAGCCTATTCAATGAGCTCCTGGCTAGTGAGAAACCCTGTCTCAAAAATACTCAGCATGCATGGTGTCTGAGAAAGGGTGCCTCAGGTTGAATTCTGTCCCCACACATCCTCACCCACATGCATGTGCACTCATAAACATGCGGCGACAGTGTGGGGGCGGGAGCAAGGGAGAACTGCTCTGTCATCCCACCCAGTGTGGGATGATGCACTTCTCTACTGCTTCTCAGCAAGCCCTCTCAGGAAGTCCTGTCTCTGCTTGCTGCTGGCAGGTCAGGTATCTGGCAGCCACCAGCAAGTGAACCCTACCTAGTAGTCAGGGGCAAGCAAAGTGAAAGGACTAAAAGGTGTACATATCCCCAGGGCTGACCTGGAATCAAAGGCTCTTTGTATCTTGAGAACTGATGACTGATGGCTGTTTCACCAGTCATCTCCCTAGAAAAGCATTTCCGCCTTGCTCTCCCAGTCCTCTGAGAATTCAGTCAGGTCTGAGGAACACCAGTTCCCGAAGGCGGGGTTCCACACACTGATGCTGTCTGCGCAATGAGCATGGTCAGCTCTGCGTGTCAGGGTGCGGCGAATCTGGCTCACACAACAGTGTGTAGTCAAATCACACAGTAGCAGGCAGCCTGCAATAGCATGCCCTTTAAGATGGTTTGCATGACTACACTGTTTACGTGGTTACTTGAGGGTAAGACCCTGGATTTTCCTTCTATGTGTTATAGAACCTACTACAGTCTGTGCCTGCAACGGTTATGCTCTCAGTGAATGAGCAGATTAAAATGACCTTTGCAGTGAACTTCTGATCTGATTCATGCCTAATTCAGTTGCTGTAAAGACCAGGAGTGTGCAGAGTAGACAGGCTATAAATGCCGGCTGGGTAGCTGCAATGTCATAGCTACTTTTATCTTTAAACTGACCCATCTCTATAAATGGTGTTCTCATGCTTTCTTCCGTTCTGTCTAATCTGCTCAAAACTATGGCCTTTACTTGATTATAGATATCAAGACAAAAGTAGTGGTTTAAACTGTGACATTGGTGTTCACTTCTTTTTCACAGTCAAGTGCTCTCCCACTGAGCTGCGTTCCCAGCCCTAAACTGGGCCACCATTGCTTTAATATACAGGGGACTTACATGTTATCTGTTCTTCCTGCCGTCATAGACACTGGAGACAGGCACGAGGGCACCAGGTCTTGCTAAGGGATCATGCTGTCTAAATGTTAAGAAATACAGGGAAGCAGAGGTCTTTGCATATCTGATGAGACTACCTCTCAGAACTATCCAGACACAGACATACAGCCACTACAAATAAACTTATCATTCACTTCCTTGTCATTTATGGCTTCACTAAGGCCCATGAGACACTCATTCACAGTTCTTCATATTAACATGAGAGACAAGTCCTTTCAGCTATTCATGGTTCCTGGCTACGGGGAGAGGGAGAGTCAGTTTTCTTTAAGAGTGTGACCTCCCTGATAGGTTGCCCACATTCCAGTGTATGGCACCACATCCATGACAACCAGAGCAGCACAAATTGGACCATTTCAAGATTTTACAGTTTCTTTTATTGGGTTTTAGTAGTTTTTTATTATTATAAGGGGATTTAGAAAAAATAAAAAAAGCTGTTTATGTTGTGAAATACTTTTAAGTTCTCTAGGCTAGAGCAAATCTAAATATTTTAAATATTTCAGTACATATTTCAGTACACTTTTCTTTTGTTTATTTTATAATTTTTTAAATTTTAAAATAAAATATAATTACATATTTTCCTCTCTTTCCTTTCCTCTCTACAATCCTTCCCATATACCCCGCCTTGCTCACTCTCAAAATCATGCTCTATTTTTTCTTTAGTGGTGTTTGTGTCCATGCATACCACTACATGAATAAATTCGACCTGTTTCTGTTCAGTGTTACTTGGATGTGTATTATTTCAGGGCTGAAGACTTGGTATTGGAGAGCCAGCTGGTTTGCCCTTTCCCCCTCTGTAAGCCCTGCTTAGAACATATCAGTTTGTTTGTTTGTTTGTTTGTTTGTTTGTTTGTTTTTTAAATCTGTGGGTGAAGACCCAGGAGAGCTTGCTCTTTCATGTTAGCATGCCTTTTGGTTTTGTACTTCTTCAAGCCTTGCTTAGGCAGGCATATCTTGAGGTATCATGGGTGTATCAGTGGAAAAAAAAATCATCTATCTTTCCTAGGGGACACATTCTCACAGCAGATTTTCTGGTCCTCCGACTTACAATCTCGCTGTCCCCTCTTCTGCTATGTTCCCTGAGCCTGAGGTACAGGAGTTGTTTTATAGATGTAACAGTTGGGATTGGGCACCTTAAGTTGTTTAATGCATTTTGACCAGTTGTGGTTTTCTCTAATGGTCTCTATTTGTTGCAAACAGAAATTTCTTTGATGAAAGATACAGTTCTCTGTAGACATAAAGATACATATTTAGAATGCAGTTAGGAATTGTGCTGGATAAGGAAAGTGGCAGTATTAGGTTCTTCTTTAAGATCTATGATCTCGACAGATGGAGGTAGCTGGTTGGGTTTACAAAGGTAGTTGCCAGGCATGACTCCATCTTGTTAAACCTTAAGTCTAATTATTGGTTACTGCCATGATATAAGTGCCACTACTGCACACTTAGGGTTATCCTGCCAGGCTCTCCATCCTGTGGTTCATAGGCATCACAGCTGGGTAGGACTGCTGGTTGCTTCCCTCCCTTGGAAGCATAGCACCTTTGGGTGCTATGAAAGCTAGTCCTAAAGGTGGGGCTTTGTGTCAGATCCAGCACAGGTCCTCTGGATTCTGTGTCCAAAGTGCAAGGTGTCTTTGCCAAGCAATAAGGACTTGCTTTCAACCTCTTAGAAGCAACCAGGGGCAACCACAGTAGCTGTGCTGCTTGTGTGACTCTTGGACTCCCTTACCAACAACTCAAAAGTGTGTTTCTCATGCTAAGTAGTAGGGTTTTGTTAGTCTCATAGCCCTGATGGGGAGCATCGTCAGCCCAAATGAACCAACTTCTCTTTAACTTTAATATGAGTGTGTGTGTGTTTCCTGTAATTTCAAGTAAATAAATAATATTCCTTATGGATTTTTCATATGTCCTTATTGTTACTTTACCCTTCTACTCTCTCTTTCCTTCTGTATTGACCTTCCTCCCTCCCCACTCTATGCTTGTATATGTATATTAAACTTCTACACTGAGACAGCTTTCATTGCTTATTAGGTCAAAGAAATATTTGATATTTGTTGATTCTATCAGATTTTTCACATAGACAATTACGTTACTTGTTTTACTTATCTTGCCATAGTCTCATTTACCTATATTTTGAATTTTGAATATGTATATATTTTGAGAAGGATCTACATTTTCCACTTTCCTTTCTTGTCATATTACATTATGTAGAACCTTCAGTGTGGTACAGAGAACGAATGGTGACAAGGTGGCCTCCTTGCCTTGCTCCTGACCTCAGCAGGAAAGTTCTCAAGTTACTTATAAACACACTTTTTTAAAAGGTAAAAATCAAGTTGCCAAATAATTCATCAATGAAGGCTTTATTTATTTTTTAAGATGCTAGGATTATGTTTTCTTTAGTTTCTGATTCTTGTTTTATTTTGCCTATCTAACTCCATAATGACATTGGTAATGGGGAACTGCAGGAGTCTAGGTATTATTGGTTGTTCATTATACTCTTTAAAAACAAAATATACTATATTTTATGGACGTATGTTTCATATATAGTAGAGTTCACAATACCAAGTGTATAATTTAATAGCTATATAAACACAGGTTAAAATGTTGATACTATAGATTTTTAATACTGGAAAAATATACTTAAAGGTTAAAACATTATCAGGTTTTGTTGTGCTGAAATTATCTTGAGATCTAAATCAAGGAAAATAATAGTTCACTCTTGCCTTATGAATATATATTTTAAAATTACAAATTAAATTTCCCATGTGCATCATGCTCAACTTGAATTTCCTTCCAGAGTGCAGTTGGGCTGGTGAGAATACTCAGCACATAAAGCACTGGCCACTAAACTTGATTACATTAGTTTGGTCTCCAGCACCTTGATGGTAGAAGAGAACCAATTCCCACAAGTTGTCCTTGACATTTCCACATGTTTTTTTCATGGCACACACACACACACACACACGCGCGCGCGCAGCCCCCATACAATATAAATAAGTGAATATAAAAATGAAAAAAAATGCGGGTTGGTTGAATGTTCTCCAAACTCTTATTCTAATATTATATTGCCAGATAATGAAGAAAATACAATTACTTCAGTATGTAATTAATTAAGGGAAACACAATTCAGAGCTTCAGGTTGGACTAAGGGCTTAAATATATGAGTTAGGACTTTCAGAAGAAAGTAGAGGATAATAAATGACTGACAAATAGGTAAATATTTGTGTCAAAAGATATTTGAAGCAGATCCTGGGAACAGTTTGACACACTGGAACAACCCTGTTTACCAGTAAACCCAACAGAACCACCTATGTGGAAGGACTAATCTGTAACACACATTGTTAATAAAAGATTGCTTTCCAGAATACACAGAATTCAAAGAATACTTAGGGAACTCAGGACCACTAAGAAGAAAGCAGTGATCCAACAACAAAAGACAAAGCGCAAATTCCCCAGTCAGCAGGAATGACAACAATCAAGAGAATAAAAGATTAAACCCTGTTATACCCATACAGCGGCAATGAGAAAGGTAACATGTAGAACATGCCCTTGAGTGGTATTCTAACCTAGAGAGTGTGAACAAATGTCTCTTCACCCCAGATGGGGCACTAACACAGACCAGAGGAGCAATTCCAAGGAAACCAGCGAGTCTACTGAGCTAAGAGTGTGGGTCAGAGGTACTGGAGCATGGATGAAGCCATAACATTTGCATTGCCGCGTGCATCCTTGTACCCCTCACATGATGCTGACTTCATGGAAGCTGCTTCCTGCAGTCTCACTCACAGCTCACTTTCCGTTTCTTTCCTCTACCATCTCCCAAGATCACTGGCTGACAGAGGAGGGCAGAAGAAGGTGAAGGATGGAATCCCAGGTGAGGGTCCTGTGACATGTCTTCACCTCCCTTCACAAGGAAATGGCTCCCTCGGTGGTCTGCCAGGCCAGGGTAGGACTCCCAAATGGTGAGGGAATTATCAGGTTATGCCCAATTAAAAGGTTTCATACCTATTTACATGTCAGAACAGGTGGCTCTATTTACTTACCCTATTGTGAGTTTTAATGACTGATTAAGCTACACAGGATTTTCCCAGAGTTTCTAAAAGCAATAACTCTTATTGTGTATAAAAGATAATGTTGGAAAAAAAGTAATGTTAAAATAAAGGTGCTTTTAGAAATACTTAAGGACAACATAAGGTACTACAATTAGGAAAAAAAAAAACCTACATATTTTCAAGCCGAACACTGATGTGCCACAGCAGTGTTTAACTGATTGTTTTAAGGTAGTGCAATGACACTACCTTATATACTGTTGTAATAGCTAAACCTCATAATCACAATTTTAATATATAACCTGAATTACAATTACAACTATGCACAGCTTCTGAAAGATGGAATATTACCCAGCCCATGTCTGCAGTAATATATTATTAGCTACTGGGCATTTCACAGTAAGCACTTCATGTCAACAGCTACAGCAAATGCCAAATCTGAACCACTAATACAGCTGCTTTGCAAGGACTAATGTCACAGGGTTAGGCTGAGAGTGATCAATGTTTCAAAGCCCTGCAGAACTTTTGTTTAATTCATTTACTGTACATCTATATGCAAAAATAAAATGGCATATTCTTTTCTAAAAAAAAAAGACTTCATACCACAACATGTAGAGAGGCTCGCTGCTCGGTGATTACAAGGATGAACATAAATTGGAACTCTGAGAAGAGTTGGCCTCAGTTAATGTAAGAAAGATGTACATGTGCAAAAATTCACCAACTCTGCTTTATGCCAACAAGCCTAGAAAAGCCCTGGTGTATGTGAGCAGATGCACAAGAGTGTCCACGGCAACCGTGTTCACAAGAGTTACACTAACAAGATCTATAAAAATTAAGTGTCCATCCAAAATGAAAACAATTGTAACATATCTATGACAATCTTGCCTCACTACCCTAGTGATGGTTTTATGGTTTTCTGACTTTTTTCTTAACAGGATAATTTTTTAAATTGTGTGTGTGCTAATCTGTGTGTGTGTGAATCTCTGTGTGTGCATTCACGTGTGTGTGTGTGTGTGTGCGTGTGTGCATGTTGAGAGAGTTAACCAAGAGTTAACCTAGATATAGGTTTATGAGAGCAGTATCTTGGGATCCTTCCACCTTTTCAAGCCTCAAGCCATTTAGAGTAAAATATAGATATGTACTTAAAGTCTGTTCAGACTAATGACTTGTCAGAAAACAACGTCCACAAACCCACCATGACACCGAGAAATAGGCAGGTGCCCGGCCCTCAGAAGCAGTCATCTTACCTTTTGCAAAGAGCTGTCCAAGCCACTGACTTCCAAGATTGTATTGATTGTTTTGCCAATCAACACTAATTTAGCTCTGCTTGCTTTTTAAATTTTTCATTCAATGGAATGGTTGTAGATGCATGCATACTCCTAAGTGAAGGTTACTATAATTTGTTAGTTTTTATTACTGTATATTGTTCTACTGAAATAATATGCAACAACTAGTATATTCATCCTAATCTTAGATTTCAAGAAAGCCACAGAATGTAATTTCTCTTTTGCCCACACAGCCTCACTAGAGAATATTTGGAATGACATTTTCATGTATTAGATTGATGCCTTTAAGGGAGAGAAATAAAGGTCCTTAGGTTTGTGTGCTTTTAGAATGTGATCATAGAGCACTGGGTCTGGCAGCTCCATAGAAAGATGTGGAAGCAGCTGAAGGTGCTCCTCCTCTGTTTGTGTGCTAATGGAAAAGCCCAGAGGCCACGCATCAACTCATGCTGGCCTGGCTTGTATGCTGTCACACAGTTTCTGGACCATGTGGGCAGGATTAATGTGTCAGGTAAGAGAAAGATCATGTGCTTCTATACAGAGACAAGATGACTCTTCCCACCCCCACCCCCCAGTTATTCCATTAATTCTTGATGTGTATTTTGAGACATGTGCTGTGTTTGGGTTACAGAAAAGCAAAAATGCCCTGTTCTGGCAGAGGCTGTGCAGACCTGGTGCCATTTCCCTCAAGCTCGCCCTTGAAGTGGAAGATGTAATCTTGCCTTTGAGCTTAGCTGCCTGGCACCTGTCAGCCTCTACGAGAGTCCACATGTGATCCATGTAGCAGCCTCTGCTTGGGCACTTGTGGCTCAAAGTCTGCCTGGAAATAAAAAGCAGCTTTGATCCCATCATCTTAGGCTGAAAGGTATGGAGCAAGTTTGAGCCCTCCTGAATCCTAGAGGCATGCCCAGCCATCCCACAGCTTTGAACAGAGCTGCCCACCCAAGTCACTCAGGATGTAATAGCAAGGCCTGTTGCCATGATGCTCTGATTTGTAGAATGTCATCACTGTGGCAGTGACAGTTATTTCCTAGTTCTGTTCAGGTTGCTGGTGTCACTCATGTCAATAGTATGGATTTGGTTCAGCTGACCTCACTCTGCTTTTGTATTGTGACACTTTTTAAATACATATGGGATTTAAGAAAGAGGTCCAAGAGGAAATAAAGACATACATCTTCAGCATTAGGGGCAAGAAACTGGAATCACGTTGGAATTCCTTAGGAAAATGGCAGTAGTACACCTGCCCCCAGAGCTGTAAACTGATCTGGGCACTTGGAAAACTTGGAAGTCAATGGAAATTATTTGTAGAGCAAAAGCCCCTCTTCAATAATGTGCACAGATACACAAAGCCAGTGGCCTTGCTGCTGGGTATGTTGGACATACCCAAGTCTCTCCAGGACTAGTGCCACACCTGAGAGGAGCAGGCTCCTTTCAGTAAGGCCAGGTGTACTGTGTGTCCTGACATTGAAGGACAGTCTAACAGATGCGCTGGTGGTCAAGATGGCTAAAAACACTCACTGTTCTTGCAGAGGACCCAGGTTCCATTCCCAACACCCACGTGGTGGCTCAAACTCAACCATAACTCCAGATTCAGGAACGGATGCCCACTTTTGACCTCTCCAGGCAACAAGCACACACATGTTGCACAGACATACATGCAGGCAAAACACCCAGGCACATAAATAAAAATGTCAGGTTGTCCTCAGCACCAACAGCATACCCTGGCAGTTTCTGACTTGCCCACATCACACACTTCTGCCAGCCTGAATTTTCAGTAAGTCCCTTATGTCTTTTAAGCGGCTCATTTGTGGTCACTGTCATACAGAAATGCCTACTAAAATGAGATTCTTATACTTCTGTCTCACATCACAGTAAGCATAGTAATGTCTTAAATGTGTATAGAATGGTTATTTATGAATTCGAGGTAATAAATGATGTGCCACAAGGTAATAAATGATGTGCTTGTTATAAGAATGAAATGCAATAAGGCAGGAAAAAGTCAATTATTTATTGATTTACTTAAAGAACTGCTTGGACTTCCTGTCAGCCAGGCTTGACTTCATTTGCTCCCTGGAACAGAATGACCTGGAGAAATAGCTGAAACAATGGGTTGCTGCCCTCAACAACCTGCTGACTGGCACATTTACACTTCTGCAAAGCCTTGCCTGCCTGCCCCACCTTGTTGTTTTAGAAGAGAAAACGAACATACAAATTGCACCTGGCATTGAAGCCTTTCAGGACATGTCCTGGCCTCGGTCCACTTGTGGCATCAACTCTTCTGCTCTCGCTGATGTCTGTTCATTCCAGGTAGTCTCACAACAAGAATATAGCAGCGGACAGGTAATCCCAAGATAAATTCCAAACACATTCAAAGACAGTATTGTACTTTTCCATTTATTGCTCAATTAAGAGTAGATAAATAGGATCAAGGATACTACAAAAAGACCTACAGAGTAAACTAACCTGAGCCCATGGCAGCTCACAGAGACTCAACTACCAACCAAAAAGCTTGCATGGGCCACACCTGGGCCCCTACACATATGTACCAGAAGTGTGGCTTGGTCAACATGTGGCTCCTGTGACAACGGGAATTGGGGCTGTCCCTGACTGCTGCCAGCCTTTGGGTCTGTTCCCTGCTGGGCTGCCTTGCCTGGCCCCAACGGGGGAAGGTGGGCTTATTCCTGCTGATACTATAAGTGCCAGGGTGGGTAGGGGCCTCCCTTTCTCTGAGAAGGAGAGGGGGAGTTGGGGGAGGACTCATGAGTTCAAGACTGGGAGGAGAGGAGGGGTAGGACTGGGATCTTCATTCTGGTACCATTTCAACACCTCAAATGCTATTGTGTTTTAGGAATCCATTTGCAGAAACTCTTGCAGGAAGAGTGAACAGCAAACCTGGCTGGCAGTCATGTCTGGCACCGAGAGAAGGGTGCAGTTGAGGAAAGCAAGCTGGGCATGTGTGAGATGTACCACTTCTCCTGCTCAGGCCTAGGGTGGGCAGACAAGAGTCTCTTGGCTGGCATGGTGGCACTGTTAAACTCCGGTACTTGGAAGGAAGAGACAGGAAGATAGCTGAGATGGAAGCCATCCTGGTATTCATAGCCAATCCAAGACAAAGAAATGGGAGAGAAGAGAGAAGAAGAGGTGAGGAGAAGAGGACAAATCATTATTCTTTATATATTAATGCAAATGATCTTAATTTCCTATTTTACATATTAAATGTAATACAGTGTTTAAGTGGAGGGAGTTTAATGGACTTGTGATCACAGGGGCAACTTGTTTTCCTTCCTTGTCTTTAGTGCCAAGCCACTTGGCTAGTAACTGGTCAGCCCACATTTTGTAACACTGTGGTTCAGCTCTCAGCAGATAAAGCATGAATTCACCCCTACCTCAGGCACCAAAAAATAGCAGAGTTTTGAACTGTGCATTTATTCAGTGCACAGTTGTACTGTGCATTGTAGAATTGTCTATTGTCCAGCAATGACTCCTTATTAATGGCACAGGGAGATTCCTGCCCTTAGGCTTGTTTGTATGAATGGGAGTATGTATGGGGAAGCAAGTTTAAATAAGATGTAAAATAAGTACAACATCAAGTAGGTCAGGTGGACCAGAAAGGGGACCTGAGGTACTGGAAGACATTAGTATGAAATAGGGCCTCTGGTTTGGTGACCTTTAAGACAAGACCTGTAGTGAGTGAGGGCACCATGCCCAAGTGCACTAGATGAAAAGGGAGAATAAGGCCCTGAGGCAGCAGCAAAGAAGCCTCTTGGTTGCATACAGAAGTCCAGGACAGCAGCCCAGACATGGCAGAGCCTGCCTGGCCATTTGAAGGACTTTGGCTCCTGCTGTAGGTGGGAGGTTTTGAAGAAGGGAATGGCATCAGCTCCTTACATGGTTAAAGCATCACACTTGTGAAGATAGCGAGAGAGTCGGGGAGGAGAAACAGGGAGACAAGGCAGAAAACTGTTGTGGCAATCCCAGCCATAAGTAAAGGCAGCTGAAACAAGAGAAACAGTTGTACAGATCAGGGACCTCTGGTGTGTGTGTGTGTGTGTGTGTGTGTGTGTGTGTGTGTGTGTGTGTACTAGAATGGCTTATGCCTGGTGGGGTCTGTAGTCCAGCCATGGCTTGTGTGCTAGAAGAGGCTGAGGACTTCACAGCTGCTCGGTACACAAGGCAGAAAGCCTCAGCAGTCCCCACTGGTGCTGAAGGCCTGGGAGATTCCCATAGGTGTGCTGGTCTTCAGCCTGTGTTAGCCTGAGCTGAAGTCTGATGGTAGTGAAGGATACAATAGCAATGCCACAACCGTAACTGTGGACTGACACAGTCACCAGCAAGCAGCAGGAGCAGGCAAGCATCTCTTTTCCTTGGGCCTCATTACATTTTATATGTTGATGGAAGATGCAAACCCACCATGGGGAAGAGTGGTCTCTCTCAGTCCTTCGTGGATATGCGCTCACAGATCTACCCAGAGCATGCCTTTTAGCGGAGTCCAGATCTCCTGAAGTTAACAGTAAGTGTTAAGCATCACACACAGAGAAAACATGGCCAGACTTAGCATAGCCTGAAGATAGCAGCACAGATACACCAGATGGACTACACATTGGCCACAAAACTAACAGAATGCTTACGGATGGCAGGAAGACTTTCAGCTCTGAGTTATCACTACTGACAAGAGGGGCATCAGTTGAATGAGATGGAGTCACAGGGCCGTGTTTGACTTGAGATGTTTGCCAGACAACCTTGTGAAGTAGAGAGCGGGCAGGTGAGTGTGGGGTCCAAGGCAAGCATAGGAGCTAGAGAAAGGAACATGGAATGTTAGTGGTATTTAACGTCAAAGACAAGATGGAGCCACAAGGGATAAGCATAGCTGGAAAAGAAGGGGGCCAACACCTGTATCTTCAGATGACTCCTAACGAAGTCAGGAAGACAGAGGAAGAGCCATCCAAAGAGGCAGAGGAGCACCAGGCATAGGTGGTAAACATCCCACACAGAAGCCAGATGTAAGGAAGAGGCGGCCACACATGCCAAAGGGTGGTCAGGACCCAGGCTAGGAGAGTGGTAGATGCTGCCTGAAGCACAGTGGAGCCACAGCAGACCTTGTCAAGGGCAGTTTTAGAGAGGGAATGGATGGGAACCCATTGCTCAGGGTGTGGAAGGTAAATTGGAGGCCCTTCTTCCTTATCTGCCTTGGAAAGAGAATTCCATGAAGTCCTTGCACCAGTACATACTAGAACCCAGAAACCCAAACAGAGCATATCTTATCTCCACAGACTTGAACAGGAAGTAGCTGGGAGATGCCACTAAACTGTAAGAAGTCTGTTCACTCTCTCTGAGCACACAGAATTGCCCAGTGAGGCTGGACTCTGAAAGAAGACGCCCGAAGGCTGACCGGCTTCCTCTAGATTTATGTGACGTCCGGGAACCAAAGTCTCCCTGTCATAAAAACTTGATCAACTCAGTGCTGTTATGCAACTTGCTAGGAAGGTCACTTATCTCCTGGGGACTTTACCCTCAGCTCACCTGTCTCATTCACATGAGTAAGCCCCTGTGGCTTTCAGATATGGCACGCTCACTGTTCCAGATACACAACAAAGTCGCCTCTAAAGCCTCGAGGAGCTAATGGGCAAGACAGAGCCGGAGGCTGGACCATTGGTCACTACAGCTGCCCTGTCCCCTCCTGCCAGAACCTGCAGGAAGCTGGGGGTGGGGTGGTGTCAATGCACAGAAGACACTGAAAGCTACCATTGGACACCCTCCAACCGCCACTGAAGAAAAAAAACGCGAAAATAATCTCCTTGTGACAGTTTGGCAAAGTCTTCTAAAGCTCCAGGATGATCAAAAATAATGGGAGGAATTCATTTTCTTGTAAGCTCATCTTAGCTCTTTAGAAAATATATTTAAAACTCAAGGTCCCTGGTTAATAAACAGTAGTAAGTAAAGAAACAAATAATTTCACAGTGAAGAATTCCTTTAGAATAGGGGCAAATTGTTACTACAACTGATAAAGCTAAGACCTGGAAAGGTAAATCAGATGCGTTTGATTCAGTCTCCTTAAAATATCCAGTCTGCCTCAGCCTCTGAAGCCTTAGGACCTTCTTGCCTGGCTTTTTTTTTTTTTTAACTCTGTCTTAAAAGACCAAATATATAGATAGATAGACAGACAGACGGATGGATGGACACATGGATGGATGGATAGATAAATATGATTTATAGAATCACCTGTTTTAAGACCTACCAGAGACCTTTCTACTGTGTTATAGAATGTCCTTTTCTTTGGGGGGATGCTTTTCTTAAAGAGAATATTGTTTCATTTCAGAGCCTGAAATGGAATCAGACAAGATTAATTTTCTCTTAAAATATAAACTTCTCACTTGAGCTATAAAATAGAAAAAAAATAAACTGTTTTTGTCTGCCCTTATGTACTTTCTAGCAGATTTATAATTAAAGAAAAAAAAGTGTAAAAAAAATGTATTAACTCTGGACAAAAGACAATACCACATCAAAATGATGGCAGGCAGCCTATGGGTGTAGCTCAGTGGTAGGGTGCTGGCCTAGCCTACATACACACAAAGGCCTAAGGTCCATCCCTAGCAAGCATGTCACAATAAACCTATTGGGGAGAGCATGTTTGAATGTGTTGTGCATTTACCAAGGCCACAGTGATTGTAGTGGATCAGAACTGAAGTCTCTATGATGTCAACAAATGCTTCTTCCATTATTGCTGACTGATAAACAGTAGTAATAGGGGAGATAGTAGCAAAAATGCAAACAATTACTTATCCAATTGTGAAAGTAACTAATGAGGGAGTCTAGAATTATATCTGTAGAAGTTATTGGTGAGGAGGAAGAGTATGTGAAGGAAGTGAGTAAGAATTTCTGGAAACAGGAAGAAAATAAGCGAAGGTGCATGTGTCCTGTCACTGCAAAGCGAATGAAGCAGCAAGGCAGAGGTCTCCACAGCAGGGCTGGGATGCGGAACCGGAGCAGGCATTTTGAAGAGCCGGAACCCTGTACCAAGCAGTCAAACAAACCAGGACTTGATTTTAAGCTAAGTACAAAGAAATGCAAAGAAGGCTTCCAAGCAAAGGATCCTTGTGGCAGCATTCTAATCCTCTGTGAATGCCTCCCCCACCCCCAATGGCTCACATGGCTGATGACAGTGCCCAGCTGGTGGCACTATTTGGAAACACTATGAAACCATTAGCAGGTGAAGCCTCATGGGGGAGGCACAACACTGGGAGTGGACTTCAGGTTTTATGGGCAGGTAAAGCCCAACTTGCTGCTCCCCTGATGTGTCTTCAGTGTGGGTACACTGTAGCCAGCCAGCTTCTGGCTCTTGCCACCATGCCTTCCCTAACTGTTCACACAGCTTTCTGGCCATAATGGACTCCATCCTTCTGGAACCGTAAGCCAAAATAATCTTTTTCTCCCTTAATATGTTTTTGTTAGAGAATTTGTTACAGAAACAAGAGAGAAACAATATTCCCTTTAAATGTGAGCATTTTTTTTCTGTTAAAGTGTAAACTGCATATATGTGTTGTTGTGCCCAAATCGTGATACCCCAAAAGACCACCACCAGGAGCTGAGTCCGTTGCAAACCACATGAGAATCTTTTTATTACAAATTACAAGCTGCAGCTCAGGCTCACACACACACACACGCGCACCCGCCAAAGTGGTGAGAGCAGAGACCCTTGTGTTCAGGTTAGCTGGGTGATTTAAAGATTCTGGTCCCTCCCAGCATGCCCAATGCAGGGGCAATTCCTGCCTGGCAAGCATCTATTGGTCAAAATACTACATTTTGAATTGATTGATTGGTCAAAATGCTACATTTTGAATTGATTGATAGGAAGGTCCCCAAACCATTAATGATCTAGTGTCCCTCCTTAGGGGAATGGGCCAGTTTCCTAGCAACTATATCTCTAGTGAGTGGGGAAAAAATGCAGTAAGGTGGGTTCTTCCCCTCAGGGCATTACTGGACCTCACCCAGCTAGTTCAGGCCTTAAACTTTAATAATAACTACTGATTTTTAATCTTTTGGTCTCTCAGTGTAAACTACAAGTTCAATGAAGTATATCTGTTAAGCCAAATGTGCATGTAAAAGTCCCAACTATTTAGGAAACAAAACTGGAAAGTTTCTTGAAGTTCAGAGCCAGCGTGGGCAACATAGCAAGACGCATCTTAAAACAAAGCCAGACACCATAGGGAATCTATTAAGAGTGCATACGTGTCCACCCAATCCCACTAACCAACAAGGTCCTGGCAGATGCACACAGAGTGCATCTGGGAAAAAGACTGAGGCGACAAAGCCCATAATCTCTTTAGGAAAGAAAGGCAGGTGTGGAACAATAGATTTCTGTGTCCTGGGTGAAAAGTGAAGGCTCCATATGAAAGCTACTTTTTTTTTTAAGGTACATTTTTTTAATGTAACTAGAATTAGAACACAAAAAAAGAAGAACATTAAGTCATATTTTAAAACATCAGAATAATAAGCTGTCTGGCTATTAAAATTGTTAGTAAACACTGAATGAGGAACGCCTGTCATCTAAATTTTGCTCACTGAATAAACTGTCACAAGTGAAGGAAGGAGATGAAACAGTAAGATATTCTACTGATTTTCCAATACAGAGACTTTCGGACATTTAAGACTTTTCAGTTGAAATTGCAGCAGTTAGAACTGGCTGTGGAAGGTTCAGGAAACATCATAGCTTTATAGAGATCCAGTGCAGTCCTTCAAACAGCACCAGCTTGCCGTTCACCTGTCAGTCATCTGGAGGCTGAGATAAAGCTGGAATTTTCTTTAATGTTTTTATAATTTTTATTTTTTTATATTAATCATAGGTTATTTACTTTCTATCCCAGCCATAGCCCCCTCCCTCATTCTCTCCCAATCCCACCCTCCCACCCTCATCTCCTCCCTGCCCCTCTCTAAGTTCTCTGATAGGGGAGATCCTCCTCCCCTTCCATCTGACCCTAGTTTATCAGGTCTCATCGGGACTGGCTGCAATGTCCTACTCTGTGGCCTAGCAAGGCCTCCGGGGACGGGGGGAGGTCAAAGAGCCAGCCACTGAGTTGATGTCAGAGACAGTCCCTGTTCCCCTTTCTAGGGAACCCACTTGGATGCTGAGCTGCCATGGGCTACCTTTGAGCAGAGGTTCTAGGTTATATCCATACATGGTCCTTGGTTCGAGACTCAGTTTCAGAAAAGACCCCTGTGCCCAGATATATTTGGTCCTTGTGGCACTCCTATCCTCTCCAGGTCTTATTAACTCCCCCTTTCATATAATTCCCTGCACTCAGCCCAAGGTTTGATTATGAGTCTTAATATCTACTTTGATATACTGCTAAGTAGTCTTTCAGAGGCTCTCTATGGTAGGTTCCTGTCCTGTTTCTTGTTTTCTCCTACTTCCAATGCCTATCCCATTTCTCTTTCCAAGTGAGGATTGATCATCTTACCCCAGAACCTCTTCTTGTTTAGCTTCTTTAGGTGTACAGATTTTAGTGTGTTTATCCTATCTGATAGGTCTAGTATCCACTTATAAATAAGTATATACCATGTGTTTTTCTCCTTCTGGGATACCTCACTCAGGACGATCTTTTCTAGATCCCACCATTTGCCTGCAAATTTCATGATTTCCTTGTTTTTAATTGCTGAGCTTCCTGAACAGAACACCAACAGCACAGGCTCTAAGAGCAAATATCAATAAATGGGACCTCATGAAACTGAAAATCTTCTGTAAAGCAAAGGACACTGTCCTCAGAACATAAACGACAGCCTACAGACTGGGAAAGGATCTTCACCAACCCTATATCTGACAGAAAGCTAATATCCAGAATATATAAAGAACTAAAGAAGTTAAACAGCAACAAATCAAGCAATCCAATTAAAAATAGGGAACAGCTAAACAGAGAATTCTCTGTAGAGGAATGTAGAATGGCAGAGAAACACTTGAAGAAATGCTCAACATCCTTAGCCATCAGGGAGATGAAAATCAAAACAACCCTGAGACTTCACCTTACATCCATCAGAATGGCTAAGATCAAAAACTCAAATGACAACACTTACTGGAGAGGTTGTGGAGAAAGGGGAGCCCTCTTCCACTGCTGGTGGGAATGTAAACTTATACAACCACTTTGGAAATCAGTCTGGTGCTTTCTCAGACAACTAGGAATAGCGCTTCCTCAAGATCCAGCTATACCACTCCTAGGCATATATCCAAAAGAGGCTCAAGTACACAACAAGGACATTTGTTCAACCATGTTTGTAGCAGGTTTATTTGTAATAGCCAGAACCTGGAAACAACCCAGATGTCCCTCATTTGAGAAATGGATACAGAAACTGTGGTACATTGACACAATGGAAAGCTACTTTTAAATGAAAAGGAAGAGCTGCAAGTAAAGGTTTGCTCCTGCATAGAGTGTTGCTGGAAGGATTTATAAGAAAGTGTTCACCTTCTGCAGGCGGACAGGAGACTTGGACTGTCCTGGGAAGCTTACTACTTACCTGATCTTTTGCTGTATTGTTTAAATTCTGTGCCTCGGGCACACACTAGTGTTTTAAAATATTAGAAACACAGAATTAAAACTATGTTCTATGTTCACATTTCTCTTTACATGTTTACCTGTCTGTTCAAAAATGGCTGTTTTCTGTGTGCTGCAGAGCCTCCACCCTCAACTCAGACCCCATAGGCTTCATGGCCCGAGGCACCCCCAATTTTTCTCAATTATTTTTTGTCTGCTTGTTCTGTTTTATGTTTGTTTGTTTTGAAACAGGGTCTCATGCAGCCCAGACTGCTGTTGAATTTTTTGTGTGCATAAGAATGATGCTGAGCTTCTGAATCTCCTGTCTGTAGCTCTCCAGGGCTGGAATTCCAGGCACGTACCACTGTGCCCAGTTTCTATGCTGCTGGATCACTTCCGTGGCCCCATCTGTGCTGGCACAGTAACAACTGAGCTGCGTCCTCACGTACTCCCAGCTGCTTCTTCATTAATTGAAGCTGATGGGCTTAGAAATGCTGAGGGCCTCGTGGGAAAGCTTCTGTGTGAACTCTGTCCTGCAGATAAACCTTCTATCTCAGCCAGTAACAAACCATATCTTTCTGACTTTTGTTTACCACTGTAGTCTGCTGACCTTCTCCCTCAGTCATCCCACGTTTCTCTTGTCCACAGAATACTGTGCCAAAAACCCTAAGGAACTAGTGTATAATGTTTATGACTAAAAGCAAGAGAAAGGGGAAAAGAAAAGGAAAAAAATCCTCAAATGAGCTATGAAAAGTAAAGATGGACCATTTCCAAGAGCTCCTGGCTCAAGGAAGGTGTGCCTCAGACACAGTGAGTCCCACGTACAAGGACCTATGCCTCATCTGCCTTTGATTCGCAAAGGCTCACCTTGCCCTATGGTCTCTGCTCAGAAAGTAAAGTCAGAGTAGAAACACATTGAAGAGAGGCATTTGCTATGATCTTGCTATTGACATCTCATCACAGAGTTAGCCTTGTCATCAAACTCTAGGATCTGAACCTAAAGTGTTGCACAAACCAGCAGTTTGTATCCAGCCTTAACATGTTTTTATTTATTCTATTTCCTCTAAACCCAAAAGATAAAACAAAAATTGTGGAATTTTCTTTCAACTAGAGTGGGGAGAATGCAGCCAGCCATTAAACCAATGACCTTTCTTTTACTTTATTTTTATTTTTAATTATACTTTATTTACTTTGCATCCTCCCTCTAGTTCCCTCCCTCCTCCCCATTCTCCACACATGCCCCTCCCCAAGTCCACTGGTAGGGAAGGGTTTCTTTTTCTTCCTTCTGATCCTAGTCTGTTAGGTCTCATCAGGAGGGGCTGCATTGTCTTCCTCTGTGGCCTGGTAAGGCTGCTCCCCCCTCAGGGACCTTTCTTAAAATGTCTTCCAACACTCAATGCGATCGGTCATAATATTTATATGTACTCAAGCACTTTGAAATTTCAAGCTGTTTGAACCAGCTGTCATGCTAGTGTCAAACTGCGGTCATTTTAATGTGAAACAAGGGTCATGGGGGGGGGGTGTCTTCTTCCTTTCCTATTAGTGAAATGATTTACAGCTATTGAACTGTACACCCTAACAGTGAGTCCCCATTGGCCTGCCTGTTATATAGGTCACATGAAATTTTATAATTGTTGACAAAATATGTAGAAGAGTGTTACATTGGTATTTAACAACTAAGTACACATGCAGTCCAGTTCTGTATTTTGTATTTTGGCATCAACCGAGGCACATTTATATCTGAGGCTGATTTCTAATATGTGTATAAGGCCAATTCATTTCTACCTTTTTGATATGACATATCTATAAGAAGATGCATGGTGACTTTTATTGCCTAGTTCAGCATCTGTAAGAAAATAAAATTTTCATGCAAAATTAGCTTTTGAGTGGAAAGTAAATTACTTATGCCTACAGCTTATTATCTGTTTACTGTTTGATGCATAAACAGTAGGCTTTCCCCTTCTAGTTTGTACTACTGACTTGCTGGGAAATTGTTCTAAAATCTTTGACCCCGACCTGAAGGAAACTTCAGTACCTTTCTTGCCACCTCAGCTGGCAGGAGCTTTTTGTGGTTTTTGTTTTCTTCTGACCACTGCTCTCTCAATGCTTAGCAATGCAGGTGCTGATAATTACCTACCTAATAAATCATTTATCCTCATCCTGGCTGCTGTTTCAGCGTCTTTAGGAGTTTTGTTTGGGTTTTTAGCTTTCTTTCGTTTGAGGCAGGGTGTCTCGTATCTCAGGGTAGCTTTGATCTTTCTGGGTAAGTGAGGATGACCTCGAAATTCTCATTTCTGGGATTACAGGCGTGCACCACCACACCGGGTTTGTGGGATTCAAAAAATCAAACCCACAATTTCAATTTTGTGATACAGACAAGCACTGCACCAACTAAGTGAAATCCCCACCCCAACATTTCATCTGTAGTAGAGAAATTCATAAGTCTTTTAAAAATAAGATGTTGGGACTTAAACCCTTAACTACTATTTGTAGATGCATACATTTTAATATTTACTGAACTTAATTTCTTTCCAGGAAGTGTTTGTCCTCATGAATAAAGCTGTGCTGTCAGACCTGGCTGTGGATCTCATGAGCGTAAGTCTGAACTGCTTAGCATTGGTATTCCACAAGCAAAGGACATAGATGAGAAACATGCACTATGGTTCGTCTGTTGCTGTTTTAGAAATCTATTTATAGGCAAACAAAATTTAGGGAAATTTTATTCATTTTGAATTTTTTGTATGCCCCTAAAATGACCTGATGATTTGTTTTACTTCGTGTGTGTGTGTGTGTGTGTGTGTGTGTGTGTGTGTGTGTTTGTAGGTGCACACACACAGGCAGTGATAGAAACACTGAGTGCTGTCAGAGACTCTTGAAAAGCTGACTGTGGCTGAATGGCATGGAACTGGTGGAAGGTAGTTAGCTTTGCATGTTGGAGATAGTCAAGAAAAGTATAGATTCTCTTCCATTACCTCAGTTGAATATTATGCAAAACAATCAGCTGAGATGAGTGGGCTCAGGGGGATGAACAGAAGATAAGAAATGGTGACCTAGCCCTGCACTGTGAGTCAGAACCAGAACTCCAAGGCACAGGTCAGTGGCCACAGTTTTAGTCAGGCACTATTAGAAAGTTGGGTCCTGACCCTTTCCAGTCTGGTTTGGTGGCCAAGTGCAAGCAACAACAGTCCAGAGAGCCCACAAACAGCTTTGATGTAAACTTTGATGTTAACTAACAGGGCTGCATTCATCACCAAAGGCCCCAGCCCAGGATGGTGCCACGTGTGTTTAGGGTGGTCTCATGCCCTCGTTTTTCCTAATCAGAAATGACCCCAACTCTGAAAGCATCAACTGTTTCACTGAAGCTATAGAGTCCAGTGCTGGAGGCCAGGGTCCATCTTGGGAAAATGCTTGTTTCTTGGGCTACATGACTGACACTGCCTAAGGCCAGGAGACTAAAGAAATCCTGAAGCTAGGATGCCGTGTGGAAGATTGTGGACTAGGCCAGTACAATGTTCCACACAGCTCAACATTCCCGAAAGAATCAACAGCATCTCAGTGTTTTGTGAATGTGCATCTTGCATAATGGTAAAGCGTGTGCAATTGCATACAAGATTACCCAATTCACCATCACCGTTTCATTTATTAAAAGATTAAAGTATCCTGAATATGTAAAGAATACCATATAAATCTTCAAGAAGCCTGTTCCTGTCTGAATCTCCTCCAGTCTTTTCTCCATTTGGCAGATGGCCTCAATGCACATGCTCTGTCTCCTTATCTGTTCTTTTATTTACATGCTTTAGAAGCCCAGTTCCTTGATACAGGCTTATGTTTGTACTTTGAAAAGCCCACTGACCTTCAGTATCCCCTTCCAGAAAAAACAATCCTAGTGTTTCCACTTTTGCAAAATTTAAATTTTCTTTATGGAATGTCCACATCTCAGGCCCTGAGTTATATTTTATTAGCAGTTCTGATACCCTAAGACAGCTGCTCTGATTACACAAATATCAACTCATATTTTTTATTCAAGCAATAAAAGCAATGGCTTATTACGTAAACTCAAATGTAGGCGCTAGTTGGTTTAGTGGCTAGATGGTGTAGATGCTTTGTGATACTCAATCGTAGTAGAAAATAAAGGACAGAAGGGTTGACCTCAGGATAAGAAATAGGACTTTGTCGATGAAGATAAAAGTCAGGGAAAATGTAATTTTAGATGTGTAAACAGATACAAGATACCCTGACCAAGTAGAAGGAAATCTCACCATCAAGCTCCGCTGTCAGAGGGCCTTTCAAAGCCTGTTAAATTGGTTCAAAGGAAAGAAACCTAGTTTTCTGATAGTCTCTTTAAGACTGCTGGAGATCATGTTGACGACAACAGAAAAATTAAAAGCAAATACTATGAAATATCAGAGCCAGTTTTTATGATAACTCTTTAAAGATGCAGTTATGGTAGTATGCCTATCCAAAAGAATGCTACAGTTATCCCAGAAATACCTAAGATACCCGTCCTAATGATTATACTGTAAAGTTTTATATTTAGATTTTAGTTGTAAGGAAAAAGCATGTGGGTGCACGCGCATGTGTATGCGTGTGTAAACGTTAGTGGACAATTCATGTTTATCACCATAACATCACTATTTCAACTTTTCTGTAGATCTGACATTTTTCAAGATAAAAATTTCTGGGAAAATACACATGAATGAAATCTTCTGCATTACCACATGTAAGTCCAAGAGACATACCTAAAAACCAAATGAGTAATGACTAATGTGGTTTAAATCAATAATCAAGTAATCTTTTTTTCAAACTACCATAAATTCCATTTGACAAAATCTAAAATCATAAGCAGTAAAATCCTTTTCCACCCCTGAGCACTGTAAGGTGCTGTAAGGAACAGCATTCTGGCCCTAACTCCTCACTGAGCATTGGGGGGCCTCAGAGTTCAGTGTCTCAGGCTTTCCTGAATACGCCATAGTATTCAAGCAGTATTGACTGATTTCGTCACAATTATTCTTTTTCTCAGTTCACACACAAAAATAGCCTCCCTTCAGCTTTGGGGGAAAACATCAGATGGGAAACCCTTCACACCTTCTGCCAGCTGAGGTTTTCTATCTGCTGCACTGAGTAGATGCTGCTGTTGAGCTGATCAGCTCCCATTTCCAGCTCTTCCCTCCATTTCTCCACCATGAGCATGACAGGGTCTCTCTGCCTCCCTTACAGCTACAGGTGGCCATGTGAGAAAGCAGACATCAGTGCCCACACTGCCATTTTCAAAGGACTTAGAGTATGCAACTGCATCCCTTGCATTCCTGTCACACAAAATAAAGTCTACTCAGGCTGTTGTCCTTTCTTTGTACCTGGAAGCGCTTCTGAGTGGCACACCCCAAAAGCCATGTTTTCCTCTCCTCCACTTCCAAACTGTGAACCCCATAATCTCCCATTCTCTCAGGGCCTCTCCTATTCTCCCATCAGTATCTTAATGCTTTTTCTTTCTTCTGGTACCTTCACATATTATTGTTACTGTTTAAGTTCAATCGTCTTCCACCCATATTAAGTAAACATTGAAATTGTCCCAAGCTTCCCATCACCCTCCAGCTACTTGCTGTCTATTTCACAGACGTTCTCGTTGACATGCTCTAACTTGTTTTTTCCTACTCATTCCTCAACAATGTGTCTGGAGTCGACCCTGGCCACTTAACTGGAAGGTTATGCCAGGGTCACCAGCAACATTCTTACTACAAACTCCAAGGGCAGGTCTCATCCTATCTGGCCAGGAGGTTTTTGTTTTGTTTTGTTTTTCTCAAGCATTCTGTCCCAGGTTTTCTTCTCCTTCCTGGTGGATCTCTGTAAATTTTCTCTGAAGGAGGGACTCCTATGAATTCTTTTCACGTTGGTATGAAAGCAGTAGCCATGTCTCACACACTCCATGCAGACATGCTGAGCTGTCCCACAGCTACCCAGCCCCGTTTTTCCTCCCACAACCCCTCCATCTGTGCATTACACTGTATCCATGTGCACAGTGCTCTTTGATGCTCTGCAAGTCAAATTAGCCAAAAAAGTCCTGTAAGTTCTACCCTCCATCCCTCTTCAAGCGACCCCTTCCTCCTAGGCTCACCCAGGGTCAGGCCTCTGTAGACACCGGTGCTGCACCTCTCCCTGAGCTGACCTCACCTCTGCAGCAGCGACAGAGGTGGCCATCCGCTCCCCGTCACCTCTGGATAGTCACAGATGCTGTACCCTCAAGAATTGTTGTCATAGGAATCTCCCTGCTAGCAAATTGTTCTATTTTCACTTGAAATAGTCTTTCCCTGGATTCTCCCCAAAACATACTGGGTGTCCCTGCGTTGTGTAGCCATGGCATTGCGGTGCCCTCACTGTCCCCCGTTTTCTTTCATGTTATGCCACAAGGGCACATTTCAACCATAACAACCTTCTCAAATATATTTCTCAATTACACCTAATAATGAGATTTTAATTTTATTTACACCAAGCTAAAATCCCCCATGCGGCATGGCAGTAATCAAAGGCCGTGGATCAAAGCCCTAAAATGTAGAAGACTCTCATTGACCTTTAAATACCACAGGAAAATGGCATGAATGTTATTAAGTTATCAAAATAGTTTTCTCTCCTAACCTAAAATAGTTACATTCCTTTTATTACAATGGATAAATTCTACTTTTAAAAGCAAATTCTGATCCTCTGTTAACTGTATATCATACATGTTAGCTTTTTGCAGAAAGAATGGGTTAGAGAATATATATGAGATCCTAATTACATCCATAGGGATGGATGGATGCCCATCAAATGTAAGGGAGTGTGAAATGCATGCAGAAGTCTTGGCTTGACACATAAGTAGAAGATCCAGTGAAATCACCTGATCCTTAACAATCATCAGAGAAGCAGAGGCAAGCAAATAACAAAACAGTATTAAGATAAACTCTTACATAACGGTATTACAAGTAAACTCAGAAGAACAATGTGGCATTTTTGAGACATCCAGATTACAGCCAGGATTTACCGCAATGAGTTTTCACCAGTTAATGTGCATGAACCTGAGATTACAGCAGCCACAAGCACATCTGCATGATGACACAGCCAAGCTGAGCCCTCACACATTTCCAGCAACATAGGAAAAGTGATTTACCACACAAAGCACTATCTGTACTCAGAGAAACTGTAAGGAAAGCTACCTAGTCCTTAACGTTGAGGATGAAGCAGTAGATTGTTTCTTATCTTAGGGCAGTTATGTTTCTACAGAATGGGACTACATGATTATGTTGTCATTTGTATGGCCAGCGCCAAATATATACCTCACTATAGTAATATAACTTTCCCAAGAATAATGTTGTCTAACTATCAGTACAACATTAAAGAATGTGTGTATGTCTATAAGTAAACATAGATATGGGCATGGGAGTGTGCACACAAAAAGTTCAACAGAAAAGACTTTTGTATCCTAACCAGGGTCTAACAAGCTGATCATGCCTGGCTAAGGAAGAGCAGGTAGAGACTAAGCCAGTCCAGTTTCTTTGAGTTCCATGAACCTCCGCTTTAGATTTAGATCCCTTCCTAAGGGTGTCTTACAGCCTGCTGACAGGTGGAGCTCTGTGCTCTGTACTTGCTTTTCTCACAATAGTTCAGTTTTAGTCTCTGTAACAGTCAAGACAGTATTTGGATCTCCCTTCACCACACACAGGGGTGACAGAGAAGCTATGCATGTGTTTTATGGCATGCTGTACATGAGTTAACACATTTTTTTTTAATTTTATTCTTACTGCATGGGTGTTTTGCTTGCATGTATGTCTGTGCACCACATGCATGCAGTGCTCATGGAAGCTAGAAGAGGGTGTCAGATCTCTCCCCCCTAAAACTGGAGTTGCAGCCTATATGAGCCACCATATGGATGCTAGGAATTGAACCCAATGTCTTAGTTGGGATTTCTATTCCTGTGATAAAAAACACCGTGACCAAAAGCATTTGGGAAGAAAAGAGTTTATTTTCCCTTATGTCTTATAAGGCCATCACTGAAGGAAGGCAGGGCAGGAACTCAGGGCAGGAATCTAGACACTGGAACTGAAGCAGAGGCCATGAGAGAGTGGTGTTTGCTGACTTCCTAGCCATGCTCAGCCTGACTTATTCATTTTTTTTAATTAATTATTTTTTTTTAGTTACAGTTTATTTACTTTGTATCCCAGCTGTGGCTCCCTCTCTCATTCCATCCCAATTCCACCTTCCCTCCCTTATCTCCTCCCATACCCCTCCCCCAGTCCACTGATAGTGGAGGTCCTCCTCCCTTTCCATCTAACCCTAGCCTATCAGGGCTGGCTTCATTGTCCTCCCCTGTGGCCTCCCACCCTCAGGGGGAGGTGATCAAGAGCCAGCCACTGAGTTCATGGCAGAGACAGTCCCTGTTCTCCTTACTACAGTACCCACTTGGATACTGAGCTGCCATGGGCTACATCTGTGCAGGGGGTCTAGGTTATCTCCATGAATGGTCCTTGGTTGGAGTATCAGTTTCAGAAAAGATGCCTGTGCCCAGATTTTTTGGTTCTGCTGCTATCCTTGTGGAGCTCCTATCCTCTCCTGGTCTTGCTATCTCCCCCTTCTTTCATAAGATTCCCTGCACTCTGCCCAGAGTTTGGCTATGAGTCTCAGCATTTCCTTTGATACCCTATTGGGTAGAGTCTTTCTGTGGTAGGATCCTGTCCTGTTCCCTGTTTTCTCCCTCTTTCTATGTCCATCCCCTTTGCCTTTCTCAGTGAAAATTGATCATCTTACCTAGGGTCCTTCTTCTTGCTTCAGTTCTTTACGTGAACAGATTCTGTATGTTTATCCTATATTATATGTTTAATATCCATGAGTATATACCATGTGTGTCTTTCTGCTTCTGGGATACCTCACTCAGGATGATCTTTTCTAGTTCCCACCATTTGCCTACAAATTTCATGATTTCCTTGTTTTTAATTGCTGAGTAGTATTCCATTGTGTAGATGTACCACAATTTCTGTATCCATTTCTCAGTTGAGGGGCATCTTGGTTGTTTCCAGCTTCTGGCTATTACAAATAAAGCTGCTACAAACATGGTTGAACAAATGTCCTTATTGTGTACTTGAGTATCTTTTGCATATATGCCTAGGAGTGGTATAGCTGAATCTTGAGGAAGCACTGTTCCTAATTGTCTGAGAAAGCACCAGACTGATTTCCAAAGTGGTTGTACAAGTTTACATTCCCACCAGCAGTGGAGGAGGGTTCCCCTTTCTCCACAACCTCTCCAGTAAGTGTTGTCACTTGAGTTTTTTATCTTAGCCATTCTGATGGATGTAAGGTGAAATATCAGGGTTGTTTTGATTTTCATTTCCCTGATGACTAAGGACGTTGAGCATTTTGTTAAGTGTTTCTCTGCCATTCTACATTCCTCTACAGAGAATTCTCTGTTCAGCTCTGTACCCCATTTTTTTAAATTGGATTGCTTGATTTGTTGCTTTTTAACTTCTTTAGTTCTTTATATATTCTGGATATCAGCCCTCTGTCAGATATAGGGTTGGTGATGAGCCTTTCCCAGTCTGTAGACTGTCGTTTGTTCTGATGATAGTGTCCTTTGCTTTACAGAAGCTTTTCAGTTTCATGAGGTTCCATTTATTGATTGTTGCTCTTAGAGCCTGTGCTGTTGGTGTTCTGTTCAGAAAGTTGTCTCCTGTGCCAGTGAGTTCAGCCTGACTTCTTATACACCCAGGACTGCCTATCCAGAGGTGATACTACTCCTGGTGGGCTAGGCCTAAAGCCAATGTCTCTAAGAAAATGTGGCACAAACTTGCCCCCAGACTGCTTTGGCAGGGGCACATTTTCAACTGAGTTTCCCTCTTCCAAAATGAGGTTAGCTTGTGCGAGGTTAGCATAAAACGAGCCAGCACACCTGGGTCTTCTGGAAGAGTAAAAGATGCCTTAACTACTGAGCACTCTACCCTGCCTCCGATTTGGCACTCTCGAGGACTACTTTCCAGCTCCATGGACAGGTTAAGATCTCTATAGCAGAACAGGGAGATGACCAGAGGCAGCCTGAGCTGGACACCCCTAACCCAGCGTCATTGCTGTCCTGCCCACTGTTAGGTTTAGGGAGATAATGAGAAGCCAGCTGACTCAGATGCCCTAATGTCAGCCTCTGGCCTCTAAAGCCAGCGTTACTCCTAGTCTTCCCACTGTTATGTCTAGGAGAGAGATAATGAGAAGCTGAGTTAGATGCCCCACAAAGTCAGCCCTGGTCCCTGGAGACACCTTTAGTCCTGTTCTTCCACTGTTGGGTTATGAATTCCTTTGACTTACCTTCACAAGTTCACATAAGGATTCTGTTACTAGAAGCCAAGTTCTAACTAGTCCAGGCAGAGAACTGAATTAGTGTAAAGACTCCTGGAATTCACAGGGTCCCAAATCCTTAGGCGCATTATGGATTAATTATGGATTAGTTAAAGAGGTTAAGTATCTTTTGCTCCAAATCCCACAATGGATTTACAATGAAGACTACTGCTACTGACTTTAAACTCACTCACTCTATACTCATTCTGACTCCTTTGGTTCTTGCGTTACTACAGAGGCTGGAAACTAAATCCTTTCCCAGTCTTCCTGTGCTAGAGGGCAGACATGTGGCCTTAAGCTCCAGACAACAAGCAGATTCACCTTCCCAGGATGTAAACAGAGGCCATTTTACCTCTTTTAGGAAGCATCATGGTACATCACATGGTTCTCTTGAAAAGACAAAAGAAAAGGAAGGAAGGATGAAGGAGAGAGAAAGAAGAGAGAGGGAGAGAAGGAGAGAAGTAAAGAAAGCAAGCAGTATTTCCCTCCATACAAAGAGAAGTGGTGACTCCCCACAACTACAGTTTTAGTGTTCCTGTTTTCACTCACATACAAAACAAGTTGCACGATTCTCCCAGGGTCCTATGTCCGTCTAAGAACCATCATTGTGTAAAACTGTCTCTTCGTGCTTAAATTAGCTGGAGAGCTGTTAGGGACCAGAAACTTCCAGTGAACAGACTTTTGTGGCTGGAAACATTTTGAGCATCCAGGAAAGAGATTTGAAAGCCAGGAAGGTGGGTAATCTTGTGAGGGAGCAGTGCCATGGCTATCCAATTGTCCCAGGCTGAACTGTGGATACAGTGCTGTGTGTGGTGCACAGAAAAGTTGGTACACAGTGAAAGCGCTAAATAGGATTTGGCTAAGTCTGAGAATTATGAGTTTTTAAATCTAAAATCCAGTGTCACTTATGAACTGATTTAAGCTGCTTCAGAAACTAAGAGGAAATGGTGACTCAACAAACTGACATCTTTACTTTGTCAGAGCTGTAATGGACTCTAAAAGAATTACTGCTCTGGGTTTCACACATTCAAAATCGTAATCAAGTCATCAGTTAAAAGCAAAACAGTGGGGGCAGTATGAAGCAGCTCAAGAGTCTGGAGTGGGTGACACAGCCCTGGAGTCTTGCCTGTAGGTGTTATTATTATTCCCATTCAGTAACAAAACAGTGCCTGACTCTTTAAAACAATGCACGTTCCAAGAGGCCAGATCCAGCAGTCTGAAGAAACGGGCCAGGTCCTTCTCTAGCTGCCTGGGACAAGGGCAGGAAGGGCGTGAGCCTGAGTTGTGTGGTGCCTTTGCCACCTCTAATCTATGGTCCTACCCAGTCTGTGGCTCCTTCTTCCCAGACTAAATCATGTGACAAGGAACCTCTGCTACATCCTGAAAAAACAGGTTAGATTTTCCCTTTGTTCATGTGGTTTTTTTTGTTTTGTTTTGTTTTGGTTTGGTTTGGTTTTTTTTGAGGGTTCTCTTCCACTCTTCCCCATAGACACTTCTGCACCATGGCATGGTGGCTCTTTTGGTCTTATTTTCAGCTGCCCATCTCAATGATGCTTTTTTCCAGGTTTTGTAGAGAAATCCCCTTTTCTCTTTAAGACCTAATTCATGTTGTGTCGAATGCTCTCCCACCTCAAGGTCTGATCATGACTCCCATGGTCTTGAGACCTCTGATAAAGCTTGTTCCTGAAAGGTAATTTATGTCACCTTCTTTCCCAACCCAAGCCACCAGCTGCCTCTTCTCTTTTTCTACCCATCTTGGAAAGTGGACACTGAATATCAAGCAATAGATTCAGCATTTCCCAGATGTGGAGCAGATCCAGGTTGTGAGAGTACTGCTGTAAATATGAGCTATGGATGCTTTAAGAAAAACCATAGACCAACAGAGCCAACAAATCTGAGCTCAGAGGGTCCTACAGAGATGGTTGAATCAACCAAGGACCATACCTGGAGAGGACCTAGAGCTCCTGCTCAAATGTAGCCCATGGGCAGCTCAGTCTCCATGTGGGTTACTTCCTAAGGAGATCAGAAGCCATCTCTGACATGGACTCAGTGGCCAGCTCTTTGATCACCCCCCCCCCCAGGAGATGGCTTTACTTGGCCACAGAGAAAGAGGATCCAGCCAGTCCTGATGAGACCTGATAGGCTAGGGTCAGACAGTGGGGGAGAAGGACCTCCCCTATTAGTAGACTAGAGCAGGGGTATAGGGGAAGAAGAGGGCGGGAAGATGGAACCAGGAGGAGATGAGGGATGGGGCTACAGCCGGGATACAAAGTGAATAAATTGTAATAAACAATAAAGAAAAATTTAAAAAGAAAATCCATGCAGTCAGAAATATAAAATCATGGGCTGAGAGTGAGGTTGAGTGGCAGAGCGCTTGCCTAATATTCATGCAAGGGCCTAACTAGGCTCAAACTCAGGAACCACAAAAACCAAACCAAACCAAATCCAAAGAAGAAGACAGGCATGTTGGTACATCTGTCCTCTGCCACCCACATAAGCGATACTCAGTAAGATAGCTTTCTAGCCCTCTGACCACACCTCTAAAATGATGTTGTGTAAGCTGGGATGCCTGGGATAGGGCTAATTCATGGGCTATCCCTGTGAAAACACAACCTACAGGGATACTGCTAGCCAGCAGGAACACACACATAACCAGGCTGGCAGAACTTGTTTGATGTAAGGATGAAGTAGAAAACACCATACATAAAATATCCTTCAGAACGGGCAAAGTCCTCACACACAGACACACACACACACACACACACACACACACACACACTGGTTTCTGTAAACATCTTGCTTATGGCCGCACAGAACTTCACTTAGTGGTGACTATGTTCCTCTCCTTTCTCTGTTGTTTTATCCTTAAAATGTAAGTCTAACAAAGCCAGCTTTCCTGTTCTCCTTCCTTCGTAATCAAGGCAGGAGAGATAATTGCCGTGGACAGAGAAGAAATGTTCACTGTGACACCAATACCTCTGGAAGCTGGAGAGTTTTACTTTTCTTCTTGCAGCCAAAAAGAGCCCATCCTTTTCCAGCTTTTAACTTCCTCTCTCTAAGCCTGATTTCTCCGTCTGTGAATACGGCAATTCAACTGTTATTTCCCGCCGTGGGGAAAGGGCTTTTCTTTGGGCAGCATGGTAGTAGTGCACGCCTTTGTTCCCAACACTTGTGAGCCAGAGGCTCGCATCTCTGTGAGTTCAAGACCAGCCTGTTCTACACCGAATGTTCCAAGCCAGCCTGCATGACATAGTGGGACTCTGGCCATTTCGAGCGCAGCCCCAAGGCAACCAGATAATTAGCCACCATTTTGGTGGACAGTGAAAAGCAGGTGTTCTGTAGAAAGAACCCTTTGTACGTAGGTTCTGTAAGCCACTATGAAACCTCTGTAGAGATCACTTATGAGGAGACCATTCTGGAAATGAAGACATAGCAGAGCAATGGGAACAGGAGCGGGGCAGAGGAAACCCAAAGTGAAATTTAACCGTGGCCCTTTGGATTGTTGTCCCTAATACACTTTGTGTATACAGTACACAGCCTCGTAACTAACACCTTGTTATACCTGAAATAAGTGTTACGTGGATCGCTGGCTGAGCAGGTATCTGACGACATTAAAATGTCTGAAGAAGAGTTGTATTTTCTGATCCTAGTAGCTTAGCCAGTGTGGCCACGCAGAGATGCGCTAGTGGGTATTATAATTTAGGATCCTATAAGAAGGGAGGTTCTTAAACACAAATGATAAAAGCCACGTTAGAGGAATTTATTTTTTAATTTTGGGGGTTTTGTTGGGTTTTTTTGTTGTTGTTCATTTTTTGTTTGTGTTGTTGTTGTTGTTGTTTGAGACAGGGTTTTTCTGTGTAGCCTTGGCTGTCCTAGATCTCACTCTGACCTCAGGGTTAAAGGTGTGTGCCACTCCCGTAGCCACCTGGCTAGGGAAATTTCTTTAGAAAATGTGCCTGCTGCCACACTCTATCATGGATTGACACTTACTGAGGCCCTTGTCAGACACAAATGGTAGACATTAACAAATTCGTGCCCCAAGAACAGAATGCAACTGCATGGAAGGACATAGAAGGACACTGAACCATATAATATGGCTTACATGATTATCATTATTAAACATTATTATAAATTTTCAAAATTACACATGTGTATACAAAACAATTTATCAAAAATCATTGATAATTTATTATTTCAAGGAATTTATTAATTTTATCAGAGGAACCCAATTCAACACATGGTAATAGAAACTTGAAAAAGCTGTTAAAATTGTTTTTTTCAAATCCCTTTGTATCTTCCATTTTTTTCCTCTTTTTTAAATTGATACCAGTGTTTGTTTAAGATAACTTAGTTTTAAATTGTATTGTATGATTGAGATACTTGGCCTTCTAGATAATATGTGTAATATATATATATATATATATATATAAAATATGTCTGTAGTCAAAGGACAGAGTCAATTTTAATCTGAAACAGAATTATAAGCATGTCAATTAAATTTATTTTGAAATTTTATATACATACTATATTCAGGCCACTTCCTTCATCCAACCTTCCCATAACCCTCATTGCTCTTCTGTATTTAATTTTATACT
This sequence comes from Meriones unguiculatus, assembly GCF_030254825.1. Taxonomy (NCBI): domain Eukaryota; kingdom Metazoa; phylum Chordata; class Mammalia; order Rodentia; family Muridae; genus Meriones; species Meriones unguiculatus. The sequence continues at coordinate 186,720,068 of NC_083350.1, forward strand.
CATCCAAAAAAAAAAATGTGCAACAACAACCTGCAGAGTACATTTGGTGTTCTCATATGTGCATATTTTAGGGCTTACCTCTTGGTATCAGATAGCCTGTTAGAGTACTTTTCGCTGTGGAAGACCATTTCTCCTCTGTCAGCAGTTGTCCAAAACCCATAGCTCTTCATCCAGGGTTGAAGCCTGATGAGACACCCACATTGTAATGTCAGCCGGTAGTGTCATTGTTCAGGTCTGGTTTACACATCCTTGTTGTTGAGATTTCATAGTGTAGCCTCCTGTCAGATAGAAACAAAATCTCAAAGCAGACTTGTGAGTCTTCTGTCTCTTACAATCTTTCTGGCCCCTCTAACGAAATGTTCCTTGATGCTTAGCTCTGCATTGTGGATGCATCAGTTGGGTTTGGGGACCCCATGGTCTGTTGTTTTCCACATTTTGACCATCTGTCGACTTCTCTAATAATCCCTCTCTGCTGCAGACAGGAGCTTCTTTGATGAGGAGTGAGAACTACACTTATCTGTAGCTGGAAGTGTAAGTATTTAGGGCGCAGTTACAAATTACAATGGTTTAGGAAGGTGGCAGTAGGAGGTTCTCCACTGAGCTCTGACCTCACTAGCCAAGGGTGCCTGAGTAGGTTCCAAGTAGCAGGTATGATGTCCATCCTGGGAAGTCCAATTAGACAGCTGTTGGTTTCCAAAGTGCTGTAAGTGCCATTGCTGTGTCTCTAGGGACATTTTGCTGTGCTGGTCATTGTTGTGGTTCATGGGCTTTGTAGTTGGGTAGGACTACTAATTATTTTCCTCCCTTATCAATTTACGTGGTGCCTTCCTAGTCCTTAGGGAGGAAGTTTTTAGGTCATATCTGACTTGATTTCTCTGAGTTCTATGTCTGAAGTGTGTGGTATCTTCAGCAACACACCTTCAACCTCTGAGAGGCAACCGAAGGTAACAGCAATAGTCTATACATGTTTTGTGAATTACTTGGACTCCTATGACCATCAACTTAAAAGGAGGTTTCTCATACTTGGATTTTTTTTTGAGACAGAGCTTCTCTGAGTAGCCTTGGCTATCCTGGGCTCACTTTGTAGGCCAAGCTGGCCTTGAATTCACAGAGATGCACCTATCTCTGCCTCTCAAAGTGCTGCTGTTACAGGAGTGTGCCACCATGCCCCAGCTACTTGGAATTTTGTTAGTTTATGGAATTCTTTTAGATAGCCCTTGGCAGGAAGCATTTTCACCCAAGTGGCCTATCTTCATGTAAAATCTATATATCCAACCATCTTTTTTTCAAACATGTGGTCATTTGTAATGTCACTGGAAAAGAGTAGAAATCTAAGGTCTAGTTCTGCCCCTTGTAACTTCTGGGTAGGAAAAGATACACTTTCAAGCCATTTAGAAAATGGATTCCTCAAAAGTATAATTTCTCCTGGGATCCCATGCATGGAATATGAAAAGGCTGAAGTCTGATTCCATCCAGGTAAGGAATTTGTCTACCAGGAAGAGATTACACATAGTCCTGAGAACTTGCCTCCAACTTACAGGAAAGATTGGAACAACAGAATGATAGAATTCCAGAATGTTCCAGCTTTCCCACCCTGGAATAGTTGACAGCTTTCCTCAGCAAGCCACCAGACAAGGCTGATATGCAGACCAGAGCTTCTGGGAGGGACTGACCCAGAGGCTGGCAAGACAGCCCAGCAGGTAAATACTTTCTGGTAAGCCCGACACCCTAAGTTGGAGCCCCAGGAGCCAGAGGCTGGCAAGACAGCCCAGCAGGTAAATACTTTCTGGTAAGCCCGACACCCTAAGTTGGAGCCCCAGGAGCCAAAGGGTGTAAAGAGAGAACTGACTGCTCTAATTCTCTAATTTTTTTTCTGACTTTCTTGTGTGCTATGGTATGTACATGATGGCCCCAATAAATAAAAAAATTAAATAAAAGAGGTAACTAATTGTCTTGATCAATCCTCTCTAGAGGCTTGTTTATTTGTTTAACAAATCCAGGTATTGTTAAAATTAACATTAACCATTGCACTAGTGACAGACAGCCACCTTTGTCTGGTTCATTGCTAGCCACACATGTGATGGTCATAAGCGCTAGAAGGTTCTGCAGCCATCTGAGGTGTTCAACAACTGTGTGGCCTCTAGCATGCTTACCTCCAAGGTTGGCATACATCATGGTGGAAAGAGAAAGAGGCCCTGGAACTCAGAGTTAAACTCGGAGTGATTACTACAGGCTCTAATGTGGCCTCCATGTGCCACGACAGCCATGAGGTCCTTCATAGACCCTCCAAGAAGGCTGGGATCAGTTTGGAAATAGCAGTTGCCATTGGAGATGGTGTGATCCAACAGGTGATTGACAAAGAGTTATAGTTTCCTAGGCAAGACGTCTTGTGACATTTGATGCACAGCTGTGGCCAGACAAGGACCACACACAGCTCTACCGGGAATACTTAGTTATGTGTGCCTCAAGCTCTCTAACTAAAGGCAAACTCCAGCTCAGGACCCTGAAGATTGGTTCGGAAAGTGCATAGGTGGGTCCCTGGACCTTTTTATTTCTGTTTCCAACCTGGCCAAATTGAATGAATTTCCTTTCTCTGATTTTTATTCTTTCTAGTCTGTTCGTCTGGCCTACTGAGGATGGGTGACCAGGCCTCGGGTGCTTGGGCTCCCAGAGCCCAGAATCTGACCCTGACAGCTCTGTAGAGATTCTTATCCTAAATACATGCTTGTCCATAATTAAGTTGGCTTATTTCTTCATCACTTAATTTTCCTTTCCAACAAAGCTTAGATGATATCTGTTTCCTGACCACTTCTTGATCCATGATGGAAAACGTGGCAGCAGATGTAAAACTCATCTTCAAGTACAAATATGAGATATAATTGTCTTAATTAGACTGACAATTAAAGTCATCATATTTACCGTCAGGCTCTGGAAATCCAACGTCATGAATGCATTTGATAATGTAATTATGTGTCTAAACTAAGGTGCACGGTCACACCATGAAAAACAGGTGTAGCAGGTAGTGTTTCCAAATCTCAAAGAAGAGCACATTATAAACAATAGACTGTAAACGTCTTTTGTTTTTAATTCCACATATCCTAATTCTAACTCAGCAAATTAAAATTCTTACACCACCTGGCAGCCAGGTGTATAAGGTAACTGAGTTGTCTACCTATAGTGAGATATCTGCACTTTACACTCAGTCCCTGACCTGGGCTGGACAGTCACTTAACGCTTTACATGTAATTCTGATTAGCCTTGTCAGTTTTATCCTGACATTACCACACTCAGAGTTCAGGGCAAGATGCCCCTGCTGCCTTCAGAACCTTAGAAAAGAACTAACAGTCTTTGAGAATAATGAAGCCAGAAATCCCTTCCTCTTAAATTATTAAAAACTAAAATATTTAGTAATATTTTGTTGAACTGACTTTTTAATATAGAAGACAAATTGCCACATTGAAACATGTCCTAATAGAGACTAGATAAGTAGACATAGGTAAGTGGAGCTATTTTATTAGGGCTTTCAATGAATACCGTTTTCTTTTTTGTTTTATCTCCTTCCAGCACTTGAGCAATGATGACTTCAAGGTATTTGAGCCTTCCTAACTCAGGCAGAAAGGCTTGTTGCCGAACTGACTCTGTGCCAACTCTTGCACTTGGTGGCTGAAAGTAAAACTCTAAAGCTGGTCTGAAAGCTGGCCTCTCTAGCTCTATGACCTGACTCAGCTGGCCTCTCTGTACTTCGGTTTCCTCACCTCTTACATGGAAATACATGAGCCAGTTCTTCCAGTCCCTACTAAAAAGGTTCATCCTGTGTAAAGGACTAAACACAACGGAAGATTTTCACAGTACTGTCTGCATAGCTTAGTCTCCCCACTACTGTCCATTGCTTCTGTTGCTGCCATCACTGAGTTTTTAACCATTTTCCTCCTTGTTTAAACCTCTCTCACCGTATTAAAAAAATCTCCAAAGACACAAATACCTATGTATAATGTAGAAGATGTAAAATGATGCAATGGTGAATAAAATTACCAGGAGGTACAAGGTCTAAAAAGATCACCTGAAAGAATTAAAGACATTAACAGTAGGCTAATAATGATACAATCCATGCCTGTAATAACACTTCTATAGGTAAAAGTGTATGCAAGGAAAACTGCTTATGCAGGATCAGACTGTCGAGAATTTAACCAGATGCTGGTCACATTATTTGGATTAATTAAAATATAATTTAAAAAAATCTCAAAGTGAAATATATTACTGAAACTGATTTGTCAAGTTGTTGCTGGGGGCTTTTTGCATGAACTCTGATACTGAGTCACATCCATAATAATGCTAAGGATTTTTTTAATTTAAAAGTTTTAAATTTTATTCTAAATACTTAGATGAGGTTATCTTTTAAGTAAAATAAAAAATAAAATAAAATAATAAAATAAAAAAAATTTACTTTTATTGTTAATAAAGGTAAAAATGGAAAGTTTAAACTGAATTGAAGAGATTACAACAGAAACATTCTTGCCACTGAAGATCAGAAGACAAACCCAATGGCATTTTAATCACAGCTGTAGTCCTGCTTTTTCCACTAGTACCCACAACATAGCTGACTCACAGCTTGGAGGAAGCAGAGGCTCTGGAGATGAGTTGTGTCAGCCACGGCTCTGCAGGACAGCTGTGGTCTCCAACAATCTGGGACTGACTGAGGGGCCCCAAAGGAACTGGAAAGAAGAGTCCAGTCCCCAACACATGGAAATGCAGATGGAACTGGGACCCAGTTCAACTTGATCATTACACATGTTACATGTGCGCTGAGTTATCACACTCCACCCTACGAGTGCATCAGGAGAACAATTCAGAGTGTTGCTTCAGACTTCAGGACTGTTCTTCTGGATAGTGACTAAAATCAGATAAAAAACTTTCAAGAGCACCGCCCAGTTAGAAACTGAATAAAAACCAAAGATAAACAAAAGAGCAACATCTCAAAAGTAATCAGAGATGAAAAAAAAAAAAAAAACTTGCTCAAATAAGTCTGTCCTTTAAAAACTATTTCTGAGTCAATGCTTGGTCTTCAGAACAATTAAAATTTGTCACTTGAAGCTGGAGAGATGGCTCAGCAGTTCAGAAAACTGGCTGCTCTTCAGGGGACTTGGGTTCAGTTTCCCCACAAGGCAGATCACAAGTACTTCCAGAGGACAAGACACCATCTTCTGGCCTCTGAAGACACCAGGAGCACATGAGGCATAGATGTACGTGCAGGCAAAACAATCGTACACAGAAAAGAAAAGATTATTAACAAGTTCACTCACTAAATAATTCCAACTATTTTTGTTCTCTTTTTCACTCCTCTCCCTCCCCTTTCCCTACCACTTCCCTCTTTTCTCTTTTTCTTTCTTTCTTTCTTTCTTTCTTTCTTTCTTTCTTTCTTTCCTTCTTTCTTTCTTTCTGAGATGGGATCACACTGGCTGCTCTTTCAGAGGATGTGTGTTCTATTCCTAGCACACACATGTTGCTCACAACTGTAACTCTGATGTCAGGGAACATAAATCAATGAAAAACAAGGAAGAAGGAAGAAACCCTGTGGCTGTGTGAAGCTGTGCAATTCTCAACATATGACTCTTAAAACCACGTATTTTAACACAAAATCTGCCCGTTATTTTAAGAAAAAGCTATTGCTGTTTTATTTTTCAGTGAGCTTAGGAACTGGGATGTATAACTCAGTAGTGGTGCACTTGCTTAGCACTTAAATAACCCTGTGTTACACACACACCCACACACGCTTGCACACACATGCAAAGGTTGACTTAAACACTGAAAAATAGAGATAGAGTCACCTAAAATGTTGAGCACAAATGACTTGCTATTCATTTCAGTGACCTCACTGAAAGGTCACAGAAGGTCTTTTAGGCCTGTGAGCACACCTTGTGAATCTGTCATACCGATGATATTGTCATTGGTACGTTAGACATCAGAACAGCTGGGTTAATTACAGTTTAATGCAGCTCGCATTCTGATCTCCGAGAGCAGTTGTGCGCTATTTCACATGTCTCAGGCTGTTCAATATAGTCTCTCCTTCAACTAAAGAACATCCAAACCACTACCCATGGCAAATAAATCACACTCTGAGAATGAAGTGGGTTAAGAATTAACTCTGTGCAGGGAGGCGCCTCTCAGCAGCTCTGCAGCAGCGTGACTATTGTTTGGTAAACGTAGCAGCTATGCCGTTTTCTACACACACCGTGAGGCTTTCAAGAGAAACAAATGTTAGTTACTGTCTTCATATTCTGAGAATTTGCTGAACTAGCGTTTCGGTCTAAGCCACTTACTATGAAATGATACAGCTTTTGTGGGGCGTGAAAGGGTGCTAGGTGTTGGATACAGTGCCATACACACGAAACGTGTTTTGCCAGTGAGCTGCAACTCAGTTCCAGAAACAACCTTTTAAGTTCCTAAAGCAAAAGTCATACAAATATTATAGTTTCATCAATGTTTGATTTCTAGCAGCTATTTGATCCCCACAAAATGGATTTTGTCTTTCAATATTGTGTGTGTGTGTGTGTGTGTGTGTGTGTGTGTGTGTGTGTCCCTGTCTGTCCATGTATAGGTCTGTGCATGTATGGGTGAGCTCAGATGCCCCCAGAGGCCACAAGCATCCAATCCTCCTGGAGCTGGGGTCACAAGCAGTTGTGAACCTCCCAACATGGGGAGCTAGGATCTGAACTCCAGTCTTCTCAAAAAACAGCTCCCACTCTTAGCCCTGATCCCTCTCTCCCGCCCCCCAAATGCACTTTGCTTCTTTGCTTGTTACTTTGTTGGAGCAGGAAAATGTGGAAAGAGCAGGATTTATGAGTTAGAGAGACCAGCCAGGACCCCTTGGGCAAGCAGTCCAGTCGCTGTCCCCTTCGCTCTGCCGTGAGTTTGCTGAGGGCAGTGCGGAGAAGCCCAAGGTTGGAGTCACTCCGAGGAGCCTGTGTTGCCTAGCTAGCGGCGTGGTAGCTGTGCGCAGCCTGCCCTTTCTTTCCCAGGGACTTGACGAGACCACAGGCACAGCACCGTGCTGCCCACTCTCCAAAGTAAATATCCTTCCTGTACAAGATGTGAAACTAATCTTTAAAAATCCATAGTATAGAAGTGATTTTAAAGCAGTATTATCTCAAAAGATCCAATAAAACGCCCTTAAAATTGGATACATTTTGTGGCTCAATCAGGCCCTTAAACGCATTTAACCAGCACTGGCTTAAAATACAAGTGAGGCAGAAACTACAGGCCAGCCCAGTGTCTTGGCACAGGCGTAGAATGTAAGAAAACAGCCTATAATAAAGGTCTCCAAGTACACACTGGAGATAGATAGCTGGCCTTCTCATCCCTGTTGAGATGTCAAGCTGCATCCAAAAATATTTGAGCCTCTTTCCCATCTGGTAACTTTCTCAACTGAGGACAGCAAGTTCATGCGGAAGTTCACGCTGAGTTCAAACATGTTGGAGCAGGTCATTCACAGGGTAAAGGTTCATGGAGAGTTTATTTTTTTTTTTTAGGACTGGAGTGCAGAAAGAACAAGTATACTAGTTGGGGCTATTTGATATTGTGGCCACGATGTTTTTCAGCACCATAAATAAAAGTCATAAATTTTCAAAAGCCTTGTGCATTAAGTAATTGCAACAACAGTGACTCGGGAGGAGATATCCAGACACGTTCCTACAGAAGCCGCAGTGAGTCCTGGTTTACAGTATTACAATATTTAATAGAAAAAAATGTCAAATTGTATGTTGTACCAAACCTGTTATTTAAGCTCCATGTCCTGGAGCTACAGTGATGGCTCAGTAATTAGGGGCTCTGGGAGCTCTGAAAGAGGGTGCTAGTCTGGCTCTCAGCTCCCACATGGCAGCTCAGGAATCCATTTCCAGGGAGCTGACGCCCTCTTCTGGCTTCTTTTGGCACCAAGCACATACATAATACATAGATCTGCATGCAGGCAAAACATACAAACTAAATAAACACACTACGTGCTCAGAAACAACAATGTTGAGTCATCAGAGATGGCTGCTAAGCATCTTACTATCAATTAATTAATGATGACTTTATAATTTGCCATTTCCTTTCTGTTTCTTTTTCTATTTCCTCTCTTATTTTCATTTTAGACAGGTTCTTACTGCATAGTCCCAACTGACTATGCAAACCAGGCTGGCCTCAAACTCATAGTAATCCACCTGCTTCTGCCTCCAGCTTGCTCCATATACCCAGATTAATTTAATTTTATTTTCTGTGCTTTAGAAGTTGCATTTTATGTGCATTAGAATTGGCATTACAGACAGTTGTGAGCTGTCATGTGGGTGCTGGGAATTGAACCTGGGTCCTTTGGAAGAGTAGACAGTGTTCTTAACCACTGAGCCATTTCAGTGGTTAAGCCCCTAACTGGCCATTTCTAAAAATCCTACTTGAAGTGCAGCACTTGTGTGTTGTGGATATTTTGGTTTATGATATATGTTTCTATTCTAATTCCAAGTTGGGGATTCTGCTTTGTCCAAGCCTGTTAAGTATCTCTGCCCCCTGTCCCCACAAACCTTCTTTCTCTCCTACCCAGTGTTGAGGGTTTGGAAAGGAGGTAGAAGCGTTTAAGAACCCTAAATAAGGCAGGTTTGTTAAAAAGTCTATGCCTACACTTGTGGCTAGGTTAAACACAAACATGAAAGTCATAGGAACCATATGGTTCATTTGCAACACAGTTACTGAGTTTTTGATGAAAATTAATTTTGATAGCAATAGTCAATATAATTTGAATAAGCAACAAACATTATGATTATCCTTTTGAGTAAACTTTTTGTATTTAAAAAATTGTATTGCTGGGTATGTTGGCACACACTTTTAATCCCAGCACTCAGGAGGCAGAGGCAGGCAAATCTCCCTGAGTTTGATGACAGCTTGGTCTAGTGAGTTCTAGGAAGCCAAGTCTCAAAAATTTTTAGATTAATGGTTTTCAGAAATATCATGTTGATACATTGTAGTCTATTTGATATTCCTGTATCATAGTATATGATGTCAGACAATCCTGAAAGATGAAAGCTGTTTACAGTTCTGGGGACTAGGGGTTCTAAACAGCACAGCCCCTGTGTCCTGGGGAAGGCTCCATGCCTGCCTCAGCACCGGCCAGAGAAGGGAATGGTAGCACATCTTACTGAAGGAGCATAGAAGAGAAAGCAGAGACAGAAAACCCATATTAACAGCCCATTCCCTTGGGAGCTGATGGAGCTCAGTCCCTAAAGCCTGGCCTTTCCCACAAGAGAGCACTGGTCACTCGGATGGTGGCGCCCGCCTCTACCCAGTTATCTACCACTTTGCCCCAGGTCATCAAGTCCCCATCATCTCAACACAGCCATCCTAGGGACCAAGCTTCCAACAGGAAACCTTGGCAGACTACCCATAGCCAAACCTCAGCAAGGTATTCCAAATGTACTAAAGACTTCCTGCTATTCCTCAAATGCTATTGCCAAATGCTGGGCCCTAGCTTCACGAGACTATGCTAATATTCCTAATACACTTTTTTTTCTAGCAATGAATTTTTAATAGATATTGACACACAGGCATGTTCCCTCAATAAATGCTTAGCATTTATTTTTTGCAAGAGTGCTTGCTAAGGATTACAAAGGACACAAAAATTAATCAGATAATATCACTGTCTGGAAAAAGCCTATGGCCAGTGCAATAAATGTGAAATAAATATAAGGATAAATAACACAAAGTTAAAATGGTTTAGTGTCAGTTGAGAGATTAATGTAAAATAACTTCAGTGAGAGAACATGAAAAGAAAAACAAAATGAACAAAACCGTCAAATCCAGTAAAAGGAAAGGCTGAGGATACCAAAGTGGAACAACCTCTACTCAGGGGTTTTAGGATGATGAACTATCCCTGAAGGAAACGTTTCCAGAGGGGAAAGCCTGGATCATGCTAAGTACGAAGTGAAGAGAACTGTTCTGAGCAGCCTGGAGGGAAGCGTGGGTGCTGCCATGACAGAACTCTGTGACCGAAGGCAGCTCACAGATGACGGCGTTGATGTTTAGCAGGAGAACAAACGTCCATCCCAGTGGAGAAGTACGGCAGCAGGCACAGACACTGGGAGGTCCCACTTGTATCCACACTTGAGGAGCAGAGAGAGCGACTGGAAGGAGGTGAGCTATAAACCCTCACAGTCCCCTCCAGCAGCATACTTCCTCCATGAAGCTACATCTACAACCTCTGCACACAGCACCAACAACAGGAGACATCTCTCATTCAAACCACCGCACCAGGGCGTGGTGACAACAAATATAGTTTGTGGAACAGCAATTATCAATCTGTAAGTATATATATGCGTGTGCGTGTGTGTGTGTGTGTGTGTGTGTATTTGCAATTTACACATCTAATGTTGTCCCCTGAAAACCACAGGACAACTGGCCTGATGTGATGAGTGCTTACAGAAAATGTCTGCGACCTGAAGAGAAAGACCTGAGCAGGACTCCTGCTTAGGATGGAAACTCAGATGCTGGTTTTCAGCAGTTTGGAAAGGGCCCCAGGCTCCCTGGGGATGAGCACCCCAGCTGCGCAGCGCAGAGTTCAAGCATAAGCAATCTGGAACAAGACCGAGGAAGCCTCGCTGGCTAATGAGGCTGACACATCATCAGAGCCCTGCCCGGGCAGATCTCTGCTCTCTGGTGACCCTGACTGATTCCATGTGCTGCTTGCTTGGCCGGATTTCCCACCCTCCTCCTACAGCCTGCAATAACTGGAAGACTGTTATATGTCCACGCTGGCAGGAGTTGTGCCTCGGCTTCCAAAGAGCCTTTAACAGAAACCCGATTCTCTTCTCCATTCAGAAACATGGGGTAACAGGGCTAGCCGTGCTGCTTAGCCATAACCACGGTGAGTAGCCAAAAGACTCCTGTGCGGATAAGGGGACACAGGATGTCATTGCAGTAAACCACTGCAACTTAAAAATCAAAAGACAAAGCCAGAGACAAAGAATAATGACAGCTTGCGCATCTTCATTCAGTGTTTTAAGTTATTGCATTTCTGTGCGCGTGTGCTGGGTGTGCGTGTGCACAAATGCACGGATGCGTGTGCCTTCCTGTGTGCTTGCATATGCCGTAAGTGAGTGTGTGTGCGTGTGCGTGTGTGTGTGTGTGTATGTGCCTTCCTGTGTGCTTGTATATGCCGTGAGCGTGTGCATGCGTGTGCGTGTGTGTGTGTGCTCTCATAAGCTGCATGTGCAGGCAGGTTCATAAGGGCAGGGCGTGCATGTGGAAGTCAGAGGACAACTTTGAGAAGCTGGTTCTGCCTCACCATGTGGGTCCCAGGATTGGACTCCTTGGCAGGGTTAGCAGCAGGCATCCTTACCTGCTGTGCCCTCTTACTGGCCTTAGCTCAGTAATTTTAAAATGTCTCTAAGGAAAGGAAACAAGATCAAAATGGAAAAAAGATACAAGAAAGCAAACAATTGTTGACGCTCAATGATATTATAATAAAAATGCTAACTCTGCCAAACCAATCCTGCACTCTGACCTGAACTCACAGGCGTAAGGGTCTGAAATGGCAAGATGTGGAGTGGGAGGTTGGCTGGGAAATGGGAAACAAAGAAGAGGAAAGCAATGGCTGGGGCCAGGAGTCCTGTGTAAGCTGCTGATTTATACCAAGCTGATTTATTATGATGTATAACATTTTATAGAGCAGTTGTAGGGGAAGAGTGGAACAGGTCAGCAGAGAGCTGTTTCAGACAATGTGGGCAAAGAGAAGACAAGACACCTCAGTCACCGCTGCTTCAGGACTAATAATTCCAGCCTTTCAGGGGAGAAGGTCAGGTTCCCAGAAGTGAACCCTTAACTCCTTTGAGTCCTGGGCCCCAGCCCCAGAGTAGATTTTTGCCAAGTGTGATCCTGGACAAGGACACACTGACATTCCCTTTGTCCTTTTATCGGGGCCTCTGAGAAAGCCTAGAGTCAGTCCAGCTCCCAGTGACACTCAAAGTGTGTCCACAAAGAGTTCCATCCCTTAGATAGAATAACCTGTGAGTCCATGGGGAACATCCACCAGACAGCAGCACACACAAAGACACTCATTTCCTCTGTCTGAGCCTCTTATCAGACACCCAACAAAGCCAGCCTATATATTCCTGGGGTTCCCAGCCTTCAGAACTGAGAGTAACTGTCTTGTTTTGTTTTGTGTGAGTTGGGGTCTCACTCTGTAGCTTGGGCTACAAACAATGTAGTCAAAGCTGCTCCCGGCAGCCCTGTTGCCTCAGCCTCCTGAGTTCTGGGATTACAAGTACAAGTCACCCAACCGAAAGAAATGAATGTCTTTTCCCCCCCATAAACTATCCAGACTGTTGTATTTTGTTTTAGCTACAGAAAATTAATTATGATGGTTTGCGTCTTACACCATCTATAAAAATCAAAATGGATCATATGCCAAAGTGTAAAATCTAAAACAATTAGGCTTTAAGAAGATAAAATATCCATAACAGAAAGTATCCATGATTTTGAGTTAGGTGATAATATTTTTTCAAGTTCAATATCATAAACATGGTCTATAAATGTAAAAGTTTATAAACTGAATCTCATCAAAATTTAAAATAGTTTTTCCAATAATATCTAGGAAAAGAAAGAAAGACAGAGAGGGAAAAGATTCCTTGCCAAGAGTGTAGATAATTCTACTGAATATGTAAATGTAGTAGGGGAAGGACACTGCAGTGACAGAAATGAGTCCAAACAGTCGCCCAGTCTGGGCAGCTGATACCTGATTTTATCAAGTAACAACAGATTAGAAATCAGTTTCTAGAGGTCAGACCTAGACCTGATGTTGTATGATTTGAGCACTAACCCAAATCATACAACATCAAATAGCCATGGCTGTGCATCAAACTACAGAAGACGTCTTGCCTAGGAAGCTGTCACTCTTCGTCAATCACCTGTTGGATCACACCATCTCCAATGGCAACTGCTATTTCCAAACCGATCCCAGCCTTCCTGGAGGGTCTATGAAGGACCTCATGGCTGTCGTGGCACAAGCCAGTCACATTAGAGCCTGTAGTAATCACTCTGAGTTTAACTCTGAGTTCCAGGACCTCTTTCTCTTTCCACCATGATGTATGCCAACCTTGGAGGGAAGCATGCTAGAGGCCACACAGTTGTTGAGCACCTCAGATGGCTGCAGAACCTTCTAGTGCTTATGACCATCACATGTGTGGCTAGCAATGAACCAAAGGTGGCTGTGGGTCACTAGTGCAATGGTTGATGTTAATTTTAACAATACCTGGATTTGTTAAACAAACAAACCTCTACAGAAGACTTATCAAGACAGTTAGCTACCTCTTTTAATTTTTTTTAATTTATTGGGGCCATCATGTACATACTACAGCACATATAAGAAAGTCAGAGAACAAAACTGGATCAGTCAGTTCTCTCTTTACACCCTTTGGCTCGTGGGGCTCCAACTCAGAGTGTGGCTAGTGATAGGGCTGTCAGGTGGGTGTCTGCAGGTGGCATTGAATGCTCTGCTGGACTGTTGGAAGCATAAGGAATTGCAAATGACACAAGGTTCTTTCTAACCAAGTGTGAAGCCTTTTGCACTACTCAGCCCCATTTTCCTGGCCTTTCCCCTCAGCTCCTCTCTCTCTCTCTCTCTCTCTCTCTTTCTCTCTCTCTCTCTCATTGCCTGAGGCAGGCTGGCCTCAAACTGGAGATCCCCCTGTCTCTGCATCACCAACACAGCAGGCACTCCATGGACATTTCCTTGAGGTTCCCTCTTTCCTAGGTCTCCTCCACGCCTTCAGTGGTTCACCCTGCCTATATATATCCAGTCATGTGCCACGACGGTGCCTCTCCTTTCCAGGGCTTTCCTAAGGCTACCACACACTGTTTTCCAAGTTATCCTCACCCAATCTGCAAACATCCTGCCTCAGAGTATCTTCAGTGGTGACTTCAGTGAAAGTGGCTCCCCCCACAGCTAGTTTCAACCTACACCCTCTCACCTGAAACACACTGGTGTCCTGGACTAAGTACCAGTGATTTCTCTTTGCCACATAGATAGCAAGAGCAGTGTAATTGCATTCATTGACTCTCAGACCCTCCAAAACGACAAGTTCCAAAATGGAAGTCAACATTAAAATATCAAACACCCCACCGTTTCTTGTAATTTCTATAAACTTGAAAGTCCTTGCTTCTTGCTTCCATCCCACCCCCTTTGCTCTTTTTTGTTGTTTTTCAGTACACAGTAAACAATTAGCCCTTGCTCATTTTCTAAAATGGCCGTGTTCTTCCCCTAGTGGATAATGACGTTAGAAACAGCCCCTCCCAATTCTGTAGTAGTCTGAAATTGTCAGTAATAAAAGTAAATGGAATGTACTATATCAAGACTATTGGTGACTGAAAACGTCTCTTGTCAATCTTTCTGTCTCCTCTCTCTCTCCCTCCCTTTTCTGTTGTTACCCCTTAGTCTGCTGTGAAACACATAACTCATTCTAAGGGATAGACGTTTTTTAGAAGAGGTACATGTTCAGTGCCCCAGAAAGGAGTGCTAAGCCAAGCCACCGGAGTCACCATGACATACAGAGCAAGGAGCCGTCGCTGCTCCAGCACATCAAAGTGCTGGACCAAGATGGACTCCTCCTGGATCTGGATGGGCTTCAGTGGGCAGCCGGTACCTTCCTGACTCAGGGAACTGTCTTAAAAAGACACACCCTGATCCCCAGGTGCCCCAGGTTGCCAGAGAGGAAAACACTGTGCTTCACACCTTGGAAAGTTCCCAAAGTTCCTGTGGCCGAGCTATAGCTTGCATTGTTCTCCCAGATGCTGTAGGACCTTTTCCCACACAGCTCCACAGGCACCAGTGACCTGGTAGTCACTGTCAGTGACGTGCATGTCACATGATGTGTGCACCATGTAGTTCCTGAAGCCTGATATTCCGCTGACTATAGGAAATTATGATAAACCAAATGGCACACTGTTTGAATTATCTTCAAAATGTCTTTTCACACGCAGAGCCAGTGCAGTCTTTACAAGATTAGGAGCAGCCCAAGCTCCAGAGAGTAAAAAGAAATGTGCCTGTTGCCATGCCGGTGATATGAGTTTATCCCCAAGACCCATGCATCTGAAGGAGAGTCTACTCCACGCCCACATGCTCACTGTGGAATGTGCGAATGCATGCACATGTCCGCATCCAAGCACACATCCATGAACACATACACGCACAATAAATGCACATTTAAAAACTCTGTCTGTTCCAGGGGAATTGACACCCTCTTCTGACCTCCATGAGCACTGGCACACACATGGCATACACAGAGAAACTCTCTCTCTCTTACACACACATATACGTACATAAAATAATCTTGAAAAAAACAATGGACTGCTACTTTTAAAAACTGTTGTTTGGCCAGCTGCAAGACAGCAAAACAGGGAATTCAACTCTTTATTATTTGCAAGTCCACAGCAAATGTTAGGCAACTATCAACAGTCAGGTTCTTTACACAAGCTGTCCCAGGTGGATCTCAAAATATAATCAGTCAGCAAAAAATCTGACATGGCCACAATAAACTGAACTTTTTTATTATGGTAGTAAAGTAAGAACTTCACCCTCTGATTTGTCCAGACAGTAGTTGAAAAGCTAGAAGCAAAGCATACATTTTCCTTTTTTAAATAGATTACTTGATAAAAACATTCCCTCTATAAATAAAATGTCATTCTTTTACATTACCCAAATATAGAAAATGTGGGTATTTGCATAAGCTTTGGAGAGGGCATGCCTCAGCCCTCACTCCACAGATGAACTGTTTTGTCACTGTATTTCACATTCAGACATCACCCTTCTGGGTAAGAATCCACATGCCTAATCCTGCTGATAAAGGAAAAGCAAATTATTATGGACAGCCCTGGCTTGACTGTGTCCCCAAAAACAAAGCAGTAGAACCGGCCTCCCCATTGCTGGGTGGTGGTCTTAGCGATGGCAACACTTGCTAAGGGCTTAGTGCCATTCCTAGGGAGCTTTTAGCGCAGGAAGATAAGGTAAGCTCCCCTGCCCTCAGCTGCCTCACTCCAGATTCTGCCCTGTGATCCAGCAGGGGGAAGGCTGGCCATGTTCTGCTCCTCTGTCCTGGACTTTGCAGTCCCCAGAAGTGTGTTCCAACCACTTCCAGGTGGTTGGGGTCATCACAAACTACTGAGCAGTACAAAATGAAGATATGAGGTGACAGAAAGGCACAAAAGACATCAGGACGGTGCTGGCAGATTGCCCTGTTCTCATTAGCTCAAGAAATTTTACCCAGTGCATGTCTGCAAAAATTATCTCCTTCAAATAGCAAAGATCTTGAGTGGAAAATTTGATTTGAGTGGGGGTTGTTTTGTTTTGGTTTGTGTGTGTGGTTTTATTTATTTATTTAGTTGTTGTTGTTCAGGACGGGGTTTCTCTTTATAGCCTTGGCTGTCTTGAACTCGCTTTGTCGACCAGGCTAGTCTTGAACTCACAGAGCACTGAGATCCACCTGTCTCTGCCTTCCTGATCTTAGGTTCTGAGAATCACTGAAGAAAGACCCCAGACTCAAGTAGCATGCAAAAACAAGAAGCGTTTATTCTGCAGAAAATTACCAGTGTGCCAGGACCACCATTCCTTAGAACGGGGCCACGAAGTGAGCATGTACTCGAAATTTAAAGGCAATTAGGGAGATTTTCAGGAGTAAGGAAACCTTTCATTTGATTGGTTGACTAAGGGGGGAGGTTAGGATTGGCTAAACATTTAGGAACTTTCCAGAGTTGCTAAGGCTTTTCCTCAGGTTTGCTAAATCATTATACTTTGCTCATGCCCAGGTGTTGACCTTTAAGCTGATTGGCTGCCTGCAAGCTACGGTTTTAATCAGATTAGCCAAACAGATTGGGGCCATCTGGGGGTGTCTTGAAGGCTCTGGAGTTATTAGACTTCTCACTGGGTGCTGAGATTACAAGCCAGTGTCACAGGAAGGCAAGCCAGTCAAGGTGAGGTTGTTGGGCTGGAAAAATGA
Source organism: Meriones unguiculatus (assembly GCF_030254825.1). Lineage (NCBI taxonomy): Eukaryota > Metazoa > Chordata > Mammalia > Rodentia > Muridae > Meriones > Meriones unguiculatus. The sequence continues at coordinate 186,737,077 of NC_083350.1, forward strand.
CTCCGAGGTTTGAGACTGGCTTACCTTGCTGGGGTCTTAGGTCCAGTTCCCAGAATCTACATTATCAGGAAGCCTGGATAGCTCAAGTCCCAAAACACTAGTTTTTATCTCAAGCTCATAAATGGTTCTGGGGGAAAAAAAAAAATTAACCCTGCTGTCTGCAGCTTTTGCTGGGATGCAAACACTAGAGGTCAGTGATGTGCTCACTAGTGGGAAGGACAGCTCACTGGTGGGAAGCCCCTGCCTTCCCTCCCTTCATCAAACATGGTTTTAATGTCACCTTCTTAAAAAGGCCAGGCAAAGGGGGGGGCTCTTAAAAGTGCAGAATAATAAGCATGAGAATCTAAGGAACAGCCATGAAATACTCTTCCCACTAACCAGGCGCTGCGTCCCAAGGTGGCGCTGCATCCCAAGGTGGCGCTGCATCCCAAGGTGGCGCTGCATCCCAAGGTGGGCGCTGCATCGTGTTTTCGCCAGAGAGGGGACCGAGGCAAGGGTGAATACATGAACAGGACCTTTGGTTTGCGGTTTTCGATCTTCACTCTGCTTGAAAGGATTCCTTTCCTCTTAGAGCTCACTTTGCATAAGATATGGTACAATTCCAGAAGATGACTCAAGTCTTCAATTTCTTTCTCTCTTTTTAAATTTATTTATTTATTCACCTTATATCCTGATTGCAGCCCCTCCTCTCCTCCCAGTGTCCCCCTCCCCCTCTTCCCCCCAAGTCTTCAGTTTCTTGTTCATCAACACAGGCTTTGTCTTGAGGTATTGAAATTCCTAAAACCAACCCACAGAAATCTTAGGAAAATATTTTCAAGGTGGAATTGTTTTCTACTTGATAAAGTGGACTAGTGTAAATACATAAAATAATTGTCAAATAAATGCTATATTGAATGTTTTGTTTAGCTTACTACTAAGGTAGGGCATTTACTTTTTTTCCTATGTAGTGCAACTTGAAAACTAAATGGTTCCATCATTCTTTGTACTATCTCTCCAGGGCACTTGAGCCCAGGAAGAGTGACAGCAAGCACTTTGAAATGAGAAGCGATTGAGCACAGTACAACTCTGTGCCATCCTCCAATTAGGCAGTTCTACAGACTTACACAAAACACTTAGGCACACAAAACAGATCCTTTTCCCCAGAGACTTAGGAGAAGCAAGAAGGAAAACAAGAAACAACAAACAAAAACCTCACGCTGAGATTTCAAGTCAAGATGTTGGCAAAAAGGATTCAAGTGCAAAATTCAAACAGGGAGAAGCAATTTGTTATGTCAGTGATCCTGGGAATGTTGTCAGAAGGGAGAAAAGGAACACAAATCAGAGAACTGGCACAGGCATCAGCCTGCCTTGTGGGTGATGGGTAATTCAGATGGCCACCGCAGGCCCAAGATGGAGACTTGAGCGGCACTGTGAATTGGTGTCACATCCTTGTAAAGGTTCCTGCGCTCCATTCTTCTAGTGCTAGTGTCTCCATAGTTCAGGAGCAAATGAAAAGGCCTGTGAGATCTGCTTTCTTCAAGGAGGCATTTCAGTGGGTCAAAGACACGGTGGGAGACTGAAAACAAGCCGTCAGCTAGGAGAGGGGGGCACCTCAAGCCTTCTGCTAGCATAACTCAGGAACTCTAGGCACACCCTGCACTGGAAATGGTCCCTAACAGTTTCTTCCTTACATGGAGGGTGGCTTCCTTTACGGAGAGCACCCTGCAGGCCTCAGAAAAGGCCTCAGGAAAGAGCGCTTCTGAAGGGACTCTGGGCTGGCTGAGGGCAGGGCATGGCTCTGGCAGGCCTTGCCCTTCCCCCCCATCCCCTCTGCCTTGCTAAAAACCATTAGATTACATCCCTAAAGCTAGCCACCAAGGTCTAGTCCCTTATTGGACCTTTCTCCCGAAGGCTGACTACCAAGGTCCAGCTATCAAAGTGTTGAAGTCCAGCAATCAAAAGCCCCCTTTGGCTCACCTAATTCTACCCAATTGAAATATACCTGCGCATGCTGGACCACTCTAACACAGACTTCCCCTTCTTTCTGTTATACCTGCAAGGTCACCGGCTCCTGCTGTGCTGCCCGAGTCAGAAAGCAGCCACTTTTAACTTCTCTTCCCCGCTTAATAAAGGATCAAAAGATCTTTCTGTGAAAACAGGTTTTGGGGTGTCTTTTGTCCCTAATCTGGAGTCCAGGAGGTTTACTGTAAGGACAAGGTGAGACAAAAAGGCATGCAAAGCATTTAGCTGTGAAAAGGCTACACAGTAGCCAGCTCTGAGAAGTGAGTCTTTCCCATGACATGCACTGTGCCTGAGCACAGCAGTGACCAACTCTGACAAGACTTCTGTCATTGCTGGAGTTACACTCTGGGCTGGGATAGGGAGATTTGTTGTTTTGCAAGGGCTGGGGAGAAAAACAAAGCAAGGTAAGGTTCAGGAGTTGGCAGGATGGCTCCTGTCAAACAATAGCCTTCGAGACCAGTCTTGCCAGCCTTGAAGCCAAGAGAATACAACAGAGATTCAAGGAAGTGAGGAGTCAGCCAGCTCCTGTCCAGAGGAAGACTTCGGATGGAGGGACTGATGGGTGCAAAGGTCCTGAGGCAGGAGTGTGTTTTGCAGATTGGTGTAATAGCAAGGAGACCCCACAGTGTTAATGAGCAAGGAAGGTGAAAGAAACAAGGGCAAACGGAAGGTCAGGATAAATCATGGTGGTAGTTGGGGATCTGTATGAAATAAACCAAAGAATAGTTTCCACGCATTTTAGAGTGTGAATACCTTTCATGAGTACTCTTGAAGTTGTGTGGAAACCGCAGCCAGGGGAAAGCCAGAGGACTAGGCAGGAGGCTAACTGCTTAGTTCAGTTATAGAAGTAAGTCATTCTAAGGTCATAGTAGAGGTCAAGTTGACTGCAAGGGTATAGCCTGAAAATGGAAAGGGAAAGCATTGCTTCATTTTATGCTGCTATCACAGAATAGCACAGGCTGAGTAATTTATAAAGAACACATATTTATCCTTACAGTTCTTGGGAAGCCCAAGGTCAAGGGGCCGGCCCCTAAGAAGAGTCCTCATGTTTTGTTAACCTCCAGAAAAATTGAGAGTGCAGGATGAGGCCAATGTCACTTTTACAAGTCCACCCTCACCAAGAGTCCACTCCCAGTGCTGAGGACATCAACCCACTCATGAGGACAGATTCTCAGGAGTGCCTTTTAACACAACATTAAAGCCAGCAGGGTGCCTGGGTATGGGTGTTATTGGAAGACAAACTCGTGCAGGAGGGCAAACCTGGGAGTCTACGGTGGTGCTACACAGGACAGGTGGGAGAGTGAGAACAGCCAAGGGGACCCAGTGCCTCAAAGGCAGACTCAGAAAAGAGGTGAGACCAAGGGGAGACAGGAGAACCTCGGGACTCAAAAGACAGCACTCAGCACGCGGCTCACAGCCAGGAAGGTGAGTGTCCTGAAAGACTCCAGAACTCAGCAGTCTTTGAACAGCTGATGGAGATCCGGGAACTGAGGGACCAGGGGTCTGAGAAAACAAACACACTGACAAACGGCCAGTTAGCAGTGGAACTCAGTCCCAGACTGAAACGCCTCGCCAATGACATGTAACGTCACCCTTCCCATGGTAACCGATTCATTTGGGGGACTTTGAAGGAACCGACTTTAAACAAAGAGGAATGTGCGTCCGCAGAAGCTTTTCAGGCATAAATAACGGCAGCAGAAAGACCTGGTTTTCAAAGCAGAGCCAACCAAGGGCTCTTCAAATCAAATGGCACAGGCCCTGCTTCCAGGGCAGGCCCCGGAGCCCAGACACAGCTCAATAGAAACCTACAACCCCGCTTTATTCCATTTTACTAGCTGGTTTCCTTTCAAGTCAAGAACACCAAAGGCTCCCCCGCCGGACTGCTGCTAATATGTGCAGGGAGGGCTTGAAGACGGTGATCTGACTGGCAAACCTTTTTCTTTCATTTGGTTTCTTTACACGGCCACACAAAGAGGGAACATGAGGATAGACTTTTTAAAAATTTGTCTAACCTATTGCTGGTGACATGAGGGGGTAGGCGCGCATGGAGGTCAGAGGAAAACTCTGCGCAGTTAGTTCTTTCCTTGGACCTTTACCTGGGTTTGAAAGAGCGCACTCAAGCCTCAGGCTTTCGGCCAAAGGGCCTTGTCTTTACCTTCTTTACCTCGGAGGACATCTCCCTCACCTTAGGCTAGATTTGTTGTTTGTTTGCTAAGCAAAAATGTCTAGAGAGCCCTAAGATATTCGACATCTGTTTTAAAAGCCAGTCTGAAGAGTCCCTTATCATCCCTCCAAATCTTTCACCAAGGCAGTTGCTCTGTCCTTGCAGCCGCTCAGCGGCAAGCCTCGGCCATGCTTTTCCTCACTGGGTAAGGAGATTCCGGAAGAGGGACAGGCGTTTAGCAGGGAAGGAAACTCAGAGAAGGATGGGGGCGGGAGGGAGGGACCAACTGCCAAAGGGCCGGGAAAGGGAGGGGAGGAAGCTTTGGGACCCTGCCCTGCTTCCCAAAGTGAGAAGTGCGTGCAGAGCCCGAGGCATGGTGCATAGGAACCCTGGTGTCATGTAGCCCAGCGGGCCATCACAGCACGGGACAGGGGCAGGTCAGCGGAGGTCTCAGGTGCCTCTCCAGCCAATCCCCGCTGGCCAACAAGTGGAGGTACACTAGAAGAGGACCAGGTCAGGCTGGACCCGGATCCTGCGCGCCCCCCGCTGGCCAGCCTTGCCGCGCAAGGAGGAACCCCAGCAACAGTTCTCTGGACCACAAAGGGCCTTCCGGAGGCATCTTCACCAGGAAAGTGGACGACCAGCGGTTCTTCTCAGTCTCTGGAGCTAATGCCGCCAGGCAATGTAAAGCTACTGTTGACGTACTGTTAAAAATCACTTTTATTTACGTTTCTTGTCTTTTTCTCCCTACTCCACCCCAATCCCTTCCAACACCCCAACACAGGTGGGAGAGAGAAAGGGTTAGTGGGAGAGGGGGCGCAGTTCTTTCTTAGCTGCTTCCTGATGGTCAAGGTCCAGGTTCCTTGGAGCCAGTCTCAGTCCTCATTTCAGGAGATCTCCATCTTCTTGTTTCACAGCAGCAACCAGGAGCAGCAAGGGGGAAGTGGGAGCAGCCTTGCTCTTTCTCTTTCCACTCTCTGGCTTCCGGCATTTATTCTTCCTCCAAACTCTCAAATTTAAACTATCTGTATCTGGCAAAGAGCTCTTCTCAGAGCCCTCATGAGGCAAATAGTCTGCTGCTGTGGACCACCTGAAATCAGTCCCATATCCCACACCTGGGACCAAAACAAAAACATGTTTTTATCCACAACAAGCTGCTTAAAGATCTCCACAGTCAGTGTCTGAGAGTGAAAAATCGAACAAGGCAAAAATGATGGCGCCCTCAATTCTCCCTAAGGAGCCAGGGAATTCTGCCTGGGCCAGCCAGGACCACGAAGCACCCCATTTTCTTGTAGTTATGAATCCACAAGAGTACAAAGGCTAAAAGGGATCTCTCTCTCTCTCTCTCTCTCTCTCTCTCTCTCTCTCTCTCTCTTTCTCTCTCTTTTTCCTAGGAACTGAGAGGGAAGCAAAAGAAATTTTTCTCCAGGAGGCTGCAAGTCTGGATCCCAGATCCCAAATAAGGAAGGAAGAGAAACAACTCAACAATTGTCCTAGAGAGAGATGGAGGGGAAGGGGAGGGAGAGGGAGAGTGTAGAAACTGACACTTAGAACTTAGGCACTTTAGAAATTAGACACCTAGAAATTGACACTTTGGCTAATTTTCATCTCAAAGGCATTTGTCTTTTTTTTTTTTTTCTGTGTTTTTTAGGCCCTAGTTTGTGACTTCCTGAACTAATCTTAGGGAGGAAAGAGTTTAATTAGAAGTGATAAAATTCTATAATAAAAGACACAAGTTGTTAGGACCAAACGATGATGATGTGCACAGAAGATCTTATATGAAAGATGTTTATTAGATGGAGATGAAGAGGGAGAGAGAGAAGGAGAGAGCGAGACAGGATAGGCACCCCGACAGAGAAAGGGGAGAGGGCAAGACCCAAGGGACAAAGTAGCCTTTTAAGGAGCAACATAACCACACCTGCCCGCTGTGGCTACCTGGCAGGTGACACATGATGACATCATAGGTTGCTAGGCAACCCAGAAGCAGGCTGCCACAATACTAACACAAGTCATACTTTTCGTCTTTCTGATTGACTTCTGATGTTCAGCACCGTGACAAAACAGCATAGATTCAAGCACAGCTGAGTTTTCACTACTCACCAGAGATAAAATGTACTTTCTTATAATTAATTTGTGAAATTTTCCAAGCATTTAAAAATTTTAGATTCCTTACAGCAGTCCCACTAAATGGGTTTTATCATGTGAACTTAAGGTTGAGGGACTTTAAGGAGAGGTGTGTGTGTCTCAAGGCCACACAGATAGGAGTTAACCTATAAAGTTGGCATTGAAAGCCGCACAGCCTGGCCTGTGTCCGTGCTCTTGGCCAGCACGCTAACCGGCCTCCGCTGGCTAAAGCGTCGCACCAGACCGAGAGGGTGTGCCCCACTCTCTTCATCTTAAAGACAAAGACACCAGGCTAGAGGTGATAAGGAGGAAGTCTGGCCCTATGTAAGCATTCACTCCGCTTTGGGGAAAGCGTGAGGCCTGCAAGCTTGATTTTGACAACTCCGAGCCTTTCAGCCCCACCACCCCGTGCGTTTTAAGCAAGTGTGCTGCAATGCGTTATGGCCCAGTCCTTTTGCAGCTTTAGATTTGAGACCAGATCAAGTTGCTTGGGACCTCTTTAAGCTCAGGCAGTCCTTGAATTTATGGTCCTCCCCCAGTCTCCCAAGTAGCTGGAATTACAGGCCTATGGACCAGCCCTTTCTAGCCTTCAAACTTAGAACCCAAGGTCAGTCCCACACTGTCCTTCCTTGGCTCTAATTGTCCCTTTGAGTAGTCCTTACCCTTGACTGCACTCCTCTAGCCATGCTAAGGTACTGGTGCCTGTGACCAAACTTAGAGCCAGACTAAGGCTTGCCCGTTTGGCCCAAGGCTAGGATGACCTGTCCCTAAGGTACAGCTCATCCTAAGAGTCCACACTCTGGGAAGGGTCAACCAGGGCCACAGGTGGCAACAGTGTTGCTCTGTGGGGGACAGGAGCAGGAACACAGCTTCACAAACTGCTCAGGTCATCTTGGTTTATGACTGCCTCTTCCTTCTCCTCAATGAGGTGAGTTCTCTCTCGTCAGATGGTGCAAGTTTCTAGAGATTCTTGAGGGGTGGAGTCCTGAAGAAGAAGAAGAAGAAGAAGAAGAAGAAGAAGAAGAAGAAGAAGAAGAAGAAGAAGAAGTCGTCAGAGCAGTCTGTGGAGTCCATTTTGACAAGCTTGCACACTGAGAAGGGTGAGCACCCTGGCACGCACAACAGTGTTGGAAGAGAGAAGAGACACTGGGCCCTTCCTTTGGCTTCCAGGCTGCTGAAAGAACGGATCTCCACGAATTGGAGTTCCCTCCCGGGATCTCATGTGGGGAGGGGGGCAAGGCTGAAACCTTGGTGCCGGCCGGGAGAGATTGGAGCAGAATCAACCGTGTTGGGCTGGAGCACACCTCGCCCAGGCCTGCTTAGCCACGCACACTTCCTGCCCTCTCATTAAACACCTCATGTCAGGACCCCATCGATGTCATGGGGCATCTTCATATGTCCTTCTTCCCAAAACAGTCACCAAGAGTAAATCGCCTGTTTCTGCTTTGCACTCTTTGCCTTCTTAGTAGGCCTGTTGAGGACTTGTGCTGAGATTAGCTTGTCTTGGCTACTGGGGCGCAGATTCTGACCCCAACAACTCTGGTAACGTGTGAATTTTCACACCATGGAACCCACCAGACCTTTGGCCACTTGAGCACAAAGCACCACCTAGAAGGGGAGGAGGGCAGAGAACTCTGAGAGAAGAGAAATCGAAAGGGTATTGCTGTTTGGATGATGTCCTTCAGACACCCGCTGGATGTCCCCCTCAGTGGACATGAAAGGGCAACAGCTAAATGGGCTCTTTGTTGGTTGCAGAGCTTATCCTCTCCATCTTCTGTCCCAGATGAAAACAGAGAGATATGACATTCATGCAAGAAATTGTACACGTGCAAAAAGAACAAATGGGAGGCTATTTAACTATGGCAGTTTATGGAGCTGTTTGATTATAGGAGCGTGCCTTTGTGTTTAATGGTCAAAATCACTCCACCAGAAGGTGGCAGTAGGACATTAAAAACTAGAGCCGATTTGCCTGCCACAGTCTTAGAAATCTTCAGTAGTCTGGTCACCAACTCTAATCAGCCTGCGCAATCCTAGACATCTGGAGTGGCATGTGCTAGGAAATCCACCCACAGCTCTGTTCAGGAATTCTCCCATGCTGCTCGGAAACATGGATTACACGATTCACTTCGCAAAAACATAAATTAATTATTTTATTTATTCACTTTACATCCTTACCGTAGGCCCCTCATCTCGACCCGGTCCTACCCTCCCTCCCTCTTCTCTCTCTCCTCTCCCCTACTCTGCAGAAAAGGAGAGCCCCTTCTACTCACCCACCCCATCTCATCAAGTCACGTGAGGACTGAGCTAGTTCTCTTCTCCTATGGCCTGGCAAGGCAGCCCCACCAAGGGGAAATTCTCAAAAAGCAGGCAACAGAGTCCATGTCAGAGACAGCCCCAGCTTCCCTTACCAGGGAACCCACATGAAGCCTGAGCTGCCCATCTGCTACAGCTGTTTGAGGGGCCTAGGTCCAGTCTATGGCCCTGGTGAGTTGGCTTCATTGGTTTTCTTGTGGAGCTCCTGTCCACTCCAGGTCCATCTATCCATCCCTCCACTTTTCCACAAGACTCCCTATTGCTTTGTCCAGCATTTGGCTGTGAGTCTCAGCATCTGTTGTGATCTGCTGCCTGGTGGAGTCTCCCAGAGGACAGCTATACCAGGCTCCTGTCTGTTAGCAAAGCAGAACACCGTTAATTGTGTCAGGAGTTGGTTCTCTCCCATGAGGTGGGTCTTGGGTTGAGCCAGGCTTTGGTTGGACATTCTCTCAGTCTCTGCTCTTTATCCCTGCACATCTTGTAGGCAGGGTAAATGTTGGGTCAAAGTTTTTGTGGGTGGGTTGGTGTTCCCTTCCCTCCACTAGGAGTCTTATCTAGTTAGAGGGTGTCCTCTTCAGTCTCCATGACTCCTGCTCCTGGGAGTCTCAGCTAGAGTGACCCCCATATCCACCCAGAAGCCTGTTTCAGGTCTCCAGCTTGTCTCAGAGATGCCCCTGCCCATGTTTTCTCTTCTCTCTGTAGTCTCTTCTCTCTGTAAGCCCTCTGTCCTCCCAACCTGCTCTCCCCAGGTCTGGTCTCCATCCTCATTTCTCTCCGCGCTCTTTCTCCTATCTTGTTCCTGCTCTTCAACCACTTCCGCTGTCTGTTCTATTTCCCCTTATCAGTGAGACTTAAGCATCCTCCCATGGGTCCTCCTGATTTCTTATCTTCTTTGGCTCTGCGAATTATAGTATGTTTATCCAGCACTATATGGTTAAATTCTGCTTATAAGTGAGTGTATACCATGTGTATCTTTCTGGATCTGGGTCACCTCACTCAAGATGATCTTTTTTACTTCCATCCATTTGCCTGCAAATTTCATGATTTCCTTGTTTTTAGTAGCTGAGTAGCATTCCATTGTGTAAATGTACTACAGTTTCTTTTGTTGAGGGACACCTGGGTTGTTTCCAGATTCTGGTTATTACAAATAAAACTGCTAGGAACATAGTTTAACAAGTGTCCTTGTGGTATACTTGAGCATCTTTTGGGTATATGCCAGGGAGTGGTATACCTGGGTCTTGAGGTAGTGCTATTCTCAGTTTTCTGAGAAAGCGCCAGATTGATTTCCAAAGTGGTTTGATTAGTTAATTAATTAGTAAATTAATTAAAAGCCTTGGCAGCCCCATGGAGTGTGAAAGTCTAAAAAGACTAATTTGTTCCGTTCTATGAACTATTATTCCTCTTTTGTGATCTGAAGGTCTTTGTATGGGCAGGGTACGGGGCAGGGACCAGCCGTTGTTTCTCTCTCTGCTTTGTTGCTTTCGGATTGGTATGTTCCTTTGGTATGCTGGGGCCTGAACTGGTGGCCTGGGGAGGATACTGGATCCCTAAACCTCTACCCATCAACTACCCTCCCAGCCCCTCTTTCAGCTCTTCAGCTCACATCTGACTTCTGCTGTTGGCTTTTTATATGTTTTTATATCTCCTTACAACCATGGACTCACTGGGTTCTTGTTCCGAAGCTGCATTGTTACTGAAGTTAGTAGGATCAGAGCCTGGACCCTGGCAGTCCTGACCGGCTAGACTGTGTCACCCATTTTCAACAGAACCAATTAAAGAGCCCGGTGAAAAATGCAAAGATTTATTTGTTGCAGTCACACTGGGAAGAGGAACGAATAAAGAGTTCTGGTGATTTCCATCATCCCTAACTCCACCTTTGGGAGTCCAGGTTTAAAGAGAAGACAAGAGGTATGTATAGCTATGCCAGCTGGTCAAGGTGTGGTCTAGCGCCTCATCATTGCCTCACCCCGGTCTCTCTGAAGATGGACCACTATCCCTCAGCTGCCTGCTGAAGCTGCTCAGCTCCCTCGCAGGCCACAGGAGGAAAGCAGAGCAGTCTGAGGTCCAACTGCGAGTCAGTCAGCAACAGAGCAGGTGAGCTGGAAGGTCTCGGCAGGTCGAGGCTGCGCTCTGAGTGGGGCCTGGCTGAGTGGGCAGGGCTGCAGTAAGGCACGAGGCAGACTCCGGGGTGGGAATGGGTGAAGGCAGCGCCTTTCTTCAGCATCCAGGCTAAATCTAACCGAGTGTTGAAAGCCATCCTCTTCGGTTGCCCCTAGCATCTTTTGCTTGTCGCTTCCAGAATGTTTAGTTAGCTTAATTACGCTCATACTGTTGAGGGCCATTCATTCCAGGCAAGCAGACAGCCCAGAGGCCAGTGTGCAGCCTTCTCCCCTTGCCTTTTCACACAGAAAATCAAGGGAAGCCGAACAATGGCTCTTGGATTTTTGCTTGTTTGTTTATAAGTATGGTGTCCTTCTGGGTCTCAGTCGGCTTGTTCTATGGGTACTGGTCAGTTTGGGCTTGTTTTAAAATGTTATAGTTTTGCTTTGCCCTTTTGAAAGGGTAGCACATAAAGCCCTTTTCAGTGAAGAGCTTTCTGCGAATGCCTCTGTCCGCTCTGAGGCAGGAGAGCTGGCTAGGGACTAGAGGAGCTGTGAGAAGAGATCCACCCTGCCCCCACCCACCCTAGCTTTGCTTGTCTCCCTGGCAGACGCCCAGGAGTCTCATCAGAACTGACCAGACCTCCCCGTACCCACATTTCTGAGAAACGCCACAAGCGTGATTGTCAGAAGACCATGCCTCAGGTTCACCTCCTGGTGACCTACTTGCAAGCGAGGCTTTCTTTGATCAGTGTTCTCAGCACTATTTGGTGTCCCCTCCACCGGCTGCAACCCTGCATGATTTGCCACAAAACAGAGCTCATCCGCCAAGAACAGCACTCTGTGCATAAGAAAATAAGTCAGCACGGCAGCACAGACTTTCCGTAAAACTTGACTTGGTCGAGGTTATGTCACTACAAGTCCCCGGTCACACATAGGTCGCTGCGGAGCGCTCACTGCCTACCTCTCTGTGCACACAGCTTTCTGTGCATTTAATCATCAGAGTCGCCGAATTCAGTTCACTCCCATGCTTCCAAAGCTGCTTCTGTCAGACCCAGATGCCCAGGTTCTGGCGTGGCTCCCTAGGCTGCACAGCCAGCAATGTCAGGTTGTGTCCCTGTGTCCGGTGATGCCCTCAGCATCACAGTCCTGTTGGAGCCCTCCCTCCGCCCTCTGGGGAACTGTGGACAGATGCTAAAGGGGCAGGCGTCTGTCAAGCTCACCCAGGCTGTCTTCCCTTCTTCTTCTCAGCTCACAGACGCTTTGACGCTCATGTTCTGTGCCCCCGACTGCAGTTAATGGTTTGTTAATGCTGCAGGAATATCTAATAGTAATGGTTCGGTGGTTCTCAACCTTCCGAATGCCGCGACCCTGTAATACAGTTCCTCAAAATACAGTTATTTCGCTACCACTTCATAACTAATTTTACTACTGTTGTGAATTGTAATGTGAATTGCCTGTGTTTTCTCCTGGTCTTAGGCCATCCCTGTGAAGGGCTCATCTGACCCCAGAAAGGTGTTTCTACCCACAGGCTGAGAACTGTCGGCTTAGAGGAACAAGTCTTACTCATTCAACATGTGTTTGCTGAGCACACGGGTTTAAGCGTTTCATGCAAGAGATGAGAACTCCTTCGATTCAGGCAGCTCACGTGAAATGTGTTTTAATTAATGCATTGTTTCACGATTGTAAGACTATTTGGAAATTTGGGAGATTGTGGTATTTCAAATCAGTTGAAAAGATATGGTGAACAACACACACACTGATCTTTAATTTTTAAATTTGTGTGTGTGTGTGTATGTGTGTGTGTCTGTGTGTGTGTGTGTGAAGGTCAGAAGCCACCCTGTGAGAGTAGCTTCTCTGCTTTTACCACGTGGGGCCTGGAGCTGGAACTCAAGTCTTCAGGCTTGGGGGCAGGAGCCTTCGTGCACCGAGCTGTGCCCTCGCTCTCGTGTATTCATCCTTGAAGGGGTCGTAGCGTGGGGCTGGCGGTTATAGTCACGTGAGCAGATGTAGGGCGCTCTCTTGTCTGCTGGTTTGTTTCGTTTGTTTCTGTGCTGGAGATGGAGCCCGGGTCCTCACACAGGTTAAGCCCGGCCTCTCCCACTGCGCCACCCTCCCTTCCCGTGACGTTTTCTGGAGACAATAAGGACATCACTCAAGACCCACCACCGTGGCAAGCGGATGGACTCACTGGTGTTCCTGGATTCTTTCCACGTGGTCCCCTTTTGTGTGTTTTATTCTAGCACTGTCACTAGGCCTTCCTAGTGTTTGACAGCCCTTCCAACACAGGGAAATAGGTGAGCGAGACCCAGGGTTATAGACACAGCCGGCCTGTAGGTGGCAGCAGTGAGCAGCACCGCTTCCTGGGGAACACCACAAACCCACCTCAGTGGGCTTTCCTCGCCAGTTTGTCTAAAACAGCATCCCTGGAGCCTCCCACCCCCTTAACATTTGCTCACAGCATTTCTCTGTAGTTGATGTAGGATATTTGGTTCATTGCCTCTATTTTTTTCTAAAACTTTAAGTATTTTTCTAAAATATAATGCACACATAAATCAAATATTTATGTGCCAGGGCCACAAGAAATGTGTCAGAGGACAATTCATTGAAAAGTTGTTCTCTCCTTCTGCCCTGTGGCTTCTGGGAATTGAGCGTGGGTCTTGACGTTTGGCAGCAGGTGCCTTCATCTGCTGAACCCTTTCGTCAGCCCTTTATTGCCTTTCTTCCTCCTCAGATTTAATCCTGACAACAGGGTCTACAAATTTTGGTCACACTGAACTGGGCCTGGAAAACAGTGCTCAGTGTATGTGAGAAGACAGACGGTCATACCGAGGGAATAATTGTAACCAAATGGAAGGGCGCAGAAGCATTTTCTGGGCGTGTTTTAAGGATAATTTTACATTATTTCTTGTCATAGTTAGAGGCATCCTACCACATCATGAAGATAAGAGGAGAGGTGTCTTTCAGCATTCCTGAAGAGATGGTGTGGTGTTAAAGATCACTGATTCTCCAACCAAGTACCATGCATGGAGATAACCTAGAACTCCTGCTCAGACGTAGCCTCCAAGTGGGTTTCCTAGTAAGGGGAACAGGAAAGTTCTGACATGAACTCAGTGGCTGGCTTTTTGACCTCCCCTTCCCCCGAGGGAGGAGCAGCCTTGCTAGGCCACAGAGGAGGACAATGCAGCCAGCCCTGATGATACCTGATAAACTAGGTTCAGATGGAAAGGGAGGAAGACCTCCCCTATCAGTGGACTTAGAGAGAGGCATGGGAGGAGATGAGAGAGGGAGAGGGGGATGGGGGGATTAAGGAGGGGCCTACAACTGGGATACAAAGTAAATCTGTAATTAATATAAAAAAGTATATAAATTAAAAAAAAACAAAACAAAAAAAACAAAAAAGATCACTGATCCACTAATGGCTGGGTTAATTACTAGTCCATGAGACTCACAGGAACTACTCATGGGGATATGCAGATGATTTTGGACCCAGGCATACGGTGCCTGATTGAGCAATGGGCTTCCTGGATCTTGGTAAGAGTTTCCTGTGCAGTGTTCATAATGGGTGAAGCATGAAACACGCTGTTCTAAGTTTAACTTGCCTTTGCTTCCACATCAATGAGCTTGTCCGAGACAGTGAACGCCACAGAGAGGCCACGTTCCGTAAACCGTGGCTGTGGCAGTTATTGGCCAAATGGGCTTGCATTCTAGTCTTTCTTGCAAAACATTCAGTAAATATTTGGGCTTCTGACCTACCTGTTTTTGCACATCTGACCTGTTGATGAAGTGGAGGTCAGCACTCCCACATGCAAGGTGGAGCAAGGAGGCGCAGCAAGCCGCCTGGGAAGGTGACTGGAATATGTTCCCCCTGGTGACCCTAGGAAGCCAGGATTTCAAGATGTCAGCACAAAGCTAGCCTTTGTCCACAGGTGTCACGATGAAGGACAAATGTGCAGCCACAGAATGGTGGTAAGCAGCCCTAGCAGTGAGAACTGAATACAAAAACTGCTCTTCTATGTGTTTCATTTGTTTTCATTCAAGGCTGCAGGGTAAGGCGAGTGTAGACTGCTTGCAAGCATGAGGAGTTGTTTTGTGGGTGTAAAAATAATTTAGACTCTTCCCTTCCTCTTGAGCAATAAATATGGCACCTCAAAAAATATATCGTTGATGTGGCAAAATGATGACAGTTTTCTCTGAGTAGAGGACCTGCCATTTCCCTGACCTGTGTCTTCACAGGCTGAGATGTCTGCTCACGCGTTCTTGTGAGCAGAGTTTGATGTTTCTGCTCTTCACTTTGGTTGGTTGTTTTTGTGGCCTAGCCTGCACACAAGCGGAAACCACTGAGCTGCGGCACAGCGTCCAGCATGAGGACGACGCTCCAAACTGCGGCGCTTGTCTTGCCTTCAGGCCTATGTGTGATCACCAGGACAGGGTGTCACTGCTGCTGGTGACTGGTTCAGAGCCAAGGTCAGCAGACAACTTGACAGAAGGAGCTGCCAGTGTGTGGGAAGATCATTTGTCACAAATGGAACTCCAAGTTAAAGTGCAGCTGGCAGGGAACTTGAAGGATTGTTGCTCTCACAACCCTGTGCCCTTGAAATCATATTAAGTTAAAGAAGTGGGAAATAGTAAGATCTGGAGAGGACAGGAGTTCCACAAGGACAGCAACAGAACCAAAAAATCTGGGCACAGGGGTCTTTTCTGAGACTGATACTCCAAACAAGAACCATGAATGGAGACCTAGAACCTCTGCTCAGATGTAGCCCATGGCAGCTCAGTGTCCAAGGGGGTTCCACAGTAATGAGAACAGGGACTGTCTTTGACATGAAATGATTGGCCTGCTCTTTAATTACCTCCCCCTGAGAAGAGAGGAGCCTTATCAGGACACAGAGGAAGACAATGCAGCCACTCCTGATGAGACCTAATAGACTAGGATCAGAAGGAAGGAAAGGAAGACCTCCCCTATCAGTGGACTTGGGGAGGATCATGCGTGGAGAAGGGGGAGGGAGGGAGGGATTGGGATGGGAGGGAGCTACAGGGGGGATGCAAAGTGAACAAAGTGTAATTAATAAAAATTAAAAAAATAAATTATAATTGAAATTAAAAAAATATTTGGCTTAAAGAACACATTACTGTTTGCTCTACAAATAAACAGAAATAGAGGAGATTTGATTTAAGAAATACTCCCCTTCCTAGGAATTCATTAATCATTTATCATTTATCCGAGAAAAGGGTGGTCCAAACACAAAGGGGAGCAATTAGTTAAAATATAATTAGGCAAAGTGGAACCAAACAATGCAAGACCAAAGTAGGTCACTAGACCTAGGGCTTGAACCTGGCACACACACAGAGATCCTTTTTTTAAAGTTCTGATAACTCATAAAGAATAAAAGTATTTCTGTTGAGGGTCTGGAGAGATGAGTAATGGTAAACCCACCTGCTGCTCTGGCAGAGGATCTGGGTTCTGTTTCTAGACACTCGGTGGCTCATGGCTGCCCAGAGCTAGTTCCAGAGAACTGTCTTCCGGACTCTCCCAGCACCTGGCACACATATGGCACTGTGCATATGTGTAAACACACACTCATACACATGGGATAAAAATAGGTAAATCTGTTTTTAATGTTCCAGTTCTGAAATCATGGGACACGATAGGTTCCTTTGCTTCTTCGGTCTATCAGTTTTACTGCTGTAATGCCCTTTGATACAACTAATCGAATTTTATGATGTTAAATACCCAACAGCCAGTCTGTGACAATGACTTTGGCCTGAAATTTGAGTATTTTCCGTTCTTTGGTGCAAAGACCCATAGAGAGAAGCATGTTGTGTTACGTCTGTCTACACTTGGCTCTGACACTATCATTCACCTTTCAGTCAGGCATCTGTCTGTTTTTCATCTCTTACTCTCTGAGGGTTAACCTTCAGTTAGGAGGAGCAACACCTCAATTAGGTAACCACGAACTCTTTTTTCCTATGGAGCCTTCTAGACTGTAGTTAACCACAACAGATCATTTATTAAGAGAACTTTCTGTAGTTGCAACAGAACTTATCTTTCATTAATACCGCATACAGTAAGAATTCCTATTAGAAGTCTATGGAAATAGGGAAATTTCTATTTACACACATTGCATAAAACACTCTGCACACTATAAGCCTTAAAAACATTTACTGTGCTTTATGAATCAAACAAAGGTGATCAATGTATCGCCCACTGAGCTCAGGTGAGACTCCTATAAGTAAGTAGAAATGTTATTTTTAGTCTGCTAACACAAGCTATAAAAGACAGGGTGGTAAGGGACACACATTAGTAAGGCCTACAGGTGGGGTTCAACCCAGGCACATGGGCCCCAGAACCCTTAGCAACAAGATGATGTCCTTGCCAGTTGCTCTTTTTATTAGTTTAAATCCATGTTTTAATCATCCTTTTCCACTCAGATCAGCAAAGTCATCAGAGGTTGAACCATACTCCGTGAGGCACAAGGGAGGTCCTAACTGGAAAGCTTAGAACCCTAAACAACAATATTAGTAACAGCCAACAAGTAAGTGTTAGCACAACAAATAAACCGCTGCGGATGGCCAGCGGCTGTGTGTTTTGAGTAGATAATATGTGCATGTGTTCGAAACTGTAGAACTAAGGTAGCCCAAGAGAATGAAGTCTTTCTCCCAGTCTTGTCCCTCACCGAGCTGCTCCTTAACCACGGAGATAAGGTTTCTTTTCTGCATTCTCGCGTTTTTTGTTTTTTGGTTTTTTTTTTTTTTTTTTCAGATTTATGCTTTTTCCTTGCCCTGGTTTGCCCACATTCACAGGAATTACTAATGTTCTGGCTGTCAAGAAATAATAATTATAACATAAATAACTGCAGGTGAGTTCTCTTGAAAACATGAAAGGCATGTTCATGCATTCTCTTGCCATTTTTTTAAAGCACAAATGTCAGCGTGCTCTCCACTTCTACTTAGCAGGACTTGAGGTGCCGCACTTACTTTTGCGATTTAGAACATAAGAATGCAAGGACTCTCAGCACGAAAATCGACTTCCTCCAGCCCCGTCAACTAAAGTCGTTCAGTGACTGTTGAACGTTAACTCTCTCTCTGCTAGGTGCTGTAGCCAGACACTGAGTTTTCAATGGTCGATTAATCTGGTTTATAATGAAGGTTCTTATAAGTCTTTAAAAAAACAGATAGAGCTGGCTTTGGGGTGCTGCTGTGAAAGAGGAGGCTGACCTCCAGAGAGCAGGATTTCTGGTTTATTTTAATTTTTTCTCTTGCCAGAAATTCAGTAATTCCTATGAATGTTGGAAAGCCAGCCCCCCCCCAAAAAAAAAGTATAAAGCAGAAAAAAACAATCAGAAACAGGGCTACGTACTGCACAGAAGAGCATGCTGAGAAGCTGTTTAAGTAATACTTGAGGATGCAGAATAGAAAAAGCATCAAGTCTAGGAGGAGAGATGCGTGGTTTATGTTCAGCACTTCAGGAGAGGAGGGTTGCTAAGGGTCTTTAAGCTTCTGAACGCACAGTCGGAGCTACCCTGAAAGCAGACTGGCAAATGTCTTGCAGCAGAAAGTGACTGAAATGGAGAACAATCTGGTCAGGAAGAGGAATGGCCATGTTTTGGTTTGATGAGTTCACTCTGTTAAAATGATTCCCGACTAACTACAGAGCACACACATTTCTTTGTTTTTATGTCAAAGCAGACATTCCTTTGTGGAAAAACTTCAAGTCAAATATCAAAACGTTGGTGCTTATTTCAAATTAGTGCATTTCTCCCAGTTACACAGTTCAGCGCAATTTGTAGCAAGCTTGGTCTCGGGAGGAGGTGAGCAGGTGTGCACAGTAGGGACAGTGCTACAGCTGCTTGCCATTACCAAAGAGAGGGTGGTGAAGCCTCTTCCTACAAAGACAACAGACCTTCTCCATATCTCTCTCTGTCCCTTCTCCAAAGAGGCTTCTAATGAGGGCTGAGGACGGGGGATTTCTGAGTCCAGGTTTTCCCTCCAGAGACTACAGGAGGCTTTGGGACACACCAGGGCGCTCCTGACTCCATCCCTTCTGTGGCAGGGAGCCAGCCTCCCTCCCAGTCATCGGACAAGTTGAACCCAAAACAGTAAGCGTCGTCGACCTGAGTAACAGGACGGCACAGATGGACAGGGACCCGCTTCCGGCGTGATTCACTCGTGGGGATACAGAAGTGAGGCACAAAGCGAGGAAGGGCTCCCTCCTGTAATCGCTACAAAAATAACGTGTCACTCCACCCCTGGGCCACCACAGGTTTTTCAGTAATGGCTGTGGCCGCAGCAGGCCAGACCTCGCGACCGGCTGGCTTTGTTGCTGGAGGTCAGAACCCCGTGTTTGTTCTCCTGGTGGCGGTGTACTGGAAGCAGTTGCATCACGCAACCTCTGTCAGTCCTCAGAGCAGCAGCCAATGCTCTGCTGGCCTTTGCAGGTACCTGTGGGTCTGAGAGACAGGTTGGGCTGAGCCCAAAAGGAGGGGCTTAAACCTGTGTGCAAAATCTGGGAATCCGACAGAGCACAGCTGGCAGCCAGAATGAATAGAAAGAGCCCACATTTCTGGTAAAGAGGCCCCGTGACCAGTTCCAGCCATTCTTAGTCCCGCCCAGACGGAGAACTCACATAAAGGACCAAAGGAGGACCCAAGAGGTCACAGCGGCTGTGAGGGGCTGGGAGCACCCGGTCACCCGGCGGACATCATGAGTCAGTCCCTGCGGCCCCGCAGTTCCCTTCTATGCTTCACGTTCCTACTGCTCTCTCCAGCGGGCCTGGCCGTAAGTGACCTTCAAGACAAGTGTCTTTGCCTTGTTTAAGAGAGAGAGAGAGAGAGAGAGGGAGGGAGGGAAGGAGGGAGGGAGGGAGGACTGGGGCCACTAGCAAAATGTCTGTGTTTTTCTCCCACAGTATGTCGCTACCAGAGATAACTGTTGCATCTTAGATGAGAGATTCGTAAGTAGTTTTTATGTCTCTCCTTTTCCTGAAACTGGAGAAGGGTGGAAAGCCAGGGCAGTTCTTCCATATACCCGTTGACACCTTAAGCTTTGGGGAAACGGCTGACTCTGTATGGGTAGGACTTTAAGACTTCTCTTCCAAGGCGTCAGCTGCCTCCTTATTGACTTGCAGGGTAGTTACTGCCCAACCACCTGTGGCATAGCAGACTTCCTGTCCTCTTACCAAACCGACGTGGACAAAGACCTGCAGGCGCTGGAAGACATCTTAAACAGAGCTGAAAACAGATCTACAGAAGCCAGAGAGCTCATCAAAACAATCCAAATCTATTACAAGCCCGACCAGCCGCCAAAGCCAAGTGAGAACCCCTGCTGAGGAGCTGCCTTTCCCGCTTTCAGTCATTCTGTTTGCTTAAGTGATTCTTCTGCCCTGTTACAGATATGATAGACAGTGCCACCCAGAAGTCTAAGAAGATGGTAGAAGACATTGTGAAATACGAAGCGCTGTTATTAACCCACGAGTCAAGCCTTCGGTACGTGGCTGGGCTTTAATTTAACTCTCCAAATTAGATTGGGGTTTTCCTTAATATTCCACATTTCACAGAAAGTCATCTTGGAATTTGTTAATTTATAATGCCAAATTAGCATTAGCCCAGTGGAGATAGGAGTTTTTGATACAAAAGGAGTTGTACGGCTTTATAATTTTTAAAAATAATCCTGCTGGAGAAAGGTTATTGTGGATGTCTTCAAGTGCCATTCTTGCTCTGTTTACCTGAACGCCTCCCATCCCGCTACAATGTAAAATCAAATACATGGGAATTGGGGTGTGGAAAATAAAATCTTCTTCACAAATATATCATCAAATCATTAAGAAATTAGAAAACAGAGACCGAAGAAGGCTCTTGGCTGCTGCAGAAAATCATGTCAAAGGTGGAGGAGAGTGAATGCCTTGCAGCCAGCGCACAGAGCTGTGACTGTCCCCTGTCTTCCGTCCTCACCTCCAGCTTCCCAGGCACTCTGGGAAGTGTTCAGGTTCAGCTTTAACACCTTTCCTGACTTTCCTCAAAGCTGACCTCCCAGGCCTACTGGAAACTGAGCTAGATGGGAGCTGGGGAGAGGTGGCCTCAAAAGTGTTTCTCCTCTTGCTGCTATCAGACCGTAGCATTATTGTTGCTACAATTATCATGATCATTTCCACTATTTCCCTCAGCATTGACAGAGAAACGAGGTGGTCCACTAATGTGTCACTCTTCTTCACTTCAGAGATAGACACAGCAGTTTAGGCATTGTTCATAGTTATCTGTCATGTCTGAAGATTCATAAGCAACCTTGTGAGGAATGACCAAGGCAGAAGTCCCACTTTCGCCAGGTGTGTTCTAGAAAGCGGAACTAGAAATGGAAAGTATTTACTGTTTCTTGTATAGTGAAGCAGGGTCTTAGCTACCTTTCCCATGTAAGGCATAGAACATATGGAAAGTCCCTAATGGCACATGTGAGCCTCAGCCAGACCTCTCTTTCTTGGTGTTACTGACTCCCCTGGCAGGGAGGGCGAGAGCCAGAAAAGCCATCTACGCCGACCTTTGTTTATTGACAGGGACTTTGCTGTTTGTGCTCAAAGCTGAGACTGCCTGCCTCATCCAAGTCCCAATTACACTCCCGTTGAAACAGATTGGGGTGTTATTTTTATCTTCCACAAAGCTTCAATTTAATTCTACAGTTTCCCAAGGATGAAGTAAAGGATCACAAAGGAGTGAAACAAAGCAGTGTTTCTAATAGAAGAATAAAAACGTGTTCTTCTGAAAGGAATGCCTCTCCCTTCTCACTGTATTGCTCTGTTTCTAGGTATTTACAGGAAATCTATAATTCAAACAACCAGAAGATCACGAACCTGAAACAGAAGGTAGCCCAGCTTGAAACTCAGTGCCAGGAGCCTTGCAAGGACACTGTGCAAATCCATGACACAACTGGGAAAGGTACGTAAGAAGTTTAACCTTGGATCAGGGTCATCGAAGCAAACAGCCAAAAGAAAAGCAATTGCATACCTCACAGTGTGTAGCAGCTATGGAAAGCATATGGCTTTAAATGTAAGGGCTCCAACTGCCCAGAACTGTCTTGGGTATCAATCAATAATATGGAAAGAATGATGACAGGAGGAGTTGGGGAGGCTGCTAATGCTCTATCTGGAGTCCAGGCCACAGCAGAAGGTTTTTGTTTTTTGTTTTTTTTTTTTTCTTTTTTCCACATCAGATTGTCAAGAAATTGCCAACAAGGGTGCACGAGAAAGTGGACTTTACTTTATTCGGCCTCTGAAAGCTAAGCAGCAGTTCTTGGTGTACTGTGAAATCGACAGCTCTGGAAACGGCTGGACCGTGCTGCAGAAGGTAACTGCCTCAGCAGCACATATAGTAAAAAATGCCCACATTGCTCCAGGGCTCCTCTAAGCCCTGTGTGAACGTCAGCCCACTCCACAGTCACTGCGGCCTTTCTGAGGTGAGGACTATCCTCACCTTAACTTGCAGCAGAGACTCTGAGGCATGAGGCCACCTAAGTGATGAGCAACAGGCAGGATTTGAATCCAGCAGCCTGGCTGCTCCGCTTTGAGTCTGGTGCTGACTCTGCTGTTACACATATGGTTACATAATCCAAGCCGTTTAGTGACAAGGCACAGGAGAGGCCTCTTTCCTCAGATCAAGAGCTAAGGCTGGCCACTAATGACCCCCAGCCCCTCAGAATATGCAACCGGGTTGATCTGGGCATCTGCCTGTCTGGTACTCACTGCAAATTGGCTTTTTACCTTTGTGTACTTGTGAGTTCTGAAATCCTCCATGAGTCTTAAAAAAAAAAAAAAAAAAAAAAAAAAAAACCCAACATAACTACAACAAAATATCCCTACCATTAATGTAGAAACAAGCACATAACAGGCACGTGCGTGCGTGCTCAAGTGTGTGTGTGGTTGCATGTATGCGTGCATGGGTGTGTGTGTGTGTGTGTGTATATACTGTGTATGATCCTCAGAGCATCGTCATTCTGTTTAATGGGTGGTGAAATGGAGGCAGCTTATAGTTAGCTGGCCTTTGGCAGAATCATTTTCTCCATCTTTTGACCACTGTTTCTTTATATGCACCCATCACCTTCCCTCCCCTCTGGCCTGTGTTGCTGTGTGACTAGAGAATTGACGGCAGCTTGGATTTCAAGAAGAACTGGGTTCAGTACAAAGAAGGATTTGGACACCTGTCTCCTACTGGCACCACAGAGTTTTGGCTGGGAAATGAGAAGATCCATTTGATAAGCATGCAGTCCCAAATCCCATATGCCCTGAGAATAGAGCTCAAGGACTGGAACGGCAGAACCAGGTACGGTACGGGGGAGACTTCAACTTCCTGCCCTGGCCATCAGCTACAGCATTCTCAGCTGCTAACATGTGGTCAGCTGAATGGACCCTGTGCAACTGGCAATGGGCGAACAGCAAACAACCTGACAAATGCAAAAAGTGTATCTAGTCTAAGCTCTTTCCTGGGTTGTACATTTGGTTCTTGGACAGACCAAAGAGTGAGCCAGGCTAGGTCTCCTGAAGTGGGGATATGAGTGTCACAGTACAGTTTGCATACCTTGGGAACATTCAAAGATGTTAGGGCTAGGGGGTGTTAAATATGAACCAGAAATTGAGTATGAAATTAAATTCAATCAAATCCAAGCATCAGATTTCCCATTCATTTAATTCAGTCAAATTATGGACCACCTTAAAATTAAACGATTCCTATAGTGATCTCCAAAGCTGCTAGGTTGTGAGATTATCTAATTTAAATGAAAAAAAAAAACTTATTAGATATGAAATAATGAAACATGCTCTATTTCCAAACATGTTTTTTAACTTTGATTTTAATCCCAAAACTATCATAGTCAGCAGACTTTTTTCTAAGTGTGCATCCTCCATTTCCTAAGTATGAGATATTGGGGAAGAGATTAAATATGAAATATTCCAGATTAAATATCTGGAAATCTCTGTTCACAAAGAACTATTATTCTCTCTGCTCAGCAGAACTGTAGCTTCCTTCACAAATTTTCCCAGAGGAGGCCTCTCTGACTCTTGTGGCTCTCGCTTCATGTATCACACAGGGTTCATGACATTCTAGAGCCTCATTTTGCCAGTAGGCCACTACTTTGGGAAAGAAAACTCACTCATGCCCTTATGCTTTAAGTGGGAGGAATGGATACTGAAACCCCTCTTCTTCAAATCTAGGGCATAGGCTGACTCATTGTAGATAATTATTGTGACCTATGGTAATTGTGTATAATGCTAACACAAGTTAAATGAAAGCAGAAATAATTAAATTTACCCATATGTTTTCATTTGATTGTGAGATTCTGTGAGATTCTGGGATTTGGTGAAGACTTTTAGATCTGTCCTGAGAGGCGGGGAAGAGCTCTGTGCTAGTGTATATGGGTGCCGCCTGCATTTGCAGAGAACATCACCTCGTTTGTCTGCCTTGGCCTTGTGACTCGAGAGGTTTTCTTTTCACCCCATCTTCACAGCACTGCAGATTATGCTACATTCAGGGTGAGTTCTGAAGCCGACAAATACCGTCTGACCTATGCCTACTTCATTGGTGGAGATGCCGGCGATGCCTTTGATGGCTATGATTTTGGAGATGATCCCAGTGACAAGTTTTTCACATCCCACAATGGCATGCAGTTCAGTACCTGGGACAGTGATAATGATAAATTTGAAGGCAACTGTGCTGAGCAGGATGGATCCGGTTGGTGGATGAACAAATGTCATGCTGGCCACCTCAATGGCGTTTATTACAAAGGTATTTTTTTCTCTTTAGTTATGAGTGTTTGTGTAACAGATGTGTTGTGGAAGGTAATAACAGAAGCAGAGAGATGGAGAGTTATAGTGCAAGCCTTTTATTTCATAGCTCTTCATTTGAAATCAGATAACACTAATTATCCAGCTGGCATTGTCTTAACTAATATTAAGCTTTTGCCTACAATGGCCACCTCTATAGGACCTTCAACCCCTAGGAAACATCAGTGTTTTGATAGTGTACTGAAATTCTCATTGTCTGAGTTGGAATTGGGGGCAGGGTATCTCCTTTAAACCTACCAGGTATACGATGTAGATGGACTAGAATTACCATATCTGTGCTTGTGGACACATTATCCTGGCTCAGCCATCCATGGACTGGTTGTCAGATACAAGCAGTGGGCAGTGGAGAGATGTCAAAAGCAGAATAAGAGGCAAAGAGTACCAGTGAGAGTGGAGGGTTGTAAAAGCCTGTGAAGGATCTAGCCCCGAACTGTAGATGCCTGGCTTAGTACAGGAGGTGACGGATTCTGTAAGGCTGAAAGTGTTTGGTATGGCGAGACCCCAGCGACACTAAAGGATATTTGAAGGAATTAGAATATGGCCCCGTCTTCTGATGAGAAACTGTGTAGAACAGCTTTCTAGAGACACTTCCTAAAGCCTTTAATAGTGTCTTCCTTTAGCCGGAAGGTTGTGGTGTCATGCAATGTCAGACCAACCACCTGAGGAGAAGTCTGTGGCCCTGACCATGGGAACCTGAATGCAGGCTTGCCTCCATTTGCTGAGACAGAGGGGCCCGGGAGAGGGAGAGAGACAGAGAGAGGCAGAGACAGAAAAAGACCGATAAAGACAGGGAGAGATAGGAGTTCAAGCACCAACAATAATGAATACATTAAAGTATGGACATGGTCCCTAAAATGGCTTGTTGGCTTTTGGAATCTCTGGGAATGTTTTCAGTTAGGAGGAAGTGCTATAAACTTCATAATGATTCTAATGGGCTCTGAAGTGAGGAGATGTAAGGGTAAAAGTCAAGCATCTCTGATTCCTTGCAGGCGGTACTTACTCAAAGGCAGCGACCCCTAATGGTTATGACAATGGCATTATCTGGGCCACTTGGAAAAGCCGCTGGTATTCCATGAAGGAAACCACCATGAAGATAATTCCCTTCAACAGACTCTCCATTGGAGACGGACAGCAGCAGCACATGGGGGCATCCAAACAGGTCAGCGTGGAGCATGAAGTTGAAATTGAGTACCCCTAATCAGCTGCCTGGGAGCGTTAGATACAGAGAGGAATTAACCGTTAACTTCTATTACTGTACAAAGTTCCAGCTGTTCCCTCAAATTTTCCTCTACACCCTCATATTCTATTTATTAATTTTAGTTTTTTTATAAAATGCTACTTATGTATAAATGAAAATTAAAATCCACTTTGGATCATATTTCTAAATCATTGGAATCACAGTGATTAAAAATTATTTACTTCAGGAGACAGCATTTTGTTTGACCTTTCCCCTAAATATTAAAAGTGAAGTTACTGTATTTTGTATATTTTATGATCAGTTGTAATCAGTGCTTTTGTTGTTTAATTATTTTTAAGTATTTTAGTATATACCAATAAAACAGAAGAAAAATGTTAGAACTTCACATGATAATTTTCCCGTCTGTCTTACCGCTGTGGCATCTGTAGTTAATTTTTTCCTTTTAAAGAAAAACAGTTATATTTTTTAATATATCTTTTGTTTTATTGTATGTTCATAGGCTGAAGACGTTTAAAGAACATTTCAAAGCTGATTTGCTTTTTTAAAGGACTTTATCCAAGCAGGGAAATATAATATTTTTCCTATGGGACAATGAACTTTCAAAGCCTCACTTCACTTTAAGAGTTAATGGAATCCATGTTGAAAACTCCATTAGCAGTTTTATGCTGGCGATAATTTATCTACATGCATTGCAATAAACATTTTGTTTCCTAAGACGAGAAGTTCTGCGGCTTTTATTGACTGTGGAAGGCATCACTTTCCCTCCGGTTTGTTAGCTGCTGAGTTTACATGTTATGCTGCGCATAGTATCCAAGCCACGGGGAACTGGGGGGAAAACAAAAACCGCGGCTCGTGCCCTCCGATAGGTATGAGACACCCAGAATACAGTAGCTCAGAGTGACAGATGCGGCACGCAGAGTGACAACATTCAGTGTAAGAGCACAAGCACACGCCACCGAGTCACAGACACGGGATAAAGGTGCATTGCAGGCTATGCGCGCTGCTAGAGAAAGCTGCTGGGGTTCTTCCAGAAGAAGCTCCAAACACCTGCCTTGAATAGTTCACACGGAGTGGTCATTCAGAGCAGGATGCTGAGGGGTCAATCTGCTTATCACACTTGTTCTAAATGAGGGCTGTTGAGATCCTGGGCGCCTGGTTGGCTAGCACATGCTTTTAGGGCTCAGCTGAGGCACTCTCATCCCATTAGTGCTCTGAGCCCTTGACTCCTGTTAAGAAAGGCTGAACTTGGCTGAAGTCCTCAGCTTTGGGTTTGGATCATCTTACTTTTCACAGTTTCTTTCCAAACTCACTCATTTCCTGATTCTCATGATCCCCCATGTATAATATTCTGTAGAGTTAACACTGCTTAACTCTTTCATAAGATTCCATGTACTCTGCCCAACAGCTGGCCATAAGTCTCAGGAACTGCTTTGATAGTCTGCAGGGCAGAGCCTTTCAGAGGCCTTCTGTGGCAGGTTCCTAACTTGTTTCCTGTTTTCTTTTTCTTCTGATGTCCATCCTCTTTGCCTTTTGGGATGGGGATTGAGCATTTTAGTCAGGGTCCTCCCTCTTGATTAGTTTCTTTAGATGTACAGATTTTTTAGTAGGTTTATCCTATATTATATGTCTATATGAGTGAGTATATACTGTGTATGTCTTTCTGCTTCTGGGACAGCTCACTCAGGATGATCCTTTCCAGTTCCCACCATTTACCTGCAAATTTCATGATTTCCTTATTTTTCATTGCTGAGCAATATTCCATTGTGTAGATGTACCACAATTTCTGTATCCATTCTTCAGCTCAGGGGCATCTGGGTTGTTTCCAGCTTCTGGCTATTACAAATAAAGCTGCTATAAGAGGACAGGAACTCCACAAAGAGAGCAACAGAACCAGAAAATTTGAACACAGGGGTCTTTCCAGAGACTCATACTCCAACCAAGTACCATGCATGGAGATAACTTGGAACCCCTGCACAGATGTAGCCCATGGCAGTTCAGTGTCCAAGTGGGTTACATAGTAATGGGAAGAGGGACTGCCTCTGACATAATTTGATTGGCCTGCTCTTTGATCATCTCCCCCTGAGGGGGGAGCAGCCTTACCAGGCCACAGAAGATGACAATGCAGCCACTCCTGATGAGATCTGATAGACTAAGATCAGAAGGAAGGAGAGGAGGACCTCCGTTATCAGTGGACTTGGGGAGGGGCATGTGTGAAGAAGGGGAAGGGAAGGTGGGATTGGGAGGGGAGGAGGGAGGGTTTATGGGGGGATACAAAGTGTAATTAATAAAAGTTAAAAAACAAAACACTGCTTAACTCACCCAGAATGAGCTCATATTGAGTTTGTGGTTAATTTTGAAACCCATTGAATTGCAGAAATGGATTAACTACACATTTACACTTATATGTTTATTAATATCTATCAGGGAATGTTGAAACTTACAGTTTCAGAAACCAGGCATGAGCAATACTTCTAGGCTCATTTAAATTATGTTTTTGAATGTAACGGAGAAGGATAAACAATTGTCTTGATAAATCAACAACAATGAGACTTTGAAGATGAAACTAGGAGTTTGGGGCCTTGTACAGACATACAGGTGTCCCCTTCCCGGCTCAGAATCACTGCTAACTATTGTTCACTTCTCTCCTTCATTTTTCTAAACACTGCAAAGCTTCACAATAGGGAAGCTAAAGCCAAGTGTTCACCCAAGATACCATCCATTATCTACATAGGGAAGCTTCCAAAAAGCAAACAAAAACAAAAACTACAGGCACCACAGTGACTGAGCTCTTGGTAACACGTGTGACAGCTTGGCTTCCTTCCCGAGCATCTCTACGCAAAAAAAAAAGTCTAGTTCCAAGACTTCAAGTCATGCAACTACGAGGAAGATATCCTGTGTTCACGGGCAGGAATAATTGCTTATTGGCCAAATGCCACAGGTTTAAATGAGATGCTGGACTTTCCCAGTCCTTTTCCTTCTGCTTCGGCTGTACAATTTTCAGGGGTGTGGATTTGTTGAAAGTGAGCAGGAATTGAGAAGTAACTAACCAGGTGTGCTGACCCAGATCTATAATCTTAGCACCTGGGAAGATGAGACAGATGATAATGAGTTCAAGACCAGCCTGGGCTATAAAACAGAGCACTGTCTCAAGAAAGAAAGAAAAACCCTCAAGGGGAAAAAATAGGAGAGAGAGAAGGAAAAAAGAGGAGGAGGAGGAAGAGGAGGGAGAAATTTAAGAATAGACAGCACACCTGACAGGACCTTACATTCTTTCACTCTGACTCAAACAGCATGAACTTATTTTTGCAGGAGATACCTCGTTTATTTAGATGGTGAATGTGAAAAACTTAATTCAATTCTAGGAAGAATGTCTAGCTGCTAGGTCCTTATCAGTTTGACAAAGCTCAAGAAGAATGAGGCTGGCTGGCTTAGTGGGGAAAGCATCTCGCGAACCAAAGTAAAGCCAGGCTCAGGGGTACATGTCTGGAATCTCAGGCCTGTGGAGAGGCAAGAGGTCTGCAGAAGAACCTCAGGACACTCACGGGCCAGCCTGGAGTATGAGACTGTGTCTCGAATAACGTGGGAGGTGAGGACTGACTCCGGAGGTTGTTCCGTGACCTCCACGCATCCCCACAGCACAGGAACACCGCCTTTACTCGTATGGCCATCTATGAAGGGGTGGGGGGAGCCAAGTGTTTAAAAAGGTAGAGCAGAGTAAGGTGAAATCGCTAAAGACAGTAAACTAAGTGCGTAAGGACTGTGCTCCCTGCGCCTCTTTGCTGTGCTCGCCACGCGAGGCCGACACTGAGAGACTCGTGTTCCTAGCACACCTTCCTTTCGGTCAGATCTAGGTTTATTAATTATCATTTATTCAGATTTTCTTTCCTTCCCAGCTTTACCTTAAGGAGCGGTCTTTGTAGTAGGTTTAACAAGTACTACTTTATATTTATTTGCTTTTCACCTCACTTACCATAGATTGTATGTGTATACAGTTTTAAGGTAACAAAGGACGTTTTTCCATAAATCGGTGGTACTGAAGAGACCGGGCCTCAACTTAGCTGTTACTAGTCTTCATTAAATGCAAAAATTGAGGACTATCATGTAGAAACTTTTGTCTATATTATGTTTGCTTATAATTTGTTGACGTGAAAGGTTTTTGCCTTTTGAGTCTAGCAAAAATTGGGGCCTTGTTTTATGTAACTGTTTGTTTGTTTGTTTGTTTGTTTTTGGAGACAGGGCTTCTCTGTGTATCCCTAGCTGTCCTGGAACTCAGTCTGTAGGACAGGCTGGCTTTGAACTCAGGGATCCTCCTGCTTCTGCTTCCCAAGCGCTGGGATGAAAGGCACACATCACCACACCTGCTGTTGTACAGCTTTTTACATTTTTATTTGTCTAGGAATTTATTTTCACTGCATTTCATAAAAGAAGTGAGTCAAATTCTAATAAGCGATGGTTTTAATCACAAACATTATCAGAATCCCTAACATCTTCATTTCTCTCTTACTTTCCCCGTTATACTTCCTCCCCCTTCTTTTTCCTTTTTTTCCTTTCCTTCCTCCTCTTATTTCCTTTTTCTTTTTGGTGGTGTGAACATCCAGCCCAGGGCCTTGCCCATGCTTAGGTCAACCCCTCAGCTACATCCTTCGTTCAGTAACTTTATCTGTTTTCATACCCTTTTCCAATGTGAAAGCTTTATAACCTCCCTTGGCTTCCTTTTGAGTCCAAGAACTATGAAGTGATTGTTATTTATTTCCAAACTTGTGATTTTTAAAATGTTTTAGTTATTATTTAGATGCCACACTATGATCAAAGAATGTAGCCTTGATGATCTTGATTTGAGGAAAGGTAAAGTTTTGCAAAAAAAATTTTTTTTTGGGGGGAAGAGCATGGTCACTGAGTTTGTCCACCCCACAAAATAAACACAACTCATACATACTCTCCAGTATTGTCTACATGGCAAAGGCCTGCTGATTGTTATTTTCTTTAAGAAGAGATAAACAAAACAAAACAGGCCAAACAGAAACGAATGCTTACTGGCTTTGCAAGCATGAGCTGGCACTACAGCTATGGTTGTATTATTGTGGAGTGACACAGAACAGCCTTCTGGGAAAGCTGCTGACACAGTGAAACTCTTCCTCACCTCAGTTTCTACCAGAAAACACTGACAGCAGAAAGCAAAGTGATTTCAGGACTGTGGAGTCACTCAAATCTGCTAATGGGGGTCACAGCTGTCTCACTCTAGACACCAGCTCTCTGGCACTGGCTCCTGCCCAGCAGGTCATCACTAGGTTTGTCTCTTACTGGCATGAGGAGGGAAGTCCCCGTAAGAGTGAGTGTTGACTCTCCTTAAATAAACATGGTAGGGCAGATTCCACCCTGAGATTATCCAGGACACATAGTTAAACTGTTACACAAAGAGACTGACAGAGAGATAACACTGAGGAGACTTTGGACTAGAGACATTTTTCTTCATAATTTGTTTTCTTTACATTGCAAAGCTGTGGTTAGGCTCACACAAGAAAGTGTAGGATGTTGTTCCAATAAACAACAACAATGAAACTGAGCTGTTTCTCGATGGAAAGATTAGTATTACTGCATGGCTTAGAATCTAATATCAAGTTTGCAAATATAAATTTCAAACGTTAAATGTCTTTTGAGGCAGGGTCTCATGTAGCCCAGGCTGGCCTCAGACTTACTATGTAGCCAAGGATGACCTAGCCCTCCAGCCTGCACCTCATGAGTGTGGCATTGCCTGTGTGCCGCTGAACCTGCAGATGTCCCAGGGGGCACATTTCCTTACCTACTTTTGCTCTGCAGACTTCAGACTTCTTTTTTTTTTTTTTTTTTTTTCAATTTAGAGGAATCTATTTTTGTGTCCTGGCCAGGCATTTTTGAACATACCCCTCTTTGTAGGTTTCCTGGTTGTCTTTCTCAGTGCTTTTGTTGTTGCTGAATTTTTATCCAAATGCATTATTTTTACAAGTTTGTGAAGCAAATCAAATGGCTCTCTAAAGCTGGGTCTCCTGACCAGTTCTGCCGTCAAGTAGAACTTGTATTTAGAGTGGGCTAGGCTGTCCCCAACACCGCAAAACTAACAAAGTGCAATGGACCTTCACAATTAGCATTAACTCCCTTTGCATGTCATTCCTTGCTTGCAAATTGCTAAGTGCCTTTAGATACTGTTTCTCTAAAATTCACTGTAACACCTTCACAACTGGTAGGCTCTGTGTTCACTTTATCCCAGTAAAACTAGCAAAAGGGTGTGTCAACTACAGCGCACTTAGGGTGAACACTTAGAATGAACCCGTGTTGTCTGAATCAACATGTCCACTGACGATTCATATGGATGGCTGAACTTTTTTAATCTTTAGTTTTATTTATGGTGTTTTGCCTTCACATATGCCTATTTACCATATGCTTGCAGTGCCCATGGAGGCCGTAAGAGGGCATCAGATCTACAAGACTGCAGTTTAAAACTCTTGTGAGTCACCATGTGGGTGCTGGGAATGAAACCCAGGTCTGCTGGAAGAGCAACCAGTGAGTGCTCTAACCACTGAGCCACTGCTCCAGCTCAGTGCTTCTATTTATGCTTTAATACATACCAGATGTAAGAAAGTGGCAAACCTGAAGAAAGCATATTACAGCTCAATATTTCATTAATACTGCAGTTAAAAGAGACAGAAACCCCCCGGGGCTCCATTCCTGTGAACACACTCACTCTCTCTCATACAGACACCACACACACATATACACACACTTCATAACTGCTCAGTGGGAACTTTAGTGAAAGAATTTGTGTAAATGACTACTGACATTAACCTGAGTGGAGAGTGGGGGACGAGGTGGGAGGGAGAATGATAATCATCATTATCCAGGTATAGTGATGTAAGCCTCTAATCCCATAGTTCCCTATTTAGGCAGGTAAGGCAGGAGGACCCTGAATTCAAGGGCAACCTGAATCTGGGCTACACAGTGAGCCCTGTCTCAATATTTTTTTTCTTTTTTTTTTTTTTTTTTTGTGAGGCACAGTCAACCAGGCTTGGTGGAGCACATCTTTGATCCCAGCTCTCAGAAGGCAGAGAAGTGAATCTGTTTGAGTCTGAGGCCAGGCTGGTCTACATAAGAAGTCCAGGACAGCCAGGGCTACATAGACACTGTCTGGAGAGAGTTCCATTTTAAGAAATAAGGTAGAGTTAGTTACTAATTAAGAATATCAACAAGAAACATAAGGCCAAAAAAAATTCAAGCAATATTAAAACAAACAAAAATCACTCATTAGGTCTCCTCACTTTCCTGAGTGTGATTCAGAATGATCTCTACATGGTTAAGGAGGTCCCACCTTCTTACTCTAACTGTAATGTCCAAGAACATTATCTAGAGCCAGAGAATCAACGGGTTCTAAAACAGATGGCTCATTAATCACTCCTACACAGATTGCCATAACTTCCTTGGCCTTTTTCAGTAAATAGCTAGGCAAAAAACAAAACAAAAATAAACAAAACCCAGACTTTTGTAATCGCTGAGGAATCCAGGAAGCAGCAGGTCAAACATGAAGCTGGGCTGTGCTGACAGTATCTCTTCACTGAGTCCTTACTAGAGACCAGCTGCTGCTGTAAAACCCAGGCCAAAGTCCTGGAAACATAGGCACAAAAGCCAACATCTCCTGTTTATGGCCAGCCCAAAAATTAGGAAGGGTTTTATCTTCCCCATCGTGTGTTTAAGTATTGTTTTAATGGTGTGTGTCCTGGGGAAATGCCAATACTTCTTGTTATTAGGAAAAAGTAAATGTACATGTTTATACAGATTTTTGTGACACTGGATATGAATTCCTGTCAAACGTGTGAATTCTTGGTTGTGATTATTTGTAACTGATAGAATGATGTGTGTTGTAAAGGGATATCTAAGTGAGATATCTCCCTCAGAGCTAAGGAAAACTACAGATTTCTGGGGAACAAACCATTAGCAAGTTATAAATTATGGCACAGAAAATTTTCTAAAATGTCATTAATTTATTCTTTTGCAGTTGGAAAACTATCCTTCTTGCCATACACCATTTGAACATGATGCTTATTGTATTTTGTAGTCTGTGAAGGTTCATGGGTTTCATGGCATACAGGAAGTGCCACAGGGTGGAGGCACCCCTCCCCCCATACAATAAAGAATCAGGTCAAAGATGCTCACCCAAGTACCTATGTGAGGGATCCTAGCACCAGAGAGAAAGTGGGGAGCTTTTTGATTACAGGCTATTGGACATTCTGGGGGGGGGGGGAAACGCTGCCATTTCAAAAAAAGCTGTCATTTTTCAGTCTTGCTCTCCTCCGTCTGTGCTGCCCTGTTGTCTAGCAGGGCTTCTGGGAAAGCACTGCAGGTGAGGAGAGGAGAGGAGAGGAGAGGAGAGGAGAGGAGAGGAGAGGAGAGGAGAGGAGAGGAGAGGAGAGGAGAGGAGAGGAGAGGAGAGGAGAGGAGAGGAGAGGAGAGGAGAGGAGAGGAGGGGGAGCAAGGGAGGAGGAGGAGGGAGGAGGAGGAAAAGGAGGAAGGTAGAAGAAGAGCAGGGGGAGGAGGTGACTTTTGAGAAGCGGCTGGGATGGAGTTAGTAAGATGTAAAGTGAGATGTACAGACACTCCAGGGGACCATGGAGCAGCAAGGGCACAGTCCTCAGGTGACATCCTTAGAAATGCTTCCACAGGCTCCATAATGATGGCTTTCAAATTGTCTCTGTCAGTTTACTTTCAGGGAGACTATGGTCTGTCCATTTACCTAAAACCTAGCAGGCTATTTTCTGGGAACATCTTGGCTATACCACGTTCACTTCCTGCAGGCCTAGGAAAACATTTGAGGGGGTTTCCTGCCCATGCCTTGTGTTTGTTTTGCTGGCATAGTGTCTGCGGGTGACTGTCAGCCTCCCCAGGAATGGATGTTGTCTGGAGCCCAAGTGGGCTCCAGGGTTTCCTCTGAGCTCTGGGGCTGCACTCAGAAAATGAAGAAGCCTGCCTCAAAGCACATGGACCTTGCCTTGATGAGAGCTTTGATCTGTCTGTGGCAAGCCTCACAGGCCTGAGCTGCTCTGTTCGCAGCAGAGCAGAATGTGCTCATGCCTACTTGCTCAGTAAGGACCTGTACCTTTAGAGAGACTATAAAAGGAAGTAAAATATTCCAATTTTTACATTGCTGATCTAGTGGAAGAAATAGAGAATGAATGCCTCTACAATGATAAGTGCCACTATGATACCTGATCTAAGAAAAGATAGAGAAACAAGGACTATCTTTATTTGAGGTATTAAGTTAGGAGCATGTAGAATGTAGCAAATGTTTGGGTACTAAGTAAGTACCCGTGTGACTGCTCTTACCAGGAGCGGCTTCACACAGGAAGCAGAATTTCAGACAAAGTAGGACAGGACAGAACATTTTCTGTCCAGGAAGATCATTTTCTGTGGCACTTCTGTTCTCTGATAACCGCTACCACTTAGGGCCAGGCAGTGGTGGTGATCACTACTCTGAAGGCCTTGAAATAATTCAGTCATTTGTTTATTAGCATGTGTGGTAAGTTGTCTTTGGTCTCAGGACACTGGTTCACAAGGACGAAAAGTGAACCTTCATAAGAGCATAGAGCCTGGAGGCTGGAGCTAGGATTGTGGATGTATGTAGGTGCTTGGCCCTGGAGGCAGCTGTCATTGGATAGAGGAAAATAGTTATCATAAGCTTATTGTAGGCTTTCAAGTCATTCTGAAATTCAGATGAACTCTGAATCCTACACATAGTCAAATACCATGGTTAAATCTTTGCTTCACAGAAGTGATAGCCAGCATGCTATCCTGGGAGCCCTAATACTCCTTCAGGCATGAAGTTGCTCATCTTTGGCACCTCAAAGTGCCCCACTTCTTGAATGTGGAACCTTCCCCCCAACTGCCGACTGCACAATCAAACACAACTGTTTGCAGCAGCTTATCGGAAGCAAACAAGCTATGGAGAATTGAGCAAGAATTTTCTGGGATACCACTGTTACGGTCAGAGCAAAGGATGCCATGTGAGCTTTGGCTATCTGAGCAGGACAAAGCTGATGATTAACCCAGCCTCCGGCAGGCTTAAGTAGCATGGGAGCTATGAACAGAGTCAGTCCGTCCTCCTTCCTTCAGCCACAGTGCTCCTCATGAGCCAAAGCCATACTCAGAAGATATGCTCTCCCTGAGGATCACCTGCCTCGTCGTGAGTTTGGTCAGCACTGTCTGGGTATGTGCTTTCTTTTTCTCTGAAATTTCTCCTACAAGGTGCTTTGATTCCAGAGTCTACCAGTCCTTTGTTCTTAGCGTTGTAAATGGCAGGCCATAGAGGCAAAGTCCTACACGGGCCTGACGAGTGTCCAGGGTAATGTGATATCGAGAGGAAGGCCACAGGGAAGTGAAGGAGTGTGACATCTGTCATTCAGGCTGATTCATCTGTCAGATTCAGTCTTCTAACACGGCGATTTTGTTGGTTAGGATAGTTTCACAGTGCCGTGGCTAGCCCAGTGGTTTTCAGCCTTCGTAATTCTAAAACCACGCTGTGAGGTAGTGTGGTCTTTGGAAGGACTTGTGACTTTTATAGGTAACTCCTAAATACTGACATAATTTCCTGAAATTAAGCTCCACATGCATATAAAAAGAAAGAAACCTAAACCGATGGGCCTTCTGAAGCATTCTAATTTATAAAACATGTCAGCCATGTCCAAGGTGCTCAGTGGCAGCCTAACTGGTTACCCAGCATGTGTATTATTTCAGTTGTCTTCTTGACTCACCATTCAAAAACCTTGATAACAGAGAGTAAAGAATAAAATGCTTTTGTGGGACTAAAACTAAAACCACTAGCTAAGGCAATATTTCTGGATAATTTATAATTCTATTATTTTCGTTATCTTTTATCATATTCAATTTCTGCCTGCTTTATTGTTGTACTATTTTGCTCTGAAATATAACAGAATTTACCGCTGTATCTCTATACAAAAGGATTCTACTTGTTCTTTTAAATGAATTGTTCTTCACTCCTTTTATTATGATAATTAGGATTATTTGAATGTTCACAAATGAAAATGAGATAACTGTGTTGACTAATTACAAGGATGAACTATCCCAAACTAAAGTAGTGACAGTAAAATCCTTGTAAGTTGGTAATAGAGTGAAAATAATGAAAGTCTAAAAGCCATCTTCATCCATTAAATTATGAAGTCTTAGTGGACAAAATGTTTTATATTTCATTTGGCTTATAGCTGAGTATTTTTAGCTCTGTATTTCTAATTATAAGGTGTTCAAAAATTGGTAGTTGCTGACTACTGCTTCAACTGTTTATTATTTTCATTTCAAAAGCAAATCTACAATTGCAGGATTGTACTACAAAACATTGCCAAGTTTTAACTTTCCACATTTATGTCCATGACAAATGTTTGTCTGAATCATGGACCAGCTCCTTAGGTTACCATAGAAATCTGAAGCAGGAAAGGACAGTAAGTGTAAGATGTCATAGGTTTTGCATACAGAAAGAGGACTATCAGGAGAAAAACACTAAAATTGTTCAGTTATCTTTTCATCTAGTCATGAAATAGAAGAAACCTGTGATATTTAACTAACATTGTTAATCCAAACCCTTTTTCTTTCAAAACTCTTTTCTTTAAAGTGTCTAACAGGTTGTTATGTAGCATCAAACACAGTTGTAAAAAAAAAAAAATCACACCCTTTGTCTCCTTTGCTTCTCATAATGACTCCATAAAATCAGTAGCATTTTCATTTGACTACAAGAAGCCGGCAGCCTGCTGAGGCCAGCAGCATTGGCTTTTAACATCTGCCTTTCCCCCTGGGGGCTTGTGAGCATGACCGTGTCTCCTCTGCTCTCTAATGTTACTGCCTCTGCTCCTGTCTGAATGTTTAAATGGACCCTTAAAGACTGCAGGTGCCGAAAATGAATTCGAAGTAGCAGGAGGAGGAGTGCGTGGTCCAAGAGTTGTTGAGAAGCATGAGAGTCACTGCAGAGAGGCAGACTGGCCCTTCTGCTCCGACGATGACTGGGTAAGCAGGGGACAGGGTGAGCAGCAGGTCATTCCTTGTGGCACCAACAGCCTATAGGCTCATTCAGTGGGTCCTGGAAACCTTTCCCCAGCTGAGACAATCCAACAGTAACCTAACCACTTATATGCCAATCTAGAGAGAGAAAATGGAGTGAAAACTAATCCAATGGCATTGTCTGGTTACCTGGAGTCTCTGGTGGGATATACAAACCAAAGGGATGCCTGAGAGGTGGGACTTCAAAATCCCAGAGCCTCAAGCAAGACTCAGTGGACCTTCATTGCAGAATTTCCCTATGTCTTATTAACTAGTCCACTTAGCTATGTTTCAGTCAGTGGTTACTTGGAAGAGCTGGGGAGGGGAAGCAGCAGGGACTATGATAACATACATGTTCTGGTAGCTGAGAGAAAGGCCATTCATACAATCTCCCCCTTCTTTTCAGAACAGCAAATGCCCTTCCGGCTGCAGGATGAAAGGGCTAATTGATGAAGTCAACCAGGATTTTACAAATAGAATAAACAAGCTCAAAAACTCGCTATTTGATTTTCAAAAGAACAACAAGGATTCTAACTCACTGACCAGGAATATTATGGAGTACCTGAGAGGGGACTTCGCTAATGCCAACAGTGAGTAGGATATACGTAGTACTCAGACTTTCTCACAAGGACGGTAGCAAAAATCCCCAACAATAACCTCTTCTTGAAGCTACTGTGATTTTATTTCAAAGTACTCCGTGTGGAAATCACTGAAACTCAAGGAGATGTAGGCCGTTTTTACAGGAGTAGAGAAGTTAGGGCAGATTTTTCAAATGTCCCATAATTTGAAAATTAGAAGAGGCAGGCCCTTCAAGCAGCTAATCTGCATCAGTCCTACAGAGAAGGAGTCTCAGAGGTCAAGACTTCTCAAAGACACGAGTTGGCATCAGCTCCATATTCCACTGAACAAATTAAAATTACGTATTTTCAAGTTTGAAATACAGGGCCATGCTTAGCCTTGCCCCTAGGGCTCACTAGGGCTAGGGAGCACCGAGGCCCCTAGCCACAGAGAGCAAGCCCCTTAAATTCCCAGTTCTTGAGGCCTTGTTTGCTTCGTTTTGTCTTCCTGAGACACTGAACAACTTCGTGCCAACAGCAGCACTGGCTGACTGGTGAGTGATCCTGGTAACATGCAAAAGTTTAGAAAGGATTTTAATGTTCCAGGTAGAAAGAAAAACTCAACAGAAATGTCCAGTCATACATTCAAGTGCCATCAGTGAAGCTACAATCAAATAATTGGATGTGGTCAAACTATTTACCTCCTAACCTGTTTTAAAGCTCTCAAGTAATTTCTCCTCCATTTATTTGGATTCCTAGTCATGAGTAGAACAGGGTGACTAATACCCACAAATGACTTTCTAATCTGATCAAGCCTGCAATTTGCAGATTATACATCCAAAGAACAAACTATAAAGGAATAAAGTATAGAAATTCTCTTTCTTTCTTTCTTTCTTTCTTTCTTTCTTTCTTTCTTTCTTTCTTTCTTTCTTTCTTTCTTTGGGGGGGGGCTTTTATAAGCAAATCAGTCTGCAGCCACCTGAATACCCTGTGTTTTCTATTTCAGACTTTGATAACGCATACGGTCAAGTCTCAGAAGACCTGAGACGCAGAATTGAAATCCTCAAGCGCAAGGTCATAGACAAAGCCCAGCAAATTCAAGTTCTTCGGAACAATGTCAGGGCTCAGCTGATTGACATGAAGCGGCTAGAGGTAAGTGTGAGTCCCAGACCGATTGACAGTGACAAAGAAGGAAAAGGAAAAAGACACGTTATCTATTGAGTGTCTCCAAAATCCATTATCCACCCAAAGCAGAAGTGTCTCCACCCTAGACATGAAGACAGAAGTCCAGAAGGAAAATCTTGAAGAGTGAATAGATAGTGTATTTCAAAAGAATGACCTCTGTTAATGTCTGCTCACCACATTGAGACCTCGGTCTCAGCATCAGGAAGGCTCTTCAGTCTCACAGGGATTAGAGCCTTTCTCCCCATTCAAATTCTAAAATAGATCCAAATAGCTCCCACTGCACAACCTCCCTGACCCTGCACAGCGTCCAGTGTGGACGCCGTGAGTGGTGAAAGACAAAGGGTAGGACTGATTCTTCCAATGGTCAAAGAAATAAAACCCATTCCCAAAATGTAAACCAACTACCAGAAACTCAGTTATGTCAATAGACATAATTCATTTCTGTCTTCTTGGATTTAGGTGGACATTGATATCAAGATCCGCTCTTGCAAGGGGTCCTGCAGCAGGGGTGTAAAGCGTGAGATAGATCTAAGGGACTATGAAAACCAGCAAAAACAGCTTGAACAGGCCATTGCCAAAGACTTGCTTCCTTCGAAAGACAGGCAGTACTTGCCAGCCATAAAAATGGTTCCAGTTCCCGACTTGATTCCTGGAAGTTACAAGAGCCAGCTTCAGGAGGCCCCTCCAGAGTGGAAGGCGTTAACAGAAATGAAGCAGATGAGAATGGAGCTGGACAGGCCCGGGAAGGATGGGGGTTCGCGAGGAGATTCGAGAGGAGATTCGCTAGGAGATTCGAGAGGCGACTCTCCAACACGTGGAACAGGGGCAGAGGCAGAAAACCCCAGGAACCCTGGACCTGGTGGATCTGGGTATAGGGGTCCTGGGAGCTCCGGGCCTGGAAGTGATGGAAGTCGGAACACGGGAATCACAGGGTCTGATGGTACTGGAACCTGGAGTTCTGGAAGCCCTAGACCTGGCAGTTATAGGCCAGATAGCTCGGGTGCTGGGATCGCCAGGCCTAGCAACCCTGACTGGGGTGAGTTTTCAGAGTTCACAGGAAGTTCCAGCCCAGCGACAAAGGAGTACCACACAGATAAAGTGGTCACCTCTAAAGGAGATAAAGAACTCCTGATCGGAAACGAGAAAGTCACCTCCACTGGCACAAGCACCACACATCGTTCGTGCTCTAAAACCATTACCAAGACGGTCACGGGTGTTGACGGGCGCCGAGAAGTGGTCAAGGAAGTGGTCACCTCGCATGACGGGTCTGACTGCGGCGGTGACTTAGACATGACCCACAGCTTTAGTGGCAGGCTGGACGAATTTCCCCATATTCACCCAGAGCACGCTGCTTTTTTTGAGGGTCGGTTCGGCTCATTCCCATCTCACGTCATGGAATCTGGCAGCGAGACCCAGGCTAGGGGCTCTGAGTCTGTCACCTTCACGGACGCTGAGGGCCCCGGCGCCCACGTACCTGAGTTTTCTACCAGTAGCAAAACCTCAACTGTCAGAAAACAACACATAATCAAGAGCTATAAAATGGCAGACGAGGCAGGAAGTGACGCCCACCATGAAGGGGAAGCTCGGACCACCACGAGGGGCCGTGTCAAGTCGCGAGCAGTGAGAGGTATCCACGCTTAACTTTCCGGAAGTTCCCCTGACCCCTAGATTAAGTTAACCATTTCTGCAGCGTGCTCAAGAGCACGCTGCACCCCCTTTCCTAACCTTCTGTAGTGCCTTGCTGGAATCACATTCTTTTTTGTCAGTTTTTCACGCTAGACTGTACGTTCCGTGGGGGCAGGGACTTGGTCTTGTGTCTATTTCTGTAACTCCCAGATGCCTAACAGTGCAGTCATTTCTCAATAAATATATTTTAAATAAATGCATAAATTCTTCTGAAACTCAATTCTGAGTCTGTTTAACCGAATTCATTTAAAAAGTGTGTGCTACTGTAACCCCCAACCCACTAACCTTAAGTTCACTGCGCCTCAGTTGGCATTTAGATCAGGTTAAAACCTTGTCCTGTTCCTGTTGATTGATGAATGCTTAGCTAGCTGCCTTTAGTGATCAAATGCTATTAGTACCTGCAAGCAAGATTTCAAATCCGTTTGAAGAAAGTTTGCGTTTTGAAGACATAACTATCCTTTACATGCTTAAGATTACATCTCAGTGTAGGTGCATCCTTTTCCTATGGGAGGAGGGAGGAAGGAAGACAAAAAGAAGGAGGGCAGGCAGGCAGGCAGGCAATATCTGTCTTCTTTGAGAGTAACTTCCTCCAACCAGCTTAATTTTTTTTTTAGACTGTGATGATGTCCTCCAAACACATCCTTCAGGTGCCCAGAGTGGCATTTTCAGTATCAAGCCACCCGGATCCAGTAAGATTTTTTCTGTTTATTGCGATCAAGAGACCGGTTTGGGAGGATGGCTTTTGATCCAGCAAAGAATGGATGGCTCTCTGAATTTTAACCGGACCTGGCAAGACTACAAGAGAGGTTTCGGCAGCCTGAACGACAAGGGGGAAGGGGAATTCTGGCTAGGCAACGACCTCCTCCACTTACTCACTCTGAGGGGCTCTGTCCTCAGGGTTGAACTAGAGGACTGGGCTGGGAAAGAAGCTCACGCGGAGTACCACTTCCGGGTAGGCTCTGAGGCGGAGGGCTACGCCCTGCGCGTCTCCTCCTACCGGGGCACGGCTGGAGATGCTCTGATGGAAGGCTCTGTGGAGGAGGGGCCAGAGTACACCTCACACAGCAACATGCAGTTCAGTACCTTCGACAGAGACGCAGACCAATGGGAGGAGAACTGCGCAGAGGTCTATGGGGGGGGCTGGTGGTACAACAGTTGTCAGGCTGCCAACCTCAATGGCCTTTACTACCGCGGGGGCACCTATGACCCCCGGAACAACAGCCCCTATGAGATAGAGAACGGGGTGGTCTGGGTTCCCTTCCGAGGAGCAGATTATTCCCTCAGGGTTGTTCGGATGAAAATCAGACCGCTGTTGCAACCGTAGCTGAAGAATAGAACGTGGACAGGCTGAAGAAAACAAGGAGGATCAAGAAGTCAGGAATTTAGTGAACTTTCTAAAAGTTCCCAGGTGCTATTTCGTTGTTCTTTGTACTGTAGCTAAATGGAACTGAGACGTATTACTGCTTTGAAAAAAATAAAATAAAATTGAACATTTTTTCACCTTTGAATACCTCTATGCGTTTTGAAGCTCTTGCAAAGAGATGCCAAGGGATATTCATTCCATTAGGGAGAGGGAGTCAGGTTTGAGCTCTTGTTGGCCACCCTGAAAGGTGCTGGTTTGAACGCTTTTCTCAGAACCCCCAGACAGGCACCTGAAAGTACAGAAGCTAATTCACACGTGTGATTGATTACCAGGGTTCTAAGCTGACCTTCTGGGCCCAGATTAAACCTGTGCTTGCGGCCTCAGCTCTGCACCATGGGCCTTGAGACAGGCTCTCTCACTGAACCTGGGGCTTGCCTGTTTCTCTAGCTGGCCAGTGAGCAACACAGCTCCTCTGACCGCTGGTGTTTCCAGGCTGTTAGCGGAGCTCCTAGCCTTTTGTGTGGTTGTCCAGGAGCCGAAGTCAGGTCCTCCCTTTTGCGCACAGCAAACTCTTTACTGACTGAGCCACTGACTGGGTTCAGCAGCTTTTGTTGCTCTTTGTTTTTGCATTCCTACCAGTGACATAGACAGAGAAAGCGCACTTAAATCCTCTCCCCGGCAACTCTGCCCACCTGGCCGTCAGAAAGCCTTTGCAGTTGCTCTTGCTATTCAATGCTACTCTTATTCTCACAGCTTCTGAACTGGAGGAGTTTGAAGAAAATCACCACCTCTTCCCAGCCACTACCTTAAGACCCACTCTCCACTTGAGTATTTATACAAAAGAACCATTAAAAAAAAAAACAACTCAGTTCTGTTTAGTTTATTCTAGTTATAACGATCAACATGTTTTTTGATATGATAACTTCAAATTCCACTCTTGGTTTGCTAACTGCAAGGAAATGTTTTGACCTTTATCAAGAATAAGATAGAACTTGAGAGCTGAACTGGGGCTGGTAGAAAGCCCTGTTGAGTCCCTTCTAAAAATATGGCTACATTACACCTCAGGGATCATCACTTCTCACTTCTGGAGGGAGGAAACTCCATTAATCCTCCCCCGGGAACTGATAGGGAAAAGACACGTGAAACAGCACAGGGTTTTAGGAAGCAAGATAACACAGAGGTCAGAAGTCATCCTCTGGGCCCCTGCCCGATGCTAATCTGATTTACAAGGACTGCAAGGTATGGCATGTCAAGATACAGGAAGACAGAGCCATCCATTCCCACCAGGGAGAGGAAGGAAAACTGGTGAATTTCAACATAATTCAAGCCAGTGTATGTTCTATGTTCTGGAGGTGACCTAGCAGCGCTGAGCTGTGCTACAGAGGTAACCTAGCAGAACTGAAGTATGCTATAGTGGTATCCTAGAAGGGCTAACTTATACTATAGAGGTACCTATTGGAGTTAACCTATGCCACAAGGCGACCCAGTATAACTTAGGACTCAGAAAGTGTGAACAGATACCTTCAGAAGTGATATCCACCCCCTAGTCTTGAGCACCAAAAAAATGAGCCTTAGAATTCTATTGTCACTTTTTCATATGCACAATGGACACACAAAAGAAATCTGTGATGCATGCTAACTTTAAATTAAGTCTGACTAGTGAGTCCTATGTCAGGCTGAGGCACCATAACTATCTGCTTGCATGCATGATTTGAGGGGAAGTTTAGAGCATTTTTAATCCTCCATGAACTGGGAGTTCACGCCTATAATTCCATCACTCAGGAGAATCCATGCAGGTTCAAGGCCAGCCCGGTCTACAAACCAAGTTCCAAGTCAACAGAGGAAGGAAAAATCCTTAATAAATAAATGAATGTTCAAGAAACAAAAGGTTT
Organism: Meriones unguiculatus; assembly: GCF_030254825.1. Lineage (NCBI taxonomy): Eukaryota > Metazoa > Chordata > Mammalia > Rodentia > Muridae > Meriones > Meriones unguiculatus. The sequence goes on from NC_083350.1 coordinate 186,781,547, forward strand.
TTGGAGCCTTTCTGACTTGATACAGAGACACAGAGCTTCCTGCCTGTAGAGAACGAAGAATGTGTATTTAAGTCTAAGCATTTGTCTCCAAGATGGCCTCAAACATGAAGCCTACTAAAAGACACATGAGGATCAGAACACACCCTGATGTGTGCATAGATATCACAGCCAGAGGTAGCAGCAAGACTGATATTAAAAGTGCGCATACACACACACACACACACACACACACACACACGTGCTAAAGCCCCCTCCCATCTTTATGAACTACAGACTCAGAAGAGGCCACTGTTAAAGGGACTTGACTGACAGGCCTTTCACAGGATTTGCTGGCTGAGGAGCTCCCTAAAGTGCAGGAGCACACTTGGCACTCCATCCCAAAGTTGGGATGTAAATACCCTGGGATTTACTCCATCCCAGGCGTAAATTCAATTGTGTTGGCCATATTCCTCCTAGAAGCACCTGTGAAAGCAACCAGGTACTAAAATCCTTATCACTGACAGGCAGTGAAACAGCAAAGCAACTGCCTGAAACCGAGCTTCTTTCTATTAGAAAATCAAAGTTAATTCGATTTTAAGGTTCCTTAACCAGGCCATGAGCTGGCTCAGCAGGTGAACGTGTCTGCTAAGTCTGATGCTGAGCTCAGTCGGGACATAAACACAGTGAGAGGGGACTGTCTCTGGCTTCCAGACTTGCACACAGGCATACACTAAATGGACATACTATTTTTTAAGAAGGATATTCTATAAGTTGTCTGAGAAACCTGAGCGAGTGAGATAGTTCAGCAGGTAAAGTGCTTGCCACATAAACCCGATGGCCTGAGTTTGGCCCCAGGAACCCATGTTTGTAATCCCAGTGCTTTTACGATGACAGGACAGATAGCAACAAAAGACCCACTCAAATTCTCCTGCTCCAGCCAGCGTGCAGGGTGCAACACGGCAGGAATGAGAGAGACGCTACCTTAAAAAGGCAGACAAGAAGCTTCTTCTCAGGCCTTTCCACACAGACAGGGCATGCTCATGCCCTCCTCACTTCTCTCTCAATCTCTCTCTCTTCCTCTACACACACACGCACACACACACACACACAATCAGAGTACAAAAATCCTTAAAACATAAAGAAACTATTCCTTAAATACTCCTTTGTCTGGGAAAAAAAAATAAGCTGCCATTAAAAAAAAAACTACAAAAATGGAGTATTGAGAAAACAAGGCTAGATTAAAGGCAAGAAAACCACAAAAGTTAAATGTTAACACAAAGGTTAACTTTTCAATCTATTAGTATCATTAAGCTCTTAATGCTCCTTTCAGGTCTTGGTATCTAAACTGGAGGGTGAAATCTGCGGATCTCTGCCGGCGGCTTTCTAAGGCTCGTGGAAAGGCTGCCCCTGCCAGCACTGCCCTGCCCTGCTGTGCTTGCTTTCTCTGCTTCTTGAAGCCTGGGCCCCCTGCTTTCAGGTGCAGTAGGAAGCAGCCTTTAGCATGCTTTCCACTGTGTGGCCAGTGAAGAACACAGAAAAACAGTGCACTGGGGTGGAACCTTGGGCACGGAGGAGGAGGCTGTGCAGTGAGGCTCCGTGCAGCAGTGCGAAGGCAGGGAGACACACTGCACACTGTTGTATGGAAGATAGGGAAATGGTCTGACACATAGAACGTGAGATTTCAATGCACATTTATAGCATAAAAATTTTAATGCACCATTTTCATAAAGGAAAATGTCAACCCTTTGGGGCTGAGTTTCACATTAACTGAAAGTCATTTGCTTAGAAACTACCTGTCAATTTGGAAATAAGTTACTTCTTTTTCCTTATTCCAAAACCAGGAGACAGTCAGACAACCAGCCAGCCAGCCAGCCAGACACACACACACACACACACAGCAATAGGAAACAATATAGAAAATCAAGTTTTAATGGCCTCATTTGTTCTAAATTGCTTGTGTACGTGTTTGTGTGTGTGTAAACAACCACTGTCACCAAGTCTTTTTGAAGAGAAAACTAAGGAGATTAAAAAAAAAAAAAGAAAAAAAGAAAACAACACTTCCACCAAAGCCAGGTAATCCTTATTCCTCAAATATTCCTCACTATCTAGATCGCACTGGCCTGCAGGTACATCTATAAGGGATTCTCTTCATTACATTAATTGACGTGAGGATACAGAGCCTGCAGTAGGTGGCACCAGGTCCTGGATTTTGGATTCTGGATTTCATGCTAGAAGTACTGGAAACATACATACATCTGCTTTTCTCTGCTCTTGACCGTGTTTGTGATCCGACTATTTTAAGTTCCTGTCACCTTGACTTCCCTATTGTGATGGAGTCTATCCATGAACTGTGGGAACCCTGTAAGTTGCTTTTTGTCAGGGTGTTTTATCATAGCGACAGAAAGAAAGTACGGCTCTTAGCATTTATTAAAACAGGTGTCCATGGTCATAACGTGAGCTCTCTGTAGGTAAAAGACTACACAAAAGCAATTTCTGAGATATGCTTGATTTATTCACTTATTTGCACATTTGCTACCTCATTGATAGCTTGAAGATTTAGTTTCTTTGTTTGGTTTTTGAGACTGTGTCTCTAAGTAGCTCTGGATGTCTCAAAATTATCTACATTGGCCAGGTTGGCCTTGAACACACAGATTGACCTGTGTCTGTCTCCAGAGTTGCTGGAATTAAGGCATGGGCTACCATATCCAGCTTGATGGGTGTTTTTAACTGCTGTTTATTAAATCTCAAGTGAAGGGAAATATCCACACGTAATTGAAGGTGAGAGCAGGAAGGGCCTTGAGTGTCATGGAGAGGTGTGGCAAAGGCGAGTGAAGGTAAAGGAACCACCAGGTTTCCAGGGATGATGGCTGAGCAGAGGTCCTGCTGCCCATCAGCTCATGGCTGAAGGTGGGTGGCTGTGATTGCAACAGAGCACTCTGAACAATATTTGCTAAGCTCACCTTTGACTCAGCCACAGAGGTGTTTGACCTCAGAGTTGTGCACCTACACAGGTGGTTGCAAAATTGTGCTAGGTGTCTCCTTCAGTGAGGTCCAGCACACAGCAAACAGTGGCTGGGTGTGGGTGAAGGGCACGGGGTACTCATTAAACTGCCCCTGAAATTGACCTTATGTCTGAACCTTTCAAAAGAAAATGTTAAGACAAGAAATAAGTATAATCTGGACAGTAGAATGTTACTCTGTGAGTATGGAGGAGGCAAAGGCTGTGACAGTTTTAGGTCTTCAGGTAACTGATGGGTACTCTTTGAAAGAAGTTAAAGTCCAACCAAGAGAATCACGTGAGCCTGGCAGGTAAAGTGATTTTAACCTTTAGGGACCTATTAAGCCCAAGTTCCCTCTTAAACATAGGCGGTGGGTCACCTGTGAAGTCATGGCAACTTCAAGGATGACTGTGCTCAGCAGTGGTCCATGGCTGCCACCTGCATCAAAAAGGCACCAGGTGGGAAGGATAAAGAATCTCCAATAAATATAAACATATCAGTCATTCCAAAATCCAGCTAGTGATCAGAAACTCGTGGGGTGTTTATTGAAAAGCAGAGGGTCTTTATAATAAATTCAGATTAGCACTCAGAAATCTCTGCTTTGCAAAACACCGAAGATTAAGCTGGGCATGGTGGCACAGGCCTTTAATCTCAGCACTACTTGCTAGATATATTTGCACGTGACAGATTACCCAGGGGGCACCTACTTCTACTTCTGCTGTTTGAACACTGGCCATCACATCAGGTCCAAGCTTTAGTGGTTCTTACTGTGGCTTTACTTTAGGCTCCAGGGGCTCATTCTGCCCTTTGTGTTTGCTTAAGGGATAGAGCAAAGGTCTGAGGATCATGCTTTTCAGCCTCCCTTAACCACCGAACTTTTGTACTTTCAATCTGCCTCCAAGTATTCTGTATTTTGAATGTCCATGCTTGTGTGTGTGTGTGTATGTGTGTTTATGTGCCTTTATTTGAAGAAAAATCTATATAACACATATACACAAAAACAGCATATACAAAAGGAGATATCTAGGGCCTTGGCCATTCTTGGGGTTTATTCATTCAGTGTTTATAAATGACAAGCTGTCCATGCTGGCGTCAAAGTTGAAGATAAGTTTCACAGGGAAGCAAAACAAACAGGGTGGTGGCTGGCATTCATTGCTAAAATGTGAGCAATGCCCTAAGGCTTCTGGAAAGTCCTGACAGTGAACAGTCTACTGAAGGCTTCAAAATCAACAGCGATTTGTCAGATTGTAGAGGGGAAAACCTACTGCCGGGCCTGGCCAGCTTGATGGTCACAAGGATGCAGGTTGTCCCTCAAAACCTTACACAGCATGTGTTTGAATTTGTTCTTCAGAAGTGGGATTGTTTGATCACCAAATCAATTCACTTTTCCTTTTCTAAGGGAGTCATGCTTTATACAGTGGCTTCTTTGTTTTGTATTTTCATTAACAATGAGATGCTATTCGGCATGGAATGGGAGGGGAGAAGGGGGAATTTTTGATGTGTATAGAGTTATAGTACTGGGTAAATTCTAGTGATCCCCTGTAGACAGATGTGCAGTATTGTGCACTTAAAAATGATTTCCTGTCAGGTGTTGGCACCTTAAAATAATGAGGCCAAACACAGAGACACCATGTGGCTGAGGGGCATGTGTGTGCCCACCTGTGAGCAAGTGCGAGTGGAGATCTGGTTGGAGTTTGATGACGTACAAACTTATGTAGGCAAGTTATTTTCTTTGTTTTGATGTGTGTGTGTGTGTGTGTGTGTGTGAATGTGTGTGTTTGCACTGAGAATCAAACTGAGTAATTTTTGTTTTGCATATAAATTATAATTCAATAAAGCTGTTAAAAAGATTTAAGGGACTAATTTGTGGTGGAAAGCCTATTGTGACAGAAATGTAGGTATGTAACAAAATGGGCAGGAGACAGTGAAAGGGGGCCATTCATGACCATTTATGTCCAACTATGGGATTCAAGTGCAAGACAGTCAGCCATTGATCACACAGAACTAACTTTAAACAGGCAGGTGATTTGGGCAGAATTGGCTGTCTTTTTGACAGTGAGGAAGATAATCAGCAGGTGCGGCATAGAGTGTGATAAACAGAATCTGTGGCATCAGGGCCAGGAAAAGATACAGTTCAAAGGACAAGGCCCTAAGAGAGAACATTTCTGAGAAGCAGATTAATCTTCACTTAAGTGAAAATTGAGATGATGGGACCCAGGACACTAAGTCCAGTGCAAACAGACAGCAATGACAAGAGCAGGAAGGGACAGTGGGAATGTTGCAATGGGCTCCCATGGGGAGACATATACAGGATGGAAAAGCGTTGTTCCAGTATTAACTATCTACAAAAGAACAATCTAACTTCCCAGGTCACTGTTTCCCTAAGAAACACCCCACGACAACTTCATCTAATGGCTTGCTTGGACTCTGGCCTTGGGGTCTTCTTGAAAGGTAGACAGTCATTTTCCCATGGAACAGTATGTCTTTTGACTCTACAAATGTTCAAAGCCAGCTTGGTAGACATTTGAGATTTTAAATAATTTCCTGCCCTACAAATTCATATCCTGACAACATGGATCACAAAATAAGGAGACATTAACTTATGACAACAGAAAGACAGGTTTATGTAATTAGTCTGTTAAAGAGTTTTTTGTGTGTGAGAGATACCTTACATGAATAAATAGGATTTTGAAATCAGGCTTATAAATGCCGACTTTTGTTTGTGTAACACTTCTCTGTGACAGGGATTTCTACTGCTTACCCTGAAATGCTCCACGGTCAGCTGGAACCAACTGACTCTGAGTGTTTCTGTCCTTTCCATTAAAGCTCTCCAGGAAGGGTAAATACAATCGAGGGCTGGAGAGAGGCTCAGAAATGCAGGCCTGACTTCAGTTGCAGCCCCGACGTCAGGAGGCTCACGGCTGCTGTCACCCCAGCTCTGGGAAGAGCTGACCTTTCTGCTTCTGCAGGCCCCGCACTTGCCTGCACGTATCCACACACATCCACGTAATTCAGAAACAATCAAAATAAACTTAAAACAAAAAGGACACAAAGGAAAGCCATGTGCTGGTTTTCAATGTCTTTATCTCATACTTTTCAAAAAATATATAAAATAAAATACAAAGAGACACTCAACCATTGTTTTGAGTTTTAATGGATGTAATGTATCAAAGAATGTTCCGATAATATAATGTAAAAAATGTTCCACGTAGAAGAATAGAAGTCTGTGTGTGGAGGCTACTGCTGCGGGAAGAAGGGCCTGATCTTCATAGAGATCTTCCTCAGGGAGTACCAGGAGCCCTTCCAGTTCATCCACACCACACCATCGTCTGTGCCATGCTTGGACATGTCCCAGCTGTAAACACCACCCCAGTAGTATCTGCCGTTCGGATTGGCTGCATGGCATCGGTTGTACCACCATCCGCCACCATCTTCTTTTGAGCACTGCTTTTTTGGGTCCGCAGTTAACCTGAAAGGAAACGAGTGTGGATCATGACGCACACAGGCACGCTGCCCCTTCACTTCTTTTGGAGAGCACCCACGTGCGAGCTGCGTTCTTGGTTTACGTGGGACCCTTTCCCTTGAGTCCTGTAATGAAGCCCAATTACAGCAAAGTTCTTCTCTGCCCCAAAACAAGAAAAGAGAAAAGCTAGGTCTGTCTGGCCCGATCATAAAGGGACTGAACTGTTTTATTCTGAACTGACTTTTCTGATACTGTGGTCTGAGGGACCCTGAGATAGGAAATGACAGCTTCAGTACATGCACGAGTGAATAAAACACAGATGTGTACACAGACACATAAAACTGGACTTGTAATTCTATATTCGCATAGTTGTCTGGCTTAGGGTAAATTCACACCTCTAAATTTCATCTGAAAGATAAAACTAATGATGTCCTCCTTACAGCTGGGGTGTTTTCCATTGACAAGAAATGAGTTCAGGACAGGGGCCGCCTGACACGCTTTAAGTGTCCCAGTCTGAGCACTTGCTATTAGGTGTGCTCATGGTGCTGAGTGACGGTGTCAGTGGCGACTTCTAAGACCAGAGGGAAGCCTGCAGTGCTTACCAGCCATCATTGTCCCTGTCGTACGTGCTGAAGAACATGCCATTGTGGATGGTCATGGTTCTGTTTTCCCCCACCAGCTGAGAGGCCCCATCCATGAGGGCATTTCCAGCAGTCCCTTTGTACTTGTCCACGGAGAGTTGGTACTTGTTAGCCTCGCTCTGCACTGTGAAGCCTCCGTAAAGTGCCTTCACTTTGTCTCCTTTCCAGTCCTCCATTTCAATCAGAAGTTCCGTGGGTCCTATCCTGGTAAGCTGGCTAATCTTATCATTCCCGAGCCAATATTCACCTAGAGAAGACAAAGGTAAAATATCAGCAAAGCTGAAGGCCAGGATATCACTGAGACAAGCTGGAGACCTGTGACAGGATAGGCTACAGGGAGGATATGGAGATGTCTATAAGATGTGCAGAGATGATGATAGGGCAGAGATGGAGGGAATGACAACCCATGCCTGCCCCAACCTGACACCAACCCCGTGGGAGAGAGCCAGCCCTGACACCATTAACAATACTCCGCTCTGGTTACAGACAGGAGCCTAACTTAACTGTTCTCTGAGATGCCCCAGCAGCTGATCAACTCAGATGCTGAGACTCACAGCCAAGATCAGGCAGAGCTCAGGGAGTCCTGTGGAAGAGTGGGAGGGAGGGATAGTAGGACTTGGAGGGGACAAGAACTCTTCGAGAAGACCAACAGAGTCAACCAAACCATGGCAGCTTACAGAGACAGAAGCACCAACCAAGGAGCATGCATGGACTTGACCTAGCCCCCAACTCCTATGTAACAGATGGGCATTTTCATCTTCATGTGGGTCCCCTAGTCAGCAGGTGCTGACTATGACATGGACTCTGTTGCCTGACTTCGACCACTTTGCCCTAGCCAGGCTGCCTTGCCCAGCCTCAGTGGATGAGGGGAACTCAGTCCTGATGGGATTTCATGTGCTGGGATGGGTTGGAAGGGGAGCCCCCCTTTTCTGAAGACAAGGAGACGGGGTATAAGGTGAGGACGGTGGGAGGGAGGGACTGGGAGGAGAGGAGGGAAAGGGCTATGATGGAGATCTAAAGTAAACATATAAATTATAAATAAATGTTAAAAAGTCTAAAAGCGGACTCTCTATCCTTGATGTTTTTAATGAGGAAAAGTCCTCATAAAACCGAGGGCTTTTATTCTGCACTCCTGGTCTTTACCTGGAAGACCACAGTACTTCTTTGCATCTTCATTGGTTGCAATATTTCCAAATCCTTGTTTGTACGGTTCCCATTTCCTGCCAAAGTCGACGCTGCCATCCTGACGGTTCTGTATGACTGTCCACCCTTTAGTTGACAGAAAGAAAATTGGGCTAAGGGAACCAGTAATAGCCTCACTCTGAAAGGAAGTTTTAACCATTATCCGTTTGCTCTATTTTATGTGTGCTTATGGTCGGCATAGATTTGGTTAGGAAACAAGCAGGCGGAAAGAACTCTAAGAACACCTGGAAATGTCAAGCCCTGCATGGCATCTTAACTCTTAAAGCTTTTCAAATACCAGCTTGAATCTTAAATCTAGTGGCTCCTTGCCAGCCTTGTGGGAGCACAGCCTTGTTTCCTGGCATCCAGAACGCTTGCGGGGTGACACCCCAGCCAGTGACTGAGCAGTGCTCACCTCCGTTCTCGGTGTTCATGTCGCAGTATACTCTGTAAGGCTTGACGGAGGTGTCGGGCTGGATGAGGTACATCTCAGATGTCTCGCCTCCTTTCCTGATGATCTCCTCACACTCTGCAAGCAAGCGATGATGCGTTATGACAGTAACAGCCCTAAGCCACTCATTCTTGAACACGGCCGATTCCACTGGGCACAGAGCACCATTTTATCACAGACATTTGAGAACAGTGCTCTAGGAGCTGGCCCTCCTTTTCACTGAAAATCAAACTAAGTTCGGAGGAATGAATGTCAAATGAATGATAAAGCTCCCTTTATCTCATTGCCTTACAAATAGAGGATTAGAGATGAGAAAACTTCTTCATCTCTCCCTCGCCCTGCTACCTGTTCACACAAGCACATGCATGCACCCAGTAGGGATCCCCAGGACCTCCATCCTCAATGTTTACTACTCAGCGAGCTGGGTGGAGTCATCAGCCAAGGCAGAAAACAACACGCCCAGGCTACGGCCAGGTTATGCTAGAAAGGTATGCTGTTCTGTTGGGGAGACGGGACTCCGTTCTCGTCTCCACCCCTGTGTGTAGGGAGCACTGGCCCCTCTGGAACTCAGTGGAGGTGCTGTGCTGACTCGCACCTTTGCCAGACACCACGGGGACATTGCAGCTGACGGTGCACGGGGTTCGGCAGTACTCCATTTGAGCTGAGATGTCAGATTCTAATTTCTGGATTTTGCTTCTCAGGTTCTCCAGGATGGAGCGGAGCACACGGAGGTTGTGGGGAATGTTGTCAACCACCGTCTCATCGATGTATAACCTCTGGTCCTCCAGGATGGACGAGTACTCGCCTATGACGTTTTCATTGTCTGAGAAAACAATACCATGCAGAAATGGTCAGCAGGTTTGCTTGTAAAAGTATACCTAACTGTATAAATGTGGGCTCTGTTTTCTGAGAGTGAACTAGGAGACTGGACCCGCTGCACAATCGTGACTGTTGGACCTCAGAGGCTGTCTTAGTTTCACGGCATGTCTAAGCTGGCATGCTGCCCGACTACCACTCCAAGGATTCACAAGCTGAAGCTCGTATACGGCAACAAATACAAAAGTCCTGTCCTTCTTTGGTGAGTAGCATTTGAAGGCTCCATCTCAACATGTCGCATCTTGTAGAGCAGAGGCACTTGGTACTTGCACACCCATGAGTTCTGCAAAGCCTCGGGATTTATAAGAACATTTCAGAATTCCTTTGATTCCTGAATGTCTACACTTGGGTGAGCTACTCTCTGAAAAGCCTGTGCCATGCTGACACCCAGCTGCTTCCCACTCCCTGGGCCTGTCGCCCTCACGGTTCTCATGCCAGAGGTGACTACTTGCAGATGCATGTCACGCTGACCGTTCTCATATTGAACACATCAGATGTTAAACTTACAAATACGAAGTTTTTGCTTTGCACATTTTATCTTCCGAGTAACGACAAACTTCTAATAGACCGAAAACAAGAAACGACACTGACACTTCTCATAGGAAGTCATTGCAGTGAATGTAGCACGAAGACTAGCACTTGAGAAGTGCTGTTCTGGCAAACTGCAGGTGAAAGAGCCTGAGGGAGAGCCCAGGGCAAGCGGGGACAGACGGAAATCAGCGCAAGTGCTGGCTAACCTCGGAGGTTTGCGTGCACGGGACTCAATACTCATAACTGACAGATTCAGCTTTATAAGCCCATCGGGCAGAACCCGGCCACCCCCAGGACGGCTACCTTTAACTTGTGCCTGCTTCTTTTTCCACATGTCTTTTAGCAGAGTCAGGTACTGAAAGGTGGTGGAAGAAGTCTCAGAGATAGAATCTATGTTTCTATTTAACTCGGCAACACTGGTCTTGATTGGCCTTTCCTGGTTTAGCAAAGTTTGCTGCAACTGACACCCTGTAGGACACAACACTCCCTGTAAACAAAACAAACAAACAAACAAACAAACAAACAAAAAATAGGTGTTAGCGAAGTGGGTGTTTGTTAAAAATGTACATTAATGGAACATTAGTGATTTCGTGAGTCAATTAAAATAACTTGATTATTTCATTTTCTTTATGGAAGACCAGAAACCTTAGAATCATCAGTGAACTCTTACAAAAAACAGAAATAGTTCTTACCACAGGGGGAAAAAAGTAGAATCAGGATACAAAATTTTTACACACCCCAAATGAAGAAAGTAGGCAAAATACAAAAGTAAAGACAACCCCCCAATACCCTACCTTGTTATCTTAGCTCCTGTCCCAAGAGTTCGAGAAGGAAGAGTAAGTACAAAAAAGGGGCTCAATTGAGTTCATATTTTGAACTTTAATTCTTAAATATGAAAAAATAGTGATGGATGAGATGTTGGTCCATGAAATACTAAACTTTCTCTACACAGACCCATCCTGCAAACCACTAAGGTCCTACCAGGTCTGGGTCAGCGTGAAGACAGCCATCGGCGTCGGGAGGTCTTCTCTCTACTTTCTTCTGGCTGGCGGTAACTTTTGCTGGGCGAGCTCGGTAGCCTCCTCCGCTGATAGGAGGGGGGGCGGGTCTCAGGCTGAGGGGAGCTTCCTTTCTCCTGTCAACGGGTCGATGGCCACGGATATCCACCCTTTCCACCTTTTCCTGCAGGAACCAGGCGGAAACACAACACCAGCAAGATAAGAGAGGCTTTGTAGCAGAGGTAGAACAAGCCCTGTGGTTTGCTACACGGCTTTCTGCTGGCTGGATCAGATTATTTGTGTCTCTTCAAGCAGGTGGATGATCGACGACCCAGAAAGCTATTGCACAAAGCTAAGGAAGTTTTATAAGGTAGATGGGCTGAGGCTAAGACAAATACCCCAGACTGTGTAATCTAAGCATTGGAACACACAGAACTGTCAGGAATCTAGAAAGTCAAAAAAAAAAAAAAAAAAGGATCTTCTCATTCTCATGCCACTTGGGTTAGTAAATTCCTACAGTTGATATTAATCTTTTCCCCAACTTTTAATGTTTATAAATTGATGATCAGGCTGAGTCATATACGGTCATATCTGAGACGAGATTATCCAGCTAAAGAAAACGTACTAGTACTAAGACAACGTCTGGCCTAACATGTTACAGAGAATTAAGATACTGTGGAGTAAGGCACTGCTTTAGTTGGTCTCAACGTTCACGTTAGGCCAGTTACTTTATTCATGACTCAGTTTTCTCACTTCTAAAATAGGGACAAGTACAGCCAATATCTGCCTCCTAAGACTGTTGTAACTGTGGGAACTGTGGAAACGAGAGAATGGTGTAAAAGAGGGAAGCATGGTTCCCTTGTTGCACCTTCTTCTTACTCTTTTCCTTTTGTCTATGCTTCAAAGATACTTCTTCACAATTCCTCTTCTAGTCTCAGTTTTCAACAAAAGTACTTGTTAAGCTATCCTCTTGAAACTCTATACACAATTTCTGTATCTCTCAAACGTGCTGCTGTTCCCACACTCAACATGATTTTCAGAGTTTTCAGACTGCATTAAGGGTTACTTGCTAATTTAAAATTCCCAGACCACAGAGGAGTACAATGCAGCCAGTCCTTATGCGACCTGATAAGCTAGGGTCAGATGGAAGGGGAGGAGGACCTCCCCTATCAGTGGACTTGGAGAGGGGCAGGGAGGAGATGAGGGAGGAAGGGAGGGTGAGATTGGGAAGGGAAGAGGGAGGGGCTACAGCTGGGATACAAAGTGAATAAACTGTAATTAATATAAAAAAATAGAAAATTAATTAAAAAAAGATCTCCAAGTGGAAGAGACTCAGTCCAGCATGGAGGCTGGACTTGGATGAAATGTGTTAATCACAATTCCTCATCAGTAGCTTTCCTCTGAGTGTCGCATCTGCAGATAAAGAGGCAACAAAACCTGAGCAGTAGATGAGCTAGCTCCCTTGCAGCCGTGTGCCCCTAAGTCACCACAGGAGCAGCCGACACTTCACTGTCACTTGCTAATGAAATCGTTGTAATAGTTTGCATTTGATAGGCCGCTGAGAAGAAGAAAGCCTGATGGCTGGCCACAGATTCCTGCTTAATTACTGGTTAACCCCCGTTTGTGTATGCATAGGTGTATATACACCTCTATCTTTAATGGTGAACTTTCGGGGTATACATATTTAATGCCGAAGACATGGTCTTAATCAGAGAGTGCCAGCTCTCACACAAATTAATGAAATGTGGTTTATTCATTCAAATACAATTATGAAAAAGGAAAACGACTGGCTTGCTTGCTTGTTTTAGAATATGTGTCAAGGTGATGTCAACTGGCTTTACTAGAGAAAATAAATAACAAATACTGGAAGAACCAATGGGGACAAATTTAGGGAAGAGCACTTAACAAAAATAATCAAAAGCAGGAATCCCGCTTTGGAACTTAATCTAATAGGGTTAGTCAGCAAGAGTCTGAAAGCACTTTTGAAGTAATTTATTTAAAAAGATGTACCCAAAAATATTTTTTACGTTTTTCTTGTCTTTTTATTTGTATGATTAGATATTCTGAATGTTTACACTTCCTTCAATCTGATTGTCCACAGTGAATCAACTTACTGTACTGTCAATGTGCATTCTGACTGTACTGTCAATGTGCATTCTGACTGTACTGTCAATGTGCATTCTGACTGTACTGTCAATGTGCATTCTGACTGTACTGTCAATGTGCATTCTGATTTCTGTTGTATGTGTATACTCTACAGGGTAAGTTTCACCCTGACACACCTAGTAAGAAGTTTTAAACTATTTTCTTAAATGCACTTCTAATGTTTTATGACATCAAAATACTACTGATAATAAGTTGGTGAAACTAATACTTGGATTGAGTATGGAGACTCAAGCTTGTAACAGGTGCAGTCAAGATGCCTAGGCAAGCCAGCCAGCACACGCCTTTAATCCCAGCGTTGGGGAGTTAGAGGGAGGCAGATCACGGAGATTTGAAGATCAGTCTGGTCTTACATAGAGAGCTTCAAAGAGGGCCAGAGCTACATAGTGAGACCCTGTCTGAAATAACAAAGCAGAGACAGGAGGATTGCCACAAGTTTGAGGCCAATTTGAGTTACAAGTGAAAACCTATCTCAAAAAGAAAGAAAGAAAGAAAGAAAGAAAGAAAGAAAAAAGAAAGAAAGAAAGAAAGAAAACATGAGGAAATACAGTTCTATAAGGAAGTTATGCTATATATTAATAATGGCAACAAACATTACCTCTGTTGTAATTTTTTATCTAAAAAACCCCAAAATTTCATTTTCTGATTTTAAAATTATCATTCTTACCCTTATTCAATAATCTGCAGAGTTATATAATAGCTTATTCAGTGAAGAGCAAAGGATCTACCATAGTTTATTTTTCTCTTTCAAAGTACTAATCTTTTACCATCATAAAACCTACACATTGAACAATTATCATAATTGTAATAATGTATTTCAAGAACTAAGTAAAAATTCATAGAAGTAAGATAACAAGACAGAAAAAAAAAATCCACCTTACATCACCTAAGTCATCTTCATCCTGGAAAAACAAAGGTGATTAAACCAGAAAACAGCGTATGGCTTTGCTTTCATATATAGTTCTATGAAAGTCACGTAGGTCCCTGAAATTAAGGATTCAGTTTTGTAAGTTTAACCAAGGCTACGTTAACTTAAATAACCATTCACCCAAAATTATGGTTCCATTATTTCATGTTAATAATATTAATAGCAATATAGTAATATCTGTTAAAAAAATTACCGGATCATCGTAGTCATCATCGGCAGCTTGAGTTTGAACTGAGACAACACACAGCAGCAGCAGCCATAGGAGCTTCATGGTGTCAGATTTTCCGAAATTCCGAGCAGTCGCCCTTTGCTGCAGACGTAGCTGGGACACTGTGGAACCTATATATCACGGGCTCTCTCCCGGTCGTGACTTCAGAAATGGTTATCTGCCTTTAGTTAATGTTTGACCTTTTGCTTCACTCGTTGGCTGAACTGCTTTATCTTTTGAGCAACCTCTTCCCAGCAAGCCTTATTTACCTGTGGGACAATTCTCCTTTGCTGCTGGCCTCATGAGGACTCATGGAGGTTCTTCCATTCACTGAATCAGGGGAAATGATGCAAATGGGGACATTCTGAGAAGATCCCAATATCAGAGGTCTTGTGAATTCACAAAGAAGGTGAAAGGTTTGATTCCAACAAAAGTGTTTGTTCTACTCAAAGGGGGCTCAGTAAAACTAGAAGCTCAGTAAAGAGATCCATGCACACTCACACTTTGAGCACTTCTGTGACAAGTATATGCTATCATGGTCTATCCTTTGATGTCAACCAGAATTATGAAATAGACATTTTTCTGTGATGTGATAGATAAACATCAGAGGAAAAATAAAAAGGCTAGGGTTCTCTTTTATTTCTGCCCTGACTGGCTTTTGTGCTTTGCCCTTTTTTAATGGTTAAAATTTTAAATCAATTCTAAACACTATTATGATATCAGTAAAATATAAATACCCAAATCAACATGATTGTTATTGTAATGGGATACACAGTCAACAGTTTATTTTATTACTATGCTATATATCTTATTTGTGTTATATCTGCACAAGAGGATATCATTTTAACATATGTGAAGTTTCTATGTGTCTTTCAGTTAGTATAGCCTGCAGTAAATGTGGCCTGTTTCTCTTGTCATTTCTCAGAAGCCACCACTTCTGTCTTCTCTGTTCATTTCTTTGCAGTAGGAAGGATCTAGCACTCCTCCACCTCCACACACCACACGGAGATCCAAAGTCAACACCTCACATTCCAGCAAGTGCACTGCGCAAAAGCGCTCCTGGGTTTTGTGTGGAAGTGAGGCATTCTCGTAAGCTTTACAACATACTCTTATAAGAAAGATAGCAAGTGAATTTGGATCATGAAAGTGGTTTAAACAATGTTTTGAAACAGAGAGGCTGGGTATCTACTCTTGAGAGTACACTATATCAAGTTCCTTTAACTTAGATTGTAGACACGAAGTCTGAGTTTAGAGACAGGGAAGCACTGATTTCTTTGCGAATCTCTGCTTCATTTGTCAGGATGAGTTAACATATTTTGGGATTCTTTATTATTTTTTTTCTTAGAAAAATATACAATCTGACAGAAAAATAGTTTGTGTATGTACATTAATCAAAATGAGATATGAGGATATACTTTCAAAATATAATTGATAAAACAAACCCGTCCTAATGATTTGGGCAGGATTTCATTGCTGTGATATTTATATTTTTGCTGATTTTATAATAACTATTTTAAAGATTAATTTTTTTTGAGATGTATGGTAGTTCTCTATTCCCAGTCCTGACAGGTCACCTCCTATCAATAGTGCTGGTCACTGTGTTACTCTGTGCATTTTCAGCATCTCTGCATAGGTGCTCTGAGCTCTAACAGTCATTCTCCACACAGTGCCTGCGGGTCTCCAAAGGACAGGCAACACACCTGGGGCTGGGAACGCACCAAGGAGCAAGGCATCCAAATCGTTAATCACAGAATAAACACGTGAACCAGCCTTCATGGACACATGCCTAGCCGCTGTTCATGTACCCTCTTTAATTCTTAAAACCACTGCCTTCTTCGGATGCTGCTGCTGAGGCTAAGGCAGCTTCCTAAAGTCTCGGAGGTGGTAAGTGCTGGCACCAGACTGGAGCTAGTCTGTCTAACTCAACAGGCCATGTGTTTGCATTCCACACTGCCCGCTGAGATGGATGTGCAAGCTATAGGATTTTAACCGTTCCTTATATTTGCTGCTGCTGCTGTGTGGGACCAGCTCACCCGCTATTATGGTGCCTCTGGTTGGCACACTCATTGGTACCTTGTACTCTCATTCATATTTTTCAGCCTGGCATATGGTGTGTGCATGGATGTTTGTGCCCGTGTGACGGATGTCGTTGATTTCTTGTAACTTTTTTTCCTCTAGAGTTATAGACAGCTAAACAGCACTGAGTTGTAGATGAATCCATTTCAGGGAGAAGAAATACACTGAAATTCTTAAGTATTTTAGCATTCTGCTACCATTGGTGGAGAGGGAAGGGAGTGTTGTTTGCTAAGCCAATAATGCGGTCATCTTCGTATTAGTTGATCTTGTTATGCAAGTCAAGGGCAGTCGATCAGTGACAGGAAAAACAGATTGACCCATCCTGCCCAGCTGCTTCCTGGCACCAAACACAAAGACTTGTGAACCCCAATTATCGAGACACTTCTTTCCTCTTCTGACTTTTTAGCTTATGCCAGGCCCAGCCTACACAGCACAGGGCATTTTGGGCTAAGCAGCATTTTGTGAGTTCCTCCTTTGTGCCAGGTGGGACGACAGCTCAGTGAGTAAAAGAGACAAATCAGCCCCAGAAATCTGTGCTGGACCCTACAGGGCCAGAGGCTTTTGGACAGTGACTTAGGTATCTGTGTTCAAAGGGGAAATGGACTTTAAAATGAAAAGGGCTTCTGAATTTGCATCTAGGGGCTGAGCAGCAAAGGCTGCTTGTGTCACACCCCTTACACCTGAGGTATTTCATATCTATCTGTTGAGTGAGTTTATGAATGTATGTGTGAATAAATAGGTAAGACGTATTAGACCCTGCTTGTCTACACAGGCATAAGACTGTGTTTCTCTGGGCTACAACTTAAGAGTAACTAGCCAATGGGAATTAGCCCTGGAGAGCTGAAGGCTAAATCAAACTTCTGGCATGATCATCAGAACAGTGTGGCTGGCAGGCCTGGAGTAGGGGAGAGCATGCAGCAGAGATAAAGGGTAGGAGTGGATGTAGTAACGTCAGCTACCTTTGTGTGTAGCTGGCAAGGAACCCGAGGAGCAGGGACAGATCACAGGAGCCATAGCCAGGGCAAGATGCTTCTCTGCTTCTGCTATTTTGAGATTAAAACCCACAAATGTTTAGGGACTGTCTTTGGTTGCAAGAGGGGGACTACAGGGGTCCTGTCAGTATGAAGACACTACAGGTGACCAAGAAGAGTGTGGCATGCTAGCCTTACCTTACGCTAGCCCTGTCAGAGTCTCCTAAGCAAGTTGAAATCTGCAAAGAAAGCACACAGAGAAACAGGTCCATTGACTACGTTTCTCACTCCTGGCAACATTGCAGAGAGAAGACTCAGTTACTCCAAGTTCAGTAGCAATAACAGGTCTCCACTCCATCCTTTGATTCTTCACTTAAATCTGTCAGGGCCACATGGGTGTGGAGGCTCACGTCTGCAATCTCAGCACTAGGGGAGGCAGTGGCAGGCTGGTCTCTGTGAGTTCAAGGCTAGCCCCTGGTCTACAAATCAAGTCCAAGACAGCCAAGGCTACACAAAGAAACCCTGTCTTGAAAAAAAAAAAAAAGTCTGTCATTCCTTGTGTCCTCTTAGTAGCTCCTGGTCTTGCTTTACCTCACCTATTATTGCTCCACAAGAGAGGTTTCCCTATTTGACGAAAATTGAAAAAATGTATTAAGTGAAAACACAGCTTGGCTAATGAAGAAAAGCTTTCCTTAAAATCTGCCTTCACTCATGTAAACACAGCATTCATATTTACATCCATAAAACATTCCTCATGTTTGCTAAGAGAAACCGGTCTTCTTCATATATGAAGTGCCACAGTGACATCTCCTGTCCACAGAAGGCAGCTCACAGTGACATCTCCTGTCCACAGAAGGCAGCTCAAAATGCTAGCCAGAGACTTGGCCATCTGCACCTTATTCTATTTGTTTCTTTGTGGTTTTGTTTGTTTGTTTTGTTTTGTTTCTATGTATAGTCCTGACCCTGGCTGTTCTAGAACTCAGAGACCAGCCTGCCTCTGCCTCTGCAGTTCTCAGATTAAAGGTGTGAAACATTACCTCTTGACCAGGGCAGGGATTCTTAACCAGCTGCAGATCCCGAATCCCTTAAAAAAAAAAACAGAAAATAGGAGAGGGGCCATGACAAACAGAAAAACCCAGGTTCCTACATCATCATAAATCTGGGACTTATAGATCCCAGAACTGGGTAATAGGGTCACCTAAGCTTTCTATTGATTGAAGTAGGCAAGTTTCACACAGATGACATAATTCAAGATTTGTAAGAACTGCAAAATCTAATTATGGGCCTTGGAGCATAAGTTGTGTTCTGGATGACTAAGTATCTAACAGGTTTACTTATCTCTGCCTAGCAGTCATTTTATTACCACAGATACATAAAGGTCATTTTTACATTTTCTTAGTGTTATGGTAATTTAAAATGTTCTTTTCTATAATCATTACAATCTCTGGGTAAGTTAGAATATTATTTATTTCCTAAATTTATGCTTTATAGTTATGGTATTTCTTTGAAAAAGTGTACCACCATTAACCACTTCTACAGAAAATACGGTCTTCAGGTTAAACTCACGTTTAAATTCAGAAATGGCTACTTTTGGGTTAGAGAGATGGCTTAGCAGTTAAGGCTCAAAACCAAATAGATTAGAAATTACTATTTTCAGGTTAAAAATGTGACCTTAATGTTTTTGTGAATCAAAAAATAATTTGAGTAAGAACACTGATTCACATTGCTTTATTTGTACTGCCTTCTCGCCCTTCTCAAAGTATTCACAGTATTCTTTGAGGACCGGATCCGTGAACTTAATCATGGCTCAGGAAGATGTACAATCAGTGAAAATGCCTAATTTAAGATGGCACTCACCGCTTGGCAGTGGTGGCACACGTCTTTAATCCCAACCCTAAGGGAGGCAGAGACAGGTGTCCAGTTCGCGAGCACCCAAAAGACTTACAGGATTTGACTCCGTTGCAAAACACACTAGGGTCTTTTTATTACTAGCTCGAGCCGGGTGGCTGCCCTTTACAAAGACATAGGGCAAGCGACCCCCGCCTCCGGGAGATCAGGGTTTTTAAAGGAACAAAAACGCCAGTGGGGTAGTTCAAGCCTTGACATTACAGGATTGGGTAAGAGGAACAAAACGCAAGCGGGGTGGTCTCTAGGGAAGATTGGTCTGTTTTTAGGCGCCAAGACTGCTAACGGTCAGGCCTAGCTACCTGGGGGACATCTGACCTCTAGTTCTTAGGGTCTATGTGACTCCAGTCACACCCTGAGGTTTATCTGGGTGGGGACTGCCCCTGGCCCATAATCTGAAAGGAATGTGGTCTGGTGTTTCTGCCCCACCCCCAGGAATTAACTCTAAGTTTTTTGTTTTTTTTTTTAACTTTTCACAGGTAGATCTCTGAGTTCGAGGTCAGCCTGGTCTACACAGTGAATTCTAGGACAGCCAAGGTTACACAGAAAAAAAAAATTCAAATACCAACTATATCAGTTATTTTTACACAGAAAAACATTTGAAAACGATCATTTATAAACGACAGGTTCTACTTGGGTAAAACACAAAACATTACTACTTTGGCATCAGGCTAAATAAAGTTTAAAAAGTTAAGGTCGCTAGCGTGTCTGCAAAACGACTTGCTTAGAATCTGAGGGAGGACTGCTTAGCTTCCGGGAGCAGGCACAGCGCCTGAGCAGCGCTTTGAAGGCTGGCCTGCTTCCTAGGCTCCCGCTAGAGGCCCCGCCCTCAGCGGGAAGCCCCGCCCACCTCTTAAAGACCCGCCCCTCCGCCTTGAGAGTCCAGCCCAAGCCCCGCCCCAGGGCCGCCCAAGCCCCGCCCCAGGGCCGCCCAAGCGGCTGCCGACGTCCCCTCTCCGCCTCTAGGCTCCGCCCAACTCCGCCTAGCTCCCGCCCTTCAGCACCCCCTGGCCCGGCCAGTGGCCAATACGCGTGCGCGGGTGGCGTCACATCCGGCAACAGGCCCCCGTCTCCGGAAAGAGCTGTGGAATAGCGGCGGCGATTTTTGCGGCGAGCCTTCGAGTTTCCTTGCGGCTGGAGGAATAAGCTGAACGGCGGCGACATGGTGGAGGTAAAGTAACGCTCGGGCGCCCCGGAGTCGTCTGTCCGTGGAGCTTTGCTCTGCGCACGGACGTGCAGGACGGGAGCGCTGGGAATCTGGGGAAAGGACTGGGTAGCCAGGACCGGCGGGTCGGGACGTCGGGCGGGAGGAAGGCCGATGACCTCGCGGGTGTGCGGGCGGGGAGCCTGAGCGAACCCCGCAGCGCGCGTGTGTCAGCGGGAGCCGCGCCGTCCTCGGAGGCGGCCTTCCGATGCTCCCACCGCGGCTGGGATGCGCGTCCTGACGGCTGCTGGTCCACGCCGTCTGTCAGCGCGACGGCTCCTTCCGCGCTTCCAGGGAAAAGCTTGCGGTTCTTGTTCTGTTGTTGTTCGCCTTTTGCGTATCCTAAGCGTTTCCTGATTTCCCCCACTGCGTTCCAGATCCACCGCAGTTCTCTTAATCTAGCCCAGTGTAAGTAGCCTCCATCTGGTCTGTGTGCGTGTGTTTAACCAACACGTTGAAGGAGTGTGCTCCAGTGGTAGAACGCTTGTCAAGCACGAACAAGGCTCTCTGTTCAGTCCCCAGCACTCAAAACACAAATAATACGTGAACTGGTCCTGCGTTTCCTACTTAAAACTCCTTTCTTGGGTAGGTGGTGGCAGAGGTCTGAACCCCACCGACCTATGAGACGTCATGGTAAACAACAACCCACACTCTCGCAGCATTCACAGCTATGCTGCAATCCGGGCATTATCTGAACACCTTTGCAAGCGGCATTGCAAAAATCCTCGGCTTGGAGTGTTCAGACCTCTGTTCTTCATAAGAGGGTCTCCCTCTCTGCTTAACTGTCACCCGAGAGAAATCTTTCGTGATTCCATCTAGCAATTCTTTTTTCTCTTGACTCATCCCATTGCCTTTTTTCATAGAACCTTCCAAATTATGGAATGATTTTGCTTATTTTTGTCCCTTTATTTCTTGAGCGCACTGCAGGCCAGATGCAGTATGAGTTCAGTAAATGTTGCCATAAAAGGTAGTAAAAGTATTCAGTTACTTTACCCAGAGCTCTGGCCAGACAGGAGCTTTCTCAGCTTTGCTGTTGACTGCTGTAGTTTGTTAAAGGTATTGAGGACTGTATGTCCTACATATTTAGCATGCAGAGCGCATAGCAGATCTGATGTTGATTGGGGTGTATGGGTCGCTTGTAGTGAGGTGTGTGAGTTTGGTTGTCTCTTTACAGGAGGTGCAGAAGCACTCTGTACACACACTGGTGTTCAGGTCGTTGAAGAGGACCCATGACATGTTCGTGGCAGATAATGGAAAACCTGTGCCTTTGGATGAAGAGAGGTAAGTTTATATCTTTTCAGTTGCTAACGGATTTAAAAATTTAGTGCTGATAGAAGAGTGCAGGAAGAAGATCTTTGAAAGGTCTTAAAGGTGCTGCAGACACTCACAGGACTTTTTCTATTGTCTTGTCTTTTAACAATAAAAATACCATTAGCCCATCATAGTTTACAAGTACCCAGTGTGGTGGTTTGAATGAGAATGACCCCCATAGGCTCATGTGTTTGAACTGTTGGTAGAATTGTTTTTGAAGGACTGGGTGTGGCCTTGTTGGAGGAGGCGTGGCACCGGGGGTAGGCTGTGGGATTTCAAAAGCCCACAGCTTTCCCAGTTAGCTCAGACACCCGCCCACTCATGTTTGTGACTCAGATGTGAGCTCTCAGCTGCTGCTCCAGCACCATGCCTGCCTGCCTGCCTGCCTGCTGCCATGCTCCCTGCCCCTCTTGAACCATGAGCCCCAAATTAAATTCTTTTCTGACTTGCCTTGATTATGGTATTTTGTCAGCAGTAGGAAAGTACTAATACCCCGTAATTAGGAGCATCCCTGTTAGGTTATTCGATTTATAATGAATCACTCTGAATGTACTTCCAGCTTCCTGCTCTCAGAGTCTGAAGGAGCTGACATTGAACTTGGCCAGTACCTCTACTCCCATCCTTGCTCCTTAGTATAATGAAGAATTTTGAGTGGCAGCCCTGGTCTGGGATTGTGTTGTGTTCAGTGCCTTTCTTTGTCCATTGCTTTTTCTTTATAATTTACTTAATTCCCCTCATTGGCATTTATATTTTATTTATAAGGTAGATTATCTTAAGTAGCATAAGTACATTCTTAAAATGCTGAGCTAATTTAGTGCTTTCATTGGGTCTGATGTTTTAGGTAATGGGTGAAGGTGTCTATACAAGTTTTACTATATTCTCATATTCAGACATTTAAAGGTTTTTTTTTTGTAAGATATATTAGTTTGTGTGCGTCTTTTATTCAGTTGGACCCTTGAGTTCTCATCAAAAAAGGTTTTGTGTTTATTGGGCTACAAAGTAAGGTCCTACTTGGGTTTAATGAATTCTGTATGATAGATTGTGAGAAAAAGGGAATATATGGTATGGAAATGCATTTTGAAATTTTGTGTTTGTTAAAATACTTTTTAACCTGAAAAACATCCTGGATTTGTGCAGTTGAGTAAAGTATTTGTGTATGTGCTTGTTTTCTGGCTATCTGAATGTCGGTGAATGTGTTTTCAGTATTTAAGGATGCATTTCATGTTTATGATTTTTAAATAGCCACAAGCGGAAAATGGCGATCAAGCTTCGTAACGAGTATGGTCCTGTGCTGCATATGCCTACTTCAAAAGAGAACCTCAAGGAGAAGGGACCTCAGATCGCAGCAGACTCCTATCCTCATAAGCAGTACCCTGCCAATCAAGGTGAAGCCTGTCAGGGTTCCCTGTGAATTCCCTGGTGCCGGCTGGGGAGGCCTGCGTACCTGCTGCTGTTAGAATGGGGGCTCTCACTGGCTTGTCGGGGAGTGACTGAGATTCTTGCTGGTGGCTGCTGTTAGAATGGGGGTTCTCACTGGCTTGTCGAGGAGTGACTGAGATTCTTGCTGGTGACTTTTCACTAGAAAACAGTGCAGTGCTGTGATTCTCAAGAGGAAGACAAGGTTATAGTGAAGTCTGCAGGGGAAAATTGATGTTCCTAACCTGCGGAAGACCAACTGTGAGGTCTCTAATTCAGAAAGATGAAACTATAGTGAACAAAGAGAAACTATGTGCTTTGGAGAACAGCTAGAGTAGGTTGTGAGTGAATGGGACAGCCTCTTGTTAGCGTAGCTAGGTAGAGACACGTGAGCTTTCTTGATTTATTAACAGCTTACAGGCAAAACACTCAGCTCCTACATTTCTGCGGCTTCTGTTTAGTTGGAAAAGAAAACTCTAGTCAATATTAATAATACCTTTTAAAAAACAGTACTTGAATTTATTTATTTTTATTTATTTTATTTATTTTTTAGGACAAGATGTTGAATATTTGGTGACAGGTACACATCCGTATCCACCAGGACCTGGTAGGTGACAATAAGGCTGCACTATGTCTTAACAGATGTATTATCTGTTGGCTTAGACAAACAAGTAGGTAGCCTGTGTGTGTGTGTGTGTACGTGTGTGATTGTGTGTAGACAGATTGACACAAGGGAAGCTAGTATGATGAGGTAGAGGACAAAAAGCCTTGTTTTTATAGAACACAAAGGTAACTTACTTTACTCTTGGAAATATTCTGTTAATATTTGAATAACTATTGTTTGCCCATAAATGTACTATATGAATCAGTAGGAAATTAACTTTATTATCTTGGGTTGCTCTTAATACCAGGCTGCCAGCATTCAGTCAGATTTGAGCTATGTATTACCCAGATTTATTATAAAAAACTGAAAGCAAAGACAAAGTGAATGTAATCAAGCTTGTTATAAACAGGTGTTGCCTTGACTGCTGATACTAAGATCCAGAGAATGCCAAGTGAGTCAGCTGCACAGTCCTTAGCTGTGGCGTTGCCGTCTCAGGCCAGGTATGACTCTCACACTTCAGTTAGATTTTCAGCACTTAACATGTGGAAGCCAGATGCCACCTAGCGACCTTTAAAAACTGTGTGTGCGCATGCACAGACACACGCTTGTATACACCACAGTGCTCTCGTGGAAATGAGAAGACAGCTTTTGGGAATTGCTTCTCTTTCGCTGTAGCTTCAGGGATTGAATCCAGGTGTATATAGCAAATGCCTTTACCCACGCTGTAGCAGTTCACTGCTCCCACCTTTTGTTTTTTAGGGTCTGTTACTGACCTGGAACTTAGCAAGTGGCTAGGCTGGCAGGCAGCACTCGGGGGGCGGGGATCACAAGCACACATCACCAGGTTTTGTTGTTTTTGTTTTGTTTCTAAACAAAGGTTCTAGGAACTGAACTTCATTCCTCATACTTGCAAAACAAGCATTTTACCAACTGAGCTGTCTCTCAGAATTCTTAAAAGAAAGTTTGTGCAGAATACGTAAGTAGGAAGGTGCTGAGTAGTTATGTTATTTATTCTGCAGAGTTGATGCAAATCGCGCTGCCCCAGCTGGAAATGAGTACAGACACCCAGGGGCTTCTGACCGTTCCCAGCCCACAGCGATGAATTCCGTAAGTCTCCTGAGTCACATAGCTAGCCCTTGGAACATGAATCCCTCTTTTCCTTTATCTTAAAAGTCTTACACAGAAACTGAAATCAATATTGTCATGGAATCTGTTAATAAAAATAGCAGCCTGAGCTAGTCCTTAACATTCCATAGCCCTAAAAACATGATTTTGGTAAATGGCTATTTTTTTATTTTTAGAACCCCAAATCCTGTTACTTCTGTATATAGTTTTCATATTATACATGGCAGGTTTTATAGTGCAGTGCTGTGTGTTCAATACTCACTATGAAAGAGCAAGGCCTGTGGCTGGGGCTCAGTTAAGAGCACTTCCTGTGCAAGCACAAGGACTTGAGCCGGTCTCTAGCACTGTGTAAAAGCTGCGTGTGGCTGTGCACCTATGACATAGCATGTGATGGGGTCGGGGCAGTAAAGTAGGGTGCAGAGGGTCTCCGTAGCTCAGAACCGGCCATCTTCGCCTCAGAGTGAAGCAGCTTGCTCCCGGTTCACTCCAAGTCCCTTTCTCCCAGGGATGAGGTCGAGGGTGGTGGTAAAGAACACGGACGTTTGCTGGCTTCACATGTGTGTGTATGTACCACATGAGGGCATATGCACGCACAACATAGTTTTAAAGAAACCACCTTTACAGTCCTAAGGTATTTTTCATGTCGGGCAGTGTCCCCGGGTTCCTATGTTGCTTTTATTGCTTCCAGTGAATTAGTTTATTTTCTTTAACCTACTTTTCCCTACTACAGTTACTGGGAAAATGCCGCACTAGTAAAGCATCCAACACACACACTCTCTCTCTGCAAGGAATGTTTTCTGAACCTTGTGTGGGTCTGTCTGTTACTGGAGACGTGCACTCTGCCGTGGGTTGCTGTGTGGTTGCAGTTGAGTGCTGCTGGTTTGGTGAAGTACTGGCTCTACTTGGACAGCGATGGAGCTCATTTGGCAGTCCCCACACCACAATTCTGAACAGGTCTCTGTGCAGGCTTTCTGCCTCCTTAGGATATACTTTGAGTTTAGCCCAGGCCAGCCTCGAACTCTTTATCTGATCTAAACTTGAACTCCTGATTGTGCTACCTCCACCTCCTGAGTGCTTGAACTGCAGGCTGCAGACAAACCCAGACCTTCAAACATGCTAGATAAGCAGTCTACAGCTAAGCTACATGCTCTGGCCCAGTTTACATCTCCTAAAGAATAGAGTCTCAGGTTTCAGTATAGCTCTGGGTTAATGGCGTGAGGCTCGTTGTGGATTCTTCAGGTTAAGCAGTCTTTATTTAAAGTGCTCGGGACTACAAGTCCCAAATCTAATTTCAGATTAGATTTTAGACTGTTTGCTCAGAATATTGGCATACACGTGTTTAAATTAATTACATGTGTTCTTTAACACTTCCTACATGTAAATAAATGCACTCTGGTTAATCGCACTGTCCACCCTTCAGCCCTCCCTCCTTTCTACAACTCCCTTTCCCACTTCCGTGTCTTTCTCTGTTTTGTTTAGTGGCCCTCTGGGTTTACCCAGGATCTGTGTGGACCATGGGTTTAGAACTAGCCACGTGAGCTTGTGCACTCAGCAGTGGGCACACACCTGGAAACAGTGATATCTGCTCAGAGTACAGTACTCTGCCTTTTAGCTTAAAGGGAAGCTTCCTCAGAACTCTGTATGTTCCATATATTCAAAGAGAAAGGACAAAACTGCGGCAGACAGAAACCCCCCTCTCAGTAGTCAGTGGTTGTGCAGGTAGGTATTTCCTGGGCGCCCCTCCCCGTCCACACCTTATTGTTGATGAGCTTAGTCTTGTGGGGGCCAGTACAGGTTCCTGCAGCTGCTGTGAGTTCAAGATTGCAGTCATTGTGTTAGGCTCCAAACATGGCATCTCTCAGCACTCCATTCTTTCCACTTCCTCTTCTGCATTGTTCACTGAGCCTTCGAGGAGGTAGTAGAGATGTCTTGTATAGTGGTAAGCACTCAGCGGTTCCCTGGTTCAGCACCCTAAACAGCTGTGAATGTCTGCATTTATGACTATGACCTCCAAAGAAAAACTTCTCATTATGGTCAGGAGTACATTTGTCTGTGTCTGTAAAGATAGATATTTAGAAGACTTCCTAGCCCTATGTGCTTGACTGGATGTGTGGTGCCATGTATGGGTTCCCTGCTGTGGAGCAGGCCTCAGATCAAGCAAAGAGCAGCTGATTGCTCTCTCACAGTGTTACCACTGTTGTACAAATGGGCACATCTTGCCTAACTAGTTGGTATTGAAGTTCATAGGGGTCAAAGCTGGGTTGGACCATTGATGCCTGTTCTCCTCTGAGAGCCTGAGCAGCCCCTCCTTCTAAAAGCCGTCTAGTAGGGAATTTCCATCTCAGTCACAGCCTGCATTCTCCGTATCTTACAACCAAGGTGTATTGTCCTCAGTATACGGCCTCAACATCCAGTTCTAGTCGCAGTGTATTAGCGTATTAGCTCTTCACTTGTAATCTGACGTCTGTTGCTTAGATTTTTCATCAAACCTGCTTTATTTAGGGTTTTAAACACCTTTACCTCCCTTCTAGCTCCCTGACCTTAGGAGGTAAGTAGGGAAAGGCCTGTAGACCTCTTTTATCTATTGATTAGGGTCGATGGGTCCTTAGGGGATTACCAAACTCAGCCGTCAGGACGCCAGCAGTCCAGTCCAAAGGCGAACACCAAGCAGCAACACCAAGCAGCACAATTCAGAGGGTTGTCAGCAGAAGCCACACACTTAGCGGGATTGCCCCAAGAAGTTCCCTGAAACATTTTTCTCTGCGAAGTCAAGTGTCCAAACATGAAGATCAGTGCAGAGATGTCAGTCCAAAAAGCCAAGCCTTGCTGTGCATGGGCCTCTATACATCTCCTTTCCTCACAGTCCACCCATGGGTATTCTCAGCTGGCCAGAGTCATACCCTCACAGGAGAGAGCTCACAGCAAAGCGTCACCTGCCCTGTCACAAGACAGCTTGCAGCAAAACATCCATGACAAAACTGAGCCCTCGAAGCAAGCGGAAATTTCCACTTCAGAAGCGCGTATTAGGCGTGGGTGTTGCAGCACATGGGAGTGTAAATTTAGGCTAGGGGGCTCAGCCTGTGGCTGGCATTGTAAACCCTGTTTAAGTGCTCGGTTAGAAGACCCAGAGGCTTTTGGCCAAAGTTGGTCAGCTAGTGGTGGTCTTGGTTTGGTTTTGAACTCCACAGTGATGTCTCTCTCTGCCTCAGGTGTTTTGTCCTTTATCTTTGAATACATGGAACATATAGAGCCCTGAGGAAGCTTTACCTTTTTTAAAGTCATAAGGTATTTTAGCTGTCTTCCTCTTCAGTTAGTGAAAAAGCAAGGCTTTCATAAATCCTTTCAATTGGCATTTTTTAATTAATGGCTTGAGACCTTCAGCGTGATGGCTGTAGATGTGTAATCTGTCCCGTGTCTAGATGCTTATGGAGAGCGGCAACACCAAGAACTCTGCGCTCATGGCTAAAAAGGCCCCCACAATGCCCAAACCACAGTGGCACCCGCCGTGGAAGCTCTACAGGGTAAGCACATCTGCATTTCCTTATGCCTCAGGGAGCATGGTTGCTTCCCATCAGCCAGGAGTTGGGCTGGGATCTTGGGTCACCTGAGGAGAGTAGGCTTCTCACTGTGCCGAGCTGTCAGGAGGGCTTCTTAGGGCAGCCACGTGGAGTTGTTCTTGACTAAAATAAAGGGTAGAGTATTGGGGAAGGTCTGCATGTGCAGAGCAGGCAGTTAAGAAAGTGTTTCCTGCAACGCTGAAGGAGAAGATTCCTCAGACACTTTGCTAGTGAGCCTTTCAGCTGTAGTAAACTACAAGGTGACACAAAGTATATCAGGTCAAAAATAGAATGAGGCAGGAGATGGACAGTCTGCATAATTGTTTTCCTTATGATGGTACCATCTCTACTTGCTGTGTAGGGCTAATGAATTGTCACAGATACAGATTTGAGGAACCACTGCCTGTGAGCCTGACGTCACCTCGCCCGAGCACTATTTTAGCCATACACTCTTCCACACCTGGCATCCTTTTATACTTTTATATTTTTTATACTTCAAAGTGTACAGTTTGAATGTTTGAGAGTGATGTCCTTCACTCAGTGATTTTGAGGTAAATTGCATTCCTTTTTCTTGGATAGTAGTATTCCATTGAACATATGAACCTCACTTGCAGTATTCATTCACTCGTTGAAAATAGTTAATGTTTCTTACTCTGAAGTGTAATTGTCAGTTTTCTGGAACTGCAGTTGAGTACGGTGCATCCAGATCGGGTTGTGCATTTTTAAATACCATATGAATAAGCTTACCTCTTTCTGTTGTACAGGTTATCAGTGGCCATCTTGGCTGGGTTCGGTGTATCGCTGTAGAACCTGGAAATCAATGGTTTGTGACTGGATCCGCTGACAGGACTATAAAGGTAAGGAGGACAGTGGGTGTTTCCTAAGCTACTTCCTAGGGAGAGTGGATGTTGTCTTCCATGGTCATGCTGCAACGTTGACGGTCAAAGCTAGTAACCGTACCTGCTTGCAGAGTGGGGACCATCTTAACTGCCTCCTGGTAATTCTATGCAACTGCTCCTCAAGGGAGTGTTCACTCTGTTAGTGAAGGATAAGTCTGTAGAGGTGCAGTGACGGTGCTCTAAGAGCTGGCACACGCCTACACTGTTCGACCTTCAGGTGGCCTCAGTTTAGATTCTGTTGATGTGCCAGTGGACCCATCGTGAACCCTTTCTGTGTATACAGGTGTCTCTCCTTTAAAAGTCAGTTTTTAATTTTTTGTTTTTACGCAGCACTGACCATCAAACCCAGTGCTTTACACATGCTAAGCAGGTGGTCCCCACTGAGCTACATCTCCAGAAACTGAGCCTTTGTTTCTTTTTGTTGTTGTTGTTGAGACAGGTTTCAGTGTAGCTTTAGCTGGGCAGGAACTTACTATATGGACCAGGCTAGTTTTAAGCTCACAGAGACCCAGCTCCCTGTGACATGCTGGGGTTAAAGGTGGCCCGACTACCATGCCTGGCAAAAATTCTGAAGGTTTAGTTTTTGAATCTTTCTTTTCTTATACAGCATTGTCTTGAAAAACCTCTTATGAAAAACTCAGGATTTTAAATGTGTAGAAGGTGCAGATAATTCTGTAACCTCTTTCCCTGAATTCAACATTGAAATTTTTAGTTTTACAATTTTCATTGTGATAAGCCTACATTTGTTTTACACAGACTGTTTTTTCTGTATTGTGTTTTGTTTTGATAGATTCTCATAACTACAAGTGTTAGGCCCAGTGTCTTTGAGCTGGCATAGAAAGTGCAAATTTCTTTCCAAAATTAGCGAGCTGATGCTTGGTGCGTTGTACCGAGCAGGTAGCTCTTTAGAAAAGTGCACAGATGCGACACTAGAAACGTCTAAGTTTAATAGACATGTGGAAATGTAGCGAGGGTGGACATTTTCATCATTGCTACTTTTCTGGGTTAAGTTGCTGTTCCTTTGGTACGTTTAATGCTCTTGGTATTTTCATCATCAGTAAATCTTTTTATGTGTTGGGAGCGTTAGTCTTGTGACCTTCTGCAAATACTTAGCCAGTTTGAATGTGTCTTTTTTTTTTCCTGCTTTTTTTTGGAGAGGAGTCATTTTAGAGAGTCTTAGCTTCCCCTGTGGGGACGTTTGCTGTATGTCCGTGTTCTACATTTTTGGGGAGGGTAGCCAGCGTAAAGCAAGACAGTTGTTTGGTTTCAGATCTGGGACTTGGC
Organism: Meriones unguiculatus; assembly: GCF_030254825.1. Lineage (NCBI taxonomy): Eukaryota > Metazoa > Chordata > Mammalia > Rodentia > Muridae > Meriones > Meriones unguiculatus. Next base: position 186,812,318 of record NC_083350.1, read on the forward strand.
CAGTGGCAAGTTAAAGCTGTCGTTGACGGGACACATCAGCACAGTGCGCGGCGTGATCGTGAGCACACGGAGCCCTTACTTGTTCTCCTGTGGAGAAGACAAGCAAGTGAAGTGCTGGGACCTTGAGTATAACAAGGTAGGCTGGGAGCCAGCTGTTCAAACATCCTCAGCCACTGTGTGTTGCTTGTTTGTACTCACAGCTGGGGATTGGATCCAGGGCTTTTTTCGTGTTAGGCTTGCTCTCTGCTTTGGAGTCTATCCCCAGGCCCCGCTGCTGGTCTGTCTGATGTTGGAAATTAGAACTTTCTGTGCTTCTTTAGGTTATTCGGCACTACCATGGCCATCTGAGTGCCGTGTACGGTCTGGATCTGCACCCAACCATCGATGTCCTGGTGACATGTAGCCGAGACTCCACGGCACGGGTAAGTGAGACGGAGCTGGTGTCTCGTGTCTTCTCATGTGCACACTTGATAGCATGTGGTTTGTTTTTCATAGAGAATACAGATTCTTTTTTTTTAATTAAATTTTATTTTTTGTAATATTAGTTACAGTTTATAACTTTGTATCCCAACTGTGGCCCCTCTTTCCTTCCCTCCCAATCCCACCCTCCCTCCCTCATCTCCCTGCCCCTTTCCAAGTCCACTGATAGGGGAGGTCCTCCTCCCTTTCCATCTGACCCTGTTTTATCAGTTATCTTCAGGACTGCCTGCAAAGTCCTTTTCTGTGGCCTAGCAGGGCTGCTCCTCCCGGGGGGTGGGGGGGTGTCAAAGAGCCAGCCTTTGAGTTCATGTCAGAAATAGTCCCTGTTCCCCTTATCACGGAACCCACTTGGAAACTGAGCTACCATGGGCTACATCCGAGCAGAGGTTCTAGGTTATAGTCATACATGGTCCTTGGTTGGAGATACAGTCTCATAAAAGATGCCTGTGCCCAGATGTATTTGGTCCTTGTGGAGCTCCTGTCCTCTCCAAGTCATACTAACTCCCCCTTCTTTCATATGATTCCCTGCACTCTGCTCAAGGTTTGGTTATGAGTCTCAGTATCTGCTTTAGTACACTGCTAAGTAGAGTCTTTCAAAGGCCCTCTGTGGTAGGCTCCTGTCCTGTTACTTGTTTTCTCCTACATCCAATGTCCATCCCATTTGTCTTTCTAAGTGAGGATTGATCATCTTACCCCGGTACAGATTTCAGTATGTTTATCTTATCTTATAGGTCTAGTACCCACTTATGAGTGAGTATAGACACTGTGTGTCTTTCTCCTTCTGGGATACCTTACTCAGGATGATTTTTTTCTAGATCCCACCATTTGCCTGCAAATTTCCTGATTTCCTTGTTTTTAATTGCTGAGTAATGTTCCATTGTGTAAAGGTACCACAATTTCTGTATCCATTCCTCTGTTGATGGATATCTGGGTTGTTTCCAGGTTCTGGCTATTGCAAATAAAGCTGCTACAAACATGGTTGAGCAAATGTCCTTGTTGTGTACTTGAGCATCTTTTGGATGTATGCCTAGGAATGGTATAGCTGGATCTTGAGGAATCATTGTTCCTAATTGTCTCAGAAAGCGTCAGATTGATTTCCAAAGCGGTTGTACAAGTTTACATTCCCACCAGCAATGGAGGAGGGTTCCCCTTTCTCCACAACCTCTCCAGCATGTGTTGTCACTTGAGTTTTTGATCTTAGCCATTCTGATGGGTTTAAGGTGAAATCTCAGGGTCGTTTTGATTTGCATCTCTCTGATGGCTAAGAACGTTGAATATTTTTAAGTGTTGGAGAACACAGATTCTTGAATCATCAATAACCTGGCTCTCTCAGGCCTCCCTCGTGACTCTTTGTCTGTTATCCTCTTCAGTTCTTTGTTTACTGTCTGTTGTTAATGTTCTATCCCATGTTGGCCATGGGCTGTGACCCCATTGGGGTAGAGCCTCCCTTTCACAGGGGTCACCTAAGACCATTGGAAAACACGTATCTTTACATTGCGGTTCATAGTAGGAGAATTAGAGTGGTGATGTAGCAGTGAAATAATGTTATGGTTGGGGTCACCACAACGTGAGGGACTGTATTAAAGCACACAGCTTTAGGAAGGCTGAGAATCAGTGCTTAGACTCCACCGTGATTGTCCACTAGCTGTTTAACTCTCTAGTCCCATTGTGGGACTAAGCTGGTCACTCAGTGTCCTGCTCTTCAGACTTTCTTCTTCCTTGGCCACTGTCTGTCCCACAGCACACGGATCGTTGTCCTCCATTTATGCATTGTCTTCATTAGCTTCAGACACTGGCTTGGCAGACTTAGAGCTTTGAGATGTGAATACCTGTTCTTTCTCATAACATGCTGCTTATGTTTTCACAGATCTGGGATGTGAGAACTAAAGCCAGTGTACACACTTTGTCTGGACACACAAATGCAGTTGCTACCGTGAGGTGCCAGGCTGCAGAGCCACAGATTATTACTGGTATGATCTGTGTCCCAGCCCTCCTGCCTGTTTGTTCCAGATGCACCACCATTCTGCATCTGCACGTAGTCCTGTTTAGTCATGGACATTGCAAGTTTAAGATGGCAATATGCTTTTTGGGTTGTTTTTATGGCTTTCCATGTATATTGTAGAATGTGTTAGGCATTGTAAAAGCTGTCTAGAAAACTGGTCTCAGATATAGTTAAGTGTCATTCTAGAATGTCAGGACTGTCATTCTAGAGAATTAGAGTTAGGAAACATACCCTGCCACCAATACCTTCAGAACTGGTATGACTCTTACTTGAATGACAGTGGAAAGGTACTGTGTTAACTAGAAATACTAGGATAAAAATTCAGTTTTTTCCTTCCCTGCCATTAGAGGATAACATTTGTATTTGTTTTATTTGCTCTTTATATTTTTGATAGTTGGATAAAATTATTTGTTTTATTTGCTATTTATACTTTTTGATAGTTGATGAGGTTTTTGAGGTTTTTTTTTTTTAATTAGTCTGTTGGCCTGCATGTCTGTATGTATATATGCATTTGGTGTCCTCAGAGGTCAGAAGGAGGGGTCAGAGTCCCTGGAGCTGGAGATACAGATGGTTATGCCTCACTATGTGGGTGCTAGAACCAAACTATGTGTTCAGGAGGAGAGGGCAGGGCTTTTAACCACTGAGCCATCTTTCTCTGGCCTCAATGAGGCAAAACGTTAAGAAGAACTAACTATCAAGTGAAGGTACAGATTTAGAGCTTCGAGGACATATTCACAGTGGTGGGACTTTCTTTAGTGTACAGATGTGTACACAGGAGTACTGTTTTGTTTTGTTGTTTTAACTTGTGGATTCTGTTTGGGTGTTTGTGTCTTCATTATAGGAAGTCATGATACCACAATACGATTATGGGATCTGGTGGCTGGAAAGACAAGAGTGACACTGACAAACCATAAGAAGTCCGTCAGGGCTGTGGTTTTACATCCGAGACAGTAAGTGCGTTTTGCTGATTACTTTTCTTTGCATACCTACAGCTGTGCCGCTTGTGGACAGGCTTTGAGCCCTCCCCACCTGTGGCTCTGTTGCCTCATGCTCCATATAGGGTGAAGGAGAAAGTCCCTCTACAAAGTGACAAATAAGGCTAAATCATGGTTAAAGCTGCAGGCCAAAATAGGAAGTAATGGTGGCTGGGTATGTTCAGGACATGCAGGGTATTGGACCTACTTATCTGTCTAGATTGTGCCATATATGCTGTCCTGTCTGGACAGGCATGGAGTAGTTTGATTCTTAAGGAAGAAGTTATTGGACAGGAGGGAAAATGGAAGAGCATTATGGTCACTATTCTCAGAGAGGTCAAGTCACATTGATATCAGGCCAGGTCACTCCTGACACTCATGTGTCCATTGCTGCTTCCTCTCCCCTTTCTTGTCCTACTTTTCTTTTATTCCATTTCTCTTGCCCTCCCTCTCTCTGCTTCTCTTCCTTTCTCCAAGACTTTTTTGTCTAGTGTATGTTTATATTTGTTGTGCTGATTCAGTGTAGTACACAGAAGAAATGAACAAATTTATGATGCATTTAAAATGCATTTCAGCAGTTGGAGAAGCTGATGGAACTTCCAGTGAAGATAGTGATGATTTTGTGCCTCACTGAGGCTGTCTGGACTAGTGAGCACACGGGGATTTTTAAAAACTTGAGTTTCTTTGATGCAGCATACTTTCCCGTTAATTCCTGTCAATTTTTGTTCTAGTTACACATTTGCATCTGGATCTCCAGATAACATAAAGCAGTGGAAATTCCCTGATGGAGGCTTCATTCAGAACCTGTCTGGTCATAATGCGATTATTAACACGCTGGCAGTCAACGCTGACGGAGTGCTTGTGTCTGGAGGTAACACAAGGTGTTTGTGGTGTTGCGTTGCGTTTGCCCTTCTCTTGAAGTGACTGAGCTGGTGTGTCTCCTCAGCACCGTGCCCAGGTTGTAGCATGCTCACTGTCAGGACGTGTGCCTGTTGGTAATGCAACATCTTACTCATTGGTAATCCATGCAGCACGTTGCATAGTGTCGTCCTCTTTGTGTTCTCATGTGATAAAGGGATCTATGCCAGCAACTTTCCCAGGTTTACTTGGATTTCAAATGTTTGGTGCCTTTAAGGTCTATAATTTTGAATTACACACAGATGAAACTGGGTAAAACACATTGGGGAATTTGAATGTGTGTGTTCCCTGTCTTTGTGTCGCTCACGGGCCATCCAAGCTGTTGAACGGATAGAAGTACAGCCCTGCCCTGTCTTTCTTGTACAGCTGACAACGGCACTATGCACCTTTGGGACTGGAGAACTGGCTACAATTTTCAGCGAGTTCATGCAGCTGTGCAGCCTGGGTCTCTAGATAGTGAATCAGGAATATTTGCTTGTGCGTTTGACCAGTCAGAAAGTCGGTTACTGACAGCTGAAGCTGATAAAACCATTAAAGTTTACAGAGAGGATGAGACCGCGGTAAGTTCTCAGTCTCCAGCTATCTGTTTGTCTATATACCTACCTTCTTTTTTTCAGTTTACTTTTTTGACTTTCTCTTTTGCAGATGAATTTTATTTTTATATTTAGAGACAAGGTTTCACATCGTATCTCTTGACTGACCTGGAACTCACTTTGTAGCTCAAGTTGACCTTAAACTTGAAGCAGTCTACCTGCCTCTGCCTCCCAGATGCTGGGATTGTGGGCATGAGCCACCACATGCATTTTAAAGTAAAAGAACTGCATGCCAATTTAGCAGTTGATTACTGGAAAGAAAAGGATTCATACATTACGAAGGAATTGGTCCTCCGGATAGTGACCTACTCGGATAGTGACCTCCTTGGTACTTCTGTGCAGTCTTATTGGTGCTGATGGTTCCATTGTTCCATTACTTTCTGAATCAGCTGTTCCTCAACGGTTACTGGGAAAATTACACATTAACCACAGCAAGTAACTGTGAAAATGAAATCTAGAATCACAGTGTTGGTGTTGCTGTAATATCGAAATGGAAATCTTACCTTGGGGAAAGCGTCAAACAGCTTGGGGTATATCCATTTATCCTTTATTAGACTTGGCTAATGCCAGAAGTTTGTTGGCTATTTCTTTTCCTTATTTTTTTTTTTAATTAAGTGTGGTTTTATTTTTATTTTTTTTTAAAGATTTATTTAGTGTGTTAGGTATATATGTTAGGTATATAGGTATATATGTTCTGCCTATTTGTACACCTGAATGCCAGAAGAAGGCACCAGATCTCATTATACATTTTTGTGAGCCATGATATGGTTACTGGGAATTGAACTCAGGACTTCTAGAAGAACAAGCAGTGCTCTTAACCCCTGAGCCATCTCTCCAGCCCCTTGTTGGCTGTTTCTAAAACTTTTCAATATCCATTAAGTATGCCTGCCCAGGACTGTGATTTAGCAGAGACAAGGTTTTTCTGTTGAAAGGAAGCAAACTAGTAAGTAACATTTTGTTTACTGTTCTGTTTTTAGACAGAAGAAACTCACCCAGTCAGCTGGAAACCAGAAATTATCAAGAGAAAGAGATTTTAGTGTCTCCATGGCTGTCCTGCTCATAGCTTGGTGTTGATGAGGTGGTCCAGGCACTTGCGGAAGCTCACTGGCAGAAATCACTGCTGCTTTGTATTTACAATAAACTGCTCCCCGTGTCCCTCACCTGTGTTTTATTTCTAAAATAAACAGTTTATCATTTTAGAAGTAAAATGTAAATAGAAAGAAGTCAGGTTTGTTGACCATTGTTGTTCCTAACACATGCTATTTTGACAGGGTTTTTTGTTGGTGGTGTGAGTGTGTGTGTGTGTGTGTGTGTGTGTGTGTGTGTAGGTGTTTTGCCTACATGTACATCTGTGTACAGTTTGTGTGCCTGGTGCCTATGAAAGCCAGAAGAAGGTGTCAGATCCCTGGAACTGGAGTTACAGATTGTTCTGAATGACGATTTAGGTGCTGAGAATGGAACATGGGTCCTCTGGAACAGCAGCCAGTGCTCTTAATCACTGAGCCATTTTTGAAGTCCCTATTTTGACAGTTTGTTAGAAAATTGTCTTAAAAAAGTACAAAACCAATTGCCTTGTTACAATAGGCTGTTTTGAGAGGAACACCATTTTTTTTTTTTAAACAGTCTTTACAAACTTAAGACAGTGACTGATAATTTGGGATTAAAAGATTTGAACTCTTGGGCACAGTGGTGCATGTTTTTAATCCCAACACTAGTGATGCAGAAGCAGGTAGTTCTCTGTTAGTTTGAGATAGCCTGGTCCATGTAGTGTTCCTGGTTAGCCTGGGCAACATGGACTGTGGTGGGGGTGGGAGTGGTAGGAGTGGGTTTGAGCTCTTATTCTTATTTCAAAAGCTGGTTTGTGTGTTCTATCAAGTTCTGCACTGTGTTCTGGTCCAGAAAGGATAGAAGTTTGCATTCTCTGAGGCCTACAGTCTTAACTTGGCTCGCTGTGGAAAGGCTGTAACCATGTCAGCCTTCTGGGGGAGCGCAGAGCTCCACTGTTGGTAATTCACGAAAGGCTTGGGACCACCAACCTGCAAGAAGCACGTGAGCGGACCCTAAAACAACAGGCAGGGCTATATTTGGTTAAGTTGGTTGGTTTGCCATGGTGGAGATCAAACCAGGGCCTCATGAGAGCTGAGCAAATGTGCTGCGCTTCTGTACCTCCAGTCCCCAGTAAAGGCGCTTTCTGAGACAGGAAATTGGAGGACCCCAGGGGTGGAGTCCTGTGGATGATGGCGTGTCTGTCAGGGAAGGTCGTGTGTTGTTTTGAGTTGTAGTCTGCAGTAGTTAAGATACTGGTAATGGGGGAAGATAACAGGATTAGAACTCTTTGAACCTGTGGCAAATCTTGTGAGGATTTTCTAGAAACGGGCACAAGTTTCTAATGCCTGTGCCTCTTGATAAATGAGGTTTAGATCTTATGCCTTTTGGATCTCAGCTCCCCATCAGTCAAGATTTTGAGCTTATCTGCACTGAGTTTGAGTGGTTTAAAGTCCTGTGTGCTGTAGTTGGGGTGTAATCGTTACAGACTTTCAAAGAATGGTTTTCCATGGCTGGTTGATACTTTGAATCCTTTGTCCTATTACATTTCTAGGAATCTGCTTTCTAGGAATAACCTGACACCCTCAGCAAGTGCACTGTGCATTTGCTCTTTAATCCTTAAAACTAATGCAAATATCCTGTCCTATTTATTCAATGGATTATGACATTTCAACATTTCTCAGTGTGCCACTAAATTATTAGTGCAAGGTTACCAAATAATGCTTTTGCAAGACTGTACAAGCATCTTTGTAAACTAATGGCTACTCAGAATTAATGAAGCCACATCAAATTGGTGACTGGCTTTGTAAAGTAGGGCAGCAGAATTACAGAACAGTCTGCTTTGTATGTTTTTATTATTTTCAGTTTTCTCAGGCATGTGTTTTATAAACAATACCAGGAAGGAAATCAGCGTCCTGGGGAGCCTAATGTGTCTTAACAGAAGAAAGAAAACAGGTGATATCTAGTCCCTGTCATAGCTATCCTCTGTATGCTGTGGTGAAACAGTATGGCCTAAAGCAAGTTGAGGAGCCAAGAGTTTATTTGGCTTACACTTCCGTATCACTATTCATTGAAGGAAGTCGGAGCAGGGTCCTGGAGGCAGGAGCCCATGCAGAGGACACGGGAGCATGTTCTTACCACTCACTCAGCCTGTTTCTTTGCAGAACTCAGGACCACCAGCCCAGGATGTCGCCACTCCACAGGCTGGACCCTCCACTGGCAGTCATGTGTAGGAGAATAACCCCAGCCAGACGTTACATGGAGCCTTTTTCTCAGTTGAGGTTCCTTCCCTTCAGATAACTCTGGTTTGTGTCAAGTTGACATAAAACTGGCCTTTCCCCAAGGGACAGTCACATAAGGCGATGCCTAATAAAGTTTCAACTGGTATGTTGAGGCCAGGTATCAAATGAAGAGCATTTTTTAAAGTGTGGCTTGTGCTGTCCTGTATTATGTGGCAAAAGTTTTCACAGTTGTCTGTTACACATGAACTGGAAACTTACAAAGGTTTGGAGAAGGGCGGCTACAAAGCTGGGAGGTGGAGTAGGGGTGAGTAACTGACAAAATGCTGGCACTTCAGGATTGGGTCTTCCACAGAAAACACACATTTCCAGCTTAATAACGTTTGTTTGTTCATTTGTTTTTCAAGATAAGGTTTCTCTGTGTAGCCCTGGCTGTCCTGGAACTCACTCTGTAGACCAGACTGGCCTCAAACTCTGTCTGCCTCTGCTTCCCACATGCTGGGATTAAAGGTTTGTGCCACCACCATCTGAGTGCTTAATAACTTGTTATAGTTTAACCTTTTGCACAAAAGGCATTCAATATTTATTGTAAAATTAAATTGTATTGGGATTTCTGATGGTTCATCTTGGTTGTTAACTTAATTGTCTCTGCAGACAACTAGCAGACATGGCTGTGCGTGGGTCTGGGCGGGCATTTCCTGAAAGGGTTAGCAGGAGTGGGTGGTGACACCTTCAGGGGTTGCCAGATCTAAGGAAGAACACTTCTAACTCCTTGCTGGTGAGTGCACCCACCCTGGTGTTTCTGCTGCTGCTGCTGCTGCATTCCTGTGCTGACATGGGCACTCAGACCCCTTGGTTTTCCAGGGTAGACTTCAGGAATCCTCCAGGCTTCATCACCACGGAGGGGCTGCTGAGATGGCCAGTCTCATGGGCCTTATCAGCACACGAGCTGTTGCTGGACCTCCCAGCCACGATGTGTAAACCAGTCTAGTAAATCTCCTTTGTGCCACGTGCTCACTTCACTGGCTGTTTCTTTAGAGACCCACCTGGAGACAGGCATTCTGTGATTTACTTGCGTAATCTTAACTGTACTTGGAATAGGAACCACTATCAGGGTTCACTTCTAAAAACAAAAGAGGTATGTTTCACACACACACCCTAGCTGGAAGCCAGGGTCCTGGGGAAGGGTCTGTCTTCTGTTTAAGATGTCTTCCCCGTCATCTGCCCCACCACAGAGCACATACAAAAGGGTAGATTTGAGACAGACAGAGACTAAATAGCCAGCATTCTTTCGAATTACATTCTAAAGTTAGTCTGGACTGATTTAGATGATCTATTTTGGCATTCATATGTTGAGTGCTTCTTTTAGGGTAGGCAAATACCTAATAAAAATTAGTAGTAGTGGTAACAGCAATGGGATTTGCCATAAAACAAAAAGTGAGTCCTGCATCTGTGGCCCACCCAGGTCTCCACGGCAGTCAGAGGAAGGTCATGGGGTTGCCTGGCCGACTAAACTCTCCTTAGTGAGAGAGGAGTAGAGAGAACGTTCCCAGAGGGTGAGAAGAGGCACTAGGTTCTGAGAAGCCAGGGTTGCCTCTCAGTAGAAAGGCTGTGGGCATGGGCTGCAGAGGACACTAGCCTGGCAGAGGGCACCCCGCTGTAGAAGGCCCCAGCATGCTGAGCTAGGCGGCTAGTGCTTCATTTCTCTGAACAAGGATTTGGCAGGTAGACGGTACCCAGAGTCATGGCAACGGAGGAGAAGGTTAGCCTTCAGCGGATATTTCTATGTGAGGCCAGTGTAAGGGTCTCCTGGGGTTCTGTGGCAAAAGCCTTTACCTGCTGGGCCATCTCCCCAGCCTGCCAGGCGTTTCTAGCACCTTTCAAAGAAACTTCACATTTCTTAGCCCTCCATCCATGCCCCGTTGCTCACTGTCTTGATCGACCACTGATCTGTTTGGCGTCCCTGGATACATTGTTCTGGACATTTCCTTTGAGTGGACTTATGAATGCCATATTTCATCACCTGCTTCTTCCCCTAGACAGTGTTCTCAAGGGTCATCACTGAAGCTTGCATCCTGCAGTACTCCATTTTGTTGCTAACTGCTGTTCCCCTATGTGGCCCGTGCCTCTCTACCCACTATTGGTGGATTTTGAGTGAATGGACTTTTGTACATTCGAATAAACCACATAGTAAACATTTGCTACAAAGTTTCTGATACATTTAAAGACCCAAGTTATATAGAACTCCTAATATGTCAAGCAAGTCAATAGACTTGAGCCATTCCAACATTTCTGTGCTGTAAATAACAGGCATTTCCCCCCTCAGTTTTTCAGAAATTAAGAAGCAAAGTTGTCAAATAAATAATGCATTTTTTAGAAAATGGTCAAAAGCTTGGGGTTACATAAAGGGCATATTGTAACCAAATACCATTCATAAACTAAACATACGTATGAAATATTCATATAAACCATCTTTCAACATTTTGATGTAGCTAATGTCTTCAGAAGCAATGTGCAGGTGCATTTGCCTTTCTAAATACATTAGTAATGATAATAATGGTAAAAAAACACAATGCTCATAAAACACTCGCTGTATGCCTAGCATTATCCAAAATGGTTTTACATATATTAGCACATAATATTTAAAACTAAAATCAGTTACATAATTTATATGGCTGAGAGCAAAATGAAAATTCAAGGCCTGCTGTTTCCAAATCAGACAGAAGGTGCCATTAGCAGTAGGTACTACAACAGAACGCTCTCCCCGCTTTTTTTCTTGATGCTGTTTCTTGTGTGCTACTTAACATTCTAAATAAAAATAAATAAATATTAGCATGAATCTTAACATTTCCCTTTATGTCATGCGGCGCTCATTTACATGCAAACATAAGCACTTCATTCATTCATATGCAAGCTCACCAAACTCAGGACTTGCATTCCATAGCTCCTACGTGCCTGTGCAGTTCTGAGCTCACCGGAACAGTGGAAAATGTGCCAGACCTGTTTGCTTCCAGGCCCACATTTCAGGGTGCTGAGGCGGGCCCTTCCCTGAGCTGCACTCAGGCTCACTTCACCTTTCCCTCTGGTGCTGGGTCACCTCCGGCAGGACGAATTGAAAGAGAAGGGACCTTGAGGGTGGTTCATTCTTCCCTCTCCTGTTGTCATTTTCAGCCTAAGCAGTTGGTCACTCTGGGAAATAATATCTGTGTGTGGGCGCAGGTGCCGGAGGACACAGGGGTGTCAGAGCCCCTGGGTCTGGAGCTGCAGCCAGCTGTGAGCTCTGCAGGAGCTGCAGGAGCGAACCCTTAACCATCAGGCCATCCTTCCACTCCCTGGGAGGCAACCTCAACTTCCTGTCTTCTCACAAAACCCATCAGATCTTTAATAATTGTCTTCAAATGTGTGGACGCCTTCCATGTAGCAGACTGCCAGGCTTTCTCCTTCTCTCTTGACTTTGTTCTTTGTGCTCTTGGGTCTGTTTGTGGAAATGTCAAATGCTGAGCCATTCTGTCACGTGCACTTTGTCTCCAAGTACAAAACTACCCCCCCCCCCCCCGCCCAGCTTCAGTTTAGCTGATAGGCCTGTGCACACATGCCTGGGAGTCCTTGGAAGGGCAGCTGGCCCAAGGTGAGAACGTCCTGGAGCTGTGAATGCAACACTGGGAACGCAAACAGCTAGCGAGAAGGAGGCTGCCAGAGGCCGGATCTTAGGGATTCTCATGGACAGAGTGACTCTCTGCTGGGGAGCTGGCTCAGCGATGAAGGCCACTGGCTGCCCTTCCAGAGGAGATGGGTTCAATTTCCAGCACCCTCGAGGCAGCTCACAAGCTTTTGTGACTGTAGTTCCCGGGGATATGACACTCTCTTCTGGCCTCTGTGGGTACACACGCAGGGGAAACACCCGCATACATGAAACACATTAAAAGAACGTCTCAGGTGATGGAAATAGTAATTACACTGATAATTTCAGTGTATATGCACCAAAAGTGTGTATACTTTTAATGCACACATTTTGTCAATTGTCTCTCACTATACTTATCCCTAGACCCGTGATTTGTGATCAGGTAGTATGCGTAATCTCCTTTACAATTCTGCAATATTTATTAATAAATATGTTTTGAAAAATACATTAGAACATGACTATCTAATGATCTTAAGGTATCAAATAGACAGGTAAGAACTGCCTTATTTGGACTTAATTTAGTAAAAATTGGAAGTCCAAATTCCTTTTTTTTAAGAAAGAATGGCAGAAAGCTCACCATTTACCTGATTTAAATTAGATTTTCCCATTTCAAACATATGACACCCCAAACTATTCCTTAGCTCTTCTTGATTTTTCCCCTGTATCATTGTGTGTGTATGTAAGTGTATGTATGTGTGTATGTATGTGTGTGTGTATATGCATGCACACATGTGAATTTGTGTGTGTGTGTATCTGTGAAATGTGGCCCAGGCTGAACTCAAGCTTGCTACGTAGTCAAAGCTGACTTTAAACATTTGACCCTCCTGCCTCTATTTCCTGAAAGCTAGAGTTACAAGTCTCCTGTTTTATGAGTGCTTGGGGTTGATGCAAGAGTTCATGCGCACCCAGAAAGCACCCGAGACGCACTCCCAGTCCTCATTTGTCACATTTATTTTTCAGATTCGGTTTCTATTGTCTGTTTCCCTGATAAATTAGCTATTTTTTCCTTGTTGCAGTGATCAAATGCCTAACAAGAAGCCACCAAAGGGAGGAATGGTTTGTTTGAGCTTACAGTTTAGAGGTGTGCAGTCCATTTCGGTAGGACACGGAGGCGGCAACATGCGGCGGCCACTCACCGTACCTCCACAGCCATGAAGCAGAGTGAACACTGGGGCTTAGCTCCCATTCTCCTCTATGTTCAATGTGTGACCCCAGCCAAGCTGTGGTGCCATCCGCATGCAAAGCAGACCTCCTCATCACACCTTCATGACATGTCTACAGCTGTGTGTCAATGGCTGTTTTAAAATCCATCCAGATAACACCCAATAAGCCTATTCTGCATAATAGCAGGGCAACACCATTCATGAAGATATTATATACATAGAACATTGAAATCCAAAATTACAATCACTGTTACAATCATTTCCCACTGTTCTGATTTTGGACTCTAAACATTATAATGAAGGTAAATTATTGAACAAATCATTAAACATAGGGGTTAATGAAAGTAATTTTAATAAGGTTAGTTTATACTTTGATGAATTTCAAATGTAATCAACAGTTAACAGCAAACTCATCAGTCCTGAAAACACGTGATAAAATCAAGCTGAATTGGAAGGCCAGAACGAGGCTGCCAGCCTCTTTCCTTTCTGTGTTTCCCAGTGACCTCTGGATGATCTTCTCTTGACCCATTGTGCCCTCTACTGCCTTTTGTGGTTATAGCTTATGGCTCGAAGCTCCTGTAAGGACAGAAAATGGAGAGTTATGACTGCAGATATAATTTCTATAATATCTGTATTACTGAAGAGGGCACCAGATCTCATTATAGAGGGTTGTGAGACACCATGTAGCTGCTGGGAATTGAACGCAGGATCTTTGGCAGAACAGCCAGTGCTCTTAACCTCCAAGTCCTCTCTCCAGCCCTATTTCAAGTATTTCTCTAGGTCATGCTGTTACAGGCAGCAAGCGAAGTCAAACTTGGCAAATAGTCATTACGATATATGCTTTAAACATATCAGCCAATCAATAAATCAGTATCTAACAATGAGCCTTGTCAGTGTTGTCATGTTGTTAGGACTGTAGGACTCTGCTGTTCTGTGTGTCACACAGCAAGCTCCACTCTATGAGGGTGATGCTTGCAGGAAATGGCTTCTCTGTAACACTCATGGACAAAGCAGCCTTCTCGGGCCAGCAGGCAGCTTGCTTAGTAGGGTCCTAGCATGCATTCATTCATCCTGCATTTTACCCTGAATGCTCACTACCCTGAGTAAGTTGATGAACTCTGGGAATCCCTGCAGGAGAGGCAAGAGGATCAGAAGTTTAAGATTGTTTTTGGCTAAATAGCAAGTTTGAAACCAGTCTCTCTGGGATACGTGAGACCCTATTTCAATAAATTAAATAAATAAATAAATAAATCAAGCATAGGTATGGAGGCAAATGAGACTGGACTTGGTATTCCTGCTGGACAAAGCAGGCACTGGTTGGCTTTGTTTCTGGGGAGAGCTGTAGAGCACATGAGGTCCTGGCATCTCCTGGTCCAGTGGGTACAGAGCTTTGTTGGAGGCCCAGCTGGGTCAGGTTTCTGGGCCACAGCACCCCACCCTCGCCTCTGCAGCACTCAGACACTCTTTCTTCCATCAGAGACTTGGATGCAGGATGGAAATCCAACATCCTTCAGCTCAACGAGCTCATTTCAAATGAGGAGGTAAATTTGGTCAACCAGAACATTCTCCTGGTTTGATGCTGTTAAAGAACCAAAATGTGGCCTTTGGGAACATTTAAAACAAAGCATGCATAGTAATATATAAAGCATATAATTGCCTAGAGAGCTTAAAGATAGCCAAATCAAAGGCTGACACCCAGCTTTGCTTCTTCAAAATCCCAAGCTTGGTGTTAAATAGTGTGACCAGAATTTCAAGTATTATATCTTGAAGTCTGAGCTTCAGTTCTAACAAGGTAAGCTCAGCCATCCATCTGGATAAGCCATGTAAAGAGAGAAGCTACAGGGAAAAGAATTCAATACAAGGAAACGTATTCAATGGAGTCACAATGGGGGAAGAGGTACCAAGAGGTACCTGTAAGTCCCCCTCTGGGCAGCGGACATGTGCTTAAACAGAGGCAGAATTGAGGGAGGGAGTGTATATAATGATCTACATAATTAACTATCTCGGTTAGTGTGTGGTCTGACCTGTTAGGTGGTCCAAAATGTCCACATGGCTGTTTTCACTTGAGCAGGAGTCAGCAATTCCAAGAACATCAATTCCATGGCAGCTGTTTCAGAAGCAAAAGCAGATATTTCAAGAATGCTCTTTGTACAAGGCAGTGAAAACAAAATTCAAAATGAAAACAAAATCTGTCTGGTTCTGTCCTGTCACCTTTTTTGATATTCAGCATTGCTGATTATCCCAGGGCCTGGATGACTGGTGCTTCTTCACACTGTCTTCTCTTGCCTTTTTGTTTCTTCCTCCTATTCCCTTCTTTCCCAAGCTGTTATTTTGCAAGAAACAAAAATTAAATGTTAGGCTCTGGCTGATAGGTGTACTTTATGCTTGAAAAGTCAGCAAGCTGGGAAGAGACCTGAGGATCAATGTTTTCATATCATGTTCTTGGGCTGTAGTCAATGCTGAGCCCAACCATGGAAAACACTTCCTGTCCGTGAATACTTCACAGCTTAACGGCGTCAGCTGAGTCCACGCCATCAGGATCCTGCTAAGAATTTCTCCCCTGGGGGACGTTAGGATCCTATGATACTTTTGTTTTTAGTAATTAAGGCCTCATGTCGGACATTGAAGTTCCCTTCTTGGCTTCTTACAAAGCCCTTTACAATTACATTTTCTATGTTGTTTGTGCGTGGACACATGCGTCATGATGCGGGTACCGTGATGGCACCAGTGTGGAGTCAGAGGACAACGTCAGAGAATTGGTTTTCTCATTCCACCGTGTATGTTACAGGGATTGAACTCAGACTGGCGAGTTTGGAGGCAAGCTTCTTTATCCCCCGAAGCACCTCACTGGCCCCGCAGTGTCTATTTTGTTTTAATTTATACCTTCATTTTTGGGACCTGAGAATCCAGATGTCATTCACAAATCTACCTAAGCTTTGTCGTTATGAGAGAACCAAATTAATTTTTAGCACTTCAGTAACCTTTTCTTTCCTCATAAGGGCCATTCATTCACCTGTTTTATTCACTTAGATGAAGCCCACTGGAACACATATCAGGATTTTCAAAGCTATTTTGAAATAATGGAGACCCTGCCCAAACCTTTAAACAAAAGGGCTTACTCTAATAGATTTTCAGCAGTATCCTAGCAACCACACCATCATGAAATTTATCAGTTTCTCAGAAAGAATGTGCACAAAATCCAAGAAAAAGACCCTTCCATTTTAGTTCCTTATAAGCACTTTTCTTCGCTGTTCCAAGCGTTGGATCTTCCCAGGTATTTTCACTCTAGAGATATCACTAAATGTCCATTAAAACAGCATTTGATGTTATTCTGCCAAGGTGAGCTCTGCTAGTGACACAGAATTTTACCTGAGAGTAGACAGGTGGATAGGTAGATATTTTTTAAATTGTACATAAAACGCAAAGTTTGATTATTGGGTTTTAATTTCTGTGAACACAGAGAGATGTCACAAAACCTGGATCCCAAAGAAAGCTGAGGCTTAGGAAATACATTCATTTCTACTGATCTCCATTGTCCTCAGTGCTGTGGAAGGACTTTGGCTATACGTTCAATTAACAGTTTTTTCCAAAGTGAAGAGTTCAAAAAATTATGAATATAAATCAAGATATCTATCTGTCTGTCTATCTATCTTTCTTTCTATCTATCTATCTATCTATCTATCTATCTATCTATCTATCTATCTTTCTATCTATCTATCTATAAGCCCTTTTCAGGTGTGTGGACAAGTCAAGCACGGGATGAGACATACAGGCGTTCTCCTGTGAGACTCAGACCTGAGCAGATTATTGAAATCAAAGATCCTAAGTGTGAAGCCATAGATGACCAGGAAGAGTACCTGCCTGGAGTCCGCCTTGATACTCACGTTTCTGTCATCTTGTTATGTGGGTCGGATTCAGGGGAATCAGCATCTCTCCAGTCCTTTGCTCTATAACCATACAGTTGCAAATGTGGAATGCCTGTGAGTACTGCACACATATAAGCATACAATTATTTTAATTAGCAGCATCATGATCTAGCTGAGGAGACCTGGCAGGCATGCTAATCGAACATCTGAGTGTGCCCAGATAAACAGATCAGTGTGTCCAGCATTTAGGAGCTGGCGTTTGTAATGATAGCTTTCTTCTGGAACAATGCCCTTTAGCAAGAACTGGAATTTATAAAGACTTCTTTCAAATTATTAGACATTCAGAAAGGATTCAGGGATTTCATCACATTAAGTGTTTTTTTTTTCTCTCTATTATAAGGGATGTCAGATAGCAGCTGACAACATTAAATATTCTTTATGAGATTTTTATCTAACTATAATCTGGATCAGTTAAAATTTGATGGAGCTATTCTTTGAGCTGTCTGAATATTATTAGTTTTATTCTTCATCCACATTTAACTCTTTAGGCTGATACTCATTAATTCTCATTTGTCTTGGTTTATCCTCTGGTTTCCTGAAAGAGTTGAGTTATAAATTAGGTTTTGGTACTGTTGCTGATGACAACAAAGGAGCCAGGAAGTCAGAGGCCGAAAATGCTAAACCCTGACCCCAACCCTGTGTGATTCCTTGCTTCTTCACTGCCAGCTCTGTTAATGCCATTCTCTCTCTCTCTCTCTCTCTCTCTCTCTCTCTCTCTCTCTCCCTCCCCCCTCTCTCCCTCCCCCATCTATGGTATGAGCTAGATTGATTTAAGGATCCCACCAGCTAAGGAGGTTTTTCAAGGAAAACTCATTTGTTCAAACAGCACCCCTGGATTCTTATTGCTGGCAGCCCAGGATTCACAAGTCACTGGACAGCAGTTATTCACTGACTCGCCACTGTGTGGTGAATCGAGGCATGCTGACTAGATGATCTAGAACTCAGGGAAAAAGAAATTGTAAAACACATGTCGACCCTTGGGTCAGAGTCCTGGGTCGATCAGAAAATGTTGATGAAACAGGGCCAGCCTGCCTACAGCTTAGTCCATCCTTCTCCAGTCTTCTTTAATGCTCGGTAAAATACCAAACAAACAACCCTCCGAGTAGACTGAATTCCCCTCTGTAAACATTTACAGTTCCAAGGAATTGAGCTGTTCTCTTGGAGCTGCTCTTTCCAGGGTTGCAGGAGGTGAATGAAGGAAGGAAGGGCAGGAGCAGTGAGGGTCCTGCAGAGCTCTACCTCAGAACCCATCCCCTCTGGGCAAGCATGGAACAGAGGAGGAGAGAAGCTGAGGTGAGCACAAACACCCCCTGGGCGAGAAGATCGGAAACGGGTGAGCAAATATGAGGAGCCTGTTAGAGTGCAATTTCTCCTCAAGGACATGTGAGCTTTCCCTGGTGGATACGGAAGTTCCTTAAGAAGAGATGGCTCAGCAGTGAAGAGTGCTTGCTGCACTTGGAGACTCTCTTCCCAGAATCCGAGTCAGGTATCCACTGCTGCCTCTAACTCTTGCTCCAGGAGAACTTTGAGGCCTCTGGGCACCTGTGTGCCGCATGCAGTCTGTGTGCATGAGAGAGAGAGAGAGAGAGAGAGAGAGAGAGAGAAGAGATTGCAGAGAACAAACAACAGAATGTGGACCCTAAAACTACTGAACTGATTAGTCTTAACAGACTCTCCATCTTGATCTCAAAATAATTTTCCCTTCAGCTGTCCATTTTTTGCTCTGTAGCTACAGCTTCTAGGATCCTAGGCGTCCTGCCAGTAAGTCGGAGAATTGAATTCTTACCATTAATTAAAAGAGAAGAGCATTCAAGTACATTAAAAACAAAACAGCATGCTCTTTTGAATGCTGGCGCTTAAGGAAAAGCAAGTCTAATTAGAGGAGGATGACAGATTCTTAACCGGGACTTGTGGCCACTTTCAAGCCGAAAGCTGGTGGCAGGACGCACCTTTGAACCCTCCCTTTCCTTGTTTCCGTGCAAGCTCAGGGACCTTCTCTGCCAATGCCCCTCCCCACACACTTAGCCTAGTTCACAGATGAAACAAAGATGTTTTAAGAAATGGAACCAAAAGGAGACAGGTTTCTGAGATGAGGGAGTGGGATGAGGAGGAAGCACCCCCTCCTCTTTTGGAGACTCTCCTACTGCTCAAATGTTCAAAAGAAGTGAGTCCTTGAGCTTGATTCTGTCGTCAGCCTTCACGGGCAACATGGCATTCTAGAAGCCAAAACAGTACTGCAACTTGATTTTAAAGCAAAAGCTAAGGGATTTGGAGAGTAGAACCTTTAGTGGGTAAGCTACTTTCATCATCGTCATTATTATTACTATTGTTGTTGTTGTTATTATTATTATTTTCATGACAGGGATTTTCTGTGTAGCCCTGGCTGTTCTGGACTTTGTAGACCAGGCTGACCTCGAATTCACAGAAATCTGCCTGCCTCTCTCTCCCCAGTGCTGGGAATACAGGCGTGCACACCACGTCTAGCTTCATAGTCATTATTAATATTTGTTTTTAATGAACATTTACTATATGCAAGACATGGCCTTTATTGAGTATAAGGAAAACCTCACTTTGGCATCTGCACTTGCATTCCCACTGCTCCTTAGGAGCATGAGCTTGGACACTCAAAGGAGCCCTGTTCCTGTTGTTCTCGCACTGTCGTGCGATGGAGCCTGTTTGGAAGCCTATTCTTTGTCTAACTTGTGGCTTCTTCGACCATTAAATGATCTGTTCAGTCTGCATGGTTTTACAAATCTGAGAAAAATCAAAGTAAGAAATAGTTGCAGAAAAGAACAAGCCACTACGTGCAAAACAAGTATGTTTTAATAGGGTGTCAGTTTGTGATTTTCAGTCCTATTGAAATGTTATTTTTGCTTCTCACTCCCAGCTCCCTAGGGGGTGAACCAGGCTAAATATCACCTCCCTATGCCTGAGAACAAGCCTGGGAATGTTTTTCTCTTAAAGACAACTGAAAGAGCAGTCAGCTTTTGTTGTCTTTCTTACAATGTGATTCAGTGGGAAAAGCAAATGAAAGGATCTATGATTGCAAAAACAAATACACACAGAGGTACAAAAGCGTGACATACAAAATAGTGCACTGTGAATGTTTCACCAATTTTCATTTTACTAAGGAAGAAAATCACAGGAATTGTTTCTGTCTAAAGTACTCTACTTGAAAAGGCAATTCAGTCTCCTAGCAACCAACACTTCTCCAGATGAGAAAGCTGTTTGGAGAAAGGGAGAAATGCCAATTACACAAAGAATAGAGCAGAATTCCCCTGGGCCTGGAAGGCCATCAGGAGAGGTGTCCTAGCCCAGTTCTATTCTCCAGGCGCTGGCCTCCTGGGACCTAGAAGGCTCCAAACAGGGTCAGCAGCCAGGTCAACGGAGGAGACTATCTCTGCCCCTGACAGTGCCTGGCATCTCTCTTCTCATTCCCTTGGAAACTTGCCCTTTCTAAAACCCCAACATTATCATAAGTAAAGCTTAGAAATCCCTCGGACCCAGGCTGCCCTAACTGGTTTTCAGGAAAAACAAAATGACAACAAAATCTCACAACATCCTTTTCTCTTTTCTGCTCATATGTGCTGACATCACCAAAATGTGTGGATTACTTTTTTTTTCCACAACAATCAAACCTGTGTAGACACCGTGAGGGGGTTACAGCCCAGTCCTGCCCCATATCTCACAGGTTAGGTGCCCAGTCCCTCAGACCACCTCCAACTTCAGGTGCTAACCGAGAATAGAAGGTGCCAGCTTAGCCAGAGACTCTGCCTGATGTGGCTGCCCAGAGGAGGCTTCCAGGCTTGCTCCTCCCTCCCTCAGGAGCATCAGGCAGAACTCTGGGAAATGCTGACCACGTCTTCAGCTTATTACAATAGGCGACAACTCCAGGTTGCCGTGTCTGAGAAAAGGGTGGAAAGGTACGAGAGGCTTCTGACCTCAGCAGGCTCATCATGTGTCCCCCAATCTTTACAGCTCACTAGCCTGGAAGCCTCTGAATTACGGCTTTTAGGACCTTTCTGAAGGTTTCCTGACCTGCATCAAAGTCAACCTCAGGCTCAGGTATGGCTTTGCTTCCTGAGGAAGCACAGGGGATGGAGCCCGGAGTATCAAGACTCAAGGCCAGTGACTGGTTTCCCTGGCAACAAGCATCCATCTTTAGGCTATCCAGAAGCAACAGGGGAGTCAGCTCATTAGCATACACATCACTTCATCAGTCCCAAGGGCTTTAGGAGTTGAATGGCTGGAGAGCAGAAGAAGAAAGCTAGCACACAAAACAAAACGAAACAAAACAAAACAAAACGCCTTCTATCATACTGCCACATAAGACCAAAATTAAAATAAAACAGAATTAACAGTCAGTCCTGTAGTGCCACCCTCTGAGTGCTCCCTAGCTGCGTCTCTGAGCCGAGGTCTATTCTGTGGCACTGTCCAGAGCAGCAGTGAGGAGGGGGCAAAGCCAGCTGGAATGATGAACACTGTTGTGCTCAGAAAACGAGACCCCATAGTTCTGCCCAAGGGAAACACTTGAAATTAGGACTAAGATTGAGTTTCCCCATAGTTCCAGTGTAGATTTAAAACAGTTCCCTTCCATGTGGCTACAAGATATAACAAACGGACCCTGACAGAGCAAAGCCAGATGCACTGACCTAGCAGAGGGCCCAAAGGTGCAGGTCTGCAATCTTGCTTTTATAACTTAATCTGAAACTCAGCAATCCAGAGCAAAGAGATGAAAGCAAGGGCCACTTTCCTGTAATCGGTTAGCAATGGTAACATTCACAAGACCAAGGTAACAACTTCTTTTACACAAACCAACTGAGTTCTCGAGCCTTGTTTCAGCCCATCAGAAGTATGAACAGTATCAATAATACAAAACTGTTTGCTAGCCAACAAAGCTCTGATTTATAGAGCAGACCAGAATTTAAACTCACACAAGTAGATGGGGGGGGGTGTTCTTCACTCATACACACCTAGATGCTCTTTTTACTGTGTGGGAGGCCTGGGAAGTCTGTTTTCTGCTGTGGCTCATGTTATAATCAGGCATGCTGTAGGGTGCACTATGACGTTATCTTTCCCTGGTTCTTACAGACCTCCTGTGCTTTGGGGTGGTAGTTTGGATGAAAATGTCCCCCACACTCTCCAGCATTTGAACGGCGACCCCAGTTGGGGGCACTGTTTGGGGAGGTTTAGGAGGTACAGTTTTGCTGGAGGGAGTGTGCCACAAGGGGCAGGCTTTGAGATTAAAGCCTCACACTGCTTCCACATCTTCGGCTCTGCTTTGTGCTTTGTGGTTTAAGATGTCGCTCTTAGCTTCCTGTCCTCGCTCATGGCTGGGCTGCAGCTGTGCCTCTCCATCTTGGTGGGCTCTCATGGCTCCTTAATGTAAACCAAAGTGAACCCTTTCTTCTCTAAGTTGCTTTTGGTCATGATGTTTTATCCCAGAAACTGAAAAACAGGGTTCAATACTCTTGTTTCTGAGATTAAGGTGATATGATGGGGATAGAGTAGGTCAAGATGCACCTTCTGAAGGTGGTGGTGTCTTTCCTCCTCGAGCCTTCTCTCCCATGTGTTGATAGACATTGTGTTTGCACTGATGACCACCATGATCTGTCTAATAACTCCCCCCAACCATAGCTGAATGTTGTGTATCCATGATCTTTCCCCAAACCCAGTGACTGTTCCCTGATCCTATGGAAACACAACTCTCCATCCACTTTAACAAAGCTAGACTCCTGAAAATGCATACTTACTGGCTAGTTTATTCTATCACAGATTTATGAACGGTAATTCATCCCTTTGATGATGTCTTTGTTCTAGGCCTTCCTACCCATTTTCTTCATAGACTTGTTGGAGAGAGAGCCTGAAGCAACTTAAACTACCTAAATCCCTGGGAATACAGAAATACATCTATTTTCAGGTCAAACTAGATGATGATGATGACAATTACAGCAATGACTGCCAGGTGCTGAGATTTTAGAATTTGCCTGGCATGGCTCTAGGGTATTACTTGTTTCGCATGAGCTCAGGGGGCTTTGGAGAAGCAGCCATTGTTTCCCTCTGACTGATGAGAAGGTCTAGTCTTGGTAGAGAGGTGATTGGGATGGCTCAGCTGGGAACTTGGGGAGATGAGATGTGCCTTCTGAGATTTGACTCTAGAGCCCTCGATTAGACTCCCACACTCCTTCCTTCTTGGGCATGCGGAACACCTCCAAACTACAGAAAAACAAACAAACAAAATCATGAAGGCATCTTCACCACATGGTGTTCACTATGAACATTTTCACAGTTTTCAAAGAAAAATAATGATGACTGCAAAACTATACCAGAGCATTTAAGTGGAAAAGCATCCACAGCTTACTTTCAAAAGTTAAATTGCAAAAATGTGTGGGAGCAGAAGTGATAAAACTACCTGATCCAGGAAGCCATGATGGCCAAGAGGCATATTGAGTTATGTACAGCTTTACCTGAACCACAAGATTTTGAGGTTGTGAACAAATCACTGATAAAAAGCAAACAAACAAACAAAACAAACAAACAAACAAAAAACCCACAAACAAAACAAAACAAAAAACATGGAGGAGTTTATTTTGGCTCATTGTGTAAGGGGACACAGTTTATCACGGAGAGAAGGCCTATGAAAAGGCTTCAACAGCTGGTTACATTGGCTCTGTGTCGGGGTGGGGCGGCTGTGTTTTACTTGTTCTCTCCTTTTCCTTCCTTTCTACTGGGCACTTGGTCAGGGACCCCAGCCCATTAGAGGGTCTGCTCACATTCCCAGTAGATCTTCTCTCCAAGTTAAACCTTCTGAAAACGCCCAAATAGTCACATCTGTAGGTATGTTTCCAGGGTGATTTTAAACCCAGGCAAGCTCACAGTGAAGATTAGCCATTGTTGATGCTAACTTCATTAGAGAAGGCATAGACCACAAGTTTTATGTATTCCTACCATATCAAGCTCACACATTCGTACATTTCTTTTCAGGAGCTTGCTGGCTCTTGAAATGCTACCCAGTCGTTCCACTTATGGTCACAGATGCAGATTCATAAATAAAATGCATTAGATCCTTACAATTCACTGACAGAACTTTTAGAATGTGAGCCATGTAGCACCGTATGATTTTCTCAAGGACAGTTTTGAATCCTGCTTACTAGGCACCACACTGGGACATAAGTCAGTGTGCCTTTATACCACACCAAGTCCCATTTCCAAGCTGTGCTTTTTGATTATGAAAGTGGACTCCTCTTCAGCTTGTGGGTAAAAGCATAAACTATCAAGGCAGCCGTAAATTAGACTGTTCATAAGAGTCTTGGTTTGTGCCAGCAGGCACAAAACAATCACCCATTTTAGCTAAGTGAGACTTAATCCAGAATATATGGATAGATGGGATGACTAAGAATGACCACAGAAAGAGCAGCAAAGTGGCCCCAGGAACAACCAGGCACATTAAAATGAAAAGAAGACAGCCTAGAAAACTCAACCTGGGATGGCTTGTGCGGCAAGAAACAGTTTCATGTACCCAAGCAGGCCCAAAGCACATCACAATAACATACAGACTCTCAGAGGCTAAGGATCAGCCTATCTTCTGTAAAAGCAAGGTGCAGGGCTGAGAGACGCCCCCGTCAGCAAAGAACTTCTTTCAGAAGCATGAGGACCTGACATGCATTTCCAGACATACTTAAGAATGTCAGGCATGGTACGTGCTTGTAAACTTATCACCGGGAAGCCATAGACAGGAGGGCTCCTTATTTGGCTGTCCAGGCAGTCTAGCCTAATGGCTGAGTTGCAAGGCAACGGGAGACCCAGTCACAAAATTATGTAAATGGTATTCTTGAAGACTACACCCTAGGTTGTCACCTGCTCTCCACAGACCACAGGCCTGTACACACACATGCAAGCACCCTCACAATCACCCGCACACTCCATTTAAAAAGAGAAAGCAAGGTGAACATGGAAACATATGGGTTAAGGCCTTAGCTCAGTGGTAGAATAGCGGGGTAAAAAGCGCAAGGCCCTGCGGGTGCTCTCCTGTTCCTAAACAAATCAAACAAACTGCAGTCACAATACAAGGCTCGTGAAGTAGAACCAGGAATGCACTAACATGCAAAGAAGTGGAATGTCGCTCAGGCAGCTGAGTCAGGGGAAAGGTGAGAGAAAGTAGAGCCTGGTTTCCCTCTGGCATTTTCAAGTCTTGCGGACACAGTTCTCACCACAGCCAAAGCAGCTGCTTTTGTCCTGAAATGGAAAGAAAAACCTGAGAGGTCTACTGGACCAAACTGTACTGTCAACTAATCGTTTCCATGATGAATCCACTTAGACTTATCTTTCAATATTGATTTATTTATGAAGCATGAACTGGTAATTAGCTATTGACTCTGTGAAAAGGATTCTTTGGAAAGCATATATTGCATGATGTCACAGGATGCACATGAGCTGCAAAATGGCTGGTGACCTCCCAAAGCAGCTTGGTCCAGAGCTCTCCCTAAACAACTCCAGTGGTCACGGTGTTACTTAGAAACAGCCAGTCCTCCATCAAGGAGAAACAATGCTTAGACCTGCTTTCAGACAGGCTTATATACATTTGAAATAATAGCTAAGATGCAGAGTCAAATAAAATCCGGAAGTCAAAGTAGCTTTTTCTTTTCGAGGTAGCTCTAAAAGGGGGGATTTACGAGTTTGACATTTGCTTTGTGGTAGTCCTCTTTGGGGATGGGGCTCATGCTGTTGTTGGTGTGCCGCTAGACAGGTCACATCACCTATGTGTGCCTAGATGTTTATTTCCAAACCTACCTGAAAAATACAGTTAGGCACAACACTGCAAGACTTTGGTAAAGACAGATGGCTTTCAGGACAGCCTGCCATCAATCACATCCCCTCGGGACACTGGGAGCCATCTCAGCTCCGGTGATTACACTCTGTGACATCTCAACAACGACTAAGTTGCCTACAGATTTCTCTCAGCATGTCCCTGCTGGTGGGTGACACCTGTTTTCAATTGGTGTTATTTCTTGACTACTCAGGACTCTAAAGCTGGGTGTGTGTGAGCACACACCTCCAGCCCCAACACTCTAGAGGTGGAGGCAGTAAGACTGTGAGTCCAAGGCTACCTGCTCTCCCAATGATGTGCAGTGGCAGTGAGCTGCAGCCCTCCGTC
Source organism: Meriones unguiculatus (assembly GCF_030254825.1). Lineage (NCBI taxonomy): Eukaryota > Metazoa > Chordata > Mammalia > Rodentia > Muridae > Meriones > Meriones unguiculatus. The sequence goes on from NC_083350.1 coordinate 186,838,494, forward strand.
ACAGACATGATCATAAGGAGGAAGGTCCAAGCCCTGCAGTGTGTTGTCTCGTCCACCATGATGGGCATAAGTATTCAATAAATCTCATGAGATATTAAATACTGTATTATAAAACGGGCTTTGAACTCACCGATTTTGCCCGATTGTGTATGTGTACTGTAACATTTTCAGCTCGTTTATGCCAGCCCAGGTTAAGCTATGCTCAGGAAGTTGAGTATTAATGAACTTTTGATTTATTACATTTCAAAAGTTTCTATAAATTTGCTTTATTTTATGTGAGCAAAAAATCTTTATGCTGTCAGATGAAAAAATCATTTCTATATTACAATCACCTATAAGCTGATATTTGTGAAAAATCATTATCCTTGAAGGCATGGAAACTATGAATGCAGAGATTAAAATTTGATGCTCCTCTTCACACGTAGGAGCAGAAGCAGGGATAATACCCCTGACAATTGCTCTGTCTTAAGCAGGACGCTGGCAGCACCTGCTAAAACCATCTGACCTTCGCTCCTCAGGCCGTTTCACCTTCTCAGCTCCCTGGCTACGGCGCCCTTTGCACCAGCACGCCTACGTGCAGGGAATGAATGCATCCGCTCTGCTCTTTACAGATGGTCTAGAGACGACAACTCAAGCTGAGCCTCCAGAGTCCACTGGGTCCACCCCAGAAAAGCCTGGGTCACAGGCTCCATCCCCGAGGTCATGTCCACAAAGCCTACGCTCCAGGAAGAATATTCCAGGTTCACTCAGTTCCTGAGGGCGGAAGCCACCACATCCTGGGTGGTGGGGGCAGTGTGCCTTTAAGCAGCCTGTCTAGGGAACACCATGCCCTGTTTGTCCTGCTCTTCGTGAGTCCCGACACCCTGGCAGTCCATGTTAAGTCAGCCGTCAAGGGGCTGGCTCCCAGGGCTCCTTGGGCTGCATTGCCAGCTACTGTATTTGCATCTTGGTGACGCTGACGAATCTGACTCCATTGTGAGCTGAGGAGGAAGTCATTTCGGGATGCGTTTGACATCTCATGTCCAGCGACTGCTCTCGGGAACACTGTTTCTTCCTTCAGCTTTAAACGTGTCCCCAAGCTCACAGACCGCGTTTTTATCATTCTTCCAGCAAGTAGTGCAGGGGATCTCTGTGGACCATGTCTCTGTTTGCATGCGTCAACAGCAGGCACCTCTTAGACTCTCCTAGGGGGGATGGCACACAGGGATCTTTAAAATACCAGACCAAGGGCTTTTCTGGACCACTGGGAGACCTGCATCTGGTCAGGGCATTAATAAATGACCGCTTGGATATTAATCAATAGTCTTGTTGAGAAAGATCAGTGAATTTCTACAACACAGGGAACTAGAAAGTTCCACAACTTCTTAAAATTAAGATCTGGGCAAAGGGAATAGTGAGAAACTCCATTTTTCAGCGTCTGTCTTTAAAAGAGGGTGGCTTTCCCCCCTCCGGCCACCAGATGGCAGTGGTCCAAGCATAGCTACACAGCGACTCAGAAGGAACTGGGCGGAATTTCTGCAGATCATCCACAGTGTATGCTGTATGCTGCGAAGGAGCCTCAAGCCTGTGAGTGGGAGCCACGTGGGTTAACAGGCTGCCCACCTTTCCCAGTACATCTGGAGGGGGAGCTGTGCCAGGGCCCAGGATATGCTGAAGAGCTTATAGTCCAGTGACCTTTCTTTGAACCGTCTAAAGATGAAGCTGTTGAAGCTCCTGGGAGGAAATAAGGCAGACGTGAAAAGCTGGGAAAGTATTATGTGAGAAAGCTGGGGTCATGTGGTGAAGAGCACTGCACACTAGCCTTGCTTTTGATGCTCAGTCAAAATAAATGAGGAGGAGGTGGTGATGAGGATAACGGTACCTGGGTGATGATGAGGGTAACAGGACTGTGCCTGGTGATGATGAGGGTAACAGGACTGTGCCTGGTGACGATGAGGGTAACAGGACTGTGCCTGGTGATGACGAGGGTAACAGGACTGTGCCTGGTGATGATGAGGGTAACAGGACTGTGCCTGGTGATGACGAGGGTAATGGTATCTGAGTGGTGATGATGACGGTAATGGTATCTGGGTGGTGATGATGAGGGTAATGGTATCTGGGTGGTGATGACAAGGGTAATGGTACCTGGGGGATGATGAGAGTAAAGCAACTGTACCTGGGTGGTGATGAGGATTATGGAACTGTACCTGGGTGGTGATGAGAACTGCAGAATGGTACCTGCTGGTGATGAGAATAACGGTACCTGGGTAGTGATAAGGATAACGGTACCTGGGAGTGGTGAGGATAACTGTACCTGGGATGATGAGGATAACAACGGTACCTGGTGGTGATGAGGGTAACAACGGTACCTGGTGGTGATGAGGGTAATGGAACTGTACCTGATGGTGATGAGGGTAATGGAACTGTACCTGGTGGTGATGAGGGTAATGGAACTGTACCTGGTGGTGATGAGGGTAATGGAACTGTACCTGATGGTGATGAGGATAGCAGTACCTGGGGGGGTGATGAGGATGACAATAACCACTTTAGTGTTTTATAGGCTGATACTGTAAAGAAGGAGCATGTTCGGCACAGAGGCGGGCTGGTTTAGGTCTCAGGACATCAATCCAATGGCCTCGGCACACATGAAGAATAAAAAATGGTAGCGGAGTGGAGGAGAAGGTTGCATTGTTTTTAAAAGTAGTCAATACAGAGCTCACTGATTTTGAGTTTAGGAAAGGAGGGGAAAGAAGAGGAGGAAGAAGAAGCTGACTAGAAGAATGGTCATAATATTCTAACTCAGTGAATCCTATCGGATAAATAGCTCATGTTTGTGGTGAGGCAGTGATTTGGGGGCCTGGGGTGAGACATCTGTTAGATTCCACTATCATTCAGAGAAAGGAAAGTGAGTGCATGATCTAAAATCGGATTTGGCTGTTAGGATGGTCTAGAGAGAACTACAGATGGAAGTGGCCAGAGGCAGGTGCACGCCGACAGCGAGGACGGCTTCTCCCCTCCAACGACGGCACCAGAAGGATTTGGAGGCGGGATAGTCACTCTTGTCTAATACAGAAGAGCAGCCCGCACAGCACAGAGCAGATCACGCCCCTTCATATGCTGGGAGCTCAGTGAGCCTAACAGAAACCCAGCGCGGGGGGGACAGAGTGTTTGCTGAAGACAATGGTGCTCTGGGGAGGAGGCTCCCAGAAGTCAAGGGAAGGGATTTATTGACCAAAGGGTGTATTCAGTACTGGTTCCAGGTAGGTTCAGAGGTGCTGCGAAGTCATGTTCGTCCACATATTTATCAACACTGCTGGGGCACTAGGGAGAAAGAAGTGACTAGAATTAACCAGGATCTGACATGGAAAAACAATGGTGTGTGCACCAGGGACTGAAGATGTAAAGATTGGTTGCTAAGAGATGGTCAGAGCCCTAGTGAGATGGGATCTGAATGGAAATGAAGCCTTTCCCCCACTCCTTATCACTCTATTTATCTCACAACACAGTCGCTGTTCTCCCAGCTGCCTCCTGACTAGACTGTGCCTCCTTCTGGCTAGGGACCCTCCCCTACCGGAATAGTCTATGGAGTCCCAACATAAGTAGCTAAAGGATCTGTTTTTGTTTTTGTTTTTGTTTTCTGAAGTATCAAATGAACAAAGAATGTGTTTACACTCCCCCAGCTATCCCACGGTCTGGTTGTGCTGGGGACATAGTTGGATCCCCACAGACCAGGCAACTCTGCACAAAGGAAGAGGGGTGCTGCCTGTGTTTAACTGTTATGTCTTTCTGTCAACTTCAAAGCCCAAGGCTAAACATAAACCTTTCTAAAATTAACTAAAATGTAGTCTCTAGGACCTCATGGTCCAAATCAAAACCCTGGAATGTTCCAGAACTGCAGTCCAAATCAGCAGCTGAAGCTCACTCTGAGAACACATTCTTAATAGTTCTGCTGGTCATAATTTTTCTCAGCTTCATAAATCAATGTCCTGTTTCCCTTCAGGGCTACTAACTCTAAATCTGAATACTAATTTTCCCCTTAGAACTCCATCTTTGGAATTCTGGATGTGTTTCAGTTATGAGGAATATTTGACGGAACCAGTCCTTGTTCTGGTTCTGGGGAGGGTGGGCAGGTGCATTTTCCCTGCCTCTTCAGCTGGCGCTCATCTGTTCTACTTCTGGCTCCACACAAACATTCGCTGCTGGGGAAGAAGTCTTAGTATCCCCCACCACGTCCTTACATCCCCTCATACTTTCTAACATCCTTCTTCTGGTGCCCAGAACATACTCCCTTCAAATAAAACAAAATTTCTGACAGAACTAGATAGGTTTAAAAACCAAGTTACAAAGGCCCTTTGTTATATAAGGGCCTCCAGAAGAGTGTGAAGTCTGCACACCACTTTGATACATGAAGCCTTGATCTGTGCTGCCATCTTAACTCTACCTGGACGCTATTTCTACCATACAACTCCCCATCCCTCCCCCTCTTTTTTTTTTCCAAACCAAAATGTCAGGAGATACTCATTTATATTATAGTTTATACACTTGTTATATTTTAGTGGCAAGAACAAAGTCATTTCGATTTATGGCAATTTAAAATAATTGCTCTTCTCAAAGAGGAAGGGAAATTAGCCTGCCTGGTGGATCAGCACGCTTAGAGCTATGTCTCCATATGTCAGCTGGCTGCTCCCTGCACCACCTGCCTGAGTCCTCATCAGGGACACAGAGCGTTGAGATCTCTGCAGCAAGCTATAGATCTTGGCTGAGTTAACTACTCTGCTTTGGCTTGGTAATGAGGAGAGTGTCTCTGGAAAACGGGCAATTGGAAGCTGTCACCTCTCAGGGCCTCATGAGTGATTGCTATTGTTTTGCATCTCTGTAGGGCAAGCGCCATTCATTAGTGACTCGTCAGCCCTGGGAGTTCACTGTCCATCCTGGGAGTTCACTGTCCATCCTGGAAGTTCGCTGGCCATCCTGGGAGTTCACTGTCCATCCTGGGAGTTCACTGGCCATCCTGTCTACAGGCAGGGCTGGGGGGAATGCGCTGTGCTGCGGAACTATGGAAAGCTGTGCCACCGCAGTTTCCCGTCATTCTCAGCAGGCTGGCTTCACCTGCCTCCAGAAAACGTAAGCACAGGGGCAGGACAGTGCTTTTCAAGGTGGCGTTGGCCGGGGCATAAACACGTTCTGGCGCTGACTCAGAATGCTTGCATTTGAGAATATTTGGTGTTCCCAAATTCTGGATGTGAAAACTCAGACACCAATCCCAAGTGAGTGGCAACACTGTTGGTAATTGCTGATTTTGATTAGAAAGACATGTCTGGAGCTCAGAGCTAATAACTGAGGGGCAAGAAAGATCAGGATGCTCTTAGAACCGGTTTTATTAAACGGACTTGTCAGGGGGAAGGTTCCAAGCTGTTAGTTATTGCTGCATTTTACAAAACAAAATCCAAACCAACCAAACAAACAAAAACCAACCCACAATAAAACTTGGGAGAAAATAATTTTCCTCCTGAGAAAATCTTATAAAACCACAGCGTTGGAAAAGACCTTACAGATATTCAGCTCCAAACTATCATTTCATTTGAAGTTACAGAGCCTTAATGAATACGCTCTTACTGCTAAAATAAGAAGAACATGCCGTCTCTGCGCTGCAGCAGCTCCAGGAGCACACCAGCTCCATGGCATGAACACTTTGGGGGTGTGTGTAAGCATCTTCAAAAGCACAAGGGCCGTGGAAAGTACTGGAGTTGGAGCCCAGCAGTTAAACGCTCGCCTGGCACGTCTGAAGCCATCAGAGCCTGGCAACATACAACACAACACAACACACAACCTGGCAAAGAATTACAGTAAAACAGAGGAACTTTCAGAATTATATAGTGGTGTGCATGGTGTATGTGTGTTTGTGTGTATGTGTGGTGTGTGTGTATGTGTGGTGTGTGTGTATGTGTGTGGTATGTGTGTGTATGGTGTGTGTTTGGTATGTGTGTATGTGTCTGTGTATGGTGTGTGTTTATAGTGTATATGTGTGTGTTGTATGTTTGGTGTGTGTATATGGGGTGCGTGTAGTTTGTGGTGATGTGTACTGTGTGTGTATAGTATGTGTTTATGGTGTATACGTGTGTTCGGTGTGTGTCTGTGTGTGGTGTGTGTTTATTATAATATGTATCTTCCAATGGCTCAAAACTTAGAAACCACAGCTACACTTCTATTTGAGTGTGAGATGGTGAAGATGAACAGATTGTCTGTGTGTGCGTTAACAAATTCCTCAACTCTTGGGCCAGTGAACTCTAGCAAGGAGACATCTTGGCCCGCTGTGTAACACTACATTTTGTTTCCACAGCCAGGATTTATTTCTCTCTGCACTATTGCCGGACCCCCTTCCCAGCTGTTGGGCCAAATACTTTGCTTTAAACGTCATCTTTGTTTTTTTGTTTTGTTTTTTCAAAGTTTACCTTTTTCTCTCCCACAAGTCAACAGTGACCAGCTCTCCACTGGACCTAAATTCACTTCCACTGTTTCAATACTTATGATTTTGTTTTATTTGCACCAGATTTCTTTTGCTCTTTAAACAAGGTGCTATTTTGTGTTGATATTTTTCTAGTAGGATTTCTACAAATATAAAACTTTGGATAATGCATTTAGATCAACTAACTTCATCTTGCTATTCTCTGAAATGGATCTGCCCAAATTTCCAGCTGGAATGGGTCCTTTGGGACACTGTTGGCCGGAAGGAAAGCCAGTGCTGGGATGAATTCCACTTCCTGTGCCATGAAAGCGCACAGGTTTGTGAGAGCGGCGTGCTGGGGCTGCAGCCACACGCAGGCTGTGCAGTGTGGGAGAGGAGGGACAGGCCGGGTCTCCTAAGGCTGCCCTGTGCTTCCGGTGAGTCAGACAGTGCAACCTAACTGTTCTGTAGAAGTCCAGGGGAAGCCTCCTAAAGGCAGGCAAAGCCCTGGCAGGCTGCAGTCTTTGGGAAGCTCTGTGGGAAATTCCAGATCCTCATTTTGCCAGCTTGCAGAGGCTGCTGGATCCCTGAGCTCACCGTCCCTTCATTCCAGCTTCTTTTTTTTTCTCTCTCTCTTCCATTTCCTTCTCTGATTTTGATTCTTCCACTTCCTTATGCCCCAGTGCCCTGTGTCATTCCCTTAACAGGGCCCCTGTATCTTTTCTTTGTATAAGGCCATACGTATGTATCACTGCATTCCAGGGATTAGGGCGTCCTGCCACCGGGAACCAGGGGGATGTGCCTAGAAGCCAGGGAAAGCGAGGCAATAGTCCACCCCATGGGGCTTTGCTACTGGTGACACTCTTGAAGAAGGGCTGAGTTACTAGAATCTTTCACTCAGGAGGGTTGGCATCTGTGGATGTTCTCTGAAGACACACACATCTCCCCTCCCCCCTTTCATTCTTGGGCTGCTCAACACACTCAGAAATGCACAATCAAATCTGCAGTGGTTCCTTCCCAGCATTCATCATTCTTGCCTTGGAAGGTCTTTTGGATTTGAGCCTTTAAAGACTCTCTTCTACACTACACTTCTGTAGCTGTTATTTTTAAGCTTCTCTGTTATACCTAGACAGGGCTTAAAAGGAAGAATGGTGAATTTAGACCACAGGTGGGACAGGGCAAACTGGGCTTGAGAATGCGCCGGAAAAGAGGCTGGAAATCCTTAGAGCTGATTAGGAAGATAAATCACACAGCAAAACCGTGGACGCTGCACTTACACATGAAGCAAAAGCTCGCGATGAAAGAGGGGACCTTCGTGCCTTTGCAGACACAGGAAGCTGTGTCTCAAGTTCCTGCGGATGCAGCCATGATTCTTGCCGTCTATCTCCTGGAGCTCAGCCTGATGGCTAAACCCCTCCAGCTCAAGGCGGTCACTGCGGCGCTCTCTGACCGTGGCACCCGGCCTTGCTGCAGTATTCTTCCAGTGTGACTTGCCAAAAGCCTCTGGTATTCCGCTCTCCCGCCCCCTTTCCTTGCCCTGGGACACTTACCGAGAATGAGGAGTTAGCATTCAGCAGAGGAGAGCTGAGGAGCACAGAGTCAGCTGTTGCCCCCGCAGCCATTTCTGTCTTCTGTGGGAGTCTCTGGGTAGAACCCTTCGGGTTCCAGAGCCCTCTGACTTGATATCTGTGGCTTCTCAAAGCACGGGTTCTTTCCTCAGAATTGTGTTGACTGCCATCTAAGATGATCATTTTCTCTTTTTAGACAGGCTCTTCCTGGAGCACAGGCTGCAGCCTCATTACCTAGCCGAGGATGGCCTCGAACCCTTCCTTGTCCTTCAGCCGCAACCTCCCAAGTGCGGAGGTTCCAAGCATTCGCACCAGCGTCATCTTAAAAGCATCTCCTAAGGATTAAGCACGGATACGCACTTGATTCCAGTGGCTTTCAACCGGTGGGTCACGACCCCTTTGGAGGTCACCCAAGACCATCCTGCACATCAGATAGTTACGTTATGATTCATAACATTAGCAAAATTACAGTTATGAAGTAGCATCAGATGCCATGGGTGGTGGTCACCGCAGCACGAGGAACGGCATTAAAGGGTCGCCCTCGGCGTCTGCTTTATTAAGGTAAGGAAACCTTTAACTTGTTTGAGCCATACCTAATTTTCAGATTTGTTTCAGGGCCAAGAGTGGCACTTTTAAATCATGGACTGTTAAACATTTTTGGAAAAAAAATTAGTAAAAATGTTATGTTTTACTAAAAAACAGCTTATATAAAAATAAACAAAAAATAAAAAGAGGGGACCATGGAGCATATAATTCTGATGGTATAGGTCTTCGTTCATGTACAGAAAGGACTGGTGAATCCTGCTGGGTACAGGGCAGTGTTGTCCTTACTGGAGGAAAATGAGACTGCAACACTGAGGCTTGCCTCTCTCTACATTAGATCTAAAGAGTCAGGGCAGAGACAGGCAGATCTGTGTGCTGTAGCCACACAGAATCAAGGCGCCCTTCCGGCAGAGCCACATGAGGAAAGGCAAACGGCGCTACTGACAGAAGTGGAAACCTGTTTCCCTTCTCGATGTCCGGACTGAAATGCTTCTCCTAGACAGACTCTGTCCCCATCTGTGTTTGCTAATCGAAAACTGTGCTTGGATCCAGCAGGATTTATTTACTTCTCAAAGAACTGTGCCTTATGCCTTGATCAAATAGGATTCATATGTGCGTGTCCTTCCAGGCAGACACACTGGGCAGGATGTGGCTCTTTCCCTAACTGCCTCCACTCAATGGGATCCAGGCATTTTCCAGCCGAACGGCTGTGGCTTGGGGAGAATCCAGGTGTTTTTCGCACTCAATATTTGTGGGATTGGCAGAGCCTGGCTATTTCCTTTGCTTTCTCTTGCCTAAAATCATTATAATGTACTCTATCTATCTATCTATCTATCTATCTATCATCAATCTATCTATTTGTCCGTCCTTCTGTCAGCCCGTCTGTCTGTCTCTCTCTCTATCTATGTATCCGTCTATGTATGTATGTATTTGTGTGTATATGTATATATTTCAACACACCTTTATTTGTCTTAAGAAATGGATCAACCACTGTATCTTTATGCAATAAACACCTGGGAAAATATGAGGACTAAATGCTATTGTCTTTTTCATTTGCTAGGGATGTCTTTTACTCAGTTTTACAGAAGTACACAGATATTCTAAAATTCCTTTGTGTTAAAGCAACTGCACCATCTTTCGACGTGGAATAATTGACCGCTCAGAAGGTGTGAATTTCCTGGAATGGAGAGTCAGGTGTCCCACCTGTTCCGACATCCACTTGTTAATAACCTGTTTGGCTTGGCTTTGATTGCTGCTTGAAGAAGTAAGTTAGCCTCATGAGGTTTGGCAATGCATAGACCCTGTTAGAAAATGGTGTGTGGTTTTGGTTTTCACATCTTACCCGACATATAGGAAAACTGGAAAGACTTCAGAGAACAGAAACAAAATGATTAAAGGGTTCGGGAAATAGGGAGGTGGATTATTACATCTAAAGAAAGGCTTGTGGGTAAAGAAAGACAAGGAGTGTGCCAACAATGGAGTTGGGGAAGCCAGCTCTCAGTGGCTAGATGACTGAGCATGTGTGCTTGCCTTGGTTGAGGGAATAGGGAGAAGGTGACCAGTCTAACCAATTATGGGGGAGGGGCAGAGAAAGTGGTAAGAGAGGAGGTGGCAGGAGAAAACCAGGCAGCCCTTTCTTTATCTAGGGATTCTTTCTCCCACACAGAACACAGCCTCCTCCAACAGGGATAACTTCAGTCCAGATGCTGCTTGGGTGTGGTGGGGTTACCTATGTTCATATGCATATGATGGATCGTATATTGAAAATGCTGTGAAATGAAAATCCCTCCCAGTTAGGCCTGGGCACCCCAAATGTGTTCATAACACCTAGGCTGTAGCTGGGTGAAATGATCGCTCACAAAATCTATTTAATAATAAAGTGTTTGCTGATTCATGATATTTATTCAATCGATGGAAATGTGTAAGTTCAAATTAGTGAAATAGTCTGAAAAGTTGACCATTATCAATAATTTATCAAATACATTTATCCTCCCAAGTGTGACAGTGAGCTCCATTGTAGAACAGGGGTTGTGCTGTTGTGATCCTATGGCTGCCTGTAAATCAGCAGCCCAGAAAAAACAAAATTCCAAACCGGAAGTGCAGTGTCACTCTGTTCTCTCATAAAGGGATCATAAACCAAAGCTTCACCGTCTGGGGCAGCTCTGTGTGTAGCTTCCACTAGATCTGGAAACACGCATCTGTTAATAATATGTCAGAGTTCCACCCAACACCAGAATGAAATGTTACAAAAATTTTAACCTTTTTGTTTTCTATATTCCCAGTGATTCATAAAAAGGAACATACGTTGATACGTGAAACACCCGTGCTGTGTAGAACTCATAGTATTCATTGAGTTGAAAAGTAGAAGAAATAAGCATGTGTAGAAGCAAACGAGAGAAAAAAAACTAACGTGTTTTTTGGATAGCTTGGAATGTAACGTGTGAAGGAGAGCTTAATTACCTATAAAATGTGCATTATGTCTGATAGGGTTCTAATTTTACTTGTCTCTCTAAAATTTTTTTATGTGTGCATGTGTTCATGTGTGTCCACACAGTGCATGTGGAGATGTGTGCCAGCATGTGTTCGGGCGGAAGCCAGGAGTCCACAATGAGTGTCTTCCCATCATCTTCTCTTTATATAGAAAGTTTTTAAATTAGAATAAAAATTTTAAAAATGTTAATTATTTATTCTTCAATAATTTTAGTTATGTATTCAATGTGTTTTTATAAAAACCAACTCCCAGTTCCCTTCCTTCAACTCCTTTGACATCCCCTCAAACATTTCCCTTTCAGCTTCACATATTCTTCTCTTTTTAACCACTGGTTGCTTAAAGCTTGGTGCTTCCAGTATGTGCCTTGGTGTAGAGCCATCCGCTGAAACATGTGAATTTCCCTGGGGTCACCCTGGGGAAAACGGGTTCTCTCTCCTCTAGAAGCTGTCAACTGCCAACAGCTCTTCAGCTGGGGGCAGAGCTCTGTGAGCTCATCTTCCGCCGTGTCAGGAGTTTAATTGGCTTGATCTTATGCAGGTCTTGTGCATGCGGTAGCCTCAGATGCTGTGAATCCGTGTGCAGTGTTCGCCATGTCTGGAAAACACCGTTTGGCAGCAATATTCTGAAACGTCTGGCTCTTACCCTCGTTCTGCCTCCTCTCTGCAGGGTCGCTGAGTCTCGCGGCAGGGGCAGGGAGAGTGGCCATCTTGTTTTGCGAGGCAGGGTCTCTCAGGGAATCGGAGCTAGCTCAGAGCTTGGCTGGAGTGACTGGCCAGCAGGCCCCAGAGTTCCTCTTGTCTCCCCGGTGCTACATTTCAGCATCACTGTGGCCCGTTTTTTTACAGAGCTGCTGAGGATCTGGACTCAGTTCTTCATGCATCTATGGAAAGTGCTTTGAAGCCTGAGCTGCCACTCAGCCCAGAACTGGTTTTAAGACTATAAAGTATAACTATATAACTATAAAGTAATTTCTACCATATTTTTTTTCTGTATTGGTTAGGATTCCCCAGAAGTTATTTCATCTATTTAAATATCTATTTCATATATCTAAATGTCTATCTATATGCCACCTATCAATTTTTCTGTTATCTACCTTCCCAAGTATTTATCTATCATTTATCTATCTACCTATCAAACACTTACCTCTCCATTATCCACCCATCCACCAACCAGCCAATGAGTCTCTCAAGGATCTATCTATGTCTCTCAAATACCGCTTGTTTGTTTTAAGGATCTGGCTGTCTTGACTGTGGAGCCTGGCAAGTTCAACATCTGAATGTTAGCATGGTAGGTTGGATGTGGAATGCTCCCCCAAATGTGATGGAGGCTTCTTCTCTCAGAGGGTGGATTTGGAGTTGGTAGAGTCCTTAGCAGGCTAGACTTAGGGGTGCAGGCCCTCCACCTCACCAAGGGTGTGGTCCTGAAGGAGGCTCTAACACTCAGACACTTCTTTCTTCTGCTTGTGGCCTGTGTCAAATCTCCCTCTGCCATAGACTCGCTCCATAAAGTACCACCTTACCCACAGCAACAGGAGCAGCTAACTGGTGATGGACCGAAACACCAAAATACATGAACTAAAATAAGCAGACTTCTTGAGATCAGGCGATTGTGGACGGCATTTTATTGTAGTGATAGAGAACTGAGCAGCATAGGCAGTTTAGCAGGCTGGGAACTCCGTGGGGATTTCCCTTTTTATTTGAAAGGCCTTAAAATGATTAACTGATGCCCTCATGCCATTATGGGGGATAGGCTTCTTGACCTCCATGACCCTATTATGAATGTTGATGACATACAAAATAACTTCACAACAGTTGGGTTGGGATGTGACCGAGTGACAGGGCGCTACAGCCTAATCAGCCTGACCTATACAACGAAACAATCTCAAGCTCCAAATAGTCGTTGGCTCATTTTTTTTTTCTCAGAAAGATTTGGCTGTTGGGAATGGTAGCTCCACTGCTGAGTGGGGTCCCTGATATAGTGATCCTCAGAGGTCTGCCTCTGGGGGCAGTGCTAGAAAGCCTCTAGTCTCACAAGTTCCCACGCGCCCGCCTTTGACTTCCATTTCTGAAGAGCTGATGTCCTTTGGTCACTTCCTGTGGCCGCTCTGTGTCCCCTGCTTTTTCACCATGATGCCGTCTATCCCAGCAACTCATTTTGCAGTTTGGCCAGCTTGTTTTCAAGCACATTATGTCACTGTACTGCTCGCCATGAGAATTCGGAAGACTGTGCACTCGAAGGAGACTGCAGAGAAAATACCCAGCCAAGGGCTCTGTAAGTGACCATGAACCGGAGGGTGGAACCATGCAGGTCGGGGAGTACTGCACTACTCACTGGCTATGTGACTTTGGTCACTTGCAGTGTCCTAGAATCTCGATTTCCTCACCTGCAAGACAGGGCTAACCATGCCAGTCCTTGTGCCGAAGGGTTAGCATGAGATGCTCCGAACATGTTCTGAGCATTGTTATAGTTATTCCATTTAATTATGACAGTGCAAAGAACTGTCCACAGTCGAGGAGGGAGTGATTTTCAAGATGGCCAGCCTGTCCTACTGATACATATAGTAAGTGGTGAGGGTGTCACCCCAGCCCCTCTAGTTGTGACAGCTTTTGCTCATGGCTGCGGGAATTTTACACTCAGGGAGGTTGAGAAGAGACAGCTGAGATTACAACTTACTCCTAGAAAGTTTCCCCACAAAACCAAGATCACATGTTCTCATCATGGAACGCTTCTTGTTTGTAATCCGCTCACACGGCTCTTTTAAAGTTCCTGACATCCGGGCCGTGCTTCCACGTAAGGGCACAGACACTTAGCAAAACTCCTTAGCTTGCTTTACTGTGGAGCGTGGGTGAGGGTTAGCCAGCTTCAAAGGCAGAGGGCTTGCCTCCTTCGAAGGCTCTGCCACTGGCCAGTCTCTTGCAGGGCATCAAAACACTCAGAGCACCGTGCTGAGACATGACCAGGAAACCTGGCATTGCGTGTGTGTGTGTTCCAGTCTTCACACCGGGACCAACCAGTGAGAAAGCAGGCATCCAAAGACCAGACTTTCCATTTGTTTCCAAAGTAAACTTCTGTTAACAAAATGTGTCAGTGCCACAGGCAGAGAAAGATCCTGCTTTTTCTTTTAGTCTCAAGGAAACATTGGACAACCATACAGTTCACAGCTAAATTGAAGAAGTTCAAAGTAGCAGGCCTAGGTGAGCAAAGCAAAGCAAAGCAGGGATTCACCACACTAAAGGACCTCAGGGCCAATTAATTTTTAGCTGTGGTTTCAAAGCTATTACCTGCCTATCAGTTTTTGTAGCCACTGGATACATGTAGCAAAGAGTGACCTACTATGCACTGGACACTCTCAGACACTCTCCTGGGCAGTGATGCTGCCACTCTGAGAAGAGGGTTTAGGTTGGAGTATTAGAACATACAGATCAACTAAATAAGCTGATCTCAGGCACTCAAAGGTACTCTGAATTAAATACAATGGGAGGATCTAGGTTTACCTGGAAGGGCCGCTAGAAGGAGGGCGGTCAGGGGAAAGAGCCTGTTCTGCAGGCAGAAGGAGATCTAGTCCAGGAAGCTTAACAACTCAAAGGTTCTGCCATGCCTAAGAGAGAACAGGGCAGGCAATTTAGGAAGGAGCCGGAAACAGTGCCAGGGTAATGAAGCTAGCCTGCAGGTTCTGAAAAGGGTTAAGATGGCTTGTGTTGGCTTTAGAAATTCAATCTGCATGCTTGATGGAGAGCAGCTAATAAAGGGGGCAGGTGGTGGTGGTGCTGGTGCTGGTGGTGATGTGATGGTGGAGGTGATGGTGGTGGTGGCAGTGGTGATGGTGGTGGTGCTGGTGGTGGTGGCAGTGGTGATGGTGGTGGTGGTGCTGGTGGTGGAGGTGCTGGTGGTGGTGCTGGTGGTGGTGCTGGTTGTGATGGTGATGGTGGTGGTGCTGGTGGTGGTGGTGGTAGTGGTGATGGTGGTGCTGGTTGTGATGGTGGTGGTGGAGGAGGTGGTGGTGCTGGTGGTGATGGTGGTGGTGCTGGTTGTGATGATGGTGGTGGTGGTGGAGGTGGTGATGGAGGTGGTGGTGCTGGTGGTGGAGGTGATGGTGGTGATGATGGTGGAGGAGGTAGTGGTGATGGTGGTGCTGGTGGTGCTGGTGGTGCTGGTGGTGATGGTGGTGCTGGTTGTGATGGTGGTGGTGGTGCTGGTGGTGCTGGTGCTGGCAGTGCTGGTGGTGCTGGTGTGTAAGACTCCTGGTGCCTGTGTACTAGGAAAGAAGACTCCAAAGTATCAGTCCCGATCTCCGAATCCGTAAGGGCACTTTATTGATAAAAGGAGGCTGAGTTTATTTCAGTAATATCTCTATTTACACACAACACATCTACTGCACAGAAAATAGTTTTATTATTATTTTGTCAGAGGTGCGGGGTGGCGTGGCTACTAACAAGCAAGGTATGCATAGAGCACAGACTATAAAAAGGCATTTCGCTGGGCTTGCAGGGTCAGTATGCTGGGCTTGCGGGGACAGTATGCTGGGCTTTGGGCGCGCTCTAGCACAGAACAGTATCTAGGAAATTAATTCGTCCTTCTGGCCGAAATGCAAAACTGCACAAACCTTTCACTACATATGGCCGGCCATTCTCAGGAGGGCAGACTCCTTCGGTGGAGCATAACTATTAGATGCCGTTTATCAGTTTATCGGTTTATGGAGAACAGGAGGGTGACCAGCGACTGGCGACTATGTAGGCTGAGTGCGACTGTCTTTGGGTTCAGCCCCAAGCTACTTTGGAAGAGCTTTCAGCAGCAGATTTTCGCAAAGTTCTTGTTTTAGGGATCCCGGAGGCAGAGCTTAGGTTCTGGGGCTTAAGCCGCAAGGTCTCTCTGCCCGTACGTATATCACCATCATAAAGTACGCTGGGAGGTATGATGGCGCTGCATGCCTAAAAAAGGTTCACTGTCGTCCTCCTCGCTGGCCGCGGGGAGTGACGGCGCGGAATAGCAGCGCGGCATAATAAAGCGTGCTTTGCACCATGTGTGCCACAGATTTTTCGGGGTTCCTGGAAGGCTCCTTCTTTTCTTTCACTCCCCCCACCCCCGCCCAATTCCGCCTTCCAGGCTTTGCAGTCAAACTGGCCCCAGCTGTGCACCGGCCTTTGACTCCATCTGTCCTTCCGCTGGGGATGAGGTTCTCTCGCCAAATAGAGAACACAAGTTTGGCTCCCTAAAGTGATCCTGACAGCCCCAACCTTCCTCGGAGTCACGGGCAGGCCCGCTGGAAAGGCTGTCCAGAGGACGGAGAGGGGGCGTGGGGGCAGGCTGCTGGCCTCGCCCCCAACCCCTGTGGACTCTGCACGCAAAGCCGGGCCGGGCCAGACCACCCTCCTCTTCCCCCGTCAGCACCACTGCCAGGGCTGCGTGTCCATCGGGTTGGCTCTTTTTCCCGGCCCCGTGCAGAACCGAGGCTCGCAGGTTGGAATTCGCCCCAGTGCGAGCCGCGTCACGCCCGGGGAAGGCTGAGTGGCAGGAGGTCGGGCCTGAGGGGCGACGCGCACCCACGGTCGGCGGAGAGGTGGGGCCGGGCCGGCGCCCCGAGCAGTCGCTGCCCGAGCGGCCCCTCCCACCGCTCCTCCCGCCCGCGCCCTCTCCCGGCCTCCCCGCCCTTCCTCCGCCCCCGCCCGGCCGGATCTCCTGCCTCCCTGTGTGCGCGCTTTAAATAATTTCCTCCTTTTTGGCAAAAGAAATAATGCACCTGACTTTACCAGAGGGAAACAACCAGCCGAGCAGAGCCAGAACAGATGTGAAAGGAACAGAAGGAGCGAGAGCGAGCGCTGGGACGCCCTTAAGGCCAGCCAGCGGCCGCCGAGGTGGCCGCGGCGGCAGAGGCGGCTCCGGGCGCCCGGGCGGCGGGAGCTGCGGCGAGGACCTGCGCGCCAGCTGCGGGTGTCCCCGCGGGAACTCCCGGGCCTTTTGACTTGTTTGCAAAACAAAGTCTTTTCCTCTCCGGCTCGGAGAGCGAGGAGCTCCGGGCTTGCTCCGTGATCCCGTCTCAGGCTGGCGGCCGCGCGGAGCTTCCCTGAAGAGCCGCGGGCGAGATGAGCGGCGCGGGGCGGAGGACGGGCGCAGCGCGCGCGGTGGCGGCGGCCCCGGGGGGGCGGCCCCGCGGCGCCCGGCTGGCCCTGCTGCGGGCGCTCGTGCACGCGTGGCTGTGGGCCGCCTCGGGCTCGTCCGCGCAGGTGTTCAACCTCAGCCTGGGGGTGGACGAGGGGCTGCCCGCCGGCACGCTGGTGGGCGACATCCGCGCGGGCCTGCCGGCCGCTCGGCAGCAGGCGGGGGGCGGCTTCTTCCTGTCGGAGGACTCGGAGGACTCCCCGCTGCTGGCCGACTTCCACGTGCACGCGGACACCGGCATCATCCGCACGGCCCGGCGGCTGGACCGCGAGCGGCGGGAGCGCTACAGCTTCGCGGCCGCCACGCTGCTGGGCGAGGTGGTGCAGGTGGAGATCCGCGTCCACGACGTCAACGACCACGCGCCCCGCTTTCCCCTCGCCTCCCTGCGGCTGGACGTGTCGGAGCTCAGCCCGCCCGGGACGGCCCTCCGCCTGCCCGGCGCCCACGACCCGGACGCGGGGCCGTTCGGCGTCCAGGGCTACACCCTGCTGCCCGCGCCCGACGCGCCGCAGGACCCCGCGGGCCCCTTCTTCCGGCTGCGCTATGGGCCGGCGCCGGAGCCGCTGGAGCTGGTGCTGCTGCGGCGCCTGGACCGCGAGGCGGCGGCCGCGCACGAGCTGAGCGTCGAGGCGTGGGACGGCGGCAGCCCGCGGCGCACCGGGCGGCTGCGCGTGCAGCTGCGGGTGCTGGACGAGAACGACAACCCGCCGGTGTTCGAGCGCGCCGAGTACCGCGCGGCGGTGCGCGAGGACGCGCGGCCGGGCGCCGAGGTGTGTCGCGTGCGTGCCACCGACCGCGACCTGGGGCCCAACGGCCTGGTGCGCTATAGCCTCCGGGAGCGGCCGGGGCCCGGCGAGCCGGGCTTCTTCTCGGTGGAGGAGCTGAGCGGCGTGGTGCGGGTGCAGAGGCCTCTGGACCGCGAGCAGCAGGCCTGGCACCAGCTGGTGGTCCAGGCCCGCGACGGGGGCGCCGAGCCGGAGGTGGCCACCGTGCGCGTGTCCATCGCCGTGCTGGACGTGAACGACAACCCGCCGGCCATCCACCTGCTCTTTCTCACTGAGGGAGGCGCGGCCCGGGTCTCCGAGGGCGCCCAGCCGGGGGACTACGTGGCTCGAGTCTCGGTGTCCGACGCGGATGGAGGCCCAGATGAGGAGGAGGCGGCGGCCGGGGTGCCGGGCACACGCCCTGGGCCGGGCAGCGTCGAGCTGTCCCTGGAGGGTGGGGACGGAGCCTTCGCGCTGCGGCCGGGCGGGCCCCCGGGAGTGTTCTTCCTCTGCGTCGCGGGCCCCTTGGACCGGGAAAGCCAAGATCTGTACCAGCTACGACTAGTGGCCACGGACGCGGGCGCCCCGCCACTGAGCACGGAGGAGGCCCTGCTGCTCTGGGTCTCGGACCTCAACGACCAGCCACCTGTCTTCAGCCAGGAGCATTACTGGGCGTCGGTGTCCGAGGCCGCGGTCCCAGGCACCTCGGTGGTTTGGGTCAGCGCTTTGGATGCGGACCAGGCTGGCACGGATCACGCCAGGCTGCGGTACACGCTGGTTCAGCTCCCGGATCCCCGCGACTCTCCGCCACCCACGGCAGAGCGCGCGCCCTCCTTCGGCATCGACCCCGAGACCGGTTTGATCAGCACCACCCGAGCTCTAGACCGCGAGGTCCAGGAGGCGGTGGAGCTGAGAGTGGTGGCGCAGGACCTCGGAGAGCCGCCGCTCGCCGCCACCTGCCTGGTGAGCATCGCTGTGGACGACGTGAACGACAACGAGCCGGTTTTCCGGAGGCAGGTGTATAACGCCACCCTTGCCGAGCACGCCCCGGTTGGGCACTGCTTCCTGCAGGTGAGTTTCGCAGGCCCCGGGCCCAGCTCAAGGCCTGGGATGCAGATGTCGAGTGGCTTGCTGCGTCCTGGCTCCAGAAGCAAAGGCACCTGTTGTCGTCGGCGCCCCTCCCCCATCCCGCCATCCCCCCCCTCCAAAGCTTTGTGTCGGGGCTTGGCTCTGTTATTTCTAAGGTCCTTCCACCATCTCAGGAGACTGTTTCTTGGAGTTTTCTTCAGAGTCCGGGTCCAGTTTCCTTCACACGGCACCGCCCCCAAATCTAACGGGGAGGTATCAGGTCCTAGGCAATGGCACACACTTTGGAGAACCTTAGGCGGTGTCTCGGGCCTCAGGGCCAGCCTTCACATTTTCAAACATTGAAAGTCTTTTGGCTGCCCACCGCCAAAGTCCCTCCCCCCCCCCCGCCTTTCCCACCTTCTGTGGGAGTTTATAAAGGTCATCAGGACCTCAAGGCGTTGCAGCTGTCACATTGCCGGCCGAGATCCCCCAGTGAGGACGTCAGCACTGAGGGGCGGAGCATCACCCATCCACCTTGGCTCTCCCAGGCCCTATGCTTGGCTGTTTGACTGTGTGTGTGTGTGTGTGTGTGTGTGTGTGTGTGTGTGTGTGTGATGGAGTTCCTGGATCTCTCTGTACTATCAGAGTGCCGTGTTCTGCCCTTCAGGTGGTTTTCTCACCTGATGTGAGATAAGCAAGTTTCCAAGCTTGCCTCAGTCACTCCAGGATAACTTGGGGGGATAGGAGGCTAAAGCTGCCTGACTGCTGGATCAGGCTTTAATTAACACTGAGCCTAGGGCCAGTTCAGGTCCCTGCTGGGGACTCTGCTTTGCGCTAGAACGCCCAGGCTTTAGCTTATAGAAAGTATGGCCCTGACAGCCGTTCGATAAGCGAAGGGCTTATGTAAAAATGGGTTTCATGGTTGCTTATGTCTTTTTAGCTTTGTAATCTTCACCCCTTCTCTAGCCCCCGGCTTCTGGAAATGGGGGGCATGGCTGTATGGGGTAGTATGACAGAATATCGGGCTATAAAAAAAAAGTGTGGCAAGAATTAAAGGTTTCTAAATCCCCAAGACCAAAATTAACTACCAATGAAACCTACACGGACTCAGAATGGTTCCTGGGAGCCCGCACCAGAGGTGCCTCACGCGGCCTCGCTACAGTCTTGACCTGAACACACAGTGTGGGCACTTGGTACTGCCCGCAGTTCTCAGCACCAGTGAACACTGCCAGGACGCCTGCGCTCACACTGAACTCTCATGTGAGTTGCAGTGTTTATTTTAAATTTTTATTATTTTTTACTAAAAATTTATATATTTAATACATGTCTATTAAATACATTTATCTTATATATGTATCTATAAGTACACACAGATAATTTTTGTTTAAAAAAGATTCAGGGTCTGTTGCAGCCACAGCTGGCTTTGAACTCACTATGTAGGCTTCCAGCTATGGGACTAAAGGCTTCTATTATGTGCACTTTCTGTTCTCATAAACATGCTTTAACTATAGAAAATAAATAACTTTGAACATTTCCCCACTCTCTCAACATACAGACAAAAAAAAAAAGCCCTGTGTATTCCATTGGATTATTTTGTGTAGGAATGTTTGATCTTAAAAACCACTGTCTGAATTGTTGACTTCCATAACAACGCTTCAATGAATTTTGACTTGGGGTTAGTAGAAAATTTACAGTAATTTCTGACATGGTCTTAAACATACACCTATCATTTTGTACTGCATATTTTTGTGAACCACGTTCTTAACATTAGTGACTACAAGATCAAAATGTGGACCAATTCTTAAAAACTGAAAGATACCCTGCATCCCGCAGTATCAAACTTTCAGCCCAAAGCTACTTCCCAGTGTAAAATTAAACAGGAGCACCCACTGTATTAGTGTGTAAATTTGGTTTTGTCTTTAATAAATGCAGCTGTTAGGCTGTATCTCCTGGTGAAGGAAAAAACCCTAAGTCCCAGGGCAGCCTTTAATCCATAAAAATAAAAAAACCAAGACCTTTTAAAATTTCAAAACTTAGGCCTTAGCTGGTCAGACTCTAAAACTACCTACATTAACCCGCCTACCATGCCTTATCCGGACACATGGCCAGCTAAACTCCCAGCATCCACAAACATGTCTGTTTTCCTCTGCATCTCCTAAAGAAAACAAAACACAACAAAACAAAACAAAAAAATATTTTCTCTCATCCCTTCCCAGAGTTCCTTTCTCCCAACTAGTGGTTTGGCTTCCACTTTCTGTCCTTCTGTTCAGCTGATTGGCAAATCAGCTCTTTATTGACAGCTGCTACATCCTCAGAAAATATTCCTTCATAATTCCCCCTTTTAGTCTAATAAAAGGCCTCCTCTACATATACATATGTATTATATAATACATCTGTGTATATATAAAGTAATACATCTGTATACATATATCTGTATATATAAAGTAAACTGCATACAGCAAGAACCACAAAACAATCAGGAAAACCATATATAAAAGTTACTTCATAGTGTTTTGTTCATTTTTATTTGGCAACCTTGAAGAAAACATCATCCCTATCTTGGTGGGTCTAAAATTCTGAACTTAAATCAATCGCTAGAATATCTCATCTCTATGTCTAGACCTAAAAACATCTTAATTCTTAGGCAACTAAGCTGAATTGTATGACTATAACTATTAGTCTTCAACTCCACCAGAGACTTAAGAAGGAACAAATGTTACCTAAATGTGCAGGAAGTGCAGGCATGCAGCTTCCAAAACTATAGAAAAGACAAGAGGTATTTGACTACCTGCACAGTCTGAAGTCCTGATTGGAAAAGTCTGTGATGTTGGATGATCTAGCCAGTTTTGAAATTGTCCTGGACAGATGCAGGTTTTTGAGGAAACAGTGTCATTAAGGCCCTTTGAAGTAGGATCACCTGGGCTACTTGTCCTTTTTTTTTGATTTCTGGTCCTCTTGCTCTGCAAAATATATAAACTTTCTAAAGTATTATACATTTTGTATAAAGTATGGGCTGTGCACTGGGCAGTTTGATTAAAGATGATTCTCTGTAAAATAATTTTCTATCTATGCCATTTAAAAGAATGGCATGGTAGGTCTTGAGCAACCTGTACCCAAAGATTTATTGGATATGCATACCTGAAGCCCTGGCTGGAGACATTTTCATATTTCAGTCAGTCTTAGAGCTGTTCCACGTGGAGGGATCAGCAAATTTGGTTACCTGTCCTATTTGGTCTTCTTGATATCTTCCCTTTTGTCTGCGGCCAAGATCTTTAGGAGGTCTCCCCCTGTCAAATCTGATTTTTATCAGTTTGGATGGAATTCACAGTTTTTTTTCTCCTGTAGAAACAAATGTATAACCCCTTCCCCAGTGTAACACACCTTTTAAAATTCATTGACATCAGTATAAAATGTAGGAGCTTCAGAAATTTGAGTCCTTTTTATTATTCAAGGGAGAATCCAACTAGTTCTTTTTATGTACTGAATTTGTTTGCTTTTTTGGCTATTTGTTGTTAATTCCCCCCCCCCAAAAAAAAACCCACAACACTACAAGCTCTTTGCCAATGTTGTCTTTCCATAATAATGCATAATAAGGCAATTAGTGAAACGTACCACAATCACAACTTCATCTATTTTAGGTAATTGGCAAAACCTCATTTTTCCTTTTAGGATCAATTCAGAAAATGTTTCCATAATTTTTTTTTTTTATGTTTTACTTTGTTTGAGTGCTAAAAATACCCATTCTATATAGGCATTAATACTTTAAAATCTCTTTTAATTACGTTTCTTGTATCTTTTTTTCCCTATTTCACCTCAAATCTTTCCAACACCCCAACACCAGGTAGGAGAGAGAAAGGGTTAGTGGGAGAGGGGGTGCAGTATGAGATCTAGTCGCCTGAGAGCTGTAGAAATCCTCTCTACTTGACTCTGGTGGCTTTGCCTCAGCGGCTGGGTGAACTTCTCTGGCCCTCTAGCTGTGACTGTCCTCTAAATTCCAGAGTATTTTCCCTCTGTGTCTTTAGCCTCCCCTTCTTTCTTTCCCTTTCTCTTTCCTTTACCCTTTCCATCATTTCTTTTTAGTTTTTAAGTATAGAGTCTCACCACATAGTCCAGAACTCAATATCCTTCTGCCTCAGCCTTTCACATAGTGGGATGAAAACTGAATCAAAACAACCCTTTTTCTTTTTAAGTTGCTTGTCTCAAGTATTTTGTTATAGTAAAGGAAAGCTGACTATGATAGCTCTGTGGGCACTTGTCTCAGTGTCTTCATTCCTTTCTCCCTACCTGCTCCTTATGTAAAACCCCTTCTTACTATTGTATCCAGAGTTCCTGTCAGTGTCTTGGGTCTGTAGTGGTCTACAGGAGGGTCCTCAAACTTTTCCACTGGTTGCTCCTTTGTTCTGAGAAAACTTTATGTGATCTCTGGCATATAGACATATAACATAAGTATACAAATTAAACATTTTCTGATAAAAAATTCCAAAACAATTGATTAGTATATATAAATTTTTCATTTATTAAAGAAAAATGAAATTTGGATAATACGGACATGAATGTGCTTGGCTAGTTTCACATAAAGAATTAGCATGTTTAATATGGCACTATGTTGAATAGCTTCAGTATTTTTTCAGTTGGTCCATAGTTTGCTTTTGTTGTCATCATTGCTGAGAATTCTGTGTAGCGTAAATAATGTAGCACAAGATGGCAGAAGCATGTTTGGGGCTAGTTCAGAAATCCTTGGAAATTCTGTCTCAATCTCAAGCCAAAATCCATTGAGTGATTTTGTCAAAATTAAAGTCACGTAAGCAACTCAGACAACAGTTTTAAAACCTCAAACATTCTGACAAAACAATGTGATTTGTTCATGCTAAGGAATGATGGGAGGAGCCTATTGAAAGTCTTTGTTTTCTGTAATTAAAACATTATGCTTCTATAAGACTAGACAACTTTGTATGAGCAGCAAAAGCTCCACTAGCCTGGAATCCCAGCTAAAGTGTTCCAGGCAGGGGTGCCAGCAGGGGTGAAGGTTGTGGCTGTGGCCTGGTGTCTTGGCAGGTGTGGGGGGAAAGCCATGTGCTGGGTGGTTTGAACCAAAGTTGCAGTGAAGCTGCACCCTGCAGGATGGGTCATTGCTCCCTCAAACTCCCTGGATTTATTGCATGTTGTATTTTCACTTAGGATTTCAGTGCTGTGCACTTAGAAACTTTTTACCTTAGCCATATGTTTTGTGACCCCCCCACCCCCAACTCAATTATGTGATGGCATGGAACTGTGATACACAATTTGAAAACCTGTGGTTTGACAGAGAGGGATTTACACCCTGACATCCAGCTGCTGTCCTTACCCAGCTCAGGTGTCTAACTTCGGTCTCTAAAACTGACTCCCCTCTGCTGTGATGTGAGCTCAGCTCACAGCCTCTGTTTACAACCAGGTCTGAAAACAGTTATTAACCACAGCTCTCATGCCCTAGTAGCACAAGCATGGGCACAAGGCTACTTTTTTCTAGCCCCCTAAGAATCAGGAGACTTGATCTGCTAACTCGTTTGTTTAATAAACATCTGTTGGGTAAAGGTCAGCAGAGGAATAAATATTTACCAAGTGCCTGTTACGCGGTGGACCAGTTCTCCGTGCTGGGGACACAGCAGTGAGCACAATGAGCAGCTCTATTTTGATTTATTACAGTTTATTCACTTTGTGTCCCAGCCATAGCCCCCTCCCTTGTCCCCTCCCAACCCCACCCTCTCTTCCTCTTCTCCTCTCATGCCCCTCCCATAGTTGACTGATACGGGAGGTCCTCGTTTCTTTCCACCTGACCTAGCCTATCAGGTGTCCTCAGGACTGGCTGCATTGTCTTCCTCTGTGGCCTGGCAAGGCTGCCAACTCCCCCTTCAGGGGGAGGTGATCAAAGAGCCAGCCACTGAGTTCATGTCAGAGACAGTCCCTGTTCCCATTACTAGGAAACCCACTTGGAAACTGCCATGGGCTACATCTGTGCAGGGTTCTAAGTTATCTCCATGAATTGTCCTTGGTTGGAGTATCAGTCTCAGAAAAGACTCCTGTGTCCAGACTTTTTGGTTCTGTTGCTCTTTGTGGAGCTTCTGTCCTCTCCAGGTCTTTCTATCTCCCCCTTCTTTCATAAGATTCCCTATACTCTGCCCAAAGTTTGCTCATGAGTCTCAGCATCTGCTTTGATACCCTGCTGGGTCGAGCCTTTCAGAGGCCCTCTGTGGCAGGCTCCTGTCCTGTTCCCTGTTTTCTCTCTCTTCAGATGTCCATTCTGTTTACCTTCCTGAATGAGGACTGAGTGTTTTACCCAGGGTCCTCCTTCTTGGAAAAGCTCATTTTTATATTGCAGATTAGGACCGTTTATATCTCACAGTCTCCTTGGAGAAGCTTGTATAGGAGGGGCCCCTGG
Source organism: Meriones unguiculatus (assembly GCF_030254825.1). NCBI lineage: Eukaryota > Metazoa > Chordata > Mammalia > Rodentia > Muridae > Meriones > Meriones unguiculatus. The sequence goes on from NC_083350.1 coordinate 186,863,923, forward strand.
ATAGGGACCCTTAGAGTTCTGCCGTCTGTGGGTACATGGAGGAACGGGAAGACAGGAGCTCTGCTCCGTGGCCAGAAAGGACAAAGCTGTGTTATCTTGCTTCTCATTCATGCTATCTTTGGGAATTGTTTTCTTTTGACTGATCTTCGTCTGTAGTAGAGCCACTGTGTATGTTGGCTTTGTTTGTGTTGTACTCTCGTGCCGAATACCACACTAGGAGTTGGTGTGATCAAAGGGAAGGTTGCTCACCACCTTTGCACTTGTCAAGGGCTGAGCAGTGATCATGGCTGGCATTGGTGAGGAAGTGAACGAAGGAGGCCCGAGGGACAGTTTGGGGCCTTGTACCAAGATGTCATGCCAACTTTGGAAACGACACTTTATTGAGGAAGGTATTTTCTATACTTCCAGTACCACTTTGATTACCCCCAGGTGTGACCACAATCCCTGGCAGGACTTTCAGGGTTTCTTACCTGTGGCTTTTGTCCCTCCCTTTTTACCTGTTGCCATCACCCTGGCTCTGACTCCAATCACTTCTTGCCTACTGGTAAGCTTGCAGGCATATTTACTTAGTGGCTCTTGTTCTTCATTTTTGTTCTTTCCTTAATGCTTTTCTGTTCAGTGGTGTGTGTGTGTGTGTGTGTGTTGCAGTAGTTCTCCTTTGTGAGTAGAAGCAATGGATTCTAGGTATCTTGATGGAATGCAGTGCACTGGTATTTGGGTCTCCTGCATTTTTCCACCTTCTTTCTCTCACAAGGTAGACTGTGCTGAGGAGGTGATGGCTGGTCGGGGCTCTCCCTCCTTACCTTGTGTGCTCATAATTCACACAATTATAGTCATTGGCTCTTTGGAATTTATGGTGTGCTTTGCACTGCTTGCTCTGTCTGTCTTGTCTTGCTCCCTGTGATGCTGACACTCTCACTGTTGAACACACACACACACACACACACACACACACACTTACTTAGTGTATACTACCTTTGATGTTTGTGTTTCCTGTGTAGGTTTGTATTTTTTGGGTTAAGGGAATCCAGACTACCTGCTCACATACACAAGATGAAGATGTTTCCATGACAACCATGTGTGCTTATGTTCACAGTATGTCTAGGTCACATGCTAACTACCGTCTTCTCTGTCTTTCCGTTTTCCAGCCGGCACAGCTTAGTGTCCTAGTGTCTGGTGTGTGTGGTAGGTGCCCCTGGTTTTGCTTGAGGACCTGTTTTAGACACTCTGGGTGAACTTGATGACCTTCTTCCCTCTCCTACCCAACTGCTAACCATGAGTTTTCCTGCTCATGGAACGTGATCACATACACTTGAGTACCCATGGAAAGGAGACGTGTAATGCGGAATCTGTGGGCTGTGTCTCTGGCTACAGGGCTTTGCAGTCTGTGTTCCAGGATTAAAGGTGAGCAAGAGGCGTGACACTGTTCATATCTGCAAAGACTGTGATAAGACAGCACACAGTGATAGAAAATATGGACCTTGGGGTTCAGGAGCCCAGGTTTGGATATCTGGTCTACCTCTTAACTAGCCATGTAGCTCTGGGCTTTCGTTTTTTTTTATCTACAAAACATTAGATAGCAATGGCATCAGTCTGCTTGTTTTGTGGATGATGAAGCAATACACCCATGTGAAGAAGAATTCTTGACCCATAGGAAGTGCATAATGCTTGATATATACATATGTATGTAGTGTGTGTATATGTATATGTGTGCATGTATGTTTGTGCATGTGTATATGTGTGTGCATGTGTATGTGTGTATGTGTGTGTATGTGTATATGTGTATATGTGTATGTATGCATGTATATGTGTGTATATGTGTATGTGTGTATATGTGTATGTGTGTATGTGTGTATATGTGTATGTGTGTATGTGTGTATATGTGTATGTGTGTATGTGTGTATATGTGTATGTGTGTGCATGTGTATGTGTGTATGTGTGTGTATGTGTATGTGTGTGCATGTGTATGTGTGTATGTGTGTGTATGTGTATATGTGTATGTGTGTATATGTGTATGAGTGTATGTGTGTATATGTGTATGTGTGTGCATGTGTATGTGTGTATGTGTGTGTATGTGTGTAGTGTATGTGTATGTGTGTATATGTGCATGTGTGTGAGTGTGTGTAGGTGTGTGTGCATATTCACATGCAGCTGTATGAGGAAGTACTGGTGAAAGCATGTGCAGCATGTGTGTGGTGGTCAGAGGGCAGCTTTTCATTCTTCCACCCTGTTTTGAAGCAAGGTCTCTCTTGTCTCTCCTACTGCCCTGAATACCGGCCCACAAGATTTCATCTGATTCTCCTGTCTCCACCTCACATATCACAACAGAGTGCTGAAATCACAGATTTCAGTGAGCCATTGCACTGATCATTTATATGGCTCCCAGGACTGAACTCAGATCATCAGGATTGAATAGCAAGTGAGACCTAATGAGCCATATCCCTGGTCCTGTACCTTATATATTTACAAATAGTAGTAAATGATAATTTTGGAAAGAATTAAACTTGGTGAGATTAAAATATCTACTTTTCAAATGTGAAACATCAATAAAAAACAGTACTAATAAAAAAATAATGTTCTTTGCATAGAAGGATAGAAAAGGAGCGAATATAAGTTGTGTTTTGAGTTTTAGTGGCTCTCTGTGCTGTGACAATGCTGACATGTTTCTGCCTTCAGAAGTCTGTCATATCTCCCTATGACCTTTCCTCCTGTGCTGGGAAAGCTGAAGAAAGCTCTCAGCAGGTCTCTTCAGAAGAGCAGTAGCTTTCTAGATGTGTTATGCTGCTCTCAGAGAGGGACAGAGTCACGTTATAGGTGCTGAAGGAGGCCTTGGTGGGGTCAGTCACAGGTCCTCAGGTCCCTTACTTCAGAGTCTCCACCAACAGTGGACTGCTAGCACCAAGCCACTCTGGGGGAGTTAGGGCAGAGCACAGGGAGCCCCAGTCTCTGTCCTGCCTCCCAGCAGGACTGTTTGGTCCTTGTCTGGAGATGAACTTCACCCGGAGTCATAACCCTCAGCTACCACCTCTGTCGTGGCTGTTGACACTCTGGGCTCACTTTTAGCCACTTTCCCTCATCCACAGGCTGTTGCGACTTTGATGTAAAGCTAGAAGAGAATTGGCATTTTTTGGTAGGGAGTGACATGCTAGAGTTAGGGAACTTCCGGGGGTCCACACATTCAGAGGTCTCCTAGCGTGATATGCGCGTGTGCTGGCAGCCCGTGGTAGGTTTTCCCACTGTCGCTGGAGGCCTTTGTGTGCGTGTGTGTGAAAATGTATGGTGCCTTGCTAGGGCCAGCCATCTCCAAGGAGAGTCACTCAGGGAGGCCACGGAAAACTGTGATCAGTAAGATTTTCTTCCTCTGAGAACTGAAATCTGACAATAAATTAAGTTCATTAACAACCAAACACCAGACTTCTCCTAATGGGGCTCTCACCTTATAAATTAAAAATGAGCAGCGGGAGCAGTAATTTATATTTTCATAGCACATTGGGGAAATTAGCTAGATCATATATAGAAATACATACATATATGCCACGTTATTTGAATCTTACTGAGTTGAAACCTTGATGTAAAAGGAATGTGTTCTTTAGTTTTCTTAAGGGAAAAGGAGGAGAAGGTGAGGGGGATGGAGGAGGTCGGGGTGGAGAGAGGCAGGGGACCCTGCACTCAGGGTGTAATACATGAGAGAATGATAAAGAAGGAGCACGTGTTTGAAAACGAAAGAGCAGTGGGCATCGGCACAGACATGAGGGTGTCCACTTAGTGGCTGGAAAGGAGCCCGGTCTTAGCACGGAAGCCACAGGAAGAAGTCTTGTAAAGAAATTTGATGATTTTTAGTCAGCCTACCTAAAAATGGGTTTCTTCCTGGAATTTTTATATTTATGTACACACACACACACACACATATATATATATAATTGAATTTTGCTCATATTTGGTCCCTATTACCCTCCCAGTCGTGACCTCCTCTATACTTCTCCATGTATGTGTATGTTCCCTGTAGCTATGTATATGTGCATATATTTGCTAGATTTTTCACATGAGAAAAATGAGAGTTGACAGTTTACCTCACCCCTTCAGTTATTAGTGCTCCTTCCGCTTTAGTCTGCACCCAGAGATGCCCTTCCACTGTATGTGTAAAAACAAATACATTTTTTATATTTAACTGGAGTTCACAAATGAGAGAACATGTGTTTGTCTTTCTCTGTCTGGTTTATTCACTTAACGTGATGATCTTAATGTCTTTTGCTTTCCTGCAAATTGGGCATGTGGGTTTATGCTGGTCAACCCGTCTGACCTGGTGCCAGTACTGTACAGTTTTTGTCACTCTTGCTCTGTAGTATATTTTGAGAAGAAGTACTGTGATATGTCTATCCTGGATATTCCTGTTAGATTAAATTGCCTCTTCAGAATCTTCTCAGCTTCTATATAGAGTGTTTGCATTTTTTCCCAAGTTCTATGAAGGATTGTTAGGATTATCATGGTGATTGTATTGAATCTGTAGATCACACTTCTGACTTGGGTATTTTAAAGTAAAGGTCTTTTATTATGAATGGAAAATTTTATCTTGATTTCTTACTTGGTAAGTTTGTTATTGAGTTATAGGAAAGCTACTGAGTTTTTATGTTGATTTTGGATCCTGCTACTTTGTTCAGAGTTTATCCCATCTAAGAGGAAAAATAAGAGACAAAATAATGAAAAATGCCTAAGTAAAATATGACTGCAAGAAGTGAAGCAAAAAAGAAAACCATGAAAATTTCCTTTCCAGAGAAGAAGGAAGAGGAGGAGGAGGAAGAGGTGGCCAGGAGTGGTTGCACACACCTTTAATCCCAACACTCAGTAGACAGGGTCAGGTGGAGCTCTGTGAGTTCAAGGCCAGACTAATATACATAGTGAGGCCCTGTCTGCAAAAGAAGATGGAGGACGGGGAAGAGGAGGAGAGAAACAGTCCTACTAAAACTACTGCAAAAACAGAAAAGGGGACTACCAGGGGAAAACCATGGTGCAATGGTGGGACTTCCTTCTTGGTTCCCTAAACCGAAACAGAGTGGGGGTCAGCTGCTTCCTGTGAGTCATACTGGCTCTGAGCTTGCATGGAACAAATGTTAGCGAGCCGCTCCCGTCAATTCAGTAGCTTCTCTTCTTTGCACACCAGTGCCCTCTGCTGGCCACACTTAATGGTGCAGTCTGTGGCTGCTTGGTTCCTTTCCGCTATCCTGAGTCGCTCCAGTTTGCCCAGTTTGTTCTGGGGTAGCTAATACTCTAGTTGGGGCCGGGGCACGTCTCTTCACTACAGTGGGAGTCAGGAAGGCAAACACAGCACCAATGTCTGCAGGTGGAGGACCCGTCACCTTACTCTCAAACCCACAGAAGTGTGGGTTCTGAGCGCTCTCTGCAGTCTCTGCAGAAGTGAACTTTGGGGACCCAGCACTTGATCCGCTGGCGGTCTCAAGCTCAGTGCTGTCAGACTCCATGGCTGTTCTGAAAGGATGAGGTCAGCTCCTGGTCACAGGGCATAGGTTACCTTACCTACGTACACAAGCCTGGGCTGAGCAGTCTGTCCTGAACGTTTTGGCTTGCCAGGGTCCAGTCTTCGGTCTTTCCATGATTGCCTCCTGTAGCTGCTCCTGTCCCTCCGGCTTTGGCAAGGTGACTTCAAGCTCCCTAACTTGTGATTGTCCTCTGTTGTTGGGCTCAAAGGACAGATTTAAACAGCAGGCTGCCTCTCAAGATGGTACCCAGCCATATCCCTTGGGCTCATACAGACTGGCAAAGTGGAACTGCTTTTGCTGCTGACTCATCCACCAGAGGAATGGCTGTCTCTCTAACCCTGCAGCTGCTGTGTGGGTAGGAGAGTGGTGTCTTTCACAGGCGCCCTGCTTTGCCCTCCAGATAAGCTTCTGCCTCCCCTTTCCCCAGCAAGGTGCCATGCAGTCGGCACTGAGGTGGCTCTGCACTGAATCATCCTTCCTCTCAGTGCCCCTTCCTCCTTGTGGTAGTTTGAAGGAGAGTGGCTGCAATAGGCCAACGCTTGGTCTCCAGTTGGTGGGACTGTTTGGGAAGGATTGGGAGAGTTGTTGGAGGGAGTATGTCACTGGGAATGGGCTTTGAGGTTTCTAAGACTTCTAGTTTCATGGGATGGAGACTGAATAGGCCACCTAGTCAGGAGGGATTTCCAGTAGAGGGAAGGGGACACCAATTCACCCATAAAATCTTCAACCCAAAACTCATGCCTATAAGATGTGCAGGGATACAGAGAGAGCAAAGATTGAGGGAATGACCAATCAATGCTTGACACAACCTGAGACTCACTCCATGGGAGAGAGCCAACCTCTGACACTGTTAAGGACACTCTGCTACACTTACAGACAGGAGCCTAGCATAATGGTCCTCTGAGAGGCTCCACCCAGCAGCTCGAAACAGATGCTGAGACCCACAGTCAGACATTAGGTGAAGCATGAGGGGCCTTAGGGAAGAGGGGAGGGAGAGGATAAAGGGACCTGAATGGGACAAGAACTTCACAAGAAGACCAATAGAATCACCTAAACTTGGACTGCGGGGGGGGGGGGTGGTGTTTATGGACACTGAAGCATCAAGCAAGGACCATTCATGGACTGGACCTAGGCCCTCTACACATATGAAGCTGATGGGCAGCTTAGTCTTCATGTGGGTTCCCTAGTAAGAGGAGCAGGGGCTGTCTCTGACATGGAGTCTGTTGCCTGTTTTTGATCACTTCTACTTGGTGGGGCTGCCTTTCGTGGCCTCAGCGGAAGAGGACGTGCTTAGTTTGATGCGACTTGATGTGCTGGGATGGGTTGGTGGGGGTGGGGACTCCGTTTTTCTGAGGAGTAGGGGAAAGAGGAAGAGAGGGTGGGGTCAGGAGGAGAGAGAAGGGGCTACAATCAGGATGCAAAGTGAACAAACAAATAAAAACAGAACAAAATAAAACGCCCAAGACGTTCTTAGCTCTCTCTGCCTTCTTCTTTAAGATAAGTTCTTGGCTCCTGCTCCAGTACCTTGCTGGCTGCCATGCTTCCCACCGTGATGGTCATGGAGTTACTCCTGAAACTATAAGCTTCCATAAACTCTTCTGCAAGTTTCCTTGGTCACAGTGTCTTCTTATCACTGGAATTTAAAAGTAATCCAGGCATTCTCTTTCTCTTTATGGAATGGTTTATTCTTTCTTATTCCTCCAGTGTTTCTCCGCTTTTCCATGGAGGCAGCATCTAACCCACCATCTTACCTGAAAGTCTGTATCCTGGAAGCAGTGTTAAAGAAATGGGAGGACACAGCCCAGGAGGAGGTTTTGCCCAGAGTTTGTCTTATGTCTTGCTGGAAGCAATTGGAAGACATGGCGGATCTCTGAGTTCAGACTGACATACAGAAAGTAAGGTTTGGGGAAGGTTTTTGTTGATGAGTGAAGGAGAAGCAATCAGGCGAGATAAGTAGAGAAAACCCTGCTATGTTAGCATAGTTAGCATAGTGCCATAGAGAGGAAGTCCTGGGAGGCCTCCTGGGGGAGATCTGGGTGGGACTGAATAAAATGGGAGAGAAGACATTGTGGAAAGAGTCAAGGAAGAGGGGATGTCTTGCTTTCAGTGAGTGTTGTTCAGGAGGCATGAACAACAAGTGTTCTGGAAGAAGACCTCTCATTCCCTGAATGCTGTCCTTGGCCAGGAGTCCAGGAAAGGACGTCACGAGGCTGGTTAGAGATTCATACTAGAGTACAACAGTCAGAACAAGGCTGGAGACACACACCCAGGAGTCCTACAGAGAGAGATGAAGATTACAGCTGTGCACAAGAAGATGCGGGCAATGAGAGAAGTGACAGGGCCAAGGGTGAGGGCTGGGCGCAGTCTCTCCTTTCCTGATGTTTGGAGGCAGAGCTCCATCGTGACACAGCCATTTGCCTGTTCTCCTAGGTCCCATGTGCCAGGGCTAGATACTTGAAATGCCCACCCACCCTCTTGAACACAAGAAGCACATTATCAAACTCTGTTAGTCTCTTCCTTTCATCTGCCCTGTTTGTCATAGACCTTGTGAGTACCCCATTTTCACTGAAGACACTGGTGTTCTTTAGGAGTCTGTTGCCTTCGTGCTAACTCTTGTAATGCAAGTAAGCTGATGTCCCATTTCCTCAACTGATCCAATATATATACACACTAGCTTCTACTCCAAGAACTGTGTTCCTCAAGATTATGGGTTCTAGTTTAACCTGGAATCATCTAAAACTTCTTTACCTCTTAAATGTCTATCCATCCCAGGCTCTGGTCACTGCATTCCTTTAGGGTTATTTTTTTTTTTTTAATTTGTTTTGTTTTCCAAAGCAGGGTCTTGTTATGCAGCCTTAGGGTACTGGAATTTAATATGTAAACCAGACTGGCCCCTACCTTGCCATGGTCTTCCTTTTGCAGTGTTCCAATTGTGTGCCCCTAGACCCAGCTGGCTTTGATTTAAAAACAAGTATTTATTATTGTGTGTGTGTATGTGTGTGTACGTGCATGTGTGTGTGTGTTTATGAGTGTGTGTGTGTGTGTGTGTGTGTGTAAGTGATGTGATGTGCTGTGCTGTAATGTAGCATGTGACTTCAGGCATCCGTGTGCCACAGAATATATTCGCTAGGGTGTATAGGGGCAGAGGATAACTTTCAGGGTTGGTGCTTTCTTTCCATTGTGGTATTTGGGATGAAGCTCAGGTCTTCAGGCTTTGAGGGGCCAGTGCTGTCACCTGCTGGGCTATCTCACTGGCCCTAGGTTTGTATTTTGAATCTAGATTATTTTTTTAAGTCTACTTTTTAATCTCTTCTTGCACATAAGTCTCCTTCTACAATTGGTCCTTCTCTGTTCACCAAATTAACTTTTGCTCTTTGATATCTGCATATATGTCACTAATACTGGATCAGTATAATTACATACTAGACTGATATGCTGGATATGTTATGATTCTGCCTAAAAGCACCACATTGGTGCTTTGCAGGACTGCTGGAGTAATTCCCAGAGACCTGTTGACCCTACTGTAAGTAACTATATGATAGTATGATACCCAGCTGTTGGCTGATTCTCCCGATGCCCTCCAGCCTTTCTCTTAGAGCCTTTGTCTTTCAGCATAACATCTTGTTGCTGGTACGACTAATCACATCTCCTGCTAAGTGTAACCGTGCATCCAGAAAGTTGCTTGTTTTAATGTTTGCACCACCCAGTTCCTGAGGACTATGTGATTTTTCTCAACCCAGTCAAACCCATTTAAATTTAGACTCCACAGCTCATCTCTCCTGTTCACCTTGACGTGACTGTTTCGTTACATCGTTGTCCTCTGGCCTCCACCTCCATTCCTGTTTCTTCTTGTTGGCATGGAATATGCATCTCACATGGTTGAAAGTATTTACAGATTATGTTTGTGGTTGCCTTGTCCCCATTGTCTCAGCTGCTTTCCTCAATGTAATGACAGATCCTGCTTCTTGGTGGCCCTTTTCCCCACTCAACTCTGGTCATGTGTTAAGACTCCTTCCCACCGACAGAGAAGCTCTGGAAATGTGTGGCTTGTCTGTTCCATGTCTTGTGTCTGTTGAAATAGACCTAGTACCCTGGTTTAGTCTGTGAGTAGGAATGTCTTCGTTCACATCTGCTGGTGTCAAGAAACTGGGAAGAAAATGTAGTTGCTAAAGTGTGAGAAATCCTAGCACTTTGTAGGTGGAAGTATGAACATCAGCAGTTTGAGGACAGTGCGAGCTGCATGAGACCCTTAAAACAAAAGAAAACAGATTAAAGCAAGAGATGTTGGAGCGACTGTTGCTCATTTCTTAGTGTTACACCCCGTAGTTTGTAGGAACCCTTTGATTTACTAAGTTACATGATCAAGTTTGAACTCATTGAAATAAGGTGTTCTATCAAGCAAAAGAAAATGCCTTCATCTTGATTATTGTTTGAATACCTGCTCCTTTAAAAATTCAGACGGTGTGGCTTTGAAGACGACAGCCCTGTCCCGTCTCTGTAGCAGAGCGCTGTGTCTTAGCAAGCCTTTTAATTTCTTTCTTAAAAGCCAGGGTTGTTAACGTCCCTGTAGGCTTGACCATTTTCCTGTCAGCGTGCCTAGCTCAACTAGCCTGATGATGAAGTGTGTGAAAGCTTTTAGGAAAGGTGGGGGAAGAAGAGATTTGCTGGTCCCTATTACTTCCATGTGTCTTTTGGGTGGAAGAACATTCTGGTGAGCAAAAGCTTGTGCAGTGCAGCCAGACACATGTGGATTTGAATTTCAGTTCTGCCACCAAGTGGCCTTCTCTGGAGCAAGTTCCCAAGCTCTGTGAGCCTCAGTGTTTTCATCCATAAAATAGGCAAGATACTGGAATCTACCTTGTGGGATTAGGGTGTGACTACATGTGATGACGTTTGGGCAGCTCAAGGAGAAGCTTCTAACCATGGAGACACCCAGGAAGAAGGTCATCAAGTCTACTTCCACTTGAGCATTAGTTACACAAAGGTTCAAAGAGAGAGTAGAAGAAGAAAGGAAATCAGTCCTTTCAAAAAGTCCTGATGGCTAGTTATGTAAATGATTAATGACACCAGCATGTCCCTCACTTGACACTCTCTTTGGGGATTCAGTTCTATATGTAGTTAGGGTCTTACCTTGAGCAGTTGGACAGAAACCTCGTGAATGCCAGGGCATCTTGACTTTCTTGGTTTAAAGTAATGCCTTGGCGGATCCCTGCTGCCCTTCTGTCATACTTGAGTGTCACAGGGTCTCTGTGACAGGGCACCGGTACTTCTCTGCTTTTACAAAGCCATTTCCTGAGAAAGAAGCACCACAGGCTTATCCTCACAGCTCTTCCGCTGGGGTGACAGTGAAGCCTCAGAGGACAAAAACCTTTGGTATCCTACGATGGTGGTCAGCTTGTGTCATTATCTTTTCATTGTTTTTTGTTTTTTTTCCGAGAATGTTTCCTTCCTAAGCAGGGCTCAGAATGTGGCGAAGGAGAGAGGTGCTTTGGGTTTCTCTTTAAAGAAAGATGACATCACTAACAGGATCAGTCACAAGTCCTCTCATCCAACATGTATTGATACTTACTATTTGGAGCATGAAGTTAAAGTCATGAAAAAAAAAACATTTAGGGAATCGACTATCTGAACAAAGACTCAAACTCATTTAAATTTCTTCTTACAGTACTGTAACAAGTCATTCCTAACCAATCATTTTATACGTAAAATAAGGGAACTTTAGAAATATTATCATTATTAAATATTAATATAACATTTTCAGTAGTGTTTTTATATGTTGTATGTTATACTTGATATTTTGGCTTCTATGTACAAAGTATGCTTTCTTTGTACGAATTAAAATTTGTATGTTCATCCAGGTGTAGTGGCGCATGCCTGTAATCCTAGCACTTGGAGAGGCAGAGGCAGGCAGATCTCTGTGTGTTGTAGGCCAGCTTGGTCTACAAAGTGAGTGCAGGACAGCCAAGCTACACAGATAAACACTGTCTCAAACACAAAATGATTGTACACTCTTCCATCTGCAAATTATTATAATACTTTTTAATAGTGTAGAATGTGCATTGATGATGTTAGTGGCTTATGTCATACCCAATCTGCAGATGAGAGGGGAGGGCCATCTATGTGATGCTTTGAGGAAGTGTATGTGGCAAAAGCAAGAAGGACTGATAAAGTGGTTCTGTTCTCATGAGGACAACGAGGGATGATCAGAGCGTGCTCTAGATCAGCTGGGATTTTGGTGATGGCTAATAGAAGCCATCTGCTCCACGTAGAGGACCGTCCACCTCCTTTGAGAGTGGTTAGCTCGTCAGGCTGCTCTGCAATTTCTTTAATGCTTGACTTTAAGGAACTTTGTAGGATTAGCCATTGTGTGGATGTGTTCTGAAGGGAGTAAACATTATCTGTAGCCTTCCTGTAAGATGGACTTAGAGGGAGTTTGGCTTTTAAGTTCTTCCCTGGAAACATCTCATGCATTTGGAAACCTAGAGGAAGTTAGTGTTTACACTCTGATTGGCTTGCCCGGCCCCGAAGTGTGAGCCTTCTGAGCGTATGCACTGTTTTTTCTCCTTTGAAGTACAGATTATCTTAAGTGTGAATAAAAAATGTTACAAAGACTGCTCTGTTACATTAGGCATAAACAATAGCACAATATTTCAACTCTGGCAGATTTATTTCCTGGACTCATCTTACAAGGGGTCTTTTAATGGCACCTTTTCTGTGCAGGATCCCATTGTCGTGGTTGTGTCTGTCCTACTTCCGTGGCCTCTGCTAGTGTCCAGCATAAAGGAGAGAGGTGACAGGAAGGACAGTTTATCAGTTAATGTTTGGCAGTATCCAAGGAGATGTACTGTGTTGGCTGCATTAAACATTTCCATTCAGTGCCTATTTCAGTGGTCTCCGAAAGCCACAAATGAATTCAGCATGCTTTGGCCTTGAAAACACATACACATAGCAGCAAAGGCTAACCGGTTCAGCGGCCTCACTGGGGATAAATGATAAAAGGTTTAAGCTGGAAGTCTGTTTCAGTTTCACTCAAGAATAGTAGATAACTTCATGTAATTTATAATTCTAGAATTTTGGTTAGAGAGTTGATAATCCTTCATGAAAATGCAGAAAGAGAAGCCAGTGCCATGAACTAGCTGATAGTATGTTTTTCTCATCACATTTGGGGTCAGTGGAGTCACGTAGGAAGACAATTCACTGTGACCATTTGAAGAAGATCATTCTCCAGCAAGCTCTGCTTCAGTGCAAAGAGCTGCTTAAGATAATTGAAAACAATGAAGACTGAGTTCTAATGCTTCAAGGAAGCATTCATCTAAGGAGAAATTCAAGCTGAGTGTACTGATGCATGCTTCTAATCCTAGAATTTAGGAGGCTGAAGCAGGGGGATTGTGCATTTGAAGGTAGTCTTGGGTACATAACAAGACTTTGTAGGGAAAGAAATTTGTTTTTCCCTTTGTGCTGTCTCCTTTTCTAAGTCACGGCTCTGGAGACCAAACGTTCCATGGTTGTTTCTAAGGCCACTGTTCCCCTGTCCCATATCAGACAAAACATGCTCTCTTTGACACTCACTCTCTTTCAAAACTGCCTTCAGCACTGCTTTTACCACCTCCTTATTGTCATTGCTCTGCTTGTAAAATCTAGCTCAAATCCCCTCCCAATCCATCCTGTATTCTTCATCCTTATTTTGAGGAACTCTTCCCCATCCTTCCATATATATCAAAGACACTTGTGCTTTCTCTCCATCGGCTTTTGCTCTGCTTCATTCACTCACCAAATTCATATATGCTAAGGTACTGTCCACCCAGTGGGATGGCGTTTGGACACAGGGCTTTGGAAGGTACATAGGGTTAGATAAGGCCCACATGCTGGAATTAGTGTTTTTATGAGTAAGCTGAGGAGGAGGGCAGAATTGCAAACTCCCACTGTGCAAAGCTACAGTAAGGAGGCAGATGTTTACAAGCCAGGAAATCGCCCTCACAGGGACCAGTTCCTGTTGGCACCTTGACCTTAGCCTTCCAGCTTCTAGAACTGCCTGCTACGTAACTCCCCGGGCTGTGGGACTTTGTTATGGTGGCCTGACTAAGCTAACCAGGACAGTTTGGTGCATGCCTTGGTATGGAATGTGCGGTCCCCCTCCTTTGCCCCACGTGCCCCTCACTTGGTTAACTCTTACTTCTTTAAAATTAGTGCTTCCTTAGAGGCCCAGAAAGCTTTCATAGCATGCCCAAGTTTCACCTAAGCACCCCCTCCCTTGGGAAGGTTTCCTTGCTGTGTAGTGCTCCCCCACCCCAGCTGCTGGGTCAGCCCCCCTCTTGCAAACACCTGCGCATTATGCACACTCAGCAGACACCCTCTTTGGCAGCACTCCTGGCCTAGGTAATGGCTCAGCATCTGCTTCCTTGCTTCTGATTAGCTTTCTGGGATGCTGGCAGAGGTCTATCCATCCTGCTCACTCATAAGTGCTTCCTAAAATGCCTAGCACACAGTAATCATAAAGTCTGTTCGGTGATCAAATGAAATGACCTGCTACAGGCTGTCCTCCTAATGAGAGTTGGTGGCTTCTGAAACTGGCGGGTCTGACAAAGCCATTGTAAAGTCTGTGTGAACTCTTGCATGTGCTGGTGTCTTTCTGAAAGCAGTCACTGCAATGGCTGCCATCAGCCTTTTTAGGCAAGGGGAAAGTAAATACCCTTTTTGGAGGGTTGCAGTTGCAATTTATTTCCAGGCAGATCTTTTCATTTAATTTAAAAAAATGTGTTTTTTGTCGGGTCTTCTTTGCTGTTGTCAGAGCATGAAGCCGCAAAGGTTGCCCATTAGCAAGACTGTCACCGGCGTGTTTTAAATGTCTCAAGTTAACAGTGTGCTGTTTGGTCCTTTATCCAAACTCTGCAGAGCTCTCATTGTTATAAACAATATTGGCTGGGTGCTTCCAGAGACAGCGATATTTTAGCTTTCAAGTCGATTCTGTCTATTCTTAAGCTTGAAAAATAAACCAATTCAAAACTTTAAAAACAAAGGAATAATCATAGGAGATGTAGCTCTGCTTGGCTTTGGAGAAATGCCAGCATCGCGAGGCACTTTCCAAAACCTTTTAAGTCGAATATGAATTGACTTATTAATAGTTATGTGCTCAGTGGGAGGCGGCAAGTGGAGAGACTAGAGTCTGACTTGCTCTGAGATTTTTTTTCAAATTTAAATTACATGTGATTTTTGACAGATGCATAAGGAATAAAAAATCTGTTGATGTGGCATTGAGTGATATTTCAGCACATTTGTACACTGTGCCATGTTCAGCTAAATAAGGTGGAACATCCGTGTTTCCTCAGACACTGTTTCTTTGTGGTGAGTGCACGTCACGTCCTGTTCTCTGCCGGAAGGTGCAGCTTATTACTACCTTTTATCACTGTGGTGGGCACGAGCATGCTCAAATGCCTGGCTGCTGTGTGTCTTTCACTTGGTACCTCTGACAAGCTCACCAGTCTATCCTCACCCTCATCCTCCCCAGTCCCTGCTAACTACCATTCTCCCCTCAGCTTCAAGACAGACGTTTTAGGCTCCACATGTGAGTGAGGTCAGCTGGCACTTGTTTTTTGTAGCAGGCTTAGTCCCCTTATCACTGTGGTTTCCAGTTTGCAAATGACAGGATTTCAACCTTTTTGTAGCTAGGTAGTATTTAATTGTCTGTCTATCTATCTATCTATCTATCTATCATCATCATCATCATCTTTCTAATTTATCTATCATCTATCTATCTATCATCTATCTATCATCATCATCTTTCTAATTTATCATCTGTCTATAATCTATGTATCTCTCTATGTATCTATGTATCTCTGTCATCTATCTATATTACATTTCTTAGTTGATGGCATTCAGGTTGTTTCCATCTTATGGTTACTGTGAACAGTGCTGCAATAAAACATCCGTTTAAATATTTCTTTGATATACAAGGGCAAACACACACATATGTACACATGTGTATATCCAGGAGTGAGATCACTGCATCATATTATAGTATTCTTCTTATTTTTTTTGAGGGACCTCCATGTTGGTTTCCATAATGCCAATATCAATTTCCATTTCCATCACCTTAGTGCAAGAACTTCTGTTTCCTACAGCCTGTCCCGCACTTGATGAATTTGATCTTTCTGATGACAGCTAGGCAATAGTTCATGCTGTTTTGATTTGCATTTCCCTGCTGACTAGCATTTTGATATGCAGTGTGAACACTGTATGCATTGCACCTTGTTTTATTCATCTGGAGAATGGGTTAATAATGGAGACTGTGAAGTAATTTGGTGGGTAAAATGAAATATCATTAAAGCATCACAATGATTTAAAGCTTTATGTTATTAAAAAGCCGTAGTTATTTCTTATGTAGAGAGACCTGGGAATCCCTGCAGAGACTGTTTTCAGCTTTTACCACTTTGGGACATGTACTGTAGAAGGGCCTCTGTACACTGGATTAATTTTCTTTATTTACATTGATACACACTTTTTGATTTAATAAGTGACAGGATTGGGCATGGTCCTGAGTGATGCATGACTAATCCTGAGGAAAAACCAATTTAAGATATGGTTGCATTAAATCCAAAATGTAAGCTAATTTATTCCTTTAAGATTTCAGCATATTAAGCTTCTCAGCTAAATGAATTGACTCTTTCTACTGCTCTCTGAGGATTAATTTATAGTGCTGGCGAGAAAAGCGCTGTTGAGCTCTTTTGCCGCTTTTACTGAGGTGCACACTCCGGGCCCCGAGGCTAGCCTCAAACACCACACCTTCTCTTTAAGAGGCATGTATTCTCCTTCCTGTGTGCAGGGACTTAGGGTGTTAGGTTTAGGAAATGTCTCTGTGTGTACCAAAGGAGTTAGGGCCACTCGCCTCTGTGAAATGTGAAGATTTACTTTTCTTATTTACAGTTATATGCAAGTATATATCTGTAGGAGGGTGTGTGCGTGTGAGCACAGATTTCCCCGGGGCCAGAGGCATCCCGCACCTGGAGCTGGGCACACAGATGGTTGTGATCCGTTTGACATGCGTGCTGATAACTGAACTCAGGTCATTCAGGAGAGCAGCAAGTGCTCCTAACTGCTGAGCCACCTCTCCAGGCCCTTTATATGCGAAAACTGTTTATCTCATTTCCTTGTTGCAGATGTAGCTAATGGGCAATTATGCTAAGGTGATAGTGGCTTCAAAAAGTATGAATATATTAATTTTATTATAATTGGAATGTCAGAATAATGTTGTGGTAATGAAATATAAAATCGTTCTATTAATTTATAACCTAAAGAAAGCTGAAAACACAATATTAATGTAAAACTTCATTCTATGATGTGCATTTTTTTTTTTTACAGAGGAAAGCATGCTCACAATAATTGTGTGAGTAGTGTTCCTATGTGTTACATTGTACTCTGAGTAGTCTTCCTATGTGTTACATTGTACTCTGAGTAGTCTTCCTATGTGTTACATTGTACTCTGAGTAGTCTTCCTATGTGTTACATTGTACTCTGAGTAGTCTTCCTATGTGTTACATTGTACTCTGAGTAGTCTTCCTACGTGTTACATTGTACTCTGAGTAGTCTTCCTATGTGTTACATTGTACTCTGAGTAGTCTTCCTATGTGTTACATTGTACTCTGAGTAGTCTTCCTATGTGTTACATTGTACGCGGTGGTGTCTAGCGTTATCTTCTAATGTACCCTGTGGAAAGAGTTTTCTGTCATCCTCTGAGAATTCGGAATTAGGCTGGCTGGTGAGTGTGTAGCGTCCCCCACAGGTCATTGGAAAAGCCGGGCATCCGGGGTCTGGGGGTCAGATGTCCCGGAAACACAATGGAATGAGGACTAGAGTGGATGAAGTGCTTGGGTGCTCTTGGGAACAGCCGCCGGAAGGGCGTGCGCTGACCAGGGCTAGGCTTGCAGAGTGGACTACAGACGTAGCATGGACCTCGGCCTCTCCAGAGGATTCCCTGGCTGGAACCAGGCCTCCGCTCTTTAGAAAGGGAGCAGCATTGCTCTCGGCTGAGGGCAATCCCCACGTAGACTTCAGCGTCCTCCTGGAGCAGTGGGTGTCTGCCGGTTTACCAGTCTCCAGCTCTCACTCCTCGTTAGAAGAGAGTGTGTAGATGAAGCAACGATCTGCACGTGAGCTCACACTGGCCTTGGGCTACGTCCACTGACTGGTGCTGTGGAAGAAAGGAAAGGGAGGCTTGAGATAGAGGAAGATCAGGGGAAGACACACAGCTGAAGAAATGCAAATGGTCGTTCCCCACAGCCTCCAGAGGGTGCCTAGCCTCTGGGGATACTTGTTTCTAGATTTGTGGCATCAGGAACTGCGGAGGAGGGGGAGATGGCTCAGCAGGAAAGAGATTTGCCCAGCAAGTAGGAGGATCTGAATTCAAATCCCCAGACATAGGTTAAAACATGGGTTTTTTTGGCGACTAACCTGGTTCCAGGTTCAATTTTAACCCTGTCTCCAGGGTGCTAGGTGGAGCATGATAGAGCAGGACACTTGGCCTTCTTTTCTGGTTTCTTCGCTTGTCCATGCATGCACACATGTGAATGTACCACCATCTCTCTGCGTGTCTCTGTCTGTCTCTCTTTCTCTCAGACACACACACACACACACACACACACACACGACCGATGGAATAAGCCAATGTTTTCTCAGGCTGATTAGTTTTGGCTGCTTTACTATGGCCACCCAAGGACACTAATCCTACAGGCCTTGTGCATCTTGGGCCGTTGCCTCTCATAAGTTTATCCTGTCTAGAAACTGTTCCCCTAGGACTCTGAAGGAGAAGGGTGGAACCCCAGCTATGCGGCCACGGGTGGCTTAGGGACCACGTCCTCTGTCTTCCACATGTTCTGGAGTCTCTCACCCATGGTTAACACATTTCTTGGCCAAAGTTATGTGATGAGGAGATCTTCCTTCCTACAACTCCAAACTGCTGTTTACGCTAACATTCTCATTGCATCTGTCCATTTGCCATAAGTTTCAGCACATCAAGTCTGTCCTCTGCCTGCTGGAGGCTCTCAATATTTTGTATCGATTCAGTGACTCGCAACAACTTGGACCTTCTTTGCTTGCTGCTGTGTGACTTGGCACAGAAGAATGAAGGGAGCAGATAGCAGCCTCAGCTTATCTGAAGTGTCCTCCGGGGAAGCACTTCCCGCCCTTGGGTGCCCGGAGCAGAGGCTGGCGCTCTGTATCTTGGAATGAAGCTGCTGTGTGTCAGCAGCCGTCCTGAAGGGCTGTGGTGTAGATCTCATGGACTTAGCTAACACGGGCTGCTTGCCACTCTCTCGGCTCAGTGAGGCGCTGGGCACTGCAGATCACCCACAGCAGGCGGGTTGGGACCTGACACTCCTTCCTGTTAGAGTTCTTGACTCAGATGATCTGGAGCTGATTATTAAAATGAGTTAGCTGTTTTTTAAACTTTATTTAAAACAACCTTCATTTTTATTGAATGATTTTCAAACTATACCAAAATTCTATCATCATTATAAAGCAAACTCATGGATGTTTTATTCTGTGTATGTAAGGTGAATGTGAGTCTGAGTGTGTGTACATATTGCATGACTGGATGATCTCTGAACACATCTGAATGCTGCGCAACATTTCAGGCAGAGACAGGTCACACACACAGTGGTAGTTCCTGAGAACGATAACAGAGCTGAGAATGGTGGCACAGCCATTGTGACACCACAGTGCACCGCATTCCTCACCGTGGTGCTGATGTGCCGCACGCCAACCTGCTCAGCCATCACGGAAAACTGCGTTACAGCACTCAGTACTTGACAATAATAGATGACCCTGTGCCTGGGTTATGCGTGGGTTATGTTGTACTTTTATAATTATTTCAAAGTCTCTATATAGTTTTATATGCAGAGAAGAGAGAGTTGGATGTGCAGCCATGTACTGTGTGCTGTGTGGCAACGTTCTTTGTTCTGTATTTACTGTATCTCTTGGACAGGCCCCTTTGTTAAAGGATGCACAGTTATACTTTAAATTAGTTTTAAAACTTATGGCCATCAAACAAAGGCTTTTCACATTCCAGACAGAGACCATGACAAAAGGGCAGACTGGTGGAAATTCAGAGAGCAACTGATAATGAGGTTCCCATGCACAAATGATAGGCTTGGGAACATTGTAGATTTGGGGCAGAAAGACTGTAAGAGCCAGAGAAGCAGGAAATCAGCCTCAAGGCCGAATCTGCTAGAAATGACAGGGAAGCTAGACCCATGATACCCTAATAGAATGGCTACCCAAATAAGACCTGATCTGTGAGAATACCCACGGACTAACATGGAAAGAGGAAATCTCATGGAGCCCCACCCCTCGACAAAGAGCTACTACCAGCTAGTGACTGCTGAAGGAGAATTAGTCTTCTCCAGGATGACCCTGAACTGGTTATAAATACCAAGTGCTCAGCCCTGGAAACATCTACATACAAGTAACCTTTAAAGGACTGAACAGATTTATTTGAGTGTGTGTATGTGTGTCAGTGTGTTTGTGTATAAGAGGGAGTGAGGACAATGAATACGTAGAAGAGCTTGGAGGTAAAAGAGGGAATTTTTATATTTCAATTAATTGAAAAAAATTGAAAAAGAAAAGAAAGCCCCCTAAAGGGGAAAGAAGCTCAAACCCATAAACAAAGCCTCTCTGCTTCTGTCACTGCTAGCCACTCATTAAAATAAATATTATGATCTGGATTTAATTTTCAGTCTTTTAGTGAGACAGTAAAAGCCTTTCTCTTGTAGTAAGTCTTAACAAAAAATTTCCTGTCTGTACTAAAACTTTGGGGAAAAAAAACAGGAAACTTCTAATGCATTACTAGAAAGAAGGATTTCATTTTTTAAATAATAATGATTACAAATATACCTTCAACATTAGATGTAGTAATGCCAGGTTCACGGGACCCTCAGAGACCACCAGGAGATAACTCGATGCAATAACAAGAGAGCTTTATTATGAGAGTGATCGAACTTGGGACCCAAGTCTCACTGACACAGCAGTAGAGAAGTGGGACCTTGAGCCCCGAGTGAGCAGGGTTTTTAAAGGGAAAGACTGCAGGGGGTTTCCATGACAGCAAGCAGGGGGGCACATGTTTCCATGACAACAAATGGGGGGGCACATGCCTTGACATTACAGGATTAGGTAAAAGTTAGAGGGGCGAGATAACCTTCTCTGAGGCACTTAGTCACAATTGCTAAGGCATATAATCACAGTGGCTATTTTTCTAAACTGTATCTGAAACATTGTGGAGAATTTTCCCACCCAATTCTCAACCAATTCCCATTGATTATTGCCAGGGAGATTGTCTCTATTTTCTATGAAGTATTTATTCTGTGATATGTCCTGGAGGCTGTTGCTAGGAGAATTAACTTTATTTTCTGCCAGGTGTACATTCTGTGATATTTCCTGGTACCTGAGTTCAGCTCCCAGTCAAGATGGCTCTTTATTTCAAAATGGAGTTGTACCAAGGCTAACTATACCAAGGCTAACTTAAACTCTTCAATATGGCTGGATGTTCTGGGGTTACAGCAGTTTAGGATTGGCTAAGGTTACGGGGTGTCACTTGTTATTAAGAATATAACAGGATTCACTTCTAGAATGCTTTCTGTTATGGCAAGACGTAGGGAGAGGTGATTGGAAGGAAGGTTGCTTTCAGATGGTCCGCTAATCACAAATGTGGGACTTGGAAGAGACCTCGGGGAGTTATGATCACTGTCAAGGGGATGAAGTCTAAAAGGGTAGAGATCCTTTGAAAACTGTGGATTGTTTACATATGTGTGACACAGTTGACACCCGGCCAAAAAGCTGCTCAGTGGTTTTGTGTCCTAGAGCTTTGCTGTCATGCTAATTAATAACTCCCAGCAATGCAAACCACCGTCTTGCCCAAAGCTGTGCTGGAAATAGCAGGTTGTTTTTGTAGAAACTCACAGGACATAAGGCATGAGACATCTGTGGTAGACTCCTTCATGATGCTGTTGTTCAAACAGGAACAACTGCATTTTCAATCTGCAAGTGCCTGAGGCATTCAAGTCACTGACTTTGCATGCACACATGCTTGTGCGTGCATGTGTGTATGTGTGTGTGTGCAAGCGTGCGTGTGTGCATACAGTTCCCTCTTTTGCCTCTGCTAGCATTTTTTTTTTCCTACTCCATCATTTGTGAGGATTTGGCCCAGATTTCATTAGTAAGAACAATTCTTCCAGGGAAAAATTTAGTCTCAGCCTTGAAGCATTTTCTAAAGTTTAGGGAATGGAAAAGATGGCTCAAATGTTCATGTGACAGCAATGCAGCTTCAGTTGAAGGTTGGGGGAGGCCGAGTGTTTCTTCCCTCAGAGGGTTTTCTCTGGAGGGCCAGTGGATATGGTGTTTGACCCTGGATTTATTAACTGAGAAGCAGAAATTACCTGCGACCAAGGACAGCCAATGAGCTAGGAAGACAAACCATTTCTAACTCAATTAAAATCAGAACTCTATTCACAGCTGACCTTGAAATAAAGGGAAGCCCTGTAGTAGTGGGATGCCTTTCACACCAGCTACCCTCAAACGGGTATTACCAAAATCAGTTTCTTTAAAAAGTATAATTCATCTCAGACCTGTGCTGGAAGAAGTAGTTCTTAGGAGCCTCCACAGATGTAAGTAATAGTGTGTAACCTTCGTAGGAATAATTGTGTCAATCCTGTAGTCATTCAGATACACAAAGGGACTGTCACACACACTGTGAACCTGAAACAGTTTTACTGTATAATTTTTCACAGTGCCAATTTAATAAGAAAGTTATGATCTATTAATTTTTAAAAAATATTTTTAATAATTTATTCACTCTATATCCCAAATGTAGCCCTCTCCCTCTTCTCCTCCCAGTTCCACCCTCCTTCTTTCTTCCCTTCTATCCTCTCCACAGAAAGAGCCCTCTTCCCCTACCATCTGACCCTAGCCTGTAGATTACTTTTGGTAAGATGGCCATTTTTACTATGTTAATCCTACCGAGTCATGAGCATGGGAGATCTTTCAGTCTTCTGATATGTTCTTCACTTTCTTTTCTTCAGGAACTTGAAGTTTTTTTTTTTTTTTTTCATACAAGTCTTTCACTGGCTTGGTTAGGGTTACATCAAGATACTTGATGGTTTTCTTTTCTTTTCTTTTTTGTGGCCATTATGAAAGGTGTTGTTTTCCTAATTTCTTTCTCAGCTCATTTGTCTTTTGTATACAGGAGGGCTACTGAGCTTTATGAGTTAATTTTGTGTCCAGCCACTTTGCTGAAGGTGTTTATCAGTTGTGGACGTTCCTGGGGTCACTTATGTATACAATCATATCATCTTTGAATAGTGACACTTTGACTTCTTCCTTTCCAATTTGTATCCCCTTGATCTCCTTTATTTGTCTTATTGCTCTAGCTAGGATTTCAAGTATTATGTTGAAGAGATTTGAAGAGACTGGGCATCCTTGCTTTGTGCCTGATTTTGGTGGGATTGATTTAAGTTTCTCTTCATTTAGTTTGATGTTGGGTATAGGCTTGCTGTATACTGTCTTTACTATGTTTAGGTATGTACCTTCTATCCCTGATCTCTCCAAGACTTTAAACATGAATGGATGTTGGATTTTGTCAAATGCTTTTTCGGCATCAAAGGAGATGATCATGTGTGTGTGTGTGTGTGTGTGTGTGTGTGTGTGTGTGTGTTTTCAGTTTGTTTATATGGTGGATTAAATTGATAGATTTCCATATATTGAGCCACCCCTGCATGCCTGCGATGAAGCCTACTTGGTCATGGTGGATGATATCTTTGATGTGTTCTTGGATTTGGTTTGCCAGTATTTCAATGAGTATTTTTGGGTCAATGTTCATAAAAGATATTGGTCTGAAATTCTCTTTCATTGTTGAGTCTTTGTGTGGTTTAGGTATGAAGGTGACTACAGCCTCATAGAATGAGTTTGGTAATGTTCTTTTTGTTTCTATTTTGTGGAACAGTTTGAAGAGTATTGGTGTTAGCTCTACTTTGAAGGTCTGGTAGAATTCTGCACTGAAAACATCTGGCCCTGTTTTTTTTTTTTTTTTTTTTTTTGTTATTGTTGTTGGGAGGACTTTTGATGACTGCTTCTGTTTCCTATTTAATTTGTTTAACTGATTTTAATTCAACTTTAGTAAGTGGAATCAATCAAGAAAATTGTCCATTTCATTTAGATTTTCAAATTTTGTGACATATAGGCTTTTGAAATAAGATCTAATGATTATTTGAATTTCCTCAGTGTCTGTCATTATGCCCCTTTTCATTTCTGATTTTGTTGATTTGGATAGTGTCTCCCTGCCTTTTAGTTAGTTTAGCTAAGGGTTTGTCTATCTTGTTGATTTTCTCAAGGAACCAGCTCTTGGTTTTGTTGATTCTTTGAATTGTTCTCTTTGTTTTTAATTTATTGATTTTAGCCCTGAGTATGATTATTTCCAGTGCTCTACTCCTCTGGTTCTTTTTTCTCTAGTGCTTTCAGGTGTGCTGTAAGTTTTTTGCATGAGGTGTCTCCAACTTCTTTATGAAGGCACTTAATGCTATGAACTTTCCTCTTAGCACTGCTTTCAATGTGTCCCATAAGTTTGGGTAAGTTGTGCCTTCATTTTCATTGAATTTTAGGAAGTCTTCAATTTATTTCTCTTTTTCTTCCCTGATCCAGCTATCACTGAGTAGAGAGTTGTTCAGTTTCCATGTGTGTGTAGGCTTTTTGTTATTTCTGTTGTTGTTGAGGTCTAGCTTTAGTTCATGATGGTCTGATAGGATACAAGGAATTATTTCAATCTTCTTATATCATCTGTTGAGGCTTGCTTTGTGACCTACTATCTGGTCAACTTTGGAGAAGGTTCCATGGGGTCCTGAGAAGAAGGTATATTCTTTTGTGTTTGGGAGAAAAATTTTGTAGATGTCTGTTAGGTCCATTTGATTCATGACATCTGTTAGCTTCATTATTTCTGTGTTTGGTTTCTGTTTTGTTGATCTGTCCTTTGGTGAGAGTGGCGTGTTGAAGTCTCCCACTATTAATGTGTTGGGATTGATGTGTTTAAGCCTTATTAATGTTTCTTTTACAAATGTGGGTGCCCTTGTATTTGGGGCATAGATGTTCAGAATTGACATGTCTTCTTGGTGAAATTTTCCTTTCATGAGTATGATTAGTTTTGGTTGAAAGTCTAGTTTATTAGATATTAGAATGGTTAATTCGCTTTCTTTTTGGGTCCATTTTCTTGGAAAACTTTTTTCCATCCCTTTACTCTCAGGTAATGTCTATCTTTGTGGGTGAGGTGTGTTTCTTGTATGCTACAGGATGATGGGTCCTGTTTACACATCCATTCTATGCCTCTTTATTGAAGAGTTGAATTCATTGATGTTGAGAGATATTAATGACTAGTGACTGTTAGTTCCTTTTATTTTGGTGTTGGTTGCTGTAGTGTGTGTGCTTGTTTACTTTTGGTTTTGCTGTAGTGAAGTTATTTATATCCTGTGTTTGTTTGGATGTAGTTAACTTCCTCGGGTGGGAGTTTTTCTTCTACTATCTTCTGTAGGGCTGAATTGCTGTATAGATAGATTGTTTATATTTGGTTATGTCAGGGAATAATTTGTTTTCTCCATTTGTGGTGATTGAAAGTTTTGCTGGGTATAGCAGTCTGGACTGGTATGTGTGGTCTTTTAGGGTTTGCAAGATGTCTATCCAGACCCTTCTGGCTTTTATGTTCTCTGCTGAGAAGTCAGGCATGATTCTGATAGCTTTACCATTATATGTTACTTGGCCTTTTTCCCTTGCAGCTTTTAATGTTTTTTTTTTTTTCTATGTTCTCTATATTTAGTGTTTTGGTTATTATGTGGTAGGAGGGTTTTCTTTTCTATTTGGTGTTCTGTAGGCCTATTGTGTACTTATAGGCTTCTCTTTCTTAAGCTTGGGGAAATTTTCTTCTATGATTTTGTTAAAAATATTTTCTGGTCCTTGGAGCTGGGACTCTTCTTTCTTCAATTCCTACTATTCTTAGGTTTCTTCTTTTCATGGTGTTCCTTGATTTCTTGGATATTTTGTGTCAGGAATTTTTTAGATTTAACATTTTCTTTGTTTTCTTCCATTGTGTCTTCTACACCTGAGATTCTTTCCTCCATCTCTAATTATTTGGTGATGCTTACATCTGTAGTTCCTGTTTTCCTAAGTTCTGCCTCTCCAGGATTTCTTCAGTTTGTACTTTCTTTAATGTTTCCATTTCCATCTTCAGATCTTGAGTCATTTTGTTGATTTCCTTCACCTGCTTGTTTGTATTTTCCTGCCTTTCATTCAATTCCTTCATTTGTTTGTATTTTTCTGCCTTTCATTAAATGATTTGTTCAATTCCTTCACCCATTTGAACTTTCTTGTATTTCTTTCAGTGATTTAATTATTTCCTCTCAAAGGCTTCATCTGTTTGACTGTATAATCTTATATTTATTTATGGATTTTATTTGTTTTCTCTGTTATCATCTTCATAAGCATAGATTTAAGATCATTTTCTTGCGTTACAGTTTGAGCTGGGAGGGTCCTCTGAAAGAGCAGCATGTCCTCCCTAACACTGAACCATCCCCTCAGCCCCCATATTTTCCTCAATATCAGCCCAAGTAGTTTGTCTATAGCAGAATATTAAAGCGTTCCTTTATTCCTCTCTTTTCCTTCCTTCTTCCATCCTCCCCCAGGCTCACTCATTTGTCCATCCACTTGTCCTTCCAGTCACTTGCCTGTGACTGGATGAACTCTGTGTCCTTAGCCTTGCAGAGATATTCGTGATACAAGAGGTGGGCGTGAACAAGCTTCTGGAGCCTTTTTCTTGTGAGAGAAGTCAGACAGAAGAAACATAAACAAGTAAAGTATCAGGCCGTAATAGTGCTAGAAAGACTACACAGTGGCTCACTAGGGCCGAGTGCACAGTGAGGCTGTTAGTGGGAAGAGGCTACTGGTCTAGGAAGCGGGTGGTGAGCGGCCCCGAGGACGCAGCTGGAGGGCAGGGCCCGGGGGGAGTGGCGAGGAAAAGAAAGGAGGACGGAGGGCATCTGGGCATCATCACAGGCTCTCTCGAGGGGTAAGGGAAGACCAGCATTGTCCAAGGGAAAAGAAGAGGAGGAGAGAGGCAGACGTGCCCCGTGGGCGGCGGAGACAGCGCCCAGAAGTGTGGGTTTGCTGTGCTTGTGTTGGAGGGCACATGGGAATGCTCCGCAGCGGAATTAGGCGAAGACTCAGAAGCCCACCCAGGTCATGAAGTCAGAGCGCAGGAATCGCTCTCAGTCTCTGTCTGTGGAGAAAGTTCGAAATGTTTAAAACCCACATCCCTGAATTTTACAGGAACAGCCCTCTCCGCCCCACGATACAGCGTCGGGGAAGCTGGCCGCAGCTGTCTGTCGCTCTTCGTGCTGGTGTGTGCTACTGCGTTGCGTGCGTTTTTATTTGTGAGATTTTTTTTTTTAAACAGGCAGTGCATTTATGATGCCCCAAAGTAAAAAGTGAAATATAAGGTTGCGTATCGCTCTGTGTGGGGAGGCGGCTGAGCAGTAAAGCCCTTGCCGTACAAGCAGAGCTGGTCATAGTTGGTGCTGGGCGTCTTTAATTCCAGCAGCGGGGAAGGAGACCCTAACGGCTAGCACCGGCCCCGAGAAAGACTCTGTCTCAGGACAAGGTGGATGGCACTTCAGGAACATGTGAGGTCGACCTTCCTGTGCACACGTATGTATATGCATCTCCACCCACGGGAACACACACCATAGACATGTGAAGAGAGTAATTCACCTGTTGGGCATGTTTTCACACCTGTCTACCCTGGCTTATGCAGCTTCCTTCAGAAAATCTTTTATAATACGTGTGTGTGTGTGTGTGTGTGTGTTGCTCTAATTCAAGGCCTTGTACATGCAAGGCACCTATGACATGCTCAGCTTTTTATATAAACATCTGTCTGTGTATGTAGTTTCTCATGAGCTTTTCCTAAGTGCAGTTGGCAAGTTAAAACTGTGCATATTTCAGATGTACAGCTTTATATTTTAGCATGTGCATGTGTTGTGAAATGAGCGTGATGAAGCTAATTCATATATTGATTTCCTCCTTCCCCCCTTCTCCCCCTTTCTCCTCTCCACATGCCCACGTCAGTGGGCTGTAAGAGTCTTGCTAAAGTGTCTCTGCTTCCCAAAGATGTAAAGATCTCACTGCGATCAGCGCTCCAACGGCATTTTTATAAACAGAAGTAGAAGCGCAGAACCCAAATCCCGAAATCTGATTAGCTCTGCAGTAGACTCTGGGTAGTCAAGGTAGCTTGCCTTATGTACCAAGTACGAGATGGCGGGCTGCATGCTCCCTCACCGCGCACCACACTGCTGCACATGCACAGTCTATAAACACACACAGACTTCCGGAGCAGAACACAGAGTCAAGCAATAAAATACTGCCGCATGACGAGGTGCAGGGTACATAATGGCGAAGCGTCTCTCCTTTTTGCTAAAGCTGAATCAAGCATACTGTAGCTGTCCTTCCCCTTCCCACCACAAAAGGCTTTCCCCCTTCTCTTCCCTCTTTCTCCCTCCCTCCCTCCCTCCCACCTCCTTCTTTTAACATCCCCATCCCACATGCACTTTCTTTTTCTGGAGTGGAGCTCTGGGGTCTCCACTTACAGAGACCTTTCTCATTGTGCTGCATTGGAGGGCTTCCGCTGAGCAGAATATACCATGTAACCAGACTCACTGGGTCACTTCCTACCTTCTGCTCTCAGAGAGTGAGCACAGTGAGTAGGCCTACTCACGTGGAGTGAGCGTGAGTGTAGGTGAGGTAAGCTCTCAGGATCTTGGCTGCTAGGTCAAAGCTTTGTGCACTCTGCTAGACATTGCCAGATTTTCTGTGCAGAGCCTCTGCTATTTTGCCCAATAGTGTGTATATGTGTGTTGTGAAATTCTTTGACTTCTGTTTATTTTGCTGATGTTTATCATTGAATCTATGATTTTTTAAAGTCCTAGCTTCCTAATTTATTGACTTGTGTCATTTTATATTGTGTGCATTTGTAAGACAATGGAAAACCACTCCATTGAATGGTGAAGGAGGAATTGAATAAATTATTTCACTTACCAGCTTTGTGTTATTATTATTTTAACATTTTCCTTCCTTCTATTAGACTGTGAGTCCTTCAGAATAGTGACTTCTATCTATGATTTATTATTACTAGAGTATCAGTGCCTGCATATGTACTGTCTGATAAAGAACTGCTGTTTTAATTTATAGTTTACAGTGGAGTAGTGGTGCTTCTTAACCCAGGAGCCTAGAATGAGTTCATGAGTATAAGTAGATTCGGTGACTAAGTGCAACGAATGGCTTAGTGAGCATGGGGTTTTCTTTTATGAGAAATCTTCTGTCAGAAGCAATAAAACATCATCCTGGGATGGATTCACCGTGTCTTGTTTAACTGGACGCTGTTATAACATAAATTAAAATGATTCTCTGCCAGTGCATAACTTTAGAGCAAATGAAGCCGCATATTGCATGGCAGATGAGAACTGTTGGGAAAATGCTTATGAGGAAAAGTGTCCCATGAATAATGTGAAGGTGAATGTGGAGAAGTGGTGGCCAGATGAGTGACTTCGCAGGAGAAGTGCTGTATTAGGGGGCTCTGCACAACATAGGGGCTCTGAGAAAACCCTGAAATGGCTTTAAAATCAAATGATTAAAATTTCCTCTGAGTAATAAATGTGTAACTGTACCTCGGGCATTCAGCAATGTTGCTACACAGCTGATTCTCGATTGCTTTATGAGTTGTGTCTAGAAAAGCTGTAAGAACATCCCCAAACATTGCAAATTTAATGTTACCGCTTACAAAACATGTATGCACAATAAAAACCCTCCAGTCACTGTGTAAGAATGTGCAGCTGGAGGACTGCCTGCATGGAGTAATTCTTCTCATGTGAGACAACAAACGAGAGAACACATGGCCACCAACAAGGGAGGCAGACAGACGAGGCTTCCAGGCTGGTGGTGGCCACGCATTCCAATGAAGGACCTGGGCAGACTAATTTAAATGTGTACCTGCCAGGCATTCCACATCCCGGAGACTGAATGGCTGCGTACCTTCAACATTTTTTCATGCTATTCCATATTCTTGGCATGAACATGGAACCGAATGATTTCATCAGGCAGCAGGGATTATGATAATGAACACCAGTATCACGGTGAATATCTGCAAACACACAGGAAGCACCCAGAGATGTAGCTGCCTTTAAACAAGTTTGATTTGGAAGCCTGTTCTTTTCTAATGAGAGACAGAAAAGGAGTGGATCTGGAGGAGGACCTGGGAGGAGGGGAGGGAGGAAAAATTACAATCAGGATGTATGGTGTGAGAAAAGAATCCGTGTTCAGTAAAGGGAAAAATGAGAAAAATATGTAGTAAAGCACATTTTTTACAAAAAGGTTACTTGCCTTACAAATGATGTTTAAGATGGACTTTAACTATTTTAATTGTGTATTTGTTGTAATTTAACTTACACATATCTGTTTCTGTTCAGTTTTTTCTAGAAACACATAAATATGTTGATTTATTCTACTTGGAGACATATTTACCTCTTCCCTTGTGGTAAAATTACAAATATTGATTAAAATTGCTATTAAAATCCTAGCAAAAATTAGCTAATATTTTCTTCAATAGTTTCATTATTTAATCAATTTTTGAGAGAAAGCTTCTACATTTTAAATCACTGTCCTGGATAAATGCCTAGAATTAAAGGGATTCAAAGTCTGGGTCTAGGAAAGAAAAATGAAATATGTTATATTTTATTAAGAAGAAATATGACATGGTATCATTTTAGGCTGGAAATCTTCCTTATTTATTTAAGAGACAAGTTGAATGTGTAACATTATAGTTTGAGCTTTATTGATAGTATTGAACAATTCAGCTGTCATTAGTGTGTGTGTGTCTATGTATATTATGCTTCTAAATAAGTTCTTGTCCTATACCTTAGTACATAAATGGATTTTAGGTTCATGGACATATTTCAAAATCTTCTCTTTGTGAAAGTCATCTGAGATTAGAAAGATTGGTCTCTGCATGTAACTGGAATGACCTCCTGCAGAATATTTTCAGTTTTTAAATTGTACGTTTTTAAAATCTGTATTTCTATCTATGTTATAGGCATGTGTGTGCATGTGCCACCGCACACAGGAAGGTCAGAGTCCAGCTTGCACAGCTGTTCTGTCCCTCCCCTGTGTGGGCTCCGGGCAGTGAACTGGGGCGGGCAGACTTGTTGGCAAGCACTTTTACTTTCTAGGACATCTTGCTGACCCTAAGCCTGCCACCTTTTACAACTTTCATAAATGTTGTGATAAATACTTGAAACACTTTTCTTCCTTTTTGGGTCAGACACTGACCCAAACTCTAACACCTGTTGAATGCAGCAAAGGGACATCTGAGCTCTTTGGAATTTTGTTGGTGATGTATTTCAGACACGGCAAGCAAGGGATACAGTAATAAAAGAAGAATTATAGGAAAATCTGTTTAAATCTTAAATTTCCTTTTGTATAAGAAGTGGAACATAACCCACCTATATTCTTGAGCTGAAAAATAAAATAAAGTCTTGGATCTATTGCACAAACTCTATCCAGCATAAATTTATCTTACACTGATTGATAAACATTTTGCGTGCTAACAGTGTAGTTTTTAATTTGGCAAGGGATAATTCAGCTTTCGGGGCTGTCATTCTGGTCTCATTACCATGATTTACTCTAATGAAATGCTCTTAGTGTTTAACTAGGTCACTTCCCCACAGGTCTTGCTGCATGTGCCAAGAAGGCGAGGTCCTGACTGTCCCACCTGGATAATTTATTAGTGTTGCACTTATACCAAGAAACCTTGAGGGATGCAGTCTGGTCTTGTGAAGGGTCACAAGAGCAGAGTGTGCAGGCTTGCTTCCTCCTTCCTCAGCTCTGGCTCCTCAAGTCCAGGCTCTACGGGCAGCAGCATCTGACCCTCCACCTTTTCAGGCTGGCCTTAGGGGAGGGGCATGTGTTTGCTGCCCCTGGTTTCTGCACTTTCTTTGGGCCTTTCATTTCTGCTGTGGGATCCTGTAGTTTGGATATGTTAAAGGTGACCAAATCATTGTCCCCAGTTTGGGAATGGCAGTTGTGTGCTGCCTCCTCTTAGCTATTCTGGATTCTTGAGCTCCTGTACATTGGCTTTCTAGTGTTTATGATGAAATGAGAAGCTCTGGTCTAAATCCACCACTGTGCCCGGAAGTACCAACGTATGCTTGTAATAAAGTAAATTAATTTTGATGTTTTTGTTGTTTTTTGGGTTATCTGTTGAACTGACTATCTTTTCACTGCCCATGCTCAGTGGCAGATAAACAAACACACAGCTGGTAAAGCCTGAGTCTCAGAGTCTGTGCTAGGGCTCAGAGCTCTGTGGAGCTGTGGTTTCTCCTTTGTTTCTTCCCTTTGTGTCTTCAGCATTTTTCTTCTTGGTAATCTTTGCTTTGGTCTTTGTATGTGTCTTATTTTTAATTGATGTGAGGTGGAAGATGGTGAGGTCTAAGGGCCTAAGACTCATCGCACAGACCCTTTCCCACGTTGTCTCTTTACTGAATGTGTGGAGTTGGTTTTATGACTTGCTTTCATCAGTGGTAGAGGGGACCATCACTTCTGTGATGGAGCTGGAAGGATAGTGAGAAAAGCCTCCTGTGAGCACTCCCACGGGAAGAGACACACTCCCATTGGTCAAATAACTCAGATTCGGTATGAATTATGTTCAGGTTGAGACACCGAGGAAGGAGACAGGATCTGGTGTGAAAAACACTCCAGGGGTTGACTGGTACATCTTTGAATTATTTCATGTTTTGTCATTTCTTGTGTCACTCTTCCAATTAAGTAATTAGATATCTGCAGATTTCACGTCGTGATCTTGTGTTGGTTGTAAAGAGCAATATCAAGTCATCTGGGAAGGGGCTGGAGGCACAGGTAAGAGCTTGTTCTATGCTTGCAGAGGACCCAAATTCAGTCCCCAGCACCCATGTTGGGATGATTTCAACTACCTGTAACTCAGGTTTCAGGGAATCTTATGCCCTCTGTGATCTTCAAGGCTATCAGCATTTACATGTGCATATATTTTCATGTGTGTATGTGCACACACACACACACACACACTTAAAAATAAGGCAAATATCTAATAATTTGTAAAACTGTTTCAGAACACCCCTTTCCCGTGGTCTTTATAGGGTTCCAGTTCTGTATATTTATTTCCCTTTAACTTTGGATAGTAAATAAATTGAATTTCTTCCTTTGTTTTCTCTCCACCCTAATGCTTAGCATTAAAATCTAGAAGAAATTTAAATCCTACCGCATAATCATTGTAAGCTCTTGTACAAAGTATTAAACAAGTAGTTTTGCGCTTGTGTCTGTCTCCCTTCATCTTCATACTCAAAAATAAGCATTTCTTAACATTCAGTTTTCGGTCTGAGAAATGAATAATGACATCATTTTCTCAGCTATTTTATGGGATGGTAACGAGGAGGAAAAACTGCGTGGAAGCTTTGGTATGCAGTGCTTGTTCATTCCTTGTCATGTGTGAGGCAGGAGCGATTACAATCCCTACAGGGAAGTGTCCACATTCCCATAAGCTGCAGCAGGAAAAGATCAACGTTGAAAGAATTAGGTAATAATGATGAAACCAAAACTATGAGAACAAAGTTAGATGCATTATTTGTAACTCAAGAAGAAATGAGCAACAAAAGATAAGAGTGAAACATCCCTGGTTAATAAATAAATAAATAAATAATAAACAATAATATGGCTGCGTTTTAGAGCAGGGAGCAGGGTGGGATGGGTCGAGCAGGCCCCTGCCAGGAGGCTGCTGTCCCCTTCCTGACTCTGGAGTTAGAAAGTGTGACCTACTTCTTACGCTTCTGACTAGTTTAGCATCAAGAACAAGAGTACAGGGCATTGAATATCACAGTTGACCCCAGGGAAAACTTCCTGGGAAGCTGTGGCAAGTGACTAAGGATGGGAAAGGCTTCTTTGGATAAAGTCCGCGACTTCACTCAGTGGACAAGTCACTAAGGCGCACACATTGTTGTTTGTTTTTCTCTAAATGAAAAATACAGTTATTTCCAGGCAGATCCAACACAACCAGCTGGTTACAGCATTAGGAGCACAAGTGGAAAAACTGTATCCATCTCAAGTGGCTTAGACAGATTTACGCTGGATGTGCAACTGGCACTGAAGGAGAAAAGAAAGTGATATTTCATAGAAGCAAAATACAATGGAAAACAACAGCAGAAACTCTAAGCTATTAGATGATGGGCCTAAGATCTGTTTGAATTTCATGGGTTCTGCTGAAGAGCGGCTGTGGGCTGGGGTGGCAGAGCTGCTGCTTGGCTCTTGTGACGAGCAGTGAGCTGTGGACTTGCTGTGTAACTGATTGCGCTGCAGGCGGGTCCGCTGCTTACTGAGTTACTTCTCTTCCTGCATTAACTAATTTTTGTTGCTCTTGGTTTGGAGTCCATCGGAGTAACGTTGCTAACTCAGTTATGTCTTTTTGGCCCAGCGTTGTGGCCAGGAGTAGGTTTATGCACATTCTCTAGGTATTTCAGCTTCATGGTTTATTAATCTTGTTGTTCCTGTGACTTTAATCAAATGCTGTAGAGACCTGCAACTTTTCTCATTGCGATTCTTTCCAGTTACTGGTGGGATGTAACTGACAAAAAGGTCATAGCTAGTGTCTCTTGATGCCTTACTATGCGGTAGGCAATGCCATTCACTGAATAAAATATCTGACTGTTATTTTTTTATTCCAGGTAGTAGGTCCTGCGATTAAGTCATTATATAGATGTGCAAACCGAGGCTCCAACTACAGTGAAATAACGTACCTAAGATCAAACAGGTAGCAGTGGTGGATCCGTGGTGCCTGTTGCTGGGTGGCTTACAGCTGTCACCATGACGACTATTCTTAGGAAGAAGTTCCACTTTACACTCGTGAAAACCTTTCACCCAAACATTGACTGAGTTATCCAGCAGAGAGTGCATCCAAAAAGGAAGAAACAGGGATCATCTGAATAGAATTTGTCATTTATGTAGCTGTATGTCTTCTTTTATTTTGTTTCCCTGTGAGCATCTCTAAACCACTGGAGATATTTGCAAGTTAAATCAGTGTGATTAATGGTCTCAGATTTATAGCTGTGTACAATCTGAGTGTAGCTGTAGAAATGTACCGGTGGTCCATGCAATACTGGGGATTCCTAGCGATTCGTGGTGGTGGTGGTTGCTATGCGGTGCCGTCCTGGTCACCTATCACTTTAACGTATGTAATGATGGGAAGGCCTTACTTAAGTGTTAATTTAGTCCTGATGAGTCAGCAAGGTACGCTGACAGCCGTTTTATCTGACTGAGTTTTGTAAGTTAAAACGATGTGGAGGGGAAGTGGTAAGCATGGTGGGAGATGCAGCCGTGGCTGAAGATTCTCCTGCCGGCTAAGGGAGGGATGAAGCTCCTCACGTAGCTCTAACAAGAAATGCTCAGTAAGGTTCCTGGGAGAGGAGTGAATCCTGCGAGGCCCAAGGAAAGCAGGCCTGAGAGAGCAAGACCTGGGGAGCTGCTGTTCACGACTGGCCCAGTGGGGACAGTGTCCTGGGGTGAATGGCTGCCCCAGCTCTCCTGGACTCTATTCCTTTTGAGAGAAAAGAAGAGAGACAAAAAGCTTCTAGTGCAAGAAATTTTTACCCTTCTTTAAAGTATCACGTTTTCACGAAACAAAGCTGGTGAAGTGTGGAGAACTCTGAAGGTGATGGTTTTGTCACTTGGGCATCTGCTTTTCTTCCAGACTTCAGAGAAGGCTCCAGCCCCAGGGGAGGAGGCAGGGTCAGCGACTTTCTAAATCGCCACATAACTCATTTCCTCTTGTTACGATAAGTAAATTACTTCATAGGAAGAACAATCCTGCCAAATCAGAGTTACCTTTTGTTCTTTCATATGATTGATAGTGATTTTTTTTTTTTTTTACTTGTGATTAGAATCAAACGTTGCATGTTGAGTACTTGCAAAGCCCACCAGTTCAAATCCTTAGCGTTCTCTGTGGTCGGGTCACTGAACTGTGAAATTCTGTGTCATTGACGGGAGCAGATGGTTCCTCATCTGGCCTCTTTCCACTGCCTTCTGTGTTTCAGGAACATCTCTGCCACAGTGTAACCCAGAAGCACCGTGGGAAGTTATTGCTCACTGAGTGTTTCCTATGGTTGAGTCCCTGTTTGACTTTGTGGAAATGAATTATTAGCCAAGGATTGTAACAATGCGTATTTTGTTGCATAGGGCTTGGACTTTGAGCATCTGTCCGGTGTTGGTATGTGCACACAAGAGGCTTCAGCTTGAGAGGACAGGGTTTGACTGGATAGCATAAGCAGAGTGAGCACTGCATCAACTCTTGAAAACAGAAAACTGGTTTTTCTTATACATTTCTGATAGCTTCATACATGAGTTTATGTTTACACCATTTTACCCTGCCCTTACTCATCTCCATCTTCTCCTGTGTTCCGCTATTCCTTCTCACACTGTTGGTCTGTTCTGAAATTATGACCCCTACCCCCCCCACATACACAAGGACACTTACATATATCTCCTATTGAGTCTATTTAGTGTTGCTAATATGGCCATGTGTTTAGGGCTAACCATCTGGGCAATCTACCAGGCGGTTCATCCTTGGTAAAAACTGATTCTCCCTCTCACAGTAGCTATTCATTGCCCATAGCTCTTCATCTAGGGGTGGAGCCTTGTGAAAGTTCTCCTGTCCACTTGGCATGTCAACTGATGTGGTCATTGTGGAGGTCTTGTTTCAGAAAGTTATCAAGATGTGAGATGAGATTTCTTGGGGGTAGCTTTCCTGTCCTGTCTAGAAGAAACTACGTCATGGCGGGTGTCCTGGTCCTCTTACGATTTTTCTGGCCCCCTTTCCGTGTTGTTCTCTGAGTCTTAGGTGCAGAGGTCAGGTTGTATGGATAGATGTACAGGTTGCAACAGAGAAGGCTACGATCATTTATTCTCTGCATTTTCACCAGTCATGGGTCTCTGTGATAGCCTCCCTCTTCTGGACAAAGAAGTTTCTTTGATGAGAGATGGAAGTGACATTTACCTGTCTGGGCTGGTGAGAAGATTTATTTTTTTCTTTTTTTTTTGTGATTTTTAAATAATCTTTATTAAACTTTATTTTCGTGAAGATGATCTTAAATATTCACATTTTGTTCTCCATATATAACTAAAATGTTTAGGTGAATACAACCTCAATATTATAAAATTTTTGCTTTCTTGGGTGTTTTATTCTTTTATTGAAAAAAAAAACATTTTATGTAATACATTCTGATTATGGTTCCCCTTCCCCGTCTTCACCCTGTTGTTTCCCACCTTCCTTCTTATTCAGATCCACACCATTTCTGTTTCTCCTTAGAAAATAAACAGGGATGTAAGGGAAAATAAGATAAAGCAAATACAGACCAATAGAATAGGACAAAATTAGGAAATAGAAGAAAAGGAGCCAAAGAAAATGCACAAGAAACCCATATAGGTGCAGAGACACACACTCATGCACACAGGAATCCCTTAGAACTACAGAACTGAAGCTGTAGTATATTCCCAACACTTGCAAGGTTAAAGGAAAAAAATGCCCTGACGCACCTTTATGAGGCAAAGAACCTCCAAAGATGCTGATGAGTTTGTTTTGCATTGGCCATCTCCTGCTGGACGTGGCGCCTACCATTAAGAGGGGTTTGTGTCCCCAGTGAGGTCTCCTTGGAGAAAATTAATTTTTCAGGTATGTCTTTTCCTCTAAACTCCTCAGCATGTGCGTGCACATACTCCTAGTGCCGGTAGAGCTTTTCATTATAAGGGGGAGGACCATTTAGCATCTATTCAAATGCAAACTTCCAGGCTTAATACAATCTGTGCAAAATATGCCATTTATATCAAAATTGAGCTGCTAGGCTCCTAAGGCTCCAGACCCAGACCTGGCCCACCAGGCATCATGATTTGAACTTCAAACAAAGCCAGGCAAAGCTTATAATGGCCGAAGCTGTGCAGCGTCTACAGAATAAATACCAAAGTGCTAGTTCCCTGGAACTGAGGCTTGGAGGGCTCCTACCAGGACAGCTGTTTTCCAGTTTGCACGGGTTTCTACATAGGGAGTCTATGAACCAAATAACTTGATTCTATAATGAAAATTCCATTTTTAAGGAAATTTGGGGCTTTTTTCTTTAACCAGAAAGTTTTATTTAGAGCTTTAGCAATTGTTTGTTTCTCTTTAGATAAAGAAAACATGTTCTAAATGCAAGTGTTTAATTTTAAAATAATGTTACTCTAATTATCTACAATTTCTTATCCTTTTGTGTTGTGTAGTTTTCTTTTTACTAATTCAGTTACAAGGAGAATGAATCAATGTTCATTTTGTTTTGGTTTTGGTTTTCAAGACAGGGCTTCTCTATGTAGCTCATTTGTCCTGGAACTTACTCTGTAGACCACACTGGACTCAAATGCAAACCTTGAGATATACTTGCCTCTGCTTCCAAGTACTGGGATTAAAGGTGTGTGCCACCACCACCCGGCAGTCTGTTATTTTCATTTATTTCAGATAGTTCATATCTGTGTGAACCTTTATTTGTGGAGGAAAAATATCCCACAAAAGTTAAATATAAAGGCATCAGTATGTAGATTCAATTATATTAATATGATCATGCTACTGCTATTATAATATTATATCCAGTTTCAAAAGGATGATTTTCTGGATCAGACCACACTCAGAATGTGGTCTCTGCTCCAGTGGCATCCCAATTGCCTGAGAACCTGCCACAGTGCAGCTGCTGCTAGCACCAGGCTTACAGATGTGGAGGCTTTCTTCAGGAACAGAGGAGGGCAGTCTCTTTCAACTTGACCTCTTGATGATTCTGAAGACCTTCGAATAATTGCTGTAATTTGGAATTACTTGCCAGCTCAGTGAGCTTTCTTATAAGCCAGATATGATATATTACATAGCTATTCTAAGAAACAAAACCGTTGGAGGTGGTAGTTAAGTGGGAGATCACTTGCCTACATTCATTTAAGGCACAGGGTTCAATTCTCATCACATACAGTCATAAAATAAGGCATACTGCTGCTGCTTGCTTCATTAGTGAAAGTCCTCTGTGCTGGTTTGAATAAAAATGGCCCCCAAAGGCTCACAGGGAGGTGTGGCCTTCTTGGAGGAGGTGTGGCCTTGGAGGAAGCTTGTCAGGGCATGGGGGGGTGGGGGATGGGGAAGGAGGGAGGGGTGAGCTTTCTGAAGCTCTCCAAGGCAGTTGCTCTCTCTCTTTCTGGAGCCTGCCTATCTGGACTCAGAACTCTCAGCTCCTCCAGCACCATGTCTGCCTGGGTCCACCATGCTTCCTGCCGTGATGACAGTAGACTAAACTCCTGAACTGTAAGCCAATTGTAGTTAAATGCTTTCCTCTGTAAGAGTTTCCATGGTCATGGTGTCTTCACAGCAACAAAAACCCTAAGGAAGACACCCTTTCAGGCAAGGACACATGAGCACAATTGTGGGGTTCAGCCCAGCAGAAGCCCTGAAGGTTGGTTCCCATGCTCTCCTGGGCAGAGTGCCATGGGCACACGGGCTTGTTCGTGCTGTGGTTGAATTTGCTCGTGTCTGTGTTGATATTCTCTGTCAGCCTTTGAGTTCATGGAGGACAAAGAATGAATCCCAGGAGATTAGCACCACCGGCATCTGCACACAGAAACTGCTGGCAAAATGTTCACTCCAGAGTGAGGCGAGGCCTGAGGATATAGCTCAGCTGCTAGCTTGTCTAGCTTGCACAAAGCCCTGGGTTTGGCTTGAAGTGCTGCATAAACTGGCTGAGCTGCTACACATTTGTAATCTGCACTGGTGAAATGGAGGTGTGAGAGTCAGAAGTTCAAGACCACCCTCAGCTACATGCTGTTAGAGGCTGGCCCAGGATACAAGACTTGAGACTTTCTTGAAAGAAAAAAAAATGAGAGAGGAAGGAAGGAAGGAAGGAGGGAAGGCAGGAAAGAAGGAAGGAAGGAAGGAAGGAAGGAAGGAAGGAAGGAAGGAAGGAAGGAAGGAGAAGATGAAGAGGAGGAGGGTGGAGGAGGAGGAGGAGGAGGAGGAGGAGGAAACAGTTTAGTGGCCTGTAATCTCAGTTAAACTCTCTCGAAGCTGAACAGGACTGTAATTTGAAGGCCTGTTTGTGTTACAAGAATGTGTTTGAGGCCAGAATGGGCAAATTAGACCCCGTGTAAATAATGGGGAATGCAGTTCAATGAACGCTGGCAAAGCACGTGTGAGACCGGGGCTCAGTCCTCAGTACCATGTACCACCAAAAAGGAAAAAAAAAACATTCAATATGCTATTAATATATAACATGGTTTCCAATCCCATAACTTCTGAAACACAACAAATTAAAAGAGAGTATTCAAAGGTGTGCCTCTGGGAGGCCCAGGCAGAGGACCACTCAAGCCAAAAATGTGAAGAGTTCACTTATGGAACCACAATAGCAAAGAGAAGATGCTTTTTCCTGCCTAGGGTTGGGATGGGGCTTGTTTCCTCAGCCAACGAAGAAAGGCTTTTTATTAAGGTGAGGAAACACACACAGCATGGCACATAAACAGCAGGAGCAACAGTCCAGTCGCTCTTCAAGAGCTGAGAGCTTTAAGGGCTTCTGAGGGGTCTTCTCCCCCTAATTTAGGGTTGGTCCATTTGGACAAAGATAGGGAGGCTGGTAGGCCCATAACTTTTGGCCAAATATATCCTGACCTTGTTGTTGGTGAGGAGCCCGACGGGTGCAGAGAAAGTGTGCAGGCGTTGTCTCAGGCCAGGGAGGTGAGAAGAAGCCGTGAGTCTGCCATCTTTATTATCCACCTGTGGTCCTCTTCTCTATAGCTCTGCCTGTCAGGGTTATCAGTTCCTACTCCCTTGCTTTCATGAGATTTCTGGTACATAAAATTTGTAATTTTCCCCCTCATTTATATCACTTTTCATCTTGTAACATTTATAATGGGGAGATATTTTGTGGATAAGAAACACTTGAGCAGCCACTGATACCTCTTTGGAATATTGTGTTAATTGAAAAAAAAAATTGTGCATGACAAAAAAAACCCAGTTGTGTAGCGGAGTTATTACTTGGGGTCTCTTGTCTGCCACGTGGTAAATCTCACTCAAATCCCTCACAAATTACACTGATAGCTTGTCCTTTTCTGCAAAATGGAGTTAAGCAAATCTCATCACAGGCTCTTTGATAGTGAAATAAAATAGGGTGAATGAAAATACCAGTGAGTAAAGCTGATTATCAGAAGTAGTGGGAACCTCAGCTGAAAAATAGACGCTGGAGGACGGGAGCCAAGCGATTGCCAAAGGCCTCCACTTTTCCCATCACTTCCTTCCTACGACAGTTCCCCTGACAATAGGTGAAACCAGATGATCCTTTGTTTATATAAAATGGCCCAGATCCAGTTGTTCTTAGGAGCTGCCCTGGATCTTGCTCAAGCCGTTTGTTACAGAGCTTAAAGTTTTGGTAAATTAATTATAGATTCTAAGCTGGAAAGCAGATGCCAGGGAAGGAGCACCAACCATGGGCCTGGGCCTGGTGAACAGTAG
Organism: Meriones unguiculatus; assembly: GCF_030254825.1. Classification (NCBI taxonomy): domain Eukaryota; kingdom Metazoa; phylum Chordata; class Mammalia; order Rodentia; family Muridae; genus Meriones; species Meriones unguiculatus. The sequence goes on from NC_083350.1 coordinate 186,905,059, forward strand.
CTGAGGTTTTTAATGTGTTCTGGGAGAGTTTATTACCCTGTGCTTCTAACGTGTTTCCAGACAAACTGAGTGTTTGCACACTGCTGTTATTTAGAGTTTTTTGTCATCAGATTCTTGTACAGCTGCGTCACAGCTACATCTCTGAAAACAAAGCCTGCAGTTGTCATACACGTTGACGAGGAATAGTTAAAAAGCTGCAGTTTAGCATAAAATCGAGTCAGCTATATTTCTCCTGTGAAGTCAGCGAGGGCTCTAATCCCTGTAGATTAGCTCACACCACAGGGTTAGCTGGGCTGACCAGCACTGACTGCAAAAGCAGCCATGTCACGAGCTGGTAGCACATCTTTTTTCAATTAAAAGCTGGTAGCATTTTTTTTTCAATTAAAAAAATTTAAGAATTTCATGCTTAAGCACTGTATTTGCATCATTTTACCCTCTCCCCATCCATTTCCTCCTGTGCCCCCCAACTCCTTCCCAATTCATGATCTCCTTGTCTTTATTATTGTTGTATCTAGGCATATATAAATACACCCTGCTGAGTCCATTTAGTGTTGCTTGTATGCACATGTGTTTAGGGCTGACCATCTGGGACTGGGCAATCTATCAGTGGGCTTGTCCCTGGAGAGGACTGAGCCTTCCTCTCCCAGGGACCACAGATTACCCATAGCTCTTCAGTAGATGGGGACCTTGTGAGATTTCCCTCATTCACATTGGGGTGTCGGATGGTGGTGTCATTGGGCAGGTCTTGTTTCGGTAGCCATATTGACTGAGATGAGAGTTCATTGGTGTCGTATCCCTGACGTATATGGAAGACACTATCTCACAGCAGACATTCTGGTCCTCTGCCCCTCCCCCCAATCTCTCTGAAACCCATCTGTGATACTCTCTAGGACTTAGCTGTGTGGGCTGTGTTGTAGCTGTGTCAGCTGGAGTTGGGCGCTCATGGTAAGCTCTCCGTATTGTGGTCAGCTGTGGCGTTCTGTCATGCTCTTCATCTGCTGCCAAAAGAAGCTTATGAGAGGTGGGCACTGCAGTCCCCTGTGGATATAAAGATGTCTTCAGGGTGCAGTTAGAGATACTGTTTAGAGAAGTAACAGGAGCAGGGTTTCCTCTAGGGTCCACAACCCCTTCAGCTATGGGTAGCTGGACAGTTTTACAACACTAGGCACGGATTTCCTCCTATTTAGTGGCTCTTAAGCCAAAATACATGGTTGTTGGTTATGCTCAAGGTATAGTGGCACTTTTGCACTTCAGGAAACATTTTGTACAGTTCTTATGCAGCTAATCATAGCTCCTAAGAGTTCAAGAGTGCAATGGCCATGGCCTGCTGGAAGACAGAATTCCATATCACTCTACCCCTCTTCAGTTTTTGCATTCCTTTCACCCCCTTCCAAGACATTCCATGAGCTTTGGAGGGTATGATGCCGATATCCTATTTAAGGCTGATTATTCAATGGTCATTTGTTCTCAGGACTTTGGCCAGTTGTTTCTCCAGAGATAGCCACCCACCAGAAAAAGAAGTTTCCATAACCAATGCCGAGAGCAGCACTAAACTAGGGACATAAGTGTAAATATTTAGACGACAATTTGACAGATTCATTATGTTCATTTGGCAAAGCAACAGCAGTGGCTTCCCCGCTAAGGCTTATAACCTCTGCCAAACTTGGACTTTTGGCCAGCTTTGTGGTAACAAAGATGATCTCCTTCTGTGAAGCAGGACTTCAAATCCAGTCAGAAATCAGCTAGTTATGCCAACAATAGTCTGGCTACAACTGCCCCAGTGGGTAGATTCTGCTTGGACCCTCAATATATTTTTGAAGTGCTTTGATTTATGACTTCCTTTGTTCCATTGCTATAAAAACTGCATGGAACTGTTGCCATGTTTGAGTATGGTATTTGAGGAAACCTGTACCCCTGTTCTGGGCGTACGTTGAATCATATTTGGCTACAGAACAAACTATCTTTTACTGTCTTTGAAGTAAGGCCTGTGCTTGTCTGTCAACAGTTTCTGGTTGACATTTCATTCACCTCAATTGTCTATATTAAGTAATTTACTAGTTTTTATCTTTGAAAGACAAGAGTTAAATTAGTATTTGTCATAAGAATGGTTTTAAAAACCAGTAAACTTGTAGCATTTGTGAAGTTTAGTGTGTTAGGCATCAACAGTAATACAATTCCTCTCTTATAAATCAGTATGAAAACCAGTCTACTCTGCCTTCGGTTGTTATATCGGTTGTTTTCTGAAGAGCAGGCTCCTTCCCAAGATTTGATGTGTAGGTCGCTGGGGAGAGCAGCCTGTGGAGGGCTCTGGTGGGGAAGCAGCAGATGATGGAGGGGTCTGAGACCGCCATGCAGGGCTGGGTCTCAAGGGAGGGGCAGTAAAGTGTGGATGTGAAGAATATATAGCTCGGGCAGAACTGGGTAAACTGCGAGTGTCCCAGAGCAAGGACTGGCCAGCTGAAGGAGCACTGAGCAGGAATAGCCCAGCCTTTGGAGCTGTCATTGGTTGGGAGCAGCTGGGGGAGAGGGTGGCCCCCAGAGCTTAGGGAGCAGTCAGAGGCTGTAGACCTGTCCTCTCCTGCTGGGAGAACCAAGCAGCTCACTCTCCAGACTACTGACAGAGAGCAATGTTATCAGTGGTGACACTGACCATGCAGCTCTAAAATTCACATTGGAAACATTTGCTGATGTGAGCTTCATTACTGGTCATTGGGAATTGTTACAGTAACATTCATTTTACAGGAAACCCAGAGGAAGCAGAGTCTAGTTCCATTTTCTCTGTAAGTCTGGTGCCTACTCCCTGTAACTTAAAGGCTTGTGTTTTAATATTTGTATTGTTCTATGGGTAGGATCTTGAAAAGAAACTCCAGCTCTCTTTAAAAACCATACCAGTAGCTGTCTTTCATTCTAAATATAAAGTGTATTTATTTTAGACTAATGTGAAATGTAGGAAGCTTTGGAAAAAAAAAAAAGAACAGAAATGATTCTAATTCCAAAGTAGAACCAAGCACAGGAAATGTTTTGTGGCAGCTGCTTAAGGCTTTAAAATCATTGAAAGGTGCCTGAAAATATCGACAGAATTAGTGGGAAGGCTCTTTGCTGTTGCAGCAACATTCTAGCCACACCCAGATACAGTTCATCTGCAAGCTGATGACCGTGGCTGTCACGACTCATGGTGTCAGGACAGTCCTGAGGAGCGAAGGCAGACCCGGCTGAACACAGCAGCAGAGCCCCAGCTACTTTTGGAGGACGGCATTCTCACAGTGGCTCCCGAGCAATGGAGACCTGCCTCAGGCCCGCACACTCGCATGGCAAACACTGGCTGGGCTGCCTTCCCCTCTGGCTTTAGTAGTCTGACTTACAGTGTCTTAGGATGCTACACATGACTGACACAGAAAAAAAATGCATTCTCCGTGCATGTGTCTCTGTGTCTCTGTGTGTGCACATGCACGTGTGTGTATGGGAGACACAGACAGAAAAGGAATATATGTAGTTAATGAATATCATAACAAATTCTTCATTTTGTCATATTCAATTACAGTTATGTTGGATGTTTTTCTCAGATAATTCAGTTTTTCTTAGAAACACTTTATGTTGGACATTACTTCCTATCATATATGCGAGCAGCCATATGTTTGATTTTTTTTTATTTATTCATGCTTAGGTTTTTTTTTTTTTTCAGTTGTGAGATGTGGTAAATATATTTACACTTAGGTTCCTTATTACACTTTCAATGACATTTAGATGTAATTTTCGGCACTGAGATGGCTTCGTGGAAGGATTTCTCCATTTGAAGAGGTTGATACTTCCTCCCCTGCCCCGTGCTTCCAGGAAGCTTAGTTCCTTCTGACTCCTGGAATCTCCCCAGACACTGCATTTACTAGAAAAGGAAACAAAGAGCATTGTCCATTCCCATGAACATATATTAAGTTATTTAAAACTTTTACTGGGGAAATTGGACATTTTCCCCTTGTTTCTCTACATAGTTTTGTTGGAACTTCTGCTTTAGCCATCTGCCTGTTAGTCTCAGAGTCTGTCACTGATCTACTGACTAGAAAGGGTTAGGGTTCTTTTTATGTCACAGGTATCAATCTGTATTCATTCTTCTTACCCTTTCAGACTTTGCATTGCTTTTCAATTCTATCTATAATTGTTTCCAATGTATTGAAGTTCTAGACTTTTATCAGGCAGATTTGTCTCTTGCTTCACTTTAAGATTTTTAAACTCTTCCATCACTGGGTGAAAAAGCCAGTTAAGTACTTGGAATAAGATACAGTTGGAATCTCGAATTAAACCACGCGCCAAAGTCGATTCCAGCTGGAACAAGGAACTGTAAAAATTCTGTTTGCTATAAACAGGGATTTGCTGGTTCCCTCACTGTCTGGCTTGGTGCTGTAGAGTTATCCGTAGAGCTGACAGTGGAGGATGTCTTTACACATGCAGGTCCTTCTTAGGGCCTGGTCCTGCAACTTGCAGACATCTGCTGTGCTTCAGGGACCAAAGCAGTACTGAACAAAGTGTTTTTTTTTGATACCTTGAATTAGCCTGAAATCCTTGTGTTGGTAGAAATGGTGAGAACTCTCTATAGTTTCCAAAGTTTAAACCTCGGGAGATTTATCTGTTCCTCACACTCTCTCTTGGCTCCCAGGTCTGCCCATTTCTGTTCTCAGCAGTGTCTCCATATCACATGGTGGTTGTCTGTCCCCTGCCACCCGGTGGGGCAAGACAGAGTTCTCTGAAGAGTTCAGGCTGACTTCCCAGGCTTGGTCCCCACCTCTGGACATCCACAGCAGTCTCAAAGCGTGGCCACACCCGAGAGGCCATCTCCCACTCCCCCGGTGCCTCTGTGCTCTGAGAGAGGACCCAGCTGTGACTCATGCTAGCTGAGCCAGGCAGAATGCTTGCTGAAGCCAACCCAGCGTGTGTTTGGACCGTGGACACAGGAGTTTTTAGAGTAGTGTGTTCTTGAAGTGTAGCTGTTTGTTCACATCCTTGCAGACTTGTGTGCAGATGTTATCCTGGGGATGCCTTTGTCATTAGTAAATAAAAGGACCCACAGCTCTTAGGATCTGCCATGCTTACATTTGTAAGCAAACACTTTTATTTTTTAAGATGACATTAGACTCAACTTTCAATGCTTCAGCTTTCTCTAGCAAAGTGTTCATGACAAGTGTGTTAGAGGGTTAATGCTGCCTTCCCTTAAAATCCACAAATATTGCTGCACTTAGTGTAGGAGTTATTCAGAGCTGTGGTCCTAAGTTGCATGATAAGTTAAATGTGTTTAAATGAGCAATTGGACTAACAGGCTTTATGTTTGCTTTAGAATCTGTCGTGAGTGGTATATGGCTGTCTTATACTTTTCTATGGCTGTGATAAAACGTCATGACCAGGCATAACTTATAAAAGAAGCATTTAATTTGGGATCTTCCACCTCCAGACCGTTAAGAGTCCACCATGACCATCTTGGTGAGGAGCATGGCCACTGACAGGCAGGCATGGCGCCAGAGTACTGGCTGAGAGCTTTCGCACTGCTCCTCGAGCGGTGGGGAGAGAGAGAACTAACTGGGAACGGCGTGGAATTTTGAAACCTCAAAGTCCACCCTCATTAACACACGTATTCCAACAAGGCCACACTTTCAAAGATTTCCCCTAAACAGTTCCACCAACTAAGGACCGAAGTTCAACTAGATGAACCGAGGGGGTCATTGCTGTTCAAGCCACCACAGTGACCTTGCTGATGTGGTTTTGGATCATGACGGGGATGTTTGGGGAAGGAGCTAGCAGGAAACTGCCAAACAGGTCATCCTGTCCTTTTGATTTTAAACTTAAATTATTCTGAGATCTTCTTTAATGAACATTCAGGTAGATATAAATAATTCATAATAATAAATACATTTTCAAATATTCTCCCTCAATTTATAGAAATCTATTCACATTTTTTCCTCTCTTAGATGTCTTTTTTCACCAATTCTCTGGTTATAGTCTTGGTAACTTCCTCATCCTCTGACCTGCTAATGGGCTACATCCCATGAATCACTATAGACTTGGGCCTTTGCTACTTCTCTGCAAGCAGAGTGGACATCCAGATGTGCTGTTTGATGTTCTTCCACTGGGAAGATTTCCCTTCACTGCTTTCCTTTATGGACTCCCACAAGTGAACTTCAGGCTGCAGCAGTCCGTGGTCCACAGGTGTTTGCATATTGCACAGAAACAGCTGTAAACCAGGTCCAGTTCGCTCCATGGAGTCGTAGAGTACTGGGGAGATATGATGGAAGGAACCAGTTCCATGGGCATATGATCCCCAGTTTTTCACGTGACTTGCTTGGCCTACAGGGATGTTTGAGGCCTATATAAAATGCCCATCTCACAAGGAAGCCTTGATATGCGTGCCTAATATTATGGTTTACCAAGGCTATTATTATTCAGGGTTCTCTCGAGTAACAGAAGTTACAGAATGAATCTCTATATCTGTCTGTCTGTCTGTCTCTCTCTATCTGATTTATTAGAATGGCTTACAGGGTGTAGTCCAGATAATCCAACAATAACTGCCTATGAACAGAAGGTCCAAGAATCCAGTAGCTAGTTGCTCAGTCCACGAAGCTGGTTGTCTCAGCTGGTCTTCAGTAGATGTGAAATCCCAAAGACATAAACTCTAATGCCATTGAAGGAATGGACTTGCTGGCAAGGCAAGCCCAAGCAGACAAAGAGCAAAACTTCCTTCTTCCCAAGTCCTTATACAGGCTTCCAGCAGAAAGCGTGGCTCCGAGGAGATCTGGCTGAAAGGTGTGTCTGCCTGCCTCAGTGATTCAAATTAGAAGCATGTCTCACCACTTCAAAGCAAGCAGAATCCTTCTCAGGTGTGCCTTCCATGTTTGGATTGAAGATAATTGTAGGTGTGGTCAAGTTGACAACCCGGAACATCACATTAAGTCAGGCCACACCCATTTCAACACTGACGTGGTAAACTGGGCCTGTGGTGAACTAGCTCTACTAAGGGGGGAGGAGGAGAATAAGCCAAGTGTTCTGGTTCATACCTATAACCCTGGTGCTTTGGAGGTTGAGGCAGGAGGATTTCTGTGAGTTTGAGTAGAGCCTAGGCTATGTAATGAGACCCATTCTAAAAATAGTGAAAGCAAAAGCAAAGAGAAACAAAAATGGAGGGAGCTTATCTATGAAAGACAAGGGTTTGCTCTGGTCTGAGGGCTCTAACGCAGAGTTCTGTGACTCACAGATGGGGTATTGGACCTGCCCTCATGGTCCGCTTCCATATCCCTGGAATAGAGGACCACTGGTCTAAATGAGCTCTGCTGGATCGTATGAGCCGCTGAGCAGTGTCCTGCAGCTGTGCTCTCGTGGAGGCTTCTGATGCTCCGGCCCTGTCTAACCTTCAACTTTAAGTGGGCTGGACATACTGTCCCCAAATCCCTGCGGGGTCACCGGACACCGCACAGAATTGGTTGGAGGAAGGACCAGATGCAACACCATTCACTTAGAGAGGATTTTACCAGGGGCTGTGCATGCTCACCCCTAGAATGTCACTGAAGCGCAAGGCTCCTGAAATTTTGCTTAATCAAAACAGGATTTGTTTTTCAGGACTTTTCTTTCATGGGATGTACTCCCTCCATCCTGCACCACATACACAGAAAGACCCTTTACCAGAAACTTTCTAGTAGTTATTAAATCAGGATCTTTCCCTGGAGGATACAGAGTGGTTAGTGCTTTAATTACAGAATACGTGTTACTATTTCTGAGACTGATGCAGAAAGCCTGTTGAGAGCACAGCTCCCTTGCAAAGACAGAGCCCAAATGAGAAGTCCAGTCTCCCTAAAACCCAGAATCGTAGAGCCTCCAAGTCCATTGCAGATCTCACAGGATTCCCTAGGTCTTTCCCTCCAGCTGTCTCCAGGGGCTGCTTCCGAGGCTTCAGCCAAGAGAAACAGTTCCTCTTTGTTGGTTTTGCTCTTAAAGAAACATTTGCTTAGGTTTGTTTTTTTCTTTCTGTCTGTCCTTAGCCAAAGAATAGGACAACACTAAGTCTGATGCTCTCTTTTGCCCTTTGTTTAATAAGTTAACATCTGAAAAATCCCATGTGTTATAATCTTAGAATATACAAAGTCTCCTCCTTATATTCTTTCACTCTTCTCTGTGGATAAAAGGCTTGGGAGGAAACAATGATTAGTTACAAAGCCAGTTTAATTATGCTTATCTTTTTTAACTCAATTACTTTTGAAAATGGAAAGGACTTAAGGAAAAGTCATGAATAAAATAGGAAGATATGATCAATGAAAAACGAGCAGTGAATTTAAATTACAGGTATAACAATGACAGCTTTTCCTCTGGGTGGAGGTTTGGATGATTGACGCAGGCACGATTCTCCCCTGGCAAGATTCAAACTCCAGTGAGGCGGCACATAGCAGACAACAACCACTCAGTTGTAAGTGAAATTAAGATTTAATAACAAGGATGATATGATAATGTGTGAGTTTACACTGAATGACAGACAGGCCAGGCCGGTCTTGTCTGAGAATGTGTTGATGGATCTGATATCCAAAGGCTGATAGAAGTCTGGTTGGCTAAAGGATTGAAGAAGTCTGCTCCCCCAAGGGGACAAGACAGATTCTGGGTAAGCAGGAGGGTCAGTGTCAAAGGCTTGGCTTCGTCATCAAAAAGCTGCAAGTGAGTCGGGAGAACCTCAGGGCAGTTAGTGAACGGGGAGAGCGGAGTGGGGATGTGTGCGCTGGTTCTTGCTTTGATCAAATTGGGAGGGAATGGCAGCAGGGATGTGGCTGCTGGCAGCGGCCATGGAGAAGAGAATCCGTACTTGAGCAGTACGTAGAAGGGAAGGAGGCCGGCGACGTCCATCAGCATGGGGAATCACACCACGTGCCCCAAGCCAGGTCTGGTTACCCATCCTCAAGGAGCCGATGAAGAGGGACGGATTAAAAGTGGAACACAGAGAAAGGACATTTATTCATTGTGGCCACATTGGGAAGGAATGACCAGTGAGTGACACCCCAAGTCCTTCTCTGGGTCTTAAAGGGAGAGTAAAGTTTAAATAGAGGCCTTAGGTTATGCACATCTCTGCAGGCGTAGCTGGACGAGCCCACATAGTGAGGACACACCCACCCTGATCTATCCTTGTGAGGGCTTCAGTCTCATCCTATAAGGTAACCGGGAGAGTTGCTAGAACGGTGTGAAATCTCTTTCTGGGAGACAAATTCTCTCTCCAACTGGTGCTTTTTCTTCTCCCAGTATGAGATTCCTGGGGGAACTGCCACTTCTTTGGAGTCCTCTGTATGAATAGTCTGATGATTCAGATGGAAAGGCACAAGTGACTCTTTAAATGCTCTTCATCTTCCAGGCTTGTTAGAGTGAGAGAGTGGGTGTATGGTGCTATTTAGGATTTCTGGGTTACTAGCTTGGGTAACTGGAATTAGTTTATAAATTTTATTTCATCCTAAGGACCTCAAGAGGCACCTGTGGTATTATGCTGGTCAGTGGGTTGGAGTTTCTGTGCTTGATACACAGGATAGAGAGAAAGTAATGAGTTTCTGGATGTAAAGTGATGTCATAGGCTTGAGTCACTCTGCTCTGGGAAGAACAGTAATGGATGTCAGGAAAAGGCAGGAGGAGTTTTTGACAAAAGTGGGAAAGGGGCTTCTGTGAGTGAAGGAAACCAGTAGGGCTGAGGAAGAGAGAAAGGAAGTGAGCACAGAAACCATGGCATAGGCTGAGGATGAGGCAAGTGATATGAGCACCCCAGGGTGTAGTTGAACTTCATGACATGGTCTCTGAGGCTTTTAACGGAGTGGAGGGAGCACGAGAGAGCATCAGGTGGGAGGGAGTGAGGTCATCAAGTGTCGACAGTTTTCTGGAGAATTTTGCCTGCTGGACAAAAGACAGATGCCACAAACGTGGATGGACGGATTTCCTTTTGTTTAGGGTGTGCTTTATGACCACGTGACAACAGATGTTCAGAGACTGGCCCTTGAGAAGGTCTCTCCGTGTTCACAGTTGCTTATTCATCTGTCTCATTCATATGAATGCCCAGTCAGAAGGGGCCCTTCAGCTCACCGACCATCCTATGGTAGGCTGAATCTTTCAGTGAAAACAGTTCTACATCACAGCTGTAAGTAAATACTGTGATTAAAATACCCAGCGTCACCTGGTGGCATGAAGACTTCTGATATCTTCCTTCAAAATTTACCTGGTTAAAAGCAAGGAAAAAAAAAGGTTGAAATTCACTGTAGAATATCCAGCTATGTTGGAGAATGACTTTCAAAGCAGCAAAGCTCTTAAAGAGAAATGCTTTTAATCATTTACAATTTTAATTCTCATTGAGGTAACCTTGGAGCTGTGGATAAGCAAATGCTTGGGAGAATTAACATGGAGAGATCCTATATACCGTTTGCAAAAGGGCCTCCCAGTGACAGTATCAGGACACTTTACCAAGTTACAGTTTTGGCACCGGTGGAAGGTGTTTAAGTCTGTCATTTTATTTTGCTGTGCTGGGAGGGGTGTATGCTCACATGTGTTAGTGTTAGTGCCTTCATTGTACCACAAAGGTAGGTTCACTTATATGTCACCTCGCCATAGTCAAATTGTTTGGATGAAAAAGAGCTAACCTCCCATTCTGGAATAGCTGGCCGTCCGTTATGTACATGTGAAGAGGTAACTGAGATAATTAAGCAATTCGTTTCCTTCCTTTTCACCAGGAGGTACGCATTCTTTACTTTTGAAGATTTGCCAGTTTCTACAAGCCTGTGGGGGAAGCAGTGGGGACCCGTCTGAAAGCGAGGCCTGGCCTGTGGAGATGGTGGAGCGCCCGGCTGCAGGTCCAGCTCTGGTCTTTGCTCTTGGGTGATCTTAGGCACCGGTGTTACTTGACATCTTTCTGGCTCAGCTTACCCTTCTGCGCAGTGGCAGTGACAGCGCCCATCTTCCAAGCTCTTCTCTGCAGTGGACCCTGTGAGTGAGAACCCCCTCATTGCTCCTTCAGAGCCAGGGTGCAAGTGAAAACTCCAGACACAGAGCACACGCCTCAGTCTCCTTGTTTCATACCAAGTAAGGCTTCCTCTTGGCAGGAGGGTAGAAGTAGCTTCGTGTGTGATTAGCCTTTGGTATGAGTTTATCTATGTTGTAGCTTGTTTGACTCTCAGGAATGTGATGTGTGGACATTCATAATGTTTTTCCTTTATCTCAGAACCATAATAAAAGCTTTAACTATAAGCTCTTTACTCTTCAAATATTTAATGTGTGCTGTAATGGACTGAGCCTTCAAATCTCCTATTTCCTGGGAAACCTTATTGATTTATTTAGGGTTGACCCCAGATATTCAACAGGAGAGACAGACTCATCATCAGAATAGAAGGTGAAGTATTCTGACAGGAAAATGAAGGTAAAATTAGAAAAAAAAATCCCTCAAGGTATTTTCTCATTGTTTGAAAATTCAGTAATGGAACTCTTGCCTTCATTGTACCCAGAGAGATTTTAGAGTCATTTTTCCCTGGTCGCATGTATGAGAAATCTCTATCACTATGACAGTAGGGGTGAAGGTCCCAGTTGAGCATCAGCTGCATGTCTCCATGTTCTGTGCCATTAGTCTGGTGTTTTCAGGAACAGGGTCTTACTGTCAGTGTGGCGGGCAGCAGCCTGTGGTGTTTGAGGAGGGCTATGGGACATCTTATAGCAGTGTCTCCAAAAGATGTAACTCACTCCTGTTACTGGCATTTTTTTTTTTAGTGATAACACATGATGTCTAGCTGGGGTATTGTTTCTTCTATTATATGATAATTATTTAAATTTATGCTTTCTATGTATATATTTCAGGAAGCAGCTACAATAGTAGGTTTTTGTATAGCTTTGAGAAGGCCTTTAGTGTTAGTTACTTCTCCCCATAGTCCCTCCACTTCCCTGACCTCCCATCTCTCAGTTTTTAATCCTTCCATTCTGATTTACAGTTTACTCCTTTATACCACTACATATCGCTTTTCTTAGAAGATCTGAAGATCCTCTCCTCCCTCCAGCTCTGGTCCTTTACTAGCTACCTAAACTCTACAGGTAGTTTAAAACACACACACACACACACACACACACACACTTCTAAAGCTTAAAGATAACATTAGCATGCAATGTTTGTCTTTCTGAGTCTCAGTTACCTCACTCAACATGATTGTTTCTGTTCTATCCATTTATCTGCAAATTTCACAATTTCAGTTTTTCATAATAGCTAAATAATATTCCACGTGTAAATGTGCTATATTCTCATTAGTCATTTGTTCATTGTTGGGCATGAAGAGAGAGCAATGAATATAGATGAGCAAATATCTCTGAAGTAGGATGGCGAGTTCTTTGAACATAACACCACGTAGCTAGATTTTGAGGTGGACCATTTCTAGCTTCCCGAGGAACTGCCATGCTTATTTCCATAGTGGCTGTGCACGTTTTCACGGCTGCCAGCAGAGGAGGAGTGTTTCCCTTATTCCATGTCCTCGCCAGTGTGATCTATCATTTGTCTTTTTCAATGTTGGCCATCCTGACTGGATAATATGGATTTTCAAAGTGGTTTTAATTTCCATTTCCCTGATAGTGAAGGAGTTTTAAGGTGTTTCCTAGCCTTTTGTGCTTCATGATTTGAGATCCCTGTGCTCAGTTCTTCACCACTTTTTAATTGGGCCTCCATCCTACGTCAGAGATGCTTGCTCTTGGTGTCTGGCCCCCCGAGTTTGTACTTTCCAGATATTAACCCCCTGTCAGATATGTCACTCATAGTTTTTTTTCTTAGAAAATGAGATTTTTAACGATGAAAAATAGCCTGAGAACAACAAAGATGATACACACCCATTTCCAACCCATTGACACTAGGAATATGAAGAAAAAAAATAACTGCCATTGCCCATGGAGATAAACCGTCCTGGTGAGTGTAACCTTCTAGTCCCGCCCAGGTTCAATTAATACTTAGAAGATGAAGGGAACATTGGAAGAATGATTCAAAGAAGGGGAGGCTTCCAACATGCTGTGGAACATGCAGGAGTAATCAATAAAGATGAGCTAGGGTCAGTAAGAGGTTGGACCTAAGCTCAATGCTTTGCCTTTGTATGTGGGGACCTTTGCTTACAGGGTTGAGGAATGATGATGTTATTTGTTCTGAAGGTCACCAAGTAGAGACATGCTCAGAAAATGATGGCCTCTTTGGGACTAGTCATTTAGATTGTGCTGACCAGAAACAAATGGAGCTCTGTGCTTGCCTCTAAACGTTGTCACCAGTGATAACTCTGAACAGCCACCCAGTACAGCAGCAAGTGAATTTATCTATTTATTTTACTCAGTCGTTATCATTTGCTGGGTGTGAAGGACACAGTGTAGAGTGGAGCTCATGCCTCCTCAGCTGTCTGCTCTACTCAGATTGTGGCATAAACAGCATCTGTTGTGGTCATGACATATATCCTCCTGTCTCCAGTTTAGAGCCACATACTTTTCTGACCACGTCTTTATTTGTTTGCAAATGACAATTTAAAATAAACAAAGCACTTCATGAGTAAACATCGAGACTTGCAGAAAACTCTAGCAGACAATCTAGTGGAGTCTGACCTAGGAATTACACAGTGCAAACTAAAGGTTTAAACCGAGACCAGGTGACGAGTGCCTTTCTCTCGTCTCCTCTTAGTCGCTGCCTTAAACCACACACAGGAAAGAAGCACTCTCCGAGTTTAGCTCATGCCATCAATGTGATAATAATCATCAGAGTAATAGATTTACCATTTTCCACTTTACTTTTTTTTCATATATTAAGTAGTTTTGAAAATGGACTTTTCATGTGTTTGACCTAAGCAGGTTAGAGGAAGAATAAAAACTCTTTACTGTGGAAAACGGGTTACTCAGGAAATACAACCCCTTCCTTCTTAAATTTCTGCAGTGGGCCTATTTTTGGGCTCCTAGAGACTCAACAGGCTGCTCCAGTCAACATAAAAATCTTTTGAACATTCAACATCATCATGTTGAAGAAATTTTGGCTTTAGGTTTTAAAATAAGATTAAACCAATTTCCCTTTGGCTTTTAAGTCAACGAGGTCTCCTATCCTATTTTAGTGTGTGACTACAGCAAAGACTCAGCATCATGCGTTACAGCACCCAGTATCAAAGAGCTGTTGCCACTGTGATATCTCTATTTTTGCCCATGCCAGCAAAAGTTTGAGGCATTGTGTAAAGTTCTGGCAAAGTTCAAAGAGATTTCACAGAGACTCTTAGCCTGCTGCTGAGGTATGTGTGTGTGTGTTGCATGGATAGTTCCAGTCATGCCAGATGCTTCCAACAGCATATGTTGAGAGACTCAAACACGTGGAAGACATTATTTGAAGAAATCCAGAAAGTCCAAATTGTGCAGTAAGAATGGGGTTCACTTGTGATTTTTTTTTAAAAAAAGATGCTTCTTTTTATATATTCTCTTTTAAAATTATGTTATTTTCTTTATTTTATGCATACATGCTTTGCCTATGGAAACATAGAGATGGCACCAGATCCCCTGGGATTGGAGTTATAGATGGCTGTGAGCCACCATGTGAGTTCAAAGAACTGTCCTCCAAAAGAGCAGCCGGCGCTCTGAGCCACCGAGCTTCTCCAGACCTACATCTTTAGCTCTCAAGCTTTTAGCCCATATGCATAGCGAGGGTAGGATGCACTTGTTTTGCATAGCGAGGGTAGGATGCACTTGTTTTGCATAGCGAGGGTAGGATGCACTTGTTTTGCATAGCGAGGGTAGGATGCACTTGTTTTGCATAGCGAGGGTAGGATGCACTTGTTTTGCATAGCGAGGGTAAGATGCACTTGTTTTGTATAGCGAGGGTAGGGTGCACTTGTTTTGTGTAACTGAGAGGATGTCTTGCGAGTTTTGTCTCATTAAAACAGAAATGCAGATACGCTCAGTCATAGAGTTCCGTTTAGACTATGAGTTTCTAACAGTGGCGAAAGTTAGTTTCAGGGAGAGTAAAACAAAAACGTGTGAGAGTGTGTTTCAGTCTTCTGCAGAGGGCCATGGTAGGCACACAATCATGTTTACATTTGTGGTATTAACATTCTTTTAGAGACACAAGAATCCTGAGAAGAACAGCAAGAACATTTCTAATTTAAAATATATGTTGATTATATTCTTTCCACTCCCACAGCTCCTCCCAGATCCTCCCCACTCACCCAACTTCTCCCTCTCTCTATCGTAAAAACTCTTCCTCCAAATGAAAATATAAATGAAGAAAAACCAAGAAACAGTTGTACAGTATTTTGAGATACAAACCCAGCTTCACAGCTCAATATGAGCCACCAGCATGATAACAATATAGACAGATTCCGACAGTAAATGCTAGTGTTGCGTATTTTCTATGGTTCAGATATATGTCTGGCTCACGAGTTGAATGCTTCATTGTGAGCCTGTGGTACTACTGAGGTAACAGGTTTGGGCTTGAGGGGAGATAATTGGATTACTGGGAGTGAGCCATTTAAAGAAATTTTGAGAACCAGACTCTCACTCTCTCCCTTTACTTTTGCGCCCCCCCATCTTCAGTGAGGGGAACATCTTTCTCCATATTGTACCGCTTCTGTGAGACCATGCCTTCCCAGCTGAGGTAAATGAAGGGGATCGGATCATGGACCACAATAATCTTTTCCCCTTATGGAGTAGATCATCTCTTGCCTTTTGTTACAGTAGCATAAAGACAAGTAACATGATATTTTCCAAGTGTAAGT
Source organism: Meriones unguiculatus (assembly GCF_030254825.1). NCBI lineage: Eukaryota > Metazoa > Chordata > Mammalia > Rodentia > Muridae > Meriones > Meriones unguiculatus. The sequence continues at coordinate 186,920,793 of NC_083350.1, forward strand.
TCAGAGGTTTGCTGACAATCAGGCAGAGTTTTCAGTGCATCAGGCTTGCGCAGCAGGTTCTAAGGCAGGTCCCTGGCTTCATCCTCACTTCACTCTGTACTTTCCCGCAGGGGCTGCCTCTGTCTCCTGGGACTGTGCAAGATAGAGAAAGTCAAACTCTCGGCCTAGCGTGGTCTGCCGGTACAAGTGCAGACAACCACGGGACCACAAAGGAAGGAGGACTGCCTCAGCAGAAGAGTGCGAAGACAGGGATTCAGGAGAGTGAGGGCTTCAGGAAGTCTACAGACTTCCTGGGAAAACCGTCACACTCTTACTCTTCAAGTAGTTCCCAACCTCACCAAGCTGCTGCATGGCAAATGGTGGAGTGTTATCACAACTTGGAGTTTGATACGAAATGAATTCATAAATTTTCCCACAGCACATTGAAGTTGCCACATTAATTGTGGGATGTTACTTGTGGTTATAATTACTTTGAAATTATTAGTCCTTGCCTACATCAGCCCGTGAATAAGACATATGCTTTAAAAAGCTCAGATTTACAAACTCAAAATTTACAGTTGGTAAGCACTATCATAAAGAAAAGAAAAAGGACAGTATGGAATGCATAAATGATAGACAAGAAATTAGTGACATGATAGACAAGAAATCCATGCTCACAGGCAGAACGGAGCTACATGTGTTCCTGGGATTATCGAAGAGGGTCTAAGAAGATACTAATAGAAGAGAGTTAAACAACCAAGGCAGATAGAAATGCTGGATATTAATATGGCCAACAAATTCTGATTTAAAAGTTTCTTAAGAAAATGTTAGCAAAATATCATAAATTTAGAGTCAAAATATAAAGTATAAAGTAAAATTGGCCTTTTCATCATGTTGGTATGAGTTAATCAATTGTTTTATAGAGCAATTTGATAATAACTTTCAATTTTCATTATTTGGAAACATATGTAGACAAGGCTAGCCTTAAACTTGTGGTCCTTCTGCTTGAGGCTGCCAATTGCTGCGAGTTTAGATGTACACCAGCATGTCAAACTTCAGTCTTACATAAAATACTAGCTGTTGACTCTGAGATAGAAGCTTTATAAATTTTTGAAGTGTCAACATTTTTACATAGAGATTTTTACATGTAAGTATTTTCATTATGAAGAATGTAATGGGACTTCAGTGTTCATGAGTGGGGAAACATTAGCAAATCCACAATCACATTTTTAAGAAATTATTTTATGTATGTGTATGTGCTCACATGAGTGTGTGTGTGTGTGTGTGCGCGCACACACACACGCCTGGGTGTTTGCGCACCATTTGAGTGTAGATCTCAGAGGTCAGATGAGGCTACAAGTCTTTCTGGAGTCACGGGTAGCCGTGATCCACCATGTGACCACTGAGAATGGACTCAGGTCCTCTTCAAGAACAGCAAATGCTTCAGACAATGCAGTCATCTCTCTGTTCCCCAAAGTCACGTGTTTATAGCGTCACAGTGACAGCTATGACAAAGCCGTCTGCTGACACGGAAACTCTTGTCGGCTAACACCAAAGCATGAGAAGTCATGGGTAAAATATGGTAGGACAGTTCTGTGACGTCAGACAAGCCATGTCCCCCAGCCCCCCAACATCAGAGAACATGGGGATTGCGTTGATGGCTGTGAGGCAGCTCTCAGAGGTTTCCATTTGGTGGCAGGAGAGGGATTAGAAGGGTGAGTGACAGAGGGCTTATTTTTAACCATCTGCAATGTTTTACGATGAATTTTTATTTATGCATAGTGCATAGCTGCATAATTAAGGAAGGAAAAGCAAAAATGATTACATTTACTATAAAAAACCCGAAACTTTCAAAATACTTGTAATAAGCCTACCAGGCTTACATACATACCTTTTGGAAAGTGAAGTATTACTTTAATTTTAATATTACATATCTAAAAAAACCTGGTTAGGTGAGAAGATGTCCCATATGTTTACATTAGATGATTCAATATAGGTTGGTAAAGGTTGGGGCAAAGCTGGTCAATAGCCCCCTGGACACTGAACAAAGTGATACGACCATTCCTCCACAGGAACAAAAGCCCAGGTAAGAAACCCCGACACAGTTGAAATAGCCTGTAGTCTATACCCTGTCACTGTAACCTCTTTGATCTGGATAGTGTCTATAATCTGCCTCTAAAGTCCTAACCTCTACCACCTGCCTATACAACACAACCTCTGCAGCCTGAGCAACTGCCATTACCTCTACAGCCTGTTCATCTCTACAGCATGCTTAGCCACCACAGCCATCACAGCCTGCACGACTTCAACAACCTGCAGAACGGCCGTGACCTCTGCAGCCTGCACAGCGCCTGGAGCCTGCCTAGTGGATGTGACTTGGACAGTCTGCACGAGTGCCTGGGCCTACATAACTGCCATGACTTGTGCGGCCTCTGGGAGTCTGCAGAGAGTGCTGTACAGCGCATCCTTGGTCACACTCTCCTCTCTGCTCTCCTGTCCTGCAACCCCTGGCTGCAGACTCTGGGAGCCTGGCGACCAGAAAAGCCTCATGAGGTGGTCTTTGTCACGTTAGGCAGAAAAGGCACAGAGCTTGGTGCAGGGAGGAAGGCAGGCTCGGTTGCTAGATTCTGGATGCTCCTCTCAGTCCATTGCTCCTGGTTTCAGCATGAGTATTTTATTCTGGACACCTATTGTTTGTTATCCCTCGGCCCATTCTATCACAAAAATTAAGTAAAAAACAAATTAGTACTTGAGCCATCCTCCAAAGCAGTGTCAGGCCATCATTCCTTCCTGTGTGCTGTTAGGCTTATTTGAAGCAGTTGTTTGCAACTGAAAAGAACGGGGCTCTTGAAGTCATGTGGCTTGAACATTAAGAGACCCATAAAAATAACTTGCTTTTGGCATTAGAAGTTGACAAATTACAGTTGCATACAAATTCTTTATCAGTGCTAAAGACAGGCTTTGTCTCCCTAACACAGCAAGATAGCAAGTCTTTTGTTTAAGTCTCAAAATTCTTGCTCAGTTAATTGGATCCCTAGTTCCTTGCACTAGCCCACACTCAGGGTTTGCTGTAGTGTGGAGTGTCCACTAGCACAGGTGAGGCCTGCTCGCTGCTGTTTGTCAGTATTGTGAGGGTGCCAGTGCCCTGGAGTCAGTAAAATCCCAGGAAATGTTTCAGGTGTGTGTGTGTGTGTGTGTGTGTGTGTGAGAGAGAGAGAGAGAGAGAGAGAGAGAGAGAGAGAGAGAGAGAGAGAGAGAGAGACTGGACAAGGGAGTGGTAAAATACCTGTAAACACATACAGAGCTAAGGGTAACCAAGGCAATGGGAGAGGAGAAGGTCTGGGCCTGGTTGGTGCCCTGGGGTCGGAAGGCTGAGTGGGAGGCATAGAGACAGCTCATTGGCAGCCTAGAAACAGACAGATCAATGAGTGGAGCAGGAGGGTGCCCTGGAACAAGTGTACCCGTGGCCGCTGCATTGATTCCCGAAGTGGAATAACAGAGCCACAGGGCAAGATGGTCCTTTTCAGTAAGTGGTGCTGGGGTGATCAGAAATCTAGAGGGGGAAATGCAACCGAATCCCCCGAAGTCACTGCACTAGAAGATCCTGAAATTGAGTGATTAGATGATGCCGGGGCAGATGTGTCCCGGAAAATATTGATGAAGGCTGCAGGAGCACACATCTTGTATTTGGATGTAAACACATGCATAATTAGATTTTGTTTTCTGGGAGAGCAGACCCAAGAATTTTATAGCAAGATATATGGCATAGAGATTATCACGTGGACCATAGCTACCTTCTCATCCTGGGCATCTGCACATTCATTCAAGGAGGATCCTGACTTTTTTCTGCTTGAAGTCTTCCTCTGTCTAGCCAGAACCCCTAAGGATACTGAAGCAGACCTAAGGGGAACTTTGCCTTCTTGACACTCTCAAGGCTTACCACAAATGTCCTTTGCCATTTTTCCCCCATCCTAACTGTCCCTGTGTGCTTAGGTGACTCCTAAAACCTTTGTCCAGCCTTAGGGGATTTTCTAGCACTTCTGTGGCATCAACACAGCTGGTTTACCAAAGTTTTGTAAATCGGCATTAAAGGCTTTTGTGTTATCTTCTTGTGTGCTGTATCATTTTTTTAAGGTATGAACTATTTACTACGTCTTGTACCAAAGGACAGAAATCATGGCTAATTCAAAGGACATGTACACTACTGTCATTCATGGCATTATTACAACCACGTCTGACTTAACCTGCACTTATGTGTCAAGTCCTTGCTACATGCTTTAAATCACCTAATTCATTTCCACAGCCCACTGTGACATGGTTCAGGGTTAAGAGCCCTGTTCTGTAGATGTACAAATTGAAGCAGGCAAGATGAATGGCTTCCTCAAGATAACACAGTCAGGAAGGAACAGGGCCAGAGGACAAGCCCAAGAGAGTCCTCTGCTGGAACCACTCACTTACTCTGCTTCTTATTACATTCAGAAGGAATCAATTATAGAAGAGGCATTTTGAAGTGCTATGGCAATGGAATCCAACATTGGTTAACTTAAGCAAGAAAACAACTCATGGGTGGATGTTGGGTAACTTTAAACACTGCTCCCAATCCCTGGAAACTGGTGCTAAAAGGAGTATGGGCAGGAACCAGGGGTACCAGGTCAGCTGCAGACAAAACCTGCTGCTGCTTAGATGGGTTCTAAACCACTCCTTGTCTGTTTCATGACCTCAAAAATGTTTTCTGGTAAAAACATCTGCTTGGCCCACCGGAGGACACCTGTTCATGTCCCATCTGCCAGGAGCGAGAAGAAGGGGTCACTGGCCTCCTTTGGCTCTTGTGATGAGGAATTAAAGTTGGCCAACTATTGAACTTACACTGAAGACTTCCTCATAGAAAGAAGGGGACAGAGGAGTAGACAGGAAGTGAGAGGTGCTCCCAGTTCTCCTTCCCCGTCCTGTCTCCATCCCACAGCTTCAGGGTTGCTTGCCTGGTTGGAAAAGGCAGGTACTATCTCTTCTGCTAACAATCAGGGTTGCTGCATGCACAAATCAGGTGAATGTTATTAAACAGCAACTGCAGGTTTAAATACAATTGCTGGGCTGTGCTCTAAGTTTTAAATATTTCCCCCTGTGACTAGACCAGCAATACCATGCCCTGCTGGAGCCTAGAACGCAATAACATTCATCTTTTTTCTTGTCAACTTCTTCCGTCTCCTGTGTTCTCTCAGTCTCTCAACAGCACTGTCTAAAGCGTTCTAACATTTCCATTTCCTTTGTGTTACAGTCTGTGTGCTTTCTCATGTCTAGAATTGGCTCTGTCTTTATTTTGGCATTTGTTTTAGGCATGATTTCCTTTGTGCCCAACTGAACTTTCTATGTCTGGTTGTTCCCTCTTCCGAAATGCTTTTCCTGTTGTTACCATGGCAATCAGAAGGTCCATTCAAGCAGTACCACTTCCTGATCCATATGATTTGGGTGCAGCTTCTTGACTTGGAAGGGCCATGTAACAAGGCCCCATAATAAATCTCTAGCCTGATTTCCCATACACCATTTTCATAGGTACATGAATGTTTGTAGTCAAACTGTTTATTTATCCAATACTTTGACTGCAATGTATTGTTTCTCTTCTGGGTGTTATCACACAATTGCAAGTGGGAAAGTTTTCTTCTTTCCATTCCACAGAGGAGGACATAGATTCACTCTGCTCCTTTTCCCAGGTCCCCCTGATAGTAGGGACAGAGCTGAGTTGAAAACCCTGCTTTGAAGCTAGGAGAGCCTTGTTATTTCAAGGACACCAGATCTCCTCTTTGCATTGGCCATCTCAGTCTTCTCTTTTCCGAATGCCTTTGCCCTTCCCTCCCTTCCTGCTTTCCTTCCCTTCCCTCTCCTCCTCCTTTCCCTCTTTCTTTGCATTCCCTTCCCTCCTCCCCTTCCTCTCCTTCTTCTTCTTTTCCTCTCCTCTTTTTGCACTTCCCTCTCCTGGTTCTTTTGACACAGAGTCTTACCCTGTATCCAGGGCTGGCCCGGAACTCACTACATAGTCTCAGCTGACGCTGAACTCGTGGTTATCCTCCTGCTTTAGCCTCTTGAGTGCTGAGAAGAGCATGTGCATGATCCACCATGCCTGACTCCTTCGTTTTTATAGGTTCAAATTTTTCCTCGTCTTTTAAGACTTAACTGACACGTCACGACCTCGTTAAGTCATTCCTGAATTGTGCTAGCTTGGAGTAGTTTCCCGTGGGTTCTTTTTTTTTTTTTTCTGTAGCAGCACTTTGCAGCACGGTTCTTTACGTCCAAGTCCTATGGGAAACCGTGTGACACTTGCAGCTTTTCATGTTGTCTGTTGCATCTGGACTCTCCGATGAGTGGAGTGAACCCTCGCCTGGGGAATGCAAACGTGTGACATTAAAGGATGGACACATGCATCACTGTCACCAGCCAAAGTCAACTTTTCCAGACAGTCTCAACCTCCAATTATCTGCCAAGTGACAAAACAGGTGTTTGGGTGAGAGCAGAGTCTCTCTGGCTTGCCATTCCCTGGGTAGTCCCAGAGAGAAGTGGGGGTTGTGGTAGAAGTGGGGAGTGTCAGTCAGGGCTGTGGCTCCAGGGAAAGTCTGGCACGTAAGGCAAGTCTAGGCAGGCTATCCTACACTAAGTCTGAGAATAAAAGAAGTCAGGAGGTCAATGAAGCAAGGAAACTAAGACCTGTCTAAGGGCAGGCCCAGCAGAACACCCCAGGAGTCCACGTGGAACTGAGGCAAGGAGTCCAGTTTTCCAGGAGCAGGGCCAGCTACAAATATTTTAGCCGAGTTATAGTTTGGATCTGCATGACTATCAAAGGCTTCAGCTCCTGCCCGTGGCGCTGTGGGGAGATGGTGGAGCCTTTAAGAGATGGGGTGAGAGGGAGGTTTGGTCCTCACTGGAGGACTCTCAAAGGAGACACTGGGAGCCCAGGCACGTCCTTTTTGTGAAGCTTTTGTTTTCCTGCTGCGAGGTGGTGAACACACTTTCTCGGTATACCCTCCTGTCACGGTGTAGTGTGTCACCTCAGGCACAGAGCAAGAGGGCCAAGTCACCATGGATTGAGAACACTGAAACCATGAGCCAAAATAAGCCTGTCCCATTTCGGGCTATTGCTGTGGTGAAACACCATGATCAAAAAGCAACTTGGGGAGGAAAGGGTTTATTTGGCTTATGCTTCCATAGCACTGTTCAAAATGGAAGGAAGTGAGGGCAGGAACTCAAGCAGCTGAGGAACCTGAAGGCAGGAGCTGACACAGAGGCGGTAAAGGGATGCTGCTTCCTGGCTTGCTCTCATGGCTCGCACAACCTGCTTTCTTACAGAACCCAGGACCACCAGCCCAGGGATGCCACCACCCGTAGTGGGTTGGGCCCTCCCTCACTAATCACTAATTAAGAAAATGCTCTACAATCTGATCTTTGGGAGGTGTTTTCTCAAATGAGACTCTCACCTCTCAGATAACTAGAGCTTGTGTGGAGAGGACATGGAATTAGCCTTCACAAAACCTTTCCTTCTTTTAATCTTATTAGCTCAGGTTTTTGGTTGCAGTGATGGAAAGGTAATCCAAGCAATGAAATAGCACATGGTTTTCTCAGCTGTTGTAGTTTTGAGAGTGTGGGTGGGCCTGGAGCAGAGAAGCAGTTGATGCAGTTGGCTGGGGCTGGGGCCGTGGTGTGCAGACTAGGAAGGCAATGGCAGCTCTGCTTTTTAAAGCCCTGTTTAAAGGCCAGTTATTCTCCACTCAAGCACTGTGGCATCCCGAGCCACCGCGCCAGCTCCTGGGAAGACTCCTCCAAATAAGAGAACTGTGTTGTCACTTCATGCCTCCAGTTTTCAGAACGCAGCCAGAACCACCCGCCTCTATGCCGAGTCAGGACCCTGAATCCCTTTTAGACGTTTTCCAGCAATGCTTGGAAAACCAGTGATAGCAGTGGATGACTTCATTCTTTCAGAGAGAGCTGCACTTAGCTTTACATAGCTAGAGATCCAATTACAGAGATGACTTCCCCAAACACACGTGAAGGGGCTGAGGAGAGCTGCGATTTGCATCGTACAGGGTAGCACACACTACCGTTCCTCCGACAGCTCTTGTGCTTTGGGAAGGGCTCTGGTTCTTCCCTCAGCCTGACTTTGGGATGACTTTGATGGCAAATCTCCACCAAAGGGACAGAACCTAGCAGGCCCCGTTGCACAGTGAATAATTGCTGTCACCTGTGCTTTGGCAGCATCTCAGCGGAGCATCCTGTTTGTCTGCCATTGTCAGGGTGTGTTTATCAGGAATCTGCCTTCTGCACTGCAGTCTTCCCTCTTGCCTGGGAAAGCTGTTAATTAAAACAGAAATAGAGCTGCCAGAAGTGAATTATTGAGGTCTGTGCTTATCTGGGGACTCTACCTGTTGTAGGTGTCATTATCACAGGAGGAGGGGAGCAGATGCAGCCGAGTCTGCAGGCTGCCACAGACTTGCAACAGAGGTGCACAGCCTTCGCAGATAACGTAACCCTGCATCTGAAAGGAAAGGTGTATGAAGACGCCTTGCCTTTTCCTGTCACTCCTCTGATAGGATCGGACTGGAGGGGAAGGCTTACTCAGGCTCCAAGACCTATTTACTGAGAACCTGCAAGGTTTCGACAAGTTCCATTTTCTGAAATTTACTGTCATTGTTCACACATTTTCTTGCCGTTAATCCAGAAAGGTTTTAGTTTGAATTAACATTCAGTTTAGCATCTGCGTGATTTGATCCATTCTCTCAGAAGGGAGTGGGTTTTCCGTGTTTCTGTCTGTGCCTGCTTTTGTCTTCATGTCCTAGCGCCTGCACATCTTCCTCCCAGCCACAGCAAACTCCATTTTCTATAACCTATATCTGCTCATTTTTGTTTTCTTCCTTACAATCATTGTACAAAGCCTTTTCTTTTCCTTTTTCAGACTGAGTGTTTGCTTAGAGTGGTAAATGGTGTTGTCTGGGTTCATTGGTTTCATGTTTGTATTTTTGTGTTTTTATAATTTTTGAGATTATAATATTATGTAATTTTCCTTCTCCTTTCTCCCGCCAAGCTCTCTTTCAAATCCATGCCCTCTCTTTTATTTTTGTTACATTCATATATGTATATATACTTTACATGAATACAACCTGCCATACAATATTGATCTTACCTATGTTTTCAAGGCTGACCATTTGATTTTGGGTACTGATTGCTATGCTCTTCCCGAGGGTAGACTGTTTCTCCCACTCCCACCGTTCCTTGGCTGCCTGTAGTTCTTGGCGGACACACTTCAGTCCTCTTGCATTCCCTCTCGCTCCCGTCATCCATTTTTGCCATCCATGTTATTATGCCTATGACTATGAGATTGTGTTTATTTTGTAATTAATTAATTGGTTTATTTACTTTACTTTAAAAATGTGTAGCCCAGGCTGGCCTTGAACTCATGATTTTCCTGCCTCTGCCTCCTTCAGCTACCAGTTCCTTAGTAATGTCAGAAGCTGTAAGGAAGATGTTCAGATGCTGCCCAATGTCCCCTGAAGTGGAGTCTACATCTGACCAAGATCTGGGGTGGTCTCTGTGCCCCCGATACTAAAGAAAGCATGCACAGCTGCATGTTAACATCCACGCAGGCATTTGATTTCAATTACCTGCTAATTGTGGTTAAAATGCACACATACAGATTGTAGAATGAGTTTCCTCTCTGTGTCCAAGAAGCTTGGTTGGATTCCCAGTCTTCATCTTCCGACTGACATGTTGCAAGGGCTTTGAGCCAAGTCCTCTGATTTTGATTTATTCGCAGGTCAACCAATCAGTTCTGAACACCTCTCTGTGTGATGTAAGAAAGGATGAGACATTATCTTTGGTTTTAACAGGAGACACAATCAATTTTCAAGTATTGAAAATGTTCTGGGGTCATAAAAAGGAATCAACTGCTGACACTCGCTGAAGGACAAGGACGAACTTTCATGTGGTATGCTCAGTGAGAGGTGCATGTACAGTCACAAAGACCACATACGATCCCTTTAAAATGGAAAGCCCAGGACAACAAAATCCACAGAGAAAGAAGTAGTTGGGCATTAGCTTAAGGCCAGGGGATTGAAGGCAGGGTGATGGTGGTGACTAAAGTGCACAGGCTTCTTTGCAAGGTGATAAAAAGGATCATAAAATTGACTGGTGATGGTTGTACATTCCTGCTAACTTTCATGGAACTGTATTCCCAAAATTGATGCATCTTATAGTGTGTGAATAATGTCTGAAAACCACTGTAGGGTGTGAGTCATTGCAGTAAAGTGGTTATGAATTATTTGACAGGGCTGTGCAGGAGTATAGCATGCTATGCGCATGCACGGAGGCTTCAGTGGGCAGTCTTCTTTGGCTCTGTGTCTCTGTAGCTAAATGTAGATGTACATGAGGGAATGGTGAGACTCAGATGAGGAGGAAACAGAGCACTTGAGGCATGTCAGGTGGCTTTACCATGATGCTGTTGTGGGAAGGAGTATGTACATCAGAAACTAATATGACATAGTATGCACTGAGGCGAGGACTGTATGACAGAGAAGAGAAGAGTGAAGGGCACAGGTTGCAAGGGACTGGTATGAGGTTAAGATTTTGTCTCTTACCTACGCCACTGGGTAAAAATCAAGTCTGACATTGTGACTGGGTCCAAGAACCTAGGCAGGTCATAGGCTCCAGAGGAGAGCCTGCTACTGTTATTCTGCAAATGGAGACATTAATCTGAATTCTAATGACTTATTTTGATATCTGTAGCTTAGCGCCTCTCTCAAACCTGATCAGAGAGACTTCTTTTGAAGTAGATGATATTTGACACAGAGATCCACAGCTGGTGAACAGGCAGATAATAAGAAATTGTAGGATGACCAGCCCTAGATGGGACATCTGTGTCACTCCTGTCTTCCCAAGTCTCGGGGATCATTCAGAAAGAGGGACTGGAAGGATTTAAGAACTAGAGGTGGTGGGTGGCAGCAGTGAGACGGTGTGTCTAGACACAGTAGGAAAGCTGTTCATAGAAACTCACCATGGTTGTAACAGCACAAGACCTGTGTAAGCTCAAGCCCAATGCCATCCAGCAGGGGGAGGGGCAGCGACCCCAGTCTCAGCACTAACTGAGGGGACACCGTTTTCTTTACCGATGGGGGTCAGGAAAGGCTCCATGCTCCAGCAGATAAGCCTGGGGACACACAGACAACACTAAGTAGACTTAGTGGGTTTGAAAAAACGGAGCAGATGAAGTCAGGAGGAAACAATGGTGAGGGTGAGTGGAAGGGATGGATTGGATCAAAACACATATGTGCATATCTGACATCCTCAAGCAACAAAAAATGGAGAAGAAAAAAAGACTTCAGTGTTAGGCTAAAATAATAGAAACAACGAAGAGCTTCAACAAACAGGTGTGACTGTGCTCTGGATCCCCTCTTCTAGAGCTCCTGCTTTGGGCGGATCCACATTGGTTTAAGATGGTGTAACTGTGAGTTACACCACCCACTTCCTACTTCCGAGCGCTTGGATTTAGAATGATCTATGCTACTGGCTTCCGTCATTTCCGGCTTGCAGATGGCAGGTTATTGGGCTTCTCAGCATCTGTAGCCATGTGAGACAATTTCTACAATCATTTCTCTCTCCTTTATGTACGTGTGAGTGCTCGTTGAGTTTCTCTGGGGGGCTCTGGCTACTGTAGTGGAGGTTGATGTTACGATGATTTTTCCCTAGAAGGCTCAAAGTAAGTAATTAGAAAATTGCTTCCTGGAAGCAAACAGCTGGTATTCCTCTCATATGTATTAATTCTTCTCTCCATCTGCTCTCTCTAATCCACGGACTCCACCTCTGAGTATACATCAACTCTGTGTATCATGGCTGTGAGTCTCCCTGCTTCCCACCAGGGCTGATCTGAAAATCTCTCAGTCCATGGCATCGGCCCATTTCCAGGTTGTGACTCCTCTGCTGTTAAAGGTGTTCTTCAGTGAAAACCATAACCCGCATCAGAGGACTACCTGTGGCCAGCTGCACCTGTCTCATTTCCGTATACACCTTTCAGAAATTCTGAAGTTTTTGACCATGGAATTTTCTTTCACTGCTTTTTTTTTTTGTGTGTGTGTAGTTGCTTTGTTTTGTTCTCAGTTTGAGACACAATTCCAGCTCTGTCCCTCCTCCTCTTTGGAAACCCTTCTTAGTGTCTTAAGACTGAGCCAGGGGCTTCCTCTCCTCTGAGAGCTGCACAGTCTTCCTCAGGACACCCTGTGCCTCTTCATTGCTGCTCATTCTCCCACAGAAGAGAATATGCTTTTGGGTCCTCATAAGTTTACAGTGTAGCACCTGACAGTCCAGTAGATGGAAAAGCCTACTTCAAAAACTCATGTCTGATCCTTACTGTGTTCCATGGGAAAACAAAATAGGTTTGGTATTGACTTACTGTAACTCAAGTTACCCAAAAATATTATTTCTATATAAGAGGAGAGCAGGTGAAGCTTGGGGAGACGGCTCGGTTGATAAAGTACCTGCCAGGCAAGTGTGAGGACCTGCACCTGCATCCTCAGCACACACACCAAAAGCTGGGTGTGATGTGCACAGCCATAATGCTAGCACTGGGGAGAAGGACACAGGCACATCGCTGGAGCCAGTGACTGGGTAATGTTGCCGAGGCAAGTGAGGCTGTGATCTCCAGGCCCAGGGGAGAGCCTGTCTCAATACACATGGTGCGGACTGACGGAGGAAGAGATTGATGATTGCCTCCGGCTCCATGCGCTGGTGCATCTGCGTACACACGCACACACGTGAATGTATACAGGCTACATTCAGCACACCCACAGAATGAAGTGTAAGGTAATTTCTGAAAGGAGAGAATTTACGTTTGTTTTTTCTTGCCAGAGAGTGGAGCCACCCGCAGAAGCCTTGCCAGCCTGCGCTGTGCACGCATGCGGGCTGTGTGAGCACCGTGTGCACACTTACTTAGCCCTGTTTTAAGCACCTCCTCACCTAGTCTCTTTAGGATAGAGGAGTGTGTGTAAGAGCGCGCTGAAGTGTCTTCTCATGATTCCACACTTGCTTGTTAGCATATGTGCCAATATGTGCCCCATCGCAATTCTTAGTTTAGTCACACCTGAGTAATTATATACTGAAGTATACACTATTCCATTATGAATCTCTTTCTTGCCATTTCCTCTTTATATTGCAGCTCAGGCATTCTATCAGCTTTATAAAGGAATTTTATATTAGGATAAGATGGGAAATATTACCAGGTATTTAAGTAAAGAGAGTTACTTTGTGACTTTCCCTGGGCGTTAATGGAGAAATGTCCGCTCCTCTTAGAAAGGGCACTGAAAACAGACCAGAGACCAGAGACCAGAGACGTCAGGACGCTTCGCTCATGCTTGGGGAACCGCTCCATTTCCTGAGGCTGCCCGAGTAGGGTGGGAAGCCTAAGGCAGCTGAGCCGCCTTACAGACTACCCCAGTAGGGCGAGGACTCACAGGCCCCTCCTGGACTTCCCTGCTCACCTCCCAGGCAGCTTGAGGGGGGGGTTCTCTCTCAGCAACTGTTTATTTTTTATAGAGTCTCGGTGGTGGCTGTCCATCCTGTAATCTTTGTGAGCACCCCCAGCCTGGTCCTGCCTTCTTCCTTCAGGAGGGGGTGCTTCAGTTTAGAGGAATCAGCTGTCCCATCAGGGCACAGCTATGGAAAAGAACAATTAAAGTTTTACTGACAGCCTTTTTACTGAGATAATATTTCACTAAGTTGCAAATGCTGCCACTGAACTTCCGGGGCAACTCAGGCTGGCCTTGAACTCTGCTGCCCCAGCTTCCCAAGTGCTGGGGTGACAGGTATGTGACAGCAGGCCTGACTGTAGCCAACTTTTTATAGTAAACACATAGATTCCTATCCCATTACTCTGACTTTTCTAAATGAAACATTTTAGTGAACACTTAAGGTCTTGTGTTACTTCATTTTTGGTGGTGGTAGGAGAGGTTAAAGAGTTTTCATAAACGAGAAGAGTCACATCCTAGCCCTAATCAGATGCTGGTCTGGGTTTGGGGCACCCAGGCTTTGTCACTAACAAGAGCACATTTTTGGCGGCCCCCAAGTCTCACTTCTACGTGTGCATGTGTGAAGTGACAGATACCCATTGGCTCATCTTGGTGGCTTTCCACTTGTCCCGATAACTGTGCCTCGGTAAGAACTTCCATGCGCGTGGATTGAAGACTTCCCTGCTGCCTGGCAGGAGTCTCACTCACAGGAAACATGGCCATTTAAAGTGAAAAATGAAAACACTTGTTCACGAAGAGGCCATCTTAACAAATCAAGGACAACTGGCTAGTTGTCTTTTTCCTGTTGACACCCTTAGTGATTGTTCACTTTTCACGCTGTTCCTGCTCTTTTCTGTCAGGGAAGCAAAGCTGAAAGAGGAAAAATACCGCAAAGGGAGAGTTTGGCCCAAACACGCATGTGTATGCGCACACTCGTGTGTGCACACACACTTTAAACTCCTGGTAGGGTTAGATTTAGTGACTAAAAACACAGGATGTCAGGCCTACCCTGAGCAGTTTTTGTTCTGTATTCCAAACAGAGTTCACGGAATGCTCCACCTTCTGAAACAGTCCATGCTCATGGTCCATTGGTGTTTGTATGTTTTTCTTGTGTGAGGTCCAAAAACATCACGAAGCCCCTCTTTGAAGCAGGTTACGGGGCCACTGTTGCTCTGTGGAAGTCAATCCAAGGAACTGTTGCGTGGTGACTGAGTGCTTTGGCTGGAGCATGGGAGCCTCGACGAGGGAGTGTGGTAAAAGCTGTTAACCCTGAGCAGGCCTTCGCTGGGACCGTGCTCCAGAGCACTGGGAGTCTGCAGTGTGAAGGAGGAAGAATGACCCCAGAGTAGACAGACAGACACACAGGGGACTGGACGGAGGTGGTGACAGGGTGTGTTGGTTTGCCTCTACTCCCAGCCTTGTTCTTCTGTCTTCTGAGAGGGGATCACACAGCAACAAGGCTGGCTTTTGTGGAACCTGGCCTCAGATAGAAATCCTTCATACCCCTTGACGCTGACGGATGGAGCAAGCATCTGACCTCGGAAGGGGCCACATCATGTTAGTTTTGGCCCTGTTGTGTGAAGACATCTGGGAAATAAAATGAGTGGAACTGACTGGAAATGTGAGCGTGAGCCAAGGCTGTTCAAGGAAGGTGTGAGAAGGCCAAGATGCGTGCCTCCGGCTCTCAGACCGGGAAAGGCGTCAGGAACCGTGTCACATGTGGGGAAATAGGCTTCATTTATAGGCATTTAATAAGGAAGATTTCCCCAGACCCTCTTCTGTGGCCTCTGGCTGGCTGCATAGGAAAGTGCTCAGAGCTCTGATGAGATCCCAGGAGACCCAACCTGTCAGAGCCTGGAATGGATGCCCCAAGACGTGAGGTATCATAGTGTCCTAAAGACAAGGATCAGGAAGCCATGGAGCGGCAGACTGTAGAAGGAAGAAACAATACGAGCAGAACTTGGGAAGTGGGAAGACTAAACAGAAAATGTGGAGCGACACACTGGATAGACACCCTCCCTGTCATGCCAGCTGCTGTTGGGCCCAGGGGAGGAACTATGAGCTCATCCATGTCCCTCTGGTAGGAAATAGAAGACCAGGCAGCTGCAACTACGCGCAGTTCCTGGTGGTTGGCATCCTCTGGGGTCAGGATGCCCGGAATGCTTTTCCTAAGGCCCTACCACACCCTTGCCGTGTCCCAGGCCTTGCAGCACCTTCTCCCTGAACCTCTGCCTCCTCTGTCACATCTGTGCCCCTCTGAACTGCAGGGCTGGCCTAGCTCTACTGAGCATCTGGTCCTGTTGCTCATCAGGTCCACAGTCTCAACCTTTAACCGCCTCAGATGGATTATACCTCCTACTGCAAGTTCTGATTGCTCTTCCCCAGTGTATGTTTGTTTTTCTTAGAAAGCATGGGTATTATGTTCATATGTATGTAAGTACAAATATAAACATGTATAGCACAACACATGTGTGTGTGTGTGTGTGTGTGTGTGTGTATGAGAAATAATGTCGGGAAACAATATGCATGTCTGGAAATGTCCTAATGAAACCTGAGACCTGTTATTTTGTATACTAACTAGAAAATAGTAAAACGAAAATATAGAAAATACTAACATATGATTGAAAAGTATAGGTACTCCATTTATGATCGAATGTTAAGAATAGAAATAGAGACAGAAGATTTAAAAACTGCCATTCTGTTGTCATTGTTACTGTTTGAGACAGGGCCCCACTTTGCACGCAGACCAGCCTTGGACTTGTGCCCATTCTCCTGCCCTGACCTCCCGAGCAATGAGATCGATCACAGGTATGTGCCCAGCTGGTTCATTTTTCTAATTATTAAAGTAAATTTGTTTTCTTTCCACAACTGTGTATAGTCTGTCCTTCTGGGAGACCCTGGCGTGCATGTGACACCTTTGGAGCCCCTGCTGGGGAGGAACTCTACTTGGCCACACTCCCTGTCTTTCTCATTAGCCTTGCACTCTCGCTGGTGGCTCTACCTTACTGCTCTTCAGATCCTGGGAGACCAAGTTCTGGCTCCTCAGCCTGGGTCAGACATGCCTGTGGAAGCTTAAGCTCTGCCGCCCTGGTTTTCTGTGCACTCTCCCAGGTCTCAGAGCACGCTGAACCAATCCCACAGCAACGAGGCAGTCCCCCCATACTTACCCAGTCAACAGTAGACACAGAGGCAGCAGTTATGCTGTAACACTCCCAGAAGCAGTGACTCCCTGGAAATTGGTAGAAATCTGTAATTCTGAGGAAGCTGAGGCTTGAAGATGCAGAGGAAGGAAGGAAGTCTCATTACAGTGTCATTGACTCCAGTGAAAGTGAATGCATGCCATTAGCTTGGTGTGTAGCCAAATTTTTATTTTTAGTCAAACTTGTGAAATAGTTCATTAGTATTTGAAGGAGCAGATTAGGCATCAGTCCTGCCAGGTTGCTGAAGATAGCATTGAAATGACAATAAAAATCCTTAAAATTTATTCAAATACATATATTTTCTTCACATGCTGATTTGCAGATGAAACCAGCTCCAGCAAGTCCCTGCTGTCCTCACTAGGATAGGTCAATGATAATG
This sequence comes from Meriones unguiculatus, assembly GCF_030254825.1. NCBI lineage: Eukaryota > Metazoa > Chordata > Mammalia > Rodentia > Muridae > Meriones > Meriones unguiculatus. Next base: position 186,937,883 of record NC_083350.1, read on the forward strand.
TGTTTAGGCGAGGAAAACAGCCATGTGTTAGGCACTTGAACAGCTGCTGAAGAGAACAGCATGCTATGGGGGGGGTGCTTTGCCACACCCACATGAGCTCATCTGGGGATGCAGCCCCAGCTTCCCCCTGTTAGCAGCTGTCCAGGAAGAGATGCCTTTCCACTGCAGAACTACTGTTCCCCCTGACGCTGTGACTCCAGGGCAGGTCAGAGCTGCAACACACAGTATCTCCTTCAGGAAAGAGCTGAGCAGGGTCTCAGTGCCATCCTCCACCCCCCCCCCATGTCCTGCCTTTTAATACCTGGATTAATTTTAAGTGTTTATATAAGAAAAAGCCTATGTTTCATCTTTGTGGATGCTGATGTCTTAGAGTTTAAAGGCACAGTTTGGGGCAGGAAGCTGAAGTTGGATTGTCTTCCAGTGGTGGCAGTAAATATTTGTTTTATGTAAGAAAGCAAGCATGAGGTGATGCCAGATGCTTCTTAAGTTATGGCATGAGTCTTTGGCAAGTGCTACGTTTCCCTTGGGGAAAAAGAAAAGGAATGAAAAGGAAAGGAAAAAAAAGTCAAGAAAGCTGTTGGAGATGCCGTTTGTCTTCACTTCACATTGCACTTCCTGGGAACTCTTTGTTTGCTTCCTCTCACATCAGATGCCCAGATGTCACGCATGACTTTCAAGTTTTGTGTTTTGGTTTAGTCTGAAGAAATTTCAGACTAGCTCTGAGTTGGCGCTGTGTTCTGAATTTTGGAAAAATGGCTTTTTAACCATCTTGGTGTTCTGGAATCCTCTTCCAAACATAAAGAAATATGGCTCTGACTTGGTATGTGCACAAAAACATTGAATTTATTTATCTGTTTAAAGAATAGTTGGCTGTTTCCTGTTCATCTGACACTGCTCAGAAGCTTGGGGTAATGATGATGAAGAGTAAGAGACAGTTAGTGCCTGTCACGTGGGCAGAGGGGGCATCCCGAATTCAAAATGCTTCACATGAAAATAAGTCCATAAGTAAATTTCAGATATTCAGTGTAAGATGGAAAATAAAGCAGTGAATAGACAGGGTCTCAGTGGGGTATGGGGTTTACTCAGATTATGAGACATTGAGAAAAGTTAATGCTCTGTTTACAAGGGAAGAGTACGGATAAGGTAGGAACTTCACGAATTAAAGCAGTACTTGGGCAAACTGGGTTAGCCTAGGCAAACCCAGAAGCAGAGGGAGCGAGGACCTTGAGGCCAGGACAGACCATGAAGGGGGAGTGGTTTCTGAGACGCCTTACAGCTGCTACCACAAGACAGGAGTGGAGGGAAGAGGGAGAGTGCCCTTAGCCTCGCTGGTTCCCCGCTGTTCTAACTCACTGGAAGTCTGAGAGCCATAGAGGTACTGGGCAGCAGAGCTCATGGGCTCCCATGTGGACCACAGTGACCTGGATGATCACTGGGATGCAGTTTCATTTTAGGTGGATCAGAAAAAATGTGAGGGGCCTGAAAAATAGCTCAGCGGACAAAGCGCTAGCCACGCAGGTGTGCAGAACAGAACTGAGATTTCCGACATCCACGTAAAAGGCCAGTGGGTGCAACCTGGTCAGCTGGACCCCAGAATCCTGAGCTCCAGGTTCAGTGAGCAATGCTGTCTTGTGAATCAAGCGGAAAGCAGCCCAGGGAGACTCCCCACGGTAACTGCTGCATGTGTACCTAATTACACGCGTGCCCACGCACTTACAAAGACGCAGGCACAATCACACACATACACAAACAAATACAACTTTGGAAAGATATCCAGCATTATAGAACAACAGTCAGTACCACAGCCCTGTAAGTCTTGGATATGGAAGGGGAGAAAACATTCTTTTTGTAGCAAGGATAATTGCAGTTGAGCTAATGATAGACAGTTTGTTAATTGCTAGAGAGAAGGAAGGAAACACCTAAAAAAATTAAAAATGCCACAGACCTCAGGGCACATTTGGGACATATTTCAGCAACAAGTTGACACCGTAGTAATAATGCTGTCATTCCTCAGAGCCGGTGTAATTTAGAACAATTTCACCTTCATCCAGACGTGACTGTGAGGCGACTCTGCAGCCATTTATCCTGGTAGGCTTCCTTCCTGCCTTCCTCTCTGTTTCTTTCTCTGGCTGCCTTATTTCTGCTTTCTCAACAAACACTTGCTGAACACACACAAGCTGATTTCGCACAGTCGCAGTAAGTCACTGCAATGAAAAGGTCGGGCAGGGGTCTGTCAGCAGAGTGCTCTAGGGGACTCATCATCGCGGTGATAACAGTGGCTGATAGGACTGGACATTTCTGGAGCGCAGAAGAGCTCTTCAGTCAGGGGAACTTGGTTTGTCTTGGAGAATTCACGAACAGCTTAGATGATGGGTTAGCAGGATGGTATCACTTATTTTGGTTCCTTCAGACCGTGTTTCACTGAAGAATTATGTTGTTTGCTAAAGTATTATATTGCCCACCGCATGTGTATTTCAACTTTTTATAAATTTCAGATAGTGAGTATCTCCTCAGTAAGCAGACAATAAAAAACAGGGGTGTGTGTATGTGTGTGAGAGGGAGGGTATGAGTGAATTTCTTCTTTTTGGTGGGAACCTTTTCTTTTCCTTCTTCCTGGGAACTCAGGGCTCTTGAAGGAAGAGAACAGAGGGCCAGATGGGAAAGGGGCGTCATCAGGGCTCAGTTCCAAGATGCTAAGGTTGTGTGTGTGTCAGGGTGTGGAAGGTTGGTGCATTCCCAGAGGACGTGAGAAATGTGATTTTTGCTTGCCAAGAGAATGTTCCCATACAGGTGTGCTCTGAGTTCACACCATTTTCCAAGACATAAGTAACTCAGTTAGAGAAAGAGAATTTTTTTTCTTTTTTCCTTTTTTTTTTTTTTAGACCTAATTAGCAATTCTGTGGGTTTTGTTTTTCTTTCTGGGAAATGAATTTCCCTCAGAACTCTTAAATGTTTTCCTTGGAACTTTAGACTAGTTTAAAGAAATAGGCTACTACAAAAACAGTCATGTTGTACTATAAAAAGGTCTAACTTGCTCAACATATACAATTTATAGATAGTTTTCTATGAATTTTTTTTCCTCAAGACTCCTAAATTTCTTAAGAGTTTTGGCGCTGGTCTGTTTAAATTTGTTCATTAACCATAGATGAGGCAACATCATAATATTTAAACTAGATGAATCATTGGTTTGCAAATGAGATATTGTTAATGTGACTTTTAAATGTTCTAGTTCAATGTATTTCACACATGGGTATTCTAAATTTGCATTTTTATTAGGAAGTCTCTGGACTCTAGATATGCCAGAAGTTAATATTAAAGGAGTATTAACATTAACTTTCTTACTTTAAACCTGCTCTTGAAGGTTAACTTTACAGCACATACATGCAGAGGTGGAAGGTGGTTAGTGGGGTCCGTAGTGGACTGCCTGTGCATGGGACAGAAGGAAAGGGTGGCACGTGGGACGTGGGTTGGAACAAAAGGGAGGGTTCAGTTTCTAAAACTGTCAATTTGAAATCGGATGGGAAAAGACAGGGATGACCAGAAAGAGAAAATGCAGGAATATTCACAGGAAAGCATGGGACAGACTTTTGACCTGCCCCACTAGCACAGTTCGGTTCTCCTGGGACAGTCACTATGAGAAAGTGGATTACTGAGCAGGCTTTGTGAACACTGACAGAACGAGGCTACCCTGAACCCTGGGGAAGCTCGGAGGAAGCACAGCACCAGAGGCCCAGGGGACCAGTCTCCAGGCTGCCTAGGCCACTCCACTGGCAAGGCTGCGGGTTCGAGGGGTCTGTGCTCTGAGCACACAGCAGGAGAGTGGAGCCTGTGTTCATGCTGAGTGGTGTGACTGGCCGGAAATAGATGCCTGGGAGTGCTGTTCATTCCTAGGAACTAAACAAGTGAAAACAAAACAACAGATTGTTAACAAGACAAAGGTTTTACGTTTATCTTCTAGGACTAAGAGAAAAGCCTGCAGTCATATTAAGGCTCTGAGGTTTTGCTAGGTGAAGCAAGCAAGAGGTGGCATAAAAAAGGAAGAAACCGAAACAACTGTCTATGCAGGAGAACGGAGACCATGCTAGGGAAACTAGGACCTAAGGTAGACATGATTCATCCGACTATGGCCTAGCCCCTATGTTTGGGGAGCCCCCACAGGAGAAGGGTCAACAAGCCCTCAATCCAAAGCAGACAGATCTCTCAAGCTCAGAATTTGCAAATGGTAAGTGTGTGTCTTGGCAGCCCCACGTTTCCATGGGTGTTTTCGTTTATGTCTCATTACAAACCCCAGCGCACATCAGGCCACTTAGGCCTGTCTAGAGCTTTGGGGGTGAGACTGCCTTCACTATGTCCCATAGCACCTGGGATCCAGTACATTCACAGGAGAAGGGTTGCCTGTGCTTCGTATCCTCAGTCTCCTGTGAGAGAGAGGTCCCCAGAGTCAGGGGAGACTGGAGTAGGCTGTGATCACATCCTTTCCACAACAGTCACTATTATCCCAGGTCCAGGGTTAGCAGGAAGCCAGCGTATGCAGTCGGGTGCACTCGGGGACCTGAGCAGTGTTGTGCAGCAAACAGCAAGTGGGGAAAGGAGGGGGGCGCTGTGCTGCGGCTCCAGAGATGCTCACTTTCCAAAAGGAAATGCAACACTCGACTCCTCTGAGAGTAAACCGTGTAAGTGACTTGTCAGGACTCCAAAAGAGTGTCCAGGAGGAAGATGTAATGAGATGAAGGAATTTAGTCATTAACATCCATGTGTGGTATTGGTTCTCAGTAGAAAAACATGACGGAGTATCATTTACACGTTAGCTAGAAGGAGTAACAGATACTGGGCTTGTCCCTCGACTGCAAACAACACAAACCCAAACAGACTATAGGAGACAACAGCTTCCAGGAGTGGGGCAGTGGGAGAGCAGGACTGGGGTCTTGAAAGAGAAGCAGCGTATGAGCTGAGCCCTTGTCTGCTCCGGCTCTTTGTCTCGGCGTACTTTTCTGATCATGGTGTGCTGAAGTGGAGCACAAGTCAAATCGTGTTCTTGTTGCACTGAGAGTCAGTAACTAGGACTCAGTGTGGCTAAACGCTGGAAAAGGAGGTTGGCTGGAGGGTCTCCTAGAGCTGTGTTTGCCACAAGCCTGTGGCCTAGGATTTCCCTACGCAGATGCGAACAAGTTGTGCGAGTTGAGCAGAGCTGTTGCTATAGGGAGAATAGCTGACTTCAAAGATCCTGGGGTTTGGAGATGGCTGGTGCTCCATCAAGGGGGAAGAGCCCTTTCTCAGCAATAAGATTTTTAAAAATATTGTCGAAAGGCCATGCCCTAGGAGTAATCTTTCAAGTGAGAGCCACACTCCTGGGACAAAATGTCAAGTATCTCTCTACATATTAAAAAAAGCTGTTTATATTCTGTCACACATGATATCCAATGAACACTAAAATATTAGCTGACACATAAAGAACCAAAAAGACATGACTGATTAGCAAAACTTGAGCAATAGATTCCCCACCCAGATGACAACTGTTAAATTTATCACATGAGGACCTCTAAACAGCTATTTAATTGTGTTAAAGGATTTAAATGAAATAATGGCTCCAATTATTTCTAATTAGAATGTGCGTGTCAATGTTAGCAAGCATTAGAAACTATAGAAAGTATTTAAGTGGAAATCTAGAAGTCAAGAGGCTGATATCTAGTATAAAAATTCTAATATGAATAATGGAACAAGTAACTGATGGGTCAAGTAGACACACAAAGAAAGAAAAGAAGAAAGACAGGAAGACAGACAGACAGACAAGAAAAGAACCCCAGCAACCTTTCTCTAGACAGATGAGCATCCATAGGACCTCCTATCTGACAAAGAAGAGCACACAGTGGTACCAAGGGCATATGGGATGTTCAGTGTAGATCAAAAAAGCCTAAAAATCCTTAAGTTATTGAAGACATGGGCTATGTACTATGACCACATGGATTTAATTTGAACCAGCCTTCAAGAAAAGCCGAGTGCTCCAGAATGAAATGACACTCTTAAATAATTGATGTGTCAGAAAAAAATTGAAAAGCAAATTGAAAAATATTTTGAATTTAGTGATAATAAAGCACATTAATTTTGTGGCATGCATTAAAATCAGTTAATAGACAAATATGTTATATATTTATATAAGAAAAGAAAGATACAAGATAGAGAAAGGAAATAAATTGAAGGAAGAAATTGTAAAGAGAGAATCTCATAAGTGAGAAAATATAATTAGGGAAAATTAACACAGCATAGGTTCTTTCAAAGGTAATAAATTCAAGGAGACCTTCGGAAGAACAATCAAGAAAAGGAGAAAATGAATTATCAGTAGCAGTAATGAAAGTGAGGATGTAATCACAGAATCTATCTACACTGAAAATGGAATATGCAAGGTTTCATATTAATAAGCTTGGCAGGCTACATGAAACAGGCAAATGGCTAAATACAGAACTGATGCAAAAGACAAGACAGATTTCAGTAGCTCAAATGTCCTTTATATGCTCAAGATTTATATTAATGACTCATCCTCTTCTTCAAATTATCAGCCTCTTAATGTTTTTTAGTGGCCAATACTACCACATATCCAAGAGCGAATTCATACCAATAGGTGTTAGCTATCAATTAATATGGGGGAAATTAACATGGGGAAAACCAACTTGCTAGACAAATACTACTGCCTGGCTCTCAGTTCCGTATGCTTCAGCCCATGGTGGCTTTTGAACTCGTGGCAAAGGCGGTACCTATGTGGGAGGCCAACACTGCCCACATCACCTCAGCCAGGAAACAGAGTCAAGAGAAGTTAGGACCCCAGGGTCCTCTTTAGGAGCACATTTACAATGCGCTCACTCGTTGGGCACAAACAGCTCCTAGCAGCACCACAGCTGGTCTCTAAATGTCCAACATGTATGAGCCTTTGAAGAACCTTAAGCAAGCCATAGCACAAGCTCACAAACTAAGGAAATGGGAAGAAGGAGAACATTTCTCTACATAGGCTATGAAGTCAAGATAATGCTAACACACAAAGGACATTGAGACATTGAAAATAAACAAAAAAATATAACTAGTGTCTCTTATGAACATAGATACAAGAACCTGCATCAAAATATTAACAAATCAATACAATGCAATGAAGTTAAAACCAGCTGGGATTTTAATACAATGTACTTAACCTTTGAAGCTGATGGAGAGGGTGGGAGGCAGCTTAGGCTGAGTGTCTGCTGCACAAATATGAGGGTGGAGCTCAGAGCCTCTGAGTCTACATTTCACATCAGTAAATGAAGTGGAAAGGCGTGGGTTCCCGTAGTGGTCCTCTCACTTTCTAGCACCCTGTGAGGTTAGGGGAGCACAGATTAGGACCTGGGAGTGGAGGGTGAGAGCTGAGCAGCAGCAACGCGTACAGAGGAGGAGATAATTCTAGAGCAGCGCAGTTTTGGAGGAAGGAAAGGATTTCATAGCCACAAAAAGTACAAATCTTTGAGGGAAAGATACCGAAGACAGATTGTGAAGGTGTTTTATTTTGTGTAGCTACACTGACCTCTGGTCACTCTTCTTGGCCTTCAGAGTTGATTTGTCTTACCTTCGGAGCACCATCACGAAGCGCTTTCACGGTTCATCCCTGGGTGCGAATACTCGAAACGGCAGAGGCTTCAGGCAGTGCTCCCATGCACCTTCAGCTCTCTTCTGTCACTATTGAACTCACCCCACCATAGCCTGGGGAGTGGAGGTGGTGGGTGGGCCCCCAGGAGTTCAGTGATCTTCTGGTTTCTGGGTGGACCTGGCGTTTGAAAGCAGTTCTGTAGGGTCTTTATCAAACAGGTAATCAGAAGTTGCTTTGGCTTAAAAATATTGACTTTGCACCTGGGTCAAATGATAACTAAAAGCAGGATGAAAGCCAGGGTCTTCAACCTTCATTTTGCATCTGTCTTCTTTCATTTGGGTCACCCAAATAAATTATTGTCCTGAGCCTATGGTTGCCATCTATTCCAGGAAAAACAAAAGCATGTGAGACAGATCACTTCCCAACTAAGGGCAATTTCCCTTAAGGGCGAGGCTGTGTTCAGAGCAATACGTGGTCCTATCCTGAAAACTACCTTGTTCCTTCCAGCAATGAGGACTTCTCGGGCCAACCATCTAGAGCAGAACTGAGGTCATAGTCAGAGACCACTCCTAGACCAGGACTGCTTGAATTGCATGCATTCTTGCTTCCTAGAGAGAGCTCATGCCAATACCCTGAAGACAGATGTAGAAGTCGCTGGACAACCTTGTTCGTATCGCTTCCCACTGCAGCCACACCAAATGGCTCCCTTCCCTCTGCTTTTCACAGCTACTCATCCTGTTAATTGACAGATTGGGAATGAGTGGAAGAGCTTGGCTTGCTGGTATTGTTGAAGCCAGGGTTTTAGCCCTAAAAACTTTGGCTATCTTTACATCTCGCAGCAATAAGGCTAGTCTTGGAAGCTTTGTTGCTTTGAAGGCAAGTCTTCTGGAGTGTGAGTAAAATACGCTGGTGGTTTCTTCACTGGCTGCCTGTGTAGGGTAGGCTGCTCTATGGATTTATGTGTTCTTGCAGTTCATTCACAGCAGCTCAGAATTCCCTTTCTGCTCTTTTGCTCCCAGAGGGACCTTTAGGTTTCTCTAGTTGAGTGGAAACAGCTTGGAGCCATGGAAACCTCAGCAGAACCCTCTGGGCCCAGCTGGAATTGACTCTGTAGGCTGCTCAGCCACCGAGGACTGCCACAAGTTATTCTGGATTCAGCTGTGGGGTGTGGATCCCTACGTCACCAACTCCCTCTGCTGGCATTAGTGTTTTCACCTCATGACTTAGCCCTGTTCCTCATCAAATAGGATTTTTATCTCCACACTGTCTTAAAAATAGCAACTCCAAACCAAAACAAAATGTGTTTATTTACAAACATAAGGACTCCATGAAAACTGACCGTTTGCAGGGCTCTTTCCATCCCGCCTTCCTGCCTCTGCCCATTATAGCTCCAGACCTTCCGCTGTCACGATCTGTGGGCCTCTAGGTCCACACCACACCTCAACACTTCATTGCCTGGGTGAGCAGTGAAACATCGCCCACAGAACGCACTGTCTCTCTCTTCTTGTTAAATGTAAAACACTTAAAATATGTATCCATATAAACTGTCACTAACTATTAACAGATTTGTGCTTATGATGTTTTTTTAATTTTTAATTTTTTGGAAGATTCCGATGTCAGAATCTTGCATGCCATCTGATTTTGAGGAATGATTAAAATCAAAGCAGGGAAGGGTGGGTAGGTTAAAGCTGAACTGTGCTTAACTGTTCTGGGAATGATACCATATTTAAAATCAATCCAGAATGGAAAATGGAAGTTTCTCCCAGGCATGACAGTCTATTTACAGCCCTGTTTCTGTTTTCAGTCCTCCCCAAAGGCAGATACACGGAGAACTTGTGTCCATGCATCTGTTTCCCATTCCCTGTCCGTCCAGCAGGAAGCAGATCCAAGTGGAAAGCACAGTCTTGCCTATGAATTTGGTGATGTAAAAGGAGAGCCTGTCTCTTTAAACCTTCTGCCAGGGTGCAGATGGGCAGATCTGTGCTGTACTGTCCCTGTTTTGCAGAGAACTTAAGGAGTTTGGGGTGAGCACGATCAGCTTACACCTTAGATTTGAGACGTGTATTTCTTTACACAGTAAAGTAGCACGACAGGGCAGGCAGGCAGGATCCTTCTCTACAACATTGTGGTGGCAGCAGGCAGGGTTGGGCAGGGTCCTTCTGAATCTCACTGGAATGCGAATGGCTAAATGCATCGTTCTCACGGGATAGTATTGTAAAAATGAGAACCCTATAACCTTTATTTTCCACGAATCAGCTATGAATTTTGAAGCCACTCTGTGTTATCAGCACATTGTTTGGGATATGCCTCACTGACTCCAGTGGTGATGGATTGCTCTGTGGAGGAGAATTCTGGAACCACATAGTGTGACAACAGAAGGGCTGCCGTTTTGATGGACAGATGATGGTGGGAAGGAAACTGAGAATTAGTAATAATAACTGAGCATATTGAGTACTTACAGGTCAGGCATCGGCTACTTGTGTACATTGATTCCTTTAAATCTTCACAGGAACCTCAAGAAGGGGCAGTTGGCCTCCAATTAGCCTCATTTGACTCAATTCATAAATGACTGACTTCAAACTCCTGTCTGAGACCCCTGTTCTATCAGTGTATGGAATATGTTCGTTGTTTATCCAATCAGATGGCGTTTATCATAGTCTAAGACCTCTTGTGGATATACAGTTTAGGTTCTTTAAGGAAAGGAAAGTAGACAATTCTGTTTCTGATGAGAGTTCTTCTCAAAGAAAACTGAAATGTATCAGCTCCTGTACCCACCCTCTCCTTTTTCATCACAGGCCTTGGCACTTTTTTTTTATCCTTTGGTCCCTTTTTTTCTTTTCTGGGTTTTCAAGGCTCTGTGTAGCCTTGGTTATCCTGGAATTAGCTCTGTAGACAAGTCTGGCCTTAAACTCACAGAGTTCCACCAGCCTCTGCCTCCCAAGTGCTGGGATTAAAGGCATGGGCCATCATGGCCTGCCCTCCCTTTTTATCTTTTTTTTCCTCCTTTTCTCACTAGCTGCTTCATTCTATACAGTTTTGTTCTACCCAATGCAGATATGAGCCAGCCTCCTGATATGCTAAGTTTTCATTATTTATTTCTTGGGGTTTGGCAGGAATGAAAGAAAAGAGAAAATTACTTTTCCGCCACCTCTCCCATCCCCTCATTTTGAGAAACTTTTGCTGTGAGAAGTTGTGATTTAGAATTGGCAACTGTGAAACATGGGTTTATGGAAATGGTGACTTAAAAACAAAACTATTAATACAAAGTAAAGTCTACCTTTGGAAGAGTTAAAGAGCAGAAGAGAGAGGCCATGAAAGAGAAGCATTGTCTAGACACCAGGAGATGTCATTTTGAAACTGAAGGATTGTCATAAGTTTGTGTGAGGAAAAAAACAATTTAGTAAGATGCATAAGAAGAGTAAGCAATTTTATACTTTAAATGATGCTATATTTTATTTAAACTAAGCCCATTTCCTAAATTGGGTCAGTTTCAGAAATCACAAATGGGTGGGGGTCTCTTCTTGGCTGTAGAATTTGTATCCTAGACCTAGACAGACTAACTTTATTTCAGACTTTTGGCTCAATTTATGAAAGAAGTTGAGAACAGAAATAGGAAAAATAACCAGTCATTAAGCCCTAGTTCAGATGGTATGTGTGGATTAAGGAGGATTTGAAAACATATGTAAAAGTTTTTGCCTAATAAATAGTCGCTCATGTAACTGTTTTTGTTCTTTCCCTATGCTGACTTTTATGGACTTTTCAGGGTCCTGCTCTACTGTACATCATTCTCTGAGCCCATTTCTCCTCTTAGACCCTTTTTCCTCTCCTCTTGGATGTCCAGAGACATGGCTCTTACTCCCCGCCCCCCCCCCCCAGCTGTTAATTCATAGAGCAGCAGGGTTTGTGACACATAAACAAATCAGATCCAGAAAGGTCACTATTAGGATGATACAGGAAAGTGATTTGAAAATTCAGAGGATGGGGAGATTCTTCCAGCTGAGGAGAGGGGAGTCTTAGAGGTGAGCCGCCCTGAGTTCTTAGTCACACAAGTAATTATGAGCAAGAGATAATCAGACTGAAGTGGAGGAAGGAGGAAATTCTATGCAGACAGAAGTGCTGGAGGCAAAGCGTGGAAAAGGGATTGTGGGAAACAGTGGGCTTTGCATTTTGACAGAACACTAGCATTTAAAGGGCAAGGAGGAGGAGAGACCATAAAGAAGGGTTAAGGATGCCTTTGGGAGCACTCTCCCTGCACAAGCTTCTTCCCTCCAGAGTTCACAGCTTGCCTTGGGGCAGCAGGCACTAAGAAACAGGAATTACAGAGCTGTTATGATTACAGTAAAACCAGATTGGAGAATACGCCTTTGTGTGCTGGCCCCATGGGATTCTAATGCCTCTTCCTGAAGTAGAAGGGTTGCATGGGCTTGGGATGCACTGACCACAATCGCCTGTTTTACTGGAGCAGAAATGGACCACTTCTCAGACAGCAGGAATTATGCTTCCATCTTTCCCTCTCTCTCCTTACTCTTCAGAATCCGTATTTGAGAATGAACTCAATGATTTAAAGCAGATCTGTAAAGAAAATCCCAGAAAGGCCTTAGCTGGCTATGCTCAATGTCTCCTCCTCACGCAGGGCTCTGTAGAGACACCAAAGGGCAACTGTGTACCTCACCCACCTTTTAGCCTGTAAAATGCTCATAGAAACTTTCTTCTTGAAAGCACAGGGAAGCAGGGAAGCACATGAAAAGTATTGGCACTCTCCTCACACAGGAAGCTTTGTCAATTCACACAGCAGTACTTCCTGCCTCCGTGAGCAGCTCTCAGGACCACCTGTCCTCTGTCCTCTAGGTCACCACCTCACTTGCCTCCTTCTCTGTATTTCTTTGCTTAGGGTATTTGACTACTTTCCAGGAAACCCGCTGCCACTTTTCTGTGTAATAATTTTGGCATCTCCACTGGTAGGAAAATCTGCCCAGGAAAGTTTCTAAAGCATTTTATAGGCTAGAAGGGTGGGTGGGGCACATGGCTGTCTGCACTTCTACACTTTTTGGCACTTCTACAGTATCCTGGCACAAGGAGAAGAAATTGAGCATGTGAGCACCTTGCTTTGCGAAGAGAGCTACCCGCAGGAAGAAAACTGTTCTCTTTGGAGTGAATCTTCCCTTGCTGTCTGCGCAGGCCCAGGAACAGTGCTGGACAGTGGGAATCAGCCATGAGAGAAACACACAGCCGTCAACCAGCGTGGTGGGTGAGGATACAGACGTGGTGGTGGGCGCTCAGAGGACACGAAGACAAGGTGGCCTCTCTGAGGGTTTCTCAGATGTTAGATACGTGTACCAGAGCTTTAAGTCAGGATAGCGTGTGCACATAGACTTTCTAGACGCATCTACTTTCCTTGGAGTATACAGAATGCTGAGCAGAGCGATTCTCCGGGAGATACAACCTAGCAAGAGTTAAGAACTTCCATGTTTAAACCAATGATTATGAGCACATTTTGACAAGTATGTGCTGTGCACTCTGAACAACGTATTGTGTCATTAATAGTGTCCCCAATTCACATAGTCTCATTTAAACCACAGACATATCTCCATGAAAGAGAGCGGCTGAGTCAGAGCGCTTCCCACTCAGTGATCTTGCTTCTGTCTCATTGCTCTGGAGTCTCTGCCTTTTCACCCTCATCCAGATGGCAACGCCTTCTTGGTGCCACCCTAGTCCATCTGCCTGCACTAGCTTTGCTCTGCTCCACAGCTTCTGTCCTGCCATGTTCAGCCATCTTGGGGTCCCAAAGTGATGGGGCCAAGAGATGAGGGGCTGAGACCTAGACACCATAAGGCAAACAGTATTGTCTTCTAAGAAAGTTTTGCCAGTTATTTTGTCACAGTGATAGAAGGTTGACTATTACTCCTGTCAGGAATACGCTGTTTTGCTTAAAAGGTACTTTAGACAGAATCAGCATTGGAGCATCATTGATGGCATTGGGATACAGGCTTGCTGCTGAGAAGTAGCTCATCTAAAACAGCCTCTCTGTCTCACCTAAATATATACTAGGATAGGAAACCCCATTTCCCATCAACCAAAAGTTCCATGTCTTGCTATTGACAGGAAATGTGATGAAATGAGCTAGACACTCTTATAAGTGTGATTCCAGGCAGTATAGAAAGGGTCTAACTCGTAAGAAATGTGCTTTGCACGCAGTTTATCTTGGAAAAAGAGTTTAGAATAACACAGGGAATGTCTTTGCACCTAAATGTCTCCTAGGTACCCATTCCTCAGCCAGCAATCAATCACAATGCGTTTATTACTGTGTGGAAGTTTGAATGAGAATGGCCCCCACAGATTCCTATATTTCAGAGCTTGGTCCCCAGTTACTGGAACTGTTTGGGAAGGGTTAGATGTGGCCTTGTTGGAGGAGATGTGGTCTTCGTCTTCTGGGAGGAAGTGTGTTACTGGGAGTGGGCTTTTGGAGTTTTAAAAGCTCATGCAAGGTCCAATCTCTTCTCTCTGCCGGCAACTTTTGAATCAGGTGTAAGCTGTCAGCTGCTGTTCCAACCATGCCTGCCCACTGCCATACTCCCCCTGCCATGATCACTCAGAAACTGTAAGCAAGCTTCCAGTTAAATACTTCCTTGATAAGTTGCCTTGGTCATGGGGTCTCCTCAATGCAACAGAACATTAATTAAGGCAGAATATGATATCCATTTCTATTGTCTATTTATATACCATATAATATGTTTTAGTCTATTCTCAAAATCATATGACACCATTAGCAAAACTATACAAAATTTAGTAAGAAGAAAATAAAATTAAAGGAACAAAGAGAACAGCATTTGGGACACAAAGGCAGGTGGGTAGTTTGAGGACAGCCTGATCTACATACTGAATTCCAGGATAGTCAGAACTACATAGTGAGACCCTGTCAAAAAAAAAGAAGGAAAGAAAAAGAAAATGAAAGAAACAAAAAGTTGAAATATAATAGTGAGGTGGAATCGGGAAGAATGTGGTTCCTGGAAGCAGACTAAAACACCATGCGCATGTGTAGAGCTGACACAGGCCCTGTATTCCCTGCATTAGGAACAGCCCTGTTAGTCAGGAGAAGCAGCAGTTGGCTTCCCTGACAGTTGAGCATGTTTCTTACACCTCTTCATAATCAGAAAGTTGATAGAAATAACACAGCAGTGTGTTTGTAAAGAATGCATGGGTCTGCATAAGTGACGGAGTGGAGGCAGAGCTGTGCCCCCATGTTGCCATGGTTCTTTCTCCAAGAAACAGAACTGCTAAAGTGAGCTCAAGTTTCCAAACAGATGTGAATTCTGGAGCTGTTAGCTGTGTTCTAGAAGGCTCGAGTCACCTCTGCAACCCCAAAGTTTGTCTTGTGCACATTACCTTGCCTTCCTAGCCATGGTCTTTTACATTGGGACTTTTCAAGCCAGCAGATTCCACCTGAGTTTAGACTGCCCTATCTGTGATTTTTTTTCCTGGACTACAGCCTTCATGGTGAGGACCTCTCTGCTCAAACCTATGGTGTCCCCTTGCTTCTCAAAACACAAGTAGTAGCAACAGGGCTAAAAGCCAAGTTTATATGATTCAAATTTATGATCATCATTCTCCAAAGGGAAGCATAAACATGAATCCTTTGGGGGAAATTTCCAAAATCCAGCTCTTTTCTGTGGACCTTACAGGTGCTTCAGGCTGTCCCCTGTGGGTAGATCAGGAGAGGATGGCGCTTAAGAATCACAGAACATAGGAGTTAATTTGGGTCTACAAGTGGAAGATATCTCAGTCAAACTGTACAAAAACATCATTTGAGAAGTGAACATTTTCCGTGCTTCTGCCCGAGAGAGAACACCTGCCAGCAGTGCAGTGTGTTGTCCCGTTTTTATTTTCTGTGGAAGAAGCGAAGTTACAGTCAGCCTTCTGTCCTGAGCTAGGGCACCTGCAGAAGGCAGAGAGCTCGTGCTCCCAGCAGGTCACATGACCCAGTGTGGTGGCCCAATCCGCTTGGCTCTGGTGTTGTCCTGGAAGCACAGGTGAAGACAGGGAGAGCAGAATCTGCTGCTTGTCCTCTGCTGGGGACACATGGCGCTCCAGAACATGAAGTGCTGTCCAACCCATCTGGTTCCATCCAAAGGTGCTGAGAAGTCGGGGGAGATGTTGGCTTATGTTTTTCACCAAACCTGTTTTATTTAGGGTTCTTGAGTACCTCTACCTCCCTTCCAACCCCCTGAAATCTTAGGTAGGAGACTAGTAGGGAAAAGGGCTGTAGTCTGCTTTTAACTACTTCCTGCTGATCAGAGTCGGTGGGTTGTTAGGGGATTACCAGACTCAGTTGTCAGGATATCAGCAGTCCAGTCCAAAGGCCAACAGCAAGTAGCAACACGAAGTCAACAAAGGCTCAGTTGGGTTGTCTGGAGAAGCTCTCTAGAATGTTTCTCTCTGTGCAGTCAAGTGTTGAAGCATGAAGATCAGCACAGCAATGTCAATCCAAAAAGTGATGTCTCACTTCCTGTGGGTCTTTACATATGTCTTCTTTTCAGAGTCCACCCATGGATGTTCTCAGCTCACCAAAGTCATGTCCCTCGTATGTGGGAGTTCACAGCAAAACACCACGTGCCCTCTCACAAGCCAACCTGGGGAAGACGTCATGTCACGTGACAAGACTCAGTCTTCAAAGAAACCAGAAGCTTCCGCTTCAGGGAGGGGCCTGCCTGAGCTTTCTCCCCTGACCTGTCCTTTGTCTTCTACAGAGGCATATGAAAATAAACCTGGCCACATCCTTGGAGAAATTTTCCTTACTTGGGTTTTTAAAACTCGTTTTTTTCTGTTGAGTATGATGTCTCCTTTTCCAAGCTCTACACTATGAATTCTTCAGGGTGTCTCTTTGTGGTTCTAGAGTGCAAGGCAAGATGGACAATCTAAAGACCAAAGGACCATTGTGGTGTTGCGGCTTGAGGGGTGCTGTCTTGCTGATGCCCACCACAGTACACTGAAGCATGCCGTGGAGATCTACCTCAGTGGTCGAGTACTTGCTTGGCATGCGTGAGGCTCTGGGGTCATTCTCCTAAGGCCTAAAAAGCAAACAGAAAGAAATGCTAGTGTTCTCAGCCCTGTGACTCCTTCACATCTATCCTTCTGTGGCTTTTCAGGAATGAAATGCTGGGAAGAGACTCTCATGTTGGCCAAATAAACAGGGGCAGATGCCTACGAATTACCAGTTTATTTGGGTTTGATTTTCCGTGCCCGGCTCTCCTTCCACAGTCATGCTTTGAAAAGTCAGAAAAATACTGAATTACAAACAAAATAGTTTATTTACACAGATCATATAACATTTAGTTTTTCTTTGTGTGTATACACGTGTGTGCATGCGCACACACACACACACATGCATGCACCTGTGTTTGTGTTCATGTATGTGCATGTGTCTTCTCCTGTATGTGCAGGCCAGAGGCTGAAGTTAGGTGCCAGGATCAATTGCTTTCTACCGTATTTTCTTGAGGCACAGTCTCTCACTTAGCCTGAACTGGTTAACTCACTTGCTAACTCACTGTCTAGCAAAACTGGCTGGCCACAAAGCCCCGGGATTGTCCTGTACCTGCCTCCCCCCAGTGCAGGATAGTCCCATGTCTGTCCCTCCCCCATCCCCAGTGTGGAGATCGTCCTGTGCCTACCCCCCAACCCAGTGTGGGGCTCATCCCGTATCTGTTCTCCTCAGGGCCGGGATCACAGGCTTAGGCTGTCACGCCTGGCTTTTCATGGCTGCTGGGGATGTGAACTCAGGTCCTTGTTCAAGCAAGAACTCTACTGCCTCGGCTATCTCTACAGTCCTGATTTTTTTTTTTTTAATTTTACATTGGAGATAGTTTATTACATAAGTCATATATTTTACCTGTTACTTTGAGTTGGCTTTTAGAAAGTAATCACAGCAATGCAGACTTTTTTTTAACTTTCACTTTATTTATTACAATTTATTCACTTTGAATCCCAGCTGTAGCCCCCCTCCCAATACAACCCTCTCTCTCTCATCTCTTCCCTGCCCCTCTCCAAGTCCACTGATAGAGGAGGAACTCCTCCCCTTCCATCTGACCCTAGCTTATCAGGTTTCATCCGGACTGGCTGCATTGTCTTCTTATGTGGCCTGGTAAGGCTGCTCCCTCCTCAGGTGGACATGATCAAAGAGCCAGCCACTGAGTTTATGTCAGAGACACCCCTGTTCCCCTTACTAGGAAACCCACTTGGACACTGAGATGCCATGGGCTATGTCTGTGCAGGGGTTCTAGGTTGTCTCCATGAATGGTCCTTGGTTGGAGTATCAGTCTCAGAAAAGTCCCCTGTGCCCAGATTTATTTTGTTCTATTGCTCTTCTTGTGGAGGTTCTGTCCCTTCCAGGTCTTTCTAGCTTCTTCTTCTTTCATAAGATTCTCTACACTCTGTGCAAAGTTTGGCTATGAGCCTCAGCATCTGTTTTGATACCTTGCTGTGTAGAGTCTTTCAGAGGCCCTCTGTGGTAGGCTCCTGTCCTGTTCCCTGTTTTCTCCCTCTTCCAATGTCCGTCCTGTTTGCCTTTCTGAATGAGGATTGAGCATCTTACCTAGGGTCCTCCTTCTTGCTTAGCTTCTTTATGTGTACAGATTTTAGTATGTTTATCATATATTATATTCCTAATTTCCACTTATAAGTGAATATATAGCATGTGTATCTTTCTGTTTCAAGGATAGCTTACTTGGGATGATCCTAAGTCATTTCCAATAAAGACATTTTATATACAGTTTTAATTTCTACTTGTGTGTGCCTGCATGTGTGTGCGTGTGCATGTGTGTGAGTACCTGTGTGCCTGCATGTATGTGAGATGTGTTACAGATATCACATATAGTTTATCTTTAAACTTTTTATGTACACATTACAGCTTACTGCTTTATGTACACTCATTGTTTTGACTGTTTTCCCCTGTGATTTATGAATATTGTTTTATCTGGTTTTGAAATCCCCCCCCTTTTACCTTCAAATTTCTCTCCAGTGTTAAGGCCCAGCCAAATATATATTTATACTTTAAATGATCTCAGTATTTGCACTTAACATCTGTGTAGAATTTGTTTCAACATGAGGATAATATCAAACTTGACTTTTTCCCTCCAAGTACTTTGCCAATTTTTCTAGCAATTATGTGGACAACCCCAAATTCCTTAGTGGTTTCCTTTGTAATTGTAGAAAAAAAAATGTAGTCTTACCAGGATCTGTCAAAGACCGTGCTTTTGGGTTCATTGATCTGCCTGCCAGTTCTTTTTATAGACCATGTTGTTTTCCGTGTTTTGCAGAATGGCACGGGACAAGTCACCCTCCTGACCCAGTTGTTTGGTTACGTTTTGGAAAGTAAGATGCAGGACAATTAACAAGCAGTAGAATTAGTAGTTTCTTGATTTTATTTTACATTTAAGGCATAAAATGTGTCATAGTAATTCCTTGCCTATACCCTGAGACTATTCAATTTACCAAATCTAATAGCTGGTATCAACATATTTGAAAATGCATTGTAAAAAGCATGACAAAATGTGTTTGTTTCCAGCCTATTCCATATCCCTCCCGTGAGATTTGTCTTTGCCCTCTGCCTGTTTGATTTTAATTGTAACATTGTGATGGCTTTGAACAGAAAATTATGGGTTTTAGTCTGAGATCTCTATACTGATTAGTAGACTTTTCAGGATGAAAACTTGGTATCTGGAGAGATGGCTCAGGGGTTAAGAGCGGGCACTACTCTTATGGCAGACTCATGCCCAGTTCCCAGAATCCAACCAGGAAGCAAGCAACCAACTCTCAGGGTTTCCTCTCCTGGCCTCTGTGAGCATTGCGTTCACGTGCACAAACCTATGTGCAGACAAAGACACGTGTACACAGAAAGTGTTCCTCACTGCGAGTTGATCAATGCCATGAAATAGTTTATTAGTATACATTTCCCCCAGAGGTCAAGCAGAACAGTAAAGAAAATTGTTCTTAAGCGTGCTTGCGTCTTATCTTAATTAATTAATTGTGTTTTTGAGGCAACGTCTGGCTATGTGCCAAGTAACTCATACTGGCCTAGAACTCACTGTCTAGCCCAGCTAGCCTGAGGTACAAACTCCTTCCTACCTCACCCATACTTTGCTTCATGCTTGTATCTTTTTAGTTTTTTTGTTTTGCTTATTATTCTTATATTTATTAATTTAGTTAGTTCATGCCAAGGTTCATATGTGGAGATCAGAGGGCAACTTGCCACAGCTCTTCTCTATTTCTACCATGTGGGTTCTGGGGATGAAGCTTGTTTGTCAGGCAGCTAGGATATTTATCCACTGACCCGTCTGACTGACCCCATGATAGCATCTTACACACACCATTTGATTCATTCTTTCATTCAAGATGTGTTCATGGTTCCTCTCTGT
Source organism: Meriones unguiculatus (assembly GCF_030254825.1). NCBI lineage: Eukaryota > Metazoa > Chordata > Mammalia > Rodentia > Muridae > Meriones > Meriones unguiculatus. The sequence continues at coordinate 186,957,896 of NC_083350.1, forward strand.
GTGAAGAGGGCGCCAGTGTTGTGGTGCCCACAGATGCATCGAGGAGCGAGGTAATGTCACATGTGCCACAGGCTTAAATTCTAGCAGAGAGGGGGCAGTGCTTGCAGCAAAGGCATCAGAACCTGCCCTGCAGCCTCTGGAGATGTGCTGTGGGAAGGTCGCTCAGGAGTGGGTCAGCTCTCCACAGTTGCTGTTACAGCTGGGTGGCTTGATACAACAAAAATGATGGTTTCTCACATTTCTGGTGGTGGCATCCCCTAGCTCTGGCAGGGCCCTGCTCCTCTGAGGGGCATGGGGAGAATCCTCTCTTTGTGTCCCTGCATCAGGTCTATTGCTGCTGCCCGACTTCAGCCACATCCCCTCAGCTTCTGCTTCTGTCACCATGTCACCACCTCCTCTTTTGCCTTCGGTCTGCTTCTGCCTCTCTCACAGGACCCTTGTCACTAAGGTTCACCCCGAGGATAAGTGTAACCCCACTGTGCTATATAAGTGGCTATTCTTTGATCCTATAGGGTGGTTTGACACGGTCCTATGGGATAAGGACACTAACATATCTTTTGGGGACCAGCGTCTTAAGTAGTTAGTATTGAGTGAAAAGAGAAGCAGTCCTGATATGTAAACATTCGCTTCAGCATCCATAGGCCTAGAAAAGACCACAGAACCAGCAGGGCAACTGAGGCATGTCAGGGAGAAGGGGGTGGTTCCGTGAGGTGAAATGATTGGCTGTGCTGATGGGTGACTCGGAGCATAAGGGCGGAAAGGGACAACACCTCTCTTAAAAACTCAGTGAGGCAGGATTTGTTGTGAGGGAACCTGCCAAAACTGTGTTCAGAGAGTGGCATGCTGGCATCACTGTGCTCCTCCATGTTGGATCCAGCTTCCACTGGAATATTACTGTTTTAGATGTAGATTGGTGGGCAGCTATGTGCTTCAAATGGAAGAATTTGTTTTGTGTGTGTGTGTGTGTGTGTGTGTGTGTGTGTTTTTCTGTTTCAAATTCTGTGGACACATGTATGTCAGAATCTTTGTTTCAAAAAAAGAAAAGAAAAAGAAAAGAAAACAAACAAACAAAACTCAAACTGCTATATGCCTATGGAAGTAATTTTGTAGGTTGTAAGGGGGCAAAAGGTGAGTTATTTAGTCTTAAATTTCACCTAAAATTGTTACCTAAAGGTTTTCACCTGAACCCACCAACCCCTTAAGGGACTCCGGGTTTTTTGTTGTTTGGTTGTTTGTTTTTAGCTTCCTCCATTTAAATGAGCAGGTAAAAAGCAACGTTACCAAAAGATGCCACCCTCCATCTCTCGTAATGTGACTGGCTAGAAATGTGATTTACCAAGAGGCTGACCACAACTGTTGAGGAGACCTTCTCACACAGACCAGGCCTTTTTTTCCCTCACAGCTGCGAACAATTGAGAAACCATAGGCTTCCAAAGACAACCCTTCCAAAGACAATCTTCTAAAGCCATGTGGTCCTTGCCAGCACTTTGGCTAGACTGGAAGACTAGTCTGGTGAACTGAATGCTGAAGTCATGCCAGCCCTCAGTACCATGTATGAATGAGTGTTGGGGCTAATGGAAAACAAGTTCAGCGTTTTTGCTTTCTAGACGCTTTTCAGCCCAAACCCGGGAGGGCCATGTTTTCACGTTGTCTTCAGGACACATTCTTTTTTATTTTTTTATTAATTACACCTTATTCGTTTTGTATCCCCCATAAGCTCCTCCCCCTCCCCTCTCTTCCCCATCCCATCCTCCCTTCCCCCTTCTTCACGCATGCCCCTCCCCACGTCCACTGTTAGGGGAGGTCCTCCTCTCCTTCCTTTTGATCTTAGTCTATCAGATCACATCACGAGTGGCTGCATTGTCTTCCTCTGTGGCCTGGTAAGGCTGCTCCCCCCTCAGGGGGAGGTGATCAAAGAGCAGGCCAATCAGATTGTGTCAGAGGCAGTCCCTCTTCCCATTACTATGGAACCCACTTGGACACTGAACTGCCATGGGCTACATCTGTGCAGGGGTTCTAGGTTATCTCCATGCCTGGTACTTGGTTGGATTATGAGTCTCTGGGAAGACCCCTGTGTTCAAATTTTCTGGTTCTGTTGCTCTCCTTGTGGAGTTTCTGTCCTCTCCATAACCTACTATTTCCCACTTCTTACATAAGATTCCATGTACTCTGCCCAACAGTTGGCCATAAGTCTCAGCATCTGCTTTGATAGTCTGCAGGGCAGAGCCTTTCAGAGACCCTCCATGGTGGGTTTCTAGCTTGTTTCCTGTTTTCTTCTTCTTCTGATGTCCATCCTCTTTGCCTTTCGGGATGGGGATTGAGCATTTTAGTCAGGGTCCTCTCTTTTGATTAGTTTCTTTAGATGTACAGATTTTACTAGGTTTATCCTAATTTACATGTCTATATGAGTGAGTATATACCCTGTGTGCAGGACACATTCTTATGGAGGAATCATTATCTGAAACCTGACATTAACATGAGGAAGGCGGGAAGAGTTCTCCAGTTCCCAGGAAGCTCATCACAGGAAAAGGGCACTTCGTATCTACATGTGGATAATTTGTAAGTTCCTTAAAGTCTCCATTAAGTCTGTGGAAAATCAAACTCAATGAGAAAAGATATGAGTTAGAATAAATTTAAAGTAAACCCATCAACTTTGAGCATGAAAGAGTGAGTGAGTCTTCCTGGAGGGAAGAGGGAGGAGCCTAAGTGTGCTGGCACCAGCTGAAGGGATGAGTTCAGAGGTTCAGCCCTCCCAGGTCTTCCAAGTGTTCTTCTCAGCCTTCGGACTGTGCTAGCAACCACAACTTCCGGCTTCTGTATCAGGAGCTGTGTCGCCTAGCTTCCTAACTCGTCAAGATTTCCTGCTGAGGTGTTCAGGAAACTGTTTTCATTTTCTGCTTTTCAAATTTTCTACCAGTCAACGAGTACTATGCATTGCCAGCCCCATAACAATTCTAAGTTAACTCTAGGCATTCAAGATCTATTACCAGGCGCTTGGTTATGCTGCTAGAACAGCAGGTCAGTATTTCTAGCAGAGAGCAGGTGGGTGCACACTCTCATTCTATACTGAGCTCAGATGCTGAACCATCAATACAAACTGAATCCTGCTACTCTTTCCGACTTTGGATCCCTTATATTTTTCTCTGCCAAAAGCCTCCATGAGAAAAAGCTGTAGAGTGGAAATAGGGCACGTATTTCCATGGGAGCCAAAATACTTGGTCATACATGCCATTAAAACCTGAGAATGGGTTTTAGAATTCAGTTTGTTGCATTTATCATTTAATTCAGCCAAAATTATTGAGAAGACCACATGGCTTTACAGGATGTACTTGTTGTCTTTGGGAACACGGGGTTACTCAGCTATTAAAAGCTGTCAGTGTGGAACAGACCGAATGGATTTGGATGTGAATCCTCTGTAGCAGGGAGGTTTGGGAATTTTCTGATTCCATCAAGCTAGTAAAAAGAGTAACTCCTAAATATGTTAGCTGGCTTCAGAGGATGAATGATTTTGCCGGGAAGTGGGAGACAGATGATGTGAAGATAAATGGAAAGGGCCCAGACCCAAGAAGGAAAGGCGTTTCGTTTGCACTTGGGTATCATTGCAGGCAGGGCCAGTAGCCCAGTGTCATGGAGTCTGTCTTGTTTTAAGTAAAATGGATTCTTGTGAAAACACTAACGAATGCAACCCAAACACCCCCAATGTCACATTCTAGTTATCTGCTTAAAACTGCATGTTGTAACTAGTACGCTGGTGAAGAACTGGTCATTGAACCTGCTCTGGGGGATCTTTGAAGTATCATTGGGGAAGTGTGGCAGTCAAGGAGTCAGATGAATCCTTAAATCATATTGATGAAGAATCCTCTTAGACTGTAAGTGCTGCTTAAATGTTTCCTGTTGCTGGGCTAGAAAAAAATCAAAGGAATCACATTGAACCCGAAGGTTTAGGAATTTTATGTGACATTTTGTGTGACTTGTCATGTGTCTCATTACACATGACAAGTGTAACATTACACAAGTTCCTCTAGCTTTATCTGTAGTTTCTCTTTCTGCGATTTCACTTGCCTCTAGTCAGCTGGTCTGAAAGTGTTAAAGGAAAATTCTATAAATAAGTATAAATTTGGAATGGCTACTCTGTATTGGCTACTCTGTAATGGCTACTCTGATTGCTTTCCTCCTACCTGAAGTGACACATCATCTCTTTGGCCGGCATACATTTTCTTTGCCTGGTTATTGGTTATCGTTACTTCCTTATGGCGCTGCATGGCCCCTGCTGTGCACGCATAGCACAGAGCTTAACATCTGGCACGTTTGGTTTTAGGCATTCTCTGTGGGCTGTAGCCTTCATCCCCTTCGGTTTCGAGTGTCTGCTGTATGCATAATGTAATTATTTAAAATAAATGTTTTTGTAATTCTACTTGTGTCGATCACAAGACTGCTTACGAAAGTATCGTGTATGAACTAAGAACAGAGCGAATTTCTGAGTCGCTCTAACTATGTGCCCATGAACTCTCTCTTTAACGAGTGAAGGGGGGCTGGCATTTTATCCCTTCTGTGCCTACTGGACAAGAGATGTATGGAGGGCTCTGGCTGGGCCATCTTTCCGGATGGAAACCTGGCTGGGAGATGAACTCGCCCCCTTTAGGGTGAATTTTGGCATTGGTGTTCTAAAAATTTATTTCCTGTTCCCTTTATTGCCTGCTTTTTGTTTGTTTGTTTGTTTGTTTGTTTGTGTTCATTCGGTTGCTTTCAAACTGGGTTGACACATTGAGGGAAACAACAGATATCTTGTAGGTTTTTGTAGCCATAGGACTGTTTATAAAGCCTTGTGTTTAGACTTGGGTATAGTGAAAGGAAATAAGAGCATGGCTGGACTGAGAGACCTCGGACTTTTAATTGGAGTGGGCCAAGAAAGTGAAAAGAAGAGTTCTCCAGGGAGGAGAGAGAGGTTGAAGACTTGTCAGGCAGGGAAGCAGGAGAGAAGAGAGCCAAACCAGAGCTCTGCTTTCTGGGCCACCTAGGGGACATCTCAGCTGTGCGAAGCGTCATGATTCCCGCCCAGGTGAAACATGGCTGGTGTGGGGCACGGTTGCGGCTTCGCTGACCTCCCTCCTGTCTTACAGGTAACGGCGTTGGATGCAGACGCAGGGCTCTACGGCTTAGTCGAGTATTCTCTTTACGATGGGTTCCAGAGCCACGAGGCACCTTCGGCATTCCAGATCGGCCCTCAGGATGGACGCATCTGTGTGTCTCAGGATGTAGACAGGGAAAGGGATCCCAGCACCTTCGATCTGTTGGTGAAAGCGAAGGATGGGGTAAGTCTTTGAGCCACAGACACCCACAGTGGTCACGTGGAGGCATGGCAATGCCTGCTGACAGTTAGCTCCCCAAGTTCTGCACAGCTACCACTTCCCTGCAATACCAAGTGCGTCTCACCATCAATAAATATCTCTAACAGAGAACGGCTTTAAGGAGAACATAGCGACCAAACATTACCGATCAATCTTTGATGGTATCTAACATCCAGGCCAGGTTAAAGGGCCTGCATTATCTAATTATATCTTTTAATAACTGGTGTGTTTGGGTCCACATTCAAGGGAAACTGCAAATTAATTTGGTTTAGATCGCCGAGTTCCCACCCTTCCCCTTTCTATGCCGTTTTTAAAATCAGGTGTCTTGTACTATATATTTTTCACATGCCAAATGTGGTTGATTGCATGCATCGGATTGTTTTAATTCGCTCTTTTATCTTCACTATTCCCTATACACTGGCCTTTCGCACAGCATTCTGTGAGTGGTTTCAGGTTGTTTAGTGCTGTGTATTTCCTACCGTGTCAGCAGAATGGCTTTCCCCTAATTCTATTATTCCTTCTGCATTTACTATATGAGCTGCTTCAGCTCTAATGTTCTTACGACAGCCATTTATTACCCTGAAAAATAATTCAAATGGGAAAGGCAGTGTAATCTCCCTCCCTCCCTCTCTCTCTTCTCCTTCCCTTCGTCCTTCTCTTCTACCTACTCTTCTCCCCTCCCCCCTTTCTCCCTTTCTTCAGTTTTCAGAATTGGTCAGTTGATGCTCTAACTGGTTGATCCCAAAGGTGACTAATGATTTTTATTCCCCGTTTTGAGTATAAATGTTTTGCTCTCGTATATTTAACAGATTCAAGACACTGCTGGCCTTACAACCTTTTAAACTTTTTATTATTGTATTTTGTGTGTGTGGCTGTTCTGCGTGCATGTATGGCTGTGTTGCTTTTGCAAGTCTTGTGCCCACAGAGGCCAGAAGAGGGCATAGGGCATTGGATCCTTTAGAACTATAGTTACAGATGGCTATGAGCTGCCATGTGGGTTCTGGTAATCAAACACTGGTCCTTTGAAGAACAGCCAGTAGTCTTAGCCACTGAGCCATATCTCCAGCCCAAATGATCATTTTTGATGTTCATATTGAGCTTTGTAGAGTAGAGGCACCATTGATATTTTTTCCTATGTAAGAAACATACAAACAAAAGTAAACTAAAACCTCTTAATCTGTCAGATAAAGTGCATCTAGAAAAATACACAAGTCGCAAATGTGTAGTGCAGTGGATATTTGAGGAGTGAGCACGTTCAAGGAAGCAGATGAAGTAATGATAGTCTCTCCCATGACCTGACTCTTCCCTCTTATCCCCACCCTACACCTCATGTATGAACACTGTTGACTTCTAACATCAAGCTGGCCTTTTAACTCTGCTGAATGGAAACACAGAACATGTGTTTCTGTGTTTTCTCTTTGCTGAACATTATTTGGGAATATCCTTTCCATTGTTGCATGTGGCTATAATCCCCTCATTCTTATGGATCTGTATATTACAGTGAATATATCCTAGTTCTTTTTTTAATATTCTACGATGAGTGGTATATTTTAGGGTATTACAAAAAGCCTTTCTACCAATACTCTTTCAAATTAAATGTATTTTAAAATTTGAAACATAAATGATAAAAATACTGATGAAGTAACATACAACATTTTAAGACATACATATACTGTATAATCTTTAAATCAAATTGGCTGTCTTTACCTCCTCAAACGTTTCTTCTGGCTTTATGAGATGTGTGCCAGATCAGCATTACCTATAATCACCCCCCTGTGCAAAGCACACCAGTTTCCTTCTCTTGCCTGACTCTAACTCGTACCCCAATGCCTTTGCACATCACCTACCTCTCGCATTGTTCTCAACCTTTTGTAAGCAACATCCTACCCTTATTTTATGAAATAATGTTTCATATTTTCCATGTAAATCAGATTGATGGCATTTCTCTTTCTGTGCTTGACTTGTATTACTTTATGTATACATGCAATTGTTTTTGTAATTATAATGCGATTATAAGGGACAGCTCAGGGTTCCTAGCTCCTGCTGCCTTAGCGCCATCCTCACCTTCACTTACCATGAATGGATGAGCCTGTGTTTAAAGGCAGTTATGTCCCATCCTTTGTGCTCATCATGTGGGCACCCTCCAGCAGTGGATGCCAGGGTACTGTCTCCTAACAGTCCTGCTTGCTGCCTGCCACATTTGTTCACATTACTTTTCCTTTTCTCTTTTCTCTTTTGCCTAGCATCTGCTTTCTCTTCTCTAACCTAGGGGGTTTGGGCTGTCCCATAATTCATTGTTCATTCAGACAAGGATGGGGTGCTACAGACCTCTAGGTCTTTTCCTTCTCCTTAGAAGAGCTGTAGCCCGGGGCTCAGAGCCACAGCCACGTCCCCCAGAACTCCAGATGACAGAGAGTAACGCTTAAGTGGTGACCCCAGTCCTCACCTAATTGCTGCTTTCTTTCTTGGAGGAGAAAGTACATCTCGAAACCTGATGGTTATCTGAATATTTGCTTCCAGTGGCTTTTGTAGGGATTGATAGTGCCCAGGACATTTGGTAGCCCATCTGAATAGGAGCCTGGTTCCCTGTGGAAGCAGGTTGCTCATGTAAGCATATTACCAGCCCTACCAAGCATATTGCTCCCTTTAGAAGAGAGACAGTGTTGCTTCTCCACACATCAGGGCCTCAGGGAAAGCCTTGGAACACCCAAGCCCTCAGCATTACAGCTGCAGTATGTGAGTGCCTGCCTGTATGTCCATGGACACATAGTATATACATATACACATGTGTATAATCAGATACACATATATGCATGTCAGGTTAGCCTGTGTCCTGCGTTACTGCATAATCTTAATGAAATCCTGTGATAAGCTGTGAGTTTCAAGAGGGTGAGTGCTACGTCTTTCACAAACACTCAGCGCAGTGTTGACTAGCAGCATAAATTGCTCAGAACCAGGTCATCAAAAAGGTTGGTAAAGGTGAAGCTAAAATGTAGTGATGACTAAAGAGGTAGACCCCCAAAATTTCTAGACTGTATTCATAGGATAATTAAGTCAGGTAACGTATTTTGGGTCCAAGCAGTTGGAATTCCGGCTGTAATGATTTTATTTAAAACAATAAACAGCCTTGACACAAGTCCTTTAGCTCTTTAGAACCATTCTGACAATTTGTAGTTTTTCCTCAGATTCTTTTTGTAATAAATGACCTGTGTGTCCTTGGCAGAAAATTGCTGAGAATCCATCGGCAGGTGGTTCCTGAGAGGTTTTCGTCTATTGATAGAATAATCGTTGTTATAAAGCACCCAGGTGTTCCGCGCGCCTTCACTTCTGCGCTATTTGTTTTTGTGATGACTGTCAATATATATATATATATATATATAGTCACTTGTTCTCTACTGACACCACATCTAAGATATCCTTGTTTCCCTGCTTCTGTGATTCCTATGTTTCTCACACTCAGAAGATGTTATGAAATTATATAACGAAACCAGTTAATTGGGTTGGCATTGGAGTTATTGTCTATAGTTAAGCTCCACAATTTAACTGTCCCATCCTTCTGTCTAAGCTCTGCATTTCCTTCTCTGATAAGTCTTCACAAACAAAGCCTTCAGTTTTGGCATGTGTTTATAATTCTCTACACGCTTTTGCTACATCCAAATTCTATAGCTGAAATATGTGTCTGTCAAGAAAAAAAAGGTTTCTACTCCGTCTCCCCATGCAAGGCTTAAGGAAGGATGTTGACAGACAAGCACTTTAGAGAGTAAATTGCCTTACTTCTCTCTGCTCTGTGTCTTTATGATAAGAGCCAGTTGTTGGGACTGGGGTCTGTGGTGTGTGTGTGTGATGCAGGTGAAATCTTAAAGACAAGCTTTCTGAATGAAGCGGTGCATTTGTTGATGTTCCTCTGGCTTAAGCTATTGTATTGTCTAAAAAGCATTTAGTTATTTGTCATTTTAAATTATACACATACACACACATAGTTATAAATATATATTCAGAAAGACAAGCTTTCTGAATAAAAGGGTGTGTTTGTGTTCTACTGGCCTATGTTATTGTTTAAAAAGTGTTTAGTTATTTGTCATCTTAAATTACACACATACACACATATACATATATATGTAATATGTATTTGTGTGTCGGTATGTGGGCTTATGCATGTGAGTGCAGGTGACTCCAGAGCTCACTGGGCCACCTCTCCAGCCGCACACCCAACTTCTGGTTCTGGTCTTTGTTTTGCTGATCACCTTATCTGAGGACTGTGGACTTACTTAGTACGCCATCCAGCGGAGGTGTCCGGGCAAACCCTGAAGTGTTCCTCCAGCCATTCATTCGTGTACTACATGGATTACACCTGGCAACTCTCAACACCGTCCTTGCTCATTCTCATCTTCTTCATTCTCATCTTCAAAAGCTTCAGCTTCCTCATGCTCACCACCTACCTTCTCATCCCATGTGTTTCAGTTCAGACTTTGACTTGAATCAATACTCCATTCACCATTTTTCTCTTCAAACTCATTACTGTCACTGAAAAAAAAAAAACTTCATCAGCTCCACTTGGTCTCTGGCTGTTTCTCTCTCTTCTCCCTGTGATGGAAAATAGCCTGTATCTCAGGGGATACTGCTCCTTCTGACTCTGTAAAACCAAGACGAGCAGTTAGTGCAGCCTCAGGGTGGAAAGAGGACTGATTTTCTGTCTTAGTGAATTTTCTGTTGCTGTGATAAAACACCATGACCAATACAATTTATAGAAGAAAGCATTTAACTTGGGCTCATGGTTTCCGAGGGTTAGAGTTCATGATGTCATGGCAGAGAGCATGGAAGCAGGCAGAGAGTGTACTGGATCGGTAGCTGACAGCTTGCATCTCTGTCCACAAGCACCAGGACCAATGAGCTGACCAGGAATGGCACGGGCTTTTGAAACCTCGAAGTTGAACTGCAGTAACACAACTCTTCCAACACGGAGGCACCTCCCCATCCTTCTCAGACAATTCCATCAACTGGAGACCAAGTATTCAGACATATTAGCCTATGGAAGCCCCTTCACTACACAACATCTAAGTTTTTTACACTTCTTTCTCCATTGAAAACCAGTTCAATCTTGGGGCCCTGCTTCAGCAATGTAATGTAGACACTCCTGTTTGTCACTGTGCTGTTTTAAATTCTCAGTCACTGAAGACTTTTGTATCTGACTCCACTCACATTCTTCACATCCACCATGTTGTTGTCAGCTTTCCTTCACTACAACAAAACATTAAAGGACGGTTAGCTTTTAAAGAGAGAAGTTTTATTTTGGCTCATGGCTTGAAACTTTAAGTCCATTAGAGTGATCCTATTTTTTGGACCTCTGGGAAGATAAAAAACTCACAGCAGAGGCACATGGTGTAACATGACCTTAAGTTAGAGAAATCAAAGAGAAATAAGCCAGAATCCTACAGTCTCCTTCAAAAACACAACCTCAGCTACCTAAGTACCTCCAGCAAGCCCACAATCTAAAGATCCACAGCACCTCCAAAGAGCACCTCATTGGGGACTAAGCCTTATACACATGGCTGTTTGGAGGACTGTCATCATCTGAATTCCAGTAGCCAACTTTCCTTACCAGGTTTTTGAGTTTTCAGCAGAACCATCCAACCCAGGCCTCCTCACACTTTGATTTTCTCATTTGCAAGGATCATTATTTTCTCAGAAATCTTAATTCCAAGCACACTACCTTCTGATTAGCATTTTTATATCTCTTGTTACTTAGCTCAGTGGTTGCAATGCAGAGAAGAATTCCTCCCCTGTAAATTTACTGAAGTATTACGTAGTTAAAGTCACTCCAATGCAAATTCCCTTCTATGGAAACTGGTAAACCCCAGAACTCTGTTTTTTATTTTGTTTCGTTTTTTTTTTCCTGCTCAAAACAAAACAAACAATTGTATTTGAGAGGAACTTTCTCTCCTTCCTGCTATTCAGTCTTCTTCCTTACCTTATCAGCTTGTGCTTTTTGCCTGCTTCTGTTAGCAAATCACACTATTTCCATCATCTCTCTGAGCTCAGGGTCCATGCACCCAGTTTGCCCTAGCATAGCAGACCTCTGTAGTAACCTTTTCTTCTTCCTGTAGAGTGGAATTTGTCAAATTCTCTTAGATGACTCCAGTAGCAAACATGACATAATGACAACCTCTATCTTGAGAACCAAACAACTCCTTTAAATTTTCATATACCTTCTTAGAAAACCACTTTCTTTTTCCTCTATTCCATAGCAAATAGTCTTGAAATAGCCATTTCTACTTCTCATTTTTCAACTTTATTTCTTCATTTTCTCCTCCTTACCTCTTTCAGAAAGCTGATTTTATCAGAACAATTTATTTTATTTTATTAATTACATTTTATTCACTTTGTATCCTCCCATAAGCCCCACCCTCCTCCCCTCCCGATCCCACCCTCTCTTCCCCTTCTTCATGCATGCCCCTCCCCAAGTCCACTGATAGGGAAGGTCCTCCTCTCCTTCCTTCTGATCTTAGTCTATCAGATCTCATCAGGAGTGGCTGCATTGTCATCTTCTGTGGCCTGGTAATCAGGGGGAGGTGATCAAAGAGCAGGCCAATCAGATTATGTCAGAGGCAGTCCCTCTTCCCATTACTATGGAACCCACTTGGACACTAGTGGGTCCATAGTAGCCATAGGCTACATCTGTGCAGGGGTTCTAGGTTATCAGAACAATTTTATTTGTACCATATCCTGGGTTCTCAATCTATTAATTTTTATTTGATTCAATCTGCCAGTTAATCTGAAAAACATTCTTTCAATTCTGCCTTGCCTGGCTTTGATGATACTCAGCTTACTGCTCTTCCTTTAGAGAGATGGGCACTCATTCCTCTTCATCTTGTGCATGAAATCTAGACTGGAAGGCTCTGTCTTAGCTCACTAAGCTACAAACTATACATTATCAGAGTTAAGAGTTGTGAAGGACCAATATTAATATTGTACTATTGAGGAGTAACGGGATGCCAGAGCAAAGATAATAGAAAGTAGACAATTGCCAAAATAGAAATAATGGAAGAAAAATTTCCACATGTGCCAATTGCCTCAGGCAGTCTTCTGTGCCCCCTATAGTAGATGCTTTCAAGCTTAGAGCTTTTTAGAAGGACTTACACTTTCCCCAGCATAACTTGAAAGGATTGGCGTTCAGGTAGATTGCTTAGGCATTTACCATAACTTTAAAAATGAAATTAACCAAAGTGATCCATGATTTATTTATGGAAGTCTGAGACAAAAATTGAGAAATACTAATGCACAGATTTAAGGAATGTATCAGGTACATGCTGCTGTGTAAGCTTTTTTAAATTTTTATTAATTACACTTTGTATCGCCCCTGTACCTCCCTCCCACCTCCCCTCCCAGTCCAACCCTCCCTCTTTCCCATGTCCCTCTCCTAGTCCACTGATAAGGGAGGTCCTCCTCCCTTTCCCTCTGATCCTAGTCTATGAGGTCTCATCAGGAGTGGCTGCATTGTTTTCTTCTGTGGCCTGGCAAGGCTGCTCCCCTTTCAGGGGGAGGTGCTCAAAGAGCGGGCCAATCAGTTCCTGTCAGAGACAGACCCTGTTCCCATTACTATGGAGCCCACTTGGATACTGAACTGCCATGGGCTACATCTGTGCAGGGGTTCTAGGTTATATCCATGTGTGGTACTTGGTTGGAGTATCAGTTTCAGAAAAGATCCCTGTGCCCAGACTTTTTGGATCTGTTGCTCTTTGTGGAGATCCTGTCCTCTCCAGGTCTTACTATTTCTCACTTCTTTCATAAGATTCCCTGCACTCTGCCCAAAGTTTGGCTGAGTCTCAGCTTCTGCCTCGATGCCCTGCAGGGCAGAGCCTTTCAGAGGCCCTCTGTGTAGGCTCCTGTCTTGTTCCCTGTGTAAGATTAGAACAATACAGTTTCTAGCTGCAGGACTCTGGAGGCGCTCTCCTGAGTGGTTCTGTCTAGAGTCTCTTCTGACTGGCATTATGAGATGTTCCCATGAGCTGGACAACAGGCTGGTGTTGAGCCTTGGGTAGTGAAATAGCTGTGCTTAGATTAACTTTCCCTCTGCTCTGTCTTGTGGGATGCTGGCTTCCAGACATGCTCCTTCCAAACAGAGTTCTGTGATTGAGAAAGACTGAGTGCAGGCCCACAGCTTGGCATGACTGCAGCCATCTGGTTGTAACTTCATCCCAAGACAGAGAAAGCTGTGTAAGACTGATACATGAACTCCATTTAAGTGGATCTACAGTCCTCTGTGCTTTGAGCTGGTCCCTGAGCCTCTTTGTACCTTAGTTTTTTATTGCAGTAGTAAGAAAGCCAGAGAAACCTTAAAAAGTGATATTGTAACAGCCTAAGGAGTAATGTGTGTAAAATACACCAAAAGCATTCATAGTTGGTCATTCAGCAGGCGCTCACTGATCTTACACACGAAAGACACTTTGCCTCCGGAAGATCCCTGTTCTATGACAGTAAGCCCTCTGTTGTCCAGCTAACATTTGAATGTTTGTTTACAGAATTTCCTTATTAGGATCTTTGCTATTAAGATCTTGTTTTCTGGTGCTGTGGTATTTCCTCTTGTTGTCTTCTCTCTTTTCATTACTTTGCTTACCTGCTTTCCCAGTTCTTCTTTCAATCTAAGGAGCTGTTTAAGCTTAAGGAGATATATAGGAAAGAGAACAGGAAAGCAAATCTAAGAAGGCAGACCACAGGGGTCCCAGGCAGCTCTGTGCCAGATGTCTCCTGTCTTTTCTATCTACATGCTTAGAGTCAGCCTTCAGACCCCTGGCCCCACCTCTCTGGACTCCTGCAGGTTATCTGGCCTTCCTGATGATGGAGGCCCTTTTTTATCATCCCACAGACAGGTGGGTGAACGCATATTGTTTTCATTATGGTCCTAACCAGCAATTGTTTCTTCATTTCTAAACGGTAACTGGTAGGATTCTGGCACTTCATTCAACTCAGATCATAGAAAATCACATTACATCTATCTATGGATTTCTCAATCCCCTTTCGTCTCCAATGGATGCTATATGTGGGACAGCAGTGAGAGCCATTTCTGGGTTCACGATTAACTTCTCAGTCCTGCTGTCCTTCTCAGCCTGTCCCCTCCACATGTGCTCCGAGTGTCTGCTTCCAAGCCTTCTTAGCTGTCCTTCTTTTTCCGTTCTTCTCGATTCTTTCCTGATAGCAGAGAAAGGCAGGAAAAAGAAAAGGAGCCAGGAGGTGGTCACACGTGAGCGAACATCCCCCTCCCTGCACTGTTGCGACTTACCAAGGACTTTTGTCAGCACTGAAAATCTCAAAATGTGCCAGAGAGAAATGGAAATGGTGTTGGGGAGCAAGAGCAGATGTTTTCCTTGAGAACAGGGAGACAAAGAGTTGATTTCCTTCGACTTTATTTGTTCCCTCCTCTTTGGTTCTAGATGGAGCCAACACGAAATAAACAGTCTGAGCTGCACTTCTGCTGCCTTTGTGCTGTGTAACCTTTCTAAAACCAGGAAATTTCAGGATTCCCAAGCCACCTGGCCTCAGGAGGAAGGGTGAACTGCTCCTCCCATGTCATTGGTTCTTTGAGAGTTTTTATATTTTAGACGTATTTACCGCTAAGTCCTCCCAGGTCCACCTTCTCTCCTTTCCCTATCCACACAACATTGTGTCCTCTTAGAAAAAAAAAGAAAAACAAAATCCAAAAACCATTAAGCACAGTTTGATGTCGTGCCCTTTACCCTTGGTGTGTAGCCTTCCCCAGGAGGGTGATCAGCCTCCCAGGGTCCTCACCTTTAGGAAGACTGACTTTCCCTCTCTCGCCCCCTCCCCCACCCCAGCAGCTGTCCTTAGCTGGGGGTGGGACTTCTGGTCTACCTCCCCTCCATGCTGTACCTTCCTCCGGCTTGAGCTCACAGAGTAGCGTGTGCTCCGCCACAGCCTCTGTGAGCTCATAAGCGCAACTGCCTGCTTGTAGCTGTAAAACACCACTCTGTTGTGGTCATCCACTGTCCCTGGCTTTTAAAATCATCTTTCTGATCCAGACACAATAGGGCGCACCTGTAATCCCAGCACTCAGGAAGGCAGAGGCTGGCAGATCTCTGTGAGTTCAAGGCCAGCCTGGTCTACAAAGTGAGTCCACGACAACCAAGGCTACACAGAGAAACCCTGGCTCAACAAACAAACAAATTAAAAACAACAACAAATGCATTTGGAGTAGAATTGAGCATTCTGAAGTCTCTCATTTCGTACAGCTTGATGAACTGTTTTTTTTTTTTTTTTTTTTTTTTAATTTATTTTTTCTTCCTGTGTTAGTCTGTGTTCTGTAACTCAACAGTGCCACACTCAAACAAATAAAAGTCTAGTATTGTGAATGGGTACCTCCTTTGGTGCAGTTGGCCAGCCGGGTCTCACAGCACCCCAGACATTACAGGCTATTTCCAGTCCTCTCATCACCCCCTGTAACTTGGCAATTACACCCCATTGCTGAAGGACAAATTGCTTTGCTGGCCCTTTCCTCACCAAGATCACTGTCTATGCCAAACCTGATGATCCCAATGCGTATACCTGTAATCCCAGCACTCAGAGAAGCAGAGGCAGGAGGATCTCTGTGAGTTTGAGGCCAGCCTGGTCTACAGAATGAGTCCAGGGCAGCCAAGGCCACACAGAGAAATCCTGTCTTGAAAAAACAAAACAAAACAAAACAAAACAAAAAAGAAAAAAACGTAAAGTTAAAGCAAGCCACCTGTGTGCCCAGAACTCTGTAATGGTGACGAGCCCTGTTGTCTCATGACCCCAATGTCCTAAGCCAACTCTATCCTGCAGCACCAGGCCCATGCCTTCCATCTGTGCCTGAACAGACCAGCTCAAGGCGCTGCATTCCTGCTTCAGGGGCTTTGTATGTGCTTTTCACCTGCTTATGAAGCCTTGTTTTCCTAGGTGACACAGACTAACTCCCTTCTGTAGGTGTACTTCCTCACATCACTTCCTAATGAGATTTTCTTACTATAATAATGGCTGGAAATTCATAACTTAAGAGCAACCGAGTCATATGAATATGAATACATATGTTCTACTGCTTCAGAAGTCTATCTTAGGGTCTTTGTTAGTTATTTTATCTCCGAGTCACACGCACAGGCACCCACATACCCCACACCGCACCATACCCTGTTGTTTCAAAGTCTTTTGGGGGGGCATAGTTGGTTAGGCTGGATTCCGGTTTCCACAGAAGCCCAGCTGTAATCATTGTCCGCTCATCTCATAGGGTGGTCTTAGTGCCCAAGCCTTCGTCCGGGTGGAAGTGGAGGATGTGAATGACAATGTCCCTGCCTTTAATCCATCCACCTATGTGACGAGCATCAGCGGCCAGACCCCGCTGGGGACCGAGATCATCCATGTTCATGCGAGTGACCAGGATTCTGGGATATATGGAACAGTGACTTATGAACTCATCCGGGAGGACCAGCCGTCACTCTTCACCATTGACTCCGCCACAGGTATGTGAGCTAGGGACGGCTCTACCCTGTTAACAGACTTAACTACCTACCATCCAGAATTAGAATGGGTGATGCTCTGTCAACAGTAGGCATGTGGCAGGGTTTGACCATCCAGAGGGCACCATTCTGTGTCGAAATGGGATGGTGCTTTGTTAGCCGGGACCTGGGTGAGTCTCATCTCTGCTGTCCAAGATCTCTGACTCTTTAGAGACCCTGGTTTCACAGTAGGGCCAATCATCCAGTTGTATGTGTGAGCGCATGTCATCTGTGGGTAACTTAGCCTCCCTTCTTCAATGTCTGAGTGTTGGGACAGGACTCAGTGCCATTGTGTACCAGCCCTGGTGTCTCTTCAGACCTGTTGCTCTTACTTTGATTCTGAAATAATAGCTAAAGCCTGTCTATCTGCCAAAGAACCCAATGGTCTGAAATTTTTAGAGATAGAAATTTAAGATGTTAAGTTCTCTTTCCTATGTCTGTTGTCATCTAAATAATGTTTGGAATATTTGAATAGAAGACGTAAGATTTCAAGTAACATTGGAGATAATTATAGATATTCTGGCCCCAAACAAGACCTCCAGACAAGCCAGAGTTTTCAGTTCCTGCCAGATCTGAGAAATATCAAGAATACAGATCTACTTTAATAGTGTGCTGTGTGTCTGCACAGCCTCGCTCTCCTCCATGAGGACGTTCTATCATGCCATTGAGGGGCCACGCCAAACATTGTACATTGTGTTCCGTGTGGGGACCACAGATATGACTAGCCGGTCCTTGAGGGCACAGGAAATTCAGTGCACTTAGTTTGTCCTTTCCACCCAGCGTCATCACCCAGCTTCTCTTCCTGCCTGCAAGGTGTGCCCGCTCTGGCTTGAGACCCGACATCTGGGGTGAGTTGTTTACCCCGTGGTCTCTACAAGGCAAAACTTTCCTTGCTCAAAATAGTTCACTGACGTGGTCCCCTTAACGTTATAAAGATCAGAGGAACATGCTTTGTAGGAAATTGGTCTGCTTATCTAGGCTTTTACAAAATTCATCTTAACTGAAGACCTTAACTGCCTGTCGTAGTCAGGCCCCGTAGGGCAGTAACATTGCCAAAAAATATATGTCAGCCATAATCAGGAGACCGGATCTAAAAGCATTTAGCAGATTGTTTTTAAAAGACAGCACACTCATCGTTCTGGCTCTCCTGGAAGAGCTTGAAGAATGAGCTGTTGTGACTCTGCTCACAGGAGAGATTTCTGTCCCTGTGGGCCACAGGCAGCTCCGTGCCTCCCTCCCTTGCTCCCTCTACATAGCAAATGCCATTACCAACCACAGAGAGGGCTTCATGTTGGTCCTTATCGAGGAGCACATCAGAGGGATTTTTTCTTTTTTTTAAAGCAAAAAGCAAATTTGTAATGGAAGCAGCCTTGGGTTACTGTTGTTGGCAGGTTTGAAGGTTATGCTTTTGGGTGAAAGATATTTCTCAGGCAAACAGCATTTGGAATTTGATTGCACTAAATCACAAACTGTGAGTGATCCAGGAGGGCTGGCAATGTTTTGTTTTAACCTTTAGAGAATGGAACAGTGTCATTGCCAGCTGCGGGGAAAAGTTCTCCAGAGAACAGGCCTGTACCTGAGTTCTCCAGAGAACAGCCTGTACCTGAGTTCTCCAGAGAACAGCCTGTACCGCTGTGCTCCAGACGTTCATATGGTGAAGCTGAGAAGGTGGTGATTGTTTTCAGGAAGGTCTCAATGTCTATATACATTGTGAGATTCTGACGTAAAGCTAATTACTCTTGTCACCTCAAATACCTCTAGTCTTTTGTAGTCAGCATAATTAAGATCTGTTTTAAACTAACCAAGTATTCACATTATTATTAATCACAATAACTATCTTGTACAATAGATACTCAGAAATTTCATCTGTTTGAGTAAAACAAAATGCCCTTTGATTGGGTCCTTCTGTTTTCCCCAGGCTTAGTCCCTGGCAACTTTCTATGTTCTCAGAGAGAAACTGACTTTTTCTTTTGACTTCCACATAAAAGGAGATCAGTGTTTGTCTTTTTATGTAGGGCCCTTTTCACTTAGCATTTTGTCTTCCAGGATATTCATGTTTACAGAAGCGATAGAATACCCTTTGGAAGGCTAACTAGCTGTATATACATACATATGTTTTCCTCACCCACACACTGATTGATCCTTTGGTCCATTTCATATCCTGGTAATTATGAATAACGCTACAATGTAGAAAACAGGGCAAGTGTCTCTTTGGTATGTTGATTTTATTTTAATTGGACACATACTCAGACATGAGATTGCTACTTCTAACTTGGTGGAATCACTGTATTTTTTTTCCCACAACAGCCATATCGTATGCTCTGGAGACAGGTGTTGTCAAAGAATAGAAGGCACAGTATTGAAAGATGGTTATTCTGCTGTGGAGTGGTTGTGTTTTAGTAACTTTCTTTTGCCGTAAAGCCATCTCTACCAAAGCTAGTAGTGATAATAAAATCAGCCCTGAGACACTACCTCGGCCAGTAAATATTTGTGAAACACATGAATCAATGCAACAGAAATAATTGGAAAGTGATTTGAATTGTACTGCAACCTCCCAAGGATTTGCATGTTGATAATAAGGAACAAAATTTGCTTTAAAATCCTCTCTGTGACACAACATGGCCAGGAACCCTGTGCCTTTCTTCGGCTTCTTTTAAGAACTCTCCTCTTCTCTTGGGCTGTGGGGACAGTTTAGTTTTTCCTCTCCTCCTTTCGTCTCTGGCTTTCTTCCTTTCTTTTCAAGGGTGAGGGCCTCTGTTTACAATGGGGATTTTCAAATCTAATCTCAGTACCCCTGAGTATTATTCTCCACTTGGAGCCTGAATTCCTCCGTGGCTGGGAAGATAGTGTAGTCCTGGAGAGAAAAGTGCTGACTCAGCGAGCCACTTACCCGCTCCTTGCTCACTGGTCTCAAAACACTCACCCATCTCTCACTTTCAGTCTCATTCATCCTTTATTTGTATTTGTTTTTGTACCAGGCATGCTATTTGAACGCCTACATAATTTCTGTTGGGGGTTTGTGTTTTTCTAAAAGAAGATATCAGTCATTGATGTGTTTGTGCCATAACCAGGATGCATGCCCTGAAAACTTACTGTGTTCTTCTGGGGAAAAAAATATTTGGAAGGAAACTGGAGTGGATGTGGCAGTGTCATGGTTGTCTTCTCTTGAGGGTTTATCTTCCTGCTCTGTTTCTGGTTTTCTGTGTTTGTTGCTCATTCAAAGAACCTTTTTCTAGACTGCGTTCAGGCAGCAGGAGAGAGACACTGACTGGATCTTTCAATGTTCTCATGCTCAGTCCACTGGCTTGCTTTGATGTGGGCAGAACCAGAGCACTCTGTTTTGAGTTTTAAGCAAAGAAACACAAGAAGTAGATTTATTAATAGCTCTCCTCTCATGTATTTTTATTCTATTTATAAGTTACACGTAGCTATTTTTCATTCCTCTTCAATCTGTTTTTACAGTGTGTGTGTGTGTGTGTGTGTGTGTGTGTGTGTGTGTGTGTGCGTGTGCGCGCGCACATATTAAGGTCAGCGAACAGGTATCAAAACACAGTTCTCTCCTTTCACCTTGAGGTGAACTCAGGTTTTCATGCAAACACTCTTACCAGCCAAGCCATCTTGCTGACCCAAGGTGAAGTCCTTGCAAGCCTCCAACTTGTAATGATCCTCCTGCCTCCGCACATTTTTCCTACTTGGCAAGTGCTACCACAACCAGCAGCCTCCATCTTTGAAGGTCTCTTCACAGTAGAATAAAGCAGCCATCAGTTAGCTTTGATCTTATTTACTTAATTATTTTTCACTTAAGAGCAATTTAATTGTCAAATACAGTGGCTGTAATCTTATCTGGGGCTATCTGTGTGAATAGGAGGCTCCTCAGGGCTTGCTGGCTGCCAGTTCAGTGAGAGACACAGTCTCAAAAAAAATGATAAGGTAGAGAGCAACAGAGGAAAACATTCAGTGTAGACCTCTGACCTAAGCACACACAGACACACACAGACACAGACACACACAGACACACACAGAGACACACACACAGACACACAGACACATACAGACAGACACAGACACACACATATACACAGACACACACAGACACAGACACACACAGAGACACACACACAGACACACAGACACACACAGAGACACACACACAGAGACACACAAACATGCACACATATACACACAGAGACACAGACATACACATATACACACAGACACACAGACACAGACACACACACAGACGCAGACACATACAGACAGACACAGACACACACATATACACACAGACACACAGAGACACATACACAGACACACACACAGACACACAGACACATACAGACAGACACAGACACACACATATACACACAGACACAGACAGACAGACACACATATAGGGGGGAAAGAGAGTCATTTATTTAAGGCAGAAAATGAAAACAGGACACAGTCACAATGCCCAATATCCCGAACCCTGGTGTAGGTGCAGTCCATCAGTGACTAGCACTGGCAGGCGTCCCTCTCAGCAGTGCCTAGAGGAACAGGTTTATGTCGCTCAACCTAAGTTTAGCTGTACTATACACAAAGTTCAAGCTTTGTACTACAGAAAAATGAATAATGAAGTGTGTGGCTAGGTGCCAGCCCAGGGCAGCAGAGCCCAGCATTCCTGCCCTCTTCCATTTGTGCGGACGGTGGGGACTTCCGTACAGATGAGTAATGCAGCCCGGGCTGTTTTTCTTTGTTCCCAGAGCAGATTCCTTCCTAATGTCAGCTTTATGCTCAGACTTCTTACCATGCAATGATTTTCATAATTCTTCATGATTGCCACTCTCTTGTGCTTAACATTGGATGTTCTGCTATGTAGTTAATAAATTAATACCATACCTCGCCTTAGAAAGGATGTGAGCCTGCTCATGCCAAACAAATAACTTTTCCTGTACATGCAAGACAGAATCTGAAATTAATCACGAACACCTAATGAGTAAATGTTGCTTTCAAAGGAAACAAAAGCATGTTAGAGAATTCCTCATGAGTGCTTTCAGTGCAAGATCATAGACTTGTAGAAATGGAAAGATCTTTACAAATCTGCTGCCTCGCTGAGCAAAGGGAGAAATTAAACTCGAAGGGATCTGGTGACATGCCCAAAGGTAGAAACAGACAATATACAGAAAAAGTGGCTAAGATCATGTCTCACATAGTATTTTAAGCCTTTTTTTTCCACACACGAGATTTTCGGCAATTTTAGTAGATGAACAGGAAACATTTTTATGTCCGCATACAAATTAGGGGTTCAGATACCCTCACTTGTGGACAAAGTAATAAACCTGACACTTGGTCCTCTTACTGAACTTTCATTTCTGTGTTCTTTCTACCACTGGGACTGTTTTTGAGCTAAAGAAAAAGGAGTAAGATAAATACAGGTTCTTTCATTCTAGCTACTACAAGCCTCTTTGCTGCGCCAGATAAACTACTGAGTTTTAAACTCATCTTCTTTTTTAAATGAAATATTGCATAAATGTATTTTTCTTAAGATGTTCTTTGGTTCTTCTAGTCCTTTCTGCTGCTACAGCTTATCCCCCAGATACCTGATAAGTTTTCATATCATCACAAAATGAACAAGGAGAGAGTTTGGAGGCGTTAATAATTAATAAGGGGTTGGTGTTGATAGTCTGCTGTTCTGGTTGTTACTGTTTGTGGGCGTGACATGGCAAGCGAGCGTGTCCTTTCATCTGGCAGCTGCCTGGCTCAACTGATGATGGCAGGTGATGGCATCAGCCATCGCTGGGTCCCTGAGGGCAGCAGCAGAATCCCCTGCATGCCAACACCCTGCCTCAAAACGGAACAGTCCATCTGATGCAGGGCAGCCCAGTGCAGACGCCACTCTCCCATGCTGAGGGAGGCCCTGTCTTCCTGCTCATGCAGGCCAGTGACCCCTCGCTGGCTCGCCTTTGGGTCAGCACATTAAAAGACAGCGAAAAAAAGCTTCCTGTGGGCCGAAGGCTCATTCTCTTGCTTTTTATTACCACACTCCTTTTTGTGCATGGAGGGGGCCTGGGTTTGAACCCGGGGCCTCACATGTACTGAAAGCGGCCCTCCCACCATCCTGCATTCCCAGCCACTCGGCCTCATTAAGGGGAATCTCTGTGTCTTCCTCAAGAAAAGAGCTCAGTAGGATCTCCACGCGCTTGAACA
This sequence comes from Meriones unguiculatus, assembly GCF_030254825.1. Taxonomy (NCBI): domain Eukaryota; kingdom Metazoa; phylum Chordata; class Mammalia; order Rodentia; family Muridae; genus Meriones; species Meriones unguiculatus. The sequence goes on from NC_083350.1 coordinate 186,980,952, forward strand.
CAGAAGTCTGCGAAATGTAGAGCAGGCGTTCAAGGACATGGACAAGGTGGGCACGGCACTTCTCAGGACAGCTGCAGTTGGGATGGCACCAGGAGAAAACCCGGTAATTTGGAGAAGCAGATCTGGAGGTGGACAACTTTAGAAATTTATAATAAGAAACTACAGTGTAAGTTTAACCTGTAAAATAACAAATGCTGCATTCCATAGGAACTGTGAACTTCATGTGGGTTGTACGAAGGAGACCCATCTTGTTATAGAAGGTTGGCAGGTTAGAGAGGAAAGAGGGAGCTGCTGTTGATTTACAGGGTTTTTTTTGGGGGGGTGGGGGACTATTGACTATCCGGAGAACCTGGTACTGGTTCCCTGAGGTAATAAGCCTCACAGAAGACTCATGTCTGTCAGCCGTGTGAGACACCTGAAGGAAAAAATGACTGGCAGCAGAATGAAGGAACAGTTCCTGAAGAGGAGAGGACAGTGCCAAAGGACAACAAGGCATAAGGAACTTTTCAACATTCTGTTGCTCACACTCCCCTTGTCAGATAGGATCACAGCTTGCCAGGAGACAAAACACAGGAGATACAATCTGGAGCTGTACTACACTACCCATGGCACATAGTGAGCTCAAATTATCATCCAAACCAAACCCTTTCAGGTTGGTTCTCTTGGGTATTTGTTATGGTCATGGAAAGCAGCCTGACACAGCTGGAAAAGAAAATGACCTTTAAATTACTGCACAGTTTTAGGGTGTCTATGCCAGGTCATGATGACACCTCAGGTCAAGCTTCCTGCCCACTCTCTTTCCTTCTCCCCTTGCTTCGACCATGGACCATTCAGAAACTCCATCGAGTGAGGTGAGGGAGGACAAGAGCTAAACAAAGAGAAAGAGAAGAAGCCAGTCACTTCTGACTCGGGCATGCGTCCTGCCTAAACTTCATGGTGAGCTTAGAGTTTGATATCCTTCATGTTTTATTAAGATGGTGACTTTGAGTATCAGAAGAAATTTATTAGCTACTGATTGATAGTGACAATGAAAGTCATTGCAGGTTCCTGAATTTTCACTTTGGGACAGAGGAAGAGCAACTGACTGCTCCAGATAGATTTAAGTAGGAGGGATAGAAGTCCGTTTGTAATTACATCTCATGGGTTGTGTTTTTTCTTCTTGTGCTCTACCCAGTAAATGACAGCAGAAGATGGCCCCGGCAAGGGCAGTGTGGGTAAGGGAGTGCTGGGTGCGGGTGAGTCCCTGAGCAGGTAGTTTGTGAGAGAATGTAGTACATGAGGGAGTGGCCTAAGCCTGGCTACTGCTAGAACGAAGGTAGAAGCTGAAGGTCTGGATGGGTGATGGGATCGGATAAAACTGATATGTGTGGATAACGAGTCTGGCAGTGTGCTGGGTGGATTATGGGAGCAGAAATTTTAAACCGAAAACCTGGATGTTCTTATAATCTGAGTAGGATGAGTGTTGTCCCTAAGAGCAAAGCAGTAGATGGAGCTGCCTAACTAATTGTAGGGTGTTTAGAGGCGCTGTTTCTTTGCGTGAGTGTGAATATGTGCGCACATGTGCCTGTTTGTGTGTGTAGATCTGAGGAAATGTGTGCGCACATACATGTGGAGGGCAGAGGTTCCCATCAGGTGTCTTCTATAGCAATGCACCCTGGGTTTTTTTTTTTTTTTTTTTTTTCTTATCAGTTACATTTTATTAACTCTGTATCCCAGCCTTATCCTGCTCCCTCATTCCCTCCCAGTCCCTCCCTCCCTCTCTCATCTCCACCATGCCCCTTTCCAAGTCCACTGATGGGGGGGACCTCCTCCCCATTCATCCGATCCTGTTTTATCAGGTATCTTCAGGACTGGCTGCAAGGCCCTCCTCTGTGGCCTAGCAGGACTGCTCCTCCCTTGCACCCTGGGTTTTGAGAGCACTGACGTTGGAGCCTGCTGCTCTCCTAGATGGCTGATGTGCCTGTCTCTCCCCAGCAGTGAGCTCAGAGGCATGTGTTATTGTGCTATTTCACGTGGGTGCTGAGGATCTGAATGTTACTGAGCGGCCCATCTCTCCTGCCCTCATGTTTCTTTCAAGGAGCACATGGCTGGACTCATTTTGAAACTTTTGTCTTAACTGGAGCTTTTGTCTATTTCCCTAAATCATTTCCTGTTGACATCTGTCACTGTTTCTCAGATTCATTCAAACCATTGTATTTCCTCTTTTTTTTTTTTTTTTTTTTTTTTTGAACTGTGAGCCTGGACCTTTATCTGAGGGAATTCTTTGACCCCTGTGAATGAAGGTGGCTTCCTCTGGAAGGTAGTTGTGTTTTGCTTTTGCTCAAATGCCTTTGGGAAATATCTATCTTCATTCATGTTCTCTGTCTTTCTGTCTGTCTTTCTCTCTCTGAATCTGTCTGTCTCTGTCTCTGTCTAATAGCAGCCAATGCTACCATTAAAGGTTAGATATTTTAGTGACAGCCATGAAGAGGCTCTTTGTGCAGGTGAAAATCTCCACCTCAGTTATCTGGAGTTTTCCAGTTTCAAGGTAAGCACACTGATTGCTTGTCATTTGACACTGAATTGTCCATTTCACCAACTATGACTTAAAGACGGGGCAGGGCATTTCCATAGCCCTTCCCCATTCCACCCACCTGCCCCTCCTTGTGGCCCACCCACTGACAAACAAGATTTTTTATTACCATTTCTAGAGCAGAGGACTCTTTGAAGACACTTTAGGGAAAACTTTCTCTTCCTCATCTACTTCCTTTTCTACTCTCCACCTCTCCCACCTCCGGCTGGTGTGCTTGGGTCATGCTGAATATAGTGCAGTCCTCACAGTAGGAGGCCATGTTCTCAGCTTTCATGTCAGCACTTCTCACTAGAGCCCTGAAGTCTGGGCCAGAAGTGCCACTCGTCCTGAAATGTTTGTCCTGCAGCTTTGAATTTCATACAATTTCTACCCAAATTTAGCATGTAAATTTATTGAATGTGCTCATACATTTTCAGGAGAGATTAGTATTTATTTGCACATTATTATTTTTGAGTCAGAGTCTCACTGTATTACAAGCTGGCCTCAGAATCATGACGCTCCTGCTGAGTACAGGTGTGTATGAGTACAGGTGTGTGTGAGTACAGGTGCGTACCACCATGCCCCACTAAGACTGACACTTAAGATTTAGATAGGAAGAATTACTTTGAAGTCAAATTTATAACATGTCAGTTTTTTTCTTATTAAAGTTATGGATTTTCTTACATACAGTTATGGAAAAGATTGGCTGCATGGTTTAAAACTAGACGCCTTTAAAAAGATAAAATAATGGATCTAGAAGAGATCTTTAGAAAGCATGCCAAAGTCCCCGTATGGCAAGATTCTTGTGTGCTTAGGGAGCACCATATTCTCAGGACTCAGCTTACCCACAGAGGGGAGGTAGTTGGAAGCACAGTTTCACACAGAGGCTAAAAAACAAATAGAACTTTCAAGTTTTTTTTTAAACTAGATAGTTTACTTCTTTGTGAAGGAATGTTTCCAAATACGTTTATTAAAAATTATCTATTAATCTATCATCTGTTTGTCTATCATCCATCTATCTATCTTCATCAGCAGCCATTTATTCTATATGTGGGTGTGCATGTGTACATGTGTGAATGTGTTTGTGTGTCAGTGTGTCTGTTGTCTCTCTGTGTACATGGCTGCAGATGTCCTGTAAACACCAAAAGAGAAAGCTGGATCCCCTGGGGCTGGAATTATGGAGGTTGTGCGCTAACCAGCGTTGGTGCAGGGAACCAACTCAAGTCCTCCGGAATATCAGGAAGGAAGTAGCCTTGACTGCTGAGCCACTTGTCAAATTATCTCTAATGTCTCTGAGGCTAGATGTTACATATTTGATGTAGGTTGTAGAATCTGACCAAATCTTCTTTGCTAACGTAATTAAAGTTGAAGCAATTTAGGATAAAATATTTCTGGGCTGTGAACAGTTTCCTTAAAAAGTTACCGAACTCTTGCTATGCCTTGAAAATCCATGTACTGAGGCAAACGGGAAGTATGTATGTCTCTGCTTCATGTCTGCTTTGTGTAGAACTGAGCTCCATAGCACTCCAGCAGGTAGACGCCATTCTGTGTCTCTGGTGGCAACTCAGATCTCAGAGGGTGTGGTGACCTGTCTCCTGCAGGACAGAGAAAGGTAGGTGGAGCAGGCATCAGCTCATCGTGTCACAGTGGGAAACTTCAGATGGGCAGAGTCCACACTCTGTGCTAGAGCAAAGACAGTCAAGAAGACAGCAAAGGAGGAAGTTCATGTTTTATTTGTCACCGTTCCACATGGATATACTGGAATCAGTTACGCGTTGTCTGATTTTTGTTTTCTCTAAAGCACTAAATTAACCAGGCATTGTCCTTACTATTCAAGCAGCTTCTGTCAGTTATCTTGTTTATTTGTGGAAGGTAATTATAGCAGCACTAAAATACATATGTGAGTCAGAATTTGATTATGACTGCCACGCGCACAAACACACACGCACACACGAGTTTCTCTATAAAGACTGTAATTTTCTTTGGCCATGGAACCCTAAATAAACATGAAAGAACAGCAGCAATGGAAACATGGCTTTATTGTGTGTGTTTAATCTTGCTTTTAAATATTTCAGAAATAGTTTGTGCCCATTTTCAGACTCTTCCTGTTAAGGAGGAGGAAAATGATTTGCTACTAAAGACGTAGGAATATAGAACTGTCGTCCACTAATGTTAATGAATATCAGTAAGAAAATTCTGCAGAGTTCTTGGTTATATGTCAGGCTCAACAGACCAAAACAACATGGAATCACACACTTGATGACTCCCTGACCTGATCCCTAAATCAGGCAGATTTAGCCAATGTAATAAGGAATTCCCTTTTGCTTTAATCTTTACAAAAAAAAAAAAAAAAAAAAAAAAAGTAGCTTTGAAATGACCCCGTACTGTTTCTTCTTTCTTTTACTCCTTTCTGTCTATAAAGTCAATTTCCTCTGCTTGGCTCATTCAGAAGATTTTAACCATGAGACATGGCCCAACTCTAGAATCACAAAAGTCAGTCAAGGTCTTTAAACTAAATTTGTGGTAATTTTGTTGTTCACAGTGTTAATTGACCATTTTCTACGTGTCACCAACTTCCATATCCTGCCCATGTTGATCATGTTGCTGGAATGTATTGACTTTTCTCCATATTCCGCCTATATCAGTCATGTTGCTGGAATGTATTGTGTGGTGTGTCCAGTCAGAAGGTAATCCACAGGAGAGAAGGGGCCTGTGTACTATTGCTCAAGCCATTCCCGGCAGCCAAATCTCCACCAAAGTGGTTACTATCTACGTTGGCTTCCTGGGGCTGCTGTGACAAAGTGCCACAGACCAAGAGGCCGTAAAGAAGAGAACTGCTGCGCAGCTCCGGAGGCCAACCTCCTGAAAGCAAGGCGCTTGATGCCTGTGCAGTCTGAGAACTAAGTGTCCATCTCCAGATGGTTTTCAGGCCGTATCAGTAATTCTTGGCTTCTGGCAGCATACCTCCCACCTGGCCTTCATCTTTACGCACATTCCTTACGCTTGAGTCTTCTTGGTTCGTTTCTTCTCAGAAGCACTGTAATCAATGCTGAGATCACTCGGCACTGCGCAGAGACCCTATTTCAAAAGCCTGCTTCAAAGGTTGCGTTCAGCGATCCAGTCTTCAGATAACACAGGATCCATTGCTCTGTGGTTGCCAAAGTTGCGACTTTTCCATTTGATTCCCTCAGGAGACAGAACCAGTCACACAGGTCTAGGTGTTCGCTGTGTTTTGGTCTGGCTGTAAGAAAGACTTTCCATTAGTTTGAATATTTCAGTCAAAGGCTAGGACTTTGACTGCGTGAGAGACGAGCTAGAGCACCTGGTCTTTGAGCCTAGTCTGCTGGCAGGGTATTTTGGCTTCCCAAATGGGCACTCTCAGCTCACACGCCAATGGCTCATGTTAGTATCTAGGCTTAGTTGGGAGGGATTTTAAAGTAATTTTAAAATATTAACTTTAATGGACACAGTGTAAAGCAATAAAGAATATAGATGATAGAACTATCCCCAAAAGTAGGACAAATAGAAGACACACATCTCAGACTGCATTGTGTAAAATTGCTGTTTTATTAGAGCAAGTGGGATGAGCTGGTGTAAGGAGGGTTGTTACAGCCTCCTCCAAAATTCATTTTTGTGACTCAGTAGGCAAATTGTAAGGACAGATGAGTCCCTGCTCAGCTCCTTAGGTCAATTTCTTATGTACTGTTTTCCACAGGATTTTATAGAATATTGATGTTACTTGATTGCCTCACTCTTCCCCTTATGAATAAAATTAAATTAACTATCTTAAATGATCATGTATTTATTTGTGCTTCCTGGGATTATTCACCTAACCCTAAGTCCTTAGGCTGGAGGGAAAGAAGCTTGTGTTGTAGCCAATGCTAAGCCATATGTTTGCATGAGTTGTTTAATTGTGCCTCACAGCATATCTGCGCACAGAGTGGTGTCATTCTACAGTTTGTTTATAGGTAGTAAAGAGAATCATCAGGTTTACAAAATTATTCAAGTCAACTATGAGTTGACAGAATCAGGATTTGAAGGCAGTTTCTTCTGAACTAAGACTATCTCCATGGTCTTTTATTATTCCATGAACTCTAAAGAATGAATTTCTTGCCTTGCTTCTATGAATCACTACCCATATGGAAAATGTCCAAGATGCCAGGTCTGTTTGAGAGTCTGTTTCTGTTAAGATTTAATCAAAATCATTCATGAGTAGACCTAATGCTGAGGAGAACACAAAATTAGCATACAGAATCAGAAATCTAACATTCATAGGGTTTGAAGACAGGAATAAGAAAGCACCACAAAGTTCATTCAGTTGCCGAGTGCAAGAGAAAGATGGATATTTTAAAACTCACAGAGAGAAGTTACACTCTGGGTATGTCATAGTAGTTAAACTGGTCATGAAGCTTCCACAGAATTAGGTTTCATAAGCCATCTTAAACAAGCTCATAAGACTTGGAATCCTACAAATCATCAGTCAGACAATTTCATTAAGAATCAAGACATGCTGACTGTCCAGTTTTGTGACACAAACTGCAGTTTGCTGTGGTTAAATATCCCATGTCAAACAGGAGGAAAAGGCTTCTGAACGCACATGGTTAAGATTTGATGGGAGGCAGTTCTTTAATGAGTGCCTTTGAGTTACGTGACAACCATTTTTCTACAGTCATTTCTGCCTCCTGTGACTGGTCTGTGTGGTCTTCAAAGGAGGTAACTCAGTAAGGAAACGCTGTCTTGTGTCCTGGGACTGCTTTCTGAATGATGGGTTACATTGGCATCTGTTTAGTGGCCTCTCAGAGGAAGCTGTAAAGGAGAATTCAGGTTCAATGTCTTAAAAAATAATTGTGTATATAGATTACATTACTCCACGGGTTTTCAATATAAGATTGAGTTTTTGAGCTGAAGAAGTTGCTATAGGGTAGTTCCCCTTCATAATCTACTGATTTCTAAGTGTAATAAAGTAAGGGCTAGAGGAAACCTTTCATTAACATCAGAGTCTCTGGGACCAGCTTCTAAGTGGACTAAAAATTTCTGAGCCACTTGTTCTGTTCTGTTACCTGTTCTTGTATTGATTCATTCTTACCACCACCAGGCATTAGGAGTGGGATCTTCAGGGTTAATTATTTTTACCTGATGTCTTGATTATAGAGCCCCATTATGGGATCAGTGCCTATTATGGTCAACCTTAATTTTTGGTTTGGTAAGATTGAGAATCACTTGGGAGATGAACTTCTGGGAGTGCTGATGGAGGATTATCTTGTTTAGGTTAGTAGATGTAGCAAGACCCATTGTACAGTTCCAGTTTGGGATTCCGGACTGTATAAAACTGTGGTTCTCACCCTTCCTAATGCTGCGACCCTTTAATACAGCTCCTCATGTTGTGGTGACCCCAACCATAAACTTATCTTCACTGCTGCTTCAGGACTGTAATTCTGCTACTGTTATGAATTGTAATGCAAATATTTTGGGAGACAGAGGTTTGGCAAAGCAGTCACCACCCAGAGGCTGAGAACAGCTGGACAGGATAAAGTTTTCTTCTTTCTGACTGTGCATGCAATGTGGCCAAATGCTTCATTCACCTTTTGTCCTCACCTCTCTGCCCTGACAGTATCTTGAATTATTTATTTTATTCCAGAAGAGAAAAGAAACTAAGACAGTATCCTCAGAAAGAAAGAGACCAAAGTCTGGTTTCTCTGCCATGAGAGGATTTAACAAGAAGATAGCTAACTGCAAACTTGCCAAGAAAGCACTTACCAGACTGGGGTCTGTGTTGCCTCCGTTTTTAGCTTTCCAACCTCCAGATCTGTGTGAAATAAATTTCTGCTGTTCAAGCCTCCTGGAACGTGTTATTTTTGTTGTAGCAATTCAAACCTCCTAATGCACCTTCTCTCTTCACTGGTAACCTTTTGCCTAGTCTCAGTTTAAAGGAAGAAGGGTTATTTTGTTCATGGTTTGAGGCAATGTCCAACACTGTGGGAGAGGGACGGTGGCTCAGACTATAGCAGTAAGACCTCAAGGCTGCTTGCTCTCGTCTACATGGACCAGGAAGCCACAGAAGGATGTCCAACCTTCCGCAGCCCTGCATTCTCCAGTTAGGTTCCCCCAAATGTTCTACAATCTTCCAAACAGACCAGACTTGAATAATGAAGCAATTTTTATTCTGGCATTTTAAAATCCATACCTAGGACAGATTGGAAATATCTGTAATAGGAATCTGTGGAATGAGTTTGGAGTACTTTGGCAGACTGTCACATAAAGATGAAAACATTCTACACCATGAACTGCTATAATTTGGAGATTTAAAGTATTACTTATACCTCAGTAAACCTGGAGGGAAAAAGAAAATAGAGGTATTAGGTTATTATATTAACTTTCGGAGAAACTTAGGAACAAGGAATTAAAATTGTTTAAAAATCAGGCATTTAATTAATTAACTAATTAATCATTAACTTTGAGATAGTGTTTCCTGAACCTGAGGCTGCTTTTTAACATCCTAGGTGCTCTTCTAGTTTCCTTTCTGTGGCTGTGATAGAAAGCAGCACGGGTGAGTGAGTTTATCTGGCCTGCAGTTCCAAGTTGGAGTCCACTGCTGCAGAGAAGCCAGGGCAGCGACTGGAGGCAGCTGGTCACATCATATCCAACAACAGACAGAGAAGAAATTATGTATGTCAAGTGCTTGGCCAGCTTTCTCTGCTCTTGTACTTTTCAGGGGCCAAAACCCTGCCCGCTTCCTGCCCACTTTCAGGCAGGGCCTTCCCACATCGGTTAAAGACGGTTCTTCAGAGACATGCCTACCCTTCAGCCTGATCTTGCTGCTCCCGCACTAAGGCTCTTTTCCATGCTGATTCGAGGATGTGTAAAGTTGACAAAACTAAATGCCACAGTAGCTGAGAATGGCTTTGAACTTTCGCTTCTCAGGATTCTGACAGCGGGGCAGATTTTGCTCACCCTGTGCATGTGTTAGTTCCACATGAGGACAAGTGAGGCCTCTACCCTGTTATTCTCGGCATGTGGCATGGTGATACACTAGTAAGAATTTTAAACGGGCTACCCAGATTCTTCTGATGAGGGGAGATGCCCCCAAAATGTGCAGTGGTTAAGCTCTAGGAAATTATTGCCTCGAAGAATCCGGACAACATTTTACAAGTATACTCAGATTCCTTTGCTGCTAAGTAGATGTGTCCACTGAAATTCTCCAGTGAAACGACCCACAGGGTGTGAAGAAAGTTATTACAAGGCGTTGGCTTATGCAGTTACGGGGGCTGACAGTGTCTAAGATTTGAAGTGTGTCCGCTCTTATGTTCTGTCCAGGCCTTCAGCTAATTTCATAAGAGCCACCTGCATTCTAGAGAAAAAGCTTTCATACTCTGTGTTTGGCTTTGAATGTTAATCTCATCCTCAAACACTGTTTGATACATGCTCAGAATTCCGTATGATCAAATGGGAAAACCAAAGGCCCCATCAAGTGGATACATGAAATAAGCATGACACAGTAGATACCACATCAGCGCTCACTGGCTCTTCCTTTCCCTGCCCAGGTATTATTTACTTAACGTCAACTCTCAGCCATTTGGAAGCTACCACACTTTTCCTGATGGTCGGTGCTCGGGATGGTGGTGGGCTCCCGGCTGCCACCCGCGCTCACGTCACCATCCACATCCTGCAGGCCACGCTGGCTCCCACGGAGTTTGAAAGGCCTGAGTATACGTTCTCGGTTTATGAAAACGTGCCAGAGGACACTCTCATCGGGACAGTGAAGGCAAGAGAGTCCTTGAGTAAGTGCCAAGTTCTTAATGCTGCCCCAAAGTCCACTTCTGGACAGTTTACCAGGCCATGCCATCCTAAGTATTTTCTTCAATCTATACAAAGTGAACGGGAAAGCACGAGTGTTAGTCTGCTTATTGGAATAGCAACAGCATCGCCACCTATGTTTCAAATTTTGATAAGGAAGTAATAGGTATTTTTTGAAAGAATGTTTAATATAATACAGAATAATTATGATGTATAAAGTGTATACACTTGAATCTTTTTAATGAAAATACATCTTATTATATTTATTTCATAACTACCGCCCACACGCTTACTTTATACAGCTTTCCAGCTAAACTATCTACAATTCAGTTTTACTACGTAGTGAGTTACACGGTGATTTAACTTAAATGCATTTTATTTAAGCATTCCATTTTTGCTACCAATTCGAATGATTTAGTCATGGCCTAAATAGTAACCGAGCAAATATTCATGCCTGGTTCCCTTGCCATGTGTAGTGGTGCCTCTTTAGGACAAAGCTTGGAAAGGAAACACCCTCACTAAGCTGGGTTTTTGTTGTTGTTGTTGTTTTGTTTTGTCTTTTTCTGGTCTCCCTCTTTTTACCTCTATGGAGGTTATTTACCATCTAGAGGGTGGATGCCCTAGAAAAATACCAACACAGATTTAACTTGGCCTCTTCAAAAAAGATGTCAAATTATTCTCTTACTGTGGTTCTCTTACCTAATGCAAGAAAGATGAAGAAAGCAATGGCTTGCTCATTGTCGCAGGCCATTCCCTTTGGTTGCTAAAGTTTGTCATCCACCTGTCCCACCAGCCTCTGTGTAGGGGAGACTCCCTGGTGTTCTTCCTGGGGTGGGGGTGAGGCGTGTCTCTCTGTTAGCACTCTCTCTCTCGTTCCAGATTCCTCAGAGCCAGTCTCTTACCGGATTTCCTCGGGCGACCTGGAAGGGCGGTTCTCCATTCACAGGTGGCTGGGCAGCATCCGCACCCGGAAGCCTCTGGACCACGAGGCGCAGCCCACGGTGGTGCTCACGGTGCAGGCGCAGCTCGGCAGCTCCCCCGCCTGCAGCAGCACGGAGGTGAGCATCACGGTGCTGGACGTCAACGACAACCGCCCCGAGTTTCCCAGGGCCTCGGATGAGGTTAGGATCGCCCAGACCACGCCGCCCGGCACGGCCCTGTACATCGCGAGGGCGGAGGACCGCGACAGCGGGCCGAATGGACTGGTCCGGTACAGCGTGGCCAGCCCGCAGCCCCGGGAGTTCAGCGTGGACCGCGGTGGCGGGGTGCTGTACCTCAGGGAGAGCCTGGGAGGCCGCGGGCCCTTGAGGCTGACCCTGGTGGCCGAGGACCACGGGGCGCCTCCGCAGGCGTCCCTGCTGGAGCTCACGGTCGTTGTGGAGAGCCGGGAGGAGAGCCCCGCCGCGGCGTTTGAGCATTTGGTCTATCAGGTGGAGGTCCGCGAGGGTCTCCCGCCGGCGACGCAGGTGCTGCAGGTGCAGGCCCACGCCCTGCCCCCGCGGCCCGCGGCCCCCCGGATGCTGTACTCCCTGGACGGGAGCACGGACGCGGCCGTGTTTGGGGTCCACCCGCACACGGGGTGGCTTTTCCTGCGGCGCCAGCTGGACTACGAATCCACACAGACGTACAGGTTCACGGTGCTTGCGCGAGCCCCGGGGGACGGCTCACCGCGGAGCGCGAGCGCCTCGGTCACTGTTCGCGTGTTGGACGAGAACGACCATTCCCCAGCCTTCCTGCAGAGCAAGGTGTTTTTGAGCGTCGAGGAGAGCCCTGTCCCCCTGGGGGTAATAGGCAAATTGGCAGCCGCGGATGCCGACTCCGGGAAGAACGCGCAGCTGTCCTACAGCCTTTTGACCGATGGAAAATTCTTCAAAATGAACCCTAACACAGGTAGCTTTTTGCAGCGTTCATTCCTATCTTTAAAAATCAGAATGAAACAGCTCAAATCTTCAGATACAGCTTTAAGATTAGGTTTTGGGAAATAGTGTTTTACTACAGTATTGTGATTTTGAAACGAAGTTAACACCTATCCTGATTCTGCCTTCTTTTTCCTTCCCATCATACACTGCCCGTGCAGGCCCAGGCTACATAATGTTTCGGTGTTGCATATGGGACAGCGGTCCCGTGACATTGTAATGGGGCTGAAAATTGCCATGCAGCCCCTCCCCAGCCCCGTCTGGCCTTCACTGTCTCTGGTCACATAATTTAGAAGCATGGCTGTTTTCTCTGCGTTACCTTCCGTGTTCAGTACAGTGACTGACCACTCACGTTCATAGCCCAGGAGTCAGTGTGTGGCAGAGGTGTGTCACCGAGGCTTCTCCAGCTAGGTTTGCGCTTGTACACGCCCTGATGTTCGCGCATGTACATGCCACGATGCTCGCATAGAGAGGAAGCCGGTTGGTATGTATCCTGACTGTTCAGCAGCTGGGATTGCTTGCCACTCGTACTGGAGGCATGGTCAGAACTGTACTGCGTGAGTCCCGGGCGAGGGTTTGCGTGGGGTGCCTCTCTTGGGAGGCCTCACCTGTGTCAAGCGTGCTCCTCGCTTACCCATCTCTCCAGCGCATTCCCGAAACCTGCCCTTTGTGCTCCCTGCCTTCTTTACAGCGAGCGCCTCCTACAGGGAGAAGCATTGCAAAACCACCTGAAACACTTAGGTGGTCCTGCTCATTTTGGTAAAGACCAAGAGGGAAAGAGGGATACTTGAATGTGATGTACTTAACCTTGGACACTTTAAATTAAAAACTAAATGTAAAATGTGACCATATTTGGAATTTCATACTTCAGTACACACAACGATGTATGTCTAACTCGCAAAAAGGTATCTGGGAAACAGACGGAAAACTGAAGCAAGAGGCAGTCAGGAATGAGAAAAGGCCACCCTTTTGGACAATTTTCATAAAATGAAACTCCATTTGCTAATCTGGATTTGGAGCTTTCAGAGTTACAGATTTTGAGATGCTGTTGTGTGTACACTTCACTAAGCCCACAGTCATAATAAATACTATTTAAACGTAGCTCATGCAGAAAATGGTACAGTAAGTGCTGGACTTAAGCTCGCCAGTTAAGCACCTCTCACCAAGCGTGCACAGTCGTCTCCATTTTAGCCTTCTTTTTCTGTGCAATGTCATTTTGTTTGGATTAAGGGTGAAAAGCTTAGTAATAAGAATGTTTGGTGGTATCTGCTTCGTGTTTACTTTCTCACAGTTAGATTTCTTCAAAAATGGCAAGGAAGCCAATAACTGGCTGGGTGGGAAGAAATGCAGTGTATTTGTGAGAACTGTGTGGTCTCCGAAGGCCCTCGGCACTGGGGACAGGCACCTAAGAATTTATACCGACCCCACTGAAATGTGAGGGAATTCACCAAAGGTAGCACATTTCTAAGCAAGAATTACAAAACAAGCTTTGAAAGTTATTGATAAGGAAGTTATTTGGGACGTTCTGTCTATTACTATACACATATTTTGTGAGTTAAAAAAGAAATGTTGACATATATAAATGATCGGTCACTGCCCAGGGAATATGTTTTCCAGGTTATTATAAAGTAGGGGTGATAGCAATGGCAAATAATCTACAGCTTTCAACATACTGGAAGCCATCCGTTTGTGTTTGTTTCAGAGAGCAGCCCTAAGAACTTAGGTCTGGGAGACTGGCAGGTGGAGATCTGAGACCAAAGGCAGAACTCGGGAAGCCATGGCCTACGTGCCTCCTTGTTCTGTGCAGCAGCAAAATGGAAGAATAAGCAACCACCATAAATCTTCCAAATCATGTTTTGTAAATTTATTTTGGGGAGATACAAATGGTTAATGATGGGTAATTTGAAATTTGAAGAATGATGCAGAATTTTTCAAGTGATGTTTCCTGGAACAACAGCAGTGTTTGTTTTGTTTTGAAGGAGAGTCTCACTATTTAGCCCAGACTGGCTTCAAAGTCATGATCCAACAGGCTCTGCTCCTATAGCTGCTGGGATCAGAGGCACAGACCACCACAGCTGGTAGCAAACGATTTCAACAGTCACCTAGAGCAGAGTGGTCTTGAGGGGCAAAGCTTTTAACTTGGCTTTTCTTGCAGTGGAATATTTTGGATGTGCTTTGTCGCTGTCATGCCAGTATTCTAGTGGACAGTGCTTGTCCCCTTCTGCTGTCTCCCCAGGTGAGCTGATCAGTTGGTTGGCCCTGGATCGTGAGCACCAGAGCCAGCATCACCTGACTGTTCTAGTGACAGACCACGGCTCCCCACCACGGAATGCCACCATGGTGGTTTACGTCACAGTTACTGACCTCAATGACAACAGGCCGTTTTTCCCACAGTGTCTCCCTGGAAAAGAATTCCACATCAAGGTTTGTGCAGTAGCTCTGCAGTGAGCGGGTAACGCTCACGGATAGCCATTTGTTATGAGCACCATCTTGTGGTAAAAGACGTGAATTCGCCAAGTCTGCTGTGGTATGGCACGGCATATATTCTAAGTACAGAGATTTGTGCATGCGCTAGGGAGATGGTTAAAAGGAAAGAAAGTGGCTGTGTCCACTCTTCAGAATTGCACCTCCAGTTTGATTAATGGAAACAGTTCTGCCCATTGCACTATGCGATGCAGCCCCAGTCCCAGCCTCACTCGCTCACGGAGGGGTGGGCTGCCCCTGCCAGCCTGCGTCTCTGAGCAGAGCTCCTTATGTGCAGCTGATGTGCAGCCATGTGAAAGCTGATCTTGGAATCTGGATCAGCGTGTGGTTCTGTCATGAGTGGGTGTCCGTCCAAAGACAGGACAAGTTGGTTTTTGTAAGCATACACCAAACTTGTAGCCATGTACATATGACTTTGTCTTTTCATTCTCACATTTTGAATGCTTATTATTTCTATGATGATTTTCAATACTAGTTCATATGCTTCAGAGTGCACATGTATTAAATAGATAAATCATATGCCTAAGAGCTTAGCTACTACTCATCTCCAAACAATGAATTGGATGTTTAAACTCTGATCAAATATGTTTAGTGAATAACTCAAAAGGCTGTTGAGGAAGTTGAAATTTAAACTGATCTTTCAGAAAAATTGATCTGCCAGAAAGATTCTGGCAAAGGGAACAGTATTAGAGTGATTTTTATTATATCACTAAAATACCCTGTGATTTATTGGATGTTTGAGCTCCACCCATGAATTTTATTATCCCTCCAGGAAAATTCCTATTTGCAGTGCGATATGTTTCTTGAAATAGTGGCAGATATTTCTGTTAGGCTGCTCTGACAATAACCCGAAAAACTGTTGAAAGAATGCTAAATTCTTTAAGAATTTCAAAAAATATAAAAACTGCTTAGTCCAACTTCATTGTAATTAATTTTATTTGCATATTTGGCTCAAATGTTCCAAATTACTTCTTCAGACTGAGTAAAAAAAAAAAATAAAGTGGGCACTTTTGTGAACTTCTACCCATGTTTTTCCTGATGGTAGACATTTGGGCGGGGTGCAGATTTTAGGACCGTCAGTAGGTGCTCTGTCATTTAAAGGTCCACTAACGCATCTTTTAAGACTCCAGTGACTCATCTGTAAGCCCTTTGTCTCCATGGCAGGCTTTGGAGGGTCAGCCAGTCAATACCCTGGTTACCACCATTTTTGCAAAGGATCTCGATGAAGGACTCAGTGCAGAACTTACCTACTCCATCTCTTCAGGTAAAAGCTTGTATCCATAGAGGATTAAGAACTTTAAGAATTCTTTCTGTCACTTATTCTTTGTGTATCACTTTTGAGAAAGAAACTTTCCTCTTGATCAACTCGTCATTCCCTAGACAACTTAGAGAGTAAAACCAAATCGCAAACAAAAGCAGTTGCTTTGTGGTAATCATGCCATACTTAAAAACCCAAAAGAGAACATCAAAAGTTTCATGGAAACTAGTAGCTGTTTGACAGTTTTCTGTACAGAAACAATCCATCTTAAGTGCATGGATTGTGAGAACCCAAAGCACCAGTCAGCTTTTATCGAAAGGAAAGTGGAAGTTAACAGATAAGAAGTGGCAATTAGCGTGCAATGTGCTGGAGCACCCTTGAGTATGTAGGGATTGCTCATAGGATGGAGAGAAATCATGTGCATCTCTGTCAGGCCACATATCATACCAAGCCTACGGATACTCCAGGGCGACTCTATTGAAACAGATTACTTTGAAGCTTTCTCCTCACAGTCTTCCCATTTGTCCCAGCAATTATCTTTACTTGACAGTGTTTGAGACCATTTTTAAAAGGCATTTTGTGCTGTATCTTGTTTGATGCAAACATGGGAAATCCACAGACAACCTTGTCCTTGCCAGAAGCAGATTTGATTCTCTGGAAAACACAAAAAGTACAAGAGCAGATGCTGAAATTAACATCTATAGACCCCCAGGTATCAGTGACTAGCATTTCAGAGATGTTGCTGCCCGAAGGCCCCGCTCACTGTGGTGAGTTCGGGCACAGGGAGGATTTGCTCCAAAACTAAAGAGTGTGAGTTTCAAGGCCATTGCTTGCTCAGACTTTCTATGGCTGTCCTATTTTCTCAAGGGGGTATGTGTCTTTAACTGTTTATATCAAGGTCTGGGCTTGCGAAGGACTCTAGGGGAAATGCATCAGACCATTATGAAAACAATTGTCAGGTTCTAATAAAAGGTATGAAAGGCAAATGAAGTAAAAAGCCATTTGTGTACTACTCATAAGTGGAAGACCTAGCAGAAGAGAAAGATATTTAAATGTTTGTTTATTGCCTTAGTGTATTTTCAGTTGAAATGTCAGCCAGTGTTTGGTGGAGTCTGACAGGCTTGTTCTAAAGTCGTAATAGAAGGGCTTTAATTTGTATAGTTTTTTTCAATGAAGATAGCATAGTACTGATGCCCTGACAGCAGGCCAGTCAGTAAGATGGCTCCTCTCTGCACTGGAGGGTTAGATACAATGCTTCAAAGCAGATGGGTCATCAAGACACAGCCCTACTTTAAAGTTACATGGCTATTTCTTACTCTACAAAACATGTCATATTTAAATGTCCAAAAAAATCTCAATTCCTTCAGAAGAAAACGTTAGAGGTGGATTATTTGACATTGAAGGTAAAAATGACTTTTAAACAAGAAAAAACAATTTAAAGATGTAGATGAATGAAATTAAATTAAAATCCAGATCATCATGAAATAAACTTTTTTTTTTTCATGTTACAAGCCTCAGGTTGTAAATTGGGAGAAAATAATTACAACCCTTGTAATGACACAGAAATGCTTTTGGTTTTATTAAGAATTTTTAAAGATCAGAAAGAAAAGGACAAATGATTTAAAAACGAAGCAAATGATATTAATAAGCAACTTGCAGCCAGAATGGCACAGCCAGTTTAAAGCATGTCTCCTAAGTACGATGATTTCAAAGAACAGAGATGCAAAATATGAGAGGCTTGCAGGGTGCTTGTGCTAGGTCCCAGAAGGAGCACTTCCGTTTTCTGTCCTGGAGCATGGAATGAGAAGGGGCAGGGTACTTGTTGAAGCTTTGCTTCACATCCTCACACTATATGGCATCTTTGAGTGAGATGTGACTATGAAAACAAGCTACTGACCACTTCATATACATCAGCCTAGACACACCGAGGCTTGTGTTACAAGAAGGTGACCCACAGACAACGAGAATTCTGTTTCACTCCTGCCCTGGAGTCCTCTCCTTCTTCAGTGGGGACAGGAATTGTCAGGGGCTCCTTCTTAGCCAGGACCCAAGTTCTCCTTCCATGATCTTTGCTCCCCACAAGGAGGCGCCCTGACTTTTTCGCACGTAAACTTTTCAGCTCTTGTTCCAGCACCTGTGGCCCTTGCTTAGGTTAGTTAGGTCTGTG
This sequence comes from Meriones unguiculatus, assembly GCF_030254825.1. Lineage (NCBI taxonomy): Eukaryota > Metazoa > Chordata > Mammalia > Rodentia > Muridae > Meriones > Meriones unguiculatus. Next base: position 186,999,122 of record NC_083350.1, read on the forward strand.
AGATCATTACCTGACTATTCTCGAATTTTGAGTGTAGTTAAGAATGTGAAATAACTATGAAGAGCCATGAATGCAGAGGTGCACACACAAATTCACCCTCCACACAATTCTACATGTACACACGCATACATTGTCACACATGCACACCCACAGTCACACACACTCACACATGTACACATTCTCAAGTCAGACACACACATACACATACATATTGAGCTTTGATCCTGGCATAGTACCTTTACCTGAAAGTCGGCAAAGCCATACTTCACTTGCTTACGGTCCATGGACTAGTTCCCTGGGTTGTTATTTTTAAATTAGCTTCCGAGATGATACTTGGATCAAGGCAGTGTTAGCATATACTGATGTGTATTGTTTTGTCTGTATCTCAGTACTGAACAGAGGCAACTGCAATTAGAATATAACATAACAAGATAAAAAACATTATACTAGCAACATGGATTTTTATCATTCATGAGGGTGTTCCGCATGATTCCTTTGAGACAGAAATGCACAGATGAAAACAGAAATCACAGCTAATGAGTGTTTCAGAGCCGTTGGCGTCATACTCAGAAATTTGCAATGGCAGGAGTTCTCTTCTCCTTATACCCGTTGGGGCTGGTAAAGAGTAAATGGACAGAAGTGACACCAACATCTGAGCAAACAGAGGACGACTTAGTGTGCTCGAGCTTCGTCTGGGGCTTTGGTGTCACCTGACATCGCAGTCCATGGTTAACTCGGCACACCCCGGAATGAACTCGAATGGCTTGCATCAATGTGACCTGCCGATGTACTTTGGTGTGTCTGTCTGTCTGCTCTCTGTCTACTGTAAGGGCCCAGAAATAGTGAGGAACCCTGAAAGTGAGAATTCCCTCCCACACAGCATATAGTCTCACAAAACCATTTTCCACCAAAGGGGAAGCAGAAATGCATGGGGAAATGGTCACTGCAGGTCTTAGATAGTGCGTCTGCAGGGAGAGCCTGCACTGGCCTGCATGTGGCACAGGAAGTTGCTGCAGACCCCAGAGACTCTGTCCAAAGCCCCAGGGACCAGGTTCGCAAGAATCCTACTATTCCAGGATGAACCGATTTGAGTATCAGTGAAGATAGTGATGGGATATGCTGGAGCCCTCTCCCACACTGAGCTGTTCCTACGGTTAAAACAGTAGTTGGGAGACACAGAGACAGCTCACGTTTACAAGCTCCCTTTGCTCTTCCAGCGGACACGTGTTTAATTGCCAGCACCCACACCAAGTGCCTCACAACTGCATGTAGCTCTAGTTCAACCGGCTACAGGGCCCTCTTTCGGACTCTGCAGGCACCAACACACACATTAGGTGCAAAGAAATTTCTTTTTATTGAAACATTCCTGCTAATAAATGAAGATGAAGAGGAGCAGGAACTATCTATACTTTGGAATACTTAATGAACCCACAGATCCAGACTTTGAGCCAACAGAACCAACACTAAGACCAAAGAGCAGCTGGACATGTGACTCTGAAGGGAAAGTCAGTATTTTGTGAAGTACTCTCCCCAAAATTCTACCCAAATTAAATCAGTTCTCCATATCCACCTCCTTGTTAAAAGCACTTCAAAGAAATATCAGTATTAAAGAAAGAGAGAATGCACATTGCAGATGTAAAGACCAAACGTATTAAAGAAAGAGAATGCACATTGCGGATATAAAGACCAAACATAGCCCATTTTTGATTCAGTGTCAACAAATGAATCTCGAAGGCGAAATATGCACATGGAAGGCAGAAATCTGTAGCTGGTCCAGAGAGCTGGCAGTATCTTCCTGCTCGATTATGGACATGCACTGCCATGCCTAACTGTCTACATTTTTTTTTTAATTTTCATGTGCTTAAACAAAAAATCCTATCTTTTCTATAATTAAGTGGCATATAAAATTAAATTTGTATTAACTATGCATGGAGATGAAAGCTGGAGAGATTAAGGTGGTGTTGTATGCTGGTTTTGACACATGAAAATGTTTGGATAGGGTAAACAGCTCCTCAGACCTTCAAGGAATTAAAATAAACTTAATATTCTATATTCTAATATAGTTCCCCGGCTCCCAAAAATCACAAAGTAAACACAGGTCCTGAAGTATGAATACAGTAACTGAATAGATCCCATCTTCTGCTTTATGGACTAATATTAGTTTCTTTATTTGTGTGGATAGATTACCCTGCTCACTTCAAGATCGATGCCAACAATGGTGAAATAAGAACAACCACGGTACTTTCACATGACTATAGATCTTCCTATAGGATGACAGTCATTGCCAGTGACCAGGGAGCACCTCCACTTCAAGGAGAGGCAGTTATTAACATTCAGGTAACGTTAGCAACATAAAATGTAGAAGAACATTCTAGGCTATCATTTTATTTTTAAACAAGTGAATAGCATGAAGACATTCCCAGTATGTGGATTCTATTTCAAGAGTAATATGTACAAGGCTTACTTCTTGTTATTGTTTGGGAAAAAAAATAAAACTAAATAATGTTTGGGCCAGTTATGTACCATTCTTGACAAGCTGACCTTCGCTACATAGACATTTGTGCTGTTTTGGGTGTGATATGCAAAAGGTGGCTTTTCTTGTACTTATTTCTGATTCCAATGAATTGGTAAGTTTGCAGGAGGACCTTGTATGTAAACAAATGGCTGTAAATAAATCACACAAGTTTTTGAAAATTTAAAGTTTATAACAATTACCTGAGGTCCATGTTTCAAAGCTTTACATTAATCTAATCATAACAAAGCAAGAACAACAAAACCAAGTCACGGGACATTTTTGTAGAAGGAGAAAATTACCTTTATCTAGTCAAAATTACGGTGTGTGCATAACTAGCCTCCTTGTTGCTCACATAATAGTAAGTAATGTTAACACACTATAAACATAATATAAGCTTATAGATATATATAAGAATAAATATTATATATAACAATAAATAGGTTATTTCCCCAAGACGACTGTATTCAAACTGTCTTTCATAATTAAAGTTTGGGTTAGGAGAAAATTTGGTGTGGTCATGCCTTTTGTTTCAACAAAGACACGACTATTTCAGTGCCCAAAGGTGTCATTGTGGCTAGATAGATCTCTAGGATTTTGGACAATTGGAAGAATCAGCTGTCCAACACTCACACTGAAGAATTATCAAGAGCATTCCAGCAGAACATGGTACAGTCATTCACAGCAACCTAAAAGGTGTGCTCTCTTAGCTCTGATATAGAGCAAATTTCAGTCTTTTGATACATGTTAGAATTCTATTAAAAGGTGTTTTTTTCACCAAGTAACTCATATATAAAACACAAATAGAAATCAGCTTCCAGTATGATACATAATATACATTGATGCTTAAACTTACCTATCAGTAGTGATACTTGGAGTTAGTTTTCAAGTACTCTGCAGCAATAGATTTTTTGTTGTTGTTGTTCTTATTTTAGGTGATACCACTCTCCAAAGGGAAGGCTTTTCTGTCTCAGAACATCCGACATTTAGTTATCCCGGAAACCACGAAGCCTACAAAAGTCATGAGCCTGATGTGGTCACCTGATCCCCCTCAGCAGCACCACAGTGGGACGTTACACTTCAGCATTGTTGCGGAAGACAAGGATGGCCACTTTGAAGTGGACAGCTCGACAGGAGACTTGTTCCTCTCCAAGGAACTCGACTATGAAACCACATCTCACTATCTTATCAGGGTGATTTCTAATGACCACAGCCAAAGCCCTCCCTGGAATAGCACAGTCTTCCTGAGTGTGGATGTGGAAGACCAGAACGACCATTCCCCATCCTTCCAGGATGAGTTCGTTGTGATAAGTGTGAAGGAGAATGTCCCCGTGGGGACTGCGGTGTACACCTTCAATGCCAAAGACGGCGATGGCAGTTTTCTGAACAGCAGGATACAGTACTTTGCAGAGTCCAGCCGTGTTGGCATGAACCCGTTTCTCATCCACCCCTCCTCCGGCACACTGGTCACTGTATCTCCTCTGGACAGAGAGAATGTCCCATCTTTCATTCTGATCGTAACCGCATCTGATCAGGCAGCGAATGTGACCGACCGGCGATGGAGGTCACTGGTGGCAGAAGTGGTGGTTTTGGATATGAATGACCACAGCCCCACCTTTGTGTCCCAGCCCATCGCCTTCGTCAGGGAGGATGCTGAGGTGGGCTCCCTGGTGCACCGCGTGAGCGCCCAGGACCTGGATGCGGAGATGAACGGAGAAGTAACATACAACATACTCTCAGGAAATGAGGACATGGTCTTCATGTTAGATGGGTCATCAGGTAAAGTGTTCTGGATTATTTTAGTTCACTAAGCATTTCGTTATGTTTTGTTTGACACAAGCTCCCAAATATCCCAGGATGACTTTGGAGTAGCCGAGAATGACACTGAACTCCTGCTCTGCCTCCTCTGCTTCCCAAGTGCTAGGATTGCAGGTATACGCCACTCTGCCCAACTCTGTCAAAATAAAATTTACAGCGAGAACAACATTCCTAAGAGTGTCATTTACAGAATACATCCTTGACTGTGGACTCAGTGCTCTACAATAAGACCCTAAGAGTCACCCCATTTCCTATTGTATGCATCCCAAGTAAGCACCACTCCTCTTGATAATTCTATAAATCAGATCATTTTAAATACCTTACACACATGGAATCATGCAGTGTTTGTCTTTGTCTGAACAGCTTATTTCAGTCAGCACAATGTCTTCAAAGTCCATACCAGACATGCCATCACACATATGTTGGCATTCTTTTAAAAAACTTTCATTTACATTTTTATATCTTTTTCTCCCTACTCCACCCCAATCCCTTCCAACACCCCAACACAGGTGGGAGAGAGAAAGGGTTAGTGGGAGAGGGGGCACAGTTCTTTCTTAGCTGCTTCCTGCTGGTCAGGGTCCAGGTTCCTTGGAGCCAGTCTCAGTCCTCATTTCAGGAGATCTCCATCTTCTTGTTTCACAGCAGCAACCAGGAGCAGCAAGGGGGAAGCGGCAGCAGCCTCGCTCTTTCTCATTGCTCCACACTTTCTGGACTCTGGCGTTTATTCCCTCTCCAGAGTCCTCAGATTTAAACTGTCTGCAGCTGGCAAAGAGCTCTCAGAGCCCACGCAGAGCAAATAGTCTGCTGCTGTGGACCACCTGAATCAGTCCCACATCCCACACCTGGACCAAAACAAAAGCATGTTTCTATTCACAACATTATCCGCCTTCTGTTTGTTGTTGTGGTTTTTTTTAATGGCTTTTCTTTTAATGTAAATGAAAGTTTCTGTTGCTTTCTTAAAAGGAGATAATCAAGGAACCAAACCTTTTGGGATCAATAATTTTTTTATAACCTGCTCTAGTCATAAATTTGTGATTTTTACAGAACATTGCATGCATGTATCATATTTTCTATCATCATTCATCTGCTTACAGACCTATGAGTTATGTCTAACTTTGGCTATTATGAACAGCACGAAAGCGAACTTGACATTGCTACTGCCTCTTAGAAACACTGATTTTAATTTTTTTGCATAACGTTCAGAAGTGGTGTTGGGTATGATACTTCGTAATTAAAACAATTTTTAATACTGCTGTACTTCTCTGGAAGAATGGGACTTCTCTAATTTAAAAATATTTTGAGGGATCATCATACTATTTTCCACTTGAAATGTCTTCCATTAAAAACAACACTATCCAAGGATTTTGATTTCTCTGCATTTCTACCAACTCTTCTTGTTCATTGTTCTGTAACAGTCCCACCCCAGTAGTTGCTATGTGACAGGCAGAAGTCTAGAGAGATGCAACACCCACGGCACTGACACACACACACACACACACACACACACACACACACACACACACACACATGCTTATATCCAAATCATGGATATTGTATTTGGAGAACTGGCTTTGCTTGAATCCTTTGCTGGTATTAACTGCTCTGTAGCTTGTATTTGGGGAGAGGAGGATGCAAAAGCCACTACGTGCTTGACGTAGGAGGTGCTGCTAGGAGTAAAGCAAGGTGGGGTCAGGATCACACGCAAAGACTTTGGTGTGGATATGCGCCTGTAGATTGTGCAAGGCAGCACTGTCCATTAACTGGAAATAACAGACAGCTTTTAATACCTGGATTCTTTTGCTCATTAGCGACATTGTTTTTCACATTAATTGTAACATTTTATTTTTTACATCAGCATTTACCCAAGGTCGTGCTCTCTGCACAAATGTTGCTCACTGCCATTTCAGTGGTCTTCTGTCACCATGTTGACAAATAGCATCCGCTGTTTTTCTGTTTTTGTGGTTGTTTTTTAAGGTGATATGATAAAAGATTGTACCCAAAGTATCAGCCCTATATACTTTGGAAATGAACTTTCCTTTATGTGATTTTCAGGATATTAAAAAATAACTTACGGATTACTATCTCATTGTCTACAAAATAGTGATTTCAAACATGAAACTAAGGGGAAACTGAGCTATAAACTCTTTGGCCAGCTGTGCAGAACACTGGTTGGAATGAGTGAATGTCTAGGATTTGGACATTGAGAGCCTAGCCGGCTCTATCCTGTTGGGAAGTTTTATCAGAACATTTCTCAGACCCTGACATATGGTTCCCTTCTGAGGCTTGCGTGAACACCACCTAAGTACGCAGCCGACAAGAGATTCTCCAGGCGCACGCTGATGACTTCTGCAAGAGCTGTGGCTCTCCTTGCAGCTGATTTAATGGCCCTTTAAATGCTTTCCAAGATGCCCAAGGAAGGTCTGTTTCAGCCCGTTAAAAAGGAGGAATAAACTTGAATTGTGTCTTAGTAATGCTGGCATCATGAATCTTGAGCTATTACAATGGCTATTTCTTTTGAGGTATTTTTCAAAGACATAAAATGATAATTACAGAATGTACCCCCATATGAAATGGGAGACTTTTCCTCTCACAAGGCTCATGTTTCTAATTAAAATAAAAACATAGTGAGTTTTCCTATGGCCCCAATGAGTAATTATTTAAAAAAAAACTATTTCAAAAATATATTTCAATATTTAATTATTTGAGGAAAAAATATGAAGGCAATCAGCAGTCCTAAAAGTATATGTGAGCGTTATTATCCAGCAATGGCTGTCTGTGTGGAACACTGCACATACAGGTTATGGGGTTCAATGCAGTGGGATAGAAAGGCAGCTTATTTGTGAAGGTTATTGTCTGAGCTGCAGTATCTTCGCCCTTTATTGTTAATAAAACAATTGGCAGTTAACAAACAGGAAGTGTAACAGACAGCAATTCCTTAACAACAATCAACTGTCAAGAGCAATGGAGTCTTATACACATTTTTGTGAGTTGGTTACTTTTACATACATCATGTGTCACAGAATATCTGTTATTAGTATCATAGATACTTTTGAAAGTGAAGGAAATGTTGGATAGACTCTTAACTTTGATGTAGGTCTTTCAGATAATCATATAGGATACTTTTAAATTTGTTATTGTCTTTATAACTTAAATTGACTTTTCTGACAAAGAATGTTAATTTTCTGTTGTAGCTAATATAAGAATTTGAAGTTGGTTCATAAATTCCATTCTGTATTTTATGATTCATTCCCTGGCAGTGAAAAGTGAGTTTAACAGTGCATCATAAGCCACACTAGAGTGACCAGCCCTAAGCCAGGCGACATCCACAGCCCACTGTGTCTTCTCTTTCAACGCAGGCTTGCTAAGAACAGCTCGCCCTTTTGACTACGAAGTGAAAACTCAGCACGTCCTGACCCTTGTGGCCCATGATGGTGGCACGCCAGCACTTTCTTCATCCCAGACCCTGACAGTTACTGTCCTTGATGTAAATGACGAGACTCCTGTATTTAAGCAACTTCTGTATGAAACTTCTGTTAGAGAAAACCAAGGTCCAGGGGTGTTGGTCACCAGGGTCGAAGCCGAGGACTCAGATTCAGGTAATCGGAAAACTATGGAGAAAGGGTGATTGACACTATAAAAGGCACCGAAGAGCTATAGTTGATATAAAATAGTAATAACAGAAAAGTGAGGCCCATGAGTGGGGAAATGCTTGCTGGGAGACCAACAGCCCGAGGTGGGTTTCTGGAACCGTGATAGAAGGAGACGAATGATTCTCAAACGTTCTCTTCTGACCTCCACATGTGTGGTATACCACATGCATGCACATTTGCATACACACAAATCATAATCCTGGATAAATTAAGAAAAATGATAGCTAAGAGGAAATGAAGTCACTGCTTACTTCAGATACCAAGTGTTTCCAGAGACGTACACGAGACCAAAAGCTGTAAAGGCAGCCTGTTTTCACCTAGCATCTGTTCGTATTAATCGCTGTTATTATTTGGAGCGGCACGTGCCTGACTAACAGGTAAGTTGTTGGTTTTACCGAGATAGCAGCAGAGGTGCACACAGGTTCTCCTTTGCCTCAGAAGGCACCGGATGCATGGAGCCCGAGAAGACTCGTGGTTCTCATCTCGTCCGTGGATGGCTGGCTGCCACAGCCATGGCATTCATGTCAGGAGGCCTGGGTTTAAGTTCCAGAAACATTTCTTTCTTAAGCTGAGACACTTTGAAGCAGTTACTAACATTCTCTGTTCTTCTTAGTAAAATGGAGACAATTTCATTGCTAACATGTAGTCCTGTTGTAAGTGTGAAGGCATTTTACTGTGTGAAAAGAGTTAATACCAACTGGCAGAGGGAATGGCCAGTGTTAACTCCACAGTTAACACACTATACGGGCACACAACTCTGAAAGGAACAGTTAGTGTGCCTGGGAATTTATGAGTGTCTCCACCTTGCTCCTGAACATTGCTGGGGCTCTTTAAACGTTTAAGACACAGCAGATTTAATGATACTCTACCTTTATTTTAAATCAAATAGTGATAAGAATTGACAGCTCAGTTTTTGCTATTAACAGCACATTCTGGTTTTTTCTTCTTGAGAATAATAGAAATCATTGGTTAGCTAGTCTTTAAAACTTAACGTTTGTAAGATTTACCTTCACATTTACAAAAACCAAAGCGATGTTTTCACAACACCAATCGTACTAAGTCTGGTCTTTCTCCCCTACATGTTGCTCAGAAGAGTAAAAGATGAGTTTGTTTAGCCTTCAAACTGAGTTCCTATTGGAGCTCCTCTGCCCTCTCGGGAAACACCACTTGGCAACAATGGGCCTTTGATGTGTGTTTGTGTAAGCTGCTTGGGATTTTAAGGGCTCGCGTTATTTTCCCTCTTTGACCAGAGTGGGGCAGTGTAATCAAAGTCTTTTCCTCAGGGCGCTCAGGAAGGAGCATGCTCACAGCTGTTCTCCCTCTGTGCTGAGAAGTTGACGCTCTTGCAAAGTTTGCTTTGGGACGATAAGAACAATGGGAACACGTACAGACTGTGCCTTCCGCACCGCAGTGGCCCTGGTTTAGTAACGCTCTGGTCCAGGGTTCCCCGCTATAAGCAGCAGCACGGGCCTCCGTGGGACTCCGGAACCGCTTCCCAAAGAGGACAGCTCAGGCTGAGCCCTCGCTGACCTGCAGCTAAAGCTGCCTGCATCCTCCTCCCCTTGGCCTTTCTTCATTACTTTTATTTTCTGTACGGGGGTTCTTTTTTTTTTTTTTTTTTTCATGTTTGAAAAGGGAGAGGGGAATTTCTCTCAATTTTTTGACTCTCTTAAGACATTGCCATAAGTAAACTTTTCAATCCTTCTACCTTTTTCCCTTTTCTGTGAAATTGTGTCGTATTAATGTCACTTTCTCTTGTAACCTCTGATTACATTTGAGTTGAAACCTTATCACTATAGGGATAAACTACAGCTGAAAATTTAGTTGCAGGGCTATTATTATTATTATTATTTTCAATGCAGTTTATTCAGGAACCTTGAACAATCATCTGACCCTGGGGAAAGCCAGCCCACAGCTTAAATAGCCTCTGGGTAGCCAACCCCAGCATGCCATGTGGGCAATGCACATAGGTCCACATACATGGAAGCAAGCCAGATCCTCAGCCTTAGCCAAATGTGGAGTTGTTTGTGACAGAGAGCACTCACCATCGGGAAGGTGGAAGGCAGAAACCAGCTCCATCTTTAAGGCATAGCATTCCGCAGCTCTCTACAGTTCCCCCTTTTTGTTTTAGACGCATCAGGCAAGAGTAGAGGTCTGATCTCTGATATTAGAAATAAATTGGGACTTTGTACCGATGTTCATTTAGGTGTCATCCACCCAAAGAGCATCAGACCCGTCTGATACCTTTTTCTCAGAGGCGGGACCTGGGGCATCAACCCGCATGCAATCAGACTTGCTCTTCTCTGGGTCCAAAGCGGCTGACCCTGAGTGCAGTGCTTGGGCTATTATTTTTGTGGCTTTACATTTATGGATATTGGAAATACAACTTAACATCACCCCAGATTTCATCTAATCTTATGTGTCTTGGAGATGGTTTGGGTTACTGAAAGTTTTTCCCTTTTTTTAAAGAATTGATTAAAATTTTTAAAACTTTTGAGAATTTCATGTAAGCACTATATTTACTATGTTTTTAAATGAAGCCAGCTCAGTTTAGCAGGTGTTTTGTAAATACACATGACTCCCTCTGTGTGTGTGTGTGCATGTGTGTTTGAATATACTTCCTCTGGATTTCTTTCTTTTGCATTTAGTGGGTTAAAACAATGAAACGGAATGATGCATGAGAATTAAATGACGTACTCAGGATTTTAACATACCTGGCATCGGGTTGGAATTTATGAATGGTTTACTTTATAGTGTGTATTTAAAAATACTATAGTGTTACTTAATACCCGAGAGCTGAGCATATGTGCTCTGGCATTCTAGAATGCAGATTTTTGAGATGTAAGTACTCAGTTCTGCTTGGCATTCAAAGTCCAAAGGGATTTGAATGTTTATATTGTGTGACTCACTCTGAATCTAGCAGAACTTTTTCTTGTTTTAAAAGGAAAAAGAAAAAAAAAACAACTACCAGATTTTAACTGAGGTATTAAAATTTCCCAGCATTTGGTCCCCCAACAAGAGTGCCATTGTTATCGTGCAGAGATGGCTATGACTGCCTCTGGCTCCCCGGAGGAGGAGGCACCTTATGGGGCCGATGGCTTTGGGGTTATGGCACTTGCTCAGTGGTGGTGAAACATTACACTTTAACAAAGCAGCACATTGGTCAGTAAGCTAGTCTCTTGTGTCCCGTGCAAGTGTCCTCCGTACCTGGCATCATCTTGAATAAACAGTGTCTGGTTCTTGGACAGGGCTTTCTCCTTGTATGGTGTGCGCTTCGTCCCTTCAGCCCACTCATGGAGTCAGGGGAAAGCCCAGCATTTCATTGACTCTGTTTCTGACTCCACTGTTTATGATGCATATCTAATGTTAGATACGTAAACTGCGGGAGGAAATATGTTTTGGGATGAAGGGAAGGAGTTAAATAGGGATTATTTACCCTCAAGCCTTTGGAGCACTGCCAGGACTCCTCACAAAAGCCGCGATGTACACCTGCCAAGGGCACTTACGTGTGCCCATTAAATCAAAGGATAAAGATGCTAAAATAGCCTCCTTTATTGTTATCTGGGCATGAAACTAGGGTTTTGCACATCTTAGCAAGAGTTCTACCACTAAGCTTCGTCCCCATTCCTAGATACTAAAATATGTTAATGTACGCATTTTGTAATAACTTCTCTCAGGAGCAGACAGAGCTGGCTATGACGTTTTTAATATCAATTTCTTCATCATGGTATCTCTCCTGCCAAGCGGGCACAATGTCACTTTCCTCATGAAGACATATTTCCTCTGGCCATCTGTTGTAGTTGCTTGTCAGTCTGCTTTCTGAATCTTTACCAACAGCCCTTGCTGGTTTTAGATTCAGCCCAACACATTAAGAGAGAGAGCTCTTATTGTGGCATTAAGAGAGCTCTAAGATTCAGGCACCATCCAGTATTGCTTGTTCTTTCCCTGATTTCAGAAACTTTCATCTTGACCATGTTCTAACAGAGGAACTTAGAGGCGAGGTAGGCTTTGGGGATGTAAAATCTTGGATTTCTCAATCTGAGGCCATTGCTAGAGGAGCCACAGTGACACGCTGATTATAAGCTCAGTATACTTCTGCTAACCTCTTACTCCTGTTCTGTTGGCCTTTTGTTGGTATTTTGTTGACCCACACTATTTACATTTCTCTCTCACACTATTTAGATTCCAGTGATGAATGCATTTATAGAAAGGGGGAAATGAACATGGACCAATCATGATCTCACTCACTCTGAGACAATATTTGTTAAAATTTTGGTCTGAACTCTGATTCCATTGTATTTGCTGACGATCTCTCTTCTACATTTAAACTTGGATTAAGTATATTTTACTTTCTTTTAGCCCAGATTCTTTTTTATTTATTTTTTATTTTTTTCAATGCAGTTTATTCAGGAACCTTGAACAATCATCTGACCCTGGGGAAAGCCAGCCCACAGCTTAAATAGCCTCTGGGTAGCCAACCCCAGTGTGCCACGTGGGCAATGCAGATAGGTCCACATACACAGAAGCAAGCCAGATCCTCGGCCTTAGCCAAATGTGGAGTTGTTCGTGACAGAGAGCACTCACCATCGGGAAGGTGGAAGGCGGAAACCAGCTCCATCTTTAAGGCGCGGCGTTACGCAGCTCTCTACAGTTCCCCCTTTTTGTTTTAGACGCATCAGGCAAGAGTAGAGGTCTGATCTCTGATATTAGAAATAAATTGGGACTTTGTACCGATGTTCATTTAGGTGTCATCCACCCAAAGAGCATCAGACCCGTCCGATACCTTTTTTCCCCACATGCAATCAGACATGCTCTTCTCTGGGTCCAAAGCGGCTGACCCTGAGTGCAGTGCTTAGCCTCGCATCCTGAGCGTATCATTTTAGCTTTTTATGGTAGCCAACCATGCTTGGAGAGACTGTCCTGCTTCAATGGCTGTAAAGGCCTGAGTGGTCATGGCTGCATTACGCTGTTGTGAGACTCTAATCTTGCATATATACCACATAGCCCAGATTCTTATGGTAGTGAGAGATACAATGTCGATACTCAATCTGTGCTTTGACTTCATGATCTGAGAAAACAAAGCTCATGAGTCATAAATGGCTTCAGGTCGTCTTTAATCTTCGAAGTATATTCTTTTACTTATTTGTTCACACTCACCTCCCAAACAGTCAGAGAAGTGTGCCCTCTTCTGGAATTAGAAATATCTGAGGACTGTGTGCATCATGTCACTGTTGAGCGCATAAAAGGTGGTCTTCCTAGTTGGAAAATGACATATGTGTTATTCCGAGTAGACACACAGAATATTAGTAAGTCTTCACAGCCAATGCCATATTCTGCTTTAAGACATCAGTCTTTCTCATGTAGTTAAATTGGTTTATATATATTCCCCAGGTTTGTGTTCATATGCATTATTATCTGTCTACAACTTAGGCTCAACCCAAGGGGGTAGCTATCCATGCTATCATGAAAGTGATAATTTATGGCTATTCTTTCACCTTCCTGTGACAAAGCACTTAGCACTCTATTCAAGGATAGAGGGTCCAGTTTCCCTGCCAAGAATTTGAGATGCTGCAGTACTGTTGCTGGATAGCCGAGTGAGCAAAGAGATACTATGAAGGTAGGGGAAGGCATGGGGGATGAGTCTGAAAGCAGCTACCACATAGATTCAAAAAGAGAAGATTTGGAACTCAGAGGACAGACTATAAGACAAAGGGCCTTGCAGAATCTGGAGCTTGGAGTGCTAAAAGGACAGAAGAGTGCTGGACACGCAACGTGCTACTAGGAAGAATCAAATCCAATTTTGTCCCCCTTTCAAAACAAAAAAAAATATTTATTTATTTATTTGTTTGTTTGTTTAATGTGTTTTGATTGTTTCACCTGCATGTATGTCTGCATGTATGTCTGTCTGTCTGTCTGTCTATGCATGATGTGTACACAATGCCCATGAGAGCCAGAAAAGGGCATCAGGCTCCTCTGGAACGGAAAATTACAAATGGTTGTGAGCATCTTTGTAGGTGCTGGGAACTGAACTCAGGTCTACTGCAAGAACAGTAAGTGCTCTTTACTGCAGAATCTTGTCCCCAGCCCCTTCTCCTTTGGACCTTCAGCCTTCTTCTAGCATCTCTTTGGGACAAGTCTTTGAAGAAGGACCCTGGAGGAAGTCACTGGGCAAAGGCAAGCCATAGTTTTAGAGAATCCAGAGAATCCACAGAAGCATGGATTTAGATGTGAAATGTGCTGTGTTAAAAGACAAAAAAAAAAAAAGTGAAGGAAAAGCAAACAGGAAATGGCAATTACAGAGGCTTGCAGAGGCTTCAAGCAAAACAAAGCTTAGCATGTTCAGAGAGCAAAAGTGAAATAAGGAGGACAGGAAAATAGCAAGGACATGACCCATAAGAAGAGTTGGAGGAACAAGCAGGGTCCATATAATGAGAGACGTTCTAGGTGAAGCGTGTGAATTTTATTCTTCTTACTAGTTAACCACTGTTGATCTTCAAGGTCCTGCAGAGGGCGTCTCTGCTTGGCCAGTCATGTCGTATTCTGTAGAACTGTACTTGCATGCGTCCTTATTTGTACCAAGTGCTGTAGTGTCAGCCTCATGGGGTAGAGACTGTCATCTTCCGATAGCACTGTATTCTTATCATCTGCCTGTCGCCTTAGAATGCTGCATGCTCATTGATGAAACTGTGCACATACTATGTGTATGTGAGCTATGACTGCAGACAATCGGAGATGACGGTGACATTTTTGTGGCCTTAGCCTGTGCTATTTGGACCTTTTCTGCATCTCAGTATCCTCTGGGCAAGCAAGGAGAGCAGAAAGAGGCACTACTGGGAATTCTCAACCAAAAGTCACAAGACCTGGGGAAGAAGCAAGTTTGATGGAGTGACACTCTGGCTTGGCTGCATCAGGAAAGACACTGGGGAGGGGTGCTCCTAAGGAGCACAGGAAGAAGTCATGGGCCTGCAGGCCCCGAGGTCTAGTATCAGAAGCAAGCAGCATACATCCTTCATAGATGTGTGCCCTGAGGTCTAGTATCAGAAGCAAGCGGCATACATCCTTCATAGATGTGTGCCCTGAGACAGATTGCGCCACATATCTGCAGACACAGCCTTCCGACTTACTTAGGAAGATAATGGGATTAGGCTAAACCTTCCCTGTTTCTTTTCTACTTTCTTATTCTTTTGTTTGTTCTGGACAATTACAAGGGCGTGAGGAGGAATAAGCAAGTAACGAGTTACAGCCACAAAAATGGGAGGAATTGTTTTCAGAATGCACAACTATGTGGTTTTCACTTCTCCAGATAGGAGAGCGACTGCTAGGTTAAACACAAAACAAAGCAAGAATAACCACACCAGCAGCTCTGTGTGCCTGCCTCCCGAGGTCCAGAGTCAACAGAGACTACAGCTGAGCACAGCCTTTTTAAACAGAGGCTAATCTACAGAAATTGTCATCTGCCCCGCAAGTTCACAATTATGTTATTAAATCACAATCAGGGGTGTTAGGAGTAATTAGGGACTAACTTGTAGAGTTGCTTACTCCCATAAAGAAAAACTTTATGGGAAGGAAAAAATCCTAAGCATTCACTGTGGGTAAGTCTCATAAGGCTTTTGAAAACTAAGTATTTCAGCCCATGAGGACTTCACTGCAGAAGAACAGACAGAGATATTGTCTTCTACTTTAATCAGAAGACTTTTCAAAATAATCTTGCCTTTCTCACCCATTGCCTGATATAGTCATATGAAAATGGCCAAATTACCCAAAGGGAGAATGGCTAAGTTTTGCTTTATTTTTCCTTAAGGAATCAATTCCAAGCTTCAGTTTGAAATCATGCCAGGACCTGCCTTTGGATTGTTTGAGATCAATCCTGACACGGGAGAGGTGGTGACAACTGTCACATTTGACCGAGAAGCTCAAGATGTCTTCACACTTCGAGGTAAGAGACCCCCCTGACTATGTAATCTCCAGGGATCCAGAAGGATTATTGGTGAGTGTTAGCATTTCTTTTTAAAATTGTTTTTATTTATTTAAAAAGTACATGAATGTGTGCCTGTGCATCTGTGTGTGTGCAGCATGATATGCAGTACCCAAGGAGGCCAGCAAAGGCTGTCTGATACCCTGACCCAGAGTTACAGGTGGTTGCGAACTTCTAATGTTGGTGCTGGATCTGGCCAGGCCTCTGGAAGAAGAGAAAGTTCCTTTATCTACTGAGCCATTTCTCTAGCCTGAAGTTTAAGATTTCGGTTGGCTGTCTTTAAAGGAAGCATTAGTGACCCAAGAGTCCCCAGTTAGTTCACCCTCATGCTGTGTAACCAGAACAACACATCTGAGGTGTGTACTAACAGCCACACCCATCCTTCCCTGTCGTCCATGACAGTGCTTGTGCGAGACGGTGGAATCCCTTCACTGTCCAGCACTGCCACCATCATCTGCACCATTGAAGATGAAAATGACCACGCCCCAGAGCTGATTGTCCTCAGTCCCGAGATTGAAATTCTGGAAAACCAAGATCCAGGGGTCGTCTATGCCATGTTGGCTTTTGATGCGGATGCTGGCGGCAATGGCATGGTCACCTACCACATAGCCGGTGAGTATTAGAAAACAGCATTCCCTCTGGGCACTGACCAAGGCACGGGGTATGCCGAGTCTCCATTTTGTTGTCTGTTGGGTTTTCCTACAAAATTCACACCCAGTGAAAACTGCTGATCTCCCCACCCCACCTCTCCTACCCCCAAAGGCTTCTAACTCTGCCCATCTCCACTCTGGACCAATGCCTTCCAAGTTCTCTAAGGTCGTGATCTTGAGAGCTTTTCTGAATTTCCTTCTATGCCAACACTAGGGCAAATACAGATAGAACAGATGGCTTTTCCCTATTTTTGTTTCTTTATATGATCATTTATTTTATTCTTTGCCTCTTGAGTTACTGATTTCTTCTATATCCTGTCATAATTTACTATAGCAAAGTAGAATTTGTATTCCAATATTAATTATTGTCGCTATATTTTCTGTAATTGAGTATCTGTATATGTTAAAATAGAAGATACCTTAATAAATATGGAATCTAAATTTGAAAGTTATTTTAGGTTGAGCTGATTATTGAAAGATTAAAATATCAAAGACATTGTCCAAGTTTCAACAAAAAACAAAATGTAAAACTGCGATGGACTTATTTCTTCAAGTATATGAACGTATGATTTCCTTCCTTTTCTCCTCCCTTCCTTCTCCTTCTTTCCTCCCTCCCTCCCTCCCTCCCTCCCTCCCTCCCTCCCTCCCTTCCTTCCTTCCTTCCTCCCTTCCTTCTTTCCTTCCCAAATCCTGTACTCAGGGATCCTTCTCACCTAGCCTCTTGATCAGCTGGGAGTATACAGCCATCTGATGCTGTAAAGTAAGGGAGAGAGCAGCAACAGGCCTCCTGCCAATTTTCTTTGTTACAGACACAAGGTCTGAAAGTACATGAAAGATCCTTTGTGTATGAAGTGGGGCATGTTCATCCATCATTGAAGCCATGAGGTGGTAATGAACAGCGTTGAACAGCATGAGGTGGTAATGACCTCCTTATGTGTCAGTCATTTGTTTTTATTGAGAAAAGGGTGATACTAAAGGTGGACATGGCAGAGTAAACCTTTATTTATGATCCTAGGTGCCTTAGTTTGTATCTGCTGCTTTGACAAACACTGACCAAAAGCAACTGGGGGAGGAAAGTCTATTTTATCTTACAGCTTACAGTCCATCAGGAACAGAAGTCAGGGCAGGAACTCAGGGCAGGAACGTGGAGGCAGACAGGGATTCAGAGGCTGAGGAGGAGAGCTGCTCCCTGGCCTGCTCCTCATGGCTTACATTCAGCTCCCTTTCTTATATACCCCAGGACACCTGCCTGGACTGAGCCCTTCCACATCAATCATTAAACAAGGAAATGTCGCCATAGACTTACACAGAGGCCAATCTGACAGAGGCATTTTATCCACAAGATTCCCTCTACCCAGATGACCCTAGTTTTGTGTCCAGTCGACAGAAACATAACCAGAACACCAAATGAATTCTCAGGCAAAACAATTTTAGCAGTAGGGTGAAAAAGAAAGCTGTTCATCTGGGAATTGTCTTGGAACTATCTGTTTATAGATAGTCCCAGGATAGCTTCGCTTTATGTAACCCCGGACACACTCACATTATTTTAGGAAAGATTGATCAAAAGATTGATCATTCTTTTTCTTTTTTTTTATTGTCTTTTGCAGCAATACCATAGTCCTTGAGATAAGTAACTTGCAAAAGGATAAAAGGCTATTTGAGCTCTGTTTTCAGAGTTTTCACTTCATGATCAATCGGGCCATTACTTTACACCTGTAGTGGAACATTATGGTGGCTGCATATGGCAACCTAGTTTTCGCCTGCTTACACTGTGGGCTAGGGCACAGGAGTAGAGGCTGAAGGCTTCCACAGTCTGCTTCCAGGGCACATTTTCTATAGCCTACAGCTCACTAGGCCCCATGTCCTAAAGGTACTATTATTTCGTGACTGCACTACCTTGGAGACACATTTTTAACACAGGATTCTGGGGCCTATTCAGCATCAAAACCATAGAATTTACCTAAGCTAGGTCATGATTATTTCCTTCCTATGTCTTGCTTTTTATAGTTACCCCCCTAGACTGTACCTATTTCCTGTATGTGCATATTATTTCAGAATCCTCTCCTTCCTGCTTGTTCAAGTGAGGATTACACAACTCCCTCCTCAACCTCCCCATTCTCATAACGCTCACCTTGATTCCTCAGTCTTCCTCTTAAAACAGAAACCTGACTCCTGGCTCTGCCTAAAATCCTTCCAGTTCTCCCCTTCCTGTTCTGCAGTGAAGTGTAGGCCATTTGATATTTGACCCTGACTTTTCCCTCAGCCCATGTCTTTACTTGTGACAATCCAGCCTTATCTGCTACATGCAAGCTCCCAGGGAAGCCAGTTTGCTTTTTAATTGCTTCAAGACATTTCAGCTACTAAGGGCTCAGATCTCTGGGCCTTCATGCCATCTTTGCTTTATACAGAACACTGTCTCCAAAACTTGCAATCTTGTTTCTTCTCACTGAAGGGTGAATTTAGGTGCTATTGTTTCCAGTAGAGTTTGAGGCCATGATAATAGGGCTATAAATGTTGAACCCCAGACACTGGAGTATGAGTTTTCAGAGCATTCCCTAATATCTGGATCCTGACTAGATCACATGCTCTTCCTCATAGTTCCAATATCAAACACATTTGTAGCATATAAGAGCTCATACTTGGCACATAATAAGGCCTCACGGAATGGTCAGTGAGGAAGTGGATTGATTTGTTAGTCACAAATATCACATAAATTGGCCATCCCTGTGTTGGACATGGGTTAGCTGTGTCTCACGCAGAAAGGCAGGGCTCCTTTCTGAGCCTCCTCATTAGCTTTCGTGGCCATTCTCTCTGAGCACTGTTCCTATTGCTGTAAGCGCTTATAACCTAGTGAGGCCCCACTCCATTGAGCTGGCACTTTGATTCTTGTACTCATTAAGAGTATGGCCAATGAGTCTCTGAACAGTTTTTAATTTCACTTGTCTTCCCAGATGACTTTGAGACATTTTGTCTCTGTGTTCAATTATAACTTTTATTAGAGTTGGTACCATGGAAGATAGTTAAGAACACATTTTTGAAAGATGCAGAGATGAAATATTCTTGATGATGTCATGGGAGAAGTGGGCAGATGTGCGGCCATCTCTGACAGATGTAATAGTGTTGACACAGGTAGTGGCAGAGGATTGTAGAGATTGTAGAAGAGATACACAGCAGTGGCATACAAGTAAAATAAACTCAACAGCCAGTAACATTTTGGAAAATCATTAAAATCCATCTGTAATTTCTTTGAATGTTTTTTATTTAAGAGTTACTTGTTTCACGTGTATGTGTGTTTCCCTGCATGCATGCATGTGTACCACTGCATGCCAGAGGAGGGCGTTGGACCACACAGAACTGGAGTTGCCGATGGTTGTGAGGTGCTGGGTAAGGACTGGGAACTGTACTGGGGTCCTCTGGAAGAGCAGCCAATGCTCACAAACACTGAGCCATCTCTCCAGTGCCCCCACATCTTAATTTTTGATTGATAGCAAACAAACAAACAAGACCAGATGGACATTGAACCCTGCTCCTTATCCCTGAATATTGTTTTATTTTCAGCAAAGTAAATATCTTAACATCATGGAAAGGAAAATATATTAATACAAAACATTTTATATGCACACAAGAAAACCAAATTGTTGCAGTTGTAAGCCACAAATGGAGAAGTCACAGGGTTGCCATGCACAGCTGTTCTCAGTACTTAGAAAAGTGCTAAGATACGATAATCAGCGGGTAATTATTTTCAATGATTAAACTAATAAGCATATTGTCTATTGAGAGGTTATTACTTTCCCATTTCAAACAGAGTTCCAATTCCTTTGTGTGACAGGTGGAAACACTGATGAGTACTTTGCTATTCATGCAACCTCAGGAGAACTCTCAACAACTCGTGCTTTAGACCGTGAGCAGATCAGCAATTTCACCCTTACTCTCCTGTGCTCAGACCTGGGGACTCCGGCTCGAAGCTCCATGATGCAGCTGCACGTTAGGGTTTTGGATGACAATGACCACATCCCTTCTTTTCCTATGCTTCATTATCAGTCCTCTGTGAGAGAAGACGCTGAAGTGGGCTCCGTGGTCCTGGTGCTGTCTGCTGTGGATGGAGATGAGGGCCTCAATGGGCGGGTGGAGTATTTTCTCCTGGAGGAAACTTCCGGTGCATTCACCGTTGACCCTGTAACAGGGACAGTGAGAACCAGCCGTGCACTTGACCGAGAAGCCAGGTCCCAGCACACGTTCCAGGCTGTGGCCAGAGACAGCAGCGCCCAAGGCGTGAAGAGCAGCATGCTAGACATACTCATATCCATCACTGACACTAATGACAATAATCCTGTGTGGGCAGAGAACCCAGTTGATGCTTTCATTTCCCCCAAGCTGTCGCTAAACCAGAGCATTGCTCATCTGAGGGCCAGTGACCCTGACGCAGGGCCCAATGGAACTGTTAGGTTCAGTTTCGTAGACACCCAGTCTTTGTTTTCTATTGATGAGCACACAGGAGAAATTAAACTTCAGCAGAATCCCTCTTCAGAGTATTTTCCTATGTGGGTGCAGCTAAGGGCCACAGATCAAGGAATTCCAGCGAGGGCAACCACGGGCCTCTTGGTTGTCCACATGGAAGGAGAGGACAGGAAGCTTTCCTTCAGCCACCATCTCTACACAGGACTAGTGACTGAAAACTGTGAGCCAGGTGAGTATGTCCTCAAGCTTCGCTTCTTGTATATTGCACCAATCGGGGCAAAACACTGTAACACAGAGTACAGAAGATCGCCATTGCAGACTCAGTTCTAGACTTAGGAGTCCAACCGATTTCTGATATGGGACAGTTATAATCAATGTGATTGCAATAGTTCTCCAATACTACAATACAATGCCTGAATCAGCTAGCTTATAAAAACATCTCTTTTGCTTTATTGTTCTGGAAGTCCCAGGAAAAGCTGAGTGGCCATGCTGCTCTGGGTCTCTGTAAGGGCTGTGTGGTGGTGGGGGAGCATGGCAGAGCAGACCATTCTCTTCACCAACCAGGAAGCAGAGTAGGAGTTGAGAGTGGGAATACCGTGTCCTTTGTAGCTACGGCCCCAAGAGCCTAACAGCCTCCCTCGGGCCTGCTTTTTGAAGCGGTCGCCATTTTCCAGTAGTACCACCACTATGGGTTTTCACCAAGCTTTTAACACTTTAGACCTTTGGGGGACATCCTCATCCAAAATGTAGGCATAGCTAATACCTCCCTGGGCTGAGATAAATGTCAGGTGGACTATAACAAAGACCAAACTACTTCTTTTAAGGTTGCACCTTCTCAATTGAGACTAGGTTTAACAAGCTAAAAAATAAACAATGAGGATTCTCTTAGTTACGTATTTTATTAACTCTTTACAGGATTATCTTTTTAGAGCTGGGCATGGTGGTGCATACCTATAATCACAGCACTGAGGAAGAGGAGGCAGGCAGATCTCTGTGAGTTTAAGGCCAGCCTGGTCTACAAAGTGAGTCTAGGACAGCCAAGGCTACACAGAGAAATCCTTTCTCAAACAAACAAAAAACAAAACAAAACAAAATTCATTTTGTAGTTTCCAGAATAATTTTTTTGTCCTCTCCAAATGCACCTAAAATTTAAACCTTTGTATTCAAATGAAAAACATGAAAGACATTTAAATTTCCTGAAGGTCCCTCAAATATTCTACCAGTAAGAGATATTTGATATCCTTCCAGCTACCATGTGGGCCCTGGGAATTGAACTTGGGTCCTCTGGAATGCCAAGAGCATTTCCATGCTGAGCCAACTCTACAGCCAACCCTAAAGTAGATGCTTTTAATATTTGTAAGCTCTTTAGGAAAAATTGAAGTTAAAGCAAATAAGTTACAATGCATTCATGTTTGTTTAACCTCTGATATTAATACTATTTGTCTGCTAACATCCTTAAGCATCATATCTACATGATAGTTTCCTTATGTCACTGTTAGAAAGGATCCCCACTGACATCGTCCAGTCAAGTTAGTGATCAGGACTGGCCAGAGCAGCCTGCATTGTTTAAGACGATGCCTTCCGTTTTACTTGGAAGCCTCTGGTAGATGTGGTAGATGCGATGCAAGGAGTCCCTCAGTGGGAGCAGTCGCTAAGGCAGGATGGATAGATCAGCAGGGTAAGCAACCAGACAGGAGGCCCATGGAGGTCCCTCCTCTGCCTCCTCTGCCACCCATCCCCCCGTCTTCATACTGGATCAGATGGGATCTGATCATGTTGAACACTTTATTTCCCAATTTAGTTCATTAACTTTAGTGTACAAAATAATGATTTGTACTAAGACATTTTTATGAAGCTCTGTCTTTGTGTGTTGGTCACATCTGCCTCTTGCTATGCTGCCCTGCTCCTCTTCCCCACTCTCATTTCTCCCTCTATGCCCCTTCATACCCCCAAATAGTAACCCTTCCGCCTTCTGCTTTCAAGTAACATGCACCTGTGCGCGCGCACACACACACACACACACACACACACAAGTGCACATGTATGTATTAAAAAACCTAGATTGCTCCTATCAGACACCATTCTGCCTTCTTTTCCCATGACCCTGTGGTATACCCCTGCACTCTCCCTCTTCACGCTTTCTCTTTTTCTTGTAGCCCTCCTCCTATACTTGTGTTTCACATGCACAGAACTACCACACACCTGCTACTTGAATGTGGATTTCACATGTCGGAGGATACATGCTGCTTGCTTTTCTGAGTCTGGCTTGTTTCTCTAAGAATGGACGTCTCTGTCCTGTGCTCCCGCAGTGGCAGACTTACACCCATAATGGCAGCTGGATAAGACTCCATTGGATATGCGATGCATATTTCCTTTTATCCATCCTGAGTGTCTAGGCTAGTTCCACATCTTGGCTGTTGTGACTAGTGAACACAAATGTGCAAGCATCTGACTTAGTTTCCCGAGACAATGGGTCGGTGTGGCTTCTTCATGGGTGTTTGAAAAGTGTGGGTGCCTGCGAGGAGAATCAGTTGAATTTGAAATGGTATCTTTTCTTTCCTGCGATTTTTCCTGCTGCTGACCTCAGACTGTACATGTGTCTGGTGTCTGTCCGAAGGGTCTCAGCCTTTGCAGCCTCCTTTCTTTGTGTATGACGGGCCTCTGCTTGCCACACTGTTTTGTAATTTCTGGCCTAGGTAGGTCTCCAGTTGTCCAGAGTGTCCCCAGATTGTCCATTCTGGGGTGGCTAATATTTAAGTTTAGGGGTGTATCCTAAGTATGTTGGATCAATATAGGCAGGCTTGTCCCCCATACCTTCAAAATCCAGTAGGCATTTGTCGCCCTTCTGGGAGCTAAGGGTCAGGATGGCAAACACCCTTCTACATGGCTGCACAGTCGTGAACACTGGGTTGAGGAGCCAGAGGTTCTTCTACCTGTTGACGCCAGGCTCCGGGTCACCAAACTGCCAGGTTTCTTTCAGGCACTGAGGGCCTCCTACTCCTGCCAGCTGGCCTACCTCCCCCGAAGGCGCCTGAGCCTTCTGCTAGCCACCCTTTTCTGTTTTCCCTTGTGCAATTTCTCCCATTCTCCACGACACCCTGAAGCTGGCTCTCACCAGGCTGCAAAGTGTGGTTGCTCCCCATTCTTGGGTAGCTCAGTTCACACCACAGATCTCTCTCAAAATGGCTCCTGGCCACGACCCTCGGAGCCATGTAGACTGGCAAAATGGAATTCCTCTCTTGCCAGAGCAGTCTCTCTAAGCCTTGCCTGGATTTGAGCAGACAAGAGCTGTGGAGCACCTGTGAGTACCACCACTGGGCTCTTCATCTGGCCGCTGTCATCAAGCTCCTGCTTGCCCCTTCCATGCAAAGGGGCCACACAGCCAGAGCCCCAAACTTCTTACCTCATTCCCAAGATCACCTTTCTCTCCACATAGTCTCTGCTGTTCTTTTTTTAAAATTTATTTTCTTTTTTCTTTTATTATTTTTTATTAATTGTACTTTATTCACTTTGTATCCCCGCTGTAGCTCCCTTCTCCCTCCCCTCCCGATCCCTCCCTCCCTTCCCCTTCTCCACACATGCCCCTCCCCAAGTCCACTGATAGGGGAGGTCCCCCTCTCCTTCCTTCTGATCTCAGTCTATCAGATCTCATGAGGAGTGGCTGCATTGTCATCTTCTGTGGCCTGGTAAGGCTGCTCCCCGTTCAGGGGGAGGTGATCAAAGTGCAGGCCGATCAGGTCATGTCAGTCCCTGTTCCCATTACTATGGGACCCACTTGGACACTGAGCTGCCATGGGCTACATCTGTGCAGGGGTTCTAGGTTATCTCCATGAATGGTCCTTGGTTGGAGTATCAATCTCAGAAAAGACCCCTGTGCCCAGATATTTTGGTTCTGTTGCTCTCCTTGTGGAGCTCCTATCCTCTCCAGGTCTTACTATTTTCCATTTCTTTCATAAAATTCCCGGCACTCTGCCCAAAGGTTGGCCTTAAGTCTCAGCATCTGCTTTGATAGTGTGCAGGGAAGAGCCTTTCAGAGGCCCTCTGTGGCAGGCTCCTGTCCTGTTCTGTTTTCTCCTTCTCCTGATGACCATCCTCTTTGCCTTTCTGAATGGGGATTGAGCATTTTAGCCAGAGTCCTCCTCCTTGATTAGTTTCTGTAGGTGTTCAGATTTTAGTAGGTTTATCCTACATTATATGTCTAATATCATCCACTTACGAGTGAGTATATACCCTGTGTGTCTTTCAGCTTCTGGGATATCTCACTCAGGATGATCTTTTCCAGTTCCTACCATTTACCTGCAAATTTCATGATTTCCTTGTTTTTTTTTTTAATATTTATTTATCTATCTATCTATCTATCTATCTATTTATTTATTTATTTTTATTGCTGAGTAATATTCCACTGTGTAGATGTACCACAACTTCTGTATCCATTCCTCAGTTGAGGGGCATCTGGGTTGTTTCCAGCTTCTGGCTATTACAAATAAAGCTGCTACAAACATGGTTGAGCAAACGTCCTTATTGTGTACTTGAGCATCTTTTGGATATATGCCTAGGAGTGGTATAGCTGGATCTTAAGGAAGCTCTATTCTTAATTGTCTCAAAAAGTGCCAGATTGATTTCCAAAGTAGTTGTACAAGTTTACATTCCCACCAGCAGTGGAGGAGGGTTCCCCTTTCTCCACAATCATATAAAGATATATAAAGAACTCAAGAAGCTAAACAGCAACAAATCAAGTAATCCAATTTAAAAAAATGGAGTACAGAGCTAAACAGAGAATTCTCGATAGAGGAATATCAAATGGCAGAGAAACACTTAAAGAAATGCTCAGTGTCATTAGTCATCAGGGAGATGCAAATCAAAACGACCCTGAGGTTTCACCTTACACCCATCAGAATGGCCAAGATGAAAACCTCAAGTGACAGCACATGCTGCAATCTCTGCTATTCTATCACTGCCTTTATGAATCTCCAAGGCACTTCACCTCTCTCTTCCTTTCTTTGGAATAGAGCTTTTTTATTTTATTTTTTTTCCCTGTCCCTACTCTTTGCAGTACACAGAGGTAGCTTCTAAAGTGGTGTCTTACCAGGAAGCTGAGTGTTTCTGAATGTCAAGAATAAACCACTTAGTGGCCCACTACGGTTAAATCCACCAAATGATGAAATAAGCTTCCAGAAGCCAGCTTTCTCCCTGCTTCTGTTTCCCTTCTAATACTGTGGAGATCCTGATGAGGATGAATCAGCAACCGTCGCCCTCACTGTGGGCTACTCAGAACTTCATGCATTTCTATGAATTGCCCTGGGGTGGAAAATTGACATCATGAATTATTTTGATACCCTGGCTAAAAGTTAAGTACTCAGACATCGGAAAACTCGAAATAATATTGAAACATGATGACACATGGGAGCAAGCTGACTGGTAAAATATATTTAACATTGTAAAATAAGTAACCTACTTAGATCTTGATATCTTGGAGGAGAGAACTGTCTTCCAGCACTTTGGCAGGAGATCCTGTGAGCTGCTGTTCCCCATCAGCTGGGCAGTGTGGAAATGTGACACACATTACTGAGGCAGGGAGGGTGAGACTGTCATGGCTTCGCTGCTCATGAGGACTGAATTCTCTTTCCATAAAGTGGAAGCAGTAATGACTTCCTCGCAAGGATGCTGCAAGGATTAAATTAAGCTGTAGGAGGATACCAGTCATCACTTCAGTTGTTATTGTGGCTATTTCCCTTCTGTCTTAAATCTCGACATGAAGTTTATAAAGTTAGCGGGGTTTAAGTTCTAACTAGAGCAAGGAGTTATTACATAATGGTTGTACGAGCATCATGAAGTGTTTGCAGTTTTGTAAGCTCTGCCATCTGGTTCGTTTTCTCTACAAACTAGATAAGACTTGTACTTTCCAAGGAAATAAATTACCCCATAAACAAGAGTAAGCAGCTCCATGTCACTGTGGACTTTGGACTGTTTATGACAACGAAGGGAAAGAAACAAATGTTTTCTTTCATTCCTATTTTATTACTTGGGACCAGTCTCATTTAAGATGAATTTCATAGGCATGAGGACCGTCTAGGTAGCCATTTCCAACATAGTATTTCTTACCTCATCTTTGATTTAAGATAATTCTGTAGAAGATGAACGAAAAGTTGTTGGCAAGTTTAAGTTTTCTCAAAAGGCACAGACCTCAAGACAGTTTTCATGTGTGTGCGCTCGTACCAGCCCCATCCAGGTCTCAGCCACAGATGCTGAAGATCTTATTTACCTGAATTTCTTATTATTTTCCCCTTTAAGATCATTTTTATGTATTCTTTGAAAGTTTCACACATGTGCATAGTGTACCCTGATCACACCCACCCCTCCCTTCTCTGTTCTTTCTCCCAGTACCCTCCCAATATTACATCTTTTTAAATTTTAATTTCTATCATTATCATAATTACTTTTAGCCCAATTAATGCTGTCCATATAAGCCTGGGTTTGAGGGTACCCACTGAGGCATGGCCAACCACTGCAGAGATAAGCGACTCCCCACTCCCAGCAGCCATTAATTGCTAATAGTTCCTCAGTTAGGGGAGGGGCCTCTGTGCCCCTCCCTCATGTATGCTGGGATTATTTTTATTTTTATTTTGTGACCATGAGTGTACAGCATGTGCCCACAGAGGCCAGAAGAGGGTGACAGAGCCTCTGGAACTGTAGTTGTAGTTTTAAGCTGCCATGTGAGTGCTGGCAGTCAAACCCTGGTCCTCTGCATGAGCCACAAATATTCTCAATCACAGCACCATCTTCTTCAGCCCGGCATGGTGGACTGTTAACAGGCTTGATTGTAAAGTTAAACTCATCTCATCTTATTAACATAACAAGTGCTTTCTTCCCCCAGGAGTGTGAAAGAGACTGGCACATACAGCATGATGCCAGGTTTTTAAGTCTGAAGAATAATTGCTGTGTGGATTACAATAGCCATGTTGAGATTCCTAGGTTTTTCTTTCTAAGAATAAAGATGCAGGCAGCCAAATTGTAATCAGGGAGTTACTTGCTAATCCTCACCAATTAAGGTCAGGGTGCAAGTTGAGTGTTGAGTGCCATCAGCCTGTGCTGCTCTTTCCTGGCAGAGAATTACCAGCTCTACCAGGCCGGATTTGGTGAAGCTGCATTGGTTCTTTAGCTTGTTCTCCAGTGTGTTCACTCCCTTTCCTCTGGCTGGGTGACCCTGAGTCTGTTTCAGGCCTCCAGCCATCAGGTTGTTTCATTGTTCTCGGTTTTTAAATGTTGGTCTTACTCTACTCTGAAACATTATACTTTTAAAAATACATTAGGAACAGGTCTATAGTTTAAAGAATAGAAATACTGTCTTCACTAATGTTTTCATGGATAAGACCTCTGCCTCATCTACAAGCAGAACCCCCTTATTGTGGAAAGCATTAAGGTTGATACAGCGGAAATACAAAGAAATCCTATTCTGTCTTTGACAGACAAAGCATGTGGTTCCCCTTATATATAAAGGTGGTTCACAGGGAAGTCAGCTGTATGGAAAGAAAGAAACATCCCTCTGGTTTCTGGAGCGTGAAGGACTGGTGGAGAGGCAATTTCAGGAAGCCTTGGCCCAGGCTGCCACTTTACTTGAAGCTGTAACCCCGTGGGACTTAGTGTTTTGAAGACCCAGACTTCTCACCCTGCTGCTCTTTCAGCCGTCTAGGGAGTGCAATAAAGATTGTTAATACATCCTCCTTCTGCCCAGTTCAGCGAGCATCTTTGCATCTTTGAAGGTAGATCAGTCCAACATTATTCAATGATGGAGGCTCCCATGTGATTCCAGGGGCAGGGGTCAGAGGACAGAGTTGAGAAGAAAATCCATCTGCTCCAACATAGCAGGTGACTTCTCACCAACCTGCCCTTTGCTTGTTCTTGAATGCCTTCATTGTAGGGGTTGCCGCCCCTCTGCTTTGTGGATGCATTACTTCTCCAAGGATTGGCATAGCCTACTTCAAAAGAATGCTCATTGTCCTCAGCAGAAACATCTCATCTTGTGCTGTTTGCTTTTGTTTCTGATTACTGGTCCAGTCATTTTATTAGTATAGGTCTATTCAAAATTCCTATCTCTTTATGATTCAGTCTTCATATGTTGCAGGTTCTGAGAAATGTATGTGTTTCTTCCAGGAAATGTAATATACAGGCACATTGTTCATAGTCATATTAACTGCCTGCTGTGGTAGTAACAATGGCTCCGCTTTTGTGTCTGACTTTTGTTGAGTATCTCTTTTGTTTAGTCTAGCTGTAGGCTTTCAATTAGTTGGTCTTTTAAAGAAAATTAAAAATTTTAATTTCAATAATTTTTCAATCATTTTAACTTTGTTTCGTTTATTCCTGCTTTGATCTTTATTATTTCTTTCCTTCTAAGTTAAGCTTCAATCTGTTTTCCTACTTCCTTGTGACATAACATGTTCATGTGCTATTTCTTTTTCTGATGTAGGCATTTTCCATCAGTCATGCTTAGTACCATTTGTGCAGCATCAAACATTTTAGTGTGTTGTCTTCTTTACATCTCAAGAGGTTTTCTTTCTAATTTTCTTTTATTTCTTTCTTGATGCATTGGTTGTTCACACATATCTAGATTTTCTGGCTTTCCTTTCCCTAGTGGGTTGAAGTTTCACTCTGTTGTGTTGGAAAAATACTTGTTATGATTTCGGTCTCGCCAAATATATTAAGACTTGTAATCTAAAGCATGAGCTATCTAGAAAATGTTGAGAAGAATGTGTATTCTGGGGCTTGGGGGTAAAGTGTTCTGTATATGTCTACTAGATTTGTTGACTACAGTGTTAAGAAGTTTTCTACTCTGATTTCTGGCTGCATCAATTAATGAAGGTGGAATACTAAAATCCTCTCCTATTTTTAGTTTACTATTTCTCATTTGAATTTTGGCAATGTTTGGTAGTTATTATATTGTTGTTGTTTTACTTTTTTATTTATTATTTATTTATTTATTGAGACAGGGTCTCTCTATCTGATGCTGGCTGTCCTGGAACTCACTATGTAGACCAGGCTGGCCTTGAACTCACAGAGATCTGCTTGCCTCTGCCCCTGAGTCCAGGGACTAGAGGTGTGCCCCACCACTCCCGGTCTGCTGCTTGCATTTTCATGCTCCGCTGAGGTAAATAGATTTCTACATCTTGCTGAAAACTAACCATTCTATTATTATGACAGGCCGTTCTTTGTCTCTTGTAGAATTTCTACTTAAAAATCTATTCTGCTTGATACAAATATGACTATCCAGTTTGGACAGAACTTGTGTTTAGTTCATTTGTACCCTTCTCCTTTCAGCCTATGTGCATATTCTTGTATCTCAGGAGAGTCTTTGATGTTCAAGTAAAGCTAAATTTCTGGTCTTTTAAAAAAAATAAAAACGTTCAGCTACTCTTTGTATTATAATTTGGAAATTTAATCCATTTACATTTAAAATAATTACTGATAGAAAATAGTTACTACAAACATTTTAGAACTATTTTTATATGTCTTACAATTATTTCATCTTTCATTTACTCTCTTGCTTGCCTCTGAACTTCATTACTTTTTCTAAATAAAATACTTGAGTTCACTTCTCATATCAATTCTAGTTTTTCTATAATGTGCTCAAAACTATGTGTTTTAAGTGATAGCCGAGCTCACCTTCAATTACAGGCAAGAGGAGCATGCTCCACACATTTCTTCTGATACATACACTTCATGGTGTCAATGTTACAGAGCAGTGTTACTATAATTTCTTTATTGTATTTTTGGCCTTTAAATTAAATATTAGATTTACTCAGCACTATTAAAGTATCACAGGATTCATGCTTGTCTGCACTTACCTTTGCCAGATAACTTCATCCTTCTCATGCTTTCCCTTGCGGCCTAGTGTCCTTCCACATCTACTTGAAGAGCTGTGTTCCCTATGTCTGGTAAGGCAAGCTGACCGGTCACGCCTTGCCCAGCTGTGTCTCTCAGGGAAGGTCTGCTTCTGTTTCATTTA
This sequence comes from Meriones unguiculatus, assembly GCF_030254825.1. Classification (NCBI taxonomy): domain Eukaryota; kingdom Metazoa; phylum Chordata; class Mammalia; order Rodentia; family Muridae; genus Meriones; species Meriones unguiculatus. The sequence goes on from NC_083350.1 coordinate 187,030,185, forward strand.
TGAAGGGCAGTTTTGCTAGATTTTTGATGGAAATGAATGTCCAATAATTGATACTTAAGAAGAAAAATGTAAAGCAAAGCTAGGAAGTCAGCAGAACAGTGATCCCAGATTGTGTTTCTCAAGGAGATGTGACCCAGCATTTAGCATGCTTCCCAACAGGCTTCATGAGACGTGAAATTGCAATCCCGAAGTTGTAGAACTCCAGAAAAGCTCAAAGCAAGAACAGTCAAATTGAAATAAATGGCACAAATAATTTTATTTCACTGTAGATAACCCCCCATTTGTCAGAGCTCAGCATGAGTGACAGCCAACACCCAGATGGAAAATCAGACACTTGTAGGGGGGAGAATGACACAAAACTTCCAGACCTTTCTAACTGGGAAATTATACACGTAACCCTTAGAAGACCTCATCAGAAAAGGTTTCCAGAATTGTTAGCTGGGATGATGGGCAAAGACAGTGGTAAAGTTTAGGAACGGTGGCTGTTTTTCAGACACATGTGTACACACACACACACACACACACTCACACACAGCATCCAAAGAAATGTGACACAGACAAAAGAATAACATTTTAAAAAATTATGTAATTGTTCTAAAGAAATTCAGTATATTATTGAGTTATTCTAAAGAAAATCGACATATCACAAAAAACCACAGACAGCCAAGTGAAATCACTCAGGTATGCATAAAAAATAAGATTAAAACTTTAAAGAGTTTTAATGAAAAGAACCAAACAGAAATTTTAGCATGTAAGAATACTACAATGAACTGAAAAATTCATTAGAGAAATTAAAAAATAAATTTGATGAAGCTGAAAAATTGGTGGATTTGAAAGTGAGCTATTAGTCAGTGGGAATAAAATAATAATAATAGGAATTTTTAAAGTACAAAAGAATTGATGGGAAACCATCAGATGAAACAATGAATTTATTATGAAAGCCTTGCAAGAAGAGGTTAAGAAGACAAAAAACAGAGGACTCCTTTAAAGAAACAATAGCCAAGAACTTTCCTATCTGAAGAAAGAAATAGAAACACTAAATGTGGATATATGCCCAGGAGTGGTTTAGTTGGATCTTGAGGAAGCACTATTCCTGATTGTCTGAGAAAGCTTCAGATTGATTTCCAAAGTGGTCATACAAGTTTATATTCCTACCAGCAGTGGAGGAGGGTTCCCCTTTCTCCACAACCTCTCCAGCTAAGTTTTTGATCTTAGCCATTCTGATGGGTGTAAGGTGAAATCTCAGGGTCATTTTGATTTGTATTTCCCTGATGACTAAGGATATTGAGTATTTCTTTAAGTGTTTCTCTGCCATTCGATATTCCTCTACAGAGAATTCTCTGTTTAGCTCTGTTCCCCATTTTTTTTAATTGGATTACTTGATTTGTTGCTTTTTTAACTTTTTGAGATCTTTATATATTCTGAATATTGGCCCTCTGTCAGATATAGGGTTGATGAAGATCCTTTCCCAGTCTGTAGGCTGTCGTTTTGTTCTGGCAACAATGTCTTTTGCTTTACAGCTTTTCAGTTTCATGAGGTCCCATTTATTGATGGTTGATCTTAGAGCCTGTACTGTTGGTATTCTGTTCAGGAAATTGCCAAAATATACTCAAGTACACAGCAAGGACATTTGCTAAACCATGTTCATAGCAGCTTTATTTATAATAGCCAGAACCTGGAAACAACCCAGATGCCCCTCAACTGAGGAATGGATATAGAAATACTGGTACATTTATGCAACGAAACACTACTCAGCAATTAAAAACAAGGAAATTATGAAATTTGCAGGCAATTGGTGGGAACTAGAGAAGATCATCCTGAGTGAGGTACCCCAGAAGCAGAAAGACACCCATGGTATATACACTCACTTATAAGTGGATATTAGACATACAATGCAGGATAAACATACTGAAATCTGTACACATAAAGAAGCTAAGCAAGAAGGAGGATACAGGGTAAGATGATCAGTCCTCAGAAAGGCCAACGAGACGGACATTGGAAGAGGGAGAAAACAGGAAACAGGACAGGAGCCTACGACAGAGGGCCTCTGAAAGACTCTACGGAGCACTGTCAAAGCAGATGCTGAGGCTCATAACCAAACTTTGGGCAGAGTGCAGGGAATCTTATGAAAGAAGGGGGAGATAGAAAGACCTGGAAGGGACAGGAGCTCCACAAGGAGAGCAACAGAACCAAGAAATCTGGGCCTAGGAGTCTTTTCTGAGACTGATACTCCAACCAAGGACCATGCATGGAGATAACCTAGAACCGCTGCACAGATGTAGCCCATGGCAGCTCAGTCTCCAAATGGGTTCCCTAGTAAGGGTAACAGGGACTGTCTCTGACATGAACTCAGTGGCTGGCTCTTTGATCACCTCCCCCTGAGTGGGGAGCAGCCTTACCAGGCCACAGAGGAAAACAATGCAGCCAGTCCTGATTAGACCTGATAGGCCAGGGTCAGATAGAAGGGGAAGAGGTCTTCCCCTATCATTGGACTTGAAGAAGGGCATGGAAGGAGATGAGGAAAAGAATAAGGAAGGGGGCTACAGCTGGGATACAAAGTGAATAAACTGTAATTAATATAAAAATTAAAATTAAAAAAGAAATACTAAATGTGAGAAGGTTAAAAAACAGATGTAGGGTGAACCCCAAAAGCTTCATGGCAAAGTCATTAAAGTCAAGCTGTCAAATACTAAACAAGGTATTTGAAGGAGTCCTAGGAGAAAAATGATGTGTCCTCACTAAGGGACTCTCAGACCAAGCAGGCTACCCCACAGAGGCAGCAGATGTCTGAAGAAAGAACACACTCAAGACATTGAAAGTAAGAAATTGAAATTATCTGTAAAAGATACTGGAACTGGTAAAATGTTCTTTATAAATGAACCATTTGAAACCATGTTTCAAGTCAATCACCAGTAATATTTTTGTTGCTTAGGAATAACGAACAGTACTCAAGAAATGCTCATGTCTAAATTTATATACAATATTTTCATAATTGCTTAGTTGCTGCCATAATTCTTGATTTTTGCACTTATGGAGCATTAAGAATTACATTAATTGTACTCCCAAATTGTGAGTTCATAGATTTTTGTGAGTACTATTGACTTTTTAAATGAAAATTTTGTAAAGAAGAGGACAATAAGACTATTAAGTGTATTACAACTTATTCAGCTATACCTCATAAAGGCCTGAAAATGCAAAGAGTAAGGTATTATTTATATTTTACTTTCTGCATTTCCTCATTGGAATTGAACACTGGCAGCTTTCACAGCTTGCCGTTTCTATTGTGAGGTGCTGTGCACAGTAATCTAAGTTTACCTGTGTGCCCAGAGAGAAAGGTGTGTTAAAAACGTGGCAGTAAGCAGGATCTAGGAAGATCAAGGCCCTTTACTCAGTTCTTCTTTGTTAGGGATGTTTTAAATTCAAACTTTTTTGCCTTTCTGCTGACAGTGTTCTTGAAAATGAAATTTCTCTGGGTTACAATCCATTTGACATTATAGACATTTGCTTTGCAACATAATAGGACTGTTTTCGCTCTACATGAGAGGCCATAGTGATATTTTCCAGTTCTGTACTCATCATTGTTCTTTTCCGTACATGAAATGTCCCCATTTTCTTTTATAATTGGACATGGAAAAATCATCCCAACCCAGGGACAAATAAAGGCCGGGAGCAAGGATTGTACATCTTGCCTGTCCTCTGACTGACATCCTTGTGAATTTGTGGCAACAGAGTTGCAATAAAATCTCCTGTAAGGGAGCAGAGAACTATGATTGGCACCATCTCTCTCTCTCTCTCTCTCTCTCTCTCTCTCTCTTTCTCTCCCTCTCTCCCTCCCTCCCTCCCTCCCTGTCTCCCATCCCCTCTGGCATTGTCACAGGAGCCATGTGCCTTGTGCTGTGTGGTGCAGTAAGCACCAGTTTATGATGTAACTAAAGCATGCTCAACACTTGTAGTAACCTGATTCTACCACCATTATTTGATTTGTTTCTTTGTTGCTAAATATCTTTCCAAGTGGTTTGGAAAGGACAGTCATTGGGAAATCTAGATGAATGAGTTCTAACTTTGTCAGGGTTTCTGTTACGTGTGACATTTCTCATGAAAGTGATTCAGTCTGGCCTGGTGGCATAGGCCTGTGAACCCCAGCCAGCCAGTAGGGACCCTGAGGCAAAAGGCTCACAAGAGCTATAGAGCTACAGACAGCTCAGAGTAAAGCTGGGCAGGTGTAGCTCAGGGTTCACAGAATGCTTTGCTTTGTATGTGTGAAGCCCTGTTCAGCCTCCCAGGACCTCTCCCCCATGCACACACAAAAAAATGAGTCTGTCTGGGGTTTACTAGATTTTGCCTTTTATCAAAGTGCATTCCCACTGAAGTTTTTTTTACAAACTATCTCATGGCCTTTGGTGTTTATAGAAATAGATACAATTTGAGTGTTGGGCATTAAGAGGACTTTAGGTGGAAATTCTGTTTGTTCTTGGACCTTTTATGTTTTCTATTCTGTTCAGGAAAAAAGTACAATTATTTAGTTTATTTTAAGGGCTGGGGAGAGGGACACACATGGAAGGATGTGTGTCTGTATGGATGTGTGTGTGTGTGTGAGAGAGAGAGTGTGTGTATCTGTCTTCTCTCTGGTGGTGTGTGGTATGTGTGTGTGTGTCTGTGTGTGTCTGTGTTTATGGGCACACATGTCATAGCACATGTGGAGGTCAGAGAACAACTTTCTGGGGTCAGTTTTTTCCCTTCCAAATGTGGGTTCCAAGGCTCATCTCAGGCTCTAGATGAATGTTCATTAAATAATGAATATTATTTAAGCATCTAAGGGAAAAAAATCAGTTCACCCTAAAGTATTTATCTTTATCATTGTTACTGACAAGGTGGGTTTCAAGCTGTGTTCCTTAGACCTATGCGGCTAGCTTCAGTGTTGCATTTGGCTCAGTGGAGGGAAACTCCACTGCCTCCTCTGTTTCCCTTTTTCCTCCCTGTTGCCATATACTTGAAGCTAAAATCAAGTTTTGATACACAGAACTTCATGCTTTGTTTTTAAAACTAATGCCTGTACAAAAATGTCCACTACTGTTGATTTATAAATAAAATAATTTTAAAATATATTTAGGATCTAGGGACATGTCTCATGGTGGGTTTTGTTCAAGCACGAGGATCTAGCACCCAAGTGGAAAGCAGAACACTGGTATGACACCCTGTAATCAGCACTAGGGGTGCAAGTGGGAAGACCTCGGGGTTCACTGGCTTGTCAGTGGGCTCAACCATGAGCTCTAGGTTAACTGAGAGATCCTGTATAAAAAGTAAGGCAGATAATACCCAGTGTCTGCTTTACTGTGTCCATAAAATTTTCTAATGCTCTTTTTCTTTAACCCTAAATTCACAGGTACTTCTGTTGTAACTGTAAAGGCTTTTGCTCCTGTCTCAGTTCCAGACTCCATTACATATTCAGTTTTTAGCGGGAATGAAGATGGAGTGTTTTCCCTGGGTTCTAACTCAGGTAATCCCTTTCTACTTTATGATGACTTTTATTCTCTTTTTGCTTTACTGGCATTACTGAGAAGTAATTCTGGTACACTTGAAAAAAATCAGGGCAGAAGAGGGTACAGAAAGAACCCAAGAGCCAAAGGATGGGAAAGAGGGAAGAGGAAACCCTCCCTGTCTTCTTGACATGGTCTAGATGCTGCACGGTTTGAGCTCTCAGCAGTTGTGGCACGTGCACGGGACCCACAAAACACGGAGCCTGTCAGCAGACACTGTGGACGGAGGAGGGTTCCTGATGCCTTACCGCTACACAGGAATGGGAGGCTGTGGGTGGGGGGAAAGCTGCTTCTGCTCAATTCAGTAATCCCCACCTCTGCTCATGCAGTCAGCCCTGGTTAAAAACACAGGCAACTCCCAAAAGTAATACCAGTAGAAGAGAGACTTGTTAGGAATGAGGTGCTTGGCAGGGGTTGAAGAAAGTAGGAGGAGATAATAGGAAATGAATGTGATATGATATTTATCATATATATCACACATATTATATATAACATATCTGATAAGTAATTCTGAAATATCACACACACAAGAAATTGTGAAAGGATGAATTCAAAATTAAAAGTTTGAAATTGTTAGAGATAAATAATTGTAAGGTAAATCAGAATTGTTCCACGGCAGCCCATGAGAGATTATGGGGAACCCAAAGCTGTGTATTTGTTGATTCGTATAGAGTCACTGAAAATTATTTTCTTACTATTTCCAGAATAAACAGAGTCTATTCTGCCTTTTGAATTTTTGAAGCTGCATTGGCTTTTCCTCATAATTTACTCACCGTTTTGGAAACTGAAGATAAAGTTAGGGACATTGTTGAGACTGAATTTGGTTTAAAATAAACACATACTCTGGCCTTGGGGAGTTTTCACTGGAAGGGCCTTGAATTCTTCTCTCGCCTCCACTGGGAAACCTGAGGACTCATGGGAGGCTTTTCTGTGGTGTTAAAGAAAGGACTTACAAACAGGGTGTGTGTTAAATTCGGCTTTAGTTAGACTATTATTACGCTGTAAGTAAGCACCAACCCATTACACAAGCATGAACCATCAGCTACCTGACAGCAGTCAACTACTGCACTGTCAAACCCGACCAAGAATATTGTAATACATTCAGCATCACTGTGTAGCTCAGCTGTTTTATTTTGCCATGTTAAGCACTTGTTGGGAAAAATAAGAGTGAGTTTGTTGGAGTAAAATCATCTCGTCCAGGGCTGTGCTGTGACTGATGGTTCACCTGGCCTTCAGTCAGTGTTCTAGCTGAGATGTGCTAGGAGCCTTCATCTCTTTTTCCAGTGTGGAACAAAGGACAGTGCAGCAAACATCATCACTCCTTAACTTCCTCATGGCTCCAGAGTGTGAGGGTCTGCGAGAAAAACTGACATTAAACATATTTAGGAAAACAATAAGAACAGCAAGATTTGCGTACTTCCAAAGTTATCCAGATCCTTCGCCTATATCACTCTTGTAAGGTTCAGGCATAGTCTACTCAATCCCACAAACTCCTTTATTAAACAAAAAATAAACTTTACCTACCATTAGATCAAAGATCTTACCGGTAGACATATATTTTTTTGACAAAGCAATTAGCTGTGTTGAAATTTACCTTAAAATAGTTTTAAAATATGTGTAAGATGGTACAACAAGAGGAATGTAATTCCCACTAGACAATGGAAATTATAAAGCCTACTTATCTATCTCTAGAAATAAGACCTCATTGGAGGCCGGTGAGGTGGGTCACATCATGAATCCCAGCTCTCAGGAGGCAGAGGCAGTAGGATCTCTGTGAGTTTGAGGATGGGCTGGTCTTATCTAGTGAGTTTTAGGATAGCCAGGGCTATGTGAAGAGAGCCTGTCTCAAAAACAAAACAAAACAAACAACCAACCCATCACCACCAAAAAGCCTTACTGGAACCAGGAAGCCACACTGGGTCCCCTCCCTTTCTGGTCCATTTCCCCCTTCCCTGATTCTCTTGTTTGTTCCTTCCTATATGGTGGTCTAGAAATTTGTATACACTGTTGAGTGGCTAAATGAAGGAAATTTACGAGTGTACCCTGGACCCTCTTCTTTCACATCAGGTGATCAGCAGCCTGAGGCTGGTGCAGGGCACCAAGTTACCATCTTGTCTTTATTATCCTCCTGTGTTTGAATCCCTACCCAATGTTATCTTTTAGCTTGATCAAAATCACACTGTGTCCTCTTTGGTGACTTGATGGTAACAAAGCCCCATACTTTAGTGGAGTGCCTAACACATTCTCCATCAAGGAGGGTAGCCATCGATGACACATGCCCTGTTGCCTTCCTGTTTCAGCTAGTCTAAGAATGTCGTACTCTTTCTTGCTAAAATTAATGCAATGATGCTTTTTCACTTTTTAATTTTTTGACAGCACTGACATTCACTCTTCTGTCTTTGCAATGAACAAGTTTGTATATGATATAAAATGCAACTCTCATGTGACTTTTTGCACATTAGCAGTAAAATTGTGCCTAAAAGTATATAACGTAGATTTTTTTTCTGGATGTGTATTATAAAATAGGAAACTGGTAGGAATGATAAATCAGTAAAATTGATCTCTGAAGAGACAGTCACTTTCCTTAAGGATGAAAACTGGATGGGCCTCTGATCCTCTGTTCCAAATGAAAGGTTTACCTTTGTGTTTGAATTTCAAGTCACTTTGGTTTAAAAACACGAATTGCAGTCTGAGGCTGCAGGGATTTGTGAATTTGACCAAGATTGAGCATATAAATAACAGCTGGTCCTACTCAGGCCATTACTTGGTAGACTGACAGAAAACAAAGTGATCAAGCTTTCAGTGTCTCCCAGGCACAGCTGTATCCGAATGGAGCTTAAGCACTGTGGGATAACATAAATATTTGCCCCACTGTGCTTCGGGCTTCCACAGATGTGTGCCCACAGTGTGTGACTGGCTGAAGTAACCTGATCACATCATCAAGCCAGCACCATTTGAAGAATCTAAATCTCATTCTGGTGTGGATTTTGCAACTTGGACAGAGCTCTAGCTGTGCATATATTAGAAACTGTTCCTGTGGCTTTGTTCTCCTGCTGTTACACCACTGGCAGCGTAACACACACACGCACAGACCTTTCAGGGGGACATTGGTGAGGCTTCTTGGCAGAGCAAAGCAGGCAGCTTTCTGCCCAGGTGTTGGGCACTTCCCTCATGGCCACATCTGCGATGTTTCTGAGAGAAATGCACACGTGTGATGCAAGGCAAAACGTGGGCTTCGTGTTTGTGCCAGCCTGGAGCCCCCTCACGAGCTTCACAACTGTGTGTCATTCATCACGACCAAAACGAAAACCAAGCAGAAAGCATCAGAGCTGCAGGTCCATTCCAAATGTAGTTAACAAAGGCCCAGGAGATCTTGACTGAATTCCATTTTGCCTCCCGCCAGCCGGCACACGTTCTCCCAGACGGTGCCTGCACGTGGTGCCGTGCTCCTTATTTCTCCTTCCTGGACAAACAGTACATTATGGTGTGTTCTGGGGAACACCTCATCTCCCTCTCGGGCTTCCATCCCCACAATGCAGAGCTTTCTGATTTGCCCTTTTCACTGCCAGTCACAAGGTGCATCACAGTGACTCTGCAGGGTCACCCTAAATACTGTCAAGGGATTCTGGTCACAAGCAGAATCAAGTGGTTTCCACAAGTGGTTTGTGGAAGTGTCAAAAATGACAGCGAATTGCTGATGTTTTCATTTAGGCAGTGGAGGGAATGGAGAGGTGGCACAGAGGCTGAGGGATGTCTCTCTTTCAGTGGCCTGACGTTAGAGTCCCAGCAGCCATTTTAGGCATCTCACAGCTGCCTGTACCTGCAGCTCTAGGACATCCAAAGACCTCTCTCCGTCCTCTATGAGCATTTCACTTATGTGCACAAATTTACACACATACACATACATATGCATAGCAAAATATTAAGTTCTTAAATTTGGTAGTAAAATCCTTAATCTAGAATATAGGTTCCCTCAAAATTGCAATGCATGTGCCTTCACATGCCCGGAAATTCCCATTTCCAAACCTTCTTCAAGACTGTTTGTTTGTTTGCTTTATAGCATCAGATGTCGTCCCACAATAGACAAACGTAGTGGAAATCACCTGAAGAATGTCTTAGCTAGGGCAGGAAAGTTGAGCTGTGGCATCATCCCCCAAGGTCCACTTCTGTAACCCCATTCTGTGTTTTCTATGGGGTGTGAGAATATTGAATGCTGGCCCGTGAGCGAGGTACTGGGGATATGATGAAGTTCAAGAGACAGGGAGTGTGCTCAATGTGGAGTCTACAACAACAACAACAACAAGGTAACCAGACTGAAACAGCTCTACAGAGATGATGCAGCTGTCCAAAAGCAGAAGGCATAGGATGGATGGGTATTCATTAGAGGAAGGGGAGTCAAACAAGACAACAGGCAAGACCGAGGTAGAGCAGGCCTAAGCCAGCACGTCCCTGCAAGTTAAAGCTTCCCACCTCTGTCACAGCGTGGAAACCCTCTCTGCAGGAGAACAGCAGCTTCCTTGTCAGTTCAGAATGGAGCCTGGATCTTGGGGAGATCAGCTCAACAGCTAATGCTCAACTAATGCAGGGACCGAGGAGGAGAATGCTGGTGGTTTAAGGAGACGGAAGGAGATGTGAGAAATGTTGGAGATGTCCCAGTCGGTTAAAGAATGAGCGGCCTTCACACGACCCCAAGTTCCACTCACGGAACCGTCATAAAAAGCCAGATGCTGTGTAATCACACGTCTGCAATCCTAACATTCCTCCTTCGAGAAGGCAGAGGCAGACAAGTTGCTGGAGGTCTGTGGGCCAGCTAGCCTGGAGTACAACAGATAACAGCAGGAAAAGGAGAGGCCATGCATGTCGCAGCAAGGCTGAAGACAAGAACCAATTTCCAAAAGCTCTCCTCTTAGCGTCACAGGCACACTGCGGCAGGCCTCCCTGCAATGGATGGATGAATGAACAGATTGATTATTTAAAAAATGTTTAAAAACTAGATTTTGCAGACATTGGCATAGGATAAATGTGAAAATTTATTTTTTAAAAAGATTTATTTATTTATTTTATATATGTGATTACCCTATCTGCATGTACACCTGCACGCTATAAGAGGGCACCAGATCTTGTTATAGATGGTTGTGAGCCACCATGTGGTTGCTGGAAATTGAACTCTTCCTCTGGAAGAGCAGACAGTGCTCTTAACCACTGAGCCATTTCGCGAGCCCCAAAGTTTTATTTTTTTTATATGAAGGATGATGTAATAGAAAGCTACCAGATTACAGACATTTGCCTATAAATGTCATAAATCCACAAATGTATGTAAGTTCCCCACTTTTTCCATACATGCTCCAGTCAGAGCACATGAGCCAACAGTGTTCTCAGAAATTTTAAAATAACATCACCATTTCTTTCTAAAATTTTCACCTTGGGAATAAACTAGGAGAACTCATCGTAGAAGAGCCTGAACTCCTTGATTTTGAAGTCAGGAATGAAGTACAACTCACCATTCTTGCTGAGAGCAACAGGCATAGAGCCTTCACCAAAGTAGCAGTTTCCATCCAGGATCTGAATGATAATTCTCCACGCTTTACACAAAGTGTGTACCAAGCATCAGTGTCTGAAGGACAGTTCTACAATACTCATGTCATACAGGTAACAGAAAACGTGTGTGTGTGTGTGTGTATGTGTGTGTGTGCGTGCGTGCGTGTGTGTGTCTGTGTGTGTGTGTGCGCATGCGTGTGTGTTACCAATCAATCATTGCATTTCAAAGTACCCATGACCCGTGACCAACATGTAACTAAATTCTAACAATTTCCAGGACACGTTCACTGCTTAGTGGGTTGGATGAACTTTAGACGGCAGAAAATCTGAAATTCCAACGTTCATTCTTCTTCATTGATCCTGTGCACAGTTGCCGGCCACCTGCTTTCTCTAAGTACTAACAAAGACTATGTAGGTCACAAAAACAGTACTGAATCCCAGCTGAAGAGAGGGTGAAGCGGAGCTCATTCCTCTTGATGGCAGCTCTGGCTGCAGCTCCCAGGGCCACTTCTATCTTCCCGTGTTTACCAGCTTTATTGGCCTGACACACATCTTGGCGAAGTTAACTATGATGGAGATGTGTTTCCAGAGTACTAGAATGTTAACACCCACCTTGGGCAGTGTGCTATCTGCATCATGCTTAAATAGACGACCCCAGGGGACACAATGGATTTTGTCCCTATTTGGAAACTAGTTTCTCTTCCTGGTGATCTTAAAGGCTGCTGTGGCCTTTCTAGACCACAGAGATAACTAGCATGCCGTCCTGATGAGACGCAATGTATTCCATGTGGTCCTCATCATCCTCTGAGACCTTGGGCAGAAGTTTAAAGAATGAACTGAGGAGTAAATAAAAACAAAACCAGGGAATCAATATAGGAGCCCAAGAGATGACAAGGGATGTGGGCTGAGAAAGAGTCACAACAGATATAGAGAGCATGAATTAAAACAGTTTAATAACCCAACAGCTTAAAATAAAATCTTGACTCCAATGATACAACTGGTGTAGTAATTGGAATCCAGCACAGAAAACCCTGCAATATATCTCCACGGGAAATGTTACAGACCCTTTGTTCTAGCCTTAACACTACTTTGAAAACTCACCAAATAAGCCATTAGGGTGATAATTTATAGCACTAAATCTAGGACTTGATTCATGCAACGGTCCCCTTGAGTTAAAACTTCACCATGAAATAGAAAAGTCTCATATTGGCCTATTTTATAGGCCATGCTTCAATCAGATAAGAAAGGCAACCCAACCGAGGGCTGAGGGGGTGGTGGGCAGCTTGTTAGATAAAGCACTTGCCACACAAGCGTGAGAATCAGAGCTCAGATTCCCAGAACACCTGTAAACGCGTATGTGTCAGCCTGCTCCATCCTTAGAGGGGGAGGCAGGCACTCACGGGGCAACTGGGCTAGCTGCCTGGCTAGACCAGCTTCAATTGGTGAGCTCCAGGTTAAGGAGAGGGTCTGCTTGAGTATAGAAACAAAGTCACCTAATGTCACCTTCTAGCCTTCTTCCACACACATATAAGCACACATGTGTGTGCACACACATGTACATGCAAAAATAAAGTGAGAAAGAAAGTTCAAGTGAAGATTTGCCATCTAGTGTGTGGAGTTTCCTAAAACATTCATTTCCTTTTTTTTTTTTTTTTCTGGAGGCAGCATGAGTCCATGGCAGAACTAGAAAACTTCTCTACAAGCATATTATAAGTTTACAGTAACTTTGCTAGGTGCACAGTTATAGCTTGAAACATGTGAGTGCCATTTGGCAATTGTTTAAATGAATATGTAGACATTTTTCTCTCCCATTTCCTCCCAGTCCATCTAAGGCCAGTGAAAGAGCCAGCTGAACATTGGTATGACTAAGCCAGCGGCTCTCAGCCTGTGGTCATGACCCCTTTGGGGACCAAATGACCCCCTCACAGGGGTCACTTAAGACCAACGGAATACACAGATGTTTACATTATCATTCACTACCGCAGAAAAATTACAGTTATGATAAAGCAATGGAAATAGTTTTATGGTTGGGGTCACCACAATAGGAGGAACCATATCAAGCAGCATCAGGAAGGCTGAGAAGCGCTGCTCCAAGCATTGTTCCTGGAATGCATTGGATAATCTGTATTCCTTGCCAATTCATTTCTCCGAGAAGCCAGCCTGGATCACATTACCAGGTGAATCTTTTCCAACAGAAAGCTTGGTTTCACACAGGTCTTTGCTGCTGACTTGGATGAAGGCCTGAACAGCCTGGTGGAGTATTCCATTGTGTCGGGCGACCAAGCCTTCCAGATTGATGCACTGAGCGGGGTCATAACCACAAGTTCCGCGTTGGACTACGAGTCCGCCAATGCCTACAGGTGTGTTCTGGCTTCACACTCAGTCGAGAGGTCTTGCCCAGCATCTGCCTGACCGATCATTTGTAGTACTCTCCTTTTGCCTTTCTCCCAGCCTCCAGTTGCCCTTCAGTCATGTCAAAACACTCTTAGGAATTATTGCCTGTTTTGAAAAAGCAACTGGATTAGATCTGCAGTTCCACACATCCTCTTAAGAAGCAACAGGGAAACAGTCAAAAGACAGAGAAGTGTCCAGTGAGTGGAAAAGCCCTTTGCAAAAGTCTCTTGTTACTGTTCACACAAAGAGTAGGACTGAATGGCATTGCTTTGTGGGTTTCTTTGTTTTTTGTGTTTGAATGCACAGCCTTGTCATCAGGGTCCTTGTTGTGGGATGTTAGTCTAGCAGAATGATCTTATTAAAAGCTGATGTTCAACATTAAAGATTGTGGCCAAGAGTCTGAGCAGTGCCAGCCTCCAGAAAGAGCATCTGTACTGCAAGCCTACTGCATGTTATCAGGAGTCTGTGTTCATCAAGAACACACACACACACACACACACAGACACACACACACACACACACACACACACACACACTTACAGCATCTTACTAAACAAGGACTCCAAGAAACCTAGAATGGCCCACAAATGGATATTCCTCAAAGAATGGTGGTGCAGCCATTGCATAGAACACTCTGAAACTGATTTCTAAAAACAGGTCCATGTAGGACAGAGATCCAGAGCCTCTTATTCAATGAACTGAAATAAAAACAGACACAGAACTGTAAAAATACCAAGACAGGCATCTTTAAGCAAAGCAGGAGAAAAAGTGAGAATGCATTGCAGGGGATGAGTGGCTTCATGGGTGAAGCAGACCCTCCCGGGCTCTGATGACTGTTTAGAGCTTCCTCTGTGGAGTTAAGAAAAAGAGGAGTTTGCTTATGAAAGGGCCACAGTGAAGGTGGCTCTCGGCTCTGACTGATACATTAGATACCATAACACTTTGCTACCGCGCATGCCCATTCTTTTACCATCTGATTTTATTCATATGCACACCCAACCATGCACAAGCATAAGGCTCTCAACAGGGGTCCTCCCTTAAAGTTTATTGAAAACACAGTAGTGCCTTACTATGCACACACCCAAAACCAGTTCAGGCTAGATCAGCCCTTCAATTCATACATTGGTAAAATATTTGTGTAGATTCGAGGTAAGCTTGATTGTTGCAGAGGGAAGACAAACATAGTCTAGAGGTGGGTATATGTGTAACTACTGCAGGTGGATCCAAGGTTGCTGGGCATGTTTTCCGGAGAAGGGTGTGTGTTCATGGTGAAGGAACTAGCTGCCAAGGGCATAATTGAAACAGGCAGATATTTAGACCGCAAAGCAAGTACAATTCAGATTACTGAAGCATTACTGAAGCATTCCCGAAGCCTCCTGCCTCAACTACATAGGAAATGACAAGAAACACCCTGGTGTCTATACGGCATGATCATCTGAGAAAAGGAACATTCTTTTGTTTAAAACACTCCTCAGAGAAGCTGTCAGTACCGCTTGTCTTTGGAGAAACAGTAGGCCTGCCTGTGGTAAGCAAAGTTGGCTTTTCTTGCTTATATTCCTTCTCATTTACATTGTAATAATATTTTGTGCTTTTATTCCAAAAAGCTTTGCACATGTGTCCCATAGTTGCCACTTATCTGTGATGGATGTGTTCTGAGAGTTCTCACTAAAGACCTGAGACTTACAGTAAAGCCCATATATACTGCTTCATTCTGTTTCTCAGTGCCAGGCAGGATGGCCATATAGTAGCAGAGTCAGTTACTTCTTTCATTTTTCTGCCCTGTGGCATCGTAAGCGACTCAGGAATGACATGAACAGAGGCACAGCTGCACAGCTGCACAGCTGACTGAAGTGGGTACTAAGTAACTCAGTGGCAGGCGACATATACAGTGTGGACCCACTGGACAGAAGAATAATTCACACTCTGGAGAGAGGAGAAGAACGTGAAGTTTCACCAAGATACTCAAAACTGTAGCTATTTAAAGCTTATGAATTGTTTATTTCTAGAAATTTCCATTAAGACTTCTGGATAGTGGTTGGCTTTGAGTAATTAAAACTTTGAAGCAAACAACCAAACCACTGGCTACAGGGTTTAGCTACTGTGTTTCATTTAATTCTTATAGCCATTTCATAAAGAAGTTAAGGTGAGAATTTTATTTAACAATGAAAATTACATAGGTGGCATATTTTGTGTTGTAGTATGACTGGAAATTTGAATTCAGACTTATACTCAGTGACTCTGACCCTCAGTCACACTGTTTCTATCACACAAGATGAAGAACAGACCTTCTGATGGGGGGGGCGGTATTTGAGGCTACTTTCATGTTTCATGAGAAAAATACCATCTATTTGTGTGGTTGAGCACTGAAAGCTGTTTTGAAGGGAGCATGTTACTGAGTGGACTGAAGCAGTTACCCATCCCAGGCCCTTCTAATTCTGAAAGGTTGATTAAGCATTTTTTTGTTTTTTTTATTTAATATATTTCAAAATATTACTTCAAAGGTATTTTTTAAAGTTTAAAACCTTACCCTAAGTTAGCAGTTGGAAATTGTTTTGTAATATTTTAATATAATTACTAAAACTATTGTGCTTAATGCATAAATTTGTTAAAACTCAACATTTTGCCTCATTGCTACCATGGCAATTTTAAGCATGAAGCACTTTCCCCCCCCCCACAGATGACTGTAGGTAAATCTCAGCTCATGTTCTTTCAGTGATTCCAATCTCAGGGGTTAGTGACAGCCTGTCAAGTCCCGGGAGCTAAGCACTTTCCAATTGTGATGGCTGGCTGTTACAGACTTCTTACTCAATGGAGCTTAGTTAGCAATTAAATCAAATAGCTTTCAACTTTTTCCTATTTGCGTCATGTTCCCAACATTTAAATTAGTCCTAATATTTAAAAAGGCCTTTCTCCAACTCCACATGAATAAATTAACTCCAAAGTGTCAGAAGCAAAAGCCAAGAAGTTGACTGCCCCTCGTTTGCCATAAAAGAAAATTATGTGGGCCTTTGTATATCTGCAAATGCCTTCATCTGTACCAGCACTATATAAGCATGTGTGTGTACATGTGTGTGCGCGTGTGTGCATGCCATAGTGTGAGAACGGAAGTGAGAGGACTGCACGTGTGAGCTGGTTCAATATCCCACTGTGTGGGTCCCAGGGGGTCAGCTCAGGTTGCCAGGGCTGTTGGACAGGGGCGTTCAGCATCTGAGCCTTGTCTCCGGCCCTCACAACAGTCTTTAACATGGACTCTTCTTGAGCTGAGTAAGTTCTTTTTGAACAGGGAATGCTTCCTTTCTATCTTCATATGTGATTTCAGTGTTTCTTCCCCCTGCCCATTTGTTTTGTTTTGTTTTTTTTATTGCTGTTTTTGTTTTGGTGTTTGCCACTTTTGGCTGTTGCTGTGGATTCTCTTCTGTAAGTGTTCAGAAGACACTGACCCTTTTCAGGTTTTAGACAGCTGGCTTTGCTTTTTGGCTAAATTCTTTGGGATGTTTCATATATATAAAACAGGAGGCTGAAAAGGAGTGAAGATCATGGAAGAAAAACCTTGTATAAGATATATGCATAGGTATGCATGCACAAACACACATATGTACATCTGTTTATAAGACATATTACATGTATATTTAACAAGTAATACACCAAACATATTTCATAAATGGATCTTGAGGTGTATTGGAGTGCTGCATCTTGAATACGTTCTAATCTCTGGCTTCCTTCCACACTCTGATCTACACCCACCCCTTGACAATTTGTGTCTTCACATGCCCTCTGCTTCCACCTTGCACGCCCATTTTCCTCTTCAGCCTTAGGGATTTGCATATTTTAAAAAATTTCCTCTCTATCCTCTCAGTGGAATTGAGGGAAGAAGAAACAGAGATGGTGAGAAGTCACCTTACCATCCTTCACCAGAAATCCTAACTCTTTTCAGAGCTGTTTCTGGTGTTAGCTGATATTTTTATTTTTCTTAAGATTTCAGAAGGAACAGAAAATTCTTGGTAGATACTTGGAATATAATGGAGAGAGAATTTTTAAAATTTTCTTCTGCCAACGACTTCAGCTTTTTAAGGAAATTAAGTGAGATCTTATCTGGTTGAAGGCCTCACTGAAGTGCGCTGTGGTGAGAGCGGCCTTCCACACTTGGGAGAAGAGGAAAAGATGTTCTGGTTTAGGTAGGCCTGTTCTGAGTCTGGCCAGTGTCGTCGTGGCCTCTGCTGACACTGCTCAGCACAAGCTCTCTGCTGTGGGAGCCAGATGAACAGGCTTCAACCCTCACAAAGACTGCCAAGGCACCTTCAGGCAGCTTGAGATCTCGCGGGCTCCCTCGAGTCTCTGTAGCCTCTGTAGTCTCCGTAACTCTCCCAGTCTGTCATTTGTTCTTCCAACCAGCAACAGGCTGCCTTTTCCTCACCCTTTTATTTTGAAACAGAACCAGAGATTTTCTCCATGTCAGACAAAGCACACTTTTTTTTTTTTTTTTTTGCCTGACTTAGGCATTGCACAGAACCCTGAGGCTGTAGCATTTGGAGAATACAGGTGTTTGTGACAGTTAATGGCAGAGCTGATGGAAGCCTAACATTACTGTCTCGGCTGACCCTTTAGGTCATGTGGGGAGGCTCATGTGAAAGGACTGGCGTTGGCACAGGACACACCAAGACCAAGTGCTCAGCACAAAGAAGATTTATTTGCCAGAGGAACAAAGGGCATTGAATAAGAGACACAGACAGGAGACAGAGGACTAGGGAGGAGAGAAAAGGAACAAGGGAGAAGGGGAAGGAATACTTGTCCCTGAGAGACAAAGGACTGCTTCTGGATAGGGAGGAGACAGACAAGCCCCACAGACAAATGGCAGTTTATGAAGGGAAAGGGGGAACCTGGTGCGAGGATGAGTTGCTTTGTTTTGATTGGGCCTGTTAATTAGGTGACCTGAAGGGAGCTTTTGATTGTTGGATTTCAGTACTTTATTTTTTAAATTAAATTAAATTAATATATTTATTACAATGTATTCACTTTGTACCCCCACTGCAGCCCCTTCCCTTGTCTCCTCCCAGTCCCACCCACACTCCCTCTTCTCCCCCTCTGCCCTTTCCCTCGTTCCCTGATAGGGGAGGACCCTTCTATCTGACCCTATCTTCCCTTCTATCTGGCCCTAGCTTATCAGGTCTCATCAAGCCTGGCTGCATCATCTTCCTCTGTGGCCTGGTTAGGTTGCACCCTCTGGGGGGAGGTGATCAAAGAGTCAGCCACTGAGTTCATGTCAGAGACAATTCCAGTACCCCTTGCTAGGGACCCCACTTGGAGACTGAGCAACCAATGGGCTTCCTTTGAACAGAGGGTTTAGGTCCTCTCCATGCATGGTCCTTGGTTAGAGTATCAGTCTCTGCAGGGCCCCTGGACCCAGTTATTTTGGCTCTGTTGTTCTCCTTGTGGAATTCCTGTCCCCTCCAGGTCTTTCCATCTCCTTTTTCTTGCATAAGGATTCTGGCACTCTGCACAGAGTTTGGCTATGAGTCTCAGTATCTCTTTCAATGCCCTGGTGGGTAGAGTCTTTCAGAGGTCCTCTGTGGAAGGCTCCTGCTCTGTTCCCTGACTTTTCTTGCTTCTGATGTCTATCCTGTTTGCCTTTGTGATTGAGGAATAAGCATCTTCCCTAGGGGCACCCTTGTTGTTTAGCTTCTTTAGGACTAAAGATTTTAGTATGTTTATCCTATAGTATATGTCTAATATCCACTTATAAGTGAGTGTCTTTGTACTTCTGGATTACCTCACTCAGGATGAACTTTTCTAGTTCCCACCATTTGCCTGCAAATTTCATGATTTCCTTGTTTTTAATTGCTTAGTACTATCCCATTGTGTAAATGTACCACACTTTCTGAATCTATTCTTCCATTGAGGGACATCTGGGTTGTTTCCAGGTTCTGGTTATTACAAATAAAGCATAAACATCCTCTCCAGCATGCATAATCCCTTGAGTTTTTGATCTTAGCCATTCTGATGGGTGTAAGATGAAATCTCAGGGTCATTTTGATTTGCAGTTGCCTGATGACTAAGGATGTTGAGCATTTCTTTAAGTGTTTCTCTGCCATCAATATTCCTCTGTTGAGAATTCTGTTTAGCTCAGTGCTCCATTTTTTTTTTTTAATGGGAATACTTGATTTGTTGGTGTTTAACTTCTTGAGTTCTTTATATATTCTGGATATTAGCCCTCTGTCAGATATAGGATTGTTGAAGATCCTTTCCCAGACTGTAGGCAGTCATTTTGTTTTGATGGCCTTTGCTATACAGAAGCTTTTCAGTTTCATGAGGTCCCATTTATTGATTGCTGCTCTTAGAGCCTGTGCTGTAGCTGTTCTGTTCAGGAAGTTATCTCCTGTGCCAGTGAGGTCAAGGCTCTTCTCCACTTTTTCTTCTAACAGATTTAGTGTGTCTGTTTTTATGTTGAGGTCTTTGATCCATGTGGACTTTAACTTTGTGCAGGGTGATAAATATGGGTCTGTTTGCATTTCTCTACATGTATACATCCAGTTAGACCAGCACCATTTGTTGAAAATGCTGTCTTTTTACATTGTATGATTTTGGCTTTTTTTTTTGTCAAAAATTAAGTTTTCCTGGGTGTGTGGGTTTTATTTCTGGGTCTTTGATTTAATTCCATTGATCCACCATTATGTTTCTATGCCAGTGCCATGCCGCTTTTATTACTGTTGTCCTATATTACAGCTTGAGATCAGGGATGGAGGTAACTCCAGAAGATCTTTTATTGTGCAGGATTGTTATAGCAATTCTGGATTTTTTTTTGTTTTCCCATATGAAGTTGAGAATTGTTCTTTCAAGGTCTGTAAAGAATTGTGCTGGGAATTTTGATGAGAATTGCACTGAATCTGTAGCTTGCTTTTGGTAAGATGGCCATTTTCACTATGTTAATCCTATCAATCCATGAGCATGGGATAGCTCTACATCTTCTGATATCTTCAATTTATTTCTTCAGAGACTTGAAGCTTTTTTCATATAGTTCTTTCACTTGCTTGGTTAGAGTTACACCAAGGTACTTTATGTTATTAGTGGCTATTGTGAAGGGTGTCCTTTCCCTAATTTCTTTCTCAGCACATTTGTCTTTTGAATATAGGAGGGCTACTTATTTTTTTTTTAGTTAATTTTGTATCCAGCTACTTTGCTGAAGGTGTTTATAAGCTGAAAGAGTTCACTGGTAGGATTTTTGTGTGTGTGTCACTCATGTATACTATCACATCATCTGCAAATAGCGATACTTTGACTTCTTCCTTCCCAAATTGTATTCCCTTGATCTCCTTTAGTTGTCTTATTGCTCTAGCTAGGACTTTAAGAACTATGTTGAAGAGATAAAGAGAGGGTGAACAGCCTTGTCTTGTTCCTGATTTCAGTGGGATTGACTTCAGTTTCTCTCCATTTAGTTTCATGTTGGCTATAGGCTTACTGTATATGGCTTTTACTATGTTTAGTTATGTGCCTTGTATCCCTGATCTCTCCAAAACTTTAAACATGAATGGGTGTTGAATTTTGTCAAATGCTTTTTTGCCATCCAAGGAGATTATCATGTGGTCTTTTCTTTCAGCTGTTTACATGGTAGATTACATTCGTGGATTTTTGTATGTTGAACCACCCCTGTATGCCAGGGATAAAGCCTACTTGGTCATGGTAGATGATATCTTTAATATGTTCTTGGATTTGGTTTGCGAGTATTTTATTGAGTATTCTTGCATCAATGTTCATAAGCAAGATTGGTCTGAAGTTCTCTTTCATTGTAGGGTCTTTGTGTGGTTTAGGTATCAACGTGACTGTGGCCTCATAGAATGAGATTGGTAATGTTCCTTCTGTTTCTATTTTGTGGAATAGTTTGAAGAGTATTTGTGTTAGCTCTTCTTTGAAGGTCTGGTAGAATTCTGTGCCGAAATCATCTGGCCCTGGGCTCTTTTTGGATGGGAGACTTTTGATGACAGCTTCTATTTCCTTAGGGGATATAGAACTATTTAATTTATTTACCCGATCTTGATTCAGTTTTGGTAAATGGAATTTATCAAGAAAATTGCCCATTTCATTACATTTTTAAAATGTTGGATATAGGCTTTTGAAGTAGGACCTAATGATTCCTTGGACTTTTTTTTCAGTGTCTGTTGTTATGTCCCCCTTTTCATTTCTGATTTTGTTGAATTGGACAGTGGCCCTCTACCTTTTAGTTAGTTTGGCTAAGAGTTTGTCTATCTTGTTGATTTTCTCAAAGAACCAGCTCTTGGTTTTGTTGATTCTTTGAATTGTTCTCTTTGTTTCTAATGTATTGGTTTCAGCCCTGAGTTTGATTATTTCCAGCCATCTACTTGGATTTTAGTACTTTAAAAGCTAGACCTTGGTAGTCAGCCTCAGAAGGAGGAGATGGCTAAATAAGGGAATAGAACTTGGTGCTAGCTCTAGGAACGTAATCTAATGGTTTTGCAGGGAGGAGAAGGAAAGGTGAAGGACAGAATCTGTCAATGCCATGTTTGTCAGCCTTGGTCCTGTAAGAGCCCTTAAGCTAGCTGCAATGGGAGGAAAATATTGTGAGCTGATTACACTCACAAAAATATTCCCATATATACTTGGCTGATGGCCAGGATCACAAATCAAATTCCCACCTGGAATTATTCCTATGAAGTCCAAGTGGGGGTTCTGCTGCTGTCCCAACCCCATAAGTATAAAAGGTGTAGCGTGTAGACAGTAAAGAGTGGCGGTTTGCTCTTAGTGGAATTCAAATAGGAAATAGATGAGACTTATTTTTACATCACTTTAAAATTTAAGACTGGAAAAAGAAAAGACACTAGCTATGCAAGAGGAATTGTGCCTGCTCTCAAGATCCGGTTTCTTAAAAGGTTGTTTCTGTAAGTGGCGTATATGAATACCCTCTGAAATAAAGTTGTTATTCTAATTGACAGTCCACTTTACAATGTACCTGCTTCTCCCCTTAGAGAACACTTAGAGAAAAATTAAAAGCAGCTATGATTAGACACTCTGGATGTGCAGTACAGGAAGCATGATGACAGAGGGGCCCATTAGGAGGAGCACAGATTTTGAGTTGAGCAAGCTCTAAGATTGGATTCTAGCTCTACCACTTACTAAACCTCTAGCCATGGAAAAATCCTCACTCAACAGTCATTAAAGAAAATTATAGAGCGAGGCATCCACCTACGCTAAAGGAACTGTTGCTCTTAATTTAATGGTACGGCTGCTAATGTTTATTAATAAACTATAATTATGGTGGTATTATCTAACCCACTGTTATAATCAATAAAGGACATAGACACTTGTTAGATTTTAGATTTGCCTTATTTCACCTTGGGCTGGGCAGATAATTCCACCTACATTATCTCATATCATCCAGACGGTATCCCATACCAACCAGTTTAACCATTCCTACCTGGGCGACCTCCCATCCACAGTCCCCAAATACTTGCTTATATTCTTCATCTGGGCCAATTCCTCCATCCATGCCAGCCATGTGCTCCTTTTTATGATAACCAACCCAGCGTGGCTTCCTTCTTCCTTCTTCTCTTTCTGTCTCTCCTTTTTTTTCCTGGGACCCTCTCCTGTCCCTAAAGCCCTCAAACCTTAGCCACACCTACCTCATTTGCCCTGCCCAGTGTGTCGGCTTTTTATTGGTCAAACAGGAGTAAGTTTTTAGGCAAGGTTACAAACATCATTTTGTGGTACATCAGTGCCTGCTCATTTGGACAGCAACCAGATTTTGGAGGCCAATAATTAGCATCAGAATGCATAGCATGAAACCAGCCTCCAACAGGAACACATGGAAGAGGCAGACAGAAGCGCCATCAAGAAGATAACTACTGTGGCAGGAAATTGTACAGTGTGCTACGGTCAGGAAGGGCTTTCAGATCACATGAGAATCAGGGAAGTCTCACTGGAGATATGAGCTTGGAGAAGGCACCAGCACGCAAGGGCAGGCCCCTCAGGCAGGGGTCAGCACTTAGGGGGCCAGATGCTTGCCTGTAGGTTTAAGTAGGGATTCAGGTTCTCAAACCACTGATTTATTTTACCTGTGCATGTGGGTCAGGCAGAAGGCAGAGGCCACATGACAGCAGAGGCAGTTGTGAGCTACATGTGGCTGCTGAACTGAAACTGGATCTTCTTCCAGATGTACCCATTCTTAACCACTGCGCCATTTCTCAAGTGCTAAGTATACAACACTTAAACAGCCTTGCTGGGAAAATGGGCGCAAAGACTGGCTAGCCTGGGCATGTACTTTCATGTAGTTTAGTGTAGGAAATTCCAGGCATTTCTGTATTTGGTACTAAAAATTTGAACTCTCAATTGGTCTACACTTGGTTGGCTGTGAAAACATTGAACTTCCCTGTTCTATCATACCTTTAGGTCCTAGAATCAAACAAGGTGTTTGATCACTCCACCGAAGGCTCTCAAGATAGGGACAAAATAGGTAAAACACTAAAACACTAATCCAGGAGACACTGACAAGGCTTGCAATTAGATGATGCTAGAAAAGTGGTGAGAGAAAGGAGGAGGTGGGTGGTAGCTCTGCCTTGGGGAGAGTAAATCGCATTGTGTAAATTCCTTCAGAACTCACCCTTTCTCCTCTGAAGAGTGGAAGCCTTTCACAACCCAGTTGCTCCTTCCCTATGGCAGCAAACTCTCCAAAGTCTACAGTATTGATTGGTTTGATGTTTGGCTCTGAAAACTATCAGTATACAGCCATCATTTTGACCGCGTCTTCTGATGGTACAACTAGATGGGAGTACTAGCCATCACCACTCTTTGGGGTGGACACAAGTGTTGGCGCATGCATTGTTTAGGTTATCCTGAATAGAATTTTAAAGTCTGTCCCCAAGAAATTTACTCTTACATTTAATGCATCACGACCCCTGGCAGCTTCCTGGAGTTTGTTCTTGAAACTTGTCAAAAATACGTACATTTCAAGCTACCATCCTTGTAAAATAAATTGTGGATGATACATCTAGAAGAAATAAGAGCCAGTGAATTCACATAAAAATTATACTAGAGTTTTAGATTTATGCTTTAAGAAAATAAATCCTAGATGGCTCATAACATCCTTGATTCTTTTCCAAAACAGCTTGATTGTGCAAGCAACAGACAGCGGGGTGCCCAGGCGTTCCAGCACAACTGTGGTCAAGATACAGGTGATAGATATAAATGATAATGCCCCAGTCTTCCTCCCCTCCGAAGCAGTAGAAATTCCGGAAGGTAAGTGTGGCAATTTGAAATCAACTTTTGATTAACGTACACGTTTGTCTTTTTTTTTTTTTTTTTTACAGCCAGGTGTTTTATTAGGCATTAGTTCTCAACAGCCACACAAACCAGATAAGTTTGTCTTTATTTTATTGAATAAGTAGTGGACAGTCTTAAGGGAAATCAAATGTCAAGGGATTTAAATCCTAGCATTTAGATGTGCAGTCAGATGGCCTGCAGGCCGCAGCCCATGCCTCTGACTGTCACTCCTGATAGTGTGTTCACCTGTAGGTATTTCTTAAACACCGAAAGTACTCCAGGCAGAAGCACGTGCTATGGCTGTGCAAGCCACTTGGCCCTTCTGGGCACTGCTGTTGTTCAACCCAAGCTTCGCTGAACTTTGCAGGACACTACTGATGGTGAAGCTCATTTGATGACATGCTGAGTCACCGCCTTCTTCTCGTATAACCCAACCTTCAGCATGGGTACCACAGTACAGGCAGAGACTGAAAACATAATGGGTTTAGTGCTGGACTGTTTGGGTCAATTGTTATACGATGACTCCAAAGTCTGAGAACCCAAAGTTGTACCATGGTAAGTGGCTGCACGAATAAAGCCAACCTATGGACAAAGTTGAAAACAGTGGTGACCTATGCTCCTTTGCTTTCCATTTTAGTACTAAATCCATTCCTGAGACATTCTGAAAACTTTCCAAACAAATTATACTGATTCCCTGCCATAGAGATCTGTATAAAATCTCTATGACTCTAAGACAAAGTAGATCTCAGATTTACCTCTCACTTTCAGCACTTTCATTTGATTTATTAGGCTGTGCACTGGTCCTAAGCACATAAATTGGTGTGAAAATACATCATTTTGTGACTGGTGTAAGAATATCACAAGAACAAAGGACATAAATCCACTCCACTGAATGGGACTAAGGTGTGGTTGGATTCACCAAGAATTCTTCCCTAGGCCTGAAGACCTAAAATTACAGATCCTTTATACAGTGTGGAATCATTCTGACTGGCATATCGCATACTTTCCAGCTGCACCAAGATATATGCCTACAAATGAAGTGTCCCTCACGGGTGTGTTAGGTAGAGAACACGGTGGTGTGTGTGTGTGTTCTTACAATGCCATGCGTTCTGTGATTTGATTTGATTTTTTGGTGAATAATATTAGGGGTTGCTTTCCTTGCTAGCACTATATATACTTTGTTTTCCTACATCCATGATTATTTTTCATTTTGAGAAACAAAAGGAAAAAGCAATGTCTGTGTCACCATCAAAGAAGTAATTTTATGACACTAAACACGAAATGAGTACTAAGACTTATGTCTGCACAAATATTTTCATTCAGTTCTGGCCTGTTCTCGACGGTAATTGTTTGTAGCGTCCTTCCGCTGCTGGATACTCTTGTGAGCCTTTGCTCAGATAGAGACACTGTACCACAGGGACATGCTCAGGATGATCCTGGAGTAGTGTTGTAAGCATGTGGTGGAAAACTGCAGTATGAAGCTGGAGGAGAGCCTACTTCCTCAATTGCTACTCTGTGGTAGATTTTCGCTTTTATTGTGCTTATAAATTCTTCTGTGTTTTGATTTAAATCATAATGAACTTTATATGAGAAATCATGCCAGAAAAAAAAAAGAAAATCATTTCAGATTTGAAATGAAAATACTTGGGCTGAACAACTGAAAGAAAATGTCTTTTGATGATGAATTTTAATGGAAGCTGACATTGGTCCTGATGATTGCAGATTCTTTGCCTGGTGTAATTGTATCTCGGGTATCCGTTCATGATGCGGATCTGAATCCAGCTTTCACCTTCAGTTTTGTCAAAGAAAGCAGTTCCGGAGCCAAGTTCGCTATCAGCCGGAACACTGGAGTGGTGGTTCTGGTGCAAACGCTGGATTTTGAAGAAGTTACTGAATATGAGCTGATCATCCGAGTTTCCGATTCAGTGCACCACACAGAGGGCTCCCTCCTTATCCATGTGCTGGATGTCAATGATAATCCACCAGTGTTTCCCCAAGATTTCTATCAGGTAAAGAGATGAAAAACTAGAAAGTACAGGGTAGGGCCAAGAGGCAGCTCGGAAGTTAAGATTCCTGGCTGCTCTTCCACAGGTTTGATTCCGGGGACCCACACGGGAACTCACAGCCATCTGTAACTCCAGATCCAGGGGATATGCTATCCTATGACACAGGGCTCAGACAGACAGACAGGCAGGCAAAACACCTCTAGACTGGAAATAAATAAGTAATAGTGGTGAGTAATGTCAGCCTTCCAACACTGATAGGCTGGTCTAAGTTATCAGTTTTCATCCTGAGTTGATGCTTCAGGATTGTCTATCATACTGTAGACCAGAAGTCACCTGGAGTTATGTGGCTCATTTATTTCCCTTTACTGAGTGTGTAGACCATCAGACTTTTGTATTTTTCTCCTGAGTGTGTGTGGAGTTGGTGTCCTATTGTTCATGACAGGAACTTGCCGAGTGTTTGCAAGGCTGTGGGTGAGCTAAGTTTGTATTATCTGAGGAGGCTTTGGTGAGATTCTTTTTTGGAACACACGATGAGCATTTCACACAAACAGAGAGCATATCTAGAAAGTGCAGACTTTAGATTTGGGGGGAGAGTATATGTTTCTGGGGATCAGGACGGTGACCGTGCTCTCCTGAGGCCTGAGAAATGGATCCCAGCACTCGTAAATGAAGGAAATGTAAGATCATAAACATGAGAACTCAACCTGAGTAACAATTCTCCATAAAGCCTCACTTGAGTGAAGTAATTAACGCATTTGACATAAAATTAGTGACTGCATTAGTTTCTGTCATTCAGAACTAATCTAGAAAGAAAATGTTTTGTAGTAAAATCAAAATTAAGTGAAATTAAGATAGTTTTCTGAATCCAGGGACTGTTAGCATATTCACTATATCAGCTCTCTGTATCAGCAGGTCAGCACTTCTTAGAATTTAATTGCTGTAAAGAGGCACCATGACCACAGCAAGCTTTGTAAAGGAAAATATTTAAGTGGGGCTGGCTTACAGTTCAGAGGTTGAGTCCGTTATTGTCACGACGGGAAGCATGGTGGCATGCAGGCAGACACAGTGAGAGACAGGGCTGAGTTCCACTTTTGGATCAGCAGGAAGCAGAAGGAAAGACGAACACTGGGCCAGGCTTGAGTTTCTGAAACCCCCAACCCAGTGACACAGTACCTTCAATAGGGCCACTCCAACAAGGCTACACCTCCCAACAGAGACACTATCTATGAGCCTATGGGGGGCATTTTCATTCAAACCAGCACATTTCACTCCCTGCTCCTCATAGGCTTGTAGTTATAATGCAAAAAGCATTCAGTCAAACCTCAAAAGTCCCCATAATCTATCAGTCTCAACCCTGCTTAAAAGTTCAAAGTTTCTTCTGAGACTCATAACAATCTCTTAACTATAATCCTCTATAAAATAAAAAAGCAGATCACATAGTTGCAACATATAATGTCACAGGAAATATGTTACTGTTCCAAAAGAGAGGAAATGGAGCATAGTAAGGAAATACTGGACCAAGACAAGACCAAAAACCAACTGTGCAAACTCCAAACTCTTCATCTCCGTGTCTGATGTCAAATCACTCTTCAGATCTCCAGCTCCTTTCAGCTTTGTTGTCTCCAACCCCTTTCTCTTGGGCTGGTTCCACTCCCTGTCAGCAGCTCTCCTTCGCAGGTTTCCTATGACTCCGACATCACCAACATCTTGGGGTCTCCAGGGCAATCTGGGCTTCACCTTCACAGCTTCATGCCTCTTTGGACCTCCATGCAGAGATACCCCTGACACATGCTTGGTCTCAGTGGCTTTCCTTAGCTGTGGGCGAAGATTCCATAACTCTTCATGTATTCTTGACTCTAAAGCCAGAACCATGTGGCTGAAGTTGCCAAGTTGTGCTGCTTGCTGGGCCTCAAACATGACTCCCTTGTTCATATACATCTCACCAGCTTTCTGTTTTCAGTAGTTTCCTTCGCCACCGTCTAAGCTTGCTGTCCTGTAACGATCTGTAGACCACGGTGGTCTCAAACTTCAGTGATCCACCTGGCTCTGCTTCCAAAGTGCTTGGATTGAAGTTGTGAGCCACCTTGTCCATCCCTACACTTTTTAAAAAGTACTTTTAATTTTTCTTTAATTTCTTTCACAAGTTAGAACCTTAGCTGGGTGAGATCTTGCTCTGAGGTCATCACTCCTTTTATTCCAGTTAGCATCAGTCTCTCCCCTAATCTACACCTTTCCTGCTGCCCCCTCAAACTGTACTTTTTCTAATTTTCTGTGCTCAGCTTAGTCCTTTTCATTACATATCTGTATAAGACTGGCCATTAAACACCATACAACACTGTCAATACTAAGCTACTTTGAAAATGTCCCCTGCCAAAGCTGTTAATCCATAGCTCTTCAATTTAGTCCTAGGCAGAGGCACAAGGGCAGAAGGCAGCCACATTCTTCACCAAAATATTACTCGAATTGTCTCTAGGCCACGTACTAGTATTCTTCTTCTCTGAAACCTCTTGAGCCAGGCCTCCACAGTTCACATTACCCTTAGCATCACTGTCTTCCATGCTTCCACTAGCATGTTTCATTAAGCTCTACTTAAAACATTCACCTGCTCTTCTAGTCCAAAGTCCCAAAGTCCACATTCCTCCAAACAAAAGTACAGTCAGGCCTATCATAGCAATACCCAGTCCCTGGTGCCAACTTCTGTATTAGTAAGGATTTTATTGTTGTGAAGAGACACCATGTCCACAGCAATTATTATAAGCAAAAAAAAAAATAGTTAGGACTGGCTTACATGTTCAGAGCACAGGCAAAGATGGTGCTGGAAAAGAAGCTTAGAGTTCTACATTCAGATCAGGGAGCAGAAGAAAAGAGTGACACTGGTCTAAGCTTGAGCTTCTGAAACATCAAAGCCCACCCCCAATGACATACTTCCTCCAACAATGACCTCCCTCCAAATAGTGTAAAGGGCTCTAAGGGAACCATTTTCCTTCGAACCAATACGAGGCCTACGAGGGGCAGATTGGGTGGTTATATGTGTCAAAATGAATGATGTGATGTCAGGTTCCTCCCCTGCTCCTGAAAATTAATCATTTGCAAGCACAGCACCTTTGTTCTCGTTTGTCCTCAGGCTAAGCTTCCTGAACTCACACCTGGGGGTCACTCAGTACTGATGCTGTCTGCTACAGACCTGGAAAGCAGCGAGGACATTTCCTACAGGATCCTCTCCTCCTGCGAGGGCTTTGCCATCGACCCTCGGAATGGTGAGTTATTTACAGTGGCTGCCCCACATCCCGGTTACAGTCCAGAAACGTGGAGTCATCAGTTTTGAATGCTCCTAACGCAGACCTCCACCCTCCTGCAGTTTTGGGTAGTGCTTTCTTATCTATAGTAGCAAATGGGCTTGGTACTTCTTCATCTTCTCAGTGGCCAGAAAGCAAAGGGCATTGACTAAATGCCTCTCAACGTTAGGAAATCCAGAGACACCCTCCCCACAATATGGAGATTCTCAAGTTCATATGTCTAACCAACAGGGTTTGGGAATTTGTTCTGTGACTCAACCAGAATCAAAATAATGTTTAAAAAAATCAGCTCATTCCTGAGGGTTTCATGCAGCTGGACTGTGGGAGCTGCTTTACTCCGCTTAGTGCAAAAAATAGTAATAGTGTCTTACATTCAGTAAGGACAAGAGCAATGAGTCCATGTAAAGATTCAGTGCCATAAGCCATCGTGGAATTCTGCATTATGTGGGCTCTTCTGGGCTCTTTGTTTTTTTATCAGAGACGACATGTGTGGTGTTCAATATACCTTGGTGAGCAACTGCTCACTCAAACACTTAGGCAGAGTGTAAGGGCCATTGAGAGTAAACAAACACTGAGTGCTGAACATACTGAAGATGGATAACCAGGAGCACAGTGTTGTGGGGAGGCACACTCTAGAAAAGAAGAGGAGCCTGCTATCACACCATCTCTAACCACTGCAGCGTCATTTTCAAGTGAGGGGGGAGTTTAAAATTCATTGTAGGATTGTCGGAG
Source organism: Meriones unguiculatus (assembly GCF_030254825.1). Taxonomy (NCBI): domain Eukaryota; kingdom Metazoa; phylum Chordata; class Mammalia; order Rodentia; family Muridae; genus Meriones; species Meriones unguiculatus. The sequence continues at coordinate 187,060,953 of NC_083350.1, forward strand.
AGTAGAAACCAGATCTGAAGTAATAGGGCTCACTAGACGCTTGTAATGAGAGAATTAAGAAACAGCAACAGTTTGCAGACGTGTGCCTACAGCGTAAGTATAAGCTTGGTAGAGGCTCTGATGCCCTTTATGTCTTGACTGTCTTTTCTTTGCATCTCACAGGATTTCAGACACTGACAATGTCTGGCCTGCAGCAGCCAGTAACACTGTGTGGACCACAGGCCCCTGGGCACTTACCTTAGCAGCACTTCTGACTGGGAGGCAGGATACACACATTGCCTCGGAGTGCTGATTAGAATGTTTCAAGTTAGTAATTGCTATCGTCAGTCTAGCTCACAGTGTGCCTATGACTGAAACGTGGCATTCAGACCTCACCATTCAGAATCTACTTGTAGTGAGCACACTTCAAACACTTTGATAAAAATGCCATTGTGTATAACTTGTAAATGTCCTACATTTCCATGTTTTCCATAATAAGAGCTAGCTGAAGTATTTTAGCCTTAGGGAAAATGCCACTTGCTGAATTCACTCATGGGTTTGAGAGAAGATATCTCTATAATTACGCACTCCACATTATCATTTTCACTACTTTTATTTGACTAGAGTTGTTTTCAGAGTTATGCTCCCTTCGTCTCTCTCTCTCTCTCTCTGTGTGTGTGTGTGTGTGTATGAGAGAGAGAGAGAGAGAGAAGAGAGAGAGCAAATGCTTGTGTGGTAGGGAGAGAGAACACATGTATCAGGGAGAGAGAATGTGTGTATGTATGAGTGAGAGAGAGTATGTATGTGTAAGAGAGAGAATGTGTGTGAGAGAGAGAGGGAGCATGTGTGTGTGTGTGTGAGAGAGAGAGAGAGAGGAAGAAAAAGAGAGAGCACATGGGTGTGTGGGAGGGAGAGAGAACATGTGTATGTAAATGTAAGAAAGCACATGTGTGTATGTGTGTAAGAGAGAGAGAATGTGTGAGTGAGAGAGAGAGCATGTGTGTGTAAGAGAGAGAACATGTATGTGAGAGAGTGAGAAAGAGAGGGGGAAGAGGGAAAGAGAGAGCCAGGCAGATACTCTACTACTTGAATGCTTGAATACCCTAGTCTGGTCTCTAACTCTCAGTCCTCCTGCCTCAACGTCCCAAATGCTAGGATTAAAGGCTTGCACTTCCTTGCCCCGCTCAGAATAGTTATCTTATGCTAGACTATCTCTGTAATGTGTTCATAGATAATGGGACAAAATGAAAATATATGCGACAAGAATGCACTTTCTTTTAAAAGTAATAATGAAAGAACTTACTATTCAAAAATAAAATCCAGGAAAGTTGTAGTAAAGGCAGGAAAGGAAGCAGCACATATAAATGGAAACTGTGGAAATTACTCCGGAAGCATTTGTGTAAATATAACAATTTTGGAATCTATTTGGACTATGTCGGCTGTAACTTAAGGCATCCAAAAAAGAACGAAGAGCACATTTGCATGTTCGTTAAGCGTTTGCTAGCTAAGTAGATCGTGAGCGTTTAGCTCCCAGCACTGACGCGCTGCCTTATTCTCCAGGCACCATTTTCACTACAGACTCTGTATCACTTCCGGGTGAGATGGCGCCGCTTCGGTTTCTGGTTGAGGCCAGGGACGGAGGACAGCCGTCCCTGCGGGCGCTCGCGGTGGTGGAGATAGAAGTGCAGGACGTGAACGACCACGCGCCCGAGTTCTCGGCGGGGCGCTACAGCCTGGGCGTGCGCGAGGACGCCCCCGCCGGAAGCACCCTCCTGACCTTTTCCACCGCGGACGCGGACCGCAGCTCGGAAAACACGCGCACGGAGTACGCCATCGTCGGCGGCGACCCGCACGGCCACTTCGGCCTCGAGGCCCGCCCCGCGGGCTCGGAGCAGCCCCGCCAGCAGGGCGGCGCGCTCGTGCTGCGCCGCGCCCTGGACAGGGAGGCCCGCGCCCGCCACAGGCTGGTCCTCGCAGCGTCCGACCGCGGCTGCCCTCCGCGGAGCGCCACGACCGTCGTGGCCATCGAGGTCCTGGACGTCAACGACAACGCCCCCGCCTTCGGCAGGCGGCGCTACCAGGCCCACGTCAGGGAAGGCGCCCCCGTGGGGAGCCGCGTGGCCGTGGTGTCCGCGGGGGACCGCGACGCGGGCGCGCACGCCCAGGTCACCTACCGCCTCGTGGCCGGGAACGAGAAGGGGCACTTCCACCTCGAGGAAGGGAGCGGGGTTCTGACCCTGGCGAGGGCTCTGGACTACGAGGAGACGGCGGCGTTCGCCCTCACCGTGCAAGCTGCGGACGGCGAGGACGCGCACACCTCGTTTGCTGCGGTGCGCGTCAGTGTGTTAGACGACAACGACCACGGACCTCAGTTCAGGACTTCCGCCGTGGCCTGCGTCGCCCCCGAAGACCTGCCTGCATTCTCCGTGCTGTGTTCGGTGCACGCGCTGGATTTCGACGCGGGGCCTTATGGAGAAGTGACCTACTCCATCTTGTCACCCTGCCCCGCTCCCCGCGGGGTGCAGCCCCGCCAGGATCTCTTTGCCATCGACCCGTTAACGGGGGACATCCGCGCGCAGCAAACGCTCGACTACGAGAGCGCTAACCGGCACTGCCTCAGGGTTCAGGCCGCAGACAGAGGGGGCGCCGCAGCGTCCCTGGAGGTTTGGGTGGAGGTCGCAGGGGTGGATGAGTTCGAACCCGTCTTTACTCAAGATCAGTACTTTTTCAGGCTCCCCGAGAAGGGGCGAGGCCGGCAGCTGATAGGCACGGTGGAAGCCTCCGACGCAGATGCTGGCGTGGACGGCGTCGTGGTTTACTCCCTCGGAACTCCGTCCCCGCTGCTGTCCATCAACAGAACCAACGGCGATATTTACTGGATCCAGGCCCCCTCCCTAATAAGCAGTCAGCTCGGCAAAGAAGACACCCTTGAAGTGACAGTAATCGCCCACAGCCCTAGGCCCGGCTCCAGGTCGGCATCCTGCAGTGTGTTTGTGAACGTGTCTTCGCCGTCTGAAGGACGCCGCAGGCCGGCGTTCGCTCACAGCTTCGCCGTCAGCCTCGTGCTCTCCTTTTTAGCGTTCCTCTTGCTCGTCTTCACGCTAACTTTCCTGATTTTAAGGCATAAGCCAAAAGATCCAGCACACGGTTACGGAGAGAAGACACCCTCGTCCCCCGATGCTGGCCCCGGGCTGATCAGGCCCGTGAGCGAGCTCAAGGCTGGGCAGGAGACGGCGGAGTACAGGGACCTGCCAGGGCCTGACGGAGCTATGCCTGCTGAATGGTTGAACTTGATGAGGGTCATGGAGAAGGACATTAGCCACCTGTACCCGCGCTCCAACTCCAGCGGCCGCTGCTCGGTGGACGCAGAGACTGCAGAAGATAAAGAAATCCAGAGGATAAATGAGCACCCTTACAGGAAGGACTCAGACTCTGCCCTGAGTGAACGGGGCTCCAGGGTGCCAGACTCGGGCATCCCTAGGGACTCGGATCAGCTCTCCTGCCTGTCGGGAGACACCGATGTGAGGACTAGTACTGAGCTGATAGAAGCCTGTCACATGTTTGACGGAGGCGACAGAGGCGAAGGCTGTGACAAAGTCGCTGTTCAAAGTGACGCCTTACCCCACAGAAGGGGGGCCAAAGCAGGGGTCTTGGTTGACGGCGGGCATTCAGGCCACCAGGAGGGAAGGGCTGCAGCCCTTCCCACCCAGAAAGCCTCCGACGACGATGCCGGAGGCAGCTATGCCTGGGATTGCTTCCTCAGTTGGGAACCCAAGTTCCAGCATCTCGCCTCGGTGTTTAACGATATTGCCAGGCTGAGGCACGAACACCTGCACCTGCCTGGCAGTACAGAAGACACATCTTTTGCTTTCCCACCCCCTCTGATAACAGCAATAGCGCAGCCGGGGATCAAGGCGGTTCCCCCACGAATGCCAGCCCTCCTCCTGCCACAGGCTCTTCAGAAATTTCCCCGGTCTCCCCTTCCCTACCGCGGCGGCTCTCTACCGGAAACCATGACTCCCAGCTTCTCGCCGTCTCTTTCCCTACTGACCACGCAGACTCCCGCCAGGTCACCAGTGTTGCTGGAAGGAGAATCTGTGGGAACGCACAGGCGTGGCACGCGCCAGGAACTGAAAACTAAAGATGAAGTTCAAGTATAGAATGATTCTGGTGCTGAATCCCTGCTCCCCACCGCTCAGCGCAGACCGTTGAGAAGACACAATCAAGTCCTGACCGGCGGAAGGCTTGCTTCCAACCCAACCGGGAGACATCATGCAACCGCCATTGTTTTTTTGTTTTTTTTGTTTGTCTGTTTGTTTTGTTTTGTTTTGTTTTTAAAGCTGTCCATTTCAGGTTCTCAAAATTCTTCCAGCCTTAATGAAAAGTTATTTCCTCTTTTAGACTTCTTAGGCTACTCTCAGGACTCACTTGTGTGAACATTAACTAGTATGTTCTGTTAATCCTGGCTTTTTAAAAATGTTTAGAATTTGTGATGTTAATAATCATCAGAAATTATGACTGGAAGTTTTCATGCCTCTGTGCTGATATGGCCAAATAAGCGTGTCTATTGAGTGAAGCAGAAAGTGTGTTCTTGATGTAGGGCCGAGACACAGGAAAATGGTCAGGCAGCTGTCTGCCACCAGAAACCTGTTATCTCTGCCTTCTCTCTAAATGATGCCCCTCCGGTGCTCTGTCCAGATAAGAAACTTCAAAGATTAACTTATAGTAATTATTTCATTTTATTTTCTTCTACATACAGTAATTTTGTGTATGAGATAATTTATCCATTCGATGTCCAGTTTTCACGTTTGTGTAGACAAAATTATGTCACTAGCTAATTATATATTTCATAGAGTAATTTAGCAGTATATTTTTAAATTAAGTTTTTTTTATATATGTGAAAGTTTCTACTATTAAAGCTAAGGGTGGGTGTAAGAAGTCTTTCTTCCATTTACTCACACTCCTGTACTCTGTCATTGGTTGGAAAAGTCTCACAGTAGGGTGTAAAGAATTCTGCCTTCCTCAGTTGCTGTTTCAGAAGCACAGTCATGTTCCTGGTGCTTAAATGAAGTGTTACCCCCCTTTCTGATGAAGCAAGATGGCACCTGAGACACATTCCCCCTCAGGAACATGATGCTCAACAAGTCATCCCATCAGGGGGCAGGAGGCGGGCATGGGGCCCACGACCATGGTTTGGGATCACCTTCTAGGGACTGCAGTGTGAACTCTGACGCCTCTGGGAAGCTTCTCAGCAGAGCAGGTGGGCCTCTGCTCTGGAACTAGCTCTTTTGCTCTCTCTCCCCCAGGTATCGCACCAGTGGAATTATGTGCAGTGATTTCTCCTTGCTTTGCAGGTGCAGTTTGACATCTGGTTTAGCAGGTCGGGGAGGCCTCCCTACCAAAGTCTTGATAGAGTATATGACTATATCCTCTTGTTGACTCTAACTGAGAGTGTGTGTCTACACCCGAGTTAGTGAGTAGTGAGTGTGATGGCCATGAAGGATTTGGGAGAAGCTGAAACTGGGGAAGGTCATCTGCCATTTAAATATCACAGCACTGATTTATGTCTCCCCTATCTTAGGGACATCTGAAGAGGAAATTCTTTTTTAATGACTTTTGTAAAAACAAAATAAAATGTGTAATTATTTCACTGTGCCAATGGGCTGTCTCAAGACACTTCCCAACAGAGCGCATTGATCGGAGGGAGACACTCCATAGTGTTTTCTTTTTCTGATTGCGTGTGAACGCTTCACTTTTGTAGCAGAACTATTTGTGTTAGCTATGATGCCTGGTTTTTAAATGGGCTCTTCATTTACTTAGGCTTTTTAAAGGGCAGTTATACATGTGACTCTTTCCTAAGTTATTTGCCTTTGATTTACTGCTGAACATGATTCTGTGGGGTTTTTTTTCTTGCTATTTCATAAGAAACAGAAGACAAGACATATTTAGAGCTCCTTACCAAGATTTAGCAGATCCTTAATTGATAACTTTATTAATACCACTCCCAGGACTGCAGCACCACCAAATAACGGCCCCAAGCCGAGAGCAGGGTAAGATGTGAACGCACCGATGGAGCGCTCACAGTAAATCACGTGTCGCCCTTTAAACCAGAGTGCTTTTTCCTAAGTAAACAGTATAATTTCAACTGTCTTCCTTCAAGTTGAATATTAAGCCGCCTCATCTGTTCCCTGTTACTCTGCTGATCTCTACACCGGCCTTGGCACTCGGGAGGGGGTACAGAACTTGTTAGTGGAAAATCATATTAAGCCCCAAATTCATAAGCTATAAAATAAAAGACAGTTGTCTCTTGTGGAATTTTTGGCTGCCTGAAATTCTGGACTCTCTTGTTGGCAGCCTTAAAAATCCTGGTGTAAATCAGTACCAAATGGATGTCAAAATTCTATGTCCCAGTAGTAATCATTGGACCAGCTTCCAAAACGGATTCCTGGGCAAATATAGGGGGAAATGCTGTGTCTTTAGGGAATTGCTCATTTCACTGTTTTTAAAAATACTGAAATGTGTTATCCACTACTGGCAGCCCTCACGTTTGCATGTTTAGCCCGAGTTAGATACCCAGCTGGGGCAGGATCTGCTTTTCCACACCTTTATCCTTGACATTCTCCATACTGCTGTCTGGAAGTTACAGGGGTGAAAGGTAACTATTAGCTCATAGCTTACAACACTGTGGCTTTTGTTTCCTTTTGCCATTGACATTGTACCTTAACTCCTAGCTAGAAAGAGCAAGTTGTGACTAAGGATCCAAGATGACTAGCTGTTTCAAAGCCATGGAATGCAGAAGGAAATATGGCTCTCGGACATTTCTAGATAAGCTTGTTAAAGGTACCCTCACAGTAGATTTCACTAGAGCCTAGGAGCATGGAGCAGACTGTTCGACTGTGCAGAGAGGGTTGGAATGGAAAATCTCTCTTCCAGAGGAATTCTGGGATGGGTGGATATGGACCTAACCTGGGTGTCCCAGGGTGGGCTTCTGTCCATTTTAGACATGGAGGGAGGGAAGCAGCAGAGGGAGGGGTCAGGCATTGGGAGATGGAGAACAGAGTAGAGCTTCAGTCTGAAAGAACAGCAGAGGTGCAGGGGGTATGAGCTCATGAAAAACAGTCCTGATGCTTGAAGGCTTACCGCTCTCCTTTGTGGGGTCCCCTTTTGAGGAATCTTTCCTCCCTTTCTCCTTATGCTTTATCAAATTATAAACTGATGCTAGGTTAAAATGAACTGAAATGTATTTTATATGAAAACTCTCATGTATTTTCTCTTTGCAAATGTCTGTCCACCCTGTGGGTGGATTCCGGAAAGAACCAGTGTGTTAGGTTGCTTCTCTCTGGATGACTTTTTTCCGAAGAATGCCATAGAACCGAGTGATAGACTTTCACACATATAACCAAGTAGGTAGGATTTGCTTGATTTTCACTATCAAATATTATATTTACATAATTTTCAAACCACAGTATAAAACACAGGACAGAGACTAGTTTGTTTTCAAATATACAAATTTTTGAACACTAGTGATATGAATTATTCTGATTCCATGTAGATGAAAGAAAAGTGTCAATTAAAAACAGAGTTACAGCAACCTGAGAAATCCAGAAGCAAATGGTGAGAACATCAAACTATACCTTTCCCCATAAACTTCGCACTTGGCTGTTTGATGTCAGTTAGCACATCCTGCTGTCTTTGTCTACATAGCTTTACTCATTTGACTCAACACAAAACTAAAACTGTGAAGTGAATAATAAGAAAGGGAAGACATGCCAAATAAATACCAGACACACGATTACATCTCTTGAATGAGAAAGAATTATTTTGTTTAGAAAACTAAATGACTTGTGTCTCATGGTTAGATGGTGAGCCCTCGGGGCAGAGCCTGGGCTCCTCCGCTTGTGTTGTAAAGCACAGATGGCTTTAGAGTGAGTTTTAGAATGTGTGAATGGTTGTGCAGGCCTTGAACCCAGTAGGTGAGAATTCTCACAGAGCTCTATGCTTTTGGCCAATTGCAGTGCCAAGAGAAAAAAGTACAAATGCCCCGTTATAATATCTTAGAAAGCCAAAGCCTATAATGTCCTTCAGAGATAGAATTTTAGCTTTCTTTTCCTCACAATGTACACATATACCTTCTGACTCTTAGGCATATTTAGAAACAAGTTGTAAACAGCGTTTTAAAGCATATTTCTTGAGACAGCACATTGACATAGCCAAGTATGTTGGCTTAATATAGTTTAGACCCTGTAATAAACCATCACTATCCATGGCTAGCAGAGAGGAATTTTATCAGCATGAGAGAACACAGTTTGGCAGAAATGCTTAGAATGTGCACATCAAAGTATACTTAAATTTAAGGTTTAAAAACTACAGAGACTTTCTGAGAAATAGTTTATAAGTTTATTTCACGAGTAATATTTTAAACAGACAGATTGCTTAATAATCTTTCTAAAAGATCAGGATATGGGGCTCGATAAATGGCTCAGCGCCCTCTTGCAGAGGGCCTGAGTTCTGTTCCCACCACTTCCATCGTGGTTCAATACTCTCTGTACCTCCTGTGCCAGGGAATTTGCTCCCTCTTTTGTCCTCTGTGGGCAATGCATGCATATGGAGACATACACACATGCACGAAAATCACTTATGCATAAATAGAGCTTTTAACATAAATTCAGTTATGTTTTTAAAAGAGTCAGAGCAGGCAATAATGGATGAAGTCATTTCTCCTCATGCTAGAAATAAAACATGAGCCTAGCAGTATGAGCGAATGACAAAGTGAAATTACAGAAATGAAAGAAGGTGAGGATTTGCTTTGTAATACAGAAAAGACGGTAGGGTGGTGGTATGGAGTCAAAACAAGTTATTAGAGATGCTATTCAGGAAGTGGCTTATTAGTTTAACTGGCTCTGGCAGTATGCAAGGCCGGGGTTTGAGATCTGAGGCACATTAGACTTGAGCACTGCAAAGGGGGATATCACAGAGCTCTGTCCCGTGCAGGAAGATAGCAGGGGTGATTTCACCTAGTGGCAAGTGATATAAAGACAAACAAAGAGACTGACAAGGTCAGAGGGCAGCACACAGCGCTGGCTGTTTAGAGAGAGGCCTGCAGGCTCAGAGAAACTGTGAAGCTGGGGACTAGAACTCAATAGGAGAGAAGTATGGGGAGGAGCTTTAGTGAGGTTTCTAATTGTGTAGTGCCTCACACGCTTTGCTGGGAGATTTCAGACTTTGTTTTAAGCACGACAACATTACCTGGTGCATCCTTCTAAAAGGTAACCGTACACTCACTGACGGTAATCCAAGGTAGGGCCAGGGGATGTAAGCCCAGTCACAGGGAGAGCCACAGCCTGTAGTGATATCAGCAAATGACAGCTGTACTTGAGGTCACAAGTTCTTGACACTGAATTGCCACAGGAGGGTAGAAAGTTAGACATGAGCATGTGGATAAGGAGAACATTTAGGGGTGTGGGGAAACAGTCATCAAAAAATGGACAGCCTTAAAGCCTTGACATTAGATAATTAGATAAAACCCCTCAGAAGCAACCATAAAGAGAAGAAAAAAAAAATGTCCAGGACTTTACCTCTGCATCAAAGACCAGGGAGTCATAGAGCAAAGAGGGCTTGCCAACTAATTCTCTAGAAAAACAAACAAACAAACAAACACAAAAACACTGTGAGATTAGAGGAAAACAGGAGAGTGTATCAGAAAACAACTACAGGGAAGACAATGGAATATATCCTAGCAAGTGCAAGACAGAAGAACTAATCTTGATTTTTAAATCTTCCCGTTACAAGAAGCCACACCATCTGGAGTAATGAAAACACTTTTTTCCAAAAGGAGCTGTTCTGACAAACTGCAACAGGCAAGGCCTGTTCTGCATTCTGTGAGACAAGCTGCTGTATCCAGAGAAGGAGAATTGTCTAACTGGTTTGAGACAGAAATGTGTGGATCACCAGAAGATCCACCCCAACGCCTGGAACCTTTCCAAGTGTGACCAAGTAGGAAGGCTAAGATACGATGAGATTGTGACGAGCTGCCGCATCCCTGTTGCTTGAGAAATATCCAACTGAAATTCCTTATGGAAGACAGAGCTCCAAGGGATAATGTGTACTGGAGACGGAATTCAAGCGGCTATAAAGGGTGAAGGGCGAGAAGAGCCAGGCATGGGCGAGCTGAGAAGGCAGAAGGAGTCACGTGGTTCTGCTTGTAACCACTAGCAGATGCAGAAGACAGGCTGTGAGCTCAGACTAGCTCAGACTGCTGTGCTCACTGGCGGTCGCTGAGCTGTCACACACAAGAAGAGCTTCCCAATCAAGCAGGAGCCACAGAGAGTAGCTGCCGGGCGAAGAAGCCTCAAATACTGAGCAGTGAATAATGGCTGTGAAGGCCGAGTCCAATAAAAATGTCAGCCTCCTATTTCAAATACACCTAAAAGAAGTTAAAAAACATATTAATAAGAAAAGTATAGAGATGGGATAGCTACCCAACGGAAGAATATAGAAGAAGATAAAACCAAGTAAAACTAAAATAGAAAAGTTTAGGAATCTAAAGTAGAAGGGACAAAAATTATTGGAATCAGTGGAACCAGTATAAGAAACAAATGAAAAAGAAAAAAGAAAAACAAAAATACTATACCAAATGTAACTGAAATCATGATCAAAGGAAGCTAGAAATCAAAGATTTAGAAAGCTGGGGGAAATGGCTGAACACACATATAAATGGAATTCCCGAAGAAAAAAAAAATGGAACAGAACAAATACAGAACCATAATTGAATAAAATTTTCCATACAAAACCCAAAATACGAATCTCATATTGGAAGGGTATTCTATGTAAAAATCAGCCAAAATCTTAAGTTAATAACAAGCTATATTCTAAAAATCTAAACTTGGAAAGAAAAAGAACAGCAGATAAAACTGCCTAGTCATGTGCCGGATAAAGAATGTCTGCTTCAATGAACTTCGGCAGCAGCGTTTCAGGGCACAAGGTACTGAAAGGTAATAGAAGCCAGTTTTTGTTCTCTCTCTCTCTCTCTCTCTCTCTCTCTCTCTCTCTCTCTCTCTTGCTCCTTGCTCCTGCCCTCTCTCTCTCTCTTGTGTGTATTTGTGAAGTGTGTGTGAGTGTGTGTGTGTGTAAAATTTGCAAGACTAATCTTAAAGAATAAATCAAGGAATGGCCTTGAAGTTTTTAAAGGACCAGAGTTATTTCATCATGAAACCCTGATAGACATTGGTCTTTTGGGTTTTTAACTCACTTGTTCTGTTTTTTAAACGCCAAGACATTGTTTCTAATTTAAATTAATAATTTTTTGCTCCTAGACAATGTCTCTGAGGCAATTACCCACTTCTATCTTCATATTCTCTCCTTTCTGCCTCCATTTCAGTAGCTGTCATTTCCTTCCCTTATCAAGATAGGTTTAAGTATATACTAGTCTATACCATTTACATCCAACATCAGCTCCACAATAAAGCATCTTTAATGGACCTACTGGTGTTTCTTCTCTGCTACTTCTCAGGGTCTTTTAAAAACTAAATCAAATCAACTGAAAGGCTGGAAAGCTAAAGAAAACTCATGACAATTTTGAGAAAACATGAACTAGTTTTAAGAGCACAGCAAGAAGCAAGACATTTGACAAATAAACTAGTAAAAAGAACACAGAGAGAAACATAAGACAGTAAAGGTAAGTTCTCATCAAGTGCACACATTAAGCTTGCAGTAAATCATTTCAGCTTGAAATATATATACACACTTATAAACATACATACACATACATACACATGTACATATGTATATACGTGTGTGTACGTATAGATTTAGTTAACTGTATATGTTTTAAGTTTCCCCAGGCATAATCCAATGATATAGCCCAGACTTACCAGGAACCCAACCTAAACCAGCCTTCAACTCAGGACCCTTCTATCTCTGTGCTGGAATTACAGATATGCATCACTATATCCAGCCTGGATGACATATGTGAATGTGGTGATATGACCCCCATGTTACTGCTTGCCAAAAAATTCATTCACAACAGTGGTTATTCTAAATATTATATAGACTTCATTCCAATATTATAGGTATAGTGAAGAAAAGATCAAGCAAGTCAAAGCTAAAGAAAACTATAATAAAAATAGGTGCACAGAGAAGACCCGCATGCTGTCATTACACCGTATGGATTTTTTTAATTGCTTGCTAAAGTGGAAAACTTTAGGAGGCAACTGGAGGGAATTTTTTAAAGATCAAAAGGAAATTTTAAACATTAAGCACACTGCTAGCTCACACCTAAGACATAATGAGAGACACACAATATGAAGACAAGCAATATGGTGTGTGAGGAAACTGGGGTTCTCATAGAATGCTTGTGGAATGCAAGCTGGCTCTGGCCATGTGCGAGCTGTCTACGAGTGTCTTGGAAAGTTAATAGTGTTAGCACCTTATTCAGAGATTCTACTCTAGACATATAGTCAAGAGAAATAAAAGTTAGTTTCACACAAAGAATATTTGGAGCGAGATACTTCACAATACCAAGAGTAGAAAAAAATATCAATTAACTGAAAAATAGTTGAACCAAATGCAATATATCCATAAAAAAATAATATTAAGAACAAAAGAGTTAAGTACTGGTACATTATAACACAGATGGTCCTGACATCCGTATGCTGAGTGAAAGAATTCATTGACATTGTATGACTTTGTCCATAACATCCACAATGTCAATGAATTCTAGAGACAAATAGTATATTAGCGGGACCTGGGGCTGGAAGAATTGAGGGATTTGGGAAAGTAATTGGTAATCAGTATATAATTTCTGTTTGGTGGGGGAAATTTCCTAACATGTCTTGAGGTCATGATTATGCACCGCTGTGAATACACCAAAACCATTGAATCTCATGCTTCCAGTGGGTAGATGGATTCTGTGGTATGCTACTTACATGTTAGTAAAGCTATGGAAATATACATAATTAACAACTCTAAATTTGTTTTCATCAGACTAAATGTAGGATTAAGTAGAATGTAAACTAGCAGACATGTCAAAAGGAAATATCGTCACTAAAACATGGCCGTTGTTTGGAGCTGCTGAAAAGAGTGATTGGCTGAACAGCTGGAGAGGTCCTGCGGCTGTGGAATTCACAGCTGCGATGTGATGTGCAAAAAACTGATGGCTAAGAGTCATCTCACAAGACATCCAACAATTACAGAGAGGGGCTACAAACTTGACTAAAATTTGGGCATGGTAAATTAAGAAATAAATAAACAAAATAAAAACTACAAAACGAGAAAAAAAATGTCAAGAGCATTCGGAGAGAAACGGCACACCCTCGAGGTGCTAAGATATGTGGAGACACAGCACAGAGTGAAGGAAGGACATCAAGTCATCCAGGAGCCATTTCTTACTAAGCAGAGCTGTGACAGCTGGACAGGGAAAAGGTTAAACCAACTCACTTTTTCCTATTACCCTCCAAGGGGAGCTATAGGAATAAATATAACCAAACACCACCTGAAAACCTAAGGGTGTTATTTTAGACAGCTTCCCTACACTGTGTAGGCTTTCACCAAACTACAAATCCTCTTCCTCGGATCGTTGAGATACTCAGCTCAGGTAGATACTCAATTTCAGACTGCATGACACATGAAAGGAAATATGACATCACATACCAGATAAGTTTTATATTGGGACATTTTCCTCAAGTGGCCCTAAGAGTAGATACTAGCATATTTTAACTTATTAACATGTTTTATTCTTATTATTTTTATCAGTGAGAAAACCAAAATACAGAGCACTAGTAGTTAGAGTCTGGAACCTAAGTCAGCCATGTGACTGGAAGCTCTTCTAACCTCTTCATAGCACTGGCTTACAACTGAGAATTCCTCACAAACGCTAAGATCCTTAATGGCAAATTCGTATAGGCTCCATTCCAATGTTCCTCAAAAGGACTGGGGTGGGGTGTAGTGGGATGGGGTATAGGCTGGGAGAGTCCTCACAGCATAGACATAAAGGTCTTATTTGAACCCCCGACACCTGTACAGAAAGGCAAGCGCGGCTGCATGCACCTCCAAGCCGTCCTGAGAGGCAGGAGGGGCCCTGGGGTCTGCCGACTAGCCATCTCAGGCTGAAGCCGTGGCAAGCGCCAGGTCTAGAGAGAGGCCGTATCTCACAGGGAAAGGCAGAGTTTGGAACAGGGCATTGGTGTCTTCCTCTTGTCTTTATATGTGAGCACAAGAATCTTCATATTCACACACACACATGTGCACTAACACACGGGCATGAGCAGGCATGCACACATGAGGACACACACACATTTTTTTAAAAAATATATGCAGATTTTATTCATCAAATGGCAAATAAACCATTTGGCAATACTTTTCCTTGTTTCATAATCTGTCTTAATTCATAACTCAAGGATCATTCTGACATATAAATGTTACATTCTGACACACAATGTTTCTGATTCTTAACTTGTTTTGCATGTAACGGATATCATCTTCAAAAATGCTGAAGTGCTGACACCATGACAGAATTGCTCCGAGATTATTTAGTGTATTGCTTCAAAGTCCATGATAGACAGATATCAACAAGAAGTAAAGTACTTCCTGAAACAACTGACAAAAATGAAAATTGTGTGGTTCAGTTTGAAAAGGCAGTGATCTCTGCGTAAGTTATAGTCCTGTGGCCTTTTGCTTCTTCAGTGTGAGGGTGGAACCCAGGGCCCTGCTCATGACAGGACAGTGCTCTGTCAGAAACTACACCGTTGGCACACACACACACACAGATGTCTTCTACTAACTTCATTTCTAAGTACATACTCCAGAGAAATACTTCCAATCTACCAACCCGGAAATGAACAAAAGAACTCACAGGAATGCACCAGGCTGACATTTAGGCTGTTTTCTTCTCTAGGATGAAGCCATCTGGCTTGCATGGAGCACAGGATAGTTCTCCATTGTGACTTATTCTGTTTCGAGAAAGAAATCTGCTGTGTACGTGGAGATGACATGTAAGATGAAGCTTATTGCATTGCAGTGCCAGAAATACGCCCAGAATTCATGTCCTTCAAAAGCGGTAGTGATAAAGCTGTGTGGTGTATCCGTGACGCAGAGGTGTAATGAAAGTCAGTGAACCAGAACTCACACCCCAACATAAACACCTTAAAAACGCCGCAGGACAACATATGCTGCACACGATCATAGCTCTAGGGTTTCAGCCACACAAAAGAGTGAAATGTAAGTCTTCTAATCAGGCCGATGTGCAGTATATATGTAGCACTGGTAATACTTGGGAAGAAAAGACAAATCCCAAGAGTTCTGACTTTGGGAAGAGAGGAATGTGGGATCTTCAAATGTGACTGTAACATGTCGCACTTTGACAAATGGGCCCAAAGTCTGGTGAAAGATGAGACTTGACAGAGGTGGATGCTCCTGGGGTTTTAAAATTAAAACTACGTAGTTACAGGTGACACCAAGGAGGACTTTCTTTGAAAAGCTTAGCTGCCTCCAACTTCATACTTCCTACTTAAGAGAAAGCATTTTTTCTTTTAAAACAGTGCTTTCCTTATATAGACTGTGGCTGTGGTGATGGACATCAGAGATGGACATGGGCATTGTTCAAGAGCTGTGGAAAACCCTGGAACAGTGTGCTTTCATCAGTAGCTCCTGCCAAGTGTTTTTCCTTTCCTTCTTACTATATAGAATACCAGGAAAGCAAAACAGCGGTCTTGTGGCTCTGCATGCCTTGAGGCGAACCACAGAACCAGATCACAGCTGGTCTTTTAAAATACTCGTTTTTATTTGAGCAAAGAGACCCTTGTTTCTGTGATGGGTATGATGTGGCGTTTTCTGATTGGCAAGTGACCCAAAGAAAGGCCACAGGGACTGATCATGTCAGTCACAGCCCTGCTTTGTAATTAAGTGTAGCTGTGCTTGTGGCCTTAATTGCTGCCTTAGAAACAGTTTTTTTAATGTCCTCATCCCATCTACATTTTTACTTGCTCACATGAGAAGAAAGAAGAGGAGCCAAGTCATTGGGGTGACACAAATGTGGGGGCTTTGTGTGATAGGAGAAGTGATTGAACATTTCATTCTTTGGCTGGTGCATTGGTGGAGCCTCTCATGTTTATATCTAACAGTAGCTGAGGATTTGTCTGCTGGCTGAATGTTGCCTCCTCTGGATTCATAATCAGCACAGTAGAAGTGTCTAGCTCCTTGACGTGGATTTCTCCTGCAGATTGCCATTCAGAGTCACAGCACAAGCGGGCTGACTCTGCACCTCTGGACTAATGGAAAGTATGGAAGTGTGGATTACAGTGCAGCGTCCGCTTGAAGCTGTTAGAAAGTACCATGTGACTGATGTTCCTGGAAGTCATGAAAGGCAAATCCAGGACTAGTGTCACATTCGTGTTGTTCTCTGTCCCTTTCCTTTAAGCCAGAAGTAATCTTAGCAGGCACAAGGCTTCCTTTATGGAGAAGTGGGTGAACAGGAAAGTGATGAAAATCTCTATGGCCAGCAAGCACCAGCCAGCAATCAGTGCTTGGCAAGCAGTGGGTTCCCAGTGTACCCAGGAAGATTCCAAAAGTGTAATCATGCCCTGATGGCTACATTACGCTGCCCAAGGAGCTCATCGTCTGTATCCTTTCCAGAGCTCAGCGTGCCGGCCTGTGTGCAGGGATAGCGCATTCTCAGAAGGCCTTGCAGTGCTTTTGTTCTTTAAGGACCAGCAAATTCGATTTCTGTCACTAAGTGCCTATGAACACATAAATGTTCGTGCATGCAGCTGTGAACGGAAGAGTAGTGGCTCCCTTGGTGGCTCTGCTGGCTGACAGCAATTTGTAGAACAGGTATGAGTTTGCAAGAGGCAGACAGAAACTGTTGTCAGCATTTCTCCTTCAATTCCAGGGGTCACACGTCTTTGCATGGTTTCACACATGAAACAAGACCACAGACATTCATCTTAAGTAGACTTTCCCTCTACCACTACACATGGTATCAATTTTCAGGTGGTCTGAGACAGCTCCCTATGGAAGGGCTTTGAATTAGCCCTGAACTTCTTTTAGCTTTGTGGAATCATTTCTGTAAGTCTAGAACATGCCACAAGATGTGCAAAAGATACAACCTGGGACTGAACCTCAGGGAGACATCAGGGGTGGAGAACTGTCTGTCATTCTATCCTCATAAGGCTACTACAGGCTGGGAGCATCAAGACTAGCACCATCTCCAAACATTTCACCTGTAAGCTGGAGACCTCTCTGTGATGCATCTCTGCTTCCCCAGAAAGCTCAGATCCAAAGCTGTGGTGGCTGGTTGAGAATAGTTGTTCATCCAGGCATGGAAGCACAGGGCTGTAATCCTATCCCTGGAAAACAATTACAGGAGTGCCACAAGTTCAAGGACAGCCTTGTCTACATATTGTGTTCCTGTCCAGCCAGGTATACATGGACCGTGTCTATAAAATTCAATGTGAACAGACTGACCGTTAATGGTGTTGTATTAGATGAGCCATCTTGGGTCTATGGACAATTTTGAGTCCTGTGCCCTTACCCTAGGATCTGTGGAAATGTCAGTGTACCCCACTTTTCAGTTCTGGCAAACATTCAGAATGTGTCTTCTTGTATTTTCATTTTGTTTATTTGTGTTGGCATCTGGGTGAAATAATGTAAGGACTGAAAGATAAGGAAGGCCTTAAACTCCCCTGATAGGGCAGGGGTTGGCTCGGTGGCTAAGAACAGGGCTGCTTTTGCAGAAGCGCTGTCTTTGATTCCTCAGACCCACACAGAGGGTTTAAAATGACTGTAACTCTAGTTCCAGGCTACCCAACTTCTCAGCTCAGCAAGCACCATGCAAATACACACACATGCAGGCAAAGCATTCACATGCACAAAATAGTGAATAAATCACGAATACGTCCCTAATCATCTTTCCTGAGACAGGAGGGGAGGAGAGCCAGTGACATAGATCACAGAGTTTGTGTTGATTCTTCAACCAGATACACAGGAGACTTCAACACACCCCTGTACAAACTTTAATGGAAAACATAACATTGATTCCTGCATTCCTCCCCATTTGGGGTTCTTAATGATCTAGCCTCTGGCATTGCTTTTCCCAGTCCAAAAACATGAAGACCACTCTGGCTAGCAGAACACTAGATGAGCTTTCTTCCTTTCTTTCTTTCTTTCTTTCTTTCTTTCTTTCTTTCTTTCTTTCTTTCTTTCTTAATTTCTTTCTTTCTTCCTTTCTTTCTTCCTTTCTTTCTTTCTTTCTTTCTTTCTTCCTTTCTTTCTTTCTTCCTTTCTTTCTTTCTTCCTTTCTTCCTTTCTTTCTTTCTTCCTTTCTTTCTTTCTTCCTTTCTTTCTTCCTTCCTTTCTTTCTTTCTATGTTGAATTTTGCACATCAACTTGACTGGGTTAGGGAATTCTCAGAAGGCTCGTAAAGAATTATTCTTTCTTGGTGCTTCAGTGGGCACTGAGCCTACATCTGAAAGCGAAACCTCCATGGTTTGGGCTTTGTTTCAAGTCACTAAGCTTTCTGATGTGAGGTGGACCAAGTGGGGCAGATCTGCCCTCAGCGTGTTCAGTCACCATCCACTAGGCTTGGGCCCAGATGGAGCAGAAAGCAGACGGAGCCAGCGGGTACCATGTTCCTGTTCTGGGACCTCAGAGATCCAGGATCTGTAGGATTCAGAGTAACAGCTATTCCCCTTAAACCTTTGAGCCTTCAGCCCTCAGGTAAGAGCTTCAGCTGTAGCTCTGTACTTCTGAGACTGTAGACTTGGACTGAAATACCCCACCAGAGTCCTTGTTCCCTGCTCTTCACCCAGCCTAACTTGGAATTGCTCGGCCTCTACATTCGGGTGATTTTTTTTTCCCAGCAAATCCTTTTTATTGGTGGGGGGGGGGGAAATCTCTCTGAATATCCTATAAGTCACTCTGGAGAATCCCAAATCCCTTTCCCATATTTAAAATTAATTCTTAAGATTTCAGTTCATGTTCAGAAGTCTGAAAAAAAATCCTCTGCTGTACAGTAACCTGATCTTAAATTCTAGGTTCTACATAATTCTACATCATATCAAGTTGTTCCACTTTTAGCAGATCTAAGCATCCTTTTTACAAGATGTGCATCACTTTATGAAAAGAAAGATCTGCACCTCTGCACAAATAGCTTACTGTCTGTGAAGGCTTTTTCTGGAGTGCTCGCATTCAACCAGATTTGGAGAAATTCCTCTGACAGGCTCTTGAGTTACCTAACAATCACTACAGAAACCCTTTGGATAGCAGGTCACTTGATGTTAGTAAATGTCAAATGTCCTTCCACTGCTACAAAAATCACGTGCTTCTCAGGTGACTCGAGTGCTTTGAAGAAAAGCAAGTGAAATGCCCAAGAGCAGTTAAGCACTGTGCGGAGGCCACATGCACAGGACGGGTTGGAGATAATGCCAAGAGTTGATGACTTTTACAGTGGAGTTCCTGTAAAGATCCTCCACATGGTTTAAAGTATAGTATGTGTAAGGTGAAAACAACTCAAGCTGAGAGTTGCTTTTATAAACCTCAACCTGTGGCCTATGGATGCTTCGGAAATGGCTAGGCTCTCTGGATCAGTCTCAGACAAGGATGGTGAGCATTTAAGTCTCAAGCCCTGTCTCATTCTAGCCTAGGAGTTTGGCAGCACACATATCCTGTAACTTCTACCCGTTTCCTGTGGTCACACTCCTGTCTGGCTTTTCCCAAGACACCTCACCTCATGCCCAGGTTTCGAATACTCAGCGCCCAGGTGTGCTCCTGGATGCTTTGAGGACTGTGAGCTCTGCCTGCCCACCACAGTCTTACAGCCGTCTGACAACTGAAGCCATTTTCTAGTAGTTTAAATCATGATTCCCTTGTCTTACTCAGCCATCTTCTCCGCGAGGTCCTTGTCCAAAGTGTTTTCATGACTGTGCCTCTGTGAAAGGAACATGAAGCTGTAAGCAGCAGCTGTTACATGTCCGATCGTGAGCTAGGGCCCAGGACATAGTAACAAATAAGGATGCTTAAGACTAGCTTAGAGATAGAGCATGTGCGTGTCTGGGTTCATCCATGGTACCAATAAAAACAGTGATAGGATTAATAATAAGGAACTGTGTGTCAAGGCCAAGGTTTCCTGTCTGTAGGCTTAGGGTCATCAAAACTGAGCCTGATAAACCATACAAGATGGATTTCAACCAAGGGTATGTTCTGTTTTGAGATTTTTGTGTATGTTCATCTGTCTTAGTCTTTTTCTTTCTTTTTTTTTTTTTTCAATGCAGTTTATTCAGGAACCTTGAACAATCCTCGGACCCTGGGGAAAGCCAGCCCACAGCTTAAATAGCCTCTGGGTAGCCAACCCAGGCGTGCCATGTGGGCAATGCAGATAGGTCCACATACATGGAAGCAAGCCAGATCCTCAGCCTTAGCCAAATGTGGAATTGTTCGTGACAGAGAGCACTCACCATTGGGAAGGTGGAAGGCAGAAACCAGCTCCATCTTTAAGGCATAGCATTCCGCAGCTCTCTACAGTTCCCCCTTTTTGTTTTAGACGCATCAGGCAAGAGTAGAGGTCTGATCTCTGATATTAGAAATAAATTGGGACTTTGTACCGATGTTCATTTAGGTGTCATCCACCCAAAGAGCATCAGACCCGTCCGATACCTTTTTCTCAGAGGTGGGACCTGGGGCATCAACCCGCATGCAATCAGACATGCTCTTCTCTGGGTCCAAAGCGGCTGACCCTGAGTGCAGTGCTTAGCCTCGCATCCTGAGCGTAACATTTTAGCTTTTTATGGTATCCAACCATGGTTTGCCTGTGGTATATATGCAAGATTAGAGTCTCACAACGGTGTGATGCAGCCATGATCATTCAGGCCTTTACAGCCATTGAAGCAGGACATTCTCCCTTAGTCTTTTTCTTAAGAGTAGAGCATATTCTGCCTAAACACAATTCAGTGAAATGATTGAGACTGGAGCGTTTTCTGACTTCTTTAGAGACGACTTCTCTGTTAAATGAGGACGCTGACATTTCTTATTCTTTTAATCTCTCACCCTTTAAAGAAAATACTCATAACAGTAGACTTGTGTTACACGACTAAAATGTTGTAAGTCATCTGATATATTGCTCCCAGATGGGAGATGCAGAAGAGTATATTTGCCCACAAATCAGCTTCCAAAACTTAGCAAACAAGAGGGTAAAAGGGGGGCGATGTGCCAACTCTCTGGATGCATTTATGTAGCTCAACTGCTTGCTCAGCGTTTCTGTACCTCGCTTATTTTTATGTTGTCTTTACAGGGACCAATAATAAATCTTAACGTCTCACTTTCGACTGGGTAGAACCTGGTAGGGAAGGTAAAGTGAGGAACCTGGATTTCCTTTAGGCACAGGTGAGTGGGTGACAGTCACATCCGGAGAGGAATGGGTGTGTGAGTATCTTCCCATCAATTTCTCTGGAACTTTCTTATTCTTTCCTCTGTACATTCCATGGGCTCACTTGTCTGACAGTCCTTTGATTCCTGAGTCCCTCATACAGACTTCCTTCTGAGAAGGGTGGCTGGGCCTAGGGAAGGGCTCCCACAGAGACTTAGACCCTATAGTTAATATAACTAATATCAATATTGAGTTCCTGGATGAGTCCAGGAACTTAGACATATACCTTCCCATACAGAAAAACTCAGCCAAATATGTCTCCACAGAGGCTATCCAAGGAGAAGACTTGAACAAGGCCCTGGTGAGTTGTCCTAGCTGGGCGAAGTTATTCTGCCTTGGGCCTGCCATTGACACATCAGCACACTGACCCATGGGATATGGAGTTGCTGTGTATATTCTCTTTGTCTCTGGAGGCCACAGGGAGGGGTGGGTGAGAGAAAAACCATAGAAATAGGTTTATCTATGACCACAGGACACAGCATCCAGAAAAGAAAACAGTTGGATTTTTCATAGGAAATAATAAAACTAAAGAAAGATTGATTGAATAATTAGGGTTATACTAAACGGAAGTCCTGGCTAACGGTTTCTCTGCTGATTGATCACAAGCTCAACAGTGAACAAATCACTTACTGACAGGGCGCATCTTCATATCCGATGGGAATGGGGTCACTGCCTGAGGGTCTTCACACTGTTTTCTTCATCTTTGCTTTTTGCTGTTTGTCAAGGCACACACTGAACACAGGCCTCTGGGTAATTCGTAGGAATGGAAAGACAAACCACCAGGCAAGTCTTGGCTGGTGTCCTTCTGCTCCTAGGTCCACTGTCAATAGCAAACAGGCACCACACAGTGATGTTTTGATTAATAATGGTCTTCGGAAGTGGAAGTTTCCATGAGACAGTAATGTAGCTGGAAAAACTCTATAGTCTAGTGGTGATATAGTCACAATAGTGCCATAGCAGCTCACTGCTTTCATGTTTGTGGAAGGGCTGGTGTGACCAATCTACTATGTTGTCATTCATGTGAGGTTATATAGAAGTTATATAGTACATGCTTGATAAAGGAGCATGGTAGTAAAGGAGCACTTTATTGACTTATGTATTATTTATGTTACACTTTCAATTGTCACTTTAGAATGTGTGTGTGTGTGTGTGTGTGTGTGTGTGTATGTGTGTGTGCATGCATGTACGTGCATGTGCTGGTCCTTAAAGTGAAAGGAAGCAAATCTCAGGAATTGGTACATTCTGAAAAATTTACCAAATCCTCCATATCAACCCCGCATATGTCGGTAGCTCCTTTTAAAAGTCAGTCAGTGCCCTAAAAATATGTACCAAATTCTAAATCTGTTATATCACCAGCAGCCACACAGGCTGACTTAGAGCACTTCGTAGAAGTGTATCCTGGAGTGTTCCCACAATGACAGGATCACCTAATGGTGCATGTCCCCAACACGCAGTGACACATGGACCAAGTCAGAGACAGAATCCCATGTGGTTCTGAATCCCATGCGGACCTGAATCTCATGTGGAAACCAGCTGGTGGGGGGGGGATGGTCCCGACATTTTGTGCAGAGAAATAAACCACAAATCAACAGCAGGAGATTTGCACTCGAGGAAGAAGATTCTTAGAATAATTCCCAGCTCCATTGCGGAACCAAATATGTAAAAACCAGATGATTTCATTCCTGCTGGTCTCCAGAGGAGAGAGGAGAAACCATGAGCCAGCACACGCTGAGAGGTTTACCAAATCCTCCACATCAACAGTGTATGTGTCCATGGCTCCTCTCACAATGTCCGAAGCTTACCCCCAAACATAACAAAGGCAACGTCACCACTGCCCAACTTCATCCTTCAACTCACCCATTGCTCTATGAAGGCATCTATGTCAGCCTTAGCTTCGGGTGTTGCCAAGCCATTAGCTTCGACGGCACTCTGGTGTGCAGTGCCGGGTGGCTGTGCATCTGGAGTGATTTTCTCTCCTCTGTTCCTACCGCTTTAGCTGTCACCCTAGATAGACAGCCTTGGCATCAAGGCATCCGGCAAACCCTTTGAAGGATACTTCTCTATAGCCACCTTAACGCTCATGTTAGCTCTTCCAGAGCCCACATAAACCCAACAGCAAATGGCCACAGAAAGAACTGGTCCTAAAGTGGTCAAAAGCCCAAGACTCACAGATACTTGTAAACACTGCAAGTCAGTCACTGCAAAGCCTGGGTCCCATTAGTGCCACAGAACTGAGTGCTGGATTCCCCCACTGTCCTCTCTCTGGATTAACACAAGGGCTCCCTGAGGTAAAGCTGCACTTCAATGGAGGAGCTGCTTTTTTTTCTTTTTTTGAAATTTTTCTTTATTTATTTTTAAAAATTCTTTATTAATTACACTTTATTCACTTTGTATTCCCCCTGTGGTTCACTCCCTCCTCCCATCCCAATCCTCCCTTTCTCCCCCCTCTGCACCCATGTCCCTCCCCAAGTCCACTGATAGGGGAGGTCTTCTTTTCCTTCCTTCTGATCCTAGTCTATTAGGTCTCATCAGGAGTGGCTGCATTGTCTTCTTCTGTGGCCTGGTAATGCTGCTCCCCACTCAGGGAGGTGATTAAAGAGCAGGCCAATCAGCTCATGTCAGAGACACTCCCTGTTCCTATTACTATGGAACCCACTTGGACACTGAACTGCCATGGGCTACATCTGTGCAGGGGTCTTAGGTTATCTCTATGCATGGTCATTGGTTGGAGTATGAGTCTCAGGAAAGACCCCAGTGCTCAGATTTTTTGGTTCTGTTGCTCTCCTTGTGGAGCTCCTGTCCTCTCCAGATCTTACTGTTTCCCACTTCTTTCATAAGATTCCCTGCACTCTGCCCAAAGGTTGGCCATAAGTCTCAGCATCTGCTTTGATAGTCTGCAGGGCAGAGCCTTTTAGAGGTCCTCTGTGTCAGGCTCCTGACTTGTTCCCTCTCCTTCTTCTGATGTTCATCCTCTTTGCCTTTCTGGATAGGGACTGAGCATTTTAGCAAGAGTCCTCCTCTTGATTAGTTTCTTTAGGTGTACAGATTTTAGTAGGTTTGTCCTGTATTTTATGTCTATGAGTGAGTATATACCATGTGCATCTTTCTGCTTCTGGAATAGTTCACTCAGGATGATCTTTTCCAGATCCCACCATTTACCTGCAAATTTCATGATTTCCTTGTTTTTTATTGCTGAGTAATATTCCATTGTGTAGATATACCACAATTTCTGTATCCATTCCTCCACTGAGGGGCATCTGGGCCATTTCCAGCTTCTGGCTATTACAAATAAAGCTACTACAAATATGGTTGAGCCTCTTTTGGGTATATGCCTAGGAGTGGCATAGCTGGATCTTGAGGAAGTGCTATTCCTAGTTGTCTGAGGAAGCGCCAGATTAATTTCCAGAGTGGTTATACGAGTTTACATTCCCACCAGCAGTGGAGGAGGGTTCCCCTTTCTCCACAACCTCTCCAGCATGTGTTGTCACTTGAGTTTTTGATCTTAGCCATTCTGATGGGTGTAAGGTAAAATCTCAGGGTTGTTTTGATTTGCATTTCCCTCATGAGTAAGGAGGCTGAACATTTCTTTAAGTTTTTCTCCACCATTCCAAATTCCTCTCTTGAGAATTCTCCATTTAGCTCTGTACTCCATTTTTTAATTGGATTACTTGATTTGTTGCTGTTTAACTTCTTGAGTTCTTTATATATATTGGATAATATAGGGTTGGTGAAAATCCTTTCCCAATCTGTAGGCAGTCATTTTGTTCTGATGACAGTGTCCTTTGCCTTACAGAAGCTTTTCCATTTCATAAGGTCCCATTTATTGATTGTTGCTCTTAGAGCCTGTGCTCTCACTTTCATATGGAACAACAAGAAACCCAGAATTGCTAAAACAATTCTCTACAGTAAAAGATCTTCAGGAGATATCTCCATTCCTGATATCAAGCTGTACTATAGAGCAACAATACTAAAAACTGCAAGGTACTGGCATAGAAACAGACTGGTGGATCAATGGAATCGAATAGAAAACCCTGAAATAAATCCACACACTTTTGGATACCTGATTTTTGACAAAGATGCCAAGACCATTCAATGGAAAAAAGACAGCACTTTCAACAAATGGTGCTGGTCTAACTGGATGGCTCCATGTAGAAAAATGCAAATAGAGCCATACTTATCACCCTGCACAAAACTAAAGTCCAAGTGGATCAAAGACCTCAATGTAAAACCAGACACACTAAACTGCTTAGAAGAAAAAGTGGGGAAGAGCCTTGAACTCATTGGCACAGGAGGAGCTGCTTTTATGAAAGAGAACCTCACTCCAACTTGCCAGATCAGGATGTAACACAAAGGCTGGGTACTCGTTAAAAAACGATGGCAGTTCAGGATTGTGTTTTTTTATTGTGATCTCTTTTGAAGTGTTGTTTTTATTCATAGATTTTTATTTTGATTGACAGATGAAACAGCACATACTTTGAAATGTGTGTGCACCGTGAAAGTCTAGATCAATCTAAGAAGTGTGTACTTTTATTCTATACATTTCTTTTCTTCTGGTGGGAAGTCTTAAAATCTCACCTTATCAGTGTTTGATTGAATGTACTGCTGTTAACTAGAGTTGTCACGTTGTGCACAGTAGGTATTTTGAGTTTATTCCTCTGATTAAGTTGGTTGTTCATTCACCAACATATCCTAAAGGTCCCACACAGCCTCAAGCATCAGCTACCCCTGGCAACCCACCACTATAGCCTCTGCTTCTGTGTGTTTAACTTTCTAAGAGTCCACATGAGAGTCTGTAACGTATAACATGTCTTTCCGTACCTTGCTACATTCACTTAACAAAATCTCCTTCATGTCCACCTATGGCATCATAAAGGATGAGATTTCCTTTCATTTTAAAGGCTTAACAATGTCATTAGAAAAATCCCAATTCATAAAAACAGACATGTTGATTAATTAAATCAAGCTGAAGACCTGGACATAAACCTTAGAAAAATGCCAATTCATAAAAACAGATATGTTGGTTAATTAAATCAAGCTGAAGACCTGGACATAAACCCACAGCTGAATTTCTATAAAGAAGCCGCAAATACACACTGGAAAAAGAGACAGCATCTTTAATAGATGGGGCTGGTCCAGTGGTTCTCAACCTGTGAACTGCAACCCCTTGAGGGTTCCATATCAGATATCAAGATCCAGCTCTACCACTCCTGGGCATATACCCAGGGGACACTTCACCCTGACACCTGCTCAATCATGTCCATTGATGCTCATTTATACTAGCTAGAAACTGGAGAAGACTAGATGTCTATCAGTGGATGAGTTGGTAAGGAAAATGTGGTACATCTATACAATGGAATATTACTCAGCTGTTAAAAAATGAAATTCACAGGTAAATGGATGGAACTAAAAATAATCATCCCAAGTGAGGTAACCTAGATCCAAAAGACAAAAATGTATTTGCTTATTTGTAGTGTTAGCTCTCAAGTCTTCAATAAGCAGGCTACAATCCACAGGCCATAACCACAGAGGTTCGGTACAGAGTAAGGGACTGGAAGGAGGACTTGGAAGGAGGAATTTTTCTTCCAAGTCCCTTGGAAGAAGAGATAATAATGGATGGCTGGGAGAGGTTGTAATGGGAGGCTTAAGTGGGGGGCAGGGAGGAAGGGATGAGGGGTAATGTGGGGAGGGAGAGCCCAAACTAAAGGCCGTTTGAGAGTACCAGGAAACCTAGTAGAATAGAAGATTCCAAATATATATGTGTGTATGAATGTGACCTGAATGAAATCGCCAACTAACAGGGGAAGCAGAGCCCCAAGCAGACAGCTCTCCTCAGCAAACGAAACCTCCAGTTCCAGCAATCGGCCGCAGCTAATCAGCTGTTGTCTAAAGGGGCCCCATGGGAGCTTCCAGACACACCAGGCTACTACCAAGACTGCTGGTTGCTCTCCATAAACTGATGGCAAGGGCTTATTGCTGAAGATGCCACCCAGATAACTCATTGCACATGGAGAAGTCGAGCTGGTACCTTCCTAAAGCCTTAGTTCATACTGACTAGTGCTCCTGGAACTGCAAGCTATGAAAGGAGATAGACAAACACCAACCCAGATACAAACCTTTTGATCTGCAGGCTGACTGTCCTGCATGCAGGATGTGTTAGTGTAATAGTGGCACAAGGCTTGTGGAATAGCCAATCACTGTCTGGTTGGATTTAAGTCCCATTCCATGAGATGGAACCTGTAAATGACGCTGCTCTGTGGCTAAGTGCCTGTGACTAGATAGGACAAGGGCGTAGGGGTGAAACAAATACTATTTTGTTTTGCTAGAAGAACATGGCAATAAAATGACCCCTACAGAGATGACATTCTGCCATCCTCATAGGTTGGTTGTCTTGGTCAGCCAACATTAGAGAAGCTCCCTCCTGCAGCAGCTGGAACAAATACAGAGACCCATCACCAGACAATAAGCAAAGTGAGAGACCTTGAAACACTCATCAATTTCCTCACCGTAGAGCTCAAGGAACCCTGCAGAAAGGAGGCAGAAAGATTGTAAGAGCCAGAGAGGAGAAAAACACCAAGGAAATATGACCTAAATACAGCAGAACCAATGCAAGTATGAATTCGCAGAGGGTCCAGCAGCCTGCACCAGGTCAGCACAGGTCTGGGTGTGATGGGATCCCAGCACTGAGAGGCAAAGTGGCTACAAGGTTATATCCATAACCCTGACGTTATCTTCAATTGATCACTGCTAGAAAATGAAACATTACTTTGCTCTCGCTGAGTATACAAATTGTTCTCAAGGCAAAGCCCACCAGTAGATGACAAACACAAATGAACTCAGTGATGGCTTTGGAGGTTCTGTGTCTCTTAATGGTTTATCAGGCTTTTTTTCTTTTTTGTTATTGGTCTTTGCATATATAATACTATGGTTTCCAGTTTTTTGCTTTTATGTTATCTATGTGTGCATGAATGTGTATGTCTCTGCATTCATTCTATTTGTTTCTTGAGCTTTTACTTCAGCTCTTTTTATTTTTCCTATTCCAGTTTGTTTTTATTTTATCTACTATTATTATTATTATTTAGATGCTTGTTTGTGTCTTAACGAGAGAGAGAAAGGAAGGGTATGATTTGGCTGGGTGGAAAAGTGTGGAGGATGGGAGGAGATGCGAGAGGGAAAACAGTAATCAAAATATATTGTATTAAAATATCTATTTTCCATAAAAAATGAATATGCCAATTGCAATCACAATGAGGTGTTATCTCACAGTTGCCAGGAGGACTGTTAACAAAAGCACAAAAGGTGAGGCTGGCGGAAATGTGAAGAAAACAAGACCTTTGTACACTGTTGGTGGGAATATAAATTAATACAGCATTCTGGAAAACCACGTGGAGATTCCTGAAAACGACAAGGTACAGCAGTGGCATATCATGAGCAATCACATCACTCCATGGTTCTCAAAGGACCTGGAAAGAGGTACTGAGATCTGCTCTCTAGTACTCATTGTATCATTAAGTGGTCAAGAGTTACCCAGGGACTGTAATGTATCCATAGTTAGATACCATTCAACCCTAAAGTGAGCACGCTTCCTAGCTGGCTGAGGGTGGGAAACAGGCCTCACATTTGTTTTCCTATAATGCTGAAAACGAAGGGCAAATGATTCCACTATAGTAGTAGATTTCATCCACAAAATGTTTGGAAATGGCTGAATAACAACAGTGATAATGCTCTTAATCTACTGAAGTTTACACTTTAAAACGGTTTTAAAGTGTAAGCCCTGTTATTTTGCGACAACTTTAAAAGCTGTCCATGTAGAAACAGTTCATTTCAGACAAAGCAGAGTGAAGGTTTGTAGACCAAAGCTGGAGAACACAGAGGGGTGGCAAAGACCAATAGAGTGCTCACCCTGGAACCTCAGAGCATGGGGTGCTTACATCACCCTGGAACCTCAGAGCATGGGGTGCTTACATCACCCTGGACCTCAGAGCATGGGGTGCTTACATCACCCTGGACCTCAGAGCATGGGATGCTTACACTGGTAGTGGCCACAAACTGGCAAAATATAAACGATGCTTCCTCTTTCTTTGCCTCTGCCATGATAGGGCTGGCTAGTAAAAGCATTGTCAGATTCAGGGCCATCCTTGGAGAAGTAAGGCTCATATAGCCTGGGCTTTCTAGATTTTAAAAATAAAGATAAAGCTGGGGTTTCCCCCTCTGCATTACAGAAATTACCAGTGTCTGGTGCAAGCTCATCACCATGACAACCCTCATACACCCACTCATCTCCAGCTTATTCCTAGTCTTTCATAAGGTAACAACAAATTCTAAACCAACATTACAGTTCCAGGAAAAACTCTGCTTGATAATATGTTGGATTATCATTTTCAATATATGATGGCCTTAAATGTGTTAAATTTTCTTTTAGAAATTGAGACATTAGTTATCTTTAAATCTCCCTGACTGGTTTTAAGCATTACAGCACTAAATTATGAAATCTTTGCAGCTTTTATCCCACATCATGAAGAGTTGTGTCTCTGCCATTACTTCTCCCTTAGTACCTTATGACCTTTACCCATTTAACAATGTAGGTCTACAATTTTCTTTATGGAAAGTTTGAGGGCAACGGATTTGATCCCTTTAATTACATGAGATTAATAAATATGTTTTTTTTTCTTGAAACCACTTTGTCAGTTCATTTAAGAAACCTGTTTAATTTGGCAGTTATTTTGCTTAAATGTGTTGATAATATTTCCTTAATGTCTTCTTGAATATCTGCATGATATGTAATGAGCCCCCACCCCAATGTGGGTAGACTTCAGTACTATAGAGATTTTGAATCAAATAATTCTTTGTTTTAGAAGACATTCTCCATATTGTAGTATAATTAACAACATCCTTAGTCTATAATCACTTTATGTCTATAAGAATGTTGTTACTTAGGAGGGGAGAAGGGAGGGGTTTGTGGGGGGATACAAAGTGAATAAAGTGTAATTAATAAAAGTTAAAAAAAGCTTCTTTAGATGTACAGATTTCGGTATGTTTATCCCATATTGTATGTCTAATATCCACTTATAAGTGAGTATATACCATATTTGTCTTTCTGCTCCTGGGATACCTCACTCAGAATGATCTTTTCTAGTTCCCACCATTGGCTACATATTTCATGATTTCCTTGTTTATAATTGCTGAGTACTATTCCATTGTGTAAATGTACCACAGTCTCTGTATCCATTCCTTAGTTGAGGGGCATCTAGTCTCTCTGATCACCTTCCCCTGAATGGGAGCAGCCTTACCAGGCCACAGAGGAAGATGATGTAGCCAGTTCTGATGAGACCTGATAGGCTAGAGTCAGATGGAAGGGGAGGGGATCCTCCCCTATCAGTGGACTGGGGGGGGGGCAGGGGAGAAGAAGAGGGAGGGAAGGCAAGATTGGGAAGGGTTGAGGGAGGGGGCTACAGCTGGAATACAAAGTGAATAAATTGTAATAAAGAAAAAAAAATTTAAATGCCAGGGGAAAAAAAGAATGTTGTTAGACACTGCCAAATATTCTTGGGAGTGGATGTCATCAGCATTAGGAATAGTTTACTGAGGATTTTATACTAATGTTTTATCGATTTACATATTTTTATTTGATATATACATATCCATGCTTTCTGATTTTACATATTCTTTTATGTACTATTTCCTTTTATGTATCTGTGGTTTAGTTTTGATATTTCCACTAACTTAGAATCTTTCTTTTACTAACAAATATTCAGAATTACGTTTTTAACTCTTGATAATACATTTCATAGGTTTTGCGGGTTCCGTTTTCATTTTCGTTGTATTCAAATTTTTTTCTAATTTTTTTTCTTTTGACTGATTCTTTGACCCATAGATTATTTGAGAGTAAGCGCCACAATTTCTGAGTATTTTTCCGATGTAGTCTTGATAGTGGCTTCTTGCATAAACATACACTGGTATACTTTCAGTGACTTTGCGGTTGTGTGTGTAACGTTTGCTTTGGGTTTTCAGTACCAACAGCAATGGCCTGTAATTCTCAGCTGTCTCATTGACAACCCTGACCAACAACCCCCAAGTCTCTTCTCACGCTTGCTGTTGGCTTTTCTGTTAGGTGTTTTTGTGCTCTGGGATGGAGCATTGTCAGCACAGGTGAAAATTATTTATTTGTTTTATATGTGTATATTTATACACCAACTTGTGTGCATTTTAGGTATGTAATTAATAGTACGTTTTCTTATGATGATTTTAGGCATTTTGTTATTTTACCTTTCTTCTTCTACTGTATTTATCTCTTTTTCTATTACTTTTAAACTCTTTGTTATCTGTGGCTTTATATTTTAAGCGAGTTTCTTGTACACAGCATATTGTTGGGTTCTACGAGTTTATTTTTGTTTGAAACAAAATCTAGATTTGTGCTTTGTAGTTTTGAGGAACACTGACCCATACAATAAATCTGCATTCCTGTTTTGTTGTACATATTTGCCTATTTTACTCTTTGCTGGGATATTTAGCATCTAAAGTATGATGTATAGCTCAGGACTCTCACATATTTGATTAGACTTTATAGTTGGAATTCTCCTTTATAGATATCTGTACCGTTTCAGCTCCTATCTTTATGTATTTGACTATAAATTTGGTGCTTTTTTTATTCAGTTATCGCAGCACTTAATTTTCTTGTACAATGATATGTTGCTGAGACATTCTCATTCAATGAACAGTGAAAATCCAAAACTTACCATTTCTTAAAGAATTAAGCAAAAGAAAAACAATATACAGCAAGTAAAAGGCTGAGTAAATTTACAGGCTTACAAACAGACATTTTTAACTCAAGGCAAGCAAAAACCCATTGAGGTCAGGATGGAAAACACCAGAATGGAGACTATATCGAAAGGCCGTTCCACCCCGTTATTCTGACAGAAGTGATAACCTGGTGGCTCCATGAACCAGGTGTTCCTAACAAGAGGCAAAGGAAGATTATGGCTCTAACATCCAGCACAGTGAAGATCAAGATTATTTTTCCCTCTGAGCTGAAGTACTCAGTCTGGATGGTCTATCAAGGTATCTATGTCACCTTCCAGCAGATATACATCAGCAAGCAGGAATATGGTAAATCAGGCCTCTCTGTTGCTTCTAGGTCAGTGGTTCTCAACTTTCTTAATGCTGTAAACCCTTTAACACAGTTCCTCATGTTGTGGTGATGCCCAGCCATAAAATTATTTTATTGCCATTTCAGAACTGTAATTTTCCTACTACTATGAATCATACCGTAAACATTATTTTTGAGATAGAGGTTTGCTAAAGGTCGAGAACTATTGTTCTGAATAGCCTGAACAGCTTCCAGGCATGTGTTGCATAAATTGGACTTCTTATTCTTTAAGGCAGCAAGACTGGATTTTCTAGACCAAGTTTAGCTCTCATCTAGGAAGAATTAAGTTCATTTTCAGGTTTAAAAAAGGAAGAAAAAAATAGAAAAACCTTATGATATTTCTTCTAAGTGTAAGCTGTGATGATGTTTCTTCCTGAGTTTGTTTTCATGTGCATGTTGACAATTGACTGTTTTTTCCTTTCTTTATTCATCCCTTGCTTTTTCTTTTCTTCCATGATTAGAAAACACTATATAGTTCAAGTTGGCCTGGAACTCACAATCTTCCTGTTTCAGCCTCTCAAACTGCTGGGATTATAGTCATAATCCACAATATCTAACTTTCTTACTTCTTATTAAAGAAATTTGGTAAAACAGAAAATACTTTGTCATAGCCATAAGCTAGAAAATCATTTCCCTGATTTGGATTCTTTTAATATTAACATACACTACCTTACACTCACCCATAACCAATAAGTTTATTCTTGCAGATGAACAAGGACTTTCAGAAATCTGTTTTAACTTACTTATGCCATGTGATTTAGTATTGTGATAAAATATGAATACTGTGTTGTGGTATCTCTTTTCACATCTTTTTTTTCCCTCACATATTTATTTATTTATTTATTTATTTATTTATGTTTAATTTCTTCAAGATTTTGTTTTAGAGACTTGTTCCATATACATTGTGGTTTAGTCAGAGTCCTGAGAGAACTAGTCAGTCCACTAGCATGTCTTGTCACCGAAAGCCCCCAGCAATGGCAACCTAAAGATAGGCTCTTGCCTGATGCGTCTAAAACAAAAAGGGGGAACTGTAGAGAGCTGCGGAATGCTATGCCTTAAAGATGGAGCTGGTTTCTGCCTTCCACCTTCCCGATGGTGAGTGCTCTCTGTCACGAACAATTCCACATTTGGCTAAGGCTGAGGATCTGGCTTGCTTCCATGTATGTGGACCTATCTGCATTGCCCACGTGGCATGCCTGGGTTGGCTACCCAGAGGCTATTTAAGCTGTGGGCTGGCTTTCCCCAGGGTCCGAGGATTGTTCAAGGTTCCTGAATAAACTGCATTGAAAAAAAAAAAAAAGAAAAGAAAAGAAAGAAGATTCTTCATCCCTTAAATCTGGGAAATAAAAATAGGCTTCAACCAGAAGCAAAATGAAGACTCTTTTCACATCTTACTAATCTATGAAACCATTACAAAAGCCTTTTATTCACCACTTTCTTTCAGAGAAGAGCTTCATTATTTATTTCCCATGCTTAGGCATTTCACAAGGATACTCTTGCAATATCATTAACCAAATTAGAAAATGGCTGATGTGGAAATTTATCAAAGCTAATTGGTTTCATTTTTTAGTTACTTTGCATCCCATTTGATTTTGGTGATTTATTTGACAACAAATATTTATTGTGTATGCAGTATATGCCAGAGAGTCTTTTCAGTATATGATCTTATTTCATTCTCCAACAATCCTATAAATCAACTTTATTCCTGTTTACAAATACAAATTTGTTTAGGAACATCATGAGTACCAGCCACCATTTTTCTAATATTCCTAAGTTTATTTATTTCCAACTTGGAAAATCCATGCATTATCTTTCCCAATAACTCTAATAATATTAATTGACACATTACTTAAACTAGTTCCATAAGAGTAAAACAAAATCTCTTTTGGAAAAGAGAATTTTAAAAAGCAAGAAGCATGGGGGTTGTCATCTAAAAAGGTAGAAACACCAAAGCTGCAAACAGAGATAGATGAGCATATTGTGGAAAAATAATAATAATAATAGATTCTCAAACTTTGTATCAATGTCTGAGTAAAGTAGGCAAGTCTCTCTCTCTCTCTCTCTCTCTCTCTCTCTCTCTCTCTCTTTCTCATTTCAAGTGTTGCTGGCTTTGTTCATTTTCTCCATATATCTCATCTCTTTTTTTCTTTTCCTATTTTGGGTTATGTTTTTCTTGTTTCTATCATTCATTTGGAAGAATCCCTTTGGATCTCATTTACTTTCAAAATACCTTTTAAATAAAAGCTTGCTTTATTCCTTCTCTCTGCCATTGTCCTTTTTACAACATGACTTCATTTTTCCATTCTTCTCTTTCCATCAGCTGAGCCAGTATTGATTCGTCCTTGCTGGCTCTGTCTTTAATTACAAGCCTCCTCTCATGGCGTGTTCTTCTCAGTTTGCTCTCATAGTTTCCTCTGTCTCTTCATAAGTTATTTTTTTTTCTATAATTGACTGGCAGTTGATTTAACAGCTCAAATATTTATGATTTTTTTCCCACAGGGAGCTCGCCCTTTCCTCCTTTCTGATACTCTCTCCCCCAGTGCTCAAATTGGCATCACACTAAGTAAAAAACAAAAGATCCTACTGCCTTTCCATGATGTCATTTCCTGCTTTTAGAAGCTCATGAAATCATCAATTTGACTTTTAGACTATAAGTCTTTCTTTAGTTGAGATTAAAAAATGACAACTATAGCCAGAAATTGCCTGCATAAATCACAGCAATTGAATACCTGGAGCAGAAGTATATCAGACTGTTAGGATTGTTGTGGTGAGACCTTGTACTGATGTAAGCCAGGCATTTGTGTTTTCAGAGGTGCCAGGAAAATGGTCCTGTCACTTAGTGGTATGATAGATGAGTAAGTTCTTTTGTTTCTTCACTGAAAAACATTAAAAACAGAGATAAGTATTGAGAAATATGGTCAAATTATTTCCTAGGATCTTACCGCCTTCCCTTGAAGACAAATTTTCAGTATAACTTGCATTAGTTTGGTTCTTATTTTTCCAAAGATTTTTAAATTAGTTAGGCAGATATTGTTCACAATTATAAACAAAAAGAACTGCACTTAAATTATTTCCAATCTATACTTAATTTACTCAGGCATGTAGGTATCCTCAGTCACCCAACTGTGTAAGTCAGCTTCCCATTAATGTGATAAAAATACCTGAGAAACACAGGTTATAAGAATGAAGGGTTTGTTTTGACTCATGCTTATAGAGATTCTAGCAGATGTAAACTGACCCTATTGCTGTGGACTCATGGAAGCAAACATGTTATGGAAGGAGAAAACAGCTGAAAAAGCTGCTTCCCTGGCATAACCAGGAAGAGAGAGGGAAGACTGAGGTTCCATTATCCCTTCCAGGGCATGCCTCAGTCATGACTCCTCCCACCACACTGCACATCTTAAAGGTCCCAACACATCCCAAGGTACGATGGCCCAGTGACCAAGTCTTTCACACATAGACCTTTAAGGAAGATTTCAGACCTAAAGGACCCCATGGACATATTTGTAACAGCATCAGACCCAAACACTCTGTCTGCTGCCCACTGAGCACCCGCCATGTTCATTTTCTTGCTGCTATGTGGGCTCCTCTTTTTCTTTCCATTCAGAGCATCTATTTTCTCTCCTTTGGAGTATTTCACAATGTTCAGTAGAGTGATGTGAGATAGGTGAGGAAGAAAATGCTTGTTATTTCCATGTGTTTGCATGAAGTTCACCATGCTTAAACCTCATGTAATAACAACACAGCAGCACAGAGAGTTATCACCTCTGAAGGATTCATAAGCACTTGACACAAAGGCAGGTGAAAAAAGGTAAAGATGATAGTGATGGCTACTGTCGTGCAAAGTTTAGTGGAGAAGAAGATGTAGAAGCCCACCCAGAAAGGAGGCTGAGAAACAGGCCGGGGTTTTGCCTCCATGGCCTTGCACTGCCAGCAGCAGACATGGCCGTCCTGATGTTTTGTCGTGCTTAAGAGTCAAACTGCTTCACATTGCTTCTGCACAGAGGGAACAAAATCCAGACATTCTCCAAAAGCGTCTTTGCTAGTCTGAGCATCTAGCAGCTCTTGCAACACGTTCTTACGGTATTCATTCTTCAGTCATCATCGTTATTTACTTTCTAAAAGCCTGGGAAGGGGTAGGAGAGAGCCTGAGCTTTCATTAAAGTATTCGCAATCTATTGACCATTTGCTTGTGTAGTCCTTTTGCTCGTGCCCCTGATGAAGGATGGTATGGCCCAGTCACAGAGCATGACACAGCATATCTTCCTAAATGTTTTCACCTGCAAAACTGTGAAACTTCCTCACTAGGAACTGTAGCTGCAGTCATTTGCCCTGGTGGCCTTTGACAGGGTGCATGAGAGAACAAAGGAGCAAGGGAAGTGGCGGGGCTGGAGAAGCAAATCACCCAGTGGACACTCTCTCTGGCCACTAAATTCCCTTTTTAAAATAAATGGAATAGCTCCATTGTGCTGATTGACAGAGGGGCCAGATGGATGGCATAGTCTGAGGTCTGTGGTCAACATTCTTGGTTCAACCTAGGTTGCTGAAAACTGCCAGTGGAATATGTAGTTCTAAAGCTATCTGGAAAAACAAGTCTGATGTGAAACTGGATCCGGTCCTGCTTTTCTGGCATCCAATTCTTCAGATTTGATCCTGGACTACAAAGACGCCAAGGGAAGTTCACCACCTGAAGTGAATCACTGAGTGTTTTCAACGGCTAAGAGCAATTTATCTTGAGAAATCTTACTTCCCTACCCTAAATACCTTAGGAAATGGCTCAGTGAGTTGTTTTCCATAAACAATAATAGTGTTCTGGTGATGTTGTTTCAAAAAGTGCCACAAATGAAGAAAATATATTGTGAATTCTATTGCAAGTAAACTGGACTTTAAACAACGAAGACATTTTATTCATATAAATTAAAGCAGAATGGCAGTGAGCTGCTTTTAATTCACATTGCCCATGAAATTGTAGGGTTGCGTTTGTCTCCATTTTTCATGCGCATTGTCTCCATTTTAAAATGGTCAGCTTCAATTGCCTGTTATTGGCTCAAGTTGTTCAATTTGTGACCAACAATTAAACAAGTGAACTGAAATGCCATTATTTAGCATGTGGTCTGAAATGTCATTTAGGAAAGCTGGCTGTCTTCACAGAATATCTAGGGTTGCCCCCTACACCTTCAGATTTGGCTTTCTTCAATAATAAATGATGTGTGCTTAGGGATTGGAAAAGAGTGCTTAGGGATATGAGAAAAGCTAAAGTTGAAAGAATCCTCATAAAGCAGAAAGTACCACAAAGCTGCTTAAATTAAGGCATGTATACTTGTCATGCTCAGAACCAGCTTTCAAGTGATGACGATGACTAACTGACCAGCACATACTGCAGGGGAACCTGATACTGCTCGCTTCTAAACTTTCTCCTAAACCCAACACATTGGAGAATGTGTGAAAAAGCGTGTCAGCGGTATCTGACTTTGAGAGTTTGAAACCCTTTATTTTTAACCACTCAA
The DNA here is from genome assembly GCF_030254825.1 of Meriones unguiculatus. Lineage (NCBI taxonomy): Eukaryota > Metazoa > Chordata > Mammalia > Rodentia > Muridae > Meriones > Meriones unguiculatus. The sequence goes on from NC_083350.1 coordinate 187,098,994, forward strand.
GTTAAACCGAGACCTTACGTAATAACCCAGGTTTGCGATGAGCGCAGGTTTGCTGTGTTGAGCACCTAAGAACATGGGAACCTAAGTCACCTAAGAACAGGTGACTAGGAAGGAAGTCCTGTGTCTCAGCAACGATTTCTACGTCCCCACGTCCAGGTCATGTACATGTGCTTTCTGATTGTCCCGTGGACCGTACAGGTCAGCAGCTTGATTGACAACTACTCACAGTTCACTATAAGCCGGACTTACTCATGATCGTTTTTGTAGAAAAGGTTATTATCCCAGCCACTAGATTCTACTAGCAAGAATTTAATTTATAAAATATTTCCTGAAGAAAACCAATTTTATTTCTTTACAAAGAACATGCAAAGTAGTTTTGTATGTACATATAAGAGAAGTAAGCAAAGGATGCCAGTATGCAGTAGGCTTTTGCCAAGTACCCCACAGACCTTTACATTAAGGGGATGTGCCAGTCCTGAAAGGGAAAGGCAACCTAAAAGAATCGTCGTCCTTTCTGCCTTATTTTATAAATATTTAAGCAGTTTTGCAAGTCAGAAATTTTATTCTTAACAGCCCAAGACATTTTCAAGAAGGAAATTATTTTCAATTTTCTATTGAATAGGAATCATAGGAGTGGCGTTTAAATTATGTAAAATTCTGGATTAGTAGAATGCAAATAAAAGAGGAATTATAGTAAAATAGAAACAGACTGTACAAACTTGGTTTTAGAGGTACTTCCAAACTTCAGCTGCATAGCAGGGTCTGGAACAGTTCTGGGTTTTCAGTGTCTGTGTGGGCAGAGATGTCTGTTGGGTCTGGCAGGGTTCAGACATCCAAGAGGCTGGGAGGCCGTTTCTCACAGGGTGCCGTGTAGAGCCTGTGCTGGTCAGGTTTCTTTGTTTTTTGTTTTCATTTTTGTTTTAACTTGGTACAAGCTAGGGCCATACGGAAAGTGGGAACCTAGCTAGATTGAGGGAATTTCTTCATTAGACACTGTAGGCAAGTCTTTGGGGAAATTTTCTTGATTAATGATTAACATGGAAGGTCTGTTTCACTGTGGGTGGTGCCAACCCTGGGTAGGTGGGCCCGGGTGGTTCACAAAGCAAGCTGGGTGAGCCATGAAAGCAAGCCAGGGAGCAACGTTCTTCTATATTCTTTGCTTCAGTTTCTGCCTTGAGTTTCTGCCCCAACTTCCCGCAATGATGAACTGTGATCGGGGTGTGACAGCCCAGTAAACCCTGTCCTCCCAGGAGGCTTTGGGTTGTGCTCTTTATCAGAAAAATAGTAAGCGAACTAGGACAGTCATCCCCCAGCACCGAGTTGACAAGATTAGTGAGTGCTGCTCCGTGGCTCTTCCTCCAGGGATGCCCGGGCTCTTTGTGCACTGAGCTGGGCTAGAGAAAGGGAAGCTTGGCAAGGCGGCTGGGTACAGGCAGGATCTCCGTCAGCTTAGGGAGTGTAGCGGCAAAGGACGCGTGCCCAGGAAGAGTTTACTGGGAGAAAGGGGGAATGTTCATATCCCTGGGGAGGTAGCCAGGATCTCTGGGGCAAGGTTTGTATGGCTGTGTAACATTGGCCAGGGCAGGGGTATTGGAAGAGGCTTTAACTGTACGTGCAGGGGCTGCAGGGCGGGAGGGGGGACTTATGAGTTCAAACAAGGAGCTAACCCTGATAAGTGTAAGGTAGTAAATTCTTACTAGGGTTAATGGCAGGGCAACCAACTTTGTAATGCCAGGTTGGGAGGGAGAATGGAGCCAACTCCTGTCATCCTCCCCTGAGTAATCTGGGTTGAAGTTTTCCTCAACCCTTCCTCTTTAATCCTGGGACATTAAGGTCCTATAGACGAATATCAACTAGAGGGTGAAAGTGAGCAGCTGAGTTTTCAATGTAGAAGAAAGAGAGGGTTGGTGACTCCCTATACGGTCATATGTATGAGACTTTGATGAACTGCTTACTGTATCCTGGATACTTCTCAGCCGAACTCCATCCAGAATCACAGGTGTCACAAAAGGAGGCCATTCATGACGCATAAGCAGACACAGAGAAAGGACTCATTTGATCCCTATTCATAATCATTTTGGTCCTTTCGGTCCTTTCTGTGTGAGTAACACAAGCTTCTAGTGTGTATGTCAGAGAAAAGTAACACTCAGCCTCAGGTCCAGCTGCACACTGAGAGATAAGGCTGCACTCTTGCAAAGAGACCAAATCATCTGATTGAGTAAAAACAAACTCTTTGTCCAATATGGTTGAGACGTGACAAAACAAACAAACACAAAAACCAAAACAAAACCAGAAAACCAAAAATCCTGAGCTTGGAACCATTCTTCTGACCTAAGCATTCACCTAGACAGCATGCTTCCTGAAGGCAGAAGGCTATCTAAAAAGAAAGCAGGAATCCAGGCTCTTCCAAACTCACTGACCCTGAACAGTCTGTTAATTCGGTGGTTCTCAAATGTGCTTGAGGGACCCACACAGTTTCCAGGAATCTGTAGTCATCAGTGCTTTCATAATGATGCTGATTTTTTATTTGCTCTCTGGTGTTCTCACAAGTGTTCCATGGTATTCCCTGCAAACTCAACACATCCTGTAGCAAACAGCAAACACAAAATCTGGATCTGACTGACTTATTAAGCCTTTCCTCAAACAATGTTTTAATGCAAAACATTGCCACCTTTCTTAGCAAATTGTCTCCTTTATTCCTTAAGTTTTTCTTTTTCTTTTTTTTTTATGGGTATGGGTGTCTAATGTGTAAGTATACCTATTACTGTGTCCATGTCTAGTGCCTGAGGAAGATGGACGAGGCCGTCGGACCCTCTGGGACTGAAGTTATAGCTGGTGGTGAGCCATCACATGTACTGGGAATCAAATCTGGGTCTTTGGGGAGAGCAGCCATGCTTCTTACAACTGGGCCATCTTTCTACACTCTCCTTTTGCTCCTTAAAAAAACTTTTTTACTGTTTTGGAAATAATTTAGAACTCGGAGAAGAGCTGGTGAGTTACGAAGATGGCAGTTTCAGGATGTTCCTTGCTCGGTTTCTTCCATTAGCATTTCACATAACTATGACCTGGTTACTGAACCTAACAAGACCAAAACACTAGAATTCTAACTAAACTGCTGAAGTTATGCAGATTTACACTTTCTTTGATTAGTACATCCTGAGCTCCTCTCAGGAGGCTGAATTGCAGATAACGTTGTATCTCTTCCATCTTGTCTGATTTGAAGCAGTGAAATCTCTCCTTGGCTTGCTTAACCGTGGCTTTCTAGGATGGTAATGGTCAGTTATTGCACAGAATGGCCCTCAATTCAGGATAGCTAATTTTTTTTTCATGACTAGGTTAAATTATAAATTTGGATGAAGAAGCACCAATGCTTTCTTCTTTGGGGATATATGATTCAGTGTCTTTTTTCATGATGCACTTCCTGTTGCTGTAAATTCACTGTTTGTGGCACAGGGTTTCACAGGACATTTTCATATAAGTTCACAATTATACGAACCTTCTCCCTCCCTCTCCTCTCCCTCCCCCTCCTGGTAGCTCCTTTTGAAGTCTGCTTGCACTTCTATGTCATATGTACACACATGATTTTATGCATCTATACAAAATCTAGGAGCCACAAAATAAGAGAAATCATACAACAGGATATTTCTTAGATTTAGTTTCTTTTTAAAAAGTTGGCAGCGTCACACATTTATATAATGAATTTTAGTCATTTACCCCACTATTCCCCCTCATCTCTCTGTCTTCACTTTATGATCACCTACAGCTGCATCCATTGTCCTGAAAAGGACATGATTCTGTCCTTCATGGTGAGGAAAATTCCACTGTGTAAATAGACTACGGTTTCTCCTGATCCACCCCCCGGTTTAGTTCAGTAACTTAACTATGGAGAATTCTCCCTAATACATATTGGCTTGCAACCATCTTTGTGATATGCTGACTTGTAATCTTTGAGATAAATAGCCAGCACTGGTGTACCTGGGTCACATGGTCTGCTTTTTTAGTTTTTTTTTTTTTCCAGGAACATTCTGAAATGATTTCCATAGTGACTAGACCAATTTTCATTTGTACCATAACAACAAGCATCTCACCTCCGTGCTTTCAAGACTGACTTATGTACTATGCTTTGTGAGGTTTGTCCCCAAAGATTCTGTGTTGGACACTTGGTCCTCGGTCTAGTGACGTGATAATACTGAGGTTGAACTTTTGAGAGGTGCGCTACCACAGCGTGGCCCACATATTAGGACACAAAGAAAAGCTCAACAGATATTTGAAAATTGAAATACTAAGCTGTATTCTTTGTGACCACAACAGAACAAAGGTCAACTAGATACCAACAGTGATGAAAGCTTAAAAACTACATACAACCAAGGACACTAGCACACTACAAATGATAACTGGGACACTGAAGAAATCAGGATGGAAATTTAAAAAACTCTAGAACTGAATAAAAATGAAAATATGACAAACCAAAACCAATGAAGGCAGCTCTGAGAGGAAAGGTTTCAGTGGTAAATGCTTACATCAAAAAAAAAAAAATGAAGCGATCTTAAATTAATAACTTAATGATATTCTTAAAGGACTTGGGAAAACAAGAACAAACCAAATCCTCAAAACAGTTAATGGAAAGAGATAGCCAATTTCATGGCTGAAATTAATAGAAACAACAAAACAAACAAAAACAAAAAACAAAGAATTAATGAAATAAGGAGCTGGTTCATGGAAAATATAAATAATATTCACCAAACCTTGATCAAATTAACAAAAACAAAAAGAGAGTAAGGTCAAATAATCAAAATTAGAAATGAAAATGGAGACAACAGTTACCAGGGAAATCCAGAAAATCATAAGAATCATACATTTAAAACTTATATGCCATGGAAATGGAAAAACCTGAAAAAAATGATTTATTGTATTCTAAATGAATACAAAAATACCAAAAATAAGCCAAAATTAGATAAGTAATTTAAATGAGTGTATAACCAGCAACAAGGTTAAAGCAGTGATAAAATATTCCCCAATTAGGAAAAGCATGAAAGTGAGAGGAGTTACTGAAGAGTTCTACCATAACTTTGAAATTGTATTAATACCAACAATACTGAAGTTAATACATGAAACAGAAAGAAAGAGTTCCAGACACTTGTCCTGAATCCATTATTATCCTGATTCCATAACCAGATCAAGACAAAAAAAAAAAAAAGAAAGAAAGAAAATTACAGACCAGCCTTCCTGGTGGACATAGATGCAAGTTTTCTCAATAAAATACTTGTAAACCCTTGAGATGAACAAGGGTTCAACTTATTATCTGCATCTTAGCCTGCTGTGCACTTCTGTGGTGATTATCATCTACTTCAGAAGAAACTGCTCTGAAGTTGGAGAGCTACCAAGTCTCTGTATTATCATAAGTCATTGGAGTTGGTTTGATATCGTATTCATTCAGCAAAACAACAGCAGCAGTAGGTCCTCTCCTAGGACCTGTGACTGGCCTTACCATGAGGTTCTCAGCGCTGAAATGGTTTCAGGAATGAGTTTCAGCTTGTGGAACAGGCTTTAAATCCAACAAGACGGTGGTGATTGGTCCCTCTCGTGATGTTCATGTCACTGTTGCGCTCATCTTCCCAGGCCAGACATTGCTGTGGCCACAGGCTTCGCAGCACTGCAAAAGATAGACAGTAGGATAACAGTTCCAAGTGGAGACCAGCTTGATTTCTACGTGTTCCATGAACTCAAGCATGTAGTGTCTTCAGCAGTAGTGTGTTGTCATCCAGGGTGTGTGGTAGGAGCATTGTTGCCCCACCATAACTTTTAGAACTCTTTGTGTATGCATATAAAATATTTTAGGAAGTTCTTACAGCAGTGGGTTTCTATGTAAGTTTTGAAAAAATTGTTAGTGCTATTTACATATAGCACACCTCAGCCTTAAAAGACTCAGGGATCATTAGAAAAAGAGGACAGAAGTGAGGAGGAGTCAGGGGTGGAGGATGACCATCTCTGTAATTTAAATAGATGTAGATGTAATTTAAATGAATCGATGACCAACAACGAGGTTAAAGCAGTAATAAAATATCTCCCAACTACTAAAAACCCAGCAGGGCATTTGCATAAAAGAACTCACAGCAGTTGTGACAGCGGGCATTAAAACTTGTGCAACTGATTGGCCTGCTCTTTAATTACCTCCCCCTGAGGGGGAAGCAGCATTACCAGGCCACAGAAGAAGACAGTGCAGCCACTCCTGATGAGACCTAATTGACTAGGGTCAGAAGGAAGGAAAAGAAGTCCTCCCCTATCAGTGGACTTGGGGAGGGGCATGCATGCAGAGGGTGGAGGAAGGGAGGGATTGGGACAGGAGGAGGGAAAGAACTACAGAGGGGATACAAAGTGAATGAAGTATAATTAATAAAGAATTTTAAAAAAAGACTTGTGTAAACTCAAAATAAGCCCAAATCCCAGCATGAAAAGGGAGTTGGGCATACTTTATAACAACCTGCCAGGCTGGTGCCCATTTATGCAGTAGTGGCATGGCAGATATCAGGCAACTAAGTTTTTGATTAGATTTGAGGCCTGCTCCATGGGAGGAAATGCCATGCCTGGTACTTTAATCCTAATCCGAAGCCCAGTGAGGTTATAGGCCCTGGGGCAGAATCAGGCTTTGTTATTTCCCTAAATGGTTCTGCTGCCAAATTGCCATCTCATATTTATGTTTATCGGTTCAAACCTGGGCTGCTTTAAATCTTGGTCCGAGGAGATTGTTTTTATACTGGACAATAGTTAGTGAAGCGATGTATAACTGGTCAATGTTCTGAGAGCAGGAGATGAGGGTGCAGCCCTGAAGAGGTCATCAATATTAACCTCTTCAGCACCAGAGGTCAGAGCAGGCAGGAAGAATGTAAGTAGAGGATGTGGGAGGGGGAGTGCCGTGAAATAGCACCTTCTGGGTATGGCGTAAATATGACCATGGACCAGCAGCTGTGATCACTGACAGAAGACCCACCCAGAATCAAGTTGGCCAGGACTCTCGCCTGGATGGGTAAGGCGCTTCCTAGGCTCTACCCCTCAGTAAGGAGCTATGGACAGGAAATATCTACCAGGCAGAAGAGAATTACTCCATTTTGAATGGCCGTCGGCAGATTCCCATACTTCAGCGGGAGCACTGCACGCCCACACACTTACAACATCCTAACTGGGCTTAGTGGCTTATCAAAATAACACAAAACAACAATGAAAACAAACCCTCGAGGTTGGAAAGTGGGTATTTTCTGTAAGCAGTAAGAGGATATAGAAAGGGAAACAGGAGTGATATGATCATATTTTCTTGTAGACATGTATAAAACTGCCAGAAAAAGGAAAAATTTAAAGTTAAAAAGGTATAGAGCACTGATATTGACCTCTGCTCTCCACACGCACATATATGGGCACACACGCCCCACACACATACCCGCCACACCCCACCACATACCACACACACACACAAGAACCTAAAGCAATTTAACAAATACATTTTTTCATATTTAAGTCAACAATTGCACAGCAAGGAAATATTTCAGTGGACAAACTGAAAAGCAATCAGGTTGAGTATGAAGGGCATTTCTGCGCAAACAATAAATCTAGATGACTGCCAAACCCCAATGTGTGTGGCATTGGGGGAGTCATGCGTGACGCAATTACACTGCGGATTGCTCCTTCTGCAGAACAAAGCCAAAGCTGCGGACGACTGGCTCTGAACACTCTGGGAATTTATTTTTAACAGGATGGTTGCACTGTCCTGAAATGCAAAGCAATTCAGAAAGAGACCTGACAAAGATTATATTTTGAACATCTAGCAATGAAAAGCCTCGTCCAAGCACAGAGCTTCCAGGTGGTCTCTCAAGAACAGATCTGTTTAGACAGATTTGCAGCGCAGGAAAAATTCTCATGTTGTATGCTAGTGACACAAAGTCCAGCATACTTTCATTGACAGCCAGGTTGAGCGATTTGCCATAGGGTATCAATTTGCTCCTGCAAGAGGTCAATCCTCTGATTGAACACCATCAAGCTTCCTTTTAGTTGAGCATTAATTCCTTTATGTACAACTAAGGCATGAGCTACATTGGCTAAATGATTATTCAGGGTCTGAGCAGTCTGCCCAGTATGACTCATGGCTAATGCCCTGGTGGTAGCTCCAACAGCCGTCAATGAGATGGTAGTAACAATGGTGGCTGTAGTTCCAAGATCCCTTTTCTGTCTGAAGAGAGTCATAGCGTGAGGGGCATCAATGGGCACAGGCACCCAGTGAGGCATGCGAGTAACCAGGGCATACCTAACTTTACTAGCATTCCAGCATTGGGCAAAAAAGCAAGTATCATTACCACAATTACTTGGCTCTATCTGGCTAATAATGAATAAAAATGGGGGATATAGACAAATAGGTGTGGGCTTATAGGAAATATTATGAGAAGCCTTAACCCCTCGTTGGAACATCCTGTGTCAGTTCTAGAACTAGCAGACAGTGCTAAGACTGAACATATCCACTAGTGTTTGCCCACCAAGTAATATCTTATCTGTAAATGTTCAGTACATATTTTTGAATAAATCAACAAAAAATATAAAAAAAAAAGAACATATCTGCTCTTTCTGTAGGCAACTTCAAGGCCACTGGAGGGCTTGGCGAGGGAGCCAAACACTACTGATGGGAAACGTGAGGCTCAGCACAACGGCGTGCTGCTGGGACTGCTGTCAAGGCAGGGAGGTGGAGACGCATTTCCACAGCCCCGTCGTACCACACACACAGGGCTAAGGACTGGAACCCTGAAGTGAAAAGCAGAGAGCTTGATAGTCCTGACAACAGAGGTAAAGTAACCCCCTTTAAAAAAATCACTTTTTGGTACATTTTCCTCCAAATAACTCTATGCTTTTTTCCAAAAGAATTGTACATGACTTGAGATTCTAGGGTATGATTTAGGGTGGGAAAAGCCGACAACTGAAGCATAAAAGACCACATTGTTGTAATTATCTTCCTTTAGAGTCCCTCTAGAGTTCTCTGGTGAGGGGGCAGAGCCGAAAGGCATGCTGGGTGTCTATGGGAGACACTTGGCGGCCGAGGGGCACAAATGTGCTGATTTTTAAAGGTAATGGAGAGCGTTGACAGCAATGCCTTGCAGGCCATCGTCTTATTTCCTACAACCATAGGTGCTCACTGTCGTTGAACAGCTGCCTAGGTCTAAAGAAGTTTTCTCCCAATTCTGTGCTCACAAAGGTTACATGGAGACGGTGGTAAAAATGGCAGAGCCCCTACATCACTCCAGAGTGGAGGTATTCAGTATAGTCTCTGTCTGTCTGTCTGTCTCTCTCTCCTCTTCCCTCCCCTTCCCCCTCTCTACCACCTCTCTCTTTCTCTCTTCCTTTCTCCTTTCATTTCAGTACATGGAAAAACAGATGGGGCTTTAGAAATACAAAATGTATTCAATCTTCTTTGCTAAGCTTGACTAGAATTGGTTAAGTATTAAAGAATTTATCAACAAATGAAAATAGTACAGAACATGTGTTGTTTCTTAATTAAAATCCCCCCAAAATTAATAAACACCAAATGTGTAAGTCTAGAAGGAGTCAGTCGCTAGAATAAATTTACAAGCACAATTCAGTGCAAAGACACCGATGGAGTTTTTGTGTGTGCACGTGCTCACTTGTTAGGCCCCCAAGTGTGCCAGGGACCTATATCACTCAATGGCTACCATGGTGCTGTGTACAGATGTCTACATCGCAAATGCCAGTCTTACCCTGGGGTTTCAAGCATGCAGCGAGGTTCAACAGCCATGTAGCCTTGTTCTCTAAGAGACTTCGCCCTTCTCATGGCTCTTTTCGAGCAGGGGCAGACTTAACAAGGACTGAACTGGTGTCAGGATCTTGGTGTTGATCCTGGGTGAAGATGCTGGGAGGCAAAAGGTAAAAAGAAACTTCCTGAAATACTGTAGAACATGAGGGCTAAGAATGAAAGCTGGAAGCCAATCTTAGAGATGAGGGTTAGGAATGACATATGAAAGATTCCTACCAGTTATAAATAGAGGGTAGGCCAAGGGTCAGGGAGCAAGAAGACAATGTGACAAAAAAAAAAAAAAAAAACTCCCATGCCCGCCCATTCCTTCAGATGATTCATGGCTGCAGCAATCCATGTTGATAATCCTGTGGCTAGTCCTCCGTCCACTCCGGTAGAATTTACTGTGACAATGGCCACTCTCAGCTGCTCCATCGTAGTATCGAATTCTCCAGTCCAATTACCTAAAATATAGCTCGACAATTGTTTAGACAGATTTGCAGCGCAGGAAAAATTCTCATGTTGTATGCTAGTGACACAAAGTCCAGCATACTTTCATTGACAGCCAGGTTGAGCGATTTGCCATAGGGTATCAATTTGCTCCTGCAAGAGGTCAATCCTCTGATTGAACACCATCGATGGTGTTGGTCTCCTTGGTTTGCCTGTGGTATATATGCAAGATTAGAGTCTCACAACAGTGTGATGCAGCCATGATCATTCAGGCCTTTACAGCCATTGAAGCAGGACATTCTCCCCAAGCATGGTTGGATGCCATAAAAAGCTAAAATGTTACACTCAGGATGCGAGGCTAAGCACTGCACTCAGGGTCAGCCGCTTTGGACCCAGAGAAGAGCATGTCTGATTGCATGCGGGTTGATGCCCCAGGTCCCGCCTCTGAGAAAAAGGTATTGGACGGGTCTGATGCTCTTTGGGTGGATGACACCTAAATGAACATCTGTACAAAGTCCCAATTTATTTCTAATATCAGAGATCAGACCTCTACTCTTGCCTGATGCGTCTAAAACAAAAAGGGGGAACTGTAGAGAGCTGCGGAATGCTATGCCTTAAAGATAGAGCTGGTTTCCGCCTTCCACCTTCCCGATGGTGAGTGCTCTCTGTCACGAACAACTCCACATTTGGCTAAGGCCAAGGATCTGGCTTGCTTCCATGTATGTGGACCTATCTGCATTGCCCCCGTGGCACGCCTGGGTTGGCTACCCAGAGGCTATTTAAGCTGTGGGCTGGCTTTCCCCGGGGTCCGAGGATTGTTCAATGTTCCTGAATAAACTGCATTGAAAAAAAAAAAAAAAACAAAACTCAAAACCAAACAAAATAAAGCAAGCAAGCAAGCAAGCAGGCAAACAAAAACCCTAGCCCAATGTAGGCCCATAAATGAAGGGCACCTATCTGACCTATCTGATTCTCTGTACTTCTGGGGCAGTGCTTCTCAACCTTCCTAACGCTGCGATCCGACCCTTTAATACAGTTCCTCACGTTGTGGTGACCCCCAACCATAAAATTATTCTGTTGCTCCTTCCTAACTGTAATTATGATGCTGCTGTTATGAGTCACAGTGTAAACATCTGATATGCAGGACATCTGATATGCGACTCCTGTGAAAGGGTCGTTCCATCCCCAAGGGGCTGCAACCCACATGGTGAGAACATGTGTTCTATAAAAACAATACCGGGGTAGTTATTGTTATTGGGTGTGCATGTCAAGGCAGCATGTGTGGCAGCCAGAAGGCAGCATCCAGGAGTGGCTTCTCTCCTTCTCTCTCATTTTTAAGAGCATCTTTCTTTCTGTTTCTGTGTGCTTCAGGCTTGCTGGCTGGAGGCTTCCAGGAGGCTCTGTCTCTACCTCTGATCTTGCTGTAGGGGCACTGAGATTACAGGTGCTCACCATGATGTCTGGCCTTTCATGTGCACTACCAGGTTGAAGTCAGTGATAGTTATTCTCTCATTGGCGAAATGAGCCAATTCGAGCCAAATTGGAGTATATAACTGCAGATTTACAGGGGCAGTTCTTGCAGGCTCACTGATCTCACAGGTGAGGAGGGAGCAGGGAGAGAAAGCATGGGTACTGAGAGAGAGAGAGAGAGAGAGAAGAGGAGATGAGAGGAAAGGAGAAGAGAGCACAGGAGAGGACAGGAGAGGAGAGGAAATCCAGAGAGAGAGGAGAAGAGAAGAGAGAGGAGAGGAGAGAAAGGGAGGAGATGGGAGAGGAGGGGAGGAGAGTGGAGGGGAGGAAATTCAGAGAGAAAGCTGAAACCAAAAATGTCTGCATTATAGTTCAGCCCCTGTGCAGGAAAGTTCAGGGTAAAGGGCAGGGTATACCAGCCATGCCCTGTAACATGTAGGAACTGAGGGATGCTGGGAGAACGTGGAGGCCAGATCTGCTTTGGTGGGTAAATTAGGCCCCTCAGCTGCTTGCTCCAGGTCTGAATCCCAACACTAAAGTCATTACGCTTGCTCTCTAAGTACCATTGCACCCCCCTTGCATACCGAACACGCATGCACACATTCATTTCTCAAAGGTTTGAGGCTGAGAAGTCCAAGTTCAGGATGCTGACATTTGGGGAGGGTCTTCCTGCTACATCCCCACACTGTGGATGGAAGGGTGAAAAAAGAGTGAACCCTGAGTGGCTTCCAAAACATCTTTTGATAAGGAAGTAATCCACCTGTGAAGGTGTGGCCATTGGGACCTCATCATTCTCTAGAAGATTCTTCCTCTTAACGTTACAAGGGAGTGATGTTGAGCATGACTAGAGATGGTGGTTGGGGTGCTGCATTCCAGCCACAGCAGAGATGCAGACAAGTGAGGAGTATGGTGAAGGAGGCATGGAGGAAGTTGGTAGATGGCAAGAGGACTGCTGTGAGTCTTTATTTGTGGGTCCGAGTGGCATGCAGGGCTCGTGTGTGCTAAGTGTGCTCTCTAACCCTGATCTACCTGTCTGTGAGGTTTTTCCTAAGCTGCAAAGAAATACATGGTGCTAAAATATTGCCCAAATAACTGGATTTACCTTAAACTTTTCTGTTTGTTTTTCAATGCACTCAACGAACAAACTAATAAGCCCACTCTGTTTGGGTGTTAAGGCCGTTTACATGCACCATGCACTGTTCTTAGGGGAGGGAAAGCATTTAACCAGCACTTTTAGGAAGCAAAATTCCACTGACAATCTTCATATCTTATTTCCTTCAGGATTCGCGTTCCAAGGGGCAACCATCTCCTCATGCCATTCACCTGTTTCTCTCTCCTTACTCTCCTGGTCCTTTCCCACTGATATTTCTTCTGCCTCTCATCTTGACTTTTCCTTGTGGCTCTGTCTGATAGTACAATTTGGCCCTTTCCAACTCTTTTCACCTGTCATCTATCTTTTTGGCAAAATTAACTTTTGGTATCTAAATATGACAAAGTATGTCTAGCTTGGCGATCCGGCACAGTGCAGGGGCTGCCTCTGCCCCTTTGTGGTCATTTGGCTAATAGTCCTGGCTTGCTGCTATTGACTGGTATAAAACACCAACATGGCACATCCATTGCGAGTCCCTTCAAAGACCTGAACTCCACGCTTGGCTTCTGCAGGGTAGATGTCCTGTTTACATCTTCAATTCAAAAGTTGTTAATGAAACTGCCGTAGCTGGAGATTGTCTATACTTAGAATTAATGTTTTCCCTGTTGTGTAAGGAATTCAAATCATTTCCCTGGGATCTTTGCTCAAATGATACAAATCTGAGTCAAGTTTCTTGGTTTAGATGCTAGAGTGGAGTGGAAACGGAGCTGGGCCCAGTTGGGGCTCTGTGTGGAGTCTGAGCTTAAGGCCCTGAATTGATTGATGGATGCTTTGTGCATCGTGACAACATGGGCCTGGCAGCAGGCGCCTTCAGGGCAGCTAGCACTGTGTGGTGCATTGGGGATTAGACGGTGCTTTCTACACTTAACTATACATACACTAAGTTCTCACAGATGCTGTGGGGTACTGGGGCACCCATCTTACAGATAATGATATCTAAAGATGTTAGGTATTTGTCTGAGGTCTTGGCTTAGGTAGCAGTTTTCTTATCCTTTATGAAAAATAATCTTATTTGGGTAGAAATTCCACCAGGGAGGCATCATGTGTTGACCTAGTAGTTTCCAGAAGAGTCAGTTAAAGAAGCTTATTAGATGGCAAATGACCAGGCTCTTATCCTAGACATACAACATGGACAGTCTGATTGTGGCATGTAGAAGAGTATGATTTCAATGGCCCATGGTACACAGGTTTAAAAGGCCACACGTGCTCAAAGCCCTAGCCAATTGATGTTCTTGAACTAGTCAAAGCAGGCGTTCCTTTCTGGAAGTGACTTTAAGTTTTGTATCTCTGCCTGTCTGTTGTTGGCCCTGACAAAATGCTGAAAATCTGGAGTTCCACATAAAACTTTCCTCCCCTCAAAGAAGCCATAAGCTGGAGAATTTGTTTTCATGTTCCGGTGATATGCTCTGCGCAGAGTAACAAAAGCATTCTGAGTTCAGGGAAACTTCTAGGCAGTTCTTGGGGAGAAGAGCCCAAATAAGTAAAAACGAAAGGAAAGACAGACTAGCTGGGGGTTGGCTTAGTCCAGCCAGACTGAGCGCACTGTCGTCCGGAGAAATTTAAAATGATGAATCTTCACCATCTTCATCTTCAATTATGATGGAATTGGTCTGGGTGCAACCTAAGCACCAAAAGCATTTAAAAACCTTCCAGATGATTCTAGCATGTAGCCAAAGTTGAAAATGAGCAAGAAGGATTTAAGGCCACATGGAGGTGAAACTGCAATCGTTAAGACTGAGTGTTCACTGACCCCAAATGGGATCACAGACCTCTTTTCTGAGGTGTGTACCTATACTCCTGAGGACACAGGAGGCAAGAGTCACCTCAAAAGATAAGGTTTTGAAATGAACAGCACTTGCTTTTTGTGTTGCTTTCTGATGTCAATAATTTGAAATCAACTAATCCAGATACTAGTGCACTCATCACGAGTCCTCTGGTGTTTGGCATACACATAGAAGTGTGTGCCTTATTGAGATGTAAATTTTACCCTACAGCCAGAGCTGTGAATGGCATGTGGGCAGTTTGATTACAGTGCAGGCTGCCCTTCTTTTGTCTTTGTGCTGAGGAATTGGCTTTGTGCGTTTTCATGATTTCCATGTACGTAAAAATTTCAGCCATAATATTGCTTTCCATTAAATTAGTGGATTTGTGCTGTGTGCTGTGGCAAGACTTCCAGCCCAGGTCCCCACATTGCTGAAGTCTTGCTGTTTGACACTGACCTATAAAATGTGTTATAATGATCGAAAATAAGGCAAAGGAATGAAAAATAAAACCAGCCACAAAGGCATTTTAAAATGAGGTAAAATGTGGGGTGGCTTTGGCAATTGCAGCCAAGTCAAATCCAGAATTCCACCTCTCTTTCATTTTTAAAAAAGAATCTTACAAATAAAAGCATTAATACTGATATGAGCAAACACTGGAGGTGAGAGTCCATAGAAAAACAAGTCCTACAGAAAGAACTAGGAGCTTACCAGCTCAGGACTTTCTTCACACCTTTATAGCCTCATGTAGGCAGGCATAGGCTGTGTCTCCCCCAATGTGGTACAATTACCTACTCACCACCTCCTACCAACCAGACCTCAGGCTACTTGTGGAGAGTTCTGTCACACGTCCTACAACCCCTCCCTAGACCTTCACTCCCCACAAGGCCCCCTCCCCTCTTGAGTGGGAAGCTGTGGGAAGCAGTGCTGATGACCCAGCTTCAGAACCAGGCAACGCGGATTGGCTCCCCGCTCTGTTGTAGGCTATGTAAGCTACTTATCCGCTCCAGAACTGACTTGTTAACGTATATGGGTGGAAAGAAGCACAGCCACCCCTTCATGGTGGCAGTGTGCAAACAGTGAGCGTGCCATGCCTGGCCACCAGCACAGTGTGCAAACAGTGAGCATGCAAACAGTGAGCGTGCCATGCCTGGCCACCAGCACAGTGTGCAAACAGTGAGCGTGCCAACAGTGAGCGTGCAAACAGTGAGCGTGCCATGCCTGGCCACCAGCACAGCGTGCTGCAGCGCATCTGTGGTATGCACTGTGCACTGGGCCACACAGTATTGTAGAGTTACCTTAGAGCCACCTGAGACGTGGCACCCAGTGGTTATTGGATATAGGAGACAATGACAAAATAAGTGCTCATTGCTTTGCATAGTAGCTCCTCCTGCTCTTCTTCTTCCTCCTCTTCCTTCTCTTCCTCCTCCTCTTCCTTTTCCTCCTCTTCTTCCTCTAGGCCATTATTTTCATTGTCAGGATTCTCTTTGATGTTTATTTATTGCTTTTAGCCTAAATACTAACTTTTGTCATGAAGGACTTTTCTCTGTTTTTCTAGTTACCCAATCTTTTGTTAGTAAGTTATCAAAAATAAATAAATAAATAGGCACTAAGTAATGAGAAGGAACAAAAAGGGAAGATAGGGAGGGGGAGAAAGAGTGGGGGAAAAGAGAGGGAGGAGAGAAGGGATCAGAAGGGAGGTTAAGACATTGGGTTAAGTTTTATTGCACAGATGTTGAAATTCTTGCAGTTTCTCAGAATAGGCTATAAACTCAAGCTGGGGGTAGGGCAGCCATGCTTTGCATTTTCTACCAGCTGGAATTTAATATATGGTCAACAGGTACTTATACTTATGGAAGTAAATGAATGAATTATTTTTGCTCTCTTTGGTCCTTATGTCTTATGTGTCGTATGTGTATGTAATATTTGTCTTATGTGTATGAGTGTTTCGTGTGCATGCATTTATATATGTGTACCATGTGTGTCCGCACTGCCCTAAAAGGCCAAAAGAGGGTGTCATATGCTCTGGAACTGGAGTTAGACATTGAGAGTCACTATGTGGGTGCTGGGAGCCAAACATGGGTCCTCTGCCAGAGCAATAAATACTCTTAACTGCTGAGCCATCTCTCCATCCCCAGTCTCTATGGTAACTGAATTAACTAATGATTTTCTGAATTATTCATTTCTTGAGGAAGCCATTGATGTTTATACTAATAAAATGCTAGTTTAGGCATGTGTGCAGTATTTAACACTTCACTAAGGAACTGCTTTTACCACTCTGTTGCCTACAAGTTCTGTTATTAGTAGGATACAAGCATGTTGATTTCTTCTTAGACTTGGTGCCCTTACTGTAGCTTGGAATTCTTCTGCTCTGTGGGTCTTTACCGGAGACTAGATGATCGCTATGTGGTTCCGGGGTCTGGACATGTGGAACACAGGAGTAGAGACAGTGCACACCATGACTTGGGGACAGAGAAGTTCTGGCCTCCTACCTCTGGTTCCTAAAGAGACTTCAAGGACCCAGTGATGCAACAGTTGTCAATCATTTTCACTGTGTTTCCATGAGAATTCTGCCTAGATTCTCATCTTGGTCCCTTAAGTCTTAGAGTGTTTCTTTAACCTGTTTCTCCAGACTTTGACTCTGTAATCTATAGTAAATTCCTTCCTGTCAACAAAAGTTTAGCTTGTATTATTTTCAGCAAAGAACTCTGGGTAACTACAGAGAGAATAGATAGAATATTACAAAGGTAGGATGATAGCACATACATCCTATAAACCAAGAAGTTATTACAATCTCCTATAAATTATTATAGACCAGTAAGTTACCAGCACCAGTCAGGAATGTCAGATTAGTGAATCCCACACATTAGGGTTGTTTAAACAACAACCATCAAACAATATTTTTTCATTTTTATATTTTATAAAACTATATTTATATTTTATAACCCACCCACTGACTATTACACAGCAGACACTAAATATTTCTGTTGAATTAATAAAGAAAATGCAATAATTAGAATTAAGGGCTCTGGTGATGAGCTTAACAGCAGATAAGGTAAGCCTAGGGGTGCTGGGCTAGAAGAGAGAGGAGGAGAAAAATTTCCAGGCTGCAGAAGTGGCGATGAAATACAAGCCTGTGGTTTATGTCCCGTGGAACATATGATCTAGCAAAGAAGAGGCGAGTGATATCCAAGAAAAAAATCTGAGAACAATAAAAGCCAGAATTATATATAAATAAGGGGTAACTGGGAGAAAGTGATGGAAGAATGCACATACTGTGTATGTTTGACATTCTTCTTTAGGTGTTTGTCTGTCAAATTATCCTTCACTTGCCAAGAACAAAGATGTGGGTAAGAAATAGTCCAGAACAGAATATGCACGTTGTCATTATGTTGGTTTTGAGTGATGTCAGCTGAAGCATTTGTTGTCTGGGATCTGGGTATGGACAGAGTTGTAATACCATGTTTGTCCAAGAACAAATTAAGATTGAGTTCGCAAACTGTTCCTGTGTTCTCACATTACAGGAGATGAGACACAAGAAGCCAGTTCAGTGACATTGCGGGCACCATTTAACCCCCGAGGGAGGGACTGTCATAACCAAGGGCCCTGTAAGTGTCAACTAGGCGCTGTCACATTAGAATAGTAGTAAGATAGTTTTTTTTTTTTTGTTACCTCCTTGAAGAGAGAAGGTAAATGGCAACCAAAGCCAAAAGGATGAAAAGGATTTGGTCAGGTAGAAATGCAGCCACTGGTACCTTAAATCCTGGAAGTGAGCATTCCTGAGAAAAACCTGCTGAGGGAGAGCCTAAAAAAGAAATACTTTGACAGCCAAGTCTGTTCATCTGTAACCTACTGAAGAAATAATCTGATAGAGGCCAGAGGGCATTTAGATTGGCCTCCAGGGTAGAAATCACTGTAGAAGAGGGTGGCAAACTGACTTAGAGGTAGAATTAATATTGCTAGCACAGTACAGACTGGTGGCTTTCAGAGTGATACACCCTCACCTTGTCATGAAGTTTCTTGCCAACATGTATGTGGCCAGGGCAGCTTTAAGAAAATCAGATTCCAGATTCTTGTGCTGCACTCACACTGTTCCTCACTTGCAATCTGTCTGGAAAGTGTGGGCTGCTCTGGGCGGTTCCTTGTGTTCCTGCTGTAACAGATTTTTTTTTATTTTTTTATTATTAATTACACTTTATTCACTTTGTATCCCCCCATAAGCCCCTCCCTCCTCCCCCTCCCGCTCCTACCCTACCTCCCCTTTCTGCATGCATGCCCCTCCCCAAGTCCACTGATAGGGGAGGTCTTCCTCTCCTTCCTTCTGATCTTAGTCTATCAGATCACATCAGGAATGGCTGCATTGTCATCTTCTGTGGCCTGGTAAGGCTGCTCCCCCTCAGGGGGAGGTGATCAAAGAGCAGGCCAATCAGATTATGTCAGAGGCAGTCCCTCTTCCCATTACTATGTAAGCCACTTGGACACTAAACTGCCATGGGCTACATCTGTGCAGGGGTTCTAGGTTATCTCCACGAATAGTCCTTGGTTGGAGTATGAGTCTCTGGGAAGTTCCCTGTGTTCAAATTTTCTTGTTCTGTTGCTCTCCTTGTGGAGTTCCTGTCCTCTCCAGCTCTTGCTATTTCCCACTTCTTACATAAAATTCCATTCACTCTGCCCAACAGTTGGCCATCAAGCTCAGCATCTGCTTTGATAGTCTGCAGGGCAGAGGCTTTCAGATGCCCTCTGTGGCAGGTTCCTAGGTTGTTTCCTGTTTTCTTCTTCTGGCTTTCAGAGGCCCTCTGTAGCAGGTTCCTAGCTTGTTTCCTGTTTTCTTCTTCTTCTGATGTCCATCCTCTTTGCCTTTCAGGATGAGGATTGAGCATTTTAGTTAGGGTCCTCTCTTTTGCTTAGTTTGTTTAGATGTACCGATTTTAGTGGGTTTATCCAATGTTGTATGTTTATATGAGTGAGTATATACCGTGTGTGTCTTTTTGCTTCTGGGACAACTCACTCAGGATGATCCTTTCCAGGTCCCACCATTTACCTGCAAATTCATGATTTCCTTATTTTTCATTGCTGAGTAATACTCCATTGTATAGATGTACCACAATTTCTGCATCCATTCTTCAGTTGAGGGGCATCTGGGCTGTTTCCAGCTTCTGGCTATTACAAATAAAGCAGCTACAAACATGCTTGAGCAAATGTCCTTTTTGTGTACTTGAGCCTCTTTTGGATGTATGCCTAGGAGTGGTATGGCTGGATCTTGAGGAAGCGCTATTCCTAGTTGTCTGAGAAAGCGCCAGATTGATTTCCAGAGTGGTTGTACAAGTTTACATTCCTACCAGCAATGGAGGAGGGTTCCCCTTTCTCCACAACCTCTCCAGCATGTGTTGTCACTTGAGTTTTTCATCTTGGCCATTCTGATGGGTTTAAGGTGAAATCTCAGGGTTGTTTTGATTTGCATTTCCCTAATGGCTAATGAGGTTGAGCATTTCTTTAAATGCTTCTCTGCCTTCGATATTCCTCTACAGAGAGTTCTCTGTTTAGCTCTGTTCCCCATTTTTTTAAGTGGATTACTTGGTTTGCTGCTTTTCAGCTTCTTTAGTTCTTTATATATACTGGATATGACTCCTCTGTCAGATAAAGGGTTGGTGAAGATTCTTTCCCAATCTGTAGGCAGTCGCTTTGTTTTGATGACAGATATTTAACATGAGAGGCAAAAGCGATTTTTTTCTCATACTTGTAGAGTTTTCAACCCTGTATTTCACTGTTCTTTTTGCTTTGGATTGCACATTACTGTAGGAATGAGTGGAGCAAAGCCCTGACCTCACAGCCAGGAAGTGAAAACAGGTGGAGACCTCCTGGCTTCATGGTCAGCTTCACGGGCATGCCCTCCACAGCAGAAGGCTTCCCACACTTCCTCCCCCCACCTCCCCTCTTACACATACCTTTACTTGTCCTTCTGAAGAAGGAGGGGTCTATTTCTGCCCACATGATTGTATTCTATTGAAATATAGAAATTCCTGAAAGGACAAGAGTTCACCTTGAAACTCTCATACCGATGCACTCTCTTCCATCAAAATTGATGAGACTGGAGAGACAGGTTGGCAGTTAGGAGCATGTTCTTCCAGAGGACCCAGATTCAGTTGCCAGCACCCACATGGTTGCTCACAGCCAGCTGTACCTCCACTTCCAGGAGTTACAATGCCCTCTTCTGACCTCTGCAGGCATTGCAGCCCATGGTGCCCAGACACACATGTGCACAAAACACCCATACCCATACAAATAAAAATAAATAGATCCAATTTTAAAAATCATGTTGTTTTTATTAATCATGAATGTGTGCTAATAGTTTTGAAACAGTTACTCAAACTAGAAAAAAAAATTACACTTAGAAGCAAGGATTTCCTGCACATTGTAACTGTTTAGGGTGATCCAACTCTTTCTCAGAAGCAAAACTATACCCCAGACCAGTTAAATTAGGGCCTCTCATCGTAGGATTTATATATCAGAAGTTTTAAATCTCCCTACACAATTCAAATATGCAGTCAGAGTTGAGAGGTTTGAGTCAGAGAGTTAGGAAACCAGAGACCACTGGGTATAGTAACTTAAATTTTCAAATTTTGGAGAATGTGCCCATTTTATTTAAGAAAAATGTTATATGGTCATCAAGGGACTCAAGTCTAAAATTTCATAACATTAGGATCCTACAGAGGAGGTTAAAGATACAGGGTAAAGCAGTTCGTGAAACAAAAGAAGCAATGTAAAACTTCCAACATGTGACTGTGTTTATTCCATCACTTCCCCATTAAGAATAGCTCTCTGCAGATTTAGCCTCTGAGGAGACAACTAGAAATTCTAGAGAAAATATGAAGGAAAGTTCTCCTGGAGATTATCAGAGATCTACTAAAGTAACCAAGACTTGATGGGCCACGACCCAGAAAGGAGAAAGAAAGCTGAGCTGACATTCCCTGAAACAAACTTTCCCATGGGGCACTTGTGAATTCTAGTCTTGGACAGGGATGACCTTGAGTAAGAATAGAGAAAGCAGTGAGGCCAGCAGGGCTTCGGGCAATCTCATGGGCTAGGGACACATAAGTTATGGTTGGGATGCCAAGACTTCTAGGACCTCAGAGACCAAGATCTCGGAGATAAGAAATCCAAATAAATAAGCCCTGCACTTAGTGGTTTTCCCTCAGGGGAATTTTTCAAATATTAATATGCTCAGACAAGGGCTCTGCAATCAAGTAACTTAAAAAACAAAACAAAACAAAAAAACAAAAAACAGATCAGTATTTCTGGACATCTCAGCAGGCTGACCCTGAAGTCTCGGAGATTCAGAAACCTTAAAGAAGAGGACTTTGGAAATATCCCACATCCCACACTCTCTGTAATGTACAGCATGGGACAGAACCAACCTAACTTCTCAGAACTCAAAGTCAGACTGTGTGGCTAACACCGACTGCATTAAAGTGACATGTTCACTTTGTTGCCCGTCAAATAATGAAAAGCACCAGCCATGGACAACACACCAGCCTCTGGAACAGTGGTTCTCCACGTATGGGTCGCAACCCCTGTCTCCAAAAATATTTACATTAAAATCATAATAGTATAAAAATTACAGTTATGAAGTAACAATGTAGATGGCTTTATGGTTGGGGGTCATCACAACATGAGGAACTGTCATAGCATTAGGAAGGTTGAGGACAACTAATCTAGAAGCTCTGTGGTTCTTCAGCCTGTCCTGTGTTTAAAAATGAGGGACAAAGGAACCCTATACATTGAGGTAGGCATTTCAGTAGGTATAACCACTACAAAATTCATATGAAACATCCTGAAGAAAAAAACCTAAAAATAGAGTCATCATATGACCCAGATAAAGAACTGAAAGGACCATGTATACATAATTAAGGAGTGCTTATACCTGAAAGGCTCTTAATTCAACATACCACAGATATACCTGCATCTATGTTTACTGTACCACTGCTCAGAACAGCAAAATTTTGAAAGTTCTCAGCTAGGTGAGCATTGGCAAATGAATGGTAAAAGAAATTTGGCATAATACACAGTGGACTTTTATTCATCCATAAAGGAGAATAGAATTATGTCCTTTTCAGGAAAATGGAGGCAGAAACTAGAGATCACTATAGTAAGCAAAATAAGTCAGATCCAGAGAGCTAAACATCTGTGCTTTCTCTCAGTTGAGGCTTTAGCTTGTATATAAACATATGAAATCATTTATAAATATGTCATAAAAATGGAAGTGAACTTTCTATAGGAACAAAGAGGACTAGCAGGAGGGAGGGGGAAGGAAGGGAGAATGTAGAGCCAGGTAGATACAATCCAGATATACTCATAAGAATATATCTTCATGAAACCTATTACCATGTAAAATAACTGTAGACTGATAATAAGAATCCTAAGCATTCTAACAAAATGACAGAGACCAGAATTAGAGTGATCAACAGTTGTGTAGCATTTAAGAGGGGAGATGAAGAAGAGATTCACAGATTCTTAGCATGGTGAGGCTATTCTATATGAAATCAAATGGACAGAACTAAACCTTTTCAAACACACAATAAATAACATCTAAGACAAACTATTGTATTTGGGCTAAAATGATGTGGCCATATAAAAAATGCAGATAATATTAATTGTAGGGGGCTACTGTAATTCACGACAATAAAGCCTAATCTGGTAATGTGCACACAACAGTTCTACACTTGAGTATAACTAATGTCTCAGGCTCAACAAAACACAAGAAACAAAACTTCACAAAAAGAAAAAGTTCAAGGATTTATGAGTAACTTCTCACAACTGATAAATCAACTCACCACAAGTAAGTATGGATTTGGATTATTTAAGCAAAGTAATTAAGTAACATATACATATATAGAACAATACACATACAAAGAAAAACAACATTCACATTCTTTTTCAAGTATAAATGGGTCATTTACCCATACTGACTATATCTGTAAACTAAGCCTCAACACATTTAAAAAGATTAAAATAATTCCCAATTATGGTCTCTGAAATTAAGCTAGACCGAATACTCTAAAGAAGAACTGTGGGAACATTTCATTAGCAGAGCATGCCTGTGGCAAGTGCAAGGCCCTGGATTTGATCCCAGCTCTGAAAACAAAAATAACATAAAGTTGGTGTCTAATGACTCAGAGTTTTGTAAATTAAGATCATATTTCTAAACTGAAGATGTTACAATGAGATGAAAATTATTCTTTTGAATGATAACAAAAGTATGGCCGTATCCTCCGCACCAAACCAACATGTTAAGGCTACACAGATGAAAGGGTAGGCTGCATTTAGCACAGTGCTGAGAGGGGAGGTACCACTTAGAAACGCAAAGGCAAGTAAAACAAACAAACAAACAAACAAACAAACAAAAAAAGGCAAGTAAATGCCAGGAAAATTAGAAGAGAAAAGACTCCCTCATTGAAAAAAAGCAGAAATTAGGAACACTGCGGGGAGCTGCGGAAGCAGCGAGGCAGAGCTGAGAGTTAAACTAATGAGTCTGACAAGAAGAATGGCATCACACTAGTCTCAGGAGTTTTAAAAATGGAACATTTCTACCACTTTTTCAGACACTAAAAGATTACAAACAGGTTTCCAGCCCTTGCTTCCATGGGTAAAATCTTGGAAACCACCTTTCATCCTCACAACAAGAAAAAAGCTGAAACAAGTCTTAGACTGACCAGGAAGATGAGGTCACACAGCCCATTTCTTCTATGAAATTTGCAGCCAAGTGAGTGTGGAGATCCAAGCTATTGATGATCTAACTTTACCTTCAGCAAAAGCAGATGGAGCCAGCGCTTGCAAAAGAATGGAAATGTTAGGCAGTTGCTGCAAGCTGGGTGCAGACCAGCGTGGAAAGGGGAAAACTTTTTTTTTGTATTCAGAAACCATATCAGGTTCTCAAGGTGAAAAGCAGAGACAAACCATCTTCCTGTTTCAAAGAGAGGAAAATGAACTATTTTGAAAAATATTAGTAAGGAAGTCATTGCTGGTTCAAGGTCATAATAACAACAGTGTATCTTTGATGACAACAGTTTATGGATAATGTAAATGGCAACCATGATGTAGCAGAAAGGAAAAAAGTTTGAAAGACTCTGATATAAAGTATCCAGGATTCAGCCCAGAACAGCTTGTGAGTGGACTTAGACCGGCTGTAAGGTTATAGCGCATGCTCTAGTACAACCCATGTTAAGTTTTAAATTTTTATAATTACTATTGCTAAGAGGAAATAGAAACTGGAATAAATTAAAGAAAGAAAAAACAATGCAATAAATAGAAAATGGCTGCAATATAGCGGATATTAAATTTTTAAAGGTTATTAATAGTAAGTTTAAATAGTGAGGCGTTTTAGCTCAGCTGATACAAGGCTTGCGTAGCAGACACAAGCCCCGGGTCTGATTCTCCGCACTTTGCAAGCAGTGTGGTGACACACACATGTGAACACTAGAGAAGTGGTGGCACAAAGATCAGAGGGTAAGGGTCATTCCTGGCTCCATACCAGGTTTGAGGCTCAACTTAAAATCAAAACAACCTTAAATCTTCCGTGAGCTAAATATGAAGGTTAAAAGGTAGACATTGTAAAATTAGATTTATAAGCTGCTTTTTTCACTCAGCTCTATATATGTTCAGGAATTTCACCCTAAATATAAAACGGCAGATTAAAATGGTATATGGTGCTGAAAATAAGTATGAAGCTAGAATTAATAATGAAAAAGCTGGAGTAGCTAGAGCAATGTCAGATAAGGACAACTCCACAATCGGGAAAATGATCAGAGGTAAAGTATTACATAAGGGTGAAGGAGCAATTCTCAAAAAAAGAAACAAAAACAAAACAAAGCAAATAAACAAAACAAAAACTCCACCCAGTTCCTTAATGGTGCACTTGGAACAATGGAGCTTTGAAATGGCTGAAGCAAAACATGGCAGGACTCTGAGGACAAACTGACAAACTGTCATGCTGACGAACCAGCTTGCTTCCATCTTAGGCTTAAAAGCCATCTTAGTAAAGACAAACTAGGTCCATTAGTTATGATTAAACCTCTGTTTCTCCAAGATTGGGCTATGCCCCACCTGTAACCTAACTAATAATGGTTCCGTCCTGCCTGTTGCAGGAATGGCAACCATGTCCTTGTTTGAAAAAGTTCATAAACATCTTGTAACCCTATCTTTCTTTCAAAAGTGTTGTTATGGCCACCTTGTTATGACTGCCCGCTGTTATGACCACCTTACAATTATGTCTGTGTTTCAGACTTGTTATGCTTACGTCCTGCTCCTGTAACCCTGCTTATTTTGCTCTTAGATCCTCCATTTGCAAACATTCTACCCCTGAACTATTAAAACCCTTGCCCTCCTCACTCCCACTGCTGAGCTCTCAAACTCTGCCTTAGGGGGAGGCAGTCCATGCACATGAATAAAAAGCTGGCTTTAATTAATTTGGCCATGATGATTTGGGTCAGTGGTCTTCTACTCCAAACTCTGGGATTAACCACACCTGGAGACCTCCAGCCTCTGTTGGTGATTGCTGTCAGGACCCAGTTCAGCTGAATAGTACCAGCTTCCACACTTAGAGAGCCCTTCCTCCAACACCAGCAGAGCATTCTTTGCAAGCCCACACAGGAAATTCACCAGGAGAGACCACATTCTGGGCAGAAAAGCATATCTCAGAAAATAGAAAGAAAAAAAAAAGGTAAATAATGCAAAGCACTATCTCCTACCACAAGAGAATTGAATTAGATATCTGGAAACCTCAAAATATCTGCAGATTAAACAATATTTCTGGATAACACACAAGCTAAAGAAATTCACAAGGTACATTTTAAATATTTTGTACTAAATATTTTTTTTAAAGTCAAAAGCTGTGAGGTGTATCCAATGTTTGAAGGAGGAAGAGGGATTTAAACTATCAAATACACCTGCTAGAAAAGATGTAGGGTCAATTCTTTAAGTGTTATCTCAGCAAACTGGAGGAGAAAAGTTATAAACTCAGTCTAACCATGAGAAAAACTTCCAGACAGATTCTAAGCAAGGATATACAGAATGTCTGACTGTTATTAATAAAAAGTGGTTAGGATGATCACAAAGCCAGAAAAGTCTGTGGATTGTTACAACCAAGAGAAACCTAAAGAGATGTAACAAGTAAATTCAATTCCATATTCCAGAAAAGATCTCAGAACAGAAATATGATGTTAGGTAAAACAAAGGAATTCTAATCACCACAGTGCGTAGATAACAAAGTATCGGTTTCACTGGCTGTTAAGAATGGCTTCGGTTAGAGACTTAGCTCAGTTGATAGTATACCATTCCTGCTAAAAAGGCTAAATGTGGTGCCGTGGCTTTGACCCCCTTTCATGGTGGCACACCTGTAATCCTAGCACCCAGGAGGTTGAGGCTAGGGGATGAGAAGTTCAAAGTCAACCTCAGTTACATAGTGAATTCAAGTACAGAGACCTGTCTCCAAAATACACATCTTATAATATACATATATAATTACTATAATATGTAACAGATGTGACTGCACTCACTGTATCATTACCTATTCATTGTTATGACCAAATATCTGACCAGGGGAAAACTGATTCAGACATGATTTATTTTGGCTTTTAGTTCTAGGGCAGACAATCCATCCTGGCAGGGGCAAAGTGGTGGTGGCAATTTGAGGGAGCTAGTTCTACTTCAACCATGGTCAGGAAGCAGAAACACCTGAACACTTGTTGAGGGCCATGCAGGAGGAATGGCAAACAGCTTTAGAACGCATGGAATCTGGCTCACTGCTTAGTTCAACCATGATGGTTGAGCTTCAGAGAGGCAGAGCCCAAGGACTGTGTGTCCTGAGTGATGTGTCATGGAGCACCACTGTGCTTGTGGCCCTGGTAGTCACCACATCCCTCATAATACACAAGTTGTAGGAAAACTCTAAGGGGGATTCCAGCCCCTCACTTGGCAGCATTGTTTGCACTTACAATACTAGTGCTTGATAAGCGTTGCTGCTAGAGCAGATTAATGATTCTCAGAAATGTAGTGACTCCCAGAAAGAACTTAGGGTGAGCTGTAGATTGTTAGCTGTGGCCACTACCCTTAGAGATAATTTGAAAAAAAAAAAAAAAAAAAAGATTGTTTAGTAAGGTTAGGTTAAGATGCTTTTGTCAGTAGCTCTGGTGTAGAAAATTTTGGCAGCAATTTGAAGTTCAGAAAAGTGCACTCTTAATAGTTGAGCTACAGACTTTTTGAGGTTAGGGAGCAAGAACAATACCCCAATAAGCACTAGCAGATATGACTTTTGCTGACACTGGGCTGCTGATCAAGATGATTAATTTCTTGCACTTGTATTTTTGCCCTCAACTTCCTGATATGATTTAATAAAAATTGTTAATGAGTAGATACACACCTTTAGGACTCAAAGTTGAAATGGTTAATTGTTTCTATATAAAAGTTAGGAAGACTATGAAAGACAGTCCCTGATGAGACCTGATAGGCTAGGGTCAGATGGAAGGGGAGGAGGACCTCCCCTATCCATGGACTGGAGACCAGTCATGGGAAGAGATGAGGGAGGGAAGAATTGGAAGGGGACGAGGGAGAGGGCTACAGCTGGGATACAAAGTGAATATATTGTAATAAATAAAATATTATATAAAAATAACCTCAAAAAAGTTTAGATTTGTGATTCTTTTAAGATTTTTATAAGATTACTCTTTAAGATAAATAATAAAATGACTGATTCTTTCTTTGTAAGTACAAATTGCAGCCAGTAAAGAGAGAGAGAGAAACTAATTCTGCCTGCTTAGGTTTCCTTAATCTATTCACACACACACAAACACACACACACACACACACACACACACACACACACGTGGAGGGCCATGCAGGAGGAATGACGTGTGTGTGTGTATGTGAATGTACACACACATGTGGGTTCTTGGGAATATGTTTTTCAGCCATAATACATAACATATTTGATCATGTGAGAATATTAGGGAACGTGTGTTTGTTTTGTTTTGTTTTATGTATGCTCATTGTAATCTAACTGTTCAGTAAAAGAAAACTAGAATGTAACCACATTGTGATTTTGTACTACTTGAAAGGTTTTTCTGGGATATATAAGCTGTGAGAGAAAAAAAAGAAAGCTGGAGCTCACTCTTTGCAGTTTGCCCCATCCACTCGGTGAATTGTTGAAGGTTGTTGGAACATGCTCTTTGGAGCTTGTCTTGCTTCATCCATCTAGAGAGAGAGAGAGAGAGAGAGAGAGAGAGAGTGTGTGTGTGTGGTCTTTTTGCTCCTTCTTTTCTCTTTTCTGGTCACGGGCTTCCATCAGCACTGGCCCACACTGGCTACTGCTGTGGCAGCCTCTGCTGGTTACAATCATTCTAGCCTAGAGAATCAAGCTTTTCACCCACAGAGAAGTCTGCTGGGTGATCAGTCTCCACTCTATGCCCTGCCACAGTTTACCCGGCGGTGTTGAAGCTGGTCTTTGACAAATACTGGTCAAAGTACTCTTTTTTATTCAGACCAGGACCCTATGCAATCCATGCAATAGTACACTCCAGATTTAGGGCAAATTTCCCTACCTCAGTGAACCCACACCAACATACCTTGAAGGTATTTTCAAGATGATTCTATATCCCATCAAGTTGACTTTCAAGATCTCCCACAAAGATACATAACAAGGAAAACTACATGTGTGATAAATCTGTAAACCTGAAACTCTTCTAAAGTATAAAATTTATTAACAAGGACACTAAGATAATTTTATTGAAGTATAGTTTAAAGTTTAAATGAATTTACAAATTCCTTATAAAAGCTCTAAGTTACCAAAATTGACATATCTGAGTATTTTTATATATGTTAAGAAGGTGAATCTGTATTAAGTTTTTTTGACATGGATGTTGCCAAATCTGCCTGGTTTAATGAATACATTTTCAAAATACACAGAAATGGCACAAGTCTTATACAAAAAATTTCAGAATAAAGATTAATTATTTGTTTAATGAGAATATTAATGATTTCAAAATGTGAAAAAGCCATGAGTAAAAAAATACAAACCAGTCTGATAAGAAAATAAAATGTCTCTCTGGGCTCCCTCTCCTACCTTGTTCCCTCTGTTGAGCTGCTTCCATTGTCTATTCTATTTCCCCTTCTGAGTGAAGTTTAAGAAATGAGGGTGGAGATCAGACATGAGGAGAGTGCAGGTGGGAGGACAGAGGGCTTGCAAAGAGAGTAACCATGGGTGGTCACATCTCTGTGACAAGCTGGAGACCTGAGACAGGGTAGGGTGCTGGGAGGATATAGGGGTGACTCTAGCTGAGACTTCCAGTAACAGGGGTCACAGAGACTGAAGAGGACACTCTCCATTTAGACAGGACGCCTAGTGGAGGGAGGGGAACACCAACCCACCCACAAAAACTTTGACCCAACATTTACCCTGTATACAATATGTGAAGGGATAAAAATAGAGCAGAGATTGAGGGAATGTCCAACCGATGCCTGGCCCAACCCAAGACCCACCTCATGGGAGAGAGCCAACCACTGGCACTGTTAGTGATACTCTGCTATGCTTGCAGATTGGGGCCTAGCATAGCTGTCCTCTGAGAGGCTCTGCCAAGCAGTGGATCATCGAAACAGATGCTGAGACTCACAGCCTAATATAGGGAGTCTTGTGGAAATGTTGGGGGAATGATAGAAGGATCTGGAGGGGACAGGAGCTCCACAAGAAGATCAGCAGAGCCAACAAACCATGGCCCAGAGGGGCTTGCCGAGACTGAAGCACCAACCAAGGACCATGCATAAACTGGATCTAGGCCCCCTACACAGTTGTAGCTGATGGGCAGCTCGGGTTTCATGTGGGTTCCCCAGTAAGGGGAGTGGAGGCCGTTTCTGACATGGGCTCTGTTGCCTGCTTTTTGATCACTTCTTCCTGGCAGGGCTGTTTTGCCAGGTCACAAGGGAAAAGGATGCACTCAGTCTTGATGCAACTTGACTTGCTGGCTGTTGGTAGTGGGCTGCTCCCCTTATCTGTGGAGTAGAGGAGGGGGATGGGAGAAGAGGGAGGGAGAGTGGGACCAGTAGGAGAGGAGGGAAGGGGTTATGACCAGGATGTAAAGTGAATAAATAAATTAATTTTTTAAAGAAAAGCAAATGTAAACATCCATGAAAGAAGATGAAGCTGTTTATCATACACTTCTGTATATATAACCGACCAGGAGGAAAATTACATAATTATCTCAGTAACTGCAAAACTTTAAAAAGATGTAATACTAACTTGTGATGTCAAAATTTTTAGTAAGCCAGAGACACGGGGTCAATTTACTACTCTGTTAGAGAATACATATGGAAACCAAAGCAGAAATAATAGTTAATTGCCAGATATAAAACTGTCAGTGAGCTTGGCATTAGTCAAAGGTCACTACCTCTTTCATTTATTACTGTATTTGAGATCTTATTTATCTCAACAAGTAGAAAAAGACCATCTTACCCAGTGTTGCTGAGTCATTCAGATATGGGGTAGAAAAGGTAAATCTCTGCCTCACGTACCACAGAAGCATTAGCTCAGCTTGAACGAGGTAGCACAGGAGTAGTTGTGCTCTAAATGTGACTGCTAAAGCAATAGAGCTTCCAGAAGAAAACCTGTGAAAACATTTGCACACTCTTTGATGGACAAAAGTGCTTTGTTTAGGAAGTAAAATGCACATGACTGAGGTAGGTGTACATCGAAACAGAGAACTGTTATAAGAGGGTATACTCGCAGAGCCAAACTGACAAGGAATGAGGGAGAAGGGACACTTGACATATGTATGTTAGACAAACTTTTTAAAGGAATATATAGAAAGCACTGTCATATCAATGTGACTAGAGTAAAACAGGTGGAAAAATAAGATATATGGATAATTTCAAGAAAATATCAAAATGTCTAAGAATAGTTTTTGAAGTTCACAAACTTCCTATAAGCCAGGATAAGTACAATGGAAAGATAATATGCACAGAATGAGAGTGTGGGGTGCTCAGCTCTGAGGAGGATATCTATCCCTCCCCCCTCATCTGGAGGCTCCAGGATTATTTCAGAAGAGGGGGTGAAATACTCTAAGAACTAGGGGTTGTGGGGCACTGCTGCAAGCCAGAGTTTTCCAGGATTAAGAGGGTTGGTGCATGCACAAACTCACTGTGGTGGGGACTACATGCATAAGATCAAAGCAACCCAAACTGCAGCATGGACTGCAGAGGGGCTGGGGAAGCTCCACCTACTTGAGTGGCTATAGGCATCTGATGGCTTCTGAGAGAGGGAGAGTCATTTCTCCTCCAGGGTTGGGTCCCTAGGAGCTTGTCCAAAACGTTCTTTTGAAATGTGTACACCTCACCCTTGTTCATTCAAGTGCTGCTGATTTCGCTCCCTCACTCTCTGGTTTCAATCCAGACATTGCATTGTGATACTTTTTCTAAGCATCACCTGTCTCAACTTTGTGTAAACATGACAAAATAAAACAACCAGCCACAATGTTGAGCAATAGGAAGGAGTAGGCGGGAGAGGGGAGGAGCCAGTGGGAGGAAAAGGGCAGGAGAGGCTGGGAGAACTGAGGCTGGAGGACAGAGCTTGCAACACGACATGGAGAATGAACCAACTTGGACCTAAGATTTCACAAAAAGCAAGTATAATGGGTGAATCTAAATGTTAGGAAATTATGAGGGCTTGGAGGTTTAGGATGGAGTAACAATTGCCCAGCATTGAGTTCTAGGTTAATTAAATAAATCCCAGTCTGTGTGATGATTTGGGTATACAGCTGTTTAGCACTAACAGCAACATTACTAAAAGATATATTAATAGTAAATATTAATCGACACTTACAACATGCATGCTACAGTAGATGGCCCACACCCACACACGAACTAGCAACACTCAGTGGGCTGTCTGCATTAAACATACAAAAGAAGAGTACTTGGAGTCAGGAAGAGATAGTCGGGGGGGGGGGCTTGGGAGGAGGTGGAGGGCAGGGAGCCAGGGTTGAGTTTGATCAAAACACCTTATATCCCTGTATGAAATTCTCAAGCAATAAGCAAAAGTTATTTTTTAATGTTTTATTATTATTATTATTATTATTATTACCATTCATTGCAATTTATTCAGTTTGTATCCTAGCTGTGGCCCTCTCCCTGTCACCTCCCAATCCTACCCTCCCTCCCTCATCTCCTCTCAGGCCCCTCTTCTAGTCCACGGATAGGGGACGTCCTCCTCTCCTTCTATTTGACCCTAGCCTATCAGGTTGCATCAGGACTGGTTGCATTATCTTCCTCAGTGGCCAGGAAAGGCTGCTCCCCTCCCCCAGGAGGAGGTGATCAAAGAGCCAGCCACTGATCCATACCAGAGAAAGCCTCTGCTCCCCTTACTAGGGACCCCACTTGGAGACTGAGTCTATGGGTCATATCTGAGCCAGGGTTTTAGGTCCTTTCCATGCACTGTCCTTGGTTGGGGTATCATTCTCTTCAGGCCCCCAGGGCTCAGTTTTTATGGCTCTGTTTGTCTCCTTTTGGAGCTCCTGTCTCCTCCAGGTCTTTTTATCTGCTCCTTCTTTTATAAGATTCCCTGCACTCTGCCCAAAGTTTGGCTATGAGTCTTGGCCTCTGCTTGATTAGTAGAGTCTTTCAGAGGCCATCTGTGATAGGCTCCACAGAGGAAGACAATGCAACCAGTCCTGATGAAACCTGATGGGCTAAGGTCAAATAGAAGGGGAGGAGGACCTTCTCTATCAGTGGCCTAGGGGAGGGGCATAGGGGGAGAAGAGGGAGGGTTGGTGGGATTGGGAGGAGAGGAGGGAGGGGGCTGTAGCAGGGATACAAATTGAATAAATTGCAATAAATGATAATATAAAAAAGAAGAAAAATGGAGTAAAACAAACACTCGTAGGCATATATCCAAAAGATGCCCGAGTACACAACAGTGACATTTGCTCAACCATGCTCACAGCGGCTCCATACGTAATAGCCAAAAACTTGAAACAACCTAGATGACCCTCAGCGGAGGAACGGATACAGAAATTGTGGTACATTTACACAATGGAATACTACTCAGCTATTAAAAACAAGGAGATCATGAAATTTGCAGGCAAATGGTGGGAACTAGAAAAGATCATCTTGAGTGAGGTATCCCAGAAGCAGAAGGACACACAGGGTATATACTCACTTATAAGTATATGTTAGACATATAACATAGGATAGACATACTAAAATTTGTAGTCCTAAAGAAGCAAACGTTATTTTTAAACTAGAACAACAGCTGCTCAAAAATGCTTCCTGTTCAAGTGCATGATGTAGGGTTTAGAACAGGAAGAACAGTCTCTTGCAATGATTTCATAGTGGCAATTCTCTTTGGGAGGAGGGGAAATTTCTGAAGAAGCAGATTGGACACCCAAACTACTTGACCTGTACTGCGTTAAGTCTGTGACAACCTCTGTGATGTAGCCAGAATATGTGCACATTTTTAAAAAATGTTGTGTTTTACTGAAAGTTGGCTTTTAACGATAGCATTTTAATGACATTAGTAGCTCTAAAAGAATGATGAAGTAACTGTTCTATTTATAAATGGTATTTATAACACACTAGAAACTAATCCATTCCAGCCACTTATGCATTCGTAGAGTGCTTAATATATCAACGAAAATGAATACAGAGTCATTCAACATTTTTCCTCAAAACTACTAGAAGGTGGTGACTGTGGTGAGTGACTAACAGTTCCAACTCTTCCTTGCTGTGAGCAGACAGCCAAGAGCTGAGGTTCCAGCCACCACGTGCAGCTCAGGAAGGGAGAGAGGGGCTGTGGATGTGTGTTTGTCTATACTAAAGGTCTCCCATCAACCCGGTTGTTGTTAAGGTCCACTTACAACACTGGTGAAATAAGGCGAAACTGTGGCTCATGGCGGGCATTTACCTCACTCAAAGGCTGTGCTTCACCTCGGCATGGCTCCGGGTTCTCAAACATCCACGATGCGGAACAGTGTGCACAGCTGTGTAGAAGCCTGTGCTGGTGTCAGTGAGCTCTGCGTGCTCGCCACAGAAAGCGCAGCAATGCTAAGAGCAGGCGCTGTCAGACAGCGAGGCTTCCATGGTCCTTCATAGTAACCTGGGACACATTTCAAGGCACAGTCAATTCCTTGCTCTCATTTTTCTGCTTCCAAGTTTTCCAGAGCTTCCTCAGTCACCCTGCTTTCCACTCGGACAGGTGTGCTGAGATTCTTGCCCCACACGACAGGACTTTACTAGTTATATTTCCTGTCACTGGGACAAAACACCTAAAGGAAGGAAGGAAGGAAGGATTTTCATTGGCTCATGTTATAAGACGAGACTTTTCATCATGACAGAGGAGGTAGGACCTAGTTCACAGTGGGGAGGCCTTATCTCCAGGCCTCCTCACGTCTTGGTGGACCAAAGAACAGAGATAGCTTGTCTGAAAGCTGGCAGATTGCCCCTCAAGTGATAGACCGCCACCTCCAAAAGGGTCATTAGCTTCAGAAGGGTCATAGCTTGTTGAGAACATTTCACATTCAAGGCATAACACTGACATGATATAAAACAAGGTGATAAAATATGTTTGTGTGCTAGTTTCCACCTCAACATCTTATTGCCCTCTTCTCATTTCTTCACCTCCCAGTGTGAACTCCTTTCTGGTGCTTCAAGATCCATCTGCTGTGACCCCTTCTCAAGTTTCCACTCAATTCTCTTTTGCATTGTTCCTCCTCCTGATTTCTCTCTGCTCTCCACTCTCCCCTGTGAGTGGGCATCTTAGAACCTGTTGCACTCAGTGCAAATTAGGCTAAACAGTGCTGCCGTTTTCTCCCTGGGAACTGTGCTTTCTCTCATTCTGTGTGACTTCACTCGCCTTGTTTACTGCCTTGTTCACTGTGTCCTCACTGCTTCCTCATCACCTGGCCCTTTAGAAAGGGGTCCCCATTCAATGCAACACTGCCAGCGTCTGTCTTTGAGCCCCACTTTCTTTCTGCCCACATCTCATTCAGTCCCATGATATTGTCTTACATCATCATTTATCCATATGTGAATTCTAGGTATGTGCTGCCAGGTGGAGTTGGCCTCAGCAGGGTGTTCTTGGGTAGTATTTGGAGATACCTGAACCGGGTATTTATCTACTCTGCAGAATATTGTATAGAATATTGTTTGTGTGTTTACATGTATACGTAACTTCTCCCATTTTGGAAGTTTCAGTGGCGGCTTTAATGTTGTGTCTTTCTTCGTCCATTACCCCCACAAAACATCTGAAGGGCTGGCTGCTTGGCTCTGCACCAAAGGTTTGGCCTCTGAGTATAGTGGCAACACATGCGAAGCCAGTGCTGTGAGTCAGCAGCCGCGAGTTTGCAATTTGGAAATAGTTTTGGCAGCTGGCGGAATTATCCTGCGGTGGTTGAGGCTGTTATCTCTAAGTGGAGAGAAAGAGCAATCTGAGGGTGAGGTCAGGCAGCTCAGAGTCTGTGAGGGCTAGCAATTAGGCTAAACAACAGCAGCCTGGAAAAGGTTAGGAACAAACATTCTGCTGAAGCCGAATGTGAGTTGGAGCCAGAAAATTCCTGAGAAACCACATAAGCCAAGCATCACATTTCACAGATAAGGAGCCCGGAAAGGTTGTTATGAAGTCCAAAGTTGCATGAATAAGTCAAAGGCAGCAACACGCCGTTGCCCCAATTCCGAGGGCAAGCGCAGGCTCTCCACTGCTCAGGTTGCCTCAGATGCTTAGTGGGCTCAGGACAGCATCTTGGTCTTCTCTGCTGGCCCTTTTGATGTCAGCAAAGTCCTAACATTCACTTCTACAGATACAAAGGCAAGCATTACAAAGATGTTAGTTAGCAGCACGTATTTAAAATGCCAACAATGGCAGCCACTTTCCGGAGCCCAGTTGACTAGTGTGTGTGTAGGCTGTGTATTCAGCCAGTCTCGGCATTCTAGGTGAAGGACACCCTGTTTGCACCATCTCCCAGCTTCATAGTCCCATGACCATTTCTGTTGTCTCCACAGAAGTCCACTTCAAAGCCATGATCCAGATCTTGCCATGGCCAGGAGGTGTTCTATCTTAGTCCATTGGGACAAGAGTGGAAAAATACTATGTACAGGGGAGATGGAGAAAATAGAAACTGTTTTTTGCAGTCTGGAAGTTGGGTAAGACTTAAGACACCAACGAGATGTGACAGTAGTTTTCTGTTTCATAAATGATGTCTGTTAGCTGTGTTCTCACACGACAGAGAGAAGCGTACATATCTCTGGACCTCTTTTTCACTCCGTACCCCTTCCCTTTTCGTTTCTTTCTTGAGACAGTTTTGCTATGCAGGCCAGGCTGACTTTGAACTCAGGATCCCTCTACCTCAGCCTCCTGAATTCTGAAATATAGGTCCATGTCATTGTACCTGCTTAGTTATCATGTACCAGGCCACTAACACGCCATTCACAATGGTAGTGCTTTTATCCTAATTATCTCCAAGCCTGTCTCCGAATCTAACCCTTGTGATAAGGTTTCAGCTTAGACATTTGGAGGCACTGTCCTCAATTCAGCTCACCAGTCCTTCATGCTCAGTTTCTTCCTGTTTCTCACGTATCAGCAAATCAGGTGTTTGAAAGTGCCTCCTGTATTTGACTCATGACTTTCAGAAATGAGCCCATCTTTTCAGATGCTGTATAAATGAAGGCCCAGGGCTGTAAACAGCTCCCATCTCCTACAGTCAGATAAGGACACTTTAAGCCATTCTTTCCCTTCTGGCCTATGGAGAGGTTGACAAGTGTGCCTGTGCTTTTCTCCCCTGCCTCCTTCCACAGGAGATGACTGAAAATATTAAAATTAGTCATTTCAAGAATAAAAAGTTATTGCATAAAGACAAGCTAGGCCTTTTCCTTTCCCTCTCTCCATTGATCCACTAATTGAAGTCTAGAGCTCACTTTCTCTGAGTGTCACACATACTCACATACACCCAGAAACAAACAGACACACACATTTGCATGAAATAGTTCTTATAAGCCAATAAAACGAATGCTTTT
The DNA here is from genome assembly GCF_030254825.1 of Meriones unguiculatus. Classification (NCBI taxonomy): domain Eukaryota; kingdom Metazoa; phylum Chordata; class Mammalia; order Rodentia; family Muridae; genus Meriones; species Meriones unguiculatus. The sequence goes on from NC_083350.1 coordinate 187,136,648, forward strand.
ATTTAGCAAAAGATCACCTTTACAAAACTAGGGAAAAACTAATGTTGGTGAATATTATCGTTGGCCAGTGGGTTTTTTGTTTTGTTTTATTTTATTTTTTATTTTTTGGTCTATTAGGTAGTTCAGGCCAGTTCCATCAGTGAGAAGCCACTTCTCAGAAGTTAACAGCACATAGCTAAATACTGACATCATTTAAAGTGGGACATTTCCAAAATCCCAATCTTTTTACTTCCCAAATTTCTAAATCAGCAAGTCAGGTTTGGACCACTTCATAAAGTAGTTTTGATACCCATGAGCTCCAGGCATGCATCCCAGAATCTAACTAAGCAGCAACTGCACAAGTGATCTTTCCCCCATAAACACTGTCTCCACTGGGAGAAATTGCTTGGTTATCTGTAGATCAGAAACTTGGATGCTTTGATGGCATAGATTTTGTACAAACATATTCTCTATTGCTCACAGGAAGGCCAAGAGGTATAAAGAAGTGGAATCCTCTCAGGAAGTCTCAGTGTTTGATCCTTCCCGATAAGCACAAGCATTCATTTCAGCGCTTGCTGATGTCAAGGTTGTCATTAACAACCCAGACTTGAGGAGAAAAATCAGTGTGTCCTGAGTTTTAGCTAAATCCAGCATTTCACAGCAGCAACTGAAATGCAGTCTGACCGCCACTTTGCTGCTCTGTGCCTCCTAGGCCTTGGAGAGACACAAGTAGACTGCAGATACCCTTCCTAGCCACCGGGGCCTGACAATCAGGCCCTTATCCCACAAAGGACAGAGGAGAGAGAATAGGGCACTTGTGGGTCTGATCATCCTCATTGTGACTTATTCCTAACCTCCTTTTTTCACTTGGAGTGAGCCATGCTGTTCACAGCCCCTGAGCCAGGGAGAATCATATAAACGATACCTTTTTATCTTTTATTAAATGTCATTTTGCCTTGCATCCTCTAACTTATTACTTTTCCTTATTGAGTCTCAATAAAGTTGCCTGCCATCCGATATTCATGAAGTCATGCACACACGCCCCTAATATGGAAAGCAATAGCATAGGGCTCAAGGAACTTAAACACCCACTTGTGCACAATTCTCTCCTCACCCAACAAGGAACAAAGGAGAAAAAGTTGGGTCATTCCACTGTTTTCAAATATAGTGTTTATGGAGGGAAAGATGGGGCAGGAGGCTGGAGATTAATGAAAATAGCCATAAACAAAATATCTCAAATATCTCTGGGAACGTCTAAGCAAGTTTAGGAGGATTTATGAATCTTCAGTAAGCAGGATGCTTCACGGATTCCAGGAATGAATGGGAACCTCGCCTTTGGTGCTTGCTCTCAATGTCTGTACAATGTGACTTTGACCTGTCACCCCTGCACCCCACATCAGACCCCAGATGACCAGGCACAGTGAATTAAACGTAGCTCGAGAGAAGTTGTGGCCTGGACCAAGAAGCTCTCTTTATTGATGTGTTCAGGAGGGGAATGTCGTTTTTTGATCACACTTTTTCCTGGCAGATAACAGTGGGAAAAGCGCTGAAGACAGCACACTGAAGACATCTCGGCCTTTTGGCAGCCAGGTTCATTTCCCTGTGCCTTTGCAACAGTTATGATCTGGTGACATCCAAATTACCCTTTCCTGGGTTAAAAAGGCAGCCCCCTCCCATTTTCTCATGCTGCCTCTCTCCTCACTCTGACATTTTCTTGGCTGTGGTTGAGACTCTGACACATAGATCCCATTTGTCAAACGATACTGTAAAACAAGCATCTAAGTGTCAGCAAATGGGCTGCCAGGCTAGGGACTAGAGAAGAGACCCAGGGACACCTCTGTGGCAGCTTTCATCTGCCTCCAGCCATCTGCAAGTAATTTGAAATTAGTTTCCAATGCAGCTAGCTAGGTTGTTTGGCCTGGTAAAATGGTGGCCAAAAGAAAGGGCCTAGTCATCAGAAAGCCTTAACTGCTAATGAGTGGCACTGGGCTAGTCCAATAGCATTCATCATGTGGTTTCAAACGCCCTTTTACTTTCAAATCTATCCCATTGAGAGACTGCCCCTCTGCTCCTACCCTACCTAACCCAATGAGCTCACATCCGTGGCCCTGAAAATGGCTTCAGCCATGGAAGGACCTCTGAGGTCACCCTGACACCTAAATCTGAGCTGCTTCTTTTTGACTTAGGGATAGAACATTCTCAGAAGAAAGACGTGTAATGTCTTGTGATATTGGAGAGAAGCGGGTACCTTCCTGGATGGCCAAACCTGTAAGATGTCTGTGCTTGCTCCTCATTCTTCCATGAGCAGGGCTTTCCATGGAGTCTGTGGGAGAGTTTGATAATGGTTCCAAGGTCAAGTGCAGCAGCAGTAAAGAGGAGAATCAAGACAGGGATGAGCCAGGAAGAAGGCACCAAAGGGCAAAATGCCAGGCCTTGCTTGGTCAAAGTGCACCCTACTGGCTGTCAGTTTGCTCTTCTGTACCTTGGGGACATAATAACGACCTTACAAAATGCCCCTTTCTTTTTCCACCCCTCTTTACCTCCTTTCTTCCTTACTTTATCAATTTCTTCCTTCAATTTCTTGCTCTTTTCACAGTAGGAAACAAGCAAAAGGAGCCGTGGGAAAGTGGCTTTTCTGTGGCTCTACAGAAGAGCTACCCTCAGCCCTCCCAGCTGTACTCTGCCTCTTGATTGTGTTCCTTCAGCTGCCTATAGTGTGAAACAGGACCAAGCAAGACAGGTAGAGTAGCAGACTGGATTCCAAGCGGCATTGATGGCAAGAGGATTTAAATCTGTCCATATACATAAAAGCTGGAAACAGCCTGGAAGAAACTCTTACCAGATAACCCTCTTTCCAGTAAACCTCAGAATTTATAGAACAATGCATTAACAAGGCTATGATAACACAAGAAACAATAAGAAAAAGATTTTTGATCGCTTTGATGGAGGAAACGTCAAATTATTTTGTTTTTTTTTAAGTAAAAATAATATAATAAAAGTTCCTTTAAATAGCAAAAGAGTGACCAAGAAGCATAAAGGCAAAAAATAAATAAATAAATAAATAAATAAATAAAAGGGTAGAAAGCAGCATTATGTGGGTCATGAATTTAATTCAAATATTATATAATTATAGAGAGTCTGTAATGTGATAACAGTTTCCAACCTTTTGAAATATATTGTGATTGGCTGTAATTATAAAATAATAATCACTTGCTTCTCATAGTTTGTATTTCTTTTATCAAAGAAACCCCCTGAAATCATGTAAGCCTCAGATTTCAATAAAACTAGCTTTGGCCCCTGGGCCAAAGAGCTGAAGAGCTGTATCAACAAATCATAGCACATTTGTTGGCACTGTTCCACCTGGCTTTAAGATTCTGACAGAAGACACATAAGCCCCTGTGATTGCAGACAGGCTGAACAAGCTCTGGGGTAACTCCTATTGGCTTGTTTTTGAGTGTTCCTTATGCCTTTGTTTTCATCTGCTTCCTGTTGCTATAACAAAATGCCCAAGACAAGGAAATGTATAGAAAAGAAAGATGAACTTGGCTGGAGGTTAGAACGTTTCAGAGCACAGTGCTGGAAGCACTCAGCATCTGCCATGGCTTCTTGCTGCACCCTCCCCCAGTGGAGAGCATCATGCAGTAAGAATAGTGTGGTTCAGGCCTCATCCTCTTATGGTGCTGCATTGTTATCACAGAGGCCCATGCTACCCTCATGCCTTTTGTAATCCTGACTGCCTTCCGGTCTACCCCGATGCTATTAACTATATGAATTGGAGCTTAAATTCTAAGCACGGAAACTTCTGGGGCGGTAACCGACCAACAGTGACACCTGAATACCACCTGAGAGAGACAGGGCGACACAGAGAAGGACAACCAAGTCTACATGCTGATCAAAGTGTCAATTTAATGGACGTAAGGTTAACACTTGAGTAGGCAAAAAAGTACAAGCAGTTTCTCACGCAGGCAATTTTACTTAGCCAAAACATATGAGGGCTCACTTCAGGTGACACAGAGCCTGCTGACTGGTTACTATGGTTGCACAGAGTTTCTCAGGGTCAGAGCAGTCTGCTGTAGGACCACCAAGGTCAGTCTATGAGAGACTGGACTTTGGAAAATAGCCAGAGCCAAGAGGCCGAACTCCACTGCTCAGATGCCATTACCTCCCAAAGGCTGCCACATGGGGGTGCACATTTCGATTGTCCCATTCTTCCTGCCCCTCTTCTCCAGCTCTGGGGCTCCCACTCAGCGGCAGGTCATGCAGTCTCATCCTAGGTCTTTAGGATCCTGGCGGTTGAAATCAGCTGTGTTCCCCGCAGTCATGTTCCCCTTTGTCTGCCTGGGCACATGCCACAATCATCCCCACAAACTCATCTTCCAGGACCTTGCTCTCAGCTGGGGAACAGCCACTCTGCTAAGTAACTGGCTAACTACGTAAGGTTTATGTAAAAATGATGTGAGCATGTCCGTGACAAACTCTGCAGCTCTGTCTAAAAACTGGGGGCCCCCTTTGGAGAGGAGGAGCCAGGTGCTACGTCCCCCATCTCTGAATGCAGGTGCCCTCTTTTCCTGGAGAGCTTCCCCTGAGGAAAGCTACAGCTGAAACAGAGGACTTCTTAAAGGCAACAGCTGCCTCCTCTGCTAATACTTTTCACAAACTCTTTCCAAGATGATGCTCCTGCAGGCATCCAGTGGACAAATCCACAAGCCTAAGGATGTAAACTTTTGTGGCTGCCTCACACCAGCCTACCACATCACTCAGTTCCTCCCTCTGGTGCCGTAGATGCTGCTGACTTGCTTTCCACCCTCTGAGTCAGGCTTCTGTCACTGAGTGCAGCCCCGTTCACAGTGTGAGCGACCACACGCTGTTCTGTATAGAAGTGGGCTGTTCCTTCTCTTTGCTGAGTAGCACTTCACTGTGTTGACATACTAAAAATTTGAAAAACTGACTAAAAACTTCTGGATACTGGCCATGATTTCAAATAAGATCACTAAAAGATCTTGTATGAACATTGATTTTCTTCCTTCCTTCCTTCCTTCCTTCCTTCCTTCCTTCCTTCCTTCCTTCCTTTTTCTTTCTTTCTTTCTTTCTTTCTTTCTTTCTTTCTTTCTTTCTTTCTTTCTTGTTAAATAGCTGGAAGTTGTGATTACAGTGTGGCTACATCATAGCTGTGTGCAATTCTCACAGAACTATGCAAGGCTGAGTTTTGCCATGTGTGAAACTTGGAAAAACTCACTTGAAAGTATTCACATAATTGAAGGGAAAAGCCAATTAAGGTATCTTCTAAGATTCTTCTAATTGCATGCTGTCCTTCTAAGGCCAAAAAGAAATGAAATTTCATAAAATAATTCCAAAGTGAAATACCAGTTTTCTTGCAAATACTAAATATATGAAGCTTAAGATTTGAACAACAAGAAAAAATGGTGTTAAAAATTAAAATACTAGCTTTGATTGTAAATATAATTTAATCCCACAATTCACATATAGTCAACCCTTGCCTACTTAAGGCAACTACAAATAATGGCACCCCAGTGGGAATTTCAAGTATTTGTTTCTGAACAGGGTTCTGTGATTCAAAATGACATGTCTGTTTCAATTCCTAGATAATCAATGAGCCAGAAGGGACCCCATGACACAAGCACTCAATACGGCAAGAACAAAAGTGGGATGTGGGATGTGTGTAAAAGAAAACAACAAAAACAAAACTAAGCCTCTGCTACCCCCAACCCAGTGCTTGAGGCATCATCCTGGACTGAGCCCCACATCCAAGAAAAGATGTTTGAGGAGGCGTGGTTGTCACCAGAAAAGTCCAGGGAACATGAACTTGGGAGTGTGGTTGTAGTCTCATGCTGAAAAGATGCAGGTTATGATACATGGAGGTGAAATGCCAGTCCCTGCAATTTATTTATAAATGGTTCATCAAAAATGCACAAAGAAGTAGAGGACAGAATATGCTGATATGTGAGCAAACCTATGGCTCCGGATGTAGGGCTTACTGCATTCAGCGTCGCGCTGCCCTTTACTCTGTGTAGCGTTGGGCAGTTTTGAATTAAAGGTTAGAAGGAGAACAATAGAGGGAAAAATGCCCAACCAAAACCAACCACCTAGTCAATTTGGTGTGGAGCAAAGCACGGGGATGCCACAATGGACAGATGGACTTCCTCCGAGTCTGGAGGAAGCAGGTAACTTCCTGAGTTGCTGAGATGTGGGGCTTGGAAACTACTGGGGTACCCAGGCACCAACTTCCATTGTCACAGGCTCAAGCACAGACCACAGTTTTCTTAACTGAGGATCTGGAAGGCTAACGCAGCACTGACCATATTTCAGTGTGAGCAAAAGCACCAAGCCAGAAAGTTATTAATTTTAGTTCTAGCTAAACCACTGGCAAAAATGGGTGGCTCCCCTCAAATTCCTCTAGAATCAATGGAGAAGCCCAGGCTTCTTGGAAAGCCGCAGAAAGGTTTCAAGGGCATTGCTTTGGGAAGTCACGTTCAGACCACTCATCAGCTTAACATCATTGTGTTTATCCAGCATCATATCTAATCAAGCTTAAATGTCGGGGACATAAGGTCCTGGTAGGAAATGCCTCAACCGCCTTGTTTTTTGACAGGATTTGAGAAAGCATGGATGTCTTTCACCAGCCAAATATTTTATAGCGAGTCAGATGTTCCTTAAAGAATAATGTGTGGAGAAAGACTGTGCCAGATAGAGATGAGAACAGCACCATTTCCTCTTAAACAGGAGTGTTCTCCATGCCCTGCAGACACCTAGTGACCAGCAGTCCAAGGACTTTCTAATCCTGAGAGTGTCCTTTCAATATTCAATTTAAATGAAATTCAGACCAAGCTTTCCATTCCTTATTCTTTTCAACCAGGTGCCAATGATCTGGCCAGACAGACGAATTACCACAGGCACTTTGATGTTCACACAGCTGAGTGAAAGGAGTCTAGGCTGGTTACTCCTGCTTCCACTCTTCCAATAGATCATGCTGGTGAAGAGAATTCTCCCTGATTTATCCAGCTTGGAAGGACACCATAAACTTGGTTTTCCAAACCTGCTTATTAAAAATTCCTCCTCTCTGAGTGTTTTCTTTTATTCTGTCTCTCTTTTGTAAACTTTGACAACCACAGAGAACCTCACACCATCAGTAATTAACTTGAACTTTTTCCTGTCAAAAGCACTACTTTAAAGAGGTCCTAATTTACCATTCACTGCCACAGTCAGTGTGTTACTTTCCCCTTCAAAAGTCAACAAAATTAAAGCCGCCTCCTCTGAGTGTAGCAGCTTTCAGAATGTGGAAGGTCGGAGCGCCTTCTGATGCCCAAACAGCCTGTTTCCTCCGACTTTCACGCACAGCTCCTGACTGCTGGTGGGGAGGTTTAAGTGTACCTAAAACACAACCTTAAATAAAACTAAGATTCCTAGAGAAACCCGTGTGGGTACCTTAATACGGAACGTTTCTCATGAGTTTCACGTTGCATCATGATGGTGGTACCACATCAGCAAATGCCTCACATCAACACGACAGTCCGTCTTTTCCTCAGTCTTGGGCAGTCTTGGGTACATTTTGAATGCCAGTTAACACTGTCTGAAAAGGATGGAAGAAAAAATCAGCATGATGTAACTCCAGGAGAGATGAGCATTGGTTTGTTAAAAAGCCACTTAAATTCGTGGATTGGAATTTAAGACATCCTATATATAAAAGTCTTATGCAGCAACTGGGAAGTTAGTCATCGACTAGGTATGGGGAAACATGTTTGCTTTTTGATATTCTGCAAGGTAAATATCATGATTCCCTCATTAAGGATTATATAGGGCAGTTACCTACACCCACCGCCATCAGCCGTAAGCCGAGTTCTAGACATGTTGTTTATTTTACTCATAGGTACAGCCAACCACACATGCTAACCCACTCACAGCAGTTTATTGACACTGGCAAGAAGCAAATGACACAAACCCAGTCCTGTGGAACTCTCGGGATCTCTCTCCCTAACTGCTGCCACCACATTTTCTTTAGAAAATTTCTTTCTACATTGAAAACATGCCCAGAATTTGGAAAGTAACAAGCAATCAAGTATATTATTTTCTCTGTTTTCTGCCAGTCTCAAACAGTTGACTATTCAAAGTCAACTCATTTTTCCCATTTAAAATGTGAAAGTCTGTCCAGCAGTGTTGTGTGTGTTTGTGTGTCTGTTGTATAATTTAGTTGTGTGCACGTGTATAGATGATATGTATTCTGGTGTGTGCATGTGTATGTATATGGTACATGTTTGTGCCAGGTGTATGTGTGCTGTGCATTTTGGCTTTTTATTGTGTATGTGTATATGGTGTGTGCATATGTGTGATGCATATGTGCAGGTGTGGGTGTGCACATCCTCAGGCTTGAGCTGGTGAGCACAAACCAAGCTGGAGCTTTGTACAGAACAGCTTTATCACCAGCACTGAATTTCAAAGCAAATAACTAAATTTGCTGTTACCATTTTATATACGAAAAATAAAATTATCCTCTGACTACAAGCACCTCACAGAGTTTTCTTTTCAATGGAGGCAACACACGAATTTCAGAGTTCATGTAGAGGACAGGCCGGGTGTTGTGGCTGTCACTCTATTAGCTATTGTTACTCCATTGCCAGATGTCAGCGTGGAATGTCTGGGCAGAGAGGCCATGTTACATAGCGAATGAGAACAGGTCGCCCCCTCTTTGTATGACCTTCAGCAAGTGCTGTTGACATCTGTCTGCCTCAATGCTTCCTTCTTCTCTTAGGTACACCATAGAGAATTCAAATAAGAAAATATTTTAAAAAATCATTAGCACAGCTCAGCCCCTGGCACGTGGTGAGCAATTACTAGCCCGGATTCTTCCTAGTTTCTTCCCAGTTCTGCACATTTTCTTCCACAGTAGTAGTTCGTTTGCTTCACAGAAGAGCACACTTCCCCACCTGGAATTTCCTTCACGTGGGATTTCCGGCATTCACCGGACACTGGTCTAAGAAGCAGATGTGGCATGTATCTGCCGAAGCTTCAGAGTCCACAGATAAGAAAGTATTATGTGCATGCCAAGCACGTTACATCTGGTAACTTCTTGTAATAATCATCCAAAACAGGAACCATAATTAATTTCATTCTACAAAATAATAATAAAAACCTTAGGCTAACGGTAGCCCTGAGAGTTCATAAGCAGTTAGCACTAGAGGCAGCCTTCAGAACTGTGAGATCTGACTGCAGATGATGCTACACATACCAGTGTAGTATCTGCCAGCCCCATTACGTTACCCAGTCAAGCAAGAAATGTATAGCTGTGGAGAGAAGCCGTGTGCCCTGGGAGAGGGCGAGCTCCAAGGAACTTGCTGGCAGGTCTCGATGAGCAAGCTAGAGTCTGCTGACTCAGGAGCCCACAGCGGCCAGGTCTCTACACAACACACAAGCTGTCTTACTAACTGGCTATCAAGTTTATTCTATTCATCCTTGGAAACAGAAACATGGTCCAACCCATGGTCTGTGGCTGCATCTGTCAGAGTTGCTCTCGATGGAGCCTGTGGCCCAGAAGGACCAGATGAGGTCAGCAAGGTCATGAGAGAGGTGCACACTTTATCCACACAGACCAAGAGGGAGAGGAGAGCTGTGTGCCAGGAAGACAGAGTATTCTGCATGACACAGAAGAGGCAGCTCTAGTGGAGGGCTGAGCCTGACTTGAACCAGATTAAGGAGGAACTTGCTTCCCTTGCTGGGACTTGGGCACTTATTTAACAGGCACTACAGTCTGAATAGGCCCAGTGTTAAAGGCTTTAGACCAGTGCAGCAGTGTGATGCGCTCGAACCTGAAAGCCGTGGGTCCCAGGGAACAGAAGTCAGGCCGCAGGAGGCATGCTATTGAAGAGTATGCTGGGACACCTGTGCCCTCCTCTTTTTGCTTCTTGGCCTCCATGAGATGAGCTATCACTGCTCCCCTCCGCTTCCTCCCCACCATGATGCTCCACTCAGCAGAAGCTCCGGAGACTGCATACCCTGAGACTGTGAGCTGACACAAACATCCCTTCTTTTTGAGTTGCTTGCCTTGGGTGTTTTGTTACGGCACAGAACAAACTGTCCCATTGTGACAGTGTTTCTAAAACTGTGGCCCTCTCTGACACTTGTTAGGAGTGAGGACACCTGAGCTCACTCTTGAGTGAGTGAGGTTCACTGTGAGTCCAGACAGTTGTAACTGGCTCCCTGTGTGGGTCTGATTCTTCTCAAAGACAGGGTTGTACCACAGAGAGCCAAAGGAGGCTTCTCTCATACACGTCAAACAAAAGCTTTGTCATACTGGAGGGATTTCCCACAGACATGGTATCTGAGAAAACCAAAACGCTTCACCGACAGAAGAAAATTATGTATTTGGAAATGTGAATTTCCTTTTAAGAAAGTAAATTATCTTCTGTCGAATGTTGGCTAGACATGTTAAGCTAAGAGGGGAAAAAATCTTCAAGAAAATATGTTGTTATCTGCCCACAAACTGTATTTCTTCACTGTTCCCGAACATCCTGACATGTCCAAGGTGGAAAAACATAAACATTGTCTGTGAAATTATGATCTGTTAATTTTTCCGTATTCTACACACAGAACTCTAATCTAAATTAACTTTAAGATCTTTATAACGTTACTTGGGTAACAGGTCACAAAACAGGGGCTGGGGGTAAAGAGTGGTGATGTCTGAATTCCTATGAGTTAATGTCACTTTTTTAAAGAACATCCGAACCTTCTTCCTTAGCGTATATTATACCAGAGTGTTACCGATTCCCAGATCAAGCATCTGTACTTAACATTTTATAATTTCACAATTCTTTTCTCCATAAACTGAGAGTTTAATAAACAGAATATTTTGATAAAAACCAAACACAGGACTGTATTTTATTATTCCCTTTTGTAAGATGGGACATGCCTTTTGAAAAATTGTCCAGCAATATAGGAAAATTCTTACAATGTTATAAACATTAGTATATATGTATATATGTGTCTTTGCACATATCATCATTAGCTTATTAGAAACAGAACCTTGCCTATGCTAAAAATTAAATGAACACAAAATAGTGCTTAATTTTGTTTCCATTATGAGTGAACAGCTTTTGTGTTTTCTTCTTCACAGTCCTCTGTAATTTTCTTGACTACTAAATTAGAGGTGCTTGGGTTCCCAAATGTATCTTCAGGCCAGGAGGTCATGGCGGACAAGGGGCAAGGAGAAGGCAGTGTGAGAGCAGCTGTTGAGAACAGGCTCTGCCCTGCTCCAGCTTATTCCTTGCTGTGGAAAGCAGTGTCCCCTGCCCAGGGAGAGTGTTTTAGGAGGGGCCCTCCACTGCATTTGAGGATGGAGGTCTGTACCTGGTTGTGCCTGTGACAACTGTCCTGGACCACTCATGAGACACAGGCTGATAATAACTCGTTCCCAGAAGCAAAGTGGTGACACCTGTCCATTTATCCAGGTGAGTCAGGATCACATGAGCAACACTAAACTCATAGCGAGAAAACCAGGCCCACACCAGATTGAGGAGCAACCTTACATGGACCCTTAAAAATAAGATGGTACCAAACACTGTGATGATGGTGCACCCCCATGCACACCCGTCGTCTGACCCCCCGGCTTCTGTGTCCCCGTGTCCTTAGCTCACCATTGTCCCGCTACTGATGCTGCCTCCATCGGACCCTTTCTTCTATGGCCTCCATGGTCCCACATCTCGCCTGGCAGCTCAGCTTGATCCTGAGGCTCAGCTAACCAGGTAGCTTGGGTCTACAGTTCTGAAACAGTTTGCTGTCTAACTCTAGCAGAGAATTTCTTTGCATTCCATCTTTTTCTGCCTTCTTTCATTTCTCTTTGGACTCCTTAACTCGGCCATGGCCTCTTTAGCTCTTGGCCCATTCTCTTAGGAGTGCACATGCACTGTCTCTCTCTCATATATTTCCATAGGTGTGATATACATTGCTATCCATCATAGAACGTGCGATCTGAGAGTTAACATTAAAGCCGGAATATACGAACTCGCTTTTGCCAGTGCTTTTCCTCTCAAGGGGGATTGCTGCCAAACACAGCAAGGCGACTTGTGAACATCGTTCGTCACTGAATTCCAATGTTACGGGAAGATGCAAATGTGTCCATCTGTTTTGGACATGGTGTATTTCCTTCTTTTATTTCCTCCTTTCAGTGAGACCCTCCTCCCCTCTTCCAGTCAACACAGAGTCCCCAGAGGTCAGGAACTGTGGGAAACTGGTACGTGGGCTGAAGGCCCACAGGCTGGAGGAGCTTTTTAGACATGTGGCTCAGTCTCTAATTCTTTAGACACTACCAGTTACAAAGTCCAGCAGTCAGAATTTCTGGGGCTCTGGATTCTGCTGCGGAGAACTGCTACCTTCCCTTAAGCACCAACAGGATAAAGAGACGTGTCCGGTTCCACGGAAGAAAGGCGTGGGCCAGCTTAGCTGGCAGGTGCTGCCATGGACAGAATCCTGCTCTAAGAATCCTGCTTCCTGGCGTTTTACTGTCATAACTTCATTCCTTATGGTCTAAATTCTTGTAACAGTCCCCTATTAAAATGCAAATGCCAAGGGCCTTGTCAGCAGACACCTTGCTTATTAGCTAACAGCCGAGCTGACAGCCAGTGCTGCCTGTTAGAAAACTCAGCTCCCAGGGAGGTGGAAAAACGAGGTGGGGCAGCTTGAGGGCAGCTGAGGGTCTCCGTGATGAGTAGGCTCAGAATGTCGCGGAGTTTCCAGACCTGAAGCTGGTGCAGAAGCAGGAGAGAGGACTCCTAACTGTCCACTGGGATCCAGTGGCAGAGCACTCAGGTAGGATCCCAGTCTCTCAGCCCAGTGGTCAAGCCAAGGTCTGAGGGGGGCTTGTGGTGAATGGGTGTGCTCACTGGCCACAGTGCCCAGCCTGTCCCTGGGATCTCACTCTGGAGCCTTGTCTGCTCCCTCTTCTTCACGTGCTCAGGTGAGATGCACAGTTGTGTGTGATGTGGACAGAGTAAAATGAAAATGATCTCAGGGGATGGAAGTGGACAACAGCTACCCGCCTGACGCGTGTGGCACAGACAGCTTTCCGAGGGGCATCTTCCTGCCCGAGTGATTGGCAGGTCGTTTGGATTTGGTTTTCAGAGAAAGGACCAGGCATTTCCTTATTATGCTTCCAGAGGGTTAGAGATCTTACAGGGTTCAGACGCTTTTCTGTAAGTGACTCTTCAAGCTGCTCAGGACTCCTTATCTCTTCTCGGGAATGCACCAGATCCCATTTCTTCTGATCAGAGAGCTGCCATTTTGGATCTTGGTAGGTCATTCTGAGGTAGGGGTCCACCTCAGTGGCCTCCAAGTCTGCAAATATCTAACTAGCAACCTGAAAATCTTCAAAGGCCAAAAGCTTTGGGCTGAGCCTGGAGGAACAAGCCTCCAACCCAGAGGCTGAAGAGGGAGGATAGCAAGTCAAGATGTGTCTGGGCTACAAAGAGCTCAGGGCCTCTTGTCTCAAGTTTAAACAGTGAGAAGGGGATATAGCTGCACATAGGGAGGCCCCTTAACTCCTTAGAACTGTCAAAAATGTCCTTTGGGGCTAGCTTTTGTGTAACTTTGTGGTCCAGCATGGGGCTCTGGGTTAGACTCCAGCATCACAGAAGTAAAAATAAATGAATGAAAACTGCTTCCTGAGGATTTAAAAGACTGTTACCTAAAAGCTTTGCTGTTGGTCTATGCCTTTCTGGAATGCCACAGCTAGAGAAAGATGCTGAATCTCCCCATTTGTGTGCGTAATCTCCATCACCATGGGAGGTTAAATGGCACTCTGAATTGAGCAAGATTACCAGAACAGATTTCAAATATTTGGGGTTCAAAAAAAAAGTGTTTTGCCAAAACGTTTGCTTTCTTCTCCATTTTTTTTCTTAAACCTGTGTTTATTTCAAGGAACATTGAACACATGTGTTTTTAATGTATTTACACCCAGTTCACTAAAATGCCACTTCATCAGTTCTTTGGTATCCAAGAGGCTTAGTAAGCCCTTCAGCTTTGAACCAGAAGGTGTGTTGCAGTCAACGAAAACACGGCGCTGTCTAGAGTGGTCCATGATCAGCCCCTTTCCGCAGCGTGTAAAGAAAGAATACCCAAGGTCCCACATACTCTGCCAGTAGGTGAAGTGGCCAGCTGTCCAGACCAGGTTCAAATAAGATAGATAGGAGCTCTGGCCAATTGGCAGTCTCTACTCCACATCTGATTTCTTATGCACCACACCCTTTTCTCTGTGGTGGGTGACATCCTTTGATTTTATTTTCTGGTTCATGTGGCTGTCCAAGTCACAGATCATCTTGCTCAATTATGCTGATAAGCTTCAGTGTAAAGTCTTTTGGGTGAATGGTATTGACCTGTTAATGAAGCCATCTCTGCCTTTGGAAATCTTGATAATGGTGAAAACGTAAGTCCAAACGACTTTACTAACATCAGTACCAAGACTGAGTGGTCATTAGATAAGAATGTTTCCTTGTTCCTAATTTTGCAAGGTATTTGGTGGTTGAGTGGTGTGGACCCAGTCTCTGGAGGAGTGAGTACAGAAGAAAATGTCTTAGCAAGCAGCAAAGTATACTCATGAAAGTGTAGTATCTGCCAGTTTTGCTCTAGATGCATTTACCCACTGCAGGTGACTAATTCTAGAAAGATTGGGAAGCTCAGGCAATTGTAAGTAGCATGTTGGGTATTAGTTGACTAGCTAAGGGTACATTTTCTGAAACAAATATTTCTCTGCCTGTTTCCAATGGTTCTCCATTATATTGGGTTAAGCAATTCTCCATTATATTGTGTTTATTTAATTCTCACTGAAATCTGAGAATGTTGTTCATCTCTACTTCACAGCAAAAGGAGGTGGAGAAAAAAAAATGTGACTTACCTGAGGCTGTGCAGCAGGGCATGTGCTGAACCTAGGACCTGTTTTATTACTCTGTAGGAGTGTCCAGGCCAAAGTCATTGGCTTGTCCCTGCAAAGACCAAAGCAGCATCTCCTTAGTGGAGACAGATAAGCGAAAGGTGGTGTTTTGATAGGGTTGAAGATACAGAAGTGGGACATTTGAGAGCATCAGGAGTTACTCAACCACAGCATGAGGAGAGAGTCAAGATTATTCCACCCAACTTCAGTCAATAGTATCAGGCAAAACAATACGTGCCAGTTCCTCCAAATGTGAGCCACAGACAGGACTCAATACTCAGGTGTGGCCTAGGCAGCATTGATGGCATCCTAGCCTGCTGTCCTCCTCTTTCAAACTCTCTCTTGCAAAGTCCCAGTTTCACTATTTTCCAAACTCACTGTGTGGTTACCCCATCGTGTGTCTCATGTCGAGCTCTCAGTTGACACACACTCTTACCTCTTTTACTTGTTTGCCCATTTTTTTAAGCTACCCACCTCAGCTGGGTCCAGATCAGCCTCTGTCCTTTGGCTCCTCAGCTGCCTAATAAGGTGCCTGTGTTCATAGCCACAGGATCTGTTTGCCTTCACCCTTTCTGGCTTTTCTCGTGCGCAGGCAGGAATTAGCTTTTCTTGTCTCCATTCTACTGCTGCACTGTGTTATAGTCGAAGACTACACTGAGCTTTGAGTGTTCAACTGAGGGAAGTTTTCCCATTTTTGGTACAGGAGTCCTGTCTCAAAGGGACACTCCATGAAGACATGCTGCTTTATTGAGGCTCCCTTTCTCTTTAAGTTTTTGCCTCAAGATTTTGCTGATATGGAGAACTCCATTGTTCCTGTAGAGTTTCTGGCTGTTATCTAAAATTTTACGAGTGTTTTTAAAACCTGATCTCCCAAATCCTGCATACCTGATGATCAGCATCTATTTCTTGACAGACTTATTCAGTGATAACTTGACCTCTTTCCTGCAGTTTCTGTTATTTCAAGATCTGACTCTATGTTGTCATCCAAAATTACAATAAGCATTCTCTTTCTCAGTTGTGTTCTACAGTATCTTCGCTGCCTGCCTCTACGCTAGAGTTTCTAACTGGCCCCATCTTGTGGAGGTCTTGTTTAAGAGATCACTGCTGCTGTGAGTTCCTGTGTGCAGTGGCTGTGCCATGGCCAGAGGGCAGCATTTCACAGCACTGGTCCCCATTCACCCTCTCTCACACTCTTTCTGCCTTCTCTTCTGCCATGGTCCTGCGCCCTGGGGGAGGGGATGAACCAGCAGTCTCATCTCTGGCTGACTGCTCAGTGGTGTATTCCCAGCATCTGAGCAGTAACACCTCTCTGTGCTAACTATTATTACCTGTGCAGCAAGGAACCCCTGTGACCAAGGTTGGGAGAAGCACACATCCGTGGATACAAATAAGCATGGACATTTGGAAGGCAGTTTGACAGCATGACATTTAGAAAACAAACCTTTAATCCCAGCTGTCAGGAGGCAGAGGCAGGCGTATCTCTGAGTTCAAGGCTACCCTGGTCTACAGAGAGAGTTCCAAGACAACTACGGCTACACAAAGAAACGCTATTTCATAAAGCAAACAAACAAACAAAAACAGAACAAACAAACAACAACAAAAGAAAAAGTTAAAAAAAAACCATCAATATAGGTTCACCCCTAAGATCTATGACTTCTCTAGCCATAGATTTTGATGATGTTTACAGTACCAAGTCCTTTAGGCAGATGTTGGTCCATTTATCAAAGGAGTGGGTTATAAGGTAATCTGAAAAGAGAAGAGTGATTCCAACTTTAGAACTCTCTTTCCCGGGTATTATTATGCAGCTTCTTCAGTAAAACAGGTGCAATGAGTTGGGTCTCCTTTACAGTGAGCCAGACCCCAGGTGTACTCAATAAATAGTGTAAAACTGTCTTCGCCTTCCTACATTAGACTTGCAAAGTCCCACAAATGGTTATACCTAATTAATGCTTTAGGCAACAAAGAGACAACAGCTTACAAGTTAGAGAGCAGAAGCACCATTTGTCAGATACCTGAGCACACAGGTGTTTAGTGGACCTAACCTTTATGCTTTTAGCCTGGTTTTAGGAACTATAATCATAAATGTTTGCTATCTATAGGACAAATGGGAAGAAAAGATGACACTATCTTACTATCAACCAACTAAGAAGAAACAGAAAGAAGTAAATCTTTATCTTGCGTGGAGCTTAGAGTTCCAAACTTACAAAAAGAACCTTGAATGTGTTTATCGTTAAAAGAAAATGACTTAGCCATTTGCCATCTGTTGGTTCTAGGAATAGGCTGCCACTGGTCTGAACAATCTCATGTTCAGAACATTAGGACATGGGCAAGAGACAGAAGGTTCTGAGTTTTCCATCTGTTTGCTTTTTGTCATGATCTTTTTGGAAGATCTGTCTTCTTCACAGATATGTGTGGTTGTCACTATCATAGAAATTTCACATATTTATCGCCCTGAAGGAACCTCAGGCTCATGAGCACCAATACTCTCATCCAGTTTACCTCCAGCATAGGAAGCTCTTAAGTGTTGCCTGTCTCTGAGGTGTTTCTGTTGTTTTTATTTCATATTAGACTGACTGCTTGACTGTCTTTTCACAGCAGTCTACCTAGCCTTCCCCTTGCCGCAGGTGGCCCAGCCCATCTAATGATCCCCCCAGCCCTTCCCGGTCCTCAGCCACCACGTAGTCAACCTCTCCAGGACTAGTCATGCCAACCGTAAAGTGGTCCGTTTTAATAGAGATTATTATTGTTACTGTATGACATGGTTCTACATGCCTTGACAGCAGCACAGCAGTGTTTATTTCTCAGGGTCTTGGTGACTTGGTAGTTCAAGACTAAGAAGTAAGTTGTTAGCTAGTAAAGGCCTGCTTCCATCTTCATACCAAGATATCCTGATGTCCTCAAATGGCAGAAAAGGCAAGAAATCCCTTTGGAGTCTTAAAAAGAAAGAAAAAAGGAAATTTGGTATAAATTGTTCCTAAAGACACAGGGAGAAATATGTATGATAAACAGAAGAGCATACATTTCAGGTAAATATACAAAATTATTTTCTGCTTTTAAACAGTCTTAAAATGAAACAGTCTTTATTTTGGGTGGGTAAATTTCATATTCCACTATCCAAGTAATTGTCAAACTAGAACAGCACCTCAAGGACAAATAGAAATGATGGGTGGAACAGAAGGACAGCTCAGACACAGAGGAAAGAGCAACAGGGATCTAGAGAAGAGTCCTGGAGGCCACAGTCAGAGCAGACACCGACTGCACTTGTAGAGGAGCTTAGGCACCCCCAGACTAGCTGGGTGGTGAGAAGGGACGTAAGATGCCCCTCAAGAAACTGGAGCTCGTAGGAAAGCAAAGGAAGACCAGAGCAGTCTGGTTGCAGTGTTAATGCTGGGATGACAGTGTTATTTGCGTAGACTAGAAAAATCAGAGTATGCTATGATTCCTAAGTGTCACCTACACACTCAAGTGTTAACGCCTCTAATCACAGAGAGTTGGTAAGCAGCCTGTGGGGGTGGTTGAACCTTCAAGAGCTGGGCCCAGGGGAAGAAAGCTAGGTTTTAGAGGACATCAGCCCAGTACCTTCCTCTGTATTTGTTTCTTCAGTACCATAGTTGAAGCTGCCTCTCCCAAACTGTACACCAGCATGATGTGCTGCACTGCCACAGCTCCAAAGCCACAGAGTCAAGTGGCTGTGAGCTGAAGCCTCTGAGACTGGGAGCCAGAGCAAACTTCTCTTCTTTCAAGCTGATTGCCTTTGGCACTTGTCACAGTGATGAAAGCTAGCCGGGAGTTCGTTTGGGTTATAACACCCTGGCAGTAGTCACATGCAGCAGGAAGACCCAAGCTGCCAGTTCTTCAGCCACACTGACTGGAGTTCACGCTCTCAAACGTGACTAGGTTGTATTTACATAGTTGCTGTCCTGCTTTGGTGATGAGGTTTCAGTGCCCACACACATGCACCCACACATGCATATTACACACAATACACTCACATTTGCTCATTACACAAACCCATACACACACATTGAGATATTAAC
This sequence comes from Meriones unguiculatus, assembly GCF_030254825.1. Lineage (NCBI taxonomy): Eukaryota > Metazoa > Chordata > Mammalia > Rodentia > Muridae > Meriones > Meriones unguiculatus. The sequence goes on from NC_083350.1 coordinate 187,155,593, forward strand.
ATCACACATATGCACCCACATTCACAAATTCAGACAAATGGACATCACACAGATACGTTCACATCACCATCACACACATATACACTCAAACATGTACATTACACACACATAAATAAATAAATAAATGTTTTTCTCTGAAAAAAAAAAAAAAAAGCAGCTTTCAACTCTCAGTTCTACCTGAAATGAAACAGGTACACTTGCAATGCAAGGACTTCTGGTCGACCCAACTTCTTCACCAGGTTTTATAGGAAGGTATGGTGACCTGCTGCCTCCTTCAGGCAGAATTATAGCATTTTAAATTAATGCCATCATGTTCTGAACCTGGGGTGCTATTTCTACTCAGGACTGTCATGAACTGTGTTCAGAAACATAAGGTAATTCAGCCCTCCATAGATATGGAGTGTGCCTCCATGGTTTCAAAAACATTAGACAAAAGTGTCTGTAACTGAACATGCAGCGCCTATTCACATATCATTTGCACTGTAGGTATTATAAATAATCTAGAGATGATTTTAAAAATATGGAAGGTTATATGCTAATTGTTTGCCATGTTACGTATGCAACTTGAGTATAGGAGATTTTGATATCCTGGATAAAACCAATTCCTCTTAGAATCCTAGAGACTAAGTAATAAAATTACATGAAATTGTTTTCTTTCCTTAAAAATGGAGTCTAGCCAGAGGATTCAGAATGGGCAGAGGTCCAGGAGACACCAGGAGAGAGAACTCAACAGGAAAGCTACAGAGTTCAAGTATCCAGGGATGTATGCTGGGAGGAAACCAGATTTGTTTAGAGATTTAAGAATAGAGCAATAACTGCTCAGTTCTTGTGCTGTGAAGCATATTATAAACAAAAGAGTCTCAATTTAAAAATATGAAAGCTGGGTTAAGAGAAAAACTAAGAAAAGCAAACAGCTATATGAAAATAACTGTAGCACTCATACCTGAGCATCTCCCTACTTCATGTCTCTTCACTCTATAGACCACTCAGTATGACAAGCAAGGAAATGAACCCAGGGGACAAGCTGCCTCAGAGCTCAACTTGGGACGGGGACTCACTGAGAAGACAATGCCACCACTTACTGCTCCCTCCCTGATAAAGAGCTCATACAGTGTTTAACTAAATAATATATGCACAATATATTAACATATTAACAATAGCTCAAAATATGAAACGCTATTATTTCATTAGTGTGAGATAGTGATGAGGATGAATTATGTTCATATAATGCTTTAGAGATCATAAATCACTTTCATAGAGTTCAAAATTGTTACCACACCCTATGAGATAATTACTGTTCATTTTCTTTGCATAGGACAGAGCAACAAGCAAAGAAGAGAAAGCTAATCCCAAAGCCAGGTCCACCTTCTGTCAGGAAGGTTCTATACGAGTATGACTGCCTTCAGGCCCGCACTGAGAAATTACGAGATTCCAAATTAGCCCAGGCAGAACGGCTATCCTGGCATTGCGCACACAAGCGATGCCTGAGCCCTCTATTCAGAGGCTGGCATGATTCTGCTATGGTATTCTTCTGTGATTGAAAACTAACTGGAGTTCTCATGTGTGACAGTCATAAGCAACTCTTTAGTCTCTTGAGGATTTTCAAAATGTAAACATCACAAGAACTTCCTGCCTTTGAGGGCAGTTATTACTACTTCAAGCACAGAAAGATGCATTTCGTGTCTGCTCTAGCTGAGAATCAATGGTCTTTACAATGCTCTGTCCATTTCAAACCATTAAGAAGCTACCTATGACCATTTTTTAAAGTTTTACATTTCATTATTGTTTATAATTTAAAGACGAGCTTGGAACAAGCTAAATTCCACCAAGGAGATGTAGAGACTAGATGATGAAGCATATACTCAGTGAAGTATATATATACTGACTTATGGGAGGCGTGGGAGTCCTTGTAGTCACAGATAAGCCCAGGGAAGCCAGGAATGTTAGCACACAGGGTAGTCCTCCCCCACGGATGCACTTCTTATCTTTTCAGGAGGCCATGTATTGGCCCATTCTCTGATGCTATGAAGCAGTGCCTGAGACTGTAGCTTTCAGTGAACAGAAATGTACTTCTTGAAGTTCTGGAAGCAGAAAAATCCAAGTGCATGACCTGGCATCTGGTGACGACCTTTAGTTGTGTTATCATGTGAGTGAAGAAAGAACGAGAGAAACCACTTTCCTCAATCAAAAGGGCACCTAACCCCATTCATAAGAGAGGATCCCTCATGGCCTAGTCACCTTGGGAAGTTCCCCTTCCACTTAATATTCTCTTACCTGGATTCGGGAGAAGATACAGTCAAACCCTAACAGTGTGCCAGCCAGATAAAGGTCTATATAGTAAAATTATGAACAAAAAAAAATTATTTTTGTCTCTTTGCCGTGTTTCTTAAGTTTTCTACATTGAAGACATCTTAATCTTGAAGCAGGAGGCAGGATAGTTTCCTTAAACTACAAAAACCAACAACTTTGGAGCAAACAAAAATTCAGGTCCATTTGCGGAGATCCCAGCCGGGGTGCAGGAGAGCTTCAGCTGCTGTGCTGTCAAAGGCAATCTGGTCCACAGCACTCAGTGTGGACACCAGAAGCATGGCCTGTGTCACTCTCTCAGCCTGTCCAGTGACACTGAGACCCTGGACAGTCCCGCTCTCCCCTAATTTGTCTACAGAATCTCTGGACTTTTCTGCCACCAAGTAACACTTTAAGAAAAGCTAAAGCTTCCATAGAACAAATGCACCTTCTTAACTTTACAACTTTAATCCACTTTTAAGATGAACTAACTGCACATGAAAAAATGGAGGACTAAGAATTCAAATGCCCATGGCTGTAAAGTCATACAGTATTTGTGCTCGGGTGAGAAAATGCGGTGAGTTGAATTATTATTCACAAGATTGTTTCCTCCCACAGTGAGGCATCAGCCACACTCTAGCGCTGAGCTAAGTGTAAAGCGCCAGGACTTTTACAAGGCCATAAACTTACAGAATGCAAACAAATGCTTTCAAATTTTCTGTAGTTTCCATTTTTAATAATTCTTATTTAGGGTCCCTTGTAACAGTAACACTACTTTGTGAACCAGTAACTTAAATGATCAACTTCAACAAAGTAAGATGGATTTCCTTATTCTGCACATCCTAAAGCACAAAAAGATTTCCAAAGATTGCAGAGACGGGCTCTCTTTAGAAATCATTATGAATGGGCTTTACCTCTTGGGAGGAAAATCTATAGTGTGGCTTTCTAAATTTTTTCCAGGGCAGGGAGAGTTCAGGAATTTTCACAGAATTTCATGTTTCAATCTGTCATATTTTCTCTGCTGATGGAATCAAGCACTTCTATTCTGGCAGTTCTGCCTCTATTAGGACTTTATGATACCCATCAATCAAGTGATAAAAAGTTACAATGTCCTTTAAAGAGAAACATTTTAGAGATGGTCTATTAAATACATAATACATATCAGTTCTCCTCTCGCCTCCATAAAGAGCTTGTGAGCCTCCCGGGAATAGCTATTTCATTCTAGAATATTCTACAGCTTGTTTCCAAGGCCGAATGCAAATATTTCATATTTCCTTCATCTCCATTACCATTCCTTTTTCAACATTGCAGAATCTAATCGTAGCCACAAATTCCCCTCATGTAAGGTGTGGAAGGGACAGATCTTAGAAATGGCACTGAGAGGCAAGCAGCAGGCCAGTGCAGCAGGAATTCACAGTGCTGGAGCCAGGGAAAGTTGAACCTTGCTAAGCAAAAACCATCTGCCTTTCTCATTGCCCAGACCGGTCCATGAAGACTTGGGGAAAACCCGCCTTGGGTGTGGCCCAATGCCATCTGTGAAGACAATAAACAATGCATCCAGTCTCAGATGCTTGGTTTGAAACAAAGCAGCCTCACTCATCAGTGAGCTTTTTAGGAATGAGAGCAGATAGGTATCTGTCTGCCTATGAGGTTTGAGTTAAGGGAGCTCTAAAGTTTCCTAGTATATTCCAAGCTACAAGAATTTCATAAAGCTTAGGCAAGATGGGAATCTAAGTGCCTACCATATGGCTCTTTTGGAAGTCAAATGTTTGGTGGAGAGACTATCCCACTCTCAGAGGATGGTGCTTAATAATAAATGCCAAGAGAATGTTTAGCCATGAGGAATCATTGAGAATTTTAAACTTATGCAAAATCTCACCACCCAAAGAGACAGGAAGAATATTTTGATTTTTTTTTTTTTGCTTGCATCATTCCATAAGCATCCATTCATCAACATACCTCTTTGATTTGATTTGCCTCACCAACTTCAGCTTAATTGCCTTGTTTAAATGTTAGAAATCAGTCATATTTGGAATTAAATCCCAGTGTCTCCATTTTGGTTTATCCAAGAGCCTGTGTCTGCTGAGTCAGAGCAGCTTAATCTGGTGGCAGGCCTAGGCTAAGGTCATCATTCTTAAAAGTGTAGCCTAGGGACATGGTGGAAGAATTTAAGTCAGTCGGAGAATGTTCTTTATGTAACTGTGCATCACTAATATTTCTTTTCCATCCCCAGTCACAAAGTGAGAGGGCTGTCCACTATGTGTTCCCAATATGTTGTATTGTCTAAGCCAGGCCAAGTGCAGGGGGTTGACAGACAGGACCTAAAACCATCAAAACTAAGGACCAACTAGACCTTTCATATTTTGTATTAGTATTTCTACTGCTTTCTGTTCTAGAAGGATAAGGGTCCATCATGGCTGGAAGGCATGGCAACGTATAGGCATGGTGGCTGAAATATCTGATTACACTTATATGAAACTAAAGGCGACTCTAAATGGCATGGGTCTTTACACTCTCAAAGCCCTCCTCCTGTGACATACTTCCTTGAGCAAGGGCATATCTCCTAACTGCCCAAACAGTGCCACCAGCTGGGGACCAAGTACTCTAATTCCTAATATAATGGGTTACTTTTTTCATTCATTCCACCACATTCCACTCCTTGTCCCCAATATGCTTGCGACCATGCAACAATGAAAAATGTGTCTAGTCCAACTTTAAAAGTTCCTATCGTCTTCCACAGTCACATACTGTTTACAAGTCCAAAATCCAAAGTTGAGACTCAAAGAAGCTCTTAATTGTAACTCCCTATAAAGTCAAAAGGCAAATTACACACTTCCAATATACAACTGCGCAGAATATACATTGGCATTCCAAAAGGGAAGAAAGGGAGCATAATGTGGAAATACTGGATCAAAGCAATACCCAAATCCTTCAGAGCAAACTCCAAATCCTGTACTTCTATGTCTGATGTCAAAAGGCTTATTTGGCACTGTCCCATCCAGCTTCTCTGCCTGCAACACATATGTCTCTTTTGGGCTGGGTCCACCACGTGTGCACCTCTCCTTAGCAGATTTCTTCTAGCTCTGCCATCTTGAGCATCGTGGGGTCTCCAAGGCAACCTAAGCTTCATTTCCATACCTTAAGGCACGGGAATCTCAGCATCTCTTACTCACTCAGGGTCTCCATGCAACGATTCCCTTGCCACCTATGACCCCGGTGACTCTGTAAAAGCAAATTGTTCATTTTTAGTCCAGTTAGGGTGTCCATGTCTAAACTTCCCGCTCCGTTCATGTGTTGTTCTTACCGTTTACCAATGCTCTTCTTCTGCCACATACACTGTTATTACACACGACTCAACTCCAAGAATTCCCTCGTCAAACACACTTACTTAAACCAACAAACCAACCATCAGGACGAAGAGGTGGAAGCAAAGTCCCCAGGACTATAAACCACATGAAGATAGATCAAACATCCCAAATTAAATTTATGTGGTCAACAATGTAATTTCTTTCTGCAAGAAACTTCAGCACTCTCCTGTTGCCTGTGCTGTGAGAACAGCTTCTTCTCTAACCACACCTCCATTAAAATGCGACAATGTGACACCTGTCTGTAGCAAGTGTTCATCAAGAGGACAGTGCTGGGAATGTTTTCGTGCATTTCCTGAAGCTGAAAAAAGATGGATGTGGGAAGCCATTGCAGTTAATGCTCTAGCAATACTTTCCGGTTCAGTGTGAAGAATCTTGCTATTCTATACCTGTGGCTCTTGAGAAGGGAAGTAACCTCAGCTAATTCATTCCCACTGTCAGGGAAATAGGGATTTGGCACTTGATGGATGAGTATACATTCTTGTATGCAACTGACATTGACAAACACACACAGGTGTTTAAGTCCATAAGTGTTTTTCACCAGATACAGAATTTCAAATGTTACCAGAGCTTTTCTCGCCTGTCTTAGTACCTGTCTCCAGAGAAGCAGGGAGCTGTTTGACCACAAACTCCATCCTGGAAGTGCTGTGTGCTTTCTTAGAAAAAGAGAGGGGACACATACTTAGGAAACCCTCATGAGCCCCCACCTCCTGCTCGCAAGCGTCAGCTGTCTGACTTATTCAATGGAGAGGGTTTAATGGTTGGAAACTGAGGGACCCACAGCTTCAGGCAGAGCCATGTTGCTGGCAGAAGGGAAGATATGGTTATTCGAAGGAGAAATGTCCACCCAGGCCTTTGGATCCTGGGTTCCCAGGTTGTGGTGCTGTTTGGGGAGGTTTAGGGGTACAGTCTTGCCAGGAAAAGCAGTCATTGAGGGCAGGCTCTGTGAATAAGTGCCTCTCTCCATTCCCAGTTTCTTCTCTCTGCTTTGTTCTTGCAGTAAAGAAAATGAGACCTCAGCAGCCTGTTGCTGCTGGCATACTTCTGTGCCAAGATGGACACTTGTCTGTCTGGAACCATGAGCTCCACTAACCTTTTTCTTCCATAAACTTCCTTAGTCGTGGTGTTTAATCATGCCTACAGGAAAGTACCTAGTACAGAGGTTCATCCAGTGCACTTGCCTTCCAAATGGAGGTCCAGGGCCGTTGCTGGTTTGGACACTGTGAATGTGAATTATAAGAAAGTTAAACTCTGGCCTGAAAGATGGCTCAGCAGGTGAGGGAGCTTGCTCTTGAGCCTGATTGTCTGAGTTCAGTCCACAGCACTCACGTGGTGGAGGGAAAAAACCAACTCCCTCTGACTCCTACACTCATACTGAGTCATATGTGCGTGAACACACACCCCACACACAGAGTACACACATACACATTCACACACACAGGGGCGCTATATAATAAATTGTAAAATAAATTTTAAAAGAAAAAGAAAGAAAAGCAAAACTCCCACTTACTGACAGGTTCCATGAATTGAAAAGCAGATCTGCTTTACACATGGTCTGTTTCTTCATGTACACAGTGCAATCGGATGGCCTCTCGTGGGGCAAACCTACATAACTAATCTGAATCACATAGAAGCTCCTTTGTTTGTGCAATGGCTGGGGTTGTAGAAAGTATTCTCAAAACTGACTGTTTATAAGACGAAGGTGGTTTTATGAAAGCAGCTGTTATCCCCAGGTTTTGGCAAAAGGCAGCGTCATGCTAACAATGTCCATACCTCTCTTCATATGCATGAAAATGTGTACATTGCAAGTTTATAGGAGGAATGCATCCTACCCCAAGCCAACAGATGAGCCATGGGTGAGTTTCTTGAGCTGCTGCAACAGATTACAGTAGAGTGGGCAGCTTCAACAGCAGACATTGGTTCTCTCCAGTCCTGAAGGCTGGAGCACAAAGTTAAGGTGTTGGCAAGTTGGCCCCTTTGGGAGCTTGTGAGGAGGAATCTATTTCTCGTCTCTCTCCTGGCTTCTGGGGATTGCCAGCAAACATCAGGGTTGCTTGAACTGTCCTGCCCTTCAGGTTATTTCTGTTTTTCTCTGGTGTCTGCCCCTGAGCATGTCTCTGCCTTTCTGAATCAACAAATCCTGTTTTCAAGGTCACTGGCCACTGAATTACAGCTCATCTTAAGCGAGTATGTTCTCGCTTTATCCTGGCTGCATCTACAAGGAACATAGTTCTAGCTGCAGTCTCATTTAGAGGTACAAGTTATCCAGACCTCAATTTAGCTTCGTTTAAGAGACACAGTGGTAACCTACCATGCCCCAAGGGCTAAAATTACTTTTGTAAATTAATGAGAAAGTTTTGAAAACATTACTTTGCCAGAAACTTTAAACTATACACCCACCTAATCTCAGGAACGTGCATATTAAGCAAAACCAAGCATTAACCTCTATGAATATTGCTTCTGGGGTACATATGCACCCTATACATCTCACCATATAACCCTTTTATACTACACAAGTGCAGTCATGAAAGAATAATGAGGGGTTATCATTCCAGCCAGTTCCTGGCCATGGGATATGTGCAAGCTGAGCAAATCTAAAATACACTCAGCCATCTTTGAACACAGTGGGCAAAACAGTACCTGGCATTAAAGAAGATCATTAATGAGGGTCAGAGCTCAAGTATGGTGAAAGATGTACAAGTTGGTCATCATTTGGTAGATGGGCTACCTATCCTTTTCATTGCTTCTTGAATTACACATCATGGATACTTTTAGCATGAGTCCATTAATAGTTTCATAAGTGATAGAGTGTCTCAGAGGCAGCCAGGCTTGCCTTAAATCTGTCTTTCTTCCTCAGCCTCCTGAATGCTGGAATAACAGACATGAGCTTCTGCACTCACTTCTTACTAAGCTTAGTTCCTTCTCATCTTGTATGCACACCTAGACAACGAGTCTTAGCCAGAAAGCTAAGCCCTGGCCTGATTACTCACTAGCATGTAAGCACAAGTGCTGCGCACCATTTCCGGACATGGTTTATACAAACCTGCTGCATGGTGATATCTCTTCCTCCCGATTGATTCAGACAAGCAAAGTATTCCTGTTCTGAGGATGAGAAAGCTACAAGAAAGAGGAGAGAGAGACACAGAGACAGTGAGACAGAGAGAGAGAAGAGGAAAGGAAGGAAGGAAGAAAGGAAGGAAAGAAGGAAGAAAGAAAGAAAGTTGGGATTTCTTCTTGTCATGAGCAGCCACTCTGCCTTTTAATGTTTAAGCCATTTTATAATGAGTCGTGTGTCACAGCACCCAAGCAGGACCCTTGTGAAGCACCCTTGTTACGAATGGACACTGCAGACATGTCAGAGTGGGCTGATGTGAACACCATCAGACAGCCATGCTGCCCTTGCTGTGAGTCTGACGTCAGTCACAAGGACACCCTTCAAACTGCTGAACTGTGGGTACGTGACAGTGCCACAGGCATTTCTCTTCTGTTTACATCTTAGTCATCTCATTAACTAACTAGTAAATTTGAAAAACTCTGCTTTTCCCACCGCAACTCCTAATTTAAAATAATTCATCACTGTTTATATAGATGCATGTTTATCTGTCTGTGGATGGACTAGTTCTTTAAATGAAGGTAAGGGCAAGATTTATCAGGGAAATATTTTTCATGCACTTGATCATTTTTAAAACTAGCTTTTCTAGGCATGGTGGGAGACACCTCAAATCCCAGGACTTGGAAGGCAGAAGCAGGCAAATGTCTGGGACGACCTTGATGGAGACTACCGTGGTTTACATAATGAGTTCCAGACCAGACAGGGCTACCCAATGAGACCCTGTCTCAAAAATAAATAAATAACAACCACAAAAAAATATGCAAGTTTCAAAAATAAAGAACTGTAAGGCATCTGTCAATTAATAAACATTAAAACTATAAATCTATTAAAATAATATGGCCCTCTTTATTTAAGAAGATAAAAGGACTTTGAATTCTTTGATACATTCTGGGAGAAGGCAGGATGTGTGTGTGTATGTATGTGTGTATGTGTGTGTGTGTGTGTGTGTGTGTGTGTGTGTGTGTGTATGGGAGAGGGTTATGTAGTCCAGCCTCTACTCAAACTCAACATCCCTTGCCTCTGCCTCCTGAGAGATGGGACTGAAGGTCTGTAGCACAACACCCTGTTCAAGGCAGGGCAAACTTTTGCACTGAGTCAACATGCTCTCTGACATACTTATCTACCAAATGAGTGAAGATTACATAAGGGGGGGCATATTATTCCCCAGATTCAGACACTGGAAACAGATTCAGACCCAAAGTCAGACCAGCTGCAAATTATTTCCTATTCCTGTGAAAATTCTGTCCCATATTTTGGTTCAGTGTAAATAAAAACATAATTCCAGGGGAGGTCAGGTAAGTTAGCCTCCTGGTAGCTGGCCAGTGGGAACACAGGGAGCAGGGAGCGGCATGCAACCCAGAGAGGCACAGAGAGACAAAGAAGTGGGAGGAGGCTTCGTCCCTCAGTGGTTACTAGCTTTTCCTGCCCAGTTTTGCTCCATTTTTCTGGTAACACAGTGTATCACTGGTGCCCAGGGCACCACAAGGAGACCCAGACTAAAGCAATCTGAAGCTACCTGACTCCAGACACTGTGGAAGGACGCCAAAGCAATGGCCAGATGTCACTAGTGAATGGTTTCCTTCAAAATTTTCCTGTAATAATTGGTGGGAGGGAAGCTCTTTGCTTTGGGTGTTGCCAAACAGCTGAGTTAAGCTGAGAGGGGACTCGTCCATCATGTAAAGGAAGACCATTTAGATCAGTGGTTCCCAGCCTTCCTAACACCGCAACCCTTCAATACAGTTCCTCAGGTCATGGTGACCCCCCAACCATAAAATTATTTTTGTTGTTACTTCCTAACTATGATTTTGCTATTGTTATGAATCATAATATAAATATCTGATATCCAGGCGTGCTGATATTCCACCCCTGTAAAAGGGTTGTTTGACCACAGAGGGGTTGCCGCCCACAGGCTGAGAACCGCTGACCTAGATGGAGGAAGGAAGGAAGTCAGACAAAAATGCCAACCAGAAATACTCCCCAGGCTGTGATGTCCTTTGTCACCTGCTTTGTTTCATGAAATGATAAAACACCACATTCTTAAAAAGTGAACATATATTCTCTTCTCATCCCTTAGAGCTGAAAGACGGATTCCATATCACCAGTCCCCAAAGCTGGTGTTTTCTTTCTCAGTCTAGCAGGGAACTTGACAAGGTTCCTTTTAATCTAATGTTCTTCTGCCCTCATTAATCTCACTTTCATTGGTTTGCCTCCATTTTTTTTTCAAAACACTTTATGGCAAGACCTTAAGAAATATTTTAATACTACACTTACATAAGGAAGATTACTACTATATCTTTGCATTGTGAAAATATCATAAATTCACCATGGGAGTCTGTCTTGTGAACACAGTCATCTACTTATTTTGGGGGGGGGGGATTTCTTTTATTCTAGCACCTTCCCAGTTTTTGTTTCACCTATTTCTTGGGATACTGAAATACTAGTATTTATTGTTATTATCCAAACATGCATTTTCAACATTCCTGCAACAAAGAATTTGAGAAAAACCAAAAGTTTCTATACTTACTGAGTTCTTCTCCATGACTAAAGCTATCTCCCAGCTTCACACTGGAGTCTCATTCAGTGTCCTCGTTAAGATTTCATTACTGTGAAGAGACACCATGACTATGGCAGCTCTTATAAAGGAAAACGTTTACCTGGGACTGGCTGATTATTCAGAGGTGTAGTCTGTTATTGTCACAGAGGAAAGCATGGTGGCACGCAGGCAGCCATGATGCTGGAGAAGGAGCTGAGAGTTCTACATCTGGATCTGCCAGCAGCAGGAAGAGACAGTGAATCACTGGTTTTGCCTTGAGCGTCTGAGACCTCAAAGCCCACACCCCACTGATACACTTCCGCCAACAAGGCCACATACTTCCCAACAGTGCCAGTCCCTATGGAGGTCATTTCCAGTCAAACCATCAGAGAGTTTCTGGTGTCTTTCCAGTTGTGAAGTGAAATTGCTCATCTTTAGATGTGGGACTCTACACAACTGTCTATGGGGCTACTGAGATGGCTCGTGGGTAGAGGCACTTGTCACCAACACCATGACCGAAATCCAATCCTCTGGATCTATGGATTATAATATAGACAGCATTAAGCTACACTTTTGGTAAATGAAAAAAAAAATCTTATTTTCTTCTTTTCCCCCCAAAATTCTTATTTTCCCCCAAAATTCTTATTTTCCCAAAAGTTAATCAATGCTTTGGGGGGGGCTGTGCTTAGTGATATTTTTTCATGCTGAGATTTTATGACAGTCAGGACCCTTCTGATATCTGATAGCTTTGATGGCATTGCTTTAATGTTTCCTGTACCAAACTAAAAACTTCTCAGATTACTTAGAAAGTACCCTAAGCAAGTACTTTCTTTAATTCAACTTAATACATCATATCCAAGCATCTGCTCATAAGATCGATAAGATAAATGGATGGGTTATTGATGAACCTGATAGTTATTCAGCACCTACTTTACTGAGTACCTTGGAATTTCTACTTAAGATTGATATCCTGCGTCCTGGCCGTTGAAGTAGTCTATTTCAAGGCATAGATCTGCCTTTACCAGATGTTCTCTTTAACTTTTAACTTTTTACAGCTTGAATAACTCTGAAAATATAGGGGGACTGGAGAGACACCTCGATAATTAAGAGTGCTTCCTGCTCTTCCAGAGGACCCCACTTTGGTTCCCAGCATCCACGGAGGGCGGCTCACAGCTGCCTGTAACTGCAGCTGCAGCAGATCTGACCCCCTCTTCCGGCATCCTCGGCCAATGCCACACAGTAGTACACACATACACACACACACAAATAAAAGTGAAAGTAAGACTTAGAGAAAACACACACACACACACACACACACACACACACACACACACTTCCCCAATATATTTAAAATACTCTGTTTGCAAAACCATTTTTTGTCACTCACAAGGACCAGGTCTTAGCACTCAGTGGACTAATGCTCTGAAACCATCAACAAATGCTGAGACTTAGCATGACACAGGTTGTCGGGCCTAGAACTGCTAAGATACTGAGAAATGCCTCTGCTGGTTAACCCCTACTGCTACTCGAAGCCACTGGACAGCAATGAACTTGGCAGCAGAGTGTCCTTCACACTCAGCCCATGGCTGTAGACATGGCTCTGATTTATTTAATGCAAAGTAACTGGGTCCCTTTCTGCTTGGCCTGAAAACACACAGCTCACACAATCCATACTGAAGTCATCAGAACAACTAGGCCTCTGCTTTCAGGGGGCTGCTGGGGTACAGGGAAGACAGAACTCTGCTGCTGCCAGGAGGTAGGAAATCTATCCCTGGAGATGGGGATTAGTTTATGCAGATTCAAAACGGTCCAATACAATATACTTATTCAGTGACTGAAAGGATGATATAATGTACCTGAAAAGGATCCACAAAAGGTTTTGTGAGCTTTGAACAAGCATTTGGAATAGGCTGCTCTGGGGCTCCAGAGCTCTAAGACTGCATTTTGAGGCATCTGTGTGCTTTGTGCAATCCAAGTTAACAGCGTGTTGCTTTACCCGATTTCTTTCTATAGAGAATGCTGAGAGGCAATGTCAGAAATTCAATATGCTAACCATTCTGTATATGCCAGGTAGCCTTTTAGACTAAGAACCACCAACGTGTCTCAAAACTGCCCCAACAGTTAATAACCAGTGTAGATGGTTCATAATACCATCTAGATATGGCCTGGACATCAGTGGACACCATTTAAGTGGGTATATCAAACTCCCTGACTTTCAAGGTAACAAAATACCAGAACTTAGTTTGTAAAACCTTGTACGTACAGGTCTATTGAACAGGTCTATCCTCGTTGTGTGCATCTAATAGCGGCTGTGAATCAAGCATCATAAGAAATTTTATACCTCTTGATGCAAGGTCTTTCAGGATGAGAAATTTGATGAAAGACATTGGATTGCAATTTTAACAGGATTATGGAGAAAACAGACTTTCTGGGTGAGGAGCTCGGGGAGGAGGCAAACAAGCCCTAAGCTGTCCCTTTTCTCAGGCTGGTGTGAGCCTCACACTCGGAAGCTGTACAACGTATCTACTAACACATTACACTTGCCTGCAGAGTGCCCCTTCGAAAAGCGAGTTCTGAACTGCCTCACAGAAAAGCCAATCGACCAAAATGTTAGTAAGACAGAAATGCCAATCCTTCCGGGTGCTTTTACTTTTCAAGGGTGTAATTCTCACAGTACTCAAGCTCAAACACGGACAACAGGCTTTGCAGCTGGGAAGGCCAATCCATGGGTTTTCTTCTCTGGCAGCTTGCACGTCACCTTCAGAGGTTGTGAGAGTTAGTTCTCAGGGGGAGGTTTCTAGATCACTTCCACCTGGAATGCCCTAAATCTAAGTCTGATGTGTGTGGTGTCTTCAGAAATAAGGCCTTACCTTCAAGTTTTGGGAGGCAGTCCAGGCCAGGGTCAAAGGCTGTCTCATTTGGGGATGTTTCTTGGACTCCCCTGACCAAACACTCAAAGGGAGGCTTCACATCTCTGGCACTGGGGTTTTGATAGATAAGCTATGACATTGGCGGGTATCATTATCACCCCAAGTGGTATAATTTCATTTAAATTACTTATGTATGTATACACATATGTACGTGTGCTTAAGTAAACATAAAATAATATTTCCCTGTGGCTCTTTGAATCATCTTTAGTGTTCTTTGTCCTTCTCCCTCAGTATTAGCCAACTTCTCCACTCCTCAGGTCAGGTGTGGTCTCCCCACAGCATTTCCCATTTCTCTTTCGTAGCACCTGTCTCCTACTGTACCCCTCTCTAGACCCCATTCTCCATACACACAACCACCATGGTTCTTTTTACATTCCCAGTATCTGCACTTACTACACTCACATCTAAAGATTCAGAGCTCAGGAGATGCAAAGAGAACATGCAATGTTTTTCTTTCTGGTCTGGGTTACTTACTATAGCATTTTCTAGTTCTATCCACTTACCTGCTAATTCATAAATTTCTTTACAGCTAAATAACACTGTATAGCACATAGGCGCAGCAACACTTCATGATCTCTCCTTTGGTTGAAGGACTTTAGGTTGTCTCTATTTCCTGGCTACTGTGAACAGAGAGGCAGTGAACACAATGAAGTATGTATCTGTGGGAAAGGATGGTGAGTCCTTTGGGCATGTGCCAAGGAGTGGTATAGAAAAAAAAAGGGTGGGGCATGCAACTTTTCCAAAAGCTTGACAAACTTCAGTATATCCTCATTTGTAAATGATTCTTGGTAAGCTAAACACAAAGGGAAAATCTCTTTAAACCTAGAAGTTCTTTTTTTTTTTAATCATGTTGCCAGGTACAGCCAATCATAAAGCTGTTGATCCAGTCCATTACCCATGTGTCTCTGAAGCTTGGTGGTTATTCATTTTCAAATTTGACAGAATGAAATACAATGAGGCAAGGAAAAGAAGTAAAGCTACCACAACTGGAAATGAATAATTAGAACTGCTCTCTGCTGTTCCAAGTTTCTCTCACTCATCCAACCTCTCCACTATGTAGTTACTTCTAAGCAGTCAGGTCCCTAGCCCCCTGTTTGCTCAAAGAGATCCTTTGTCACACAGGTAGGAAAAAGCTGTTAATTTGATCCCGTCTTAGAGCTGGGCCAGGAAGCACATCAAAGTGTTTTCTGTGGTGCTAACAGATGCATTTGGAGGACTGAGTATAACCTAGGTCATAAAAGATAAACTTGAGCTTCGTTTTTCTCTGAGGGCAAACTTCTCTGATCTGTCCTGGGGTAAAAACGAGCTCCTTCACTTACATCTACAAATGACCTTCCCTGATGATGCAATCCTAACCTTAGCATCACTTGTCCTTTTATGGAGTCAGGATTATGAACTAAACCTTGGTGAACCCTGATCCTGTCTTATGATTTTCTCCTAACAGGCAGGCAGAAGGGCAGGCTTAGAGTTTTCAAACACCTACTTTATTTACAGTTCTTAAACACCTTTGCCTGCCTTCCATTCCCCCCCCCATACACTTTAGGTAGGAGATTAGTAGAGAAAGGGGCTGTAGACATCCTTGAGCATCTTCCTGCTGACAAGGGTCGATGGCTTCTTTGGGAATTGTCAACGCAGTTGTCAGAATAACAGCAGTCCAGTCAAACAGCAAAGAAACAGCAGCAGCATATGTCAGGAACAGCAACAATTCTATAGAAGTGGCTAGACTCTGCCAAAAATGACACGAGTCTGTAGACATGGCAAACTCCACCAAAGGAGGTGGAGAAGTTCTCCAAAGCATGTCTCTCTGTGATGCCCAGTGAAGGACCCAAACCATTGCAAAGTGTAGCAATACAAATGCATAGAGATGTAGAAAGCAGTGTATCACTGTCTGAGCCTCTATTTATCCCATCTCAGAGTCCACACAAGGATGTTTTACAGCTCACAAAACCATGTCACTCGCATGGAGTAGTTTTTAGTTGACTGACATCATGCGACTTTTCACAGGGGCTGAACATTCCCACATTCCACACTTGAGACCCAAACAGAAAACAGTCACATGACACAACAGAGTTTCCAAAGAAACAAAAAACTTCCGTGTCACAGAAGCTATTAACTTAAACCACAATTATCTCAACACATCAAAGCTCACAAAATTCACCCATCCAGAAATGATATCTTTTGGAATTTATTTAAAGAAAACATCATATATACAATGATGTGTTTTCTTATGCTATTTGTAATAATATTGTTTCAGATAATGTAAACTTGTATCAGAATGGAATTGATATGCAAATTGTAGGTCATTACTTGCTTTGGGTATTCTACAACCAATTAAAAATACATTGTATTGTCAGAAAATATTTGCCTTCATGAGAATTGTTTTGGTAGGTTATGAGGGAAAAAAACAAGCTACAAAACCTTGACACACATTACTATCACTTTGATGATAGGCACATGCCCGAGGAAAATACTGGAAAGATTTACCATAAAGATCTTAATTTGCTTATATCAAAATGGTACAATCACAAGGTATGTGTGGTTTATTTGATGTTTGGGACTTTTGTGCTTTTTCACGTGTTCTTAGTAAGAAGAGCAAAGTAGACCTGACAGCTCACGGCTGGAAACTGAACCGGCTTAACTGGACCAAATGTTGTTCTGATGAACACAAACAATTTCACGCTGCACTGACCATGTGTGACCTTCATCTGTGACCGTGATGAAGCAAGACAAACACAGGCCATACTGTAAACATGTCTGATCCCACACAGTAAAAATGTGCTGGAAACCACAATGTGGCCAGACAAGAGTGACTCCAGCTTCTTTGTCAATTGTAGCAATAGCCCATTCTTTTCTTCTACTTCTTAATACCAAAAAAATTAAGTCATCTACCAAAGAATGTCCCTTCTCCACTTCCAAAACCTTCTAGCCCATACATCCTATGCAAAATAATGGGGCACAAGTTACCCCTCTAATGTGCCCCTCGATGAACTCTCACTCCGCAGCCTCCCTTGCTACACCCATATTTTAAAAAAAAAGTGCTTTATTACAGATTTGTCTCTGCTGGCCTTGTCCAAAAGCAGTCTTGATAACTTGCATGTATAGAGCATATATTCCTTTTGTGATCAAAGAGGAAAATATGTGATGTAAATTTTATTCATCCATTAATATGTCAAGTGATTCAACTTCGGGATAAGGAGATGGACTCTCAGCAGCCTGTGGGATCTTGCATTTCCAATGAGCATGTTCCCAGCAGCCACAGGGTTTGGCTACACAGGCGTCTGTTGTTCTGGGGACCACCACAGGTCAATTCAGACACATGCGCAACAGGGCTTCTCATAAAAACACTAACGATATTTGGGGCAGATACTGGTTTTACGCTTCTCGGTGTTACAGCATGTTTCTGGGCATGCCTTGGTTCTAGCACTTGATGTTCATAGACTGATGACAGCCACAGCAAAAATGCCTCTAGATAATCTCTGCGAGAAGGTGTGGAGCGGTAAATTTCTCCTTCTGAGAACCGCGGATGTGGAGAACCCTGAATGGATGGAGGGACTGTCTTAGCTGCGGCGCCTCAGTCCAATCTTTATCTCTTTGGGTCATGAATTGACCACACAGGGCAGACACTGTTGCTATAACAGGACTTCCTTTGGCCCTCCAGATCCTGAATAATGTCACAGAGACATTTATCAATTATGAAAGCTTTGCCTCAGCTTCTGCTTGTTCCCAACTAGCTCTTAAAACTTAAATTCATTGTGTCCCGTAAGTTTGGGTAAGTTGTGCCTTCATTTTGGAGCTCCACAAGGAGAGCAACAGAACCAAAAAATTCTGGTCAAAGGGGTCTTTTCTGAAATGAATTCTCCAACCAAGGACCATGCATGGAAATAACCTAAAACCCCTGCACAGATGTAGCCCATGGTAGTTCAGTGTCCCAGTGGATTCGCTAGTAAGGGGAACAGGGGCTGCCTTTGATATGAACTCAGTGGGTGGCTCTTTGATCACCTCCCCCTGACGTGGGGGGAAGCCTTACCAGGCCACAGAGGAAGACAATGCAGCCAGTCCTGATGAGACCTGATAGGTTAGGGTCATATGGAAGGGGAGGAGGACCTCCCCTATCAGTGGACAGGGGAGGGGAATGGGAAGAGAAAAGAGAGGGAGGTGGGATTGGGAAGGGATGAGGGAGGGGGCTACAGCTAGGATAAAATATGAATACATTGTAATTAATAAAAAATTAATTTAAAAAAAGAAAGAAAAGTTAGATTGACCTGTTTATATTAATCTATGTCCTGCCACTATGGCTCTTTACCTCTCCTCAGTACCCACCTGATCTTTCCTCCACTTGTGAATAGCCCAGCCTCAGATTCTTTGCCAGAGTTCCTTCCTATCTCTCCCAGTAGTCCTGCCTTTCCTCTCCTGCCTCAGCTATTGGCCGGTCAGCGCTTTACTAAACCAATCAGAAGGTGTTGGAGGGAGTGTTTTTCTGTAATCAGCTCTCAGCCAGTAGGGAAATCAGCTTGAACTCTACAAGGACAACCTTCACGTACTGCACAAAAAGATCACCCCAACATCTCCCTTACAGAGAGATATGAGATGAGAGAAAAGATGCTGCCAAGCTTGAAAGTAACTGAAACTTAACTCTTCAGCTAGGCCTGACACAGTGTTACAATAGTCACACAGTCCTAACTGAAAAGGCACCAAGTTCCTAAGCGTGATTATCTAGACATTACGTGACAAAGAGGAGTTAACACAGATGACTGAAAAGAGCAAGATAGCTGGGTAAGACTGCATGTGGCTGTACTCCTACTATTCAGGATGCTGAGGCAGAAGAATCACCAATTCAATACCAGACTGCCCTGCATAGCAAGGCCCTGGATCAAGAAAATAAAACGATAATATAACCAAACATAAAATAAGCATTTAATTAAGGTAAATTTTTAAATTTAGATTTGTCCAAGTATAGTTTAGTAAGAAAGGTCCATTTTCAACTTGAATCTATTTTCAACTAAACAAGAAAATCAAATTGACTTACAAGCAACTGTTCAGAGTTTTCTGAGTTTGGACTTCCGTCTTAGCACATAGAACTGCACACCATATACAGCATTGCCCTAAGGATTCTGGGTCATTTAATTAGCTAGGAGGGATTAAATTAAGCAAAGTAAAATTGAACATAATATGTTAACCTGTGTTTATATGATGGGAACAACTTTTATGAAACTTCAGAAGGAAGGAAGGAAGGAAGGAAGGAAGGAAGGAAGGAAGGAAGGAAGGAAGGAAGGAAGGAAGGAAGGAAGATTAAATAACTGGGCAACAAAATTATAACTTGAATGGCTTTTAATTAAGAACAACACCATCAGCATTCCTAGACTTTTACTATGAGTGGCATATGTTCCTACGTAAACTGCTGAGAACAGCTTTAAATGCTATTCTAACCAAATAGAGGATTTTCTCATAATGCTTTCTTTCTAAACTGATGGCTTTTATTTTGCTTTTCTGGGTTCTGAAACATGGAAATCAGCTGTTTTCACTTATAAATATTGTATTGAAATGTGTTACAAAAGGCCTTTTTAACCAGCTCTTCAACAACCAAATGGAATACTTGCCCTTCTGTGCAAAGGTTCTTATCTCACTTATTAAAATGTAAAAATGGGTCTGGGCTGGGTTATAAGTGAGACTTGAAGAACGATGACCTCAAGATTCAAATCTTTCTCCTGCATGGTTGTTGGAAGCAGCAATTTCTACAGGAAAATTAGGTCACTTAAGAATGGAGTCGAGTGGTTCAAAGTTGTTGACTTTGGCCTGTACTTAAAGTTATGCTTTCAGGGTCACCTGGGACTAGCAGGTCACTGAGCTCCAGTTGCACAAGAGCAAGCTTTGGGGGTGGGGAGACGGCTTTAACCATGTCATGTGGCTTCTGCCAGGGATGCAGGCAACACTGTCCTGGATCCTCCCAGACTCCATGACTAGCTTTAGATACCCCCAGACCCCGTATCTCATAGATGTGCTGCCTAAGATAGGAGCCTGGGTTATTCCCCTATTTTTAATGCCCCTATTAAAAATTAAAATTTTAAACTTATAAAACTATATGAGATAGAAAAATGTCAGTGATATAGTCAAGGACACAAAACAGTTTGTAGAAGAAAAAGTATCTTTTGTTAGATTTTTCCTTTAATCTAAAAACCTTATATGATAATCCATATCATTTTAAAAGTATTTATTTTTATTTCATGTTTGGTTGTTTGCCTACATATATGCGTGTGCACCAGAAGCATGTTCATAGAGGCCAGAAGAAGACATCAGATCTCCTGGAAATGAAGTTACAGTTATGAGTCACAAAGAGGATGCTGGGAACTGAACCAGGTCCCAGCCAATAGCAGTAACATACGTTAACTGTTGAGCCCTCTCTCCTGCCCCTCAAACATTAAAAAGAAAAGAAAAACCAAATCTCTATCTGCAAAGAACTTTCTAATGAGAATAGTTGACAGTAGGTGGCTCCCATCTTCCTTTAGCCCTTTGCTCTTGACACTTCTAACTTAATGTGGGATTAGCTTCAGGGCAGATGAACATCACTCTGTGTCCTTTACAGCCAAAGCTAACACAAGCTAAGGGAGCACTCCCGGCCTTGCACCCTTGTGCTGATCCTGAATCAGTCTTCTACATCAAGAAAGCGCTTTTTTACCTACAGGTAGCCACATGGCACATGCAGATTTCTCTATTGCATTGGGACACTGAGTTCTCAGACGGGATTCCTGCCCCTGAAGATGACTGATTAATGAAAGAGGGAAATTAGCAAAAAGAAAAAAAGGACAGATATTTGCATGTTTGGACATGTTCTCTGTGTCACTCTACAACCTAGAAACTTACTTCAGACCCTGGTAATGCCTTAGCACTCAATGTGGGCGAGGCGGAAGCATCCAGCTCCTTCAGAATTCGTGAGACGGAGATTCTCTGCACATTGTTGTTTTAACTGCCACAATAGCAGGGAGTTTATTGTGGTGTAGATCATCCACCTCTCTGTACATAAGAACACTCCAGAGAATTCTTTTAGGTACCTATTTTGGTTCACAGATTTAATTAGCCTGGGTGGCCTCACGGCCTCTATGCACATTGGCAGCATCTCTGGAGAGGCTTGTGTTAACCAGTGATACCCTCTAGATTAGAGTCAGCAGATCTTGGGGCGAGGTCCCCGGCAGTTTCTATTTTCCAGAAGCCTCAGCTCTCTGGTGCCAGCAAAGATTTCCAGGCTGTGTTAGGTTCTCAGGAGAACGCTATGCAATGGGCTGTCAAGATGCTTCCTTTCAAATGCAGCTGATGAGTTTGCAGCCCAGAGAAGGCCAGTTTATTCATCCAAGTTCACCTGGCCAGAAGCAGTGGTCTTCAGTCTCCCAAGAGCTGCTAAATATATGCAACCATCAACTGTATTAGGGACTCTAGACTACGTTCTTAGAAATATTTTACTCTCCATTATACTTCTAAATCTTTCTTGGTAGATGACATACAGTGGCTTTGGTCCCGTTAGTACTGCTTCTGACACCATATGCCTTTTAAATATTGCTTTGTCTTTATCTTAGATTGCTTTCTATCACTTTGATGAAACACTGAACAAAACCCATTTGGGGAGGAAAGGGTTTATTTGGCTCACACTTCCATATCTTATTCCGTCATTTAGGGAAGTAGGGACAGAAAATCAAGCATGACAGGAACCTAGAGACAGGAATGGAAGAAGAGACTATAGAGGAATGCTGCCCACCGGTTTGCTGCTCAGCTTTTTTATACAGCCCAGAGCCACTTGCTAAAGGTGGTGCTACCCACTGAGGACCAGAACCCCTCAAGTCAATCATTAGTCAAGAAACTCCCCTCCAGTCAGATGGAGGCATTTTCTCAGCCAAGGGTCCCTCTTCCCAGGTGATGCTGGTTTATGCTGAGTCGCACACAGCTAATCAGCACAGCCCTCCTCCACTTTTCCATCTACTTTTCATAGCATGCTACTTATTTCACTGTTGTTCATTGGGCCTCTGATTCTATAAGCGCCTTTGCTGCCAAAGATGGCTACCTTCTTATTGTTGATATTGTCATTGTTGTGACAAAGTGCACAGCAGAAGCAACTTGAGATAGAGAATGTGTTTTTGCCCTGTGGTTGGATAAAGCCCATCACATCAGAGAAGGCAAGGCAGAGTTTACAATGGCCTGAGTCTGTGGCTAGAATTCCTCACATCTCCAAAGACCAGGAGGCAGGCAGTTCAGGTGAGAACTGCATTAAGCCTATAACCTCCACGTTCATGTCCCAGTGACCCACTCTTTCCAGCGTAGACCCTCCCCTAAAGCTTCCACAACCTCCCCAAGTTAGCATAACAAGCGGGAGACCAAGTCTTCACAGGACCCTCTGGGGAATATTTATACTCAAACCATAAACTTGTCTTCTAGGTTCTGAGAAGGAAGCAGCGAACAACCTATGAACATCTCAAGTGTCAAAATTGGTGATAAATTCCAACAATGTGGCAAGGGTAGCTTGGGCTTCTCCTCTTAAGTCTGAGGCCCACAAACCTTCTGAGGGGAGGAGACCATTCAGTGCTTCTTAAGGACAATCACAGCTCACTCAGATGCTGTGGGAGAGTAGCCACAGCCTATGACCACAGGCTTGGTGCGGCTCTTACTGTGCATATATGGTTGTAGCCATAGCAACAGAACAGCAGAGGAGAGTCCCTACGCTCTGATCCATCTGGATTACTAGCTGTCTACAACACTGTGGATTTTGGTATGCTGATCATTGTTCCATCCCCAGAGCCGAGATGAGAGCTCAGGAAACAGCTTTTGGATGAATAAGTATGCAAAATGCTGAACTCTCTGTCTTGTTGTGGAAGCAAGCTATAGCTAAGCCGCTGAGTTCTTCAAGGAGCCTGACCTGTCCTATAGCTCCTCAGCTCCCAGTCCTAGTCTCACTATATTTTGACGTGTTGAGCTTATTTTCTTCTGCAGTTGAGCTGTATATCCAGTTTTATGATGAATGCAGAACCACATGGACCATGAATGATAACCAGGAAGACCTCCTTAAAAGGTTGCAAAACAAACAAACAAAACACCTCACCAGTCCTTTCATACTCTGCAATTATGCCATGATCCCTTCCCACCCGCTAACATTTATGGAGTGAGTCCTGAGACCACCTTCTTCCAGGAGACCCTGGACGAGAGCTCCGTTCTCCACAGCTTGGAAACACTGTGAGGAGAGTACTTATGCCTCTGGCCTGGGAGGGCTGACGCATTCCAAACTTGTGGTTCTGTTTTATGAAGAGGCAGGGCTGCTACTACTTAGGAGAGTGGCTTAATTTCTCTAGAGGTTAAATTGAAATGTTTTCTGGCTTTTTACTCAGTGATAATGAAAATGGCAAAATAAGTGTGCATTAGACTATTTTATTTGAGACAGGATCAAAGATTTCTCTGACGTGCTGGGCACACCATGCACTTACCAATAGAAACAGTGAATGACTAAGTAAGAAGCTGAAACAAATCAGTACACGGGATCTGAGTTCCAAGAATAAAATTTCCAGGCCTTAGAATTCTGCTGTGCACCATTAAGGGTGGACATTGCCAAACTAAGACAGAAATCAAACATAAAGCATCCACCCTGAGCTTTGAACACATCCTCAAATAACGGTTTTCATTTTACCAACAATTAAGCGTCCTCAGAGCTCCTAAAGATCAGCATTCTTGAGGAGAGTGCTGGACATTGATGGATTATTTCCTAATAGATTTTCCAAGCTACCTGAGTAAATGTCCTTACCACAAATACGGCTCAAAATCTAGCCAGTCCTTCTGAATTATCCACATGACTATTCTTGTCTGTACTCTGCACTTTGTGCGCTGATAGTATCTCACTGTTTTTTTTTGGTTGTTGTTGTTTTTTTCCTGATCCCTCCATTTGGGTAGACATTAGGCATCCCATAGATGCCTACCTGGACTGTTTTTTGTACTCTGGGTAATGCAACAGTGCCTCTAAAGCTTAGAACTCTCCTCTCTACCTTTCTATTCTGGAATCTCTAGATCATCTGCATACAATACGAGCACAATGGCTGGCTGCAGTTCCTTTCCTAGGGTGGCTGTCTTTGCTCTGACTGATCTTTAATATCACTGAATCAGGTTCCATCATTATATGGTAGCCATGGATGATGATTAAAAATTTTCGCAGGACAGGAAGACAGTAGGGAGTAAGGGAAGTAAACACAAAACCCCAACCCTAGCCTAGAAGCTATTCACAGTTAACAGCTGTGGGGAGAGGGAGAGTTAGTTTCCTTCAAGGGAGTGACTTTAAGTAGGTCAACAACACTCCAGGGCAGACGTCACACTCAGGAGTGGTTGACGAACACAAATAACTATGATTTTTGTGGATTTAAAAAGAGAGAGAGAGAGAGAGAGAGAGAGAGAGAGAGAGAGAAAGCAAACATGAAATTGGGTTGTTAGGGAGATAAAAAAGGTTCTGGGAGTGACTGAGAAAGGAGTAAGAATATACATAAATATATTATATAAAATTCTCATTTTTATATAATAAATAAATAATGTCTTTTTCAAGACAGGAGGACAGTAAAAATGAGAAAGATCCACCTGTGTAGCACCCCTGTTTCCTGGCTATTTTGTCTTTAGCTGGTGCCCAAAAACCTTCTTAGAGTTGGGCCTCAGTTTCTGTGTTTTGCCACCTTTCTTTCATACTCCATTCTTCCAACATGTTTCTCTTCCCCCTTTTATCCTTGAATGGCTCTTCCTTTGTCTTACATTCCATTTCCTGGCTCTACTGCTCATGAAGTATTTCCCGTATGGTTTTGCATCCAGTTCTTTGAAGATAATTTCAGCTTGATCTTGTCTCTGGAAGACAAAAGCTTAACACAGGCAGCAATTGGAAGTCACAATCAGGTGGATGGACAATTTAAGGACGGGATGCTGTGCAAAGAGATGTTAGGGGAGAACCAGCAGAGGAACGCAATTGGCACCATTAAACACACAGTGGAGAAGAAGACAGGACTGGGAGCAGGAAAAGCTGTGCCTGTGCCCTCTAGCCTCCCTCCTCCCTCCACACTCAGTCACTGGCTCCAGGTCTTCTAAGGACCTAATTTAAGCCTTCAGCCCAAGGCCTCTCTACTTCTCTCAGGAAGCTCCATACCTCTCTACCTGGCAGCATAGCCTTGGGCACTAGGTCTGTGCCTTGCTCTTATAAACCAGCATCTCAAGCCTTGGTGAAATTATGCTGGAAGATTTTCCTCCACTTACAGAGTTGGTTAGGATTCTCCATGGTATGATAAAGCAGTCAGAGGATGGGGAGAGAGAAAAGGTGGCCAGTTCTTGCCTCCAATCAGGAATATGTCCAGTCTCCTCACATATCACCACAGTGACTTCAGATTTTCCTCCCCACAAAAAAAAAAAAAAAAAAAAAAAAAAAAAAGACAAAAGAAAAACCACCAAATAGGCTCTTATATGGTGGTAACTTCCTGTAAAATGACTTGAGGAACAACAATCCAGCCAATTCTACTAATATTTAAGACCAAGTTATTAATTAACTGGATATTGGCTATGTCAATGATAGGATGAAGCACCAACCCTAAATTCTTATTTTCAGCTAAGGAAGTAGAGGACTAGAATCAGGAAGAAAAAAAAAGAAAAAGGAGCTCTTCTTGATTTGGACAGTTGGTTGTTTGGTGTTTTTTTTCTTTGTTTGTTTGTTTTTGAGTTGAAGTCTTGCTATACAGCCCAGATTGTCTCAAACTCTCAATACTGCCATTAATGATGGGCCTCTGCCATCACACCCGACTAAGAAAAGTGGTTATTTCTTTGTCCTTTACGAGAATGTATTTCATACACTGGAGCCTTTTACTAATTACTTTCCTTTGGTCATCTGTAAAGAAATATTAAGAGTTACTTTACATCCTGCCATCAAAATTCATATGCTGACATCTTAACTGTTGAGTGTGTCTGTGTAGCAGGATCACTGTAGATGTCGTCACTGAAGATGAAGTTAAGTGTAGTTGTGTAGGTTCTGGTACATCTGACTGGTTTCCCTACAGTCAGTGATATTGGGACACTGGCCAGAATGCCACATTGTGAAGACAGAGACCAGTGGGAGGTATTTACCAACCACAGAAGGTAGAAGACTGAAAGCAACCTTCAAAAGGCACAGGAGAGAGGCACAGGGCATGTTCCTCCTTGACTGTCTTCTAAAGGACCAACCCTGCCAGTGAAAGAATCAAACTAACTTTGTAACCTATATGTCTTCTAAAGCCTATAGTTTTGAGTTTTAGGTCCAGGTTAAGCTAAAGCCTCTTAGTACCTTTTCAGAGAATGGAGGAATGTGACCCTATCTGTGAGGGACAGATAAAAAAAAGCGAGGAATCAATGACCTTCACTCAGCAAAAGGAATGACCAGACCCTTGTCTTCGAGATAGTGTTTCTTAGCAACCAACCCAGATGGCCTCAATCCTTCTTCTGAGTAGCTTCTGACCTCCAGCCAAAAGCCCACAGCCCTGATCTTCAAGGATGAGCTAACCACCCCCACCTTTAATTGCAGCTGCATCCACACTTGGCAGGACTGGCCAAGCTTGAGCTCCTAAGACTAACCAATTATCTCACTTTATAGCTTCCTCATCCAATCTTAAATTGCCAAGACTGCAACTTCAAAATTCCCGCGCTTTGTCTTTTAAAAACCCAAGGCCTTTGTCTCCCGGTGCCACTCTTTGCTGACCGGCAGGGGTGACCCCATTGCGCAATGGTTAAAATAAACCTTTTGGTTTTGCATCTAGTTGAGGTCTATGGGAGTTTCTGGGAAGGGTGCGATCTTGAACTCCTGAGCTGAGAGACCCCAGGTCTTACACCAGAACCTTGACCTGAAACTTCCCCCAAACTGAGAGATAAAATATGTCTGTTTATGGCCATAGGGTTGTAGTTTTGCATAAATGGAGCAATTGAATGCAGTTTGAAACCTGGTGCTTCAAGCACATCTGAAGGTGAATCTGTGCGCCTCACACAGGAATAGCCTCATTCTTAACAGGAAAGTGAGCTTTGCCAATGCTCACATGCTGGAGTGCCATACAGAGGAAAATTCTAGACTTCAGTAGCCCCATCTTTAGAAGTACAGGGATCTGGGGTGCTGGGAGACAGACAATGTGGTTCTCCACCACCACCAGGACCCATATATAAACTCTTAGTTCCACCTATGGGAGGAAAGTGCCAGAAAAGTCCAAGAGAAGGACTCAAAGATATCTCACTTTTGGTGTATGGCATTAATATTGATGATTTTACACTTACCTACACGTGAAAAGAAATAAAATGTGGAAACTGATGCCTTTCAAAGTGGTGGTGCTGCTTACTTTTACTGGTGCTTGTTAGCGTGTATGGGAGGGTGCTGTGTATACTAGGTCTGCGTGTGGAAGTCAGAGAACAACCTGGAGTTGGTACTCTCCTTCTACCTGGTAGGTCCCAGCGATCAAACTAAGTCACAAGCTCAGGCAAGCGCCACTGTCCCCTGAGCCATACCACCGGCCTCCAAAATTGGTGTTACATAAAACCTTAGCCGCTGGTGCTGTCGTGGAAACCTATTAGGCAAGCCCGTCTGTAAGTCGGTACAAAGTAGCTCTCACAGCCCAAATGGCTGCGTCCTGGGGCCTCGCTGAAAAGAGAGTGACTGAGTGTCCAACTAACTGTTTTTCCTGTTTTCTTCTTTCATAGCGTCTTCACGTTAAGTCAGTTATCTGGGTTAACAACAGCCGTAGACTCTAACTTTAATGACCCTTGTCAAAGAATGTTCATGAAACTGCATTTCTAAATGTTTATATAGGTGATATACACTGTATTTCCATTGCCGAGAAAACAGCTCCATCCCATATTTACCTGTTATGGTGACAAAGGAGAGGAGTGACGGTGTACAATGACCAGCAAAAAAGAGGAGAGTGCAGAGAGGCCAGCGCGTACTGAAGACGGCAGCAGCAGCGGCCGTAATGGTGGTGGCGGTGGCAGCACTAGAACAAACCAACGGACAAAGAGCAAAGGTCAAGGAAAACCCAGAGCAGATGCAGAGAGAAACCGACAAATGGAAGGCAGGTTAACAGCAAGCAGAACCAAGAAGACAAGATGCACTGCAAGGGGCCCAACCTGGGCGGCTTCTGAATTCCTGACAAATGTTACTTCTGTCTCTCAAGAGACTCCCTGTGAAACGACGCAGGGCAGCTGCATCTGGAGAGGCCGGCATGGCATCGATAAAAAGCATAAATAACAAAAATATTCTATTGCTCCGTAGACAATATCATAGCAATATTGTAAATTAGATCCCCACCCCTGCAAAAAATTTTATTTCATTCCATTGAACCCCATACATACAAAATTGCACCAAAAATGGTTACATGGCTGTCACGGAAAATACATTTAACATAATGATGCTTGGTTAGATTTGCAGGGATCATCCTTCAAGCCTCTTTGCCTGACTCTTCAGAACAGAGCTGCTGCCTGGCACAGTGCGGGCCCAGATGAAACCAGTGAGGGCGTTGGCAGGTGATCAGTCAGATCCATTCAGAATATTCCAAACAACTGCCCGGCACTACTTCATGAGCTTCTGCAGTTTGGGCTTAATAGATGTTTAATATTTTAAACACGTTTAAAGTCCACATGCTTTTAGTTTTCACACAGAGGCTCAAAGTCTTTCTCTCTCTCTCTCTCTCTTTCTCTCTCTCTCTCTCTCTCTCTCTCTCTCTGTGTGTGTGTATGTGTGTGTGTGTGTTTGGGTGTGTGTCCGGGTGCAATGAAAAGTTGTTGAACATGATTTCAGTTCACACTGAACAGCAATGTCTATAACCCGAGTGCTGTGTACCCCAGGAGCGCTATGCCTGTTGTCCAACTGTGGAAGCTTCTAAATACTGTGCTGATGGACCACTTCCAGCACAAGCCCAAGGGGCTTGAGACCCTGCTTCTCTTTTGCAAGCAAAAAATGAAAATAAAAAGACCGTGTGAGCCCTTTTAGAATTCTGAGCTCTTCTCTATTAATGAACATAGAACACTACCACCTTAAACTGAATTATACAGCTTTCTCTAATGTTATCTAGTGTCCCTCCCCATAGCTCCTCCCCTGCAGCCCCTCCCCTATAGCTCCTCCCCCACAGCCCCCATAGCTCCTCCCCACACAGCCCCCCGTAGCCCCTCCCCTGTAGCCCCTCCCCGCTCATGCAGGACTATGTAACTGGCCTGATCCTGTGTAGTCAACCACAACTGCTGTGAGTTTTTATGAGCTACAGCCACGACGTGTCCAGAAAACAGCATTTCATAATTGTTTTAGAAATGGACCTCATTATGTAGCCCGATCTGGCCTTGGACTCCTTTTTAAAAAACAAAAAACAAAAAAACACAAAAAAACTCTTATATTTATTTATTTCTATATTATATTTATTTATATTTATTTTTTATTATGTATACAATGTTCTTCCACTATACAACACTTGTACACCAGAAGAGGGCGCCAGATCTCCTTACACATGGTTGTGAGCTGCCATCTGGTTGATGGGAATTGAACTCAGGACCTTTAGAAGGGCAACCAGTGCTCTTAACCTCTGAGCCATCTCTCCAGCCTCAGCCCTGGACTCTTAATCCTCCTGCCTCATCTGTGACATAGAGGTGTGTGGTGCCATGCCTTACTAGTAGTTGTTAGGAGAGAGGGTGTTGTAAATGGGGGATTTAAGCAGTATATTATGTTACAGATTTAGTTTTCTCCTCTGACTTTTTCACCTGAGCTCTGTTTTAGCTCTCCGATGTTCCATTTCAGTATTTCCTTCCTTGCAGGCTGAAGGAATGAAATGAATGTTCAGGAGCCTAAGAAACGTGCAGATCCATGGGACAGTTGAGCTCCACTGGCCACACTTAGTTATCCGTGCACCATCAAACCCCAGTGCCTGGAGACCTATGACCAGCACAGTCCTTGGCCTTGGGAATGTCTCCTTAGAGGAAGGGCTGATTAGAAGGAGAAAATGGTGGCTGGAAATACGTTGCAATCATCACTTAGAGACTTTGCTGTCCGAAGGCATGCTGTCCAGCTCTCCTCCGGTGTGGCCTCTGCAGATGAGCTGCCATGCCACCAGCCCCTACAGCTGCCATTACCACCAGCACTGAGTTACTCACCTAGGACTGCTTTGTGGCAAACTGGCTTTGCAGAATGCTCCTGGCTGCCCCACGCCTCATTTCCACCCTTCATCTCCCCTCTTAGCTCTCTTTGACACTGGCCACTCTTCTCCATTCTCCCATTATCTCTTGTTCCTCAGCCCACACCTGTGGCTCTCTGTTCATGTCTCCACCCTAGATCTCTAGCCTGTGCTTATCCAACCAGGCGTGAATGCCATAAAGCCTTCTTCCATGGCACCTCCAAGTTTTGGGTACATGTGCTCGGGTCTGGACAAGGAACCAGCCTGACTGGGTCTTGTTTCTTTTTAATGAATATTTAGCTGCTTTCCCATCTTAAACGATGTTTTCTCATCCTTTCATCATCTGTGTGCACCTTACTCAATCCACTCTCCTGAAGCAATCAGCAGCATTAGACAAGCTGTAACAGAGAGTCACAGGCAGAGAAGAGAGGGACTGTGCGGTGATGACAGGAAAAATGGGTCAAGTGTCACTGCATCCCATGTTCCTGGGGAAAACACATAGATACTTAGCTAAGAGGACTTGAAACAAAAAGACTAGACATTGATTGACTGACAAGCATTTATATTCTATCTTAAGTATTTAAATACTCATTCCATGAATGTTCTGAATTTCAATTATACAAACCAAATGGAAAACCCAAATCAAATAGAAATAGATATTCTGAGACTCTGAAAGGACACTATACTTTTCCAGCGGTGGACACAAGGAACACTTCTGTAAA
Organism: Meriones unguiculatus; assembly: GCF_030254825.1. Taxonomy (NCBI): domain Eukaryota; kingdom Metazoa; phylum Chordata; class Mammalia; order Rodentia; family Muridae; genus Meriones; species Meriones unguiculatus. The sequence goes on from NC_083350.1 coordinate 187,186,692, forward strand.
TAAGGATTATACAGATGGAATATTTTAATCCTTTGTCTTTGTCAGAAATAAGTTCTGTTAATCTGAAAACAATAAAATTGACATTTGATATTGGTAAAACCTACATATTTTTCTTAATTTTAAGAACAGGAGAATATCAAATATTCTACAGCAAAAACAAACATATCAATCAATAATCAAGATGTGTAGAATTAAGGAAATTATTAGTAAATAAGAAAAAAATCTCCAAGACAAAGTGTTGAAAAATGAAAATGGGCAGAAATCCACCACTGGCAAAAACAAACAAGTAAAATGTGAAAAAAATTATAAGAACTCAGAAAAAAAATAGAATCGAACATAATCCATATTTCTCAAAATTAATGTGCTGTTCAACATAACCTTAAAAAAACTGAAGGGAGGTGGAAAGACAGCTCAACAGTTAAGAGTGCGTATTACTCTTCCAGAAGTCCTGAGTTTGAATCCTAGCACCCACACCTTACAACTGCCTGTAGCTCGAGCTGTGGGCATCAGACATCTCTCGCCTCTGTAGGCATCTCCTCCACATACACATATCAAACATAAATCTTTACACCAATAAATCAATTAAAATGGTTTCGGGTGAAATCATCCTCTGACGTACTGTGCACTTGAACACGCTCTTAGGCGATGCAATTCCCGTAGATAAACCCGTGTTGTCTACAAGCTGCGGGCTCGGCAACCTTTCTGGTTTCCTACCAGTGTTGGCCTATCTCGGGGTGTCAAGACGTCTCAGTTGGGAGGCCTTCGTCTAGGAGAATACCTTTATTTTACAGAATGGACCCTCAAGTTGAATGTGGTAGGTACTGGAGGACTTCCACACACTAATAGCAGAAGGGACCACCTAATGTCCACTTCCTTGCTCCCTTACTCTGAATTCATCATCATTGTCATCATTATCATCATTGCCCTTTTTAGTTTAAAGGTATTTCTAAACACAGAATCCTGTTTAAAGCCCTCAGCCCTATGAGACGGGCATCTTTACACCAGCAGCATTTTAAACAGATGTCTAGACAAAAGAGTCACAGGAAGAATTCACAGATCCTAGGAAATGACCTCTGACTTCCCCCACCCTTTCCCAAAAGTGTATTTTACCTTGAGGCCCCAGGACACATTCTGACAGTTTGATCAAATAAGTTAAGTGAACAAACCTGATTTATGGTGAACACCAGGGTGTCTTTTCCCTTGGATGAGTTAATCTGTTTTCTTTTGCTGAAATAAACCATATCCAGCATATCCTGGAATAGAATGTTTTTTTTTTTTTCTTAGTCCTGTGAGTTCTTCTTGTAGGTCATTAAGCCTAAGGGTGATTTGGGGGACCAACATCCACAGTTTCCTAGTGCTACTCTAAGAAACTCAGTGCTGCTAAACAAACGTGGTGGCATTAAGCAATACAAACTTATTCTCTTGAAGTTCTCTAGGTCAGAAGTCAAAAAGAAGCTGAAGAAAACTGCATCCACCCTGGAGGATCAAGGAAAAAACCACTTCATTGCCTCTTCAAGCATCCAGAGGATGTCTGTATCCCTTAGCTCACAGATCTTCCAATCTAGCAGTATAGCCCCATCTGAGATTCTCAGTGCTCCTTGATAAACAGAAAGGTTATCAGGATTAACTAACCAACACTGGTTTATAAGCTGGGCCTGGTGGCATTCTCCTTTGATCCCAGCACTCAAGGGGCAGAGGCAGTGGGATCACTGTGAGTTCCAGGCCAGCCTGGTCTACAAAGTAAGTCCAAGCCAGCCAAGGCTACACAGTAAAACCCTGTCTTGGGGGTGGGGGAGGAGACTATGGGTTGCTTTAAAATTGATAATGATCCAATCTGAATAAGAGAAGCTTCCAAATGAAAGGTACAACTCAAGAAAGAGATGCAGAAAGACAGCAATATAGATCATACAGAAAGCAGATCCCCCACGTGGAGACAGCTTAACAGACCAGCTGAAGAGGAGCAAATAATTCATCAGGCTAGCAGACTGGAAAACACCGATGCTGCAGTGAACTGTTGCTGACAGACAGACAATCAGGACTGCAATTATGGAGGATCATTAATCAATGACTGATTTTCCATAAGCACATTTAGACTGTTGTTTGTGGCATTGATTATTGTTTATATTGTAAAAGTTAAGCTGTGTAAAATTTTTAGCTTAAACAAAAAGAGGGAAGATATAGAGGAATTTTAATTTAGAACATGGCTGTTCTGGCAAGAAATCACATCCAAAGACCTTCTAGGTCTGTGTGTTCCGGCTGCAATGCAAACAAGCCTTTAATAGGAGACAGGCAAGCAGGTCTGAACTCAAGGCCAACCTGGTATAGAGAAAGTTTCAGGTAAAGAAAAGCTTAGGTCCAACAGCATGCCTTTAATGCCAGACAATGGAGGCAAAGTTAGTTTGTAGAAGGAAGCACCCATGTTTGGAAGTGATGTCTAATTGAGTGGCAGAAACAGTGACAAATCAGAGAAAGACTTGACAGAATAGGATACACCCAACTCTCGAAAGAGGAGAGAGAAAAGGGAAGCTACTTAAGGGGCAACGAGAGAGAGAGAGAGAGAGAGAGAGAGAGAGAGAGAGAGAGAAGAAGAAGAAGAAGAAGAAGAAGAAGAAGAAGAAGAAGAAGAAGAAGAAGAAGAAGAAGAAGAAGAAGAAGCAGTTATACCGGGACAGTAACAGAGAGAGGCTGAATGAGAGAACATGCTAGACAAAATGAGCTAATGAGAAGGACCCAGGAGATTAGAAAAAGCTGCTGGAGTTAATTTGAGGACAAGCAGATAAATTCAGAGGCTGAGAGAAAAGCCATATTGAGTAAGTCAGCTGGGAGAGGAGTTTAAGCCAGAACAGCTGAATTGAACCAGCCAGTCCAGAGCTCAGAACAAGAAAGAGTGAGCTTATTAAGCAGTATTTCTCAGATGCTGAAAAGATTCTAGTCCTAGCTTAGATGGTAGAGAGGCTAGGAGCTTCCAGGACTAGGCCTAGGTTGGCAGACAGAGTCAGTAAGTCTCAGAGATAATATTTGAAACAGTCAAATAAAAGTTCCTTTTACACCCATTGGTCATTACATTACCTTACAACTTCCTTCTGACCCTTCTGCTTCATCCTGTTTTATAAGGATTCCAATGATCACAGTGGAATCTTCTAGATAACCCAGGCCATTGTTCCCAACTCAGAAAACACTAGGCTTGCAAAGTTTCCCTCACCAATATTTTCCCAATCTCCAGGAATCAGGACATCCTGGGACAAGATTCAGCCTGTTAGTGCACCAATAGCTTCACACCCCACAAAGCTAGGATTCATCTGCTTCCTGGGTGAGTTTAGAACATACCCAACCTCTCTCCCATAAACTCACTCAGTTACGTCCTTGCCTTCAGGGATAACCTTCCTACTTCCACCTCCAAAGTCTACTCTTGGCAGAGGGAACCAGGAGGAAATGGGAAGGCTTCCTGTCTCTACGAAGACTGTGGCTGGTGTCCCTGGGAGACCGGCTACTCCAGCTCACTCTTGCTGTGAACGGTTTTAGAAGCAGCACCATTCAAAGCTGCTGAGATCCTACCTGAAATCCCAGGGGGACCACTGCCATAAAAATCACTTAGCAAATCTGTTACCTTAGGAATTCTTGACCACACCCTCATCCACAAAATAATATAATAATTTTTTCATGAGGTTTGAGGTCCATTAGCTTAAGGGGGAAAAATGTTGGTTTTAGGAAGAAAATACCTTTTCCTTTTCAACGCCTGGGATTATTATTTAACTTTCATCTTCTTCGTCATCCTTATAGAAGATGCCTTTTCCATAAGCACCCCCAAAGCCCAATTAAGAAAAAAAAACCTCTAACCTAGGTATTGTTACCATCATTTACCATCATTACTTATGCGAGACTCTCCCAAACTGTGATTATTCCTCTTTAAAAAGCTTCTTCTTCAAAGCACTGTGGGATATGTATTTATCCTTTCAATAAACTGCTTAAGAATAGTTCTAATATTTCCAACTCTGGGGTAGCTGGAGAGTGTGAAGATGCCTTCACGACCAAGGCCAGCAGTCACTGGCTGACGCAATGGATCGGGAATGGCGAGTGGTTCGTGTGAAGATAAAAAGAACCAACACACTGGAGGGCTGGGGAGCTAATTCATCACTGCCTGGGCGCACTGGGAAAGGACAAAACACACAGACTCCTAATTGCCCTCGTTTGTCTGGTTATTTATCTGCATTGCAGCAGCAGAAGCTTGGGAGTCAGGGTTCTGCCATCCAGAGCCCTTGAGGACAATCAGTCTTTGGGGAGAGGGCTGTGAAGTTCTGAGCCTTTGGGGGTGAGTTCCCCGTAACTCACTCTGAGCACAATTGATTGAATGTTTTGGGTCATTTAAATCGTGCAGCTGGGTCACCACATGTTTAATCCTGGAGAAAGGAGAAGCAAGGTTGGCCCCAAGTGTGAGTGGCTCACAGCCAAGTTTTGAACTGCTGAAGCTATGGCCACGATCTAACGCCAAAGTTAAAACACAAACAAAATTGATATCTGCTTCTTTGGTTTGTTCCGCTTTTCTGTAGGAGGTAGCAAGGTTTGCTGTGGTGTCAGGTTTTGCTTTTGTGAGTGACCTTCTTGTCACACAGTCCCTGTGAGGGAACCCTGCCTCCAAATTAGTGGGCCAGGCCATCATCCCCTTGTCTAATTTGGGTCTGTTTAAAAGCCTTACAAAACTGTACTTGTAGGTGTATAAGCCTTTGCCACAGGGAAAAGCTTTGTGAACTGAAAGGTTTGCCTTCAGAATTCTCAAAATGATGGCAAATTTAGCCAAATTGGGCAAAAGTGAATCAAGTTTCACAAATTTAAGAATGTTTATGTAAATCTTTAAAACATATGTTGCCACAGCTGTGTTTCGCATAAAATTATGATGAAAATGATGGCGTATTTATATAGTGCCTGCCACGCACAGCGCCAAACCTGCTGCGCCCCTGATCTCATTAGCCTGACTAAAGCCCTTTGAGCTACAACATAAATATTCGTTGGGATTTTCAGATGAGGAAAGTGGGCCATGGACAAGGCAGTTTGCAGCTCAGTAGGGCAGGTTGTAACTGGTCTGACTTGCCCACCTATGCAGTAAATTGTACTCTGAGCAGACTCTGCAAGAAGATCCCTTTCTGTGTGCTCCCAGCCTGGACGTTCCCATCATTAGGAAGGGAGAAGGGAGAACTGAAGAGCATCTTCTTTGGCCTCCACTCAATCTTCTTTCTAAGAAAAGAAGATTTTCTTGAAGCATGCAGGTGAACCTGAGAGAATAGCAGAAGGCTTTGTAGTTTTGTTTTGTTGCTGGGACACTGAAGACAGAGGAAAGGACTTACTCAGAACCCAAAACTACCAAGGCTAGCCAGCTGTGCCTTCCACCTGGCTCTTCTCACCGCCGTCACTGTCTTGGACCATGTTCTGTTACTATAATGGACAGATCATCTTCTCAGTCCAAGTTCTGCTGCTGTGATAGGCAGAGCGGATGATAAAACAGAACTTTATTTGGATTCTCTATGCTATATGCTATAGCAAGGATCTGCATCATGGAAGGGAAGGGGGAATATTAACATGGGCCAAAGTCTTTGTTTCAGAATACAAGAACCTGGGAATTCCAATGGGTGGCCTCTGGACTCCCGTCCACACCGATTAGAGCTCCTGGTAGTGTCCCTCCTGTGTGCCGCAACACTGCAGAAGCGCAAGCCAGCCAGAGAGAAAAAATAGAGGGCACCATCATTTTCTCAAAAGCCTGTTACCTAGACAATCAGCCCACTCCTCTGTCAGCCTTCACTGCATCCCTGGTGAGGATGCCCTGTATCCTCATCCCCTAATGGTTAGGATAATCCTAATTCCTTTGAACATTTCAATGGTCCTTTCAATGGTAATCAGGTCTGAAGGTGAGTTTTCCAGGAGACATTCAAGCTGCAAAGCCATTGCACTAACTGAACATTCTGTCTTTGAGGAGGATGAAAAGAACCTTGACAGATGGCCTTAGTTTGTCCTGCTGAGCCCTGTCCTTTCCTGAGCTGGACGTCTTGTGTCTGGCCAACCAATCACGCATAAAGCAGTTCAGTTGCTATGATTCCATGGAATGAACTCCTAGATTCCTCATCCACCAGTTCATAATCTTTCGAGGTGCCCACACATTCATTTCCTTAGAGCATGAAAGTCAACTATAGGAAGAACTTGCAGAGTTCCTGAGCACAGGAGACTTACCACAGTACCAATGTGACTCCTCTTTCAGCGTTTTGCGTTACAATTTTAAAGTAGAAGAGATTTTTTTTTCTTAATCTCTGCCAGTCAGTGTTGATGTTAAGTGTGTTCTTTCCAAATTCAGTAAAAAGTTTCCTTCCATTCAGGAAAAAGAAGATCAGCTGGTCATTTTATTAATTAATTTTTTTTTTTTGCCAAAATTTAAGTCTCCCTAGATAAAGGTATTCTCTATAAATAGAGAAGAAAAACAAATCCTTGCAAATGTCTGAGAGTCTTTATCTATATTTGAATTCTCAGAGTCTCACATATATTTAATTTTAGTAAAAACAAATTGACCTATACAGGAAGTATAGCTCTGGCTGCCAGACAGCTTTTCTCAGTGAGTAGGATGGAAACTGTGGTGGGAGCAGGGAATTTGGGCCCTTCTGCCCAGATGGATCTGAGCTCCTTATTTACTGAAGACCTGAGGAACACCATTCAACCCTTTCAAATCTTAGTTTTATTATATGGAAGTCATCCTCACTACATCCTTTGTAGACACTTCCATTAAATATGTAAATGTTAGCAAAATCAGTGTGTTATTTTTCTATACATGATTCTGTGCGTGTGTGTGTGTGTGTGTGTGTGTGTGTGTGTGTGCATACATATGGGTGCATGTCTTGGCCAGATATTCCAAGAAGACATCAGAAATAGTTTTTTCCTTATAAGTAGGATAATGGACAATTTCCATCGTTTTACTTTTCTAAACTTACTGTCCTTTGTAATGAGGGTTTTGAACTTTTTTTCCCTTTAATGCAGGGAATTAAACTTCAGCCATTGCACGTTTTGAGACAGATACTCACTGAGCTGCCCAGGTTGGCCTGGAACTTACTCTGTAGAGTAGATAGGCCTTGAACTTATGACTCTACTGCATAAATAAGCCTCTTGAGTAGGAATATTCCAAGTCTGTGCCAGGAAGCCCATGCCAGCAAGCCCTGATGTACATTTTTAAGTTAACTTTCAAAGAGTGACTGTGTAGATCTCTCTTTGTGAAAATCAAGAACAAGTCATAAATATTTAGTATCTCAGGAAAAATGAAAACTAGTGATAGCTAGCCAATTATCTTCTAGTTGTATCAATTAGGGTCCACAGAGAATTGTCTCTCAGGTTCTGGCTGAACTGAGGTGCAGCCTGCTTCCTGCTACACTGGGTCCCTCTAGCAGGAGAGGCTGAAGGACATGCCATACAACTCCAAGCATGCTGCTCAAGAGCCCTCCTTGTCTCCCTTCCTGAGGTCTCAATCCCTTGATTCCTTCTTACGGACCTAACAGCTAAGCGTCACCTACCATGGGGTGACTGTGCTAAGTGTAGACTTGCAAGTCAGTGTCCCTCAGAGCGGACACTCAGGGATGTGGTATAAGCTGTATCTACACAGAGGCCTTGCAGGCACGCCTATCATCTCAGACTCCAAGCTCCCAAAGAGGCGAGTCTGAGAAATGGGGTTGGCACTAGACAGAGGCCAATGAGGCACTTGGTCCCAGGTATCAGGTTTAAAAGCTGTCTGCAAACTCAATAACCAAAATACAAAGTCCTGTCTTTAAAAACCACATGTAATGGGGGACACCTATGCTTAAAAATACCAAGTCCTTCAGTGAAAAGCTGGTAGAGGGCTCTTAGGCAGGAGCTCCTTTTGCTATTTGTAATAAGCCAGTTCAACCATCCTTGAGTTTGCACGAATTAAGTGGGAACCTAAAGAGCTTCAGGAAATAGCTGGGAAATGGCCAACAGAGGAAACAACCATGTGATTAGAGTTTCGGGAAGACCTACAGACGGAACTTCATCGTCATCGGTGATGTAATCAAGCATGCCTGCATCCTGAAACCTCCAGAAGGACGCCTAAATGAGGCCGTTCGAGGAGCCTCCCGTACTGCGTTGCTTAGGCGGACTCTGCACCTTGCCCTACCCAGTGCGAGCCCCATCCCTTCTGCGTGGCTCCTCCTCTGCGGCACTCTCTCTAAGAAAGCGGTAGCGGCTTGTAACGCACACCTCTAAGTTCCGTGGGTCATTCTGGCGAATTTAGGAACTTGCCGACGACCCTGACTTTCTAGTGGGCAGATGTGTAGCGATGGACCTGCTTTCATAGCCGGCACCTGAAGGGGCGGGGCTTGTGGGACTCAGACTTGCATCTGCGCAGTCCGCACTAATTCCAGCTGTTAGTGTCAGAACTGAAGTACGCAGCTGAACACTCAGCTGGCATTGGGGGATTGCTGAGGGAAAAACAAATTTTCAGGCACGTATCTTCATGCAGCTTCATGTAAGACCCAGGCAGCCTCTGACACTCCGACTCATACATAACCTTGAAATCTCTTGGCAGCAACATTTGGAAAAGACAGCTTTTGCTAGCGCCCAAAGCACCATTCAACGTGTTAGTTTAACTGAGCTGTGTGAAACCACAGTCTCAGGGCAGTTTGGTGCAATGAATGACAGCACTATAATTGCAGAAGCCAAAAGCTGAGCTAAAAAAAAAAAAAAAAGAAAAGAAAAGAAAATCACATTTTTCTACTTAAAGCCAATTTTCCCCCAAGTTAATAAATTTCAATTTTGCCACTTGAAAAATATTTTTCAAGACAGGGTCCTTTGAAAAGGTTTCCTTCACAGCTATGTTGCACACCCCAGAACATCAGTACTACAATAAACTGGAGCCAGCAAGATGGTTCAGTATGTAAGGGAGCTTGCTACCAAGCTGGTGTTCAATCCCCAGAACCCATGTAGTGGAAAGAATGAACTGATTCCTTAACATTCTTCTCTATTTAAACACACTCACACACAGTGAAAAAAAACTGAAGATACAGCCAGAAATAGTGGCATAGCTCTTTAATCCCAACACTCAGGGGATAGAGACAAGTGGATCTCATGAGTTTGAGACTAGCCTGGTCTGTTGAATGAATTACAGGCCAGCAGGGGCTACACAGTGAGACCAGTTCTCAAAATCAAAAGACAAAAGGTAATACAACACACCAGATTTAACGGCCATTAGTAGCAACCGTATAGAATGCGTATAGAATGACACGTTTTTCTAAGCTATCCTTTTTGGTGTTTTTGTATATTGTGGTACATTTAGGATAACCCTATAGGCCTAAAGGGCACTTTTTTCCCCTCCATTAACTGATTGATTCTTTTTACATCCTGATTGCAGCTCCCTCCCCTCCTCCCTGTACCCCCTCCTCTCCTTTCCTCTCTTTCCCAGTTGTCCCCTCTCCTTCTCCTCAAAGAAGGGGTGGTCCCCCATGACTACCAACCCTGGCACATTAAGTCACGCAGGACTAGGCACACCCTCTCCCACTGAGGCCAGACAGGCCATGCTCTTAGAGGAACGGGATACAAAGGCAGGCACCAGAGTCAGAGAGGGACCCTGCTTCCGTTGGTGGGGGACCCACCTGCAGACCAAACTGAGTATCTGCTATATCCATGCAGGGGACCTAGGACCAGTCCATGCATGCTCTTTGGGTGGTGGTTCAGTCTCTGTGAGCCTTCATGGCCCCAAGTTGGTGGACTCTGTAGCTCTTTCTGTGGTGTCCTTGACCTCTCCAGCTCCCTCAATTGTTTCCTCAGCTCTTCCCTAGGACTCCTCAAACTCTGTCAAGTGTTTGGCTGTGGGTCTCTACATCTGTTTCTGTTAATACTGGGTGAAGCCTCTCAGAGGATTTGTGCTGGGCTCCTGTCTGCAAGCATAGCAGAGAACATCAATAGTGTCAGGGACTGGTTCCCTCCCCTGGGATGGGGCTCGAGTAGGGCCAGTTTTTGGTTGGCTGTCTGCTCAGTCTTTGCTCCATCATTGTTCCTACATATCTTGTAGGTAGGACAAATTTTGGGTAGAAGGTTTTGTGGTTGATTTGGTGTCTTTACCCCTCCACTGGAAGACCTGCCTGGCTAACAGACATGGCCTCTTCAGACTCCACAGCCCCTGCTGTTAGGAGTCTCATCTGGCGTGACCCCCACAGACTTCCTGGGGCCTCCCCTATCCCAGGTTTCTGGCTCATCCTAGAGTTGGCCCCACCCTTGATTTCCATTCTTCCACCTAGCCCTCTCTCCTCTACTCACCCTATTCTTACTCCCCACCCAGGATCGCCCCATCCCTTCTCCTACAGTTCCCTCCCTCCCTCCATCTCCAATGCCTATTTTATTTCCCTTTTGAGTTTGAAGGGTGTATTAACTTTCCTCTTTTCAGGTTGGTTGATGCTTTTGTTTGTGTGCCTCATTTACTTTTGCTTTGGTTTGGGAGTGGACAGAGGAAAGAATAGATTCAGCAGAAGTCTTCCAACTTAAAGTTTGGTTTCTGTTTCTGCCTCTTCACTGTAAAGGCAGAGAAGTGAGGCCTGCTGAGGCTAAAGACCTAAACAAGTCATGCGTGCTGTTGGTAACTGAGTGAGGGGCGAGACTGGGCATCTAGCCACATGTGGCACCATTAAACAGCACAATGTCACAACTTTCCAGAGGACTCATCTTACGTGCATGTGTCTAAAGTGAGACAGAATTGTCATGGCAGCAAAACCTCCTCCTAGAATAGTGTAAGAGCACTGACTTTTGTGGGCCTGCAGACAAAAGACCCCTCTGAAACCTGTGCCCGTCTCTGAGGGAAGAGGGTGAAGACAGCCCTCATCTGTCATCCTTGCTGTTCTGGATGACTTCTGGGGCATTCTCCCCAGCTCTGCTCTCTGGACCAATGTGGATCCTGTAGACCATCTGTATCCTTTAAATGTCTTTCATCTGAAAAGACAGCAAGCTGGAAAGCACAGCCATCTTGTCCCATCCAGTCTGTAGGAAGCTATCCCTCCCATGCCAAGCCAACTGTTGGCCTCCATCCTTGTGAGGAGAGAGATCATCCTGTGGCTTCCACGTCTCAGGACTAGGAATTGAAAAGCCATTACTTTCTTCCTGTGCATATAAAGCCCAACAACATCAGTTTTAGTGAGATAGACAGGCAGGCAGACAGACACACACACACAGAGACAGACACACAGACAGATATAAAGAAGGTAGCAACCTTGTGGTCTGAATGGGAAGCACTATGCTGAAGACTGTGGTACCCAGGTGCTGGTGATACTGAGACATGATCCAGGCAGGAAAGAGCTGATTCTATCAGTCTGTTCGTCACCTGAGTTCACATTGTAGAGGGTCGAGCCTGGCTGGAAGAAGTAGGCTGTAGAGGTGTGCCCTAGAGCAGCAGATCTCAGCCCAGGGGGTGCAACCCCTTTCGGGGGGAAGGGGTCACATGTTAGATATCCTGCATATCAGATATTTACATTATGAAACATAAGAGTAGCAAAATGACAGCAATGTAGTAACAATGAAATAACTTTATGATTGGGGATCACCACAACATGAGGAACTGTATTGAAGGGCCGCATGTTAAGGAAGGCAGAGAACCATTGCACTAGACTATATATCTTGACCCTGGCCTCTTACTATCTTCTCTGCTATCTGCCATAAGCTGAGCCACTTTGCCCTGGCACATGCTCCTTCATGATATTCTGTCACGCCTATGGGTCCAGCAGTAACAGAGTCAAGTGACCTCAGATGAATCCATCAGCCAAAACAAACCTTTCCTTCCTTCAGTTATTTCCTCAGAGGACCACGAGACGTGACTAGCACACACTGCCTTAGTCTGTTTTTCATTTCTGTAAGTTAATATCATAGTCAGAATGAGTTATAAAGATAGAGGTTTGTTTAGCTCACAGTCCTGAAGATGGGGAAGGGCGCAGAGGCGGCCTCTGCTCAGCGGGGTTCTTGGTTCATTACGTGATGAGGCAATGGAACAAGCTGAGGTATCTGCCTCTTCTCTAAAGCTACTAATGGGATCACAGGACTCACCATCACAGTACCACCCGATCCCAAAATACTCCCATAGGCCTCACCTCTAATATTACCACAGGAATCTGAGGTTTAAGTTCCACATCATGAGCCTTGGAGATGGGCATGAACTGAGCACTGCCCTAGTCTTTTGCTTCTTACACCTCTCATTTCCCAGTCGGCAAGGATCTCCCCATCTCTGCGTGAATCACTGGGAGTCTCTTCGGCCCCTTCCCTCTCCCCACACATCTTCCACCCATTATACCTATCAGGAGACTTCTACAGCTCTGGCCTTCAGTGACCTCTGCTTTGACTAACACTACGGCTGAAAATGGTGCTGTCTGAGATGGGTAAGCTCATCAGGGTCTGTTTAAGACCTCCAGTTATGTCTGGATGAAATGTTTATGGGAAACAGATGCTAATGTACTAAAGGGACCCAAAAGCTTTGAATAATATATAAAAAATTGCTTCATATTAAATAATATTTAAAATGTATACGTTTAAAACAAAAAGCAAGACTTCAAATGAGTGTGATAATGGACATTTTTTTTTTCAATGCAGTTTATTCAGGAACATTGAACAATCCTCGGACCCCGGGGAAAGCCAGCCCACAGCTTAAATAGCCTCTGGGTAGCCAACCCAGGCGTGCCACGGGGGCAATGCAGATAGGTCCACATACATGGAAGCAAGCCAGATCCTCGGCCTTAGCCAAATGTGGAGTTGTTCGTGACAGAGAGCACTCACCATCGGGAAGGTGGAAGGCGGAAACCAGCTCCATCTTTAAGGCATAGCATTCCGCAGCTCTCTACAGTTCCTTGCACTATAACAAGGTTGTTGTTTTTAAGTTCTCCTTTGACTATTCCGTGGCTATGCCAGATCTGCTCCATTCTCTCTTATGCCAGTTTCTTCTAGGTTTTGTAATAAACAACAATGAACATGGTGGCTGAACACAGCACCTGCTTACTGCTTTCTATCATAAACGTCAGAACTCATAACGCCAAGGCTTCTCTCTTCTTGAGAGCGTCTCTCTCCTTGGTGTTCCACCTTAGGAGAATTCTGTCTCCTTGCTTTCAACACACTGGAAGCTATGTAGTCTCTGGCTTCTCCTAACTCCTGAGGCCACTGTCATTGACTTCCTGTTTCCGTCTCCCCTCTCCTTCAATGATGTCCTCACCTCCTCCTCTCTTTCATACAATTATATTGTCTGAAAGTTCGGGATAATCTCTCATCCAGGTCCTTAGACATAGCTTCTCAGCCCCTGTTGCCATGAAGGAAACACATTCGCACATTCTGGGGATAGAGATATGAACATCTCTGTGTCCTTTTCTTGGATAACATATCCCTTGACCTCTCTGGCCTCTCTTTACCTCCTTGAGAGTTTACTCACTCCTCTCCTGCCAGCACAGCCTCTAACCCCCCAGCACATGCTGGACAGTACACCCTTTTTTTTGGCTCCCTACCAGGCAGACAGTCTTCAGTTCACAGTGCTACGCCTGCACCAGCCATGACCTCCATTCAATCACCCTCCTCACGGGGCACCTCTCTGATAACCTTATCAAACTGTTTAGTTCCCTCTGCAGTCCATATGCTTACGCTCCCCTTCCTTACCTTATTTTTCTCCTCAGTAGCTATCACTATGTATTATATTCACTATGTTTATATTAATTTCCTTAATTCTTGAGAATTTTGTACAATTATACAATAAGGCATGATCGTATCCACCACCACCACCCCCATTTCCCTACCAACTTTTCCCAAGTAGTGTTCTTAACCTCGTATCTCATGGGCTCTTCTTACTTCATGTCTCATTTGTTTGTTTGTGTTTTAAATAAACCACTAAGTCCAGTTATTGTTGCCTGTTTGTGAATGGGTGTGGAGTTGTCCCCTGAAACATGAAAAATTAGCCACACATTTTAAAAAGAATGATGTTCTCTCCCCTAGCAGCTAGCAACTGTCATTAGCTCCTCAGGAAGGGGTGGAGCCTGGAGCAGGCCCACGGCTATGCTAGGATGTTAGTTAGATTGATCTTATAGCCTTGTGCAGCTCGCCATAGCTTCTGGGAGTTTATGGGTGTCATAGCCATGTCAATTCTAAAAGACAACATTTCACAGCACACTTACCAGCCTCCATAATCTTACATTTCTTCCTGCTCCCTTTTCAGGGTTTCTCCCCGAGTCTTAGTACACATTGAGAAGGATGTCCTTCAAGTCTGAGCACTCACTCAGTCTCTCTCTCTCTCAGCAATTTGGCCAGTTACATATCTTAGCTTGACTAGTGCTAACTACAAACAAAGGAGCTTTTCCTAAGCATACATGCAAAGGACTTTATAGTCTACTCCAGACATACTTGCATAGCCTGTTCTCAGCACCCTGTTCATAGTAGAGGGGACATGGTATCAATTTAGGTGTCCACTAATGGAGGGGAAAAGGGACTGTTTCTGACATGAACTCAATGGCTTGCTCTTTGACCTCCTCCCCCGCACCCCGACCCAGGGAGGAGCAGCCTTGCTAGGCCACAGAGGAGGACTTTGCAGCCAGTCTTGAAGACACCTGATAAACCAGTATCAGATGAAAGTGGAGGAGGTTCTCCCCTATCAGTGGACTTGGAAAGGGACAGGGAGGAGATGAGGGTGGGAGGATGGGATTGGGAGGGAAAGAGGGAGTGGGATACAGCAGGGATACAAAGTTAAGAAACTGTAACATATTAAAAAAATAAAAATTAAAAAAATACACTTGGTGGGCTAGCAAGTTACAGATGAATTGGAGAGAAGATGTGCTGATGGACGTAGGGTAAATGAAGCAGCAGGCAGGTTAACCACAACTAAGGCTGCATGAAAATGCCCTACAGAAAGCTGTGGTTAGTAATCTAGCTTTTATATTATCTTACTTTATCATCCTGGGCAGACAATGCTGCTCCCAGACGACTTAAAGAAGATCGGTGAAAAGAATGGGGTATCAACCTACAAGTTACTGGTTAGGGAGACCTCAGAGGTATGGAGGCCATCGTCATTGCTCATGGAAGCCAATATAATTACATGCTGAGACCCCCTTGCTGAACACACCACACCCTGGCTAGAGAACACAGAAGAGGCCATCTCCAGATGACAAGGAAACTTCCTCCACAGTCACTGGCGCCATAGTATCAGAAAGTGCTATGCAGGCTGCTGAGAGAAAAGACGTAAGTGGTCCTACCAGCACTGTGTCCCAGATGTTGCAATACCAATCCACCAGGCAAGGTGTTCCCACTGACGCAGCAGTGCACGCTGTTGTTGGGTAACGATCCTATTCTGATTGGATTTGAGGGATACTCCAAAGGGGAGAATTTCATGCATGGAATCATAAGCCTGGTCATCAAATGCTCATGGCTGCAGAGGTCATAGCCCTATGGTAAAACCTGCTGCTGTTATTTTACTAAATGGTCATATTATCAAATTACCCTCAAAATATTAGTGTCTATACCAAGAGATTTGGGCTGCTCTCAATCTTGATCATCCACTATGTTTAAAAAAAAAAATGGTCTATTTTACTTTTTCTTAAATGTGGGCTCCAGGTGGCATTTCTTTTTTTTTCTCTTTCATTTCTTCCTTTCTCTTTCCATTGTTTTGGCCTTTTCTTTCTTTTATTTTCAACCCCTACACACACACACACACACACACAGCCTTACAACCAAGGTGTCCTGCATCATATATACCTATTAACATGCATAAGTCCTTTGGTTCAAAATCTTCAATCAATCAATATCGGTGAAAGCGATTTTGCTGAGTCATTTATTGGGACCTCTAAAGTCAGTTTCTGTAGGTTTTACATCTGGAACTGATCAGACTCATGATAAAACACTTGCCCTAACTCATGAAAAGGAGTGAAGGTCAATCAGTTTTAAATAACCACACAATCAAGCCTCCATATTTTGGAGGTTCTCACCCTCACATCGAGAGCCATGTGCTACCAGTTCCTACGGTTCCAGGGGACTCTGCAAAACAGGTTTTATAAATTCCCAGGTTTGCCCTGTGTCTGTGATGGTTCAGTTGGCTTTAAGCTCTGCTGCTCCATCATTCTGTTGCTTTCCAACCTCAGGCTTAGCTGCTTTGTCCTGTTGCTCCATTTCACTTTCCTGTGGGCCTTACATTAAAGCCTCACACTGGCTTCCTATGGTCACTTCAAGATGACGTAAAAGAAGATTGTGACGACCGCGTGGTCTTCACCCTGTGTGACCCAGGATTGCCTATCTTTCTTGTAATCCATATGTTGATCTATTTTGTGTTTTGGGCTAATTTGAATTTCAAGAGAAACTGTTTTAAATCATACTCAAACTATGAGCAGACACATCTCCATTTATGAATAGTCTGTTGCAGTTGGACATTGCTTTGAGTTTCGTGGAGCAGATATGAACTAATCTAGTTCAGTCCTGTAGGGTAGACAGAGCTCAGGATAATGAAGTCCTGTGTGCCTGAACTCTATGCAGCCAGTCCATGGTGGGCTCAGTTCTCAAACCAGCCTCTGGCTTCTGACTATAGCATGTGGATGCGGTCTTTTTCCTTGTCATTTCGCCTTTCTCTTTTACAAAGACAACAAATTAGGAAAATGTGTTTCTTTTCATAAATGTGACACAGCACAGAAAGCTTGCTGAAAAAAAGAATCACATTCCTGAATGCTGATCCTGGAAGCATCCCCATCCTGGCTCTATGCAGGGAAGATGCTTTCTGAGCATCGGCCCAGCTGCAACTGTCAGAGTTTGAAGGGTGTTGTCAGGGCTGCCCACCCCACACAGGGCCCTATTGATGACTTGAACTGAGTTGGAAGCCAGCCCCTCCATCTCTGCAGTGTAGACTTCTGAAATCTCAAAGAAGACATCTGTCTCTCTCTGGTCCCCATGATGGTCTCGCATCTTTGCTCCCTTAAGGAGATCTGCACATCTGTTTCCCATGACTATGAGCTGGGAGAAGTTGTCAGGGCCCTTCAATCAGTATAACGGCCTCTAAAAGCTTGCTATATTTTCAGTTTTACTAAATATTTCTATAATTCAAAAATTATGGAAATGGGTCATGTTTCTGTTCTCAGGGAATATATTTAACAGCTGTGTGTGCACCAGATGCAAATGAATATATAGAAATAAATTGTGGATTTTACAGACTAGGCTGCATATGCACAGCGTCACTCTTCAGACGCCTCAGGTCTCACTCCTACCAAAGCGTTGAAGATGTTGGTGCACCAGGTGACAGTTTGGTTCTTCGTTCTGCCGAGAGAAGCGCAGTACAGGACTACCATGAACTGGGTGTACAACCTAACCCCCACCCAAGCAGCTCATTTAAGGTAACTCTGAAACAAGCAACAATGTGACACAGGTTGGGTCTCTGTATCTCTGTGAGCTGGCTTAACAGCGACAAGTGGAACTAGCTACTGGATGGTGTTTACGAAGAATTCAATGTGGTCCATATGGGTTCCTGACAGACAAGCAGCAGCTGTGGGTGGACTTTTGTCATCCTGTGACATGTCAGCCTTTGAATCAGTAAGCTGAAAAGGTGACCTTGTTCTTCCTTGTGGCGAGCAACTACTCTGCAGATGCAAGGTCTGAATATGTGCACATGATCCATCAGGCAAGAGTAACTGCAGAACTTTCTGTGGTGTAGCAATAACCCCTGGGTCTTCCCAGCCATGGGATGAGGCCTTGTGTCTCCCAGCAGCAGCTGCTGCTCATGACCACGATACCCAGAAAGTATGCACGGAACATGTCCACGTTTTCACAGCAGCTCTGTAGGACAGGAGATTTTCAAAGTTTCCATCTTGTAGATGAGGATTCTGAGGCTAAGAGATGACTGACGTAACTTCTCCAGGATCCTTTGGCCTGAGAAGACAGAGTGGTGGGGCTGGGCTGATAGCTGGGTCGTACTGCACTTCCACAGAATGCAAAGGAACACTAGGATGCATCCTTGGGTCTAAGAAGAAAGAAGGAAAGAAAGAAAGAAGGAGGAATGAAGTAAGGAATTAAGAAAAGAGAGAGTGAAGGATAAAAGGGAAGGGGTAAGGTGGGAGGAGAGGAGAGGGAAAGGGCGGAGGAAGGGAGGAGGAGGGGAAGGTGAACGAGAAGAAAAGGAAAGGTGAAGTTGAACAGATTGAAAGACTTGAGCTCTCCGCAGAGATACTTCCGGCCCTACCGAGGAGCTATCAGTCCACATAGCATTGTCATTTTTGCAGAGGTACTACCAGACTCTGTCTGACTTGTAGTGACTTATGCACTTCTGGGCCCCAGCCATTTCTGTCCCTGTCTGTGTGCTCGTAAGTCTTAGTCAGTTGACACTAGTGTGTAGGGTGGATTATTGGGGACAGTGAGAGCAGAACTGGGTCCATAACGTTGCAGACACAGAGATATCCTTCACACCAAACTGCATCTTGTCACCCCTGGGCAATTATTCTCTCTCTCTCTCGTGCCTACAAAAGCACAGCGCCTTGGCTTCTGAAGGCTTTGATTGTGTGTTCTCTGGTCACCTGCTTCTTTTTTACATTAAACAGCATCCTTTCGGGCCTGAGAACTTGTCAGCTTCCCGAGGGAAGAGCGACAATTTCAGACCTTTAAATTCAAAACAGAGAGAGCACGTTCCTTCCAGCCGTCAGGAGGAACTGTCTCTCCCAGCCTTGCTCTCTTATACTTCATCTCTGTTCTTTGTCTGAATATATTTGACAGAAAAATTATTTGGATATGTCATGTGCCTGTCATCTCAGGCCAACAAATTGATGGCTTAATGAAAACTGACAAAGCAGTCCAGGATTTTCATACGAAGACCTACCTCACTCCACCGTTTCAGGGACACAGCATCTCATGGGGAATTTTAAGTAACTTTTTGGCATTGCCTTCATTTCCTGGCCATTGAGTTCACAGTGAAGACATAGTCATGGAAGAAAAACTGTATCAGGGTATAGTCTGTGGTCTCAGGTCTCCAAAGATGAAGTTTTTCCACCAATGAGGAAGAATCTTCCCATTGTCTCTAACATAAACAGCTCTCTCTCCTTCCCTGTCACTCTCTCTCTCTCTCTGTGTGTGTGTGTTTCAAACCCCTTCCCTTTTTACCTTCCATGTCTCCATTAAAAATTCTCAAAAATAATACTGCGAGCCAACTGACTCCACTTTCAGTATCACTTGTTTGCCAAGTGAAATCACCCAGTGTCCTTTGATGGCTGGGTTTGAGACTGTCAGTGCTGGGAAGAGGTTCCTATGACCATTCAGTACAGCATTAGAAAATATATAGCGTTTTCAGTGCTTACCGTGCTGATTAGTTTTTATCATCCAGAAGCAAGCTAGGGTCATCTGGAAAAGAAGGAACCTCCATTGCAAAAATTTCCCCTAGACTGACCCATTGTTGAGGGGCAGTTTATTTTATTCCTTAAAAAAATCTTTTTCTATTTCTCTTCTATTGAAAATAGATTTTTTCCACATAATATATTCTGATTAAGGTTCCCCTTCCTTTAACTACCCCTAGATTCTCCTGACCTCCTCTCCCACCTGAATGCACACCCTTTCTGTCTCTTGTTAAAAAACAGACATCTAAAGCAGAACAAAAAATAAAATAAGATGAAACAAACAAACAAACCAGAATAGGGCAAAACAAACAGGAAAAAAAAAGCCAAAGAAAAATCTCACGGAACACATATATTCACAGAGACATACACATTTATACACACTATAATCTCATAAAAACACAAAACTGGAAGCCATCATATATATGTAAAGCACCTGTAAGGTTAAGAAAAAAAGGCCTTACAAAGCAAGGTGCTGTTTCTTGATTAATAAATGATGTGGGAGGGCCCAGCCCATTGTGGGTGGTGCCACCCCTGGATGGTGGTCCTGGGTTCTATAAGAAAGCAGCTGAGTGAGCTGTTTGGAGCAAGCCAGTGAGCAGCATTCTTCCATGATCTCAGCTTCAGTTCTCACCTCAGGGTTCCTGCCCTCAGTTCCAGCTCTGATTCCCCTCAGTGATAGACTATAAGCTATAAGATGAAATAAACCCCTTTCTTTCCAAGTTGCTTCTGTCATGGCCTTTATCACAGAAATAGGAAACAGGGACACTTAGGAAGCAGGATTCTGCCAGATGGTTCTCGGTGACTGCAGGCTGATGCAAGCGTTCTCAACACTCCTGACAGCAGTTGGGTGATGTATGCTAGGCTAGGTATGAACTAGGTGATTTCAACTTAGCAATATCTTCAACTTACTTTGGGTTTATGGGAATGTAATGCAACCATAAGTTTTAATTATGGCGCAGATGGTTAACAGAAGGCTTCTCACCTCAGACAATGGGTGTGGTTTATGCCACTATATGACTTCTCTGAGCCTAGGCTTCTTCAAGGCAGGAGATGGAAAAGCACTGAGGAATTCAATACTTAGTGAGGTTCATGCTTCCCAATCACAGCTTAAGACATTTTGGCTGTACCCTGAGAACAAAGAATGATTAAGACACCATTCTACATCTTCCTCAGAAATGCTGTAGTTGGTATTCAGAGACTGTATGGAACACATGTACATGACAACTAAAGGAATTAGAAAACAAATGAGATTTAGAGATCACCTAAAGTGGGAAGGGATTGCAAATACTATATGTGCATCAAGTCATTCTACAGAGATGAGGTGTCAAGTCCAGAGAGGTGAGAGAAGCCACAGCACTTTGATCACAGCCCCAAGCCCTTCCCATGCATGGATCTGACCTTATGCTTCCTTCCCAAGGACTAGGTCAGAATGCTTAGCTCCTGGACTATTGTTTCATTGGCATTTTTGCTATTAGAATCTTAGGATGAATGGTGGATGAATCCCAATGCTCAGCTCTGAGATGGAGGCCTCTTGTGTGCACCTTTGCATGTACAGAGAGAGAAATGAGAAGGAAAAACTCCTGGATGCTTTGGATCAGAGAAATGGGCCTGATAAAGACAACATCAGTCTTAAGCTAGACAGGTCTTTGGAAATAATCTGCTTCTTGTATAAAGGGCTCTTGCCTTTCCTAGGATCTCCTCATATTTTTTGGAGCATTCTCCCTTTGAAGTTCAAGGGTGGGGAGCTTGCCTTATATTGTGTTATTTAATATGTATTTCTTTCTTTGCAGGAAAAATTAATTGGTCAGACATGAATCCACCAACCATTCCAGCTGCTGACCTAACTTAATTCTATCTTCAGCTCTGAGTGTGTCCAAAGTCTTAGACATTATCATACATCAACATAACTGGCCTCCAGGACATTTTATACATTATTAAACTATTTGTTTTTTTTTAACTGGTGGGTGCATTGCTCTCTAGAACTGCTTATTTTAAAATGAATTAAAAGTCAACAGATAACCGTATAAGCAGAACGGCAACATACATACAAAGTAGACCTGGCACAGGGCATATGGCAGTCTGAACATCGCCCGGAGCCATCAGTTAAATAATCCAACTGTCTCAAACTGACAGGCAACAAAGAAAAGGAAAGTTCTACTGCATTTGCTGAAAGAAAAACATCAAGCCCACAGCCAAGAGCAGGAGGAAGCTAGAAAGTAAAGTGTGTAAATTGTTCTAGAAACTAACCTTGCTCCTCCTGTAGAGCTGGAGGGGAGCCAAATCTCCAGCTAAGTAAATCATGAACAACATATTTCAGTCACGCAAACTTTTAGACCGCACAATTATCTAAGAAAATATTTGTGAAGATAAAGATTCAATCCTTCATTGTTTCAGGAGATTGATGTGAAATTTTAATTCTAACCCTGTTGGTACACTATTTTAATAAATGACTGAATTTATCTAAGTATATAGTTTTAAAAATGTGGTCACATGTATTTTGAAAACCAAGCCAAGAAATACAAGGCCCATAAAATCCTGAAGCATATTAAATGACGGTACCTTTTGCCTTAATCCACCACCGCAAATATCAATTAAATGTAATTATATTAAATAGGTTCCCCTGAGAGCAAATAAAGATTTGCCAGAACACAGATTGCTACCCAGGTGAACAATATATAATTTTCTTGAGTACACAGACAAATGCAGATGGTATACTCCCAACCGTAATGCAACAAATGTGTGTTGACTATAAACTAGACGTTTTTTCTTAGCTACTAAAGCGACAGAGGGCCAGAGATTACAAATAAACTATGTGAGTTTGTCTTTCTCTGTTCTCAGATGAGAGGATAAATACTGCCTTTCATATTAATAACTACTAATCAAAGGGCTATTAATTTGAAACAATAATAAATAAGTGGACTCTCCTAAAAGCAAATGTCAGACTGACCTGGGAGGCTAGAAGTGGGGAGAGTACCTTATATAACCAAGTTTTTAAAAATTAAAAGCAAATGTTCCCCTGAGTTTACTGTGAAAGGAAGAACTAAAGTCGTCCGTGCACAGGAAGGTGGAACAGTATGATGAGAGGAGTTTGTTAACTGTTTTAAGAACCAGCTGGTCTATCATACTGAAGTGACGTCATAGATTCAGAGAGCTGAACCACCCTTATTATGACACCAAGCAGATAGAACATCGAATTCAAAGACCTTGGAGAATAGCTTTTAAAAAACAAAAAAGTGATCTGTTTTCTGGAAAAAGTGGGAAAGTCAGTGTGTTTGACCTTTTTTCTGATGTGTGGAGGAGGCTTTCTTTCTTTTTCTTTCTTTCTTTCTCATTCTCTCTTTTTCTTGCCATTATATGATAAGTAAGGTATTCATTTCTTTTGTCAGATGTTTCTGAAATAGAAATGTAGTTCATTCTTAGTGTGATACGGAGAGCCTTGAAAAATAATCAATTTAAGATTGAATGTACTGATATGTCAGTATTTTTAGTTTCTGCCCTTTCTAAAGTCATCAAAACAATTATCTAAAAACAGAATCTTGGAAACAGAGACATGTTCTTTTCTTATTACTCCTACCCTTCAGATTGGAATCTCTCTGCTCCACCCGTCCCCAATACTGGCTTTCATTGGAAGAATAGTCCTGCTTCAGATCTGGGAAGCAAGACAAGAAGCAAAGGAGAAGGTTTGAAATCTTGATGTCAGGGTGAGCACTAAGAATAACCCTACTAGTGATTCTATTTCTCATCAAAAGCCTGAAACTCTAGTACTCTCATCCTGTTGCGTTAATGTTGCTCTGTGCTTACAACCCATCCTAGGTCCTGGGTCCATGGAGAGTTCTGGATTGAAGTCATTGGATACTTGGCTCAGGAGCTCACCTTGCAGGGATGCCTAGAGAGCCCCTACACAGCTGAGCACCAATGGTTCTATGCAGGTAATGCTTGGGGGGATGAAGGACCACGGCTGAAGGTGTGAAGGGGCAAGTTCTCTTGGGCTTGGTGCATTCTCTCTCTCTGGTTCTCTCACGTCATGTCTGGGATGAAGGGTGCACAGATGGATTCCCAAGAACCATTTTTCTCATTTTCACATGGCCCTCACAGTATCTGCCTTCTCTGCCTCTCCTCCACCCATCAACACCTGTTACCTTCAAACTTTCTTCCTTTCTATGTTAGATGTCACTAAGACCAAAGCAACTTCATTTTTCCTTTCTACTCCAACTTTCCTGTCTTTCTCTCTGTCTCTCCACTTCTTCCTTCCATTTTTCTTTTTTTTTTTTGTTTTTTGTTTGTTTGTTTGTTTGTTTGTTTGTTTGTTTTGGTAGAGGACTTCAGAAAGATGAATCACATTTTCTAGTCCAGGGCACCTTATCTCACCTGCTCTACTGGAGTATGAGATTTATCTGTTGGTGGTGACCCCCGTCTCTCATTCTTTCTTCCTCTGTCTTGTTTTATGCACATTCCAAGGAAATTCATAAATTACTTATTTATACAAGTCTCTAATTTACTGAGTACTATTGTATGTCACAATATGCTCTACAATGTGCTCTGGTAGTGTCTTTCATCAGTTCTGCTCAGCATCTCATGTGCAACAGTTTACTGTTCCCAGATACACAATGCTTCATGGCCGTGTCTGCCCCTGTCATCTGGACAGATGCTGACTGTGCGCACCAGTATCAACCCTTCACCACAAACAGCACTGCAGTGAGCATCCTTGAAGTCCTTGAGCAGGCCTCTTCATGGTCATGTGGGAGAACTTACTTGGGAGTGATGCTCGGTTGGTACACCAGGAGGTCCATGCTGCCCTCCAAGACTTTGCTAGGTGACACTGCGGCCTGCTGCACACTGGGCTTCCTCTAGCTTCCCTTCCACTGTAGCATCTGATATGTGGGGGCAAAGAACTTGATAATGAGTATAATATTTTTTTAACATAGAAGAAACTTTATGCTCTCTAGCCCATAGCTCCCAAATTCTTTCCAAGTTTCAAAACTGAACGATGTTATACACTTCTGTAAACAGCACAGAATCTTTTCAGAAAGAACGTGATAATGTTGCCATTAAGTTGCAGTAGCAATGGAATAAAACTTGAGCTATTTTGAGCTAACTGGTCCCCAAATGTGATGAACTAGGAGGAAGGAAGAGGTGGTTATAGTGTCTGGGTCAATCTGGGAGATCCTGGGAGAAGATGGTTTGGGGTGGTTCCTTTCTTATCAACAAGACCTCAGTCAAACTCCTTCCTCAAAGCTCTGCCTGCCCCTGCCTTTTGGAAATGCCCGGAAACCTGCTCTCTGTCACAGCTCTTCTCTCTTTCACTTACATCTATGGGGCTTCTTGAGGACTACACCTCCTGACTACTTGTCTTAGCTGAATGAGTCCCAGGACTGAAATACATTTTGTTCATTTCTCAAATATTTGTTAAACAAATTAATGCACAAACTCATGAACTTAGGGTTGTTAAAGGCTGACCCAGGGCCTCACGTAGCCCTTGTGCTGAGGTAAGAAGCAGCTGAGTGAACAGTGACTCACCCTTTGCCTCTCTATCTTCTCTGACCTCCACCACCGAGTTTCCCACCTTTAATTTTGCCACATTAGAGACAGGGCGACAGGGTAGCCCATCATTCCCTTTAACTTAATTCCTATCTGTTGGCTGCCTCTTTCCCGCTGCTGGATGGGAGAGCTAGAAATAGCTCTCAGTCACTGGAAAGCTGTGCACCTCAGGGAAGGAGTAAAAAGCCTAGCAGAGAGGCACCCTTCCAAATCAGTATGCATGAGAGTGTGTCTACAGGGCAGCTGGCCTAAACACACACACACCTTCCTTCCCCACCCCTGTGCCTCCCCTCTGAGCTTTATCCTTCATGACAGTCTAATGAAGGGCTGGTTTGGGAGTGGAGGTTCCCTGATTACACACAGATCTATACATGTGCATACCAAAGAGAAAACGCATATAATCATATTAAGGCAGTTTGTTTTCATATCTATATAGTTTATAGTGATATAAAGTTGACAGTTTCTAGGCATCGCTTTCCTTAAATAAGCCCTCCATGTTTTTCCTGGATGTGAAAGACAGTTTTCACAGCCAGAAAAAAGCATTTGAGAAATTCTTGGGAACTGAGCATTGCTTCCGGCCATCTTCTTGCTTAAGAATCAATGAATAACTCATCAAAAAGTGTGATTCCAGCTAATTAAAATCAGCAAGGGAAGCTCTGGAATCAAAGCCATGCGGACCAAACTATTTGGACCGCAGAACTTAGACATCCGATAGCTCCGTCCTCAGCCAGTTGCCTTCCAAATGTGGGAACACAGTCACCCCAGCCGTGGAGCCTGCTCAGGCCTTCCCTCAAAGTTCACACCACCCTGTGTCAAGCCTAGCTTCACACAGGTCTGCACTGGACACTGACAACATGAGGTAGGGGTCCTGGGCACCATTCATGTGAAGATTCCTTTCAAGCAGGAGAGCATCTGTGCTAGATGTAGGCTCACTCAGAGCCAAGTCTCCGTAGCTCTTAGCACAAGGTCTAACACAAACAGCATCACGTTGAGGCTGATCTTTAGCTTGATATAACTTTTTAAATGGAGTCAGTTCTGTTGTTGATTTTGATGCTTTCTCGGATGGAACGCAGAGGTCCAGACCTGTCTGGGACTCTCTTTTGCCTTTCTTCTGACATTGTTGAAAATCTCCCATCATGGCTTCACTGTCTCAAACCTTTGAGTTTCTTAGAAGGAAGGAGGTACTGTAAGGGCAAATCAGATGCAAAGGACTCTTCCAAACCAAATAGTCTTGATTTTCAACAAACTAAGTTATTCAGGCCACCTGAGAAAATTGAATTTTTTAAAAAGTTAGACAAGCAATGGGCTGTGGTGGCACACATCCTTCAATCTCAACACTCAGGAGGCAGAAGCAAGCAGATTTCTGTGAGTTCAAGGCCAGCTTGGTCTACAGAACAAATTCCAGGACAGCCAGGGCCACACAGAGAAATCTTGTCTCAAAAAAAAAAAAATTAGACAAACATATTTTTCGAAGACTTCCATCATTGTGAATTGAAATGCAGTTTAGTATTTCTATGCCATGGATTTTTCTCCAAGTGATGGAGCCTGTGGAGATTACAGCCCCACGATAAGAGCCCATGGAACCCCCACTTCACTAAACAAGGGTATTCAAATTCCCAGGCACTGGCTTCTTGGGGGACAAAAGGACAGATCAGCCTGGGCTGGTTGACTGGGATCAATCATACAATTTGTTCTCTAATCCTAGATAACCATATCCACCTATAGAAATGCATCCTTTGAGCCAGGGTGTAAGAGACATTTTAAATTGCTTTGGAAACAAAGCAGTGAAAGCATTACAGAAGACAGGGAGGCCTGCTGACCCCAGAAATTCACTCTAAACAATAGCTAGCAAAGGTTAAGTAGTTATTCCTATTCTGAATTCTTTAATAGTATCAATGTCCTCACTTTATTGATGAGGTGCCTGAGCCCAGAGTAAATGAGAAATTTACTCAAAGTCACACAGTTTGACTAAGGTCACTTGTTTCTAGACTTTCTTAATAAGAACCTTCTGGTTTTTCTCCTAATATCGCTTTCTCTCTTTCGTGCCCAGTTTAGAAAATAGCTACAGGAAGCAGAAATCCTGTGTTTGACTCTGCTCACAGAAACAAACTTTGTTCTGACCCACCTCAGAATTCAGCACCAGGCAGAACTCCACACACCCACAACAGAAACGGAAAGCACAGCCTCTTCCTGGAAGAGGCTGCTGGGCAGAGCTGTATGCACAGGACAGTCTGTGACCGCCCTGAAGGCTCTGTGTGAGTCAGTGGCCTCCTGGTCTTCTCTCCAGGCCTGGGGCCCTGGAGTGGGTACCGAAGGCTGCGGAACAGAGCTCAGCTCTCAGCCCCACCAAGACTAGTTCACACCTGCTTCCACAGTGGCTGCTTGAAAGACTGGTTGCCATGCAGAATGGTTCCCCCACCCCAGGGTATCTGTGGGGAGACAGTGAGATGCCAGGTCAGAAGAGTGATAGAGCTCAGCTTCAGTGAGAACATCCCACCATGACTACAGAACCTCCTCAGCCAAAGACATCAACGAACCAGCAGGAGGGCGTCCTCTGCCTCATTGAGGGACAGCACTGTGGCGGCGGCTGCTGCTGCATTCCTCCATCACTCCAGTAAGGCGCTGCACTGGCTTTCTGCACAAAAGGCCACATCACCAACCTCCCAGGATGTCTTCAGGCACCAACTGACCTGGGGTTGGGTGGTGATTCCTACCCTTGATCATCCCTTCTCAGATCTCTCTTAGAAAGAAATCTGAGTTTGCTTTGAGAATTTGGTCAGACTTTCTTTCTTTCTTTCTTTCTTTCTTTCTTTCTTTCTTTCTTTCCTTCCTTCCTTCCTTCCTTCTTTTCTTCTCTTCTTTCTTTTTTTTTTTTGTTTTTGTTGTTTTTTGACAGAGGACCTCACTCTATAGCCTGTTGTGTCCTGGAACTCTCTATGATGAATGATGACATATTGATTTTACACGAAAAAAAATGTTTCTTATGAATTTAAAATATAAAAATACAAGTCAGCCTTGAACAAATGATCTCCCTCCACTACACCTTCCTTCTTGTTTCATTGCTTTAAATCACTGTACAAGTGTGTGTGTGTGTGTGTGTGTGTGTGTGTGCGCGTGTGTGTGTGTGTGTGCGCGCGTGTGTGTGCGCGCGCGCGCGCTTACAAGTGTGCCTGTGCACACGCATTCGTATGTGTGATTGCTGGCATATCCACCTGCAAGAGAGGACAAACTCAGAGGAGCCTTTGCCTCCCACCTTGTTTGCGACAAGGTTTTTTGTTGTTTATTGCTGTTTATATCAAGCAAGATAGCCCACAAGCATCCAGGAATTCTCCTATCTCTGCCTCAAATCTCACAACAGAAACACAGGATTACAGGTGTGTGTGTGTGTAACCGTGCCTGGCTTTACATGGGTTTTGAGATTCAAACTCAGGTCCTCATGCTCGCTCACAAGTGCTGTACTCTCAAAGCCATCTCCCTGGCCCCCATCTTAGTCTACACTAAAGCTATTTTTTTCCCCTCTAAGGAGTCACATTTATTGTGTGTTTATGCATGCTCCTATCTGGGAGCCTAACAGCCAAAATAGTGAGAGACTGACATAGTGTTGAAGAAAAGCAGATCTCTGAGCACCTCCCCAGGTGCTCTATGGGAGTCCTGGTGAACACACAAGCCTCCTAGTTCTGAAAGAACACACCTGAGCTGGAATGGGCGTTCTGATTCATTGTTTCAACACACAGAGGCATCTGGGCTCCCAAAAGGCACCTCAGAGCTGACAGTTACTTCATCGGGAAAAGGGAAGAGCATGTTTCCCAGTCAGGAAGACATTCAGTTCAGTGGGAGTGGGGTTAAAGAGGAATTGCCTGTTTTGCTCTCACTGTTTTCTTTGCCACACTTTCTCTGAGGCCATGAAGTAATAGATCACCATTGGCCCTCACGTTGAAATTAGAAATAGGTCCACTAGCCAGAATCAGGTTCCTGCAGACGTCTTTGGATGCTCTGAGACATGAGCTCCTGCCTCCAAGCCTCACCTCTCACTTCCCTCTGCAGTTCTGCTCTAAGAGTCGTAAGAATGGGAGACAGTCCTGTGTCGGCTGGTAGAATCGGGAGGAAACAGTGCTACATGCATGACTTGGTATTTTGTGTCTCTTTGTACTGACTATGTTTAATGACCTAAGTCATTCTCATTTAATGTTCTCAATCTCTGTAACAGGGTTTGATAAGATCAAGTCCCGGTTTTACTTCCAGGCTGAAGCAATAAGAATTCAATAAGCACTGTTCAGAGAATGAGCAGATGTTTAACAGTTCAGGTGGGAGTCAGAGTATTTTTCCACTGACATTAAGAAAACAGCTACCCCACAGATGGACACCATACCTGTCCTGTCTAAGGCAGACGCTTGACCCCACTGTCTCCCCTCTTTCACAAACACTCTGGAAGAGTCCCTCCTATGCCCTGGGAACCTGCTCTGATTTTTGTGAAGAGGCTTAGAAGAAGGGCCAGAGCCAAGTGTTCCCTCATCTACAAATGTTAATGAGCAAGTGACCAGTGGTAGTGAACGCTCATGTAGTAAAGACAGGAGGGATTTAGGGATATAGCTAAGCGGCCAAATGCTTGTCTAACATATATAAGGCCCTGGGTTCAATACCCAGGACTGCTGAAGGATGTATGTGTGTGCACATGTGTGCATGTATGTCTGAGCATGTGTAGGTGCGTGTGTGCATGCAGAAAAAAAAAGGAAAATAAAAAATGGTGACTTTAAATATGCAGATACCATAATTTCTTTTTAAATATTTTCCCGGACAGAATTTTTCTGATTCCTTTGTTTGTTAGAAAGAACTGATTGAAACAGAAAGAAACCACCAACATTTTCTAGGTGGTTATAAAATAGATGTGTCTCTTAAAAGTTATCCCAGGATTCCCCATTTCTTCTCAGGACTAAGAATGCAAACATAGCTCTAATTACACGTCCCTTGCTGTTACACATTCCTTGTAAGTGTGACATATTTTAGATACATGAAACACGCCAACTCTTCATTTATATGTGCTGCTTTGCAAACTTGGCAGCCTCTGGTTAAAGTAAGAATGTGCCGAGGTTTCTGCTTTTAGCTTTATGGCATTGGAACCTTTGGTTTGTTTTATAAGAAGGTAAAGCCTTGTCTAAGGAGAGCCTACTAAATAATATGATCCCATCTCTTCCAACAGTTTTTCAGGAGTTTTGGGTCCACACACAGAATGCCTGCAATAAAATAATAACAGTCCCATTTTTAATATTTCAAGAACCATCCAATTCTGGTTTTCTCCATATTCTTGTCACTTTATAGCATCCATCTGCTCGGCTTTGAGTGATAATAATGTGTTGGTTTGTATTTGCTGGTGGCAGTGGCTTGCCAGCCTCCTTTGCAAAAGGCATGGCGGTCCCTCTTCATCACCCCTCTCCTCCCAGTCGCTGGTAACACTTTTAGCTTGCCTGTCCTATTTTTGTCTCTAAAGTTCTAATAAAATTGCTCCTCAACCTTTTCTCTAAGTCTGCTTCTAAATTATTGTTATTAATGAGATGAAAGCTCAAAGCGGAACCCTTCATTTCCCTGGTAACAACAGTAGCTTGTCTTCAGTCCCTTTCCTGTTGCTCAGATCGAATGCCTGGCAGAGGGCTGTTTGGCTGCAAGGGGGACAGGCACCGAAGCAGAGCTTGAGGCCGCTGGTCTCACGGCGTCCACTGTCAGGAAGCAGAAGCTGGAGCTCAAGCCACCTTCTCCTTTAGGCGTAGTCCAGGATTCCAGGGAGCGGCATCAGGCAGGCCGGCCTTCCCGCTTCGATTAGTCTAACCAACACAGTCTCCCACCAGCATGCCCAGTGGCCAATTTCCCAGGTGATCCCAGATTTCATCAAGCTGCCAGCTGAGGTTAAACATCTCATGCCTGGCGTTAATAAAATTATATACTACTCCTACAAATGTAAGAGACACATGGGAAACTTTGCCGAAACTTTGATGGATACATTCACTAGGCCAGTTGTGTAGGTGGGATCATGGCTGTACGTGTATGTCTGGACTCATACAGTCGCTTATATTAAACATGGAGCTCATTGCCAGATAAACTCATTAAAGCTATCTGTAGAAGGTTTTTTTCCCCTTGTAGGAGAATCATGGGAAGATCTGGAAGATGCAGAGATATTACCTCTGTGGCTGAGGGGGAACTTACGGGCCGTGCTAGGTTAAGGTTAAAAAAACAATATGCAGCAGCTTTCCACAAGAGCAGTTAGGATGGGATGGAAAGGAAGAAGCAGGAATGCACAGGGGAAATGGCCCTGAGGTGGATGAAGGGGAGGGGCTAAGCTCTGCTTGGGGGGGGGGGGCGGCTTCAAAACCCAAACAGGCCTAAGGGGAGAAGGAGGGTCAGGAGTGGCAGGAGGAGCAGGGAAGGGATGATAATGCTTGACCCGCTTTGAGGCCAAAGAGTGAGTGCCAGTTGGAAAGGAATAAAACATGAAATCGGAAGATCAAGATGAGCCAAATATAAATTTCATAATAAAGAGGGGGGCCAACAGAAACAATATGGAAACAAAGAGGGGGAAATGAGAAGAAATTTAGAACATGGAGATTTCAGCCAAGGGAGAAGTCATTTCTAGCCACATGTCTTGGAGTGTGTCTTTGGTGGAACTGAAGATTAAAAAAAAGACAAGAAAAAGAAGAAGAAAAATTGCAGAGTTCAACTATAGCTGAAGTTTCTCATAACTGCCTCATAAATGCCTGTATTAATTTCATGGCACTCAAAGGACTCGGAACACATCCTTACAACATCCCGGAGATAAACTCCAAGCACTAACTGCAAGCAGCTTTGCCTCACTGAGCCTCCCCAAGCTCTGTCTGCAGAGCGTCACTGGCCTGGCTTGCTCCAAGATTAGGAAGAAGTCACTGCAAACTGTGCTCTCTCTGTTAGATTTCTGTGAAGAGCTTTCTAAGTCAGTGAGGGAACCATGGACAATGCAGACTTCTAGAGAGATGGAAAAATGAAAGCAAAGAACTCTGGGTATCAGAGAGTGCTCTGAAGATCTGAACCACAGGTGCCTCAGGAGCCTGACACCTGCTCTGGGAAGAGGAAAACAGGCCTCCTTGCCTTCAGTTTGACCTCACCATGAACTCCATGAACTTACCACGACAGACACAGTGAGACTCTGGGGGTGGGTGGTAGGACAATGAAGGTGGACAGATTCATGTCCTTTGAGGCCCGATTTTTTTTTCACAAGCGTCTGTGGGCTCTGTCGCCAAATTTGTCACTTTTTCTCTTTTTAAAATAGTGACAGCTACTTTCCTTTATTCATGATAATGACTTTTTTGTTTTGTTTTTACTAAAGAGCTTTTTGGTGATGAAAAAAACAAAAACTGTGACCTGAAGTCGCTTTCACAGGGCTTTCCGGCACTGCCACCAGACAGTTCCCAGGGAAGACAGTAAATCAGAGCTTGCACTGTTCTGTGGTGAGCTCTTTCCTGATAGGGACATGCGAGCCAATAGAGTTCCTTTCTGGAAAGTGACTGAGGTAGGTGGCTGTGGAACGTACCTCTACAGAAATCCCTCTTCTTGTCTCCAATATAAAGAAAAGTACGACAGTGACAGCCGGCTGCAGAGCAGTGCGGGACGCTGGACAGACGTGCCGGCATGACGTCCCTCCGGAGCTCAGAGTCCAGGATGCCACACCTAGCATGCTGCCTCCTCCCTCCGACCCTGGTTTCTCCTGCGGCAACAGCCCTTCCTTCATGCCCTGGGCATTCTCCCGGAGCCAGCCAGCACCCTCCATGCCAGCAGGCTGCGCGGGTCCTCCCGGAGACTTTGACTGTGGTAGCACTTGTCCTCTCTGTGCTCTGCCTTCCCAGGACAGGGCGCACATCGCTCCTACTGTACAGCCTCTTGGATGTCACCATACACTCACGTCTTCCCCTCTGAATTCCTTCCGCACCCAGAATCCCAGGTGGGGACTCGACGTTCGCTCTCCTGCCCACTTGTGCTCTGCTTAACAGAGACGGTCACGCTTTGTGGCCCCACTTGGGTAGAGAACTGGGATGCCGGTAGAACAGGGGCCTCACCGCTGTCGTTCTCCTCCGCTGTTGTTCAAGGACCTGCTCTTGAGTCGGGCTGATTCAAGTTGAGCAACCAACGTGGAGGCTGGTAAAAGCAAATGCCTTCCCACGCAGCTAGCCCAGTTCTACCGGTGAGCCGGCAAAGGAAGCGGGCAGTTTTCCTGCCAAAGGTTCCCTTCTGCGGAAGCAGGCAGTTTTCCTGCCAAAGGTTCCCTTCTGCTCGCTCATACGTGGGGCCAAACAACAGGGCACATCTGGCTCGCCTTACCCTTATCAAACAGGGGATTTTTTTCTCTTTGATATTTCCTGGTATAAAAGTTTGTTTATGATTTTGAAGAAAGGCATGAGAATGGGTGGTGTATTCAAGCCAGTATTCTCAGCCTTAGAAGTCTGGTACCTTTGTATTCACTCATTATTTGCTAAAAATACATCATTACTAAGTAGCAGCCTTGTGGCCTGTGTTGAGTCCTGGCTGCACGTGGATGAAGGAGGCTGCCCCCTGGAGTCTGTACTTAGTAAATAAGACATTTTAAAGCAAGTAAACCAACATTGGTTTTTAGAACCAACACAGCTGGGTGGATTGTGTCATGACTTGTAGCTTCGATAAAATAATAACTAGCTTTCTAAGTCAGGTGAGTCAAGGATGCCTATTCTGGTGCCAGAATATGGTGCATTCCCTGCGTATGACCCTGGACCACTAGGAGCCCTCACAACACCTGTAGCCAGGTGAAGTGTCCCAAGGCAAGATAAATATTATTTATCCATCCTAAAGAACACAAGGAAACAGTCAGCTCATGCTTCGTGTCACAGATGCTCTGGTAACTGTGAACTTGTCTGGCCCAGTAGGCTTGTCCCAGCTCCCTGCTTTTCATCCTCATTGTGGGGTAACCAGACTCAGACTGCTCCACTTTCTGCTTCGTTGAGTCACCCAGCCAGGGAATGGAGAATGTAAGTCATTACTTTCTTTGTCTTTGCAGATAATTTGATACCGTACATGGTCCTTTCAAATGTTTCTTCTGTATTTATATCTTGGCAAAGGCAGACGACATTGCTTGCAATTCTTCTATTGCATTGCCAGCTTCCCCCGCCCTCTGGAAAAATCAAAGAAAATAAGATGCAGGATGCATCAAGCCACAAGTACTTGGCTCTCAAGTTGTAGGGTTTTTCTCATTTCCTGAACTGCATTTCATTGCCTGCTTCTCTCTCTCTCTGTGTGTGTGTGTGTGTGTGTGTGTGTGTGTGTGTGTGTGTATGCAGGTACGTATGCATGTAAGTATGTATGTATGCATGCATGAATGTATGTATGTGTATATGCGTGTGCATATGTGTGCATGCATGTATGTAGATTCAGCTTTTGCAGAAACTCCCTGAAGACTTTCCCAGAGCCTAGAGTCTCCCCACTATGCTGCTTGAGAACAGGCTAATCTTCCTCCTCTTTCACACCCCCGAAATTAAACATTCCTGGAAAAAAATATTTTTTTGTTCAAGGTGAGACTGAGCAGCTTAATCTCTGACAGGTTTTTCACATGTGTTGCCACGAGAGCAGAGACAAATTAGGTGTGCTGCAACGGGCTCTTGGACTGCAAGGACAGAGCCCTCTAATCTAAACCAGCCCAGAGTTCCAGGCTTTGGGGCATGTCCTTCGCTTGTCGAATTGCTAGAGCCAACCCCGTTGGTAGCAAGAGGGAACTGTAGAATTCTAAATGACGGATTCAGTTATGCCCAGTGAAACATGTAGGGGAGCCACAGCAGTCATCAGAGGCATGAAAATGTCCCTTCGGTGAATGCTATTGAAACCAAGGTTTACCAACATTCAAGGGTAACTACATTTGATTACAAACTTTAGCCTCTGAGGCAGAGAAAATCTCTGCTTGAGTGTTTCTGATATAGTAAACATGGCTGCAGTAAAATATTAATACTGTATCTACCTACTTCATGTCAGTCATGTACCTGAAGTATTTCCTCCAAATTAACAATTTGACTCAGCTTTAAATGGGTAGCACTGGATGTGTATCAGCAGTGATGCGTTCGTTGATGGTCAGGTGCTCTGTCGGTGTGTGGCAGGCAAAAAGAGCAAAATGAGGGGAAGACGATGCAGCCACTCCTGATGAGACCTAATAGACTAGGATCAGAAGAAAGGAAAGGAAGACCTCCCCTATCAGTGGACTTGGGGGGGGGCATGTGTGCAGAGGGGGGAGGAAGGAGGGATTGGGACGGGAGGAGGGAGAGAACCACAGGGGGAATACAAAGGGAATAAAGTGTTAATTAATAAAGAATTAAGAAGAAGAAGAAGAAGAAAAAAATGGGGAATTTGGACCAACCCAGAAGCAGAGCTATAAACACCCAACTGAAGGGCGCTTTCGGCTCCGCTTCTTTGAAAAGGCTTACAAGAGCAAGGCAGCCACAGGGTTGGTAATGAAATTGAAACTAATAATAGTTTTTAAAAAAGATATATTTTTACTGAAATGTATATGTATGTGTGAATCTATACCACACATGTGTAAGCACAAAGGCCAGAAGAGGGCACTGAATTTCCTAGAACTGGACTCAAAAACAATTATGAACTGCCATGTGGTGCTGGGAATCAAACCTGGGTCCTCTGAAAGAGCAGCCAGTGCACTTAGAGCTGAGCCATCTCTCCAACTCAATGGTCACTTCTTCATGTGACACACAAAGAGAATGGATTTGTCTTTTCAATATAGATTTCAAAGTACCCGATAGTGTTGATATCAATATAACCATGGTAGAGAGCTATATCAGAGTTTGGGTGCCTGAACAGATTTTCTTTTTTCCTGTTGGTTTTGGAAAATCAAGAAAAGAGGCTCAGTCAAGGATGATTCAAAGCCTTGCTGGAAACAGGGAGAGCCAGCCTCGGAGGACTGAGTCTCCCACAGCAGAACAAAAGCATATTTACTGACTGTTACACAGACGTTATTTTTGAGTAAAACAAGTTCCTCATACCAAAGCCTCTAATCAAACCTATGTTTCTTGAAGGACATCATGCTCCTGCAACTTTAGTCCTTATGGTACACTTTTTGAAGTTCTTAAAAATGCAAGACATTCCAGGTATATGTATGTATGTGTTCATACATACATATATGAAGAAAGAACACTGTGGTACACAGAGTGACAAAGAGTAGCTAAACCAGCACAGACAGTCAGAGAAGAAGGCACACAGATGTCACACAGAGCACTGGCTCACGCTGGATCTGGAAGTTTTGTCCCTCCAGGTTGATACAAACATACATACATACGTGCATGTATGCATGCATACATATACACACATATATGTTTATATATGTATATATTTTTCTGTCATCATAAGCCACCCAAGTTTATGGAATTTTGTTCTGTCAGACATAGAGAACAAACACAGGTTGATTTTCATTTTATCTTTCATTTTTCTTATTTAATCTCATGAGTTTTTCTACTTTTAACTTTTATAAGTATTTTCCATCAAGATTTGAAGACTGCACTTGTATTTAAAAATGTTTCTGGAAATTGTACTTTTCTCTGATGTAGTTACAGTGGAATATGATAGAACAAGGGAAAAGGAAGGGGGAAAAAGCTCGTTTGTGTCTTTTATTACATTGCCTCTGCCAAAACCAAGTGACACTTGGCTGCCTTGTGATGTGCAGAGTGGCTGCCCCAGGGAGCGTGCAGGATGAGCTCACAGGAGGCGGCGGCAGCAGCAGGAGGAGGATGGATTTGGCTAATCTACAGCACTGTCTCTCCACCTCACCCCTCCAGGAAGTTCCTTGTTAGTGGCTTCTGGAGCCCTGAGCATTTGCACAGGTAAATGCTGGCTCACTGACAGGCAGAAGCCAGTAGACTTGAGACCGTAAATGGTCTTATCTCTCAGGGTTGCAGAGAGAGTAAAAGGTAGGGACGGGGTGTTATGCCCTAGTGGTTCCCATAGAAGAAATTGTTATTTACTGCAGAGAAACGTGTGCTTGATTGCAAAGCACTTTTGACTTTCTCATGGAAAGGAGCAAACTTTAGAAAAATATATGAAGCATGTCTGAACAGGAAAAGTGTCTTTTTCTAGAACACTTAAAATCTCCTGATTACTATGCTGTGTCCACAAATCTGTGCCCCCCACCCCAGCCCATCCTGCATACTTCTCCTGGTAGGCACCCCCCCACCCCGTTCTTCCCGGCTTACGGGACCACTCTCAGCCTTAGCCGCCCACCTGTTGACAATGACCAGGAACATGAGTCTTGTGTCTGCCTAACAGAAACAAACAATTCAGAGGTTATCATTGCTAGCCGCTAAAGCACACCAATATGCAAATTTACCTGTGCACATTCTTTTTGATCACCAGAATTTAAATTTTTACTGTAATCTGATGTCAAATTTAGAGAGTAAGTCACAAGACTAGTACAAACTCTACCCAATATATTTTTATGATTCATGATACTTATCAATCCAACATAAGTTATCAATTACTTATTTTATCCTATTTGTATTTTTATAATTCTCTGTGTGTGGAGGGATATAATAACCCTTTCATATCTGTGGTTTCTACAGCTATGGATTCAGCCAATGTCGGATCCAAACTATTCTTTATAAAGCATTATTAAGCATGTAGATCTTTGAGGCCTTGATATTCTTCTCAATATGACAACCCTTTCTGTGGCATTTATGTTGTATACAATGTAATACAATACAAGTAATACAAAGGTGATTTAAATTATAAGAAAGTTAGACACTGTATGCAAATGCTATGCTGCTGTATATAAGTGAGGTGGTCTGAATAGGTGTGTGAATGCTTGGCCAGCGGGAGTGGCACTAGTAGGAGGTGTGGCCTTGTTGGAGTGGGTGTGGAGGAAGTGTGTCACTGTAGAGGTGGGCTTTGAAGTCTCATATGATGAAGCTACACCCAGCATGGCACAGTCTCCTTCTGCTGCCTGCGGATCAGGATGGAAGACTCTCAGCTCCTCCTCCAGCACCATGTCTGCCTGCATGCTGCCATGCTTCCTGTCATGATGAGAATGGACCAAACCAGCCCTAACTAAATGTTTTCCAAGAGTTGCAGTAGTCATGATTTCTCTTCACAGCAATAAAACTACTGCTAAGCAGAACTGTAAGAGTATATAAGGAACTTGAGCATCACAGGACTGGGTTTCAGTGTGATAAGAGGAGGTGCAGAACCACTTCCCACGGATATCAAGGAATCGTATAAATTTCTCATGTAGATGTACACACTTGTGCATATTATTTTTTTAATCGTTTGAGAGTAACTATGTTTTTTTCTAGACCAACATGTGCCAACATGTGTGTGTTTGTTTGTTGTTTTATCACTTGCTCCTTATTAAAGCATCTTTGGCTATTCTCTGTTTCAGATTTATGATAACTTCTGTGTTCCTGCTATCTAGATTGGAGTGAAGGAGGAAAGCTCACATTAAAAAAGTCAAGGGTCTTAGATAAACAACATCCACACCTCAATTATTAGTGTTCACAGTGGCATTAACAAAATTCAGCATCTCCACACAAGGAGGCTGAAGAAAGTGTCAGCAATACAGAGCAAAGGTGGACTGCAACAGCTTTGGTTATATGGCTCCGAGGATTCCTGGTTGGCGCAGGGCATCATGGGATGGGGAAGACAAGCTCTTAAGGAAACCTGGACAGAAGGTGACACTTCACTCTTACAACCTAAATTCCCATTCTCCTCTGGAAGCATGAAATCAATAAAAAGAAAGACACAAACAAACAAACAAAGAATAAAGTTAACAGATTTATTTTGACGTCTAATCCCTCCTTACACTTTAAAGAAAGATAGATTACGTGAATGAAGGATCTAACCCTATCGCAGTTCTTTTGTTTTAGGATCACAGTTTGTAGGAGCCTTCATGATTACAGTGTATTATTTATCATAAAACAGATGAATTATACCTTCATTATGCATGGGCCTCAGAACAATTGGAAACTTAGCCCTGCAAAGGTAACTTGTCTAAAATGAGATAAAGAGGGAATGGTCAGGCCTGATTCCATAGGAAAATCCCAATCCATTGCCTCGGAACTTTACCAATGGCTTTAAATCTAACTTGGCCGGGTATGGATCCTCTCTCTGAAAGTGGAAAAACACAACACCCCACACCCACATACATGCTGACAGACTTGAGAGGAGGATAAATTATGCTCATAATCACCGGGTTTAATCTTGGGGGCATGGTCAGACTGAACAAACAATGGAGGCCAAACATTTCCTCACCTCCCTTGGAACAAAGAAGGCTCTCTCGCTTTTGCAAAGGACATAAATTTTATGCTTTGGTTAAGCAGTATCACCCACATCTCTCCACTTACTGAAGAATTTCCCTTCTACTGAAATCAGAGCAGACAGAGGGTGTAGGAGAGGCAGGCGGCCACACAAATCATGCGGTCTCAACGCTCCGTACGTTGTCTCCTGCTGTTTGGATATGTGGCCCCTTTAGGAGTGATTCAGAAGATGATGTGTAGTGTGTGAACATTTAGCATCCATAGAATATACCTTAAAGGGGTCTCCTGGCACACAAAGGGAGTCTGATAAAGTGTGCTCCAGACCAAAGCTTTAAATTAAGTATTTGAGAATGTCACCCAAAAGAAAGAAATGAAGCCAAATAGTCGACAAAAATGCAGCTGAATGGTGAAACCGTACACCAGGTGCCAAGTCTCAGAGCATACTCTTAGGTACAATTTACTAAACCAACTAAATCAAGGGCGGCCATAAATCACAGATGAGTGCAGATGCTGGTGGACCCTAGAGCCACCTCTAAGCCTATTAAAACTTTAAACACTCTCTATGCCTGATGACCTGAGAGGCTGGAAATACAGTGGCAGCAACCAGCGTGTGTGTGTGTGTGTGTGTGTGTGTGTGTGTGTGTGTGTGTGTGTATTTTGGTGGGGGTGGGGTATTTCTTCCTGCTGCTGGTTACCTACTTCATTCTTCTGGCCCTACAATTGCACCTCCAAAACCAAAATAAAATGCCTCTGGAAATCGTAACACTGTGCCAACGGAAAATGCAAACCCCCACAAGACCAAAGGAGCCACCAGGGCTGGTGAAGTCTCTAAGCTCTCCCTGCCATTGCGTCGGCAGCCTTCTTTAAATACGGTCCCTTTAAGCCAGCATGCACTTGACCCTCTGCTAAAGAATACAGACTCTGGAGCCAGGCAGAATTCCAGCTCCACCACTTACTGGTACTTATGACGACCTTGGACAAGCTGGCTAACCTCTAGACCCAGTTATTTCCCAAGTAAAATGAGAGAATCATAAAATACCAACATGTGCTGGTCAAGTTTCTTCATAGAAACAAAAAAAAATGATATAAGGCATTAGGGACTGGAGAGGTGGCTCAGTGGTTAAGAGCACTTGGTGCTCTTGCATAGGACCTGGCTCAGTTTCTGGCACCCACATGGTGCCTCATGTAATTCCAGCTCCAGTGACTCTGACACCCACTTCTGGCCTTTACAGGTACTGCAACAACATGACACTTAAATACATATATTTAACAAAGAAAAAGAAAACAACACTCTTTAAAATAAAAGAGGATTGGCTTCTATGATTACAGTAGCTGAAGATCAGAGCAGGGCTAATGGTGTGGGTTCTAAGTTCTGAGTTCAAAGGCCACCATCAGAATTTTCTTTTGTTTGGGAGAAGCTAGTTTTGTGTTCTGTTGAAAACTTAACTAATAGACAAAACCCATCCATCCAAGGGAGTGTACTCTGCTTTCCCCACTCTACCATTTTAAATGTTAATTTACCCAAAAAAAACCATCTGCACAGAAACATTGTGTCCCAATCAACTAGACATATGACTTTTACATAATTACAAAGTGTTCCTGTAAGATTAAGATTAGCTGACTCATGTCCAATCAATACATGGATACATCGATACATGAATACAATACAGGACGAGAAGGAAAAGGTTAGTCTGTAAGGCAGGAGGACAGGCCAACAGTGACCTAGCAAATTACAGGACATTTAGGAAGACAACATCGTGAAAGAAAAGGGTGGAAATGGCGTTAGAGCCAGAGAACAGGATATCTGCCACGAGAGTGTATCTTTTACATAGGGACTCTGCATCCGTGAAACCTCACAGACATGGCTGCCTAAACAAGGCTAGAACAATAGCACCACAGTCGACATGCCACCATGTGTGGGGAAGTGTCACAAGGCCTTACTCCCACAAGAAGAGCTACAGGTAAAAAGCCACTACTGAGATGGGGAGATCCAATCTTCCCCAGGGATGAACCCTGAAATTGTTTAACCAATACTAAATGATCAGCCTAAAAATCACACATATACAAGCAACACAAAATGGATTCAGTGGGTCATATTTACATATGTAAACACATGTATAAATGTAGGAAAAAAAGTTAAATAAAAAGAAAAATGAAACTATTAAAAAGACTAAGCAAAAAAACAAAAAGACGGTAGTGAGCAGAGGAGAGCCCAGAAGAGAAGCTGTCTGCCCACATGTCTAAGGATGATGGAAATGAAGAGGGAACCTACACTGATCAAGCACTGAGTGAGCTCTTGCTCAGGATGGTGACACCCGTACAGGCAGACCCTTAGAAAGAGGAGCGTTGGATCCATGGAAAAAAGACAGAAAATTAGGAAATGTTTTCTACAAGTAGCCTTTTCATTCAATTTTTCACATTGCTGTGTAGCTTATCTCTCACTTTAAATAAAACCAACCACTCTGAGGCTTATACCATTAATAAATCAGGACAGTAATTTATTCTGCTCAGTCAAAAGTCTCAGACGCAACACCGCATGTTAGACAGTGACGAACTATGTTTTCGCAACCTAACTCCAGTAGACATTCATAATCCAAAAGGAAGAAAATTAAGTTATGAGGTCAGGGCACCAGTAAATCCTCCCATGTGGTATAGGCTAAGAGGGTGCACTCAGGACCCAGGATTAGAAGTGGTCTGCCAAAGCACTGTGGGTCAAAACCAGAAACCTCCTTCCAAGGATGCTGCATAAGCCCCTTGTTTCTATAGGGGTGTTTGGGTGAGTGTGTGTGTGTGTGTGTGTGTGTGTGTGTGTGTAAGTATGCTTTATTCAAGTGAGACATTTCCCTGGTGAAAGTCATTCACAGCAGATAATGGACTTCAGTTTAAAAAATCATTTGAATTCATCTTTTATTAATCTTTTCATCTCCACATCTTAAATATTACAGTGTTGAATGCTGGAGAGGAGAGATGGCTTAGTGAGTGAAAGTAATTGCCACGAAGCCTTCCCCTAGCCCACTGAAAGGGGGAGTTCTCCTCTGCTGTCTGCCCATAGCTTATCAAGGCTCATCGGGACTGCCTGGATCCTCTTCCTCTGTGGCCTGGCAAGACCACATCACCAGGAGCGAGTGATCAAAAAGCAGACAACTGAATTCATGACAGAGACAGCTCCTGCTCCCTTTACTCAGGGACCCACATGGAGACTGAGCTACCAATGGGCTACATCCGAGCAGGGGTCTAGGTCCTCTCTGTGCCTCATCTTTGGTTGATACATCAGTCTCTGTAGGACCTCTTGAGCCCAGATATTTTGGCTGTGTTGGTCTCCTTATGGAGCTTCTGTCTCCTCCAGGTCTTTCTATCTCCCCCTTCTTCTATAAGACTCCCTGTGCTCTGTCCGAAGTTTGGCTGTGAGTCTCAGCATCTGCTTTGGTCCTCTGTTGGGTGGAGCCTTTCAGAGAACTCTGTATAATAGCTGTATAATACAGGATACCTATACTAAAATCTACAGACCTAAAGAAGATAAACACTAAGGAGGATCCTAGGGAGGATGTTTAAATGTTATTCAGAATGGCAAACAGGAGAGACACAGAAGTGGTCGAAGAGAGGAAACAGGATGAGAGCCTACTATAGAGGGTCCTCTGAAAGAGGCAAGTTTTAATGAAATGGTTACTGTCACTTGTTCTGTGCTACTCTTGAAATGTCTCTATAAAGCTACTTTGGACATTCTAATCTGTCCCAGTAAAGGAGAAAAACTATAAGCAAGGCCAATTTGCTTCTATTCTATGGGTACTTCTCAAATCCATGGGAACTTACTAGGTCCATAATACTTACATGTTATAAAAATCTATGAAGCTTTCAAGATCTTCTCATTGAATGATTCCTGTGGGCTACCCAGTTTTCTTCACTGATTTAAGAGGAAAATACATCAGTTTCTTAAGGAAATGACATGAGAAGACAAGAGACTTCCCCTTCTGTGGTTAATAGGTAGTCACATGTTGGGCAAACAAAGGGTGAGGGAAGGCAAATGAAAACTGGAAGACCAGCACACAAAACAGAGTAGCTTTCAGTGGCCTTCCAGACATGAGCGGCCCTGGATTGGCAAAGAAGTGGACCCTCAGCGTTGGTGGTGAGAGGGCAGAAATGGCAGTTTGGATGTCAACAGTGAGTGTGATGTGTAGGGATCCTTCTACACTAACTGGATACCAGCCTGCCTGAGCAGTGCATGCGTGGTAGGAAACAAGGCAGACACAAGAAGAGAGGTGACCAAGTCAAACAACTCAGATAGCTCTCAGGAAACCCAATACATCCTTTTCTTGCCAATATGAACCCTTCAAGCATCTCCTCCTACTTGACTATTTCATAAGACCAATCTGAAAAAATGAGGAGAGAGAAACTTCTGGAATAAATACATTCTCTTCCTACTGGTGTGAGCAAGAAGGGACCTAGTTTGTACATAGGAGGAAACACATACACTTTTGTTTTATTCTGATTTTCCCCCAAAGCAAATTTTTTTTAAAAATTGACGGTAAAACTACAAGAACGATCATATCTGAGGGAGGCAGACAGAGAGTTTAACAGAGTAGCTCTGTTCC
This sequence comes from Meriones unguiculatus, assembly GCF_030254825.1. Classification (NCBI taxonomy): domain Eukaryota; kingdom Metazoa; phylum Chordata; class Mammalia; order Rodentia; family Muridae; genus Meriones; species Meriones unguiculatus. The sequence continues at coordinate 187,230,441 of NC_083350.1, forward strand.
AGAAAACTTCCCAGTGTCACTTCAGTAGAAACTTAGATTCACCACCGTTCCAACCATAGCCAACAAGCTCATGGAAAAGAGAAAAAGGAGGCACTTGCCCTGGATCCTCAGAGAGGCCAATGTGTGGCATCCCTTCTGCCCACCCACACAGCCACGTCTTGTGTGAAAAATAAACTACATGTTAACCATGAGACTTCTGAGTTATTAGTGCAGCTAAATCTCCCTTTCCTAACTAAACCAAGCATAACAGGTTTTAAAGGAAATATGAATCCTTAACATAGATGCTGCAGAGATGGCTCAGGGGTTAAGAGCACTGGCTATTCCTCCAGAGAACCCAGGTTCAGTTCCCAGCACCTACATGGACACTCACAACCTTTTATAACTCTAGTTCCAAGCTCTTTTGGCCTTCAAGGACACTATACATATATAGTACATTTATGCACATACAAACAAAACACTCACAATAAATATTATAAATATTTACAATATTGTAAAATAAATATTATAAGGTGAATCTTCGACATATGTCATAAGTGTCTTAGTTTCTTTTTCTGTTAGTGATAAGATATATCAATGAAAGCAACTTAAAGGTTGACTTCAGTTGACAGTTCCTAGAGAACAGAGCCCATCAGGGCTGAAGAGGCATTACAACAAGTAAAGGAGGAATGATGTCAGGAACAAGAGACTGTTGGCCACACTGCATCCAATTTCAGGAAATGCGGAGTAAGCAGGAAGTGTGATCAGACTTTAAAGCCTCAACGCCAGCCCCTAGTGGTTCCAGAACTTCCTACACAGCCCACCAGTTGGACAAAATGTGTTCAGAAGTGTGGGCCTATGGAGGACACTTCCATTCAACCTGCAACGGGAAAGGTTAAACTCCACCACCTTTTTGGGTTTTTTTTTTTTTTTTTTATGTGGGAGACAATTGTGCACCACTGTCCCCGACATGTACGTCCAAAATGACTTAAAGCAGAAGTAAAGTATGGCCGTCTTGTTTAAATGCCTGGTGCCCAGGCGATGGTGCTGTGTGCGGAAGCTGAGAAGTGCTGTAGCCGTGGGTGGCTACCTGAAGGTGAGTCAGGCCTTTGTGCGGTGTGTCTGTCTCTGTCTGCTGCTAGCTCTCTGCTTTGTGGTAAGTGAAGGCAGACAGCCTCTCTCCCTCGCCCCCTGCCCGGGAGGAGCAGCCTACCAGGGTGCGCTGAAATTCTCTGAATCTGTGAGAGGGGATAAAACACCCACCCCTCCCTTTTCGTGGTCAGGTGCTCTGTCAGGGCGGCAGCAGTGAAGGCATCTGAAGCACAAGCTAGCCAAGCTAGAGATAAAATTCTTCCCCATGCACTCCACTAGTCTATGCAGCTCTTTAGGCACTAGAACTCAGAGAGACTGAGTTACCTGCCTGAGGTCACACAGCGGAGGGACAGAATTGAGATGAACACAGGGTATGTCTCAAAGCTCACTTGCCTAAGCAATATTCTCTTCTGCAAGTCCATTTTTCCAAAGCTAAGAAATGCTACATGATTCTCCAACAATCACAAAATTATAAAAATTGGTCAACAACTACCGTCTAGGTTTTTATTCTTCTGTCTCCATGGCTCTCCTCCATCCCTTCCTCTCCCTTTGGTCTTTAACTCCTGTCTGCAAGGCTCACTTTGCCCCACCCTCACCCAGAACGCCCGTCAGTATTTGGCAGGAGGTATGCAGAATGTATTTTATCAGGCTACCATCACGTGTCTGTGGCAGTGGCCCAGGCGGGCTAGCTGACTGAGAAGTGGCTCTCCCTGTCAGACACCTACAGACTCACAATTGCCATTTCGGCATCTCCATGATGCTTTACTTTCCCAGTGCTGCCAGAGGACGGCCAGGATAGAGGACTCCGCCCCTAGCCCACGAAAGCAAACATGGAGGAGTAAAAGCTGGAGCAGGCATCCTACATCCCCTCCAGTGTGGAGGCTGCCCTCATTTGGCTCACTGTGACAGAAGGAGAGGGATGTCCCTGCCCTTGAGGGATCGACCATATCCTGCCCTTGTGTTTTTGCTGCTTTATGTCCTTTCATATTGGGTTAGAAGTTGAAGCAGACAAATGGGGGAGGATTAAAAATACACTTCCATTTGCTAGAGAATCTGGGAGCCATGAGAAGACCAGGGAGGGAGACATCCTGTCTCCTCCACTTCTCTGCTCATCCTGCTATCCTGCCCTGGATGGATTTCTGCATGGCCCTCCCCCACAGAGCTGTGCAGTGGCAAGGAAGTCCTGACTTTCAGACAAGGAAGAAGCAAGATGGCAGCCCTTGGCTTCAGGGAACTGGTGGAGACTTTACAGGCTGCTTTCAAAATGAAAAATAAATTCCTGACATTGATCTGGGAATAACTGGTGAGGATGAGGAAAAGCTTTCTTTCTCCTGTCTTCAGATTACCAGCAGGACTTTGCTACATGGTTCTCTCTCTCTCTCTCTCTCTCTCTCTCTCTCTCTCTCTCTCTTTCTCTCTTTTTTTTTTGTGTGTGTGTCCCTCCTCATCCCCCTACCTACTACTAAAAATTGTCTCTCTGAGCCAAGTATTCACTCTTGCTTCCCTGGAGAAAAAAAGGAAAAAGGGCCTGTGTCCTGTATTTGAAAACATCTGGTGGGACCATCAGGAGAGAAATGTGAAAGCTATAATTTAACTTACCTTTTGGGATAGGTTTTATTGCATTTACTTTCTTGGCTGAAAAAAAAAATGTTTGGCATTTCCCCATTAGTTAATGGGTTCGGAATTTTATTAATCAATGTCGAAATGTTCATAAACTAACGCCACCTTTTATAAGCGGGGGCAAGAACCATTTCCAAATGCTTCCAGTCAGAAGGAGTAATATTAAAATGCAGGTTGCTTGTGTGCTAAAACCAGTCTTTGGGGAGTGGAGCATAAGCTCTCAATTATCCCAATCACATCCAGAGTCACAGACCAAGGCCAGAAACACAGCCGAGACTAAAGAGTGTCCCCAGGACTCAACCTACAGCATTCCCACTGGAGCCCAAAACCCTTCACTTCCCTCCATCCCACTTTGCCATGAGAAGACCCTGTCCAGCCTTCATACCTTCCTCGAAGACTACCAGAGCAGATGACTGTTAATCACACATCACTAGGCTCTTGTGCCCACAGTGCCTCTCCCCGGATGTTGCACAAATGTCTCATATTGTGCTGTTGTCCACTGTCTCACTTGGGACTCCCATGGGAATCCCAGTTGTTGTGGTCTCCCTTAAATGAACTCAAGCAAGATGAACAGAGGGAGTGTGGAAGATACCTGTCCTCACTGCAGAGAAGAGCAGAGCACTCTCTACAGAGGTAAGAGTGGGGCAGCTGCCAAAGAGACCGTTGTGTTAATTGACATTTTGGCAGGCTTTATGTTATTTTCAAAACTTACACAAAAAATAGCACACAGAACAACTGTGGCTGAGGCTCATTTCCCTATCCAGGCTATTGATGGAACCCTTTGGATTGGTTTAGGACAGGGGACAATGATATGTCCGTGTTCTTAATCAGGAAGTCTCTTCTGGGTACCAACCCTACCAGATGTAGACCTATCTATTATTGACTTTTTGGGTGGTTCAGAACCTCATGTCTCTCTTCTGGGTCAGAGATGTGACTCAAACATGAGTCTTTTGAATAATCTGAGTCCTGAGATTTCACTTCTTAGTTTTATAGCCACAGCCCAGCATCAGCCCTTTTCTGCTTCCCACTCCACAAAACCAAAGTGAACTTTGGCTTCATATTCCTGTCCCTGTGGACAGGGGCTGTTCTCACCACCAACATTTCCCTTCTGTGGAGAACCGTAGCCTTAACTCATGAGGCCAAATGAGCCGGTCTTCCCTGAGAAGTCATCTTGCCTGATGTGCAGATGCAGTCATGAGAGGGGTAACTAAGGCACTCAGCCATCACACTGCCAGGCAAACACCGGAGAGAAATGAATGGATTCTCACCTCAGAGATATCCTAGCCACAAACTTCATACCAGATTTGTTCACAGCAGATCCAAACTTTAAAAACCAAAATGATTATTAGAGCAGAGAAGATAAACAGAATATCGTTTGTGCAGTGGAATGCTAGACAAAAAGAAAAAAAGTAAAAGCCATATCTGTTTAACAAGAGTGTTAAGCAAAAGAAGCTGTTCCCTAAAAGTGTGGCTATATTCACATGAAAGTTCAGAATACACAGACCAAATTCAGAGGAGCACAACTCCTCCAGGGGGGTGGGACATGGCACTGGGGTGGGTCCAAAATGGCTTGTGGGGCTGGAAACTCCCAGTACATACTCTCTTCTCATGCAGCCAGGTACAGCCTTTCAGCTCCGTTCAGCTCACTCAGAACTAACTGCACAGACTCTGCCCCTCACCACAAAGGCGTCCTTGGAGAAAGTGGCTGATTCTCTGAGCCTCAATCGCTTTGCGAAGTGGGACCAACAGATCTCCTTTCTTGGGTTCTCCTGAGGATCTCTCTCTGGAGAGGCCAACTTCAGCATGGAAGGGTCGGCTGTGCCTTGAACCTCCCACCAGGTGTGCTCCTGGCTCTGTCTGGCTCCAGATGGCGTTGGCAGGAAAAAAATTAAAATGGGACTGCGCTCTCTTCCTAGCTGGACACTGAAGAGAGACATTCTACTCATTCTCTCCAGGCTTTGTGGGAAGTTATCACAGGAGGCAGTTTGAAGCAAGCCCTCAAATTCATATGAATTCCTCCCACCTCTGAGTTAGCTAAGAGCAAGGGAGCTTTTCCCAGACAGGAGAGAAACATTCCAGTCTGTTAACATCCAGAGGCCTGTGGGATTGTCCAGGAGATTCATGGCAGAGGATTGAGACTGAGGATTGCGTGGCAGAAGCTTTGGGAGAACACAAGGTCGTGGGGTCAAGCGTGTAAAGTGGGAAAAGGAGTGAGTGTTCTGCCAGCATGAAGACATGCCTCCATCACTACGAGCAAACACGCACGCATGCGCTTTTAAAATACCAAAAAACAAACGCAAAGTTTTCCTTTGGTAAAAAATTATAGACACTGGCAGACAGTTTTGAAGAGAGATGTGAGGGACAAGGCCTGCCTGGTCAGACACTGTCTCTTTACACACTGAAGCTACCGTTCATTGCTGGGCCAGAACTGCAGGCCAAGCCTTCTGGTCTCTTTGACTTTCCTGAGGGATGACCCAAGTGTCTGCCAGCTGGCAGAGGATCTGAACAAATTGGCAGGGTCCCACCTGCTTTAAATGGATGCACACCATCTCTCAGACTCAAGGCAGGGATCCATCGGCCTGAATAGCTCACGAGGAAGCTTAAGATGGCTTTCTCCCTCACACCAATGGACCCTAAGTCTCAAAACCAGACGTCAGAGAGGACTGAGTAAAAGGACTTCACCCCCGAAGAAGAAAGACACTACTCAAAGAATCAAATGCATTTTTGTGGAGAAAAGCTGGTAGGGTGGAAAACCACCTCTGCTTCCAAAATCAATGACCAAACATGAATCTATGTCCGAAAGAAAAGAGCCCCCGAAAAACTGTTAGTTAATCACAAAAGAAAAAGAAGTCTGGTCACAGTCATCTTGAGTCTAAAATGGCTCAGGCTGAGGAAGAAGGAAGATTCATCTGTGCTGTGACTGCCAGAGCCTTGCCACTAAACCAGTGTCTAAAGCACGGGATAGGAGAGCATTAGAGCATACGCTCTCTGCTCAGGAGGCAGAGATTGGGGGAGTGATTCTACAGTCTCTCTTCTTTTCCCCCATTTTTTCTGCTTTGACAAATCCTCCCCTTATCATGTTCTCTCCCTGATTCCATTTCATGCGAACTCTTCAAAATAATGGATCTTCTGTCTGGCAACAGCGTTTGCCTCTTCAAAGTGTTAGGGATGTGCTCAACTGCTGATTGCTGTATGAATATGTGTGACTTGAGCCATTTGGGGCAGCTCAGTAAGATCAACGTATGTCAGAAAACAAACCCTTCTCTGGGGTTGGGAACTGACAGCACGTGGAAGCCAGCCTGCCTGTGTCCGCTGCTCTGAAAGGCTACCCGTGTAAAGAAAATTGCTGCGGGGCCTGGGGTGCGTCCCTTGGCTGTCCCTCCGATAAGGAGAGAAAGCTCATGTGCTTGAGAATAAGTTGGAGAATCAAGAGGACAGTGGGACAAAGGAGAAAGAGTCCTTTGGAAGACCCATTAGCCCTGTGTGCTGTCACGTCTGAAGAGGAACAAAGCAAAATCAGGAGGTGGCGGGAGAACAGAGGAAAACACAAGGATCAGAGAACAGAGAACTGTCTGTCAGTCCCAGCTCATGAGATCCCTGAACTGAGCCACTCAGTTCAACCTGAGGAGCCCACGAATCCTGTGGCCCTGCATGTGATCACATCCCAGGTGTAGCTCACAGGCATTCCCTGCTAACGTAATCCATTCAGCTGCTGCTCCACGGCCCTCCAAGCCTCTGCTTACTCCATCCAGACATTGTGTCATAGGGAGAAAGAAAGTGACAGCAGGCACAGCTAGGCAGCCCCTGGAAGCCAGCCAGTGCAAGACAAGCAGTGAGCGCTTTTCTAAACTCCCCAGGAGGGCTCTTCGGATGGGAGAGGTAGGGACAGCAGCAGGCAGCTGCCTGATAGCCATAACTCAGGCCACCAGGTGAGAAGCGTAGTGGGCCAGTGGGGCAGCCAGAGAGCCATCTTCAGTTCTCTGCCCCTTAGCCCCATCCCTTGGTCTGGAAGAAGGAAGAGCAGAGACAGGCACCCAGGCTCCTCTTCTCTACATCTGCTGTATTGGGCAGCAAAGGCTGACCTTCCTACTAATAGCCCTAAGGTCCTCTGGTGTCAACAGTCTCTTCAGTGGGACAAGGTCAAGAGAAATGGGAGCCAATCCATGGCCCCACACATACTTTCTAAAGGTAAACAAAAGTGAAACACATCTTTGTTTTTTTTTATTAATTATTATTATTGATTACAATGTATTCACTTTATATACTGGATGTGGTCCCCTCCCTCATCTCCTCCCAATCCCACCCTCCCTCCATCTTCCCCCCTATACCCTTTCTCTAATCCACTGATAGGAGAGGTCCTCCTCCCCTTCCCTCTGACCCTAGCCTATCAGGTCTCATCAGGACTGGCTGAATTGTCCTTCTCTGTGGCCTGGCAAGGCTGCTCCCCCCTCAGGAGGAGGTGATCAAAGAGCCTGCCACTGAGTTCATTCCAGAGACAGCCCCTGCTCCCCTTACTAGGGAACCCACTTTGAGACTGCGTCTATGGGCTATATCTAAGCAGGAGTTTTAATTCCATGCATGGTCCTTGGTTGGGGGATCAGTCTCTGCAGGGTCCAGTATTTTGGGCTCTATTGGTCTCCTTTTGGAGCTCCGGTCCCCTCCAGGTCTTTCTGTCTCCCCCCCCCCTTTTTTTCATAAAATTCCATGCATTCTGCTCAAAGTTTGACTATGAGTTTCAGCCTCTGCTTCAATACCTTGACCAGAGGATTCTGCCTGTGGTAGGCTCATGTCATGTGTACCTGTCTTCTGCTTCCAATGAGAACTGAACATCTTTCCTTATTGTTTAGCTTCTTTAGGAGTATACATGTTAGTATGTTTATCTTATATTATATGTCTAATAACCACTTATGAGATAGTATACATGAGAATACTATCTACCAGAGAACTTCTTCAGCTGATCAACACCTTCATCAAAGTAGCTGGATACAAAATTAACTCAAAAAAAAAAAAATCAGAAGCCCTCTTGTATACAAAGGACAAAAGGGCTGAGAAAGAAATTAGGGAAACAACACCCTTTACAATAGCCACAAATAACATAAAGTACCTTGATGTGACTCTAACCAAGCAAGTGAAAGACCTGTGTAAAAAAAACTTGAAGTTTCTGAAGAAAGAAATTGAAGAAGATATCAGAAGATGGAAAGATCTCCCGTGCTCATAGATTGGTAGGCTTCATATAATGAAAATGGCCATCCCACCAAAAGAAATCCACAGATTCAATGTAATTCCCATCAAAATACCAACACAATTCTTTACAGAACTTGTTTTTACTTTGTTCTTATATCAAATTTTGAAGACAAGCACATACCACATCTGGAGGAATTCTCAGCCAGTCAGTTACACTCTAGAATCCTCTGCACTCCATTTCTAATCTAAATTTGCCAGGCAGTGAACAGAAACATGAACCTTTATAGATGCTTGGGGAGAAAAACGGTAAGAGCCACTTCATGGACCGGGTCAGTGCTCACCCTGCATGTCCCACAACGCTACCTCTAAGGATCCACCCTAGGGAAATGTGGAAAAATGGATGACTAAGACCAGAGATTGTTCGGGTTTGTTTATAAGAGCAAAAGGGTTAAGTATTAAAAAGTGAAAATGTAGCTGAGTGAGTTACAGCAACAAGGACTACTCCTAAACCAAATAATTACATAGGACGTTTTATTGCCAAATGCTGTTTATAATATCTGATGGAAATAAAAAACAATTAAAATCCAGATGGCCTCATTTGGGTGAAATAAAGGGAGAAAATAAAAATAGAAGGTAAGGAAAGAGAGCCTAAGACTATATTAAGATGCTGACATGCTTTTCTGCACAGTGGCCTTACTCTGCTTCATGATTTTGACATTGTGGGAGCTTTTCTTATCCTTTAAATTACTTTTCAACCAAATGAAGAAGGGAGAGGAAGGAGAGAGGTGGGATGGAGGGAGGGAGAAATAGAGAGAAAGAGAGAGGGAGGTTCTCTACACTGAGATCCCTGTTTACTAGGCTCCTCCTGCACAGGGACCTTAGTGGACATGCCTCGCCACCCCATGTCTTGGAAAATGTACTTGTGGTCTTGCCAAGGTGCCAGGGAGCCATCTGAGTAGAGCCATAAGGGAAGAGACATGAGGGCAGGACAGGAGAACGCCTCACTCTGTATGTCCTCCTGCCTGATGAATCAAGCTAGCTCTTTTGGTACAGAATAACTGTTTTCTGAGTCACAGATACTGAATGTACAGGAAAAGGTGGCAGCCCTGGAGGGTGGTGCCACTCTAAGGAAGCTGCTTCAGCCCATTTCTTTACAGTCCCAGTTAGAGGCGTTTAACTCCTTTCTTGTCATAGAGCAGCGGGGAGCATATGCTGCCCAAATGCTGGCTGTGTCCTTATCTCAGGGTGAGCAGCTGAGGGGGCCAAGCCACAGGGCCTGTCCAGCCCCTGCTCCACCGCTAAGTCCCAGGCCCCGTTTCCTCATCTATAAAGCCGGTAAGGTGCGTCTAGTCAGAGCCTGTATCTCACTCCATGCTTTTCAACATGTCACTGGGAATTCTTCAGTGATTCATGCCAGCAATGTGGGAAGGCATCAAACAGGAGGCAGGGGAGATGCCAAATGAGCCCCAGCTAGCATCCCCACCCCAGGAAGACAGGAGCAGCCTACATTTATCTCTTCCATATACTGAAGTTCAGCAGAGGCACATCTGGAAAGTGAACTTGATAGAAGGTTGGGGACCAGCCAGCCGTCACTCTAGTGTTCTCTGTCATACCATGTCATCTCTAAGCAGACCTTTCCTGGGCTTTGTCACTGGAGGCAGCCATAGAGGACCCGAAATCTTTTTCTATCTTCCAGTGTAAGTGTCTTTGACTCATACAAAGCAAGGTTGCCAAGGTGAAAAATATTCACCAAAGATGTGTTATCCTTCCACAAAAGGGGGGAGGGTGAGAAATCCATGGAATTGGCCTGTCTACAAGGCACCTGGCAGCAATTAGCCCTGGCACTGTCTGAGAGTGCTCGAACACGGAGTACAGCTATTTGGGGCTCCTTGCTTGGGTTTTGCTGGGTATTTTTTCCATATGAGGAAATGGATCACTGCTGTGTCCCACTATGTAGCAGTGTGAGCTCCCGACACTCCTGCACCTGAGCCATACTGCTGATGGCCGTCTGTACTGGACACCTGCATTTAGAGGTGCAGGATGCTGAGGGAGTATTGTGTGGCTTCATAAAATAATACCACCAGTGAGGAATTTTCAAAGCTATCTGATTGAATAAGACTGAAAAATTCTCTCTATTCCTTGAAATAAGGAGAAAGAGGAGAGGGTAGCAGTAAGATAAAGGGAAGAATAGAAAAAGACAGAAGAAAATGAAAATTCATATTATAGCAAGTTTTACATCCTGGGTATGATTTTCACTCTGGCTAAGCTAGGATGCATTGTTCTGTGACATCATCATGAACCTGGTTTTACTTTTTGTTTTACTTTCGTGTTTTGAGGCAGAATCTGACTATGTAGGGTAGGCTGACCTTGAACTTGAGACCTTCCTGTTCCAATATCTTTGTACTAGGGTTGTACAGTTGTGCCACCACACTGGGCTGGGTTTCCATGAACTTGAAAAGCAAAATCATCTACAGGATGATTTTCTGTCTGCATCTTGTGCAAACAGCTTGTGTGTATCTTGTCTGTAGTGTTGGTGGGGATTGCAAGGGACAGGAAATCATATTGCCAGAATAAAGAGCAATCCATCCCAAAGCAGTCTGAAAGAGGACAAGATGCTAAGGTTGCTAACAGAGCACGTTCATGTGGAGGAGCCTCCCCTCCCCTTCCCCAGCCAGGTAGTGAGGAAGAGCTGAGAGCCTTGCAGGTAGCCATTATGAGATGATTCAGCCTTCAATAGAACAACACACAACAATCTGATCCCCCAGCCACTGGAGGAGAAAAAAAAATGTAAGGAAAATAACACGTGGCTCAAAAGGCTCAAAGTTTCAAGGCTGGGGGGTAAATTTTAGCTAAACATCAAAGCACTGTGGCCACAGTTAATAATAATGTCCTGCAAATTCCAAAGTAGATGTAGATTTTTGACATGCTCACAACACAAAAACGATAAACAAGGGAGGTGAAGGAATATTGATCATCCTGAAGGACTCCAATTTCACTCCATAAATATACACAATTACAGTGTGTCAAAGAATTAGAAACAAGCATGCAATGAGACTGAGGAGCTTCCCCAGCCTACAGAGGAAAGAGTTAAGTTGACTTGTCTGCAGATTGTCAATGAAAAACTGAAATTCTCTCATAATGAAGCACCTCATTGTACACAAAGGGCTTGGAGGCCAGATTCTATAACACCATTTAAAAAATGAAGAGAGGATTTGGGGTAGGTTGTACTTACGTTTCAACAGACATGGGCAGAGGATGTCTCTGGATTCTGCATGGTCCATGGTGTCAGTGACCATAAGCTAAGACACGCCTCTAAAAACCATCTCTAAGCTTTCTACGTGAGTCAAAGCACGTGGCCAGAAAGCTGTAGTCAAGAAGTGAACACAGCACTGTGGCATGAGCACCTAGCATTGCAACCGCTACATGTTAACACATTTGTTTTTAGAAAAACAGATGTTCCAGTTTGAAAAAGCACATCATCAGTTGGGGAATGGAAGGAATGGACCTATGTAGGAATGCTACTAGGTTGGTGCTGAGTTTGCTTAGCTCAGTGGAGAGGTATACAGTGTCTGAGTTCTGAACATAGTTGTTTGAACTGTAAGAAAGCATAAAAACAAGGTCAATAGAAGAATATATGTTTATTTAATTATTGGAACTGAACTATTTCACTTGCTTGCTTTATTTAGCTTATATATATTGGAGATACACATGTCTCCTGTGATAACTGCATCAGAGCTTGGCCTGTCTTTCCCATAAGTGCTCCACCATAGGAGCTGTCCATCAGAGAACAACTATAATGTGAAAAATCTTTCTCCACCTTGGCTTTCACTGAGCCAAGAATACTCTATCACTGTGTTTGTAGCTGCCTGTATGACACTGGTGACACTGTTCTGCCATTCCAGAAAGGAGCTCTACTTCGGTGTTTCACCTTGTGTCAAAGAAATGCACAAACACTCCTCTGTTGTCCACGGTGCAGCCGTAGAGGTTAATAGTGCTTCGTCTCAAAGCCACCTGTTCCAGCCTGCCAGGCTGCTGAAGGGAGCAGAGGAGGTCTGCTAAGACCTAGACTAGAAAATCTCTGAGTCAGAGGAAAACCGACGCTGTCAGTGGGAGGACAGGTGTGGGAAGTCTGAGAACAGGAGGGGCAGAGGAGGCCCAGGGAGCAGGGCAACTCTGCGATACCCATTCCTCTGCTGACATGGGTGTGGGCATGCTCTTCAAGAACAGGGACACAAAACCATGAACAGACATGGGTGCCCTTGACAGGCTATAGATTTTTTTTTTCCTGTCAGATGCATCTTTGTTGGAAACAGCAGATGAAGAAAAAGATGGTTTCGTTACAAAAAAACAAGAGTTTCAAACTGCCACAATGATTTATTCTTAGAAGTATAAAAGATTAAACCATGATTGCAGCAATTAAGGTGACATGTGTTAACTTCATTTGTCTAGCAAGGACAGTGTGGATCTGAATTAGGTAACAGTGTAAATATAGCTCCCCCTCCCCATGAATCACAATTAGCTGCCACAAAATACTCAACCATGACCTTGGCCCCAAGACCTAAAGACAAAGTTAGAATTTACTGAATAGCAATAAATTCATGAAGTATAGCGGTTCCAGTGTAGCCATTTTCCATATAATCCCATATGACTTGGATATCTGAGTTGAATGCAAGCAGTTATTTTTCTCCCAGTATCAATTATTAATATTAACTTTCCTATCACATATCACACAACAGCTCACTGTTTCCATACACACACACACACACACACACACACACACACACATTTTTTGCATGCATACCCGTGTGTGCATATGTGTGTATGTGTGTGTGTGTGTGTGTGTGTGTGTGTGTGCTACAGTAGAGTTCAAAAGGTTATAACAGTAGGATGATAGAAATGCAAAAGTGGCTTGTGTTGCTAAAATGAGGAACGGAATTAGCCATAGAAAAGGAGCCGCGCAAACAAAGGTGCAGGGAGCAGCAGGGGCAGCAGGGTAGAGGTGCCATGTCTAGTGACTGAAGAGAAAATGAGGGTTCCTTTTCAAGCACATTGGAAAGCCAAAGAAATAAGATGTCATAACTATGGGAGCCTTTTGCTAAGGACCAGGAATACTACCCATACTGGCAGGTGGGGAAGTGTCCCTCAGGTGCTCTGGTGTTAGGTGCTTGGTCACCAGCCTGCCATGCTCTAGGGGGATGATGAGACCTTTAGGATGTAGGAACGAGGAAGGAAGGCCACGGCAAACTTTTGAAGGAGACACTAGCATTCTAGTGCTTTCACATCTTTCTGTTTGTTTCCCAGCCACCATGGACAGTAGGCCCCCTGAGCTACCCATTTTGGCTGTGATGTAATATGCCACCAGAGGCTCAAACAACATGGCCAAGTCACTGAAACCCTGAGCCTTCGAGGCAGGAAACTGACAAACACAAGATCTTTAGCTGCCATCAGTAAAGACCACAGGAGAAGCAATACTTACTTAATAAGAGCCGCTCTGTGAAGAGGAAATTAAAAACAAAAACATTTCAGATACTTAAATAACAGGACCCGTTTTCTTTGCTGAGCAGCTGCATCTCAAAGAAAGGGCTATAGATTGGTACCACCTGACATGATGATGGAAATGTGCTTAGATAATCACTAGCCATGTATGGCTACAGAGCATACAAAATGTGACTACAAAGAACTCCAAACATGCCTGAATCATTGAAGTTTAAATAGTTTCGCATACCCAGTGAGTGACAACCCAACAAACTGTTGAGTTACGGAGTGCCAATGTTTTAATCTTGTATTAGTTACTTTTCTGTTGTTATGACAAAACACCATGACCAAAAGTGTCTCATGGAAGAACACATTTACTCTGGCTTACAGTTCCAAAGGGACAAGAATCCATGTGGTAGGAAAGCATGGCAGCAGATGTCAGACATGGCAGCAAGACCAGGAAGCTGAAAGCTCACGTTTTCACCCTAGGCAGACGGGAAGTGATGTGAGGCTTTAAATTCTCCAAGCCTGTGTCCAGTGATGTCCTCTCTCCAACAAGACCACACTCCCAAACTTCCCCAAACAACATCACCACATGGCCAGTGTCCAATACCCGAGCCTGTGGCGGTCATTTCTTATCGAATCCACTGCACCTCTCAAAGATTCTTAGGAGCAAGTCTTCACTGAAGAAAGGATAAGAAAACATCAAAGGCTTAGAGAGAGAGGTTTACCGGGCAGCCCACATGTGGAATTCCCCTGGGTCACAAACTAATCTAAACTGAGTCTATACTCCTCAGCTATCATATCTTCCCTAAATCCCTTTGGCATCTTTGGTGTTGTAACCATCAAGGAACAAAAGAGCAAAATCTACAATAGACACTAAATACCACAAACAGGTTCTTATTTGGAATTTATGCTCTTTAGTGTTTATTGTTGAATGTATGCCCTTCCTGGGGGGGTATTGGATTGAATATTCAACATGACTCTTCTGAGGCCTGATTCCCACATGCTGAATGAATGCTTTGACTCTAGGGGATGGCAGCATCAATACCTGGGTTTTACATCATCATTGGAAGGTTCAAAAAGGAACGAAGATCCATTCTTGTTCCTTACAACTTCATTCTCCACCTTCCCTACCCTTAATAGCTGAGGTGGATGAAATGGACAATGAAAAATAAATGTCAAGCTTTGCAGCAGCTTTAAGCCTGACTCAATCTTTGTGCGTTTCCTCAAAGGACCCTTCATGGTAAATTGCTCACTTGCTATCAGACAGTGAACACAACTTAGAGATTCATCAAAATGACAAAACTGACTTTCTAGGGCAGGGAAAGGTCAGCAGACTGTGTGGGGTGCTGAGTGTGCAAGAGTCCATCACAAAAGCTCTCGAGATGGGCATGCCTTTGTTCCCCTCTATTCTGGTGGAAATGATTTGGTGAATGCCCTGCACCTTCCCTTCCCTTCAATGCCACCCTTGACCCTTCACCCCTCCCTTTCACAGGAGATCTTTGTGCTTCACTGGCCTTTCCGGATGAGGAAGAGTCTCACTAAATTAAGAATGGACCTTTTCAGAAGAGGTCAGCCAGTCCTGGGGAGCGGTGAGAATGAAGCTGCCCTCTCCACTTTGACCATTGATTGAAACACTATTCACAGACTCCGGGATGCTAGGGAGGCAACTCTGGGAACTGCTGAGGGACATCAGGTTCCATTCCCATAACCCATGCCCAGTCACCCCAGAGAATCGGCCACTAGCCATAGCTCCCTCCCATCCAGCTACACGGTAACCCAAACAAGTCCTGTCTATGTACATTTTCTGTAGCGTGTAATTGCCAACTGGTGACAGAGGAGAATGGGGAGGAAATGCTTTAAGAGAGCTTTGACAGAATTATTGTCACCAGGGCCCCAATCGTACATGCCAAGAGCAAACTCCATGACATGGCAATGCCTGGAGGAAGGACTGTGCCCTGAGTGGTTCTATAAGCAACTTAGCACTTTAACTAATGCCACACCTGTCAGCGTGTGTCTCCTAAAAACACAGACCCTCACAGTCACAAGACTGGCAAGCGCTTCAGAGCCATGTCCTTTCTGCTTTGTATATTCCTTTTCAAATCAATCCGCAAAAGGCTCCACAGGAGCAGGAACACTGCAAGTTCCCCACAATGGATTCAAATTAAACCAAACATTCTATGACAGCTACCATGCTTTTCTTAGTTTATCATTTCCTTGGTTCCTTCTAGAGTGCCTACTGTGACATGTTTCTGGGGACCTCTCTTGTCCTGATGTGTGTCACAATCAAGGTCAGTGAAGGAATGGAAGCTCAGCCACATCTGCACAATCAACCATTGGTCTCCAAAGGTTTTACATGAGTTTAGCCTAAGATGGGGAGGAGAACAGGAAGTGTGTGGAGGTGGGAAGTCAAGAGAGGGGATATGGGAGCGACTTTGTCCTGAAGCACCGCTGAAAACATATAGTTAGGGTAGGAAGGGCAGAGACTAGAACAGAATCGCTTGCTGGGAAAGAACTTCAGTTTTAGTAATAATTTTTTAGAGAATTCAGGAGCTTACCAGCAGCTACGCCAGTTATTTTATATGCCTTGATCCTTATGAGAAAGTAACGCTCTCTATTCTCACTGTACAGTCGAAGAAGAGATCATCATAGAGAGTCAATGACTTGCCTAAAATTATAGAGCTAATCATTGGCAAATCACTTAACTAGCAAGAAGTTCTAAGCACCTAATTCTGATGGCCAGAACGACATCTCTGATGGCCAGAACGACATCTCTGATGGCACACCATCCAAACCCAGCTGTGTTCCATGTCAAGCCTTTAGGTTTTCCTACTCACCTAGTTTGGTCGGTACTTGTTACTTCAGGTCATTGTCTGCTGTGACCTTTAGTCCTTTTCTCACCCTGACAGAAGCGCCTGCTCGATCTGCCTGTTCCCACAAGGCAGCTCTGTGCAAATTCTTCCCTCACTGTGTGTGGACACACTTCTCAACCTCTTCCAGGGACAGGGTCAGGCAGGAGAACTGTGGCTAATCAGAGTCAGCTTCTCTGAGTCTTGGCCTCAAGCCGCCATTAGATGAACTTTAAGTTTTCCAAATTCTCATGGGAAACGGTCCCCGGTTGTGTGTGTACTTATATGTGTATGCACAGGTCAGTGTGTATATGTATTTGTATATATATGAGCATGTGTGTATTCATGAACGTGTACCATTACACACATGTAAAGAGCAGAGGACCATTTACAGGAGTTGATTCTCTCCTTCCAGCAAGTGGGTTCTAGGGATCGAATTCAGGCTTGAGGGCAAGCATTGTTACCTGCGGCGCCATCTTGCTAGTCCCCCTGCAGCGCCATCTTGCTAGTCCCCAGCTGCTAAATGTTCAGTATGATGATGTTCAACAACATGTCCTAGACGTGGTCAGGACGTCTGCTCTCATGACCTCACAGCAGATGTGGCTGCCTGTACACGTGATAGAGCCAGTTAACATTCTAGCATGTAATGGGTTTCATGGGTCCCCACCAATCGTCGTAGTCATGTGGACAGTTGATGGCTTCCGGGTGTTAGAGAGTCAGTTTCCTCTAGGTGATGACTCCTGGTAGGCTGACCATGCCCTAGTGGATGGCCCCACACCCTCAACACTCTGAAGTATGTGGGCAGCATGAATTAGAGCAGACAAGTTGAGAGAGGGAAAGGGAAAGGGGGAGGGGAAATGGGCCTGGATGGAGTTGGGGGTAAATATGACCACAATACATTGCATGAAATTCTCAAAGAACTCAATTAAAACTGGAGAGATTCCCGGCCATCTCCTTGGCTAGAGTATCAGTTTCAGGAAAGACCCTTATGCCCAGACTTTTAGGATCTGTCACTGTCCTTGTGGAGTTCCTGTCCTCTCCATGTCTTACTATCTCCCACTTCTTTCATAAGATTCCCTGTACTCTGCCCAAAGTTTGGCTATGAGTCTCAACATCTGCCTTGATACCATGCAGGGTAGAGCCTTTCAGAGGCCCTGTGTGGTAGGCTATAGCAGTTCAGTATCCAAGTGGCCTCCATAGTAACGGGGACAGAGACTGTCTCTGAACTGATTGACCTGCTCTTTGATCACCTCCCCCCGAGGGGGGGGGGGGGCAGCTTTACCAGGCCATAGAAGAAGACAATGCAGCCAGTCCTGATCAAATCTGATAGACTACGGTCAGAGGGAAGGGGAGGAGGATCTCCCTTTTCAGTAGACTGGGAGAGGAACATGGGTGGGAAAGAGGGAGTGTGGGATTGGAAGGGGAGTAGGGAGGGAGGTACAGGGGAGATACAAAGTGAATTAATAAAAATAATTTTAAAAGCTAAAAAAAAAAAACTGAGGAGAGATGACCTTCAACATATCACACATTCTATTGTGAAGCTCAAGCCATCTCTCCAGAGTCCTTTTGTAAGCTACCCTGTTCCTAACACAGGGGCCAGCAAGAGTCCTTAGAGCATGCACTGTAGTGCTTCTTGACACTGAAGGTTGGTGTGGTACTCACACTAAAGAGTTCTTTGCATTTCTAACACTGCTTATAAACAAAAGTCCGTGTGCTCAGGGCAGGAAAGCTAGAGCAGTCAAATGAATCCAACCCAACAATTATAAAAATTAAAAAAAAATTAAATCTTTTCCTGACTCTCTTAGAAGATGTCAATGGACAACCAACTTCTAAACCACAGTACAATTTCTTTAAAACTCTTTCTTTCCTCTACTTTCTTTCTCAAAACATCACACTCCTAACTTCCTCAAAGCTTCTCTGTATTTGGAGTTCAAAATCACCCTAAAACTCTTGGCACAGATCTCCTACTCCTCCAGGTGTCTCCTGATCCCTGGCTTTTTGGAGAGTTTTTCCCTGGGCAGCTCTAACTGAAGACATGCAGAAACCATATTTTTTTTTTCCTCACTTGGCACCAGGTAAGAACCTAGAAGGCACATTCAAGAGCAGCAAGGTCCCGTGGCAGGAAAGCCTGGAATGCTGATGGTGGGAGATGATACGGGTAGACTACCAGGGGTCCTGGTCTTTTCAGAAACCTTAGATGGTTTCATCAGGAAAAGACAGAGGACTTTGGCTGCACTTGGGGAAACAGCCTCAGTGGAAGCAGAAAGACCAGCTCAAAGGCCATTTGAATCGAGGCCTGAGATGCTTGTGCCTTGAACAGAGCAGTAGTATTGAGGTTGGTGAGCAGTGAAATTGCAAATTTGTGCCATGGGAAGAATCGAGAGGATTATTGATGTACAGTCCCACCCAGCAAGGTACTTAGGGCCCCGTGGGCAAGCCTCGAGTAACGGAAGAGGCGTGAATAGACAAGGTCCCCTCGATTTTCCCCTAGGATCTGGTGACTGCGTCATATTATTCTAAAGAAATCTGTTTCATATTCCAAAGCATTTACTATTTTGATGCTTGAAAAGGCATCTTAAAGTCTTCTCTCTCTCTCTCTCCCCTCTTCCTTCTGTCCCTCCCTCCCTCCCTTTCTCCTTCTGCAATGACGATCTTGTCTCATAAATTGTTTTTAACAGCAATTGAATGCAATTTCCACAGGTCTTGGCCAATGCTGATGATGACCATTTCAACAAATAAGACAAAAGTACAATGAAATGGAAATGCTAGCTTAGGGCCCAGCTCTATGAGACAAGAAAGACAAACATGTCTGCAGAGTGCCCACAACTTAATTACGTCTTACCTCTGAGAGTGTTGGATGGGGCTCACCTTGGGCTGAAGGAATACAGTTGGCTAGCTGCTTCCATCCTTTTCTTACCCTGATCCTTTTGCATTATAACTCTCGGATCCTGCACTATGCTTGGCAAGGAGCACATAACCCCATAAACTATGAAATATTTGTGACTGGTTAGCCAGAGGAGGGATTTTTTTCTGATAGATGGATTTCTTCTCAACTGCAGACCTGTCTTCCAATACATGCATCTAAATGACCTTTCCTCCCAACAGCTGCACAAATAGACCCAGCAACATATACTGAACATCGGAGTCAAGGGACTTGGAAGGGGGTCTGGGAGCTAAGCAAAAGGCTGCTCAGCTCAAGTTTAAAATATCATTGAAGTCTATTTACTAGGGTTTTTTTTTATTTTATATACTCCCTACAAAGTCAATGTCTATTCATACTTTAAAATGATAAATAATAATTGACAAGGCAACCAATATGAGGAAAAGGGTCCCAAGAGCAGGCGCACTTGCTCCCAAATTTAGGAGACCCACAAAAACACAGAGCTAACAGCCATAACATACGCAGAGGACCTGTTGCAGACTCATGCAGGCCACAAGCTTGCTGCTGCAGTCTTTCTGGACCCATGTGAGTCTTGCTTAATTGATTTGGTGGGCTGTGTTCTCCTGGTGTTCTCCATCTCTATGATTCCTACAGTTTTTCCTCCCCTTCTTCTGTGGGGTTATCCAATCTCCAAGGACAGGGACCCTAGGAAGACCTCCAATTTAGACTCTCTTTGCATAACGTCTGGCTGTGGCTCTCTGTACCTGCTCACATCTGCTTCCAGAGGAAGCCTCTCTGATGAAGACTGGACATGTAAGATCCCAGATCTCTAATTGTATCTTATTTGTCCTATTTGGCTGTTGACTTTGTTGTCTTTTGGAGGCCTGATTCTTTCTGAAGAAGAAACAGAGGGGGAGTGGATCTGGGAGAGGAGGGAGATCCAGGGAGCTAGGAGTAGAGGGAGAGGAAACTAGAGTTGGGATTATATTAGTATTATATGAGAAAAAAACTTACTCTCAATAATAATAATAATAATAACTGAATTTCCAAGAAGAAAAAAAAATAGATGAGACAATATACATAGGTCCAACCCAAAAGACCACTAAGTATTTCAAGTGTTCTTAGTCTACTAAGACAAAGTAATAATGACAATGAATAATGGTGAAAGAAAATGCCAAATAAACCAGACTATGTAGAGGGCAACGATTAATACTGATTGACCTAGCAAGGCAGAGACGGAGGCTAAAGTGGCTTCAAAGGGACACTCAGCAAACAAATGTAAGCCAGACAGATTTGGTGGATACAACATCCAAGGAATGGCTAAGAGTGTGTGCTCCCATGTATTAAAGCATAACTGAGGTCTGACAAGGAAAACAAAATGACTGAGTAAAAGTCCTTAGAGTGCCAGGATCTTCTGTCACCTGTGTTTCTGGGAGGATGATCCCTAAGTTCCAAGGAAAAGAAGGAAAGGAAGACAAAAAGAAAATAAAAACAAAGAAAAGAAAAAAGAAAAGCAGGTAGGCATGAAGGAAAGAAAGAAAGAAAGAGAGAGAGAGAGAGAGAGAGAGAGAAAGAAACAAACAAACAAACAAACTTATGTGAGCCTTAAATTAACAACAGAGCCCAAAAAATGTGAAAGCAACGTTCCCTACCCAAACCAGGACAATTAAGGGAGCCTAGAAATGCCTTCATCATGCCTTGTTCTCTCTTCACTATGCTTTGTAAGTCTACATTTCTGGGCTCCCTTAATTCTCCTGATTAGGATGGGGAACATTGTTCCCAACTGCCAGAAGCCCACACACTCCAGGAACAACTCACTGTCCGGGATTAGTTACTGTCCTCACTGAAGTGACAAAATACCTGACAAAGGCAACATAGGAAAGGAAGATTTTATTCTGCCTCACAGTTCAAAGGTGCAGTCCATCAAGGCTGGAATGTCATGGCCACAGCAGGAGACAGACTCTCACACTGTGTCTGTAGTGTTCCATGCACTCTCTCCGTTTTAAACACTCTAGAACTGTAGCTCCTGGTCCATTGAATGGTACCGTCCACCTGCAGGGTATGTCTTCCTATCCAGTTAGCCCCATATAGAACCTCCCTCACAGACTACCCAGAGAATTGTCCTGGTGAGTCTCTACCCTGTCAGACTGACCATTGGTATTGGGTGTCACAGTCTGAGAGGGCTAATGAAGGTCCCATCTGAGGAGTGCTCTACAGAGAGCTCTATAGCAGTTGTTGATCCCTCTGAGCCCAGGTTTGCAGGAAGCAAGCAGGGAGCTGTGAATCCAGAGTGTGGGACCTAAGAATTGCTTACAGAATGCAAACCCGGAGTTTAAACAGACTAGAATTGTTTTGACTTTAGTTGTCTCATGTGCAGGAGTTCTAAATAGATTTGTGATGGGGCTATCTGCTTCCAGTTCCAAGCAGCTGCTCTCGCTATCATGTTACAATATTAAAGAACATCAAATTTCATACATTCTAATTTTCTAAATGGAAATTTATCTGGAAAACTCCAAAATGTAGTTAGTTTCCCATTACTACAAACTCAGCTAGGGATGATCTCTTCAAGGGTGAGTTCAGAGGTTCAAACTCCTCCCCTTAGCCTCAGTCGCGTCTGCCTGTGCTACACACACAGTGCCTGTGATATGGCAGAGTAGTGTGTTTACGTAGCAGGCTGCAGACACTGTCACCATTCAGCTCTAACAGTGGGTTTAGAAATGGATAACTGCTCTAAAAAGAAGGAATTGGGGGGGTACTTTGTGTCATGTGTCACCACTTGAACGGTTGGTTACATTTTCTTAAAAATTTGAAGCAGTGATGTAAAGAGCCATGTGAAATAATTCAACAGTTCTGTTTGTAATTACAAAACTTACTCTAAACACAATATACTTGGCTTAGTCTGAGTGACATTTTAAAAATGAGATTTATTAGTGTTACTGTTTTGGAATCTAAAAGACTTAAGAAAACATTAGTATAACTTATTTTATCACTAATATTTGAAATAATTGATTAGTAGATGCATTATAAATATGCTTTGTGAATATCTATGCATGTAAGTTGATCTACTGTACTAAATACGCCTCTCATTTGAAGCCTACTGAATTCATCAGATATGTGAATTACAGAGACTATAATGAAAATAAAAACTACACTCAGATGAAACTTAGAAACAAACCATAAAGCTTAAATTCTAGAAGATAAAAAAAATTTTTGGTCCACTGATTGGGAACATGGGAAGCACTCAGAACATCTTTTAGCTGAAAGAAAAGAAATAACACTGTCCTTATTTGGGCCCATACGCTCACTACGAGCAGGATACAACCTGGCACCTCTAACCTTTGTGCAGCCTTTACTCTGGGTGGAAGTCCTTAGACCCCAGGATCTCCTGCCACCTGTGTTTCTGGGGGGATGAATCCCCTAAGTTCCAAAGGAAAGAAGAAAGACAGACAGACAGACAGACAGACACACACACACACACACACACACACACACACACACGGCAAAGAGGAAGGAAGGAAGGAAGGAAGGAAGGAAGGAAGGAAGGAAGGAAGGAAGGAAGGAAGGAAGGAAAAGAGAAACAAAAACAAACAAATTAACAACAGAGACAACCAAAAGTGGTAGCAATGTTCCCTAAATGCAGGTAAAATTCTCAAGTCGCTATCCTAAATATTCTATCACCTTGGATTCCAGAAACAGGAGAGCTTCTAAGGCCAGACCACACCCCAGATATGACAGGTTTCTTCAAGGTAAATAACGCATCTTGGAACAAGAATAACCAGCAACTTGAGAAACACCCCACACCAACCCCATGCATGAGCCCCAAGCAATAAAGACCCAGACCTGAGGCAACAGTCAGGCAGACCACACCTTGGCCAGATCACTTATTTATGCAAGCCCCTCCCTCCAGGCCCCCATTCAGGTTCTGTTTAAACTGAAAACTCATGTCACTGCTCAGAAAGCAAGAGTCACTGGCTCCCTGTCATGTTCCTGTTCCTATGTATACACTGATTAAATCTCCTTTCTTTGCTTTTATCTATTACTCCTCTCCATGACTGACAGTCTAGGACAGCAGCCAAGAGTCAGCTGTTGGGAGCCAGAGTTGGTGTTTTTGCTCCCAAACTCTGGTTGCGGGATAAGAAAACAAGAAATCTTTTATATTTTGAAAAGACATTTCTAGACAACAAGGCAGAGCACTCAGAATTTAAGTAAAAGTGTAAAAAGTCTAAATAGGGATTAAGAAGGTAGAATTGAGATCATCTTCAAAGGAGCAGGACAAAAATGATAATAAAACATAAAACAGGAAATAAAACATTCTTAATAGAGTATTACTTCAGAAGACCTGACCTCTGACTAACTGAAGTTCTAGAAAGGAAATGAAGTAAACAAGTGGAACAAAAGGAAAAAAAAAATCACATGGTATAGAAAACATTCCCAGAACTAAAAACCATGATTTTCCAAATCAAAACCCTCACCACGTGCTCAGGATACCAAGAGAAAAGCAAGCTACATACAGCAAATCAATATGAACTTTCTGAACATTAACAATGAAGACAAAATCCAAGACAGGAAAAAATAAAAAGGATATTCCACCTGGCACGAGTAAGCAAATTTTTCTAAAATATATTGAAAAACAGAATATGCTGATGCCGAGCAGCCATGGTCCAATTTTGAAAACATTCCCAATCTAGAATAGACCACAAAGTTAAAGTATAATAACTGCACAAAAACATCATATAAACAAGTTTTTAGAAACTGTACCTTTTGTGGCAGAAAACTCCAGACAAGCAAGCTTCACGAAGCAGGACACCAACAGAGGTACCAACAGTGCTCAGAAAACAGGGGTCACTGGCTCCCTTGTCACCCTGACATTCTCTGTATGGCCTGAAAATGGGAAGAGTTATCACAAGAATTCTAGCAATAATAAGAATACTCCTACCAGCACCTACCCAGCTCCTTGAAAGTCCTCAACCACAGAACAGGAGAGTGAAGTACTCCAGAGACAGGGTCACCGAGAAAAAGAAATGGAACAGATTGTCAGAGTTGTGTGTCCTGTAGGGGGTGGAAAGTAATTAGTGTTGGGCTGAAATATTTGGACAGATGTTTTAAAGGACAAGGGCAGGTTGAGCTCCAGAGTCAGACTTTTGGTACAGAAGTAAGTGTAATCATGAGCTGGGAATGGTACCGGTGCCATCCTAATGATGTAAGCATACAGTGTGGGTTTAGCAAATAACGGAGCACTGGACAGACGGGTCCTAGGAGACGCCTCACATCACAGGAACGAGACCCCATCTTTGTAACTATATCAATAGCCACCAGAAGAGGTGACAATTTCATGCTGCTGTTTAGAAATATGGAGCAATATGAGAAGGAACAAAGCTAAAATAAATAAGGGTAGATACCTCTGGGGCATATGACTTGGTGTGGGGAAGAAAAAAACTGCGATTTTTAAGTCTTTCCTAATATCTAGCTTTTAAAACTTTGTACACAGAGTGCTTTGGGCAACATATTTAAAAGGGAGAAGCAGAAAGCCAGAATTTTATTGGAAGCTCCGAGGTTTAATATGAATTGAAAATTATTGTAATATTAAAAAATATAGGAAGGAGGGAGGGATGTCTAAGGGTTTGAACATAGTGCTTTTCTAGTTGGCATCTGTATGCCAGGTCAGACGTCAGGCCCCACGCAAGCACGCTCTGGAGGGGTGGGAAGGGAGGTTTGCTGGAAGGGGTGGGAAGGGAGGTTTGCTGGAAGTCTGTGGTGTACACCAACACTGTCGCAGAAGACTGTCGGGAAATGCTGTGCCTGGCCCTCCCCATGGTCCAGGGGCGTGCAGCAAGCTGCATTCTAGATAAAGTGTGGTCGCTTAAAGCTGAACAACTTTCTTCTGGCAGGCATTGGTTTAACGTCTAGTGTGGAAGCCCACAGCACAGAGTGGTGTGGTCTGATCATTCATCCTCACACAACTCAGCGTGCTCAATGGCTTGACCTCATTCAGCCAGAGGGCAGGAGGGCCGAGCTGCGGGGGCGGCGTCTTCTGTACAACTCTCCAGCCTGGGCCTTTGCAGAACGGAAGCCACGTTTGGACCCTCGGCTTTAACGTACCTGTGTGGCATCTAGGAAATGCTTGCTCAGAGTGTGCCAACTGACATGGCTGAGGCTCTAAATAAAGTTCTCTTGGTTCATCAGTGGGCAGAAAATCACGTTCCTCTATAACTGCTTTTCCGGAAACCGGGCGGGGCTTGCCTGGATTCAGCTTCTCCAGGGAAAGGGCCTAGAAGAATTGTGGTGGTTTGAATACAGAATGTTCCCCCACGAGTGAGTGTGTTGAGCGCGTGGTCTTCAGTTGGCGGTGCTATTTGGGAGGTTGTGGAAAGTTCTGAGTCGCTGGGTGTTTGCCTTCTAAAGGCATATGTGGCCCCTGTGTATCTCTCTGCTTCCTGACAGCCACGAGATGAGAGTGCCCCTCCAGGGTTTCCATCGCTGTGGTGTTCTGCCTCATCCGAGGCCCAGAATCACAGCACAAAGAGACCACAGGATGGACCCACGGAAATCATGAGCCAAAATAAGTCATTCTTCCCTGGAGTTGTTTCTGTCAGACATTTCAATCACAGCAAGGCAAGAAGAAGAGACTGCTCCCTCCTTTAAAATCAAGAGGGACCTGCCCAGGTTACTCCCATGCAAACTGAGGGGCTAGTTTATAGCTGTGCTTTAGGCCTTCACACTGAAATGCCACACCCTTGAAACAGCAGAACAACAGCAATTTTTATCTCAAAACAAAATTAAACCTTTAATGCAAACAAGAGAGAGAGAAAAAAAAGAAAGAAAAGAAGAAAAAAGAAACTCTGTGGAAACAATTTTGGAGCCCACAGAACTTTTGAAAATGTCATTAACAAACTGTAAAATCAGGGAGATAAAAATCAGACAGCCCAAGGGAAATGTGTCCCCAGCGCAGGCCCCTCACCCTGAGTCACCAAGAGACCAGTTTCCATGCACAGGTCCAGGAAGCAGGGGACCAGGGCTGAAGCATGTCTCCTGCTGGCAATGGCTCCCGAGGTGGGCATGATCCTGAGAAAGGAAGACGTGGAGCTGGACCAACTGAAAATTGGGGGGTGGGGAGGACCTGGACAGCTTGCACTCTGGAAAGAGATTCTGAGGACTCAGGAAGATCTTCAATGGGTCTTAGGAAAGCAGTCTCCTGCTCCGGGCTTGCCCTGGCTGGCTCCATGCCTCTGGTCAGCAGTCAGAATACCAGCTCCATCCCTGAGGTAGCAGTAACACATTTACAACATCCCACAAGGATGTTTTCAGGATGCAGGGTTGTGGGGCACTCAGAACAGGTAGGGCAGGGAACACTGTGTGGGGTTATCTGTGCTGTCCCGGTAACGCTAGCAGGGTTTGTGCCTGCCGGAGACCAGGAAAATTCAGACATGTATCACCATGGTGGTGCTTTCCAGGACTAGGCAGAGTGAAGCAGTGTCAAGAGTGCTGGGTCCTAATTGGGCGCGTGGTGGTGAGGGCCAGGATGCGGGCTCCGGTGCACCCTGACCGTGTGTGAGTGTGAAGGAGTTGCAGCCCGGCCCGCGGGAAGCACAGAGCTCCTCAAGCCTGCAAGACCCAGTCACTCCCTTCAGAGACGCTAACGCGAGCAGTCTCCATTCCAGGTGCAACTGGCGCTCTTTAAATGTGCGTTTCCAGCGTTTAGTTGACTTGCCTTTTCTAGACTTGTAATAGAAGCAGAAATGGAGATGGAAGAACCCATCCG
This sequence comes from Meriones unguiculatus, assembly GCF_030254825.1. Taxonomy (NCBI): domain Eukaryota; kingdom Metazoa; phylum Chordata; class Mammalia; order Rodentia; family Muridae; genus Meriones; species Meriones unguiculatus. Next base: position 187,257,280 of record NC_083350.1, read on the forward strand.
GGGGAAATGCTGGCAAGCTTGCCAGTGTTCTGTGCCCAGAGCATTTCTGTTGTTTCGGTATTTTGTTTTGTTTTTGTTTTTGTTTTTTACAACTCTGTTCTCAGAAAGCAGAAGCTCCCTCCCAAAAGTGATACTCCAGAAGGCTTGTGAAATTTCCTTCAGAAATCTCGGTGGTGGGCTGGTGGGCAGGAGCAGGAAGGGTTGTGCTGCTGAGAGCTAGGCCCACCCTCTCAGGGATGAAGCTCCACCCATTACATGCTTTTGCCTTATCCCCACCTCCTATAGCTTTGGGACTTGGGTGTTACTTTCGTGTGAGGATGAGCAAGTGGTAACATGTGTTTCCTAACTCAGAGCATCATAGGCGAAAGCCAGACTGAGCAGCTGGACAGGTCCGGCAGTGCATTCAGCCTTCCACGCCATGGCACCCTCAAAGCTCTGCAGGGCTTCCTGCGAGAGCGCAATTTCCTCCTTATTTGAATTCTGGTGGTGTGGCCAGGCCACATCAGGATAGGGCCCCTGGGCTTTTGATAGCGGTTTGTCTTCCAGGCCTTAGCACTGTGGTGGGAGAAGGAATCCCTGTGCAGGACAGATACACGAAGAATGGTCAGTCCTGATGTCAACCATAGACCGGTTGCCCCAGGGTGCATTCTGTTTTCAAGTTCAAATGATCTCCAGCACAGATTTCTCATCCCCAAATCAGAAATGCTGAGCATTCCACCCTCTTTTCTACTATTCAAGGTCATCTTAGAACCCTGTTACTTGCTTCTAGAATCTTCCCATACAAAACCTTCAGACATACAGGAGTCACTGCTACAGAGATAATGGGATCAAAGTTGGGGCAACTGCTGTAAATGATGGTCTGCTGTTCTTATATTATCGAATCATTCTGAAAATGAGTTGGCATTTAATTTCCAGCAATTATGCTGGTACAACTTAGGATGTTTCTGCGTCACCATGTCAGCAATCCTTCCCAGTGGTTTTTATAAAAGGGAAAAATTGAATGTCATTCCATGTTCCACAAACAAGACTTTAGTTCGGTTATTTATTGGGCACACGTGTACAGGGCGGTGTGAAGATCTGTCCTACCAATAGAAGGTATGTTACAGGCTTGAGAATGTGGCAGTTCTCAAGGGGTGAAGACCTAGAACACAGACACACACACACACAGAGAGAAAGACACACACAGAGACAGACACACTCAGACGCACACACATATGCACACACACCAGGCATATGTTTGTAATCATACCTGGGAGGTAGAAACTGGTGGATTCCTGGGGCTCAGAGGCCAGCCAGCCCAGCCTACTTGTTGAGTTCCAGAACAGTCTTTTTGAGAGATCCTGTCTCCAACAAACAAACAAACAAACAAACGAAAACCTGTGGTATGGAGATGGTAGTTAAGGAATCATCCCGAGACTACCCTCTGGCCTTCCCATGCAACATGCACGCACATGCAGGAACATATGAACTCACACAAGCATGCTCACATATACACACACACATAAAAGAAGAGGGCCACAAAGGATGTTTTCGTTAGCATGAAATATGCTAAAAGTCAGTAGTGAGGAGAAAAGTGGCCCACAGTACAATATGTGTTATGATAAAGTTTATAATACACATATGTTGTATAGGATGTTCATTCATTTATTCATCAGATAAGTGTGGACACAATCTGTGTTTAGGATGTTCCGTGCACTGTGGAGTTAAGAACTACCCAGGGTTTATAATCTAGAAGGCTGGAGGACAAATGAGCAAGTGAGGAATCAGGATGTGCAGGGAGGACTATCACTGGACTCGATCAAGTGTGTGAGTATTCTTCAGGGCAATTTTAGGCAAAGTCTAAAAGAAAAGTCTGGGAGAGTCTGCTCTTCCCCATATAGCACCAAGTTCAGAGGCTGCGAGAACCTGAACTGTGCGGAAGGTCTAAGGCCGCCATAGTGGGCAGTGAGAGAAGGGGTTACTATTAATCCCAAAGATGCAAGGAGAAAGACTACTAACCCAAATCATCAGGGCAGAATTAATCAAAGCAAGCAATTAATTAAAGCAAGCATTTTTTTTTTCATGTATATGTGCTGCTTTCCCCTAAGGTGGGGTTCAAGAGAACAGCATTAAATGGGGCCAAGAAAAGGGTTTTTATAGCTCAGGAATCGGGGGTTTTAGAATGGGAGACTTGGCGGGCAAACAGACAGGGTTACAGGAGCAGATAACGAGGTGGTCATAGCAAAGTAGTCGTGACAGCACGTGGTATAACAACTGTATAAAATAAAGGCATGGCTGCCACTTCCTGAGACAGGTAGCACAGAACCATCTGTAGTTAAGGTTAAAGGTGGAGCCGAGCTCAATCCTTGAGAAACAGAGGTTTAATCAAACGAGAATGAACTATCTTGTCTTTACTATAAAATGACTTTCAAGCCAAAGATGGAGGCACACTGGTTCATTAGTTACCAAGAGTACTGGTCTTCCGTGTGCTCTCGGAGGATTTTGAGCACAAAAGAGGCTTCTCTGTGGGATACAGTCTGCGCGTAGAAGGAGAAATGCTTGTTCAGAAACCACTGTTATAACTGAGGTGGGATTAGAGGTGACGGGTAAGTGTAATCTCGAGAAATAACAGAGTGTCAAGAGGATTATCTAATATGCTGAATTGAAAATGATTTTTCTTTAAGGAACTTTTTAAAAATTATACGCCATTTATTTGGATAGGAAATATTCATGTAGGAACAGTTAGAATGAGACATTCAAAGGACCTATAAGTAAGCATGTGATGATGCTGATAGCTAATGCTCACCTAAATCATGCCTTCTGAAGCAGCTGCGGCTGAAACGGGTCCAGAACTCTATGCATTCACCTAGGTATCCCAGTAGCTTTGAGATGCAGGCCTCTTGTTGCATAAAGGGTTGAAGCTTGCACTTAACTAGTCCAACTTTCTTTGCAATGACTATTGCATGACTTTCAGAATAAAATAAAAGGCTGTCTGTGATGAATCCAGCAAGAAAAGGTAACATGGATAAATTTTAGTACTTAGTCTCTGGTGAAATTTCTCAGCCTCAGTGGGTATGAGGTTATTTCCTATGTGTTCTTTCAGCCCATCAGTGCTGTGGTGGCTTCTGTCGCTGCAGTAAAACACCCTGACAGAAGCCACACAAGGGCTTACAGCTCCCAGTCAGGGTCTGCTCACCACTGCTGGGAAGTGAAGCAATGGTGGAGAGCGGAGAGGCATGAATTAATGAATGCATGATTATTCCTGCTCAGGGCCCACTCTGTACTGCGATGGTCCAGGACCCGTCCCCAGGCAATGCAACTGCCCACCAGGGTACATCTTAGTTAATCTGATCAAGAGAGTCCCTCGAAGGAGTGGCCAGTGGTATGGCTTTCGGTTATCCCAGACCCAGCCAAGTTGACTATCACAATTCATCCTTACCATTTTTTTAATCCTTCCAGGCCAGATAATTTCACATGCAGAATTTAGTGTTGTAGACACAGGGCCTTGATTCCTGCAGCTGTGGCCTGCCCATTGTCCTCTGGGCTTTTTAAGTCTCAGGGATGCAAACAGAAGAGGAGACGCCATAACGAGGATGTGTGGAACTCGCTGTAATTCCTCTTAGAGAATTATACAAATGGGTAATTTTTTCAGCTATGGTGTCTGCTCAGCCTAGCACATTGCCTACAGCAGATCCCAGATAAGTAAGTATGACTGGAACCCTCACACCAGGCTGAAGCTCTCATTAGATAAGTTGCATTTCTGCATAGTATGGATTCATTTTTTTAATACCAACATTTCATGAGTGAAAGTTTCATGTACCTTTGTCTTTTCTCTCCAGTTACTAAATTTAACTGCAAATGTTGTGGCTTTGCCCAAGGGTTTCCACTTATGTACATTCACCCAGTGAAGTAAAGAGAACAAGGGTAAGTATGGTGCCTCACTGAAGTGACATTTGGGACAGAAACCTGTCTGAGTCATCATACTGACACTGTCTTGACTAGAGAATTGTGGAACTCCTCCTGCCATGTAGTTCACTGATTCAAAGTGACTCTCTCTGTGCTCTGCTGCTGTCTGATATTTTCAAGATGCTCAAGTGAACTGGGACTGATCACATCTTATTTGAGATGAAAGGTCGGACTGAGCTTGCTACTCATCACATGTCTCTGCGAATGCTCAGCAAGCTCCCACAGCTGGAATCACACCAAAGGCAGTACCCATTCTGTTCTCACAACTCCAAACAAAATATCTATTTTTATTTTCTTTTACAAGTGTGAAGAGGAATTCTATCATAAGTCAGACTTTATTAAGTGGGATTGTATGTGCCTTGGATCAAATTGAGTCTTTTGAATCATGAATGTTGGAAATGGAAAGGAATTAGCCATTACATAGTCCAAAGTTGCCACTTAATAGATGAGGAAAAAGATGCTCAGAGAACATAAGGGATCAGCCCAAGACCACACAGAACTGAGGCCCAGAATCCAGCTCCCTAGCCTAAGCCCAGGGTTCCATCTGTGGACGAGACCATGCCACATGCCAAACCATTGCTGATAGTCTCAGTTGGCCACACAATGATCACAGACGCTGACTGCACAGCTGATGGAGCGTGGATGTCCATTTGCTTCACATGCTCCCACAGCACAAAGCAGTTGTCCAGAACCATAGAAACCAAGTTCCGCCAGCGGAACCTGTATGGTGTGCCTCGGGCTAGGATGCACGCCAGCATTTGGCTCTTCCCGAGATTCCAACCTCGACATTGTGAAAGGGAACTTGGAAGGATTTGAGGAAGAAGGAAAAAATGAGGAGCAGAGATCAAAGCATGCTCTCAGATGTGTATAAAAACAGGCCAGAGGCACTCAAGAAGCAAACCTTCACCTTTCAGAAGTTATTTTCAGTAACAACTGTTATCAAACTGCTTCCACTGTCTTCACAAATAGTTTCTGAAGTTCAAATCAGGATCAGGTTTATTTTTTTAACTGACACCATCCCTTGAACCTCAAATGTAGTCCCTTAACAAATCAGCTAGTGATACAACCCCAGCTCACACTTACTCAGCTGCTAGCTCACTATAGGAATCACTTTTCAAAATGCAGTTGGTACCCCAGTTAACCCCGTAGTCACTATGAGCTGTGTGGTATTAACTTTGAGATTACATTTAAGTGTGGAAACATAATGTATACGGGGACAACTTCAGAAAATGGTGTTCTCCTGCCTGAAGCTATTTGCCAATAATCAATCATACATTTTTATATACACAGCAGGATACAGTGACTGCACTGTTGTTGGTGGTTTGTTTTTGATGTTTTGCCTTCTGTTCTGATGAAAAGCTTGACAATTCCCAGGCAGCTAACCTCGGGAAAGCATCATCGTGGCAATGGAAAGTGGAGCCCTGTGTCAGTTACACCGTGACACTCTCTGGTCTGCAGCTCTGCTTCTCATACATTTTGAATGACAGGCGTGTATTTTTCAGGTTTCTCTGGTTGCAATGACAAAATCCCACGTGAAGCAGAGAACTCTGAAGATGGACAGCTGAGGTACTAAGGGGACACCTAGCTCTCACATCCCCACAGAATGGAACAATCATTATCACCTATGTTTCTTTTTTCATTCTGATTTCTTGGCTCTCACTTCCACTGTATCCTGGCTCTGCTCTGTCCTTTTGATAAAGATGGGCCTCCTTTCCCCTCCCCACTCCGTGTGTGTGTGTATGAGGGAGAAAGAGAAGGTATGTTCAAGCGTACACGTGTATATTGCTGCGATAACTTTCTACATGGCTATGGGCAGATCCAAGCTTATCCAATTCCTGTTTAATAACCTGACCTAGAGTCAGGAGAGAACTTCTTGGGACATAGTGCATTAATACAATTCATGGAAAAACATGAAAATCCCTCACTGGTAGTTCAAAGAGGCACCATCTCTAGCTATCCCATGGAGGACTTTAATTTATATATTTTTATTTTTTTTTTCCCAGAAGAATGCTATGAATTACCCCAGACTCCAGAACCTCATGCAAGAGAGAAGGGCAGTTTCTGGAGGAAAATGAGATGGCAGTAACAGAAAAGGAGACAAGATCCTGGGCAATCACTCGATCCTTATCAAAGAATCCCCTTCGTACAGTAGACAGGAACACAGAGACCCACAAGTAGACAAAGTACAGACTTCAGAGTACTCAGTCCTAAGTAGGACATCTTCATCAAACTCTTCCCCTCAAGGCTCAGGGAGCTATGTGGAAAAGAAGGCAGAAAGATTGTAAAAACCAGAGCTGATGGATGACACCAAGGAAACAGCATCTTCCAGACACAGTGAGACTGATGCGCATATGAGCTCACAGAGCCTGTAGGAGGACACACAGGACCTGGACAAGTTAAAGCCGGATAGGGTCCTAGCCCTGGGGTGTGGGGTCCTGCCTCTAACCAGGAAGCCGTCTGCACTTGGTACCTACCGTCACAGGGGAAAATCTGTTTTCTCTGATGGCGTGTCACTGAGTATACCAACCACACTGGCCATACCCACACAACCAAAGCAGTCCCCATGTGCAAGAGCAGCTGGCCAACACAAACAAACTCAACGGTCTTTTTGTAGACTTTTGTTTGGTTTTGCTTTGTTTTGGCATTTTTTGCCTTATTGGTCTTTTGCCTGTTTTTCATTTCTGTTGTGTTTCTGTGGAGTTTTTTTGTTTCTTGGTCTTTTTTTTTTTTTTTTTTTTTTTTTTTTTTTTTTACATTGGTTCAGTAGGGAGGTGGGGAAGATCTGGGAGGCGTTAAAAGACAGGAAATATATATCAAAGTCTATTGTAATAAATTTTAATTAAATATTTTCATTAATTAATTTTTGAAAGAACATGGGTAAATGAAAAAGCAATAGATGTCATTGACATGAAGGCTTATTGAGAGAGAAAAGGGTTTTAAGAGAACCCAAAACACATGTGCACAAAAGGGGAGAGGAATAAGTGGCAACAAAACCCAGTTTTCCGCGGTGGCAGCCGCGAAGCGCCACTGCCTGAACCCCAGTGATCGTGTTCAGGAACAAGTCCGTCTCGGCAAGGACGTGGAGCGGAAACATCTGCACACACAGTAGTAACCAGACACGAGCGACACGGGGCTGTGGCCAAGCATCCCTCCCCTTCTTCCGCCACACCAGAGGCCTCGGCTGCCAGCTGAGCACATGCCAGCCCATCCTGTAGCTAGGAGGAGTCACGTGCCTCAGTCCTACCCAGTGAGGGATCTTGCTTTAGCCCTATTAGCCACGGTGGGGACACACGGACTCTCTGCTCTATTCTAACTGGAGCTGAAGCAGACACAATGGAACCTGAGGACTCCTGAGATAAAAGGCTTCGGGACTTGCCAACGTCACCCCAGGACTCATGCGCAAAACATGGCCATTGCTATACTACATCAACCTTCTCTTAGAAAGAATTTTCCGTGTTGCTTAAGTTGCTTAACATCTGGGTTCCTCAGTACTTACAACCAAAACAAGCCTTAGCTGAGCCTAAAACAGAACTGTTGTTAAAGGACGCCAGGATCCACGAGCGGAGCTTAGTCACATCAGGGCTGACCCTCCCAGCAGCAGACCCGTTAGACGTTGGCGTCCCGTTGTCACCTTCGGCTCGTGCACCAGCTCCCAGATGCTTTGGTTCACTCATCTACAGCTGAAGGAGAAAGAGCCAGGCCCAGGGTGAGCATCCTACACCCAGAGTCCAAAACCTGGTGCCAGAAGCTTTTGGATTTGAGAGAATTTTAGAATTGAATTGTTAAAACAAAACAAAAAAAATTTTTGAGATACCCAATTCAACCAGTAAACCCTGTTCAAACATTCCAGCATTCAAAAGAATTCAGAAACACTTCTAATCTCAAGTATTTGAGGGAACGGGCCATCCATCCTATGCAGAAAATCTTTTCCCTAAGATCATTAGTGCTAAGAAGTGACAGGACACAGGATCTTAGTCTACACAGACTTATTTCCCATGTCTACTATATTGGTCCTTACTGTAGACAAAAAAACATGAAAATATCACAGGAAAGTCCCATCTTACCAATAGCTGACACACAAAGTTGACCAAGTAGTGGCCTCACCAATCAACTGAAAACCTTGTTTACCCTTTTAAATCAACGCACACTAAACTTGAGGAAGGCTCCTTAGGGTGGCAGCAGGCTTGTCCTCTACAGCGAGCTGGTTCCCTCTAAGACAATCTTCATTTAGCCTGGTAGAAGCAAGCTCTCTGACCTTGGAAACTGGCTGAAGTGGAGATTGAAGCTCAGAGCTAAAATCCCATGTCCCTGGACACGGAGCACAAGGTGCCACCACCAGGCTGAGAGCCCTGCATGCCAGACTTGCTTCTTACGAGAGAGACCTACCTCCAATCCCAGTGTCCATGGGTCTTTCAGAAAACTCCAAGGTCAATGCCAGAATGGGGTCAACCATGATTATTGAGCTGATAGATTCCTGGCTTTTCTTCATTCTCTCTCTTTTTTCTCTCTCTCAAGTGAATAAGTAGGTCTAGTTCAGTGTTTTGTTTTGTTTTGTTTTGTTTTGTTTTGTTTTTTCTGGAACAAATGCTCTTCTTCAAACTTTTTCTTCAAAACTAATTCTTAGTTCTTTTGAATGCTGAAGTGAAAAGCAACACCCCACCCCACCCTTCAGAGGCCACTCAGACTTAAGCACATGAACACGCTAGAGTTTCTCAACCCAAGGCCTATTTGGGATGAGGAGTATGAAGAGCCTTTTCTAAGCATTGTGACAGGGAAAGAATGCACAAGTCTCTCAAGAGGGGATTGCCAGAGTTCATGCTGAACTGATTTATGAGTCTCCCACCAGGAATAAAACTCCATGGACGCAGCATTTACTCAGTGACTATTTGGTATTTTACATACTCTGCGTATTTGGAAATATTTTTAAATTGGGATTTTTAAACTATCTATAGGAGAAAACACATTCCTTTTCACCATTAACTCCTGGGCAGCTGCATTTCTCCCACAGAGAAGGGTATTCCTAAGAGTGGGATGGCAGACAGACATGTGACCACGAGCAAGGCAAGGGACAGAGCACCTGTCAGTCAGTGAGTGACTGCAGTACTGAATCTATCGTTGGCTTTTGCTGTTTGCAACAACCATTTGAGAAACTTCCTTAAGGTGTCAGCTCACTTTGCCCACCCTTGGTCTTCAGTAGACACTGGAAGCAGAACCCTGACTTTAGCGTGCACACACACATGAGCACATGTGTGCTCAGTGGGAAAGAGGATGGCATGAGGTGATAACCAAGGACCTGGATGGAAGAAGAAATTCCTGAGTGGTTGGAATGTGTTTTTTTTTAAGCGCTGATGCCATTGGTACACTGCAGTTTTCTAGTGTCTTTGTGTTAAGTTAATTTTCCAGAATGTTAGTCCATTTAAGACACACATACACACACACACACACAGAGAGAGAGAGAGAGAGAGAGAGAGAGAGAGAGAGGAACAAAGCATCTACCCCCAAATGGAGTTCCTGTCTCATAGGTCTATAGCAGCCTGCCATTTATCCATATTTATTTTCTATGGCTGTGAAACCTTACCACAGACTAAGAGCTCAAAACCAACAGCTATGTCCACCCTGGCAATGCCGGAGGCCAGACGCTGAAATCAGCATGCTGGCTCCTTCTGGAGACTCTCACGGGGCTGTACAGCATGCCTCTCACTCAGGACACTGCCCTCGGTCTCAGTTTTTCTTGGCTTGAGAATGCAGCGCTGCAGTCTATTGCTGCTGCTATGGCTTCTCCTCTGAGGCACTGTGGGAGTAGCCTCCTGCCAGGCCTGCCCCATGGATGTGCTTGTGTGTCTTCTTCTCCATCTTAGAAAGATGCCTCGCCACAAATTCGGAAGCATCCCGATCCAAGATGGCTTAGAATGTTGAACGCCCTGCTCCACCTGTCTTCTCCCCTGAGACACGGCCTCTCACTGAGCTATGAGCTACGCTGGCAGCCAGGAAGTCCTAGCAATCCTCCTGTCTCCCTCCACCCTCAAGAGCACTGGGACTAAAAGTGCACACACAGCCATGCCTGACTTCTAACTTGGGCGCTTAGGATTTGAACTCAGATCCTCATGCTTGCAGAACATATTCCATCTTCCCAGACCCTCAGGACCTTTTCTTCCTAATAAGGTTGTCCAGGTGCACATGCTTTCCAAAGGGCCCATTTCAATCTACTCTAGGAAAATCGGTGCCAGGGCCACCAATTCCTGAAGTTCAGAATCTTGGTTTTAATTCCAATCTCTTTTTGTCCCCTTTTTTTCAGAGCTTCTCTCTCTTTCTTCTCCTGTAGCAGACACATCACCCTGGTCTTGCAACATGACCACACTTAGCCGATTACAACTTTGGATAAATCAGGGCAGGGAATGCGTGTATCAATGAAAATAAACACTACTAGAATCTTGTGGACCTATTTTCATCTCATTTGAGTAGGCACAACATCGAACTATGCTGGACATTCTTCAATATAAAGTTCTCACAAAGCCACAAAACAAACAAACAAACAAACAAACAAAAAACCAAACCCTAAAATACAGCAAAAGCAAAAATACAGTAAAATTCAGATGTATTTACTCCAAAGGGCTTTTGTTGTGAGTCTTTTGTATGAGATGTTCTTTAAAAAGTGCTGGGGGCACAGTGATGAATCAAATAGACAAAGTAGCCTCCTCTGTGGTTTACATTTATACAACTCGGTGTATCATTAGTTCTAATGGAAAGGACCACACACCATTAATGTGGACAATCCAAACGCTTTTCACAGAGCAACTCTACAGCACCAAGTATGCCTAGGCAATACCGAGGGACGGACACGTAGGCAGAGAATGGGGAGAGGAGCCATGGCTGGATCATAAAGGTGCTGAGTTTCTAAGACAGCTGCCTTCACCTTCTTGACCTAACACGAAGGTCTGCTGGCTTTTTACCCAGCCTGGGACCATCTGACAAGTTCAAGGCCAGATCTTAAACTTGTTTACTGTGTATCTATCCCTATCTTTGTCCAAACTGACCATCTCTAAGCTGGGGAAAGAAGACCCCTCAAAGACCCTTAAAGGCCCAGCCCGTGAGTAAAGACCAGCCTTTGGTTTCCTGATTTCTCCTCATGTTTGCAGAGGGGCTTGTCTTTGTACCTTGCTGAGTGTGTGTGTGTGTGTGTGTGTGTGTGTGCTACTTCGCCCCCAGTGGAAGCCTTCTTTTCTGGCTGGTTCTATCTGCTGCATCTCAGATCCTCCCTCCCCCTACTACCTGCTGTACTGGAGACTTTTCTAGTTCTTTAGCCGGCAGGAAAATAAAGAACCCTTTGAAGATCCCCAGATGGTAACAACACTTGAGCTCAGTGTACCTGTCCACTGTTCACAGGATCAGCTGAATCTACAACTTTTTCTCTGTTGTAGCAACTACACACATTCCTTAACACCATGAGTTCCAAATCACTGGAACACTTGCCTCATTTACAAACCAAACTCAAGAGTTTTGCTTCTCATTGACTCCTAGCAATTAAACAATTCAGGTCTGCAATATCATTCCATTTTTTTGCCTATCAAACAAATATGTCAGTATTGTTCTGTAAAATCTCCTTTGGGGAATAAACTTCACTACAGATGTTTTTGAAACTGGCTAAAATAATTTGGCATGCACAATGTGAGTGCATGCTTGCTTGCTTGCGTGAGTGCAAGTGTGCATACATGCTTGCTTGCTTGCTCTCTGTTCCAGCACACACTAGTCAAGGATTCTTCATATTACTTTATCCTTAACTCCTAAAATGTTCTAGGAGAAAAATTTCTTGTATTACTCCAAAATTTCATAAGTGGACCCCTGTAGTTCTCCTTCCTAGTATGTATTAAGAAATGACCTATAGGAAATACATTGTTCATGTTTCAGTTGACGTTTTCATGCTTAGGCTTAGTTGTTAATGCCAAACCTCAGAACCAACACAACAACTTTTCTGGGAGGAAAGTAAGAAAGATGGGGAGGGAGAGATTGAGATCCAAGCCTATCATTATTACATATAAAGATGTCATTTTAAAATTATTTTAAAATCATGTGGGACAATGTTGCTCTTTGGGAATTTTCAGCTCAGACTCCTGGATAGTCTTCTGCTAACAGCAGCTGGTGAGGAATGGTTACTGTAATTTTTATATTAGGAGTGGGTGGAGGCAGCCAGACACACTTATCAGCACATTAAAGTTAAGAACCACCATTTTGGGGATTATGTGGTGCCAACTTTCAACCACAAATACAAGGAAAACACAGCAGGGTTTACATGGCAGGCTTCACTTCCAACGTGGTTGTCCAGAAAGAATAGGATGAGGATGGAGCTCATGTCGAGCATTAGCCTAATGTGTGTGAGGTCCAAAGAGGTTGGTCCTCACCAGAGAATGTAAGAAAGAAATGAAGGAAGGAGAGAAGAGGAAATGTTTCAAAATCCTCGGAAGAACTCTCTAAGCTCTGGGAATACATAACGCATACACAGATCTGTGTAACAGGTATGGATTGAATGTTATACAACATACCTCAGTTTTTTTGGGATAACTTCTGGGGCTCCGCTTGTGCCCAGATCTCTCATCCCTGCCTCACGGTGACATCATCATTACTTCTGGCCCTTGTTCCCATCACACTGACCCATCCCCAAACTGGTAGTATCAGTTCAGCATGAACGTTTTTGCTGAACTGTGTGCTGAATGCTACTGAAGCTCTAGGAATAAAGAGGTAATTGACTTCTGGTGCTATCAAGAACTATTCTTTGCCACCAACCTCTGAGCTCCTCTTCACCATTTCCTGTCCTTCCTTCTCTCCTCTCTTCTAATCTTCTCACCTCTTCAAAGTAGTTACGTTTCTTTCATGTCTTCCCTGACTCATGTTTTGGATCCAATTCCTAAAAGAGCCTTAGGTAACTCTCTCAGCTAAAAATTAGACCTTGAACTCTAAGAGTTAAGATATAAATTACAGGAAGCAAATACCTTCTCCCATATTCTTTAAAATCAAAAGTAAGTTCGTGGCTACACAATTCCATCTGAAGATTAAGCCTTATTAGTTTCAAAAGATACATGTCTTTTCTCCTGGAAGAAACAGCATTTGACATTAGTCCAAGAAAGACTTAGATGAAAGTCTGAAATTAGAAGCCAACCCTCCTAGACAGTGTGCTGGGTTTTCTGTTTTCTGCAACCCACAAATGCTAACTGATAGTAAACCTTCAGAGCCCCTGTCTCTCTCAGTGCAAGACTCAAGACCAGCAAATTGTTACTTCTTTTTTAAGTTTGGTTAACCTTTCCATGGGGCCTCAACCTGAACCATACTTTTAGTTATCTCTACTCTGGTACCTTCTGTCTGCTTATATCTGCATTTTTTTCTATTATCTAGCAGGAAAAATGGGCCAGGTTTCACCCAGAATGGCTAGAAGGATCTGTAACATCCATAGCATACATGGAGGAAAGAGATCAGGACCATCTAATTTAGCTAACAGGGTAATACATGAATGACCCATGAACTTCCAGCAAGAGAATGTGCAATGACAAAAAGAAGATATCTAAGGTTAAGATCCTGAGTGTCCCCAAAAGCCCGTGTGCTTGGTCTCTATACTACAACACAAATTGGGAGGCCATGGATCTGTTAGAAGGATGGATCTAGTAAGAAGAAGTTAGGTCAATTGGCAAAGGCCTCTGAAGGAGATACTGCAATACTGACCCCTTCCTCTCTTCCTCATTCCAGTTGCTGTGATATAAACAGGCCGGTATGTCACCATCTCCCAGCATGATGTACTATGCTCCAAACAATAGGAGGTGGAGGTAGGAGAACTGGGAGTTCAAATTCATCCTTGGTTACTTACAAGTTCAAGGCCACCCCTAGGTCGCCAGTCTCAGGATGAAAGCATTGCTTGTATGCACACACATGCTAGCAGCAAGCATTCTAAAAGCCTCCATATAGCTCAGTCTTTTCGATGAGCCTGCAGGGTAGCCATCATTATTATCATTATTATTGTTGTTGTTGTTGTTATTCACTTGTGATTAGTATGGCGATGAATCAGTGGGATTGCGCTTCTGGCAAGAACTGGCCCCCAGCTGTGAGGTAGGTGCTCCTCAGGCAGCCCTCAGCCTGGTCAAAGCTGGTCAGAGCTGCAGAACTGTTTTACTTGGATTCATGCTCTTCCTCCAAGAAGCCAGCATCAGAGGCATGAGTCAGGAACAGTACGGCCTGGCCACTGCGGCCTGTCCCAGGACAACACTGGTGGACAATGTCCACTCCCCTGCTCTCTGCTGGGCCAGTTCCTGCCGTGTGAGGCCCACACCACTGTCTGGAATCTGGTGAGTTCCTTTTACAGTGCTGCTCTACAGTACCCTCTTTCCTCTGGACTCTCCTGCATCCGAGTCTGTAGACACAGCCTAGAGCAGGCGTGAGGCGTTACCCAGAGAGGAGTCAGCCAGGCTGCCTGCTGTGCAGCCCATGCCTTTGACACATTTTGCAGACCAGTCTGGAAAAAGGTTAGTGACCCTGGTGTCTTTCCCCTCTAAAACCTCATTCGCCCTTAAAATTCTTAAGCTTCCAGGCTGTGAACAGTGGATAAGGAAATCCTACCTGACTCTTCTATTGTCTCTTTTCGTATTATTCTACTTGGATTCTTTGCTATGAGTCTCTGGGGGCTTTATTTTAAGAGCCAGTTCAGTCAGGCCATCTCAAGAAGGAACATAAACAAACAAACAAACAAATATCTGGGGAGTTCCCTAAGCAGAATTATTTTGATTACTTCATCTTAGAAAATGGGAAAGTAAAAATCCTTTCTGCATGCTCGGGTCCAGGTCCTGGGTGTGTTGTCTGGTGGGACTGACTTGCCTAAACAGAAAGACAACGGCTCACAGGAAAAAAAAATGTTTTAATTCATCACTGGTGCTCAATATACTCTTCTGAAAACTCAGTCAACAATACTAATTTTACCATTAATACTTGCCCTGAAAGCCTACCCGCTTTGCTCTGCTCAGTTATGATCAGGCCTGTGGCCAGTCAGCTGTCCATCCTGCCCCTCTGATCCTAAGTTCACTGTGCAGACTGTCCCTCAGAGAACCTTGACAAGTGAGCTCACGGGCTGCATTCTGCCTGCACTTCCCAGTCTTCTGAGTAGAGGGGGGGGCCTGAAATCACTGTGACGGGGCTATTTTGGAGCCTGGGTAGTTAGTTTTTCTTTCTTTAAGCCAGGTTTCCCTTTTTTAAAGTTACCCTTCTGCTCTCTATTTATTTACTTTGGCCTTGGTGGACTAGACCACGGCTAAAATTTTATGGACCTAATAAAATCCCAGCATTCTCAGACGCGGGTCGTGATGTTTGTGTGCTGGGCAGAAAACAAAGGCGTATTATGAAGACTGCAGCCACGCTTGCTCTGAGCCAGCCTCGTGCAGGCCCATAGAGCCAGGCTGCGGCTACCTGTGTCATAGGCGATCCGTGCAGACCTCACGCTCCTGCTTACCCTGCTCCACCCTCTCCACCATCACACAGTCCTGCCCTTGGTTCAGAAATGTCCCCTCCACTCACTCCTCTTTCCCATCTCTTTGAACAACCTTCAGGGAAAATTTGGTTAACCTGAGAGAGCAAGCTAGTTTGTTATTTCTACTCAGAAGATGCTTTCTGAAGACAGGTCCATTGTTGAAGAAATGAGAAAAGCTCATGGGACCTTAGAAATGACGCCACACCTGTGGCTGCCCGGTGCGTATCACAAGTGCAGCCCGAAGCTGGGGAAGTCCAGGGTTTTAGCTCACCATGGCTCTGCCAGCCACTGCCGTCAGCACCTTTGTGCTCACCATTTTCCAGTACTGTTTTCTAACTTGATGCTCACAGTGTCCTCTTAGCTAAAACAAGGCTCCTTTTGTCTTTCCTCTTCTCTGTAGCAAACAGAAATTCTCTTACAGAAATAAAGGAAGAGCGGGTCTGATGCTGCCTTGTAAGGGCCTCATCAGTTAAAACATTCTTTAGACGACTGATGTGAAAAACATTAATAAGCAGTGTTTCTTCATTCCCTGCAAAGGATTAGTGATTTTTAGAATTTGGGGTAAAAACTGCTGTTCATTAAGGAAAGCATAAATCCTCTGATGGTCGTAAGTATGACTGTTTCATTATTGAAGTTTTGAAAACTCAGTGGGAATATATTACAAGATTAATTATGCCTAGAGCAAATCAACACTGCTGCCAATCTTCAGATAAGATTAGGGTTGGCTTTTTTCCTCCAAAAATATTCCATTTATGTACTTTCTATCATGCATGATGTTTTAAAAACCCACTTTTGCACTAACATCTTGCCACACTTCCTGTCCCAGCATTTCCTCCTTTGCTCCCTAGATCTGCACAAGTTTTCAATTTAGATTGCATTTCCAGCAGATGTTGTACCTTTCCAAGTTCCCCTTCTCTTTCATTAAAAATAATATGTAATTCATTTTAGTGTTGTGAGAGAAAATAGCCTAAATAAACATGTTCAGAAACCCTGAATTACTGAAGGCAATGGAGAAGAGAGGAGAGAGGGGAGGAGAGGGGAGGAGAGAGTGAGGGATAAAGAGGGAGGGGAAGGAGAGGAGGGAGAGAGAGAAAGAAAGAGAGAATATGGGTGCAGCATCTGGGAAGAGAATTATAAGAGAAGAAATGTTTTGTTTGCAAATTCCAAGGGAACCAAAGCCATCCTTCAACAGGTCCTAAAAAGGGAAGATAGATGGGCAGATCAAACCACAGGAGAAGCTCCTCAGAGCGCTTTTTGTGCCTGGAACCATTCCTTGTAGATACAGGGCTGTTTACATTTCCTGATGTATTCCCTAGTGCTTGGTATAAACAAGAGCTCACAGGCCACAAATCTAATGAGGGAGCATAAGTATGCAGAAATCTGCATTTCACTGTCCTAACACAAACTGCAACTACAGTTCTTTGCAATGGGCTTCTAGCCCTTGAGCCAAACTCATCACCCCAAACTCCTTCAATCCTTTTGTTCTTTGCTGAGTAGGAATGGTTCACCTGAACTATCAGAACCTCTCAGCCCTCGGCTCCTCTTTTACCAAAAGACACCAACCAAGTTCAGTTATTAACACCGTTTTTGGATTTATGTCTGTGTTATCTCCTTGAGGTTATTTGGGGTTTCTAAGGACACTAAAATATTCAATGACCTCAGTCTTCATTTGATGAGTCTTGGATATGTGGAGTCCATCGGGGAGCTGGAGGTGGGGAGGAAGGAAAGTGCTTCTAAGGTCACCAGGCAACAAGGCTGACCTTGTTAACTGTAACACAAACAGCAGAGACCTCTGAGCAAGAGCGAAGTCTCTGCACTGCTGTGAAGCCTCGGAAGCCTGGGACTCCGTGAGACTGAAGCAAGTTTGCCCTTGGCTTCTCTGTGGAGCAGAAAGGCCATATTTTATGTTTTTTGTTTGTTTGTTTGTTTGTTTTTTAATCCTGACTGTCCTGTTATGCTCTCATAGGTCTTCAAGAGTTGTGTAATAAGGGACTTTACTCATCCTTCCTCTCCCTGAGTTTAGCAGAATATCCAGAGTTGATAGTCAATTAATACCAGATGTTTGAATGAATGAGTGAGTGAGTGAATGAAGGAAGGAAGCTGGGACTACAATTGCAGGAGACAGCGGGAGCAGGACTAAATATCTGAAGGCTTTCCCAGAAGTCCTGATAGTCCACTGATGATGACCTTGGGACTCCGGGGTGAGCCAGCCTCAATCGCCTGACAGTCCTGAGAACTGATGGAGGGATGGGGGTCTTCCCAGCAAAGCCTGACGCAGCTTCTGAGCAAACAGCATGCAGCCTGGCTAGGGAAGCGATGTGGAAACTGCTCCTGCAGAGCGCTGCACTGAGGTTTGAGATTTTCTGTTCTGCCCAAGTAGCTTCAGTCAGCCACTGATTCAGTCTCCCTAGCACTTCCTGCCAAATGTCACAGGCACTGCTAATCTCACATCACAGGGGCTTACAGTCTGTACACAAGCATTTTAGCTTGCATCCTCACACTAGATCAAGTGAGCTAAATGAATCTTTTCTTCCCCAAACACCTCCTACCAACTCAGTCAGCAGCAAAAATGTATGTCCAACAGTACAGTTTGACTTAAAACACAGGATCCACCTGTGGTCTGACTTGCCAAGACACATGGTTGTATTAGGTCATCAGTTCTCAACCTGTGGGTTGGATGACTCATTCACAGGGGTAACCTAAGAACACCGGAAACACAGATATTTACATTACGACTCATAACAGAAGCAATATTACAGTTATGAAGTAGCAACAAAAATAGTTTTACAGCTGGAGTCACCACGACGTGAGGAACTGTGTGAAAGGGTCGCAGGGTTAGGAAGGTTGCGAGCCACTGGACTAAGTGCTTTCCTGATATCTCACAGGGTACACAAGCAGAGGCCCAATGACCAGGGTTGAGAAAAGAAATAGTGAGAGGAAACTGAACTGCTGAGGGAGCTATGAAGAGATCTGGAAGGTGACACGGGCCCTGCTTAGCGCCACATAGGCCAGGGAGGCTGCAGTGGAGACGTGATATCTAAGAGTTCCTTCTTCCCCGTGGTGTCTGCCAATGACCGGCACCAGCTACAGCCAAGAGACAGAACAAGGACCAACTGCCGGACGCTCAGCCAGTGAGTTACCCACCGCGGCCTCTGTGTCAGTGGTCTGGCCCAAGCCACCCCTCACCGTACAGTGGCCTATGGCCAGGGTCAGACACAGGACTAAGGTGAGAACTCTCAGAGGAAACCAAGATGGACCTGGGAGGTGTCTTGAGGTCCTAACCATGTCTGTGTTGGCTTTGTTTCTGGTCTAATTGCAGGGCTCAGACTGCCCAGGATTAGCAAAGACATGTCCTTTCAAGAGCTCTGACCTATCCAGAGCCCCACCACCCCACCTGCAGGCTTGATCTTGTAAGATCTGTGTACCCAATGGGCTTGCTGGCTGCTCTTAGGCTGCTATGTGCCTACAGAGCAGAAACAAAGAGAAGATCAGTGATTGCTCTCAAAGAGGAGAGGGAGATATAGTTTTCATAAAATGTTTGATGGTTGGCTTGATTTGAGAAAAACTGCTCCTCATTAGTTTATCTTACATTGAAATTGGCCATTAATGGACTGGGTGGAAGGCAGCTTTGTTTACTTATACGCTACAACCAATTTACTCAATTAAAAATTAATATGCTTTGCCAAAAACGTCTAAAAGATGTATAGGAACATTTTCCCCAGAGACACAGCTGTGTGTTATAGGAAGGCGTCTTGCTGACCCCACTGAATCAAAGTGTGCATGTTAGGATTACCAGAGAATCATTCAAACTTGCCTTAATAGGTTAGCATCCTTACTCTGACTCTAACCAAACACTCAGAGCCACGAGGGGAGGTGGATCTTTCAAACAGAGAAAACAAAACCATTAGTGATGAAAACTGAGGGAGAAATGGATCTATAACATTTCAAACAGAGAAAGTAAAACCTTGAATGATAAAAACTGAGGGGAAACAGTGACATGATTCCTAGTTATACAATTATATCTAAGTAAAACCCTGACACTTGGTCTTTGATAGCCAAACAAATAAAATCATCTTTCTGTGCCATGTTTCTCTTTCTCTCCTCCTGTTAGCCACCGTGGAGTGTATTTTTTAGCTGCCCTCTGGCTTACCTGTGGATTCTATAGCTGTGTGATAGCTACCCTCCCCCACCTCTCACACCTCAGCAGTGTCTTCTCCAGTGAGGAACACCAACTGAAGTCCTCTCTGTGGTAGTGACATTAACTCTGAAATGTAGGATGATGGAGGTGGGGACAGAACACACAGGGACACTGCTCTTAGGTGGCCCCATGAAACAGCTCAGATATGTGTCTTTCTAATTTCTCTAATGATGAAAATATTGATTTACATCTTCACAAGGTTCATATAGCTATGGTGTATACTTCAAATTTTACATGATTCATTTAACACGTTATTGGTTGTATTTTAGCTCATGCTTCTGTCTAACAAATCTGTCCTCTTGAGTATTCATTGGGGGCCTTGGGAATGACCAGCCTTTTCTATTTCCACACCTTCATGATGGCAGAGTCATAAGGTTTTGTCTTCCTTAGAAAACATTTTGTTTCCTATTACCAACCCTACGCACTCTTACCTGGAACATTTCTGAGTCTGCAGCCCAATTGGTACCCAGAATAGAAGTGGAAAGGGGAGGAGTGAAAATGAACAGGGCCTCAGGGACCTGTTAGATATTCCTAAATGTCTCTAATCAACTAGGATCCTAGAAACAGAGGAAGCAAGAAAAAATGGGGCAACATCTGCCATTTTTGGCAAAACATCTGCCCATGTATTAGCAAAACATTCTTCAAATTTGATAAAAGTACAAACACTTACAAGCTCAGTGCTCTGTGGATATAAATTCTTATATGAATACAGAGGAGGAGAATCATAAAAACAAAATAAAAAGAAAAAGACAGACGTGGAAAAGGAGTTGTAGAGAAGACAAGGGTGACAGGAGTGGGGAAAATAAAGGAGTGTAGCAGGTAAAAGTAGCCAGAATGCATGTGTAAAACTGCCAAATAAAATATTTGATCAATAAAAACATTAAAATTAAGTAGAATCAGTATTAACCATATGTATAAATAAAGATTTTAAGATAAAATGTCTTACTAAGAAGGTATTTGCTTTAGAAAACACTAAAGAACTAGAGCATTTGTCCTTAGAAATGCTGGATTTCATTCAGTAAGAGAGGGAAAATCAAGGAAATGGTGCTTTTGTAGAAGAAAACTAAAAGTACCCTAAATCTTGATGGACTGTCAGATTTTAGAGCCAAAGCTAGCACCTTCAATTAGGAGGACATAGGAGAGACCATTCATGCCTCAAAAGAAGGTGAAAATTAAGAGGGAGAGAGGGGGAGATTGATTCCAGAATTCCAGTGATCATCCAGCGTGTACCAAAGGGATGTGACTAGTTTGATTTGAGAATCAAGAAGCTAATGCATGGAGGCTAGGAGCATGCTAGCTCAGGGAGATGGAGGCCACCTCCTCTGAGTGCCTGGCTGAGTAGTCCGCAGTTGCCATCAGTAACAGGCAGTCCTTGGGGCTTCCAAGAGCAGGAATGCACCTCAGAGATGAGCAGATACACTGGGAAGATGAGTCAGACAGTGTTGAACAGTGCAGCTGCTGAGGTCATGAGAGAGGATTCAGACAGGACGTGATAATGGCATCAGAGAAAATGAAAGGGAATATCATTATTTACTAAGTAAGCATCGGTTTTGCCCAGGTTCTGGGCTAGGGTCAGAGTCCACAGTGGGGGATGAAACAAACATAATCTCACTTGCTGTACAATATAAAAGAGGAAAATCTATTGCCTGTTTGGCCAAGTTGAACAGGTTCAAATGAAACTTCACATAATGATACCACAGAAAACAGAAATTGAGGTTAGGGTTACAACCTTTTAGAAGGGAATAGTGACATTTGTTGATGTGGGGTGGCAGGAAGTGTGCATACTACTCTCCGGGTAATCACTGAAGCAAATGTAGAATGCACACATGAGTCCTAATGTCCACATCTAATCAGAGAACGGACCTGGGGGACAGAGAAAATTGGATCACGCTAATCAAAGACAGGAAGAAGGAAAGCAATCAAAAAGAAATCAATTCCTAGTTCAGAGAATGTAGGTGAAAGACATGAAGTGGAAAACACAGGCAGGATTACTTCCCAGCCTTCTACAGCAACACGAGCATTACATCCAAAGCTGCCCACGGGGCTAGTAATTCAGTTTTCCAAAGCTGGGGACCACCACAAACCACCCAAGCACAGGACTCCAAAACCAATGGACCTGAAGACCAGAACAGATCATCCAGGCACAGAGAGCATGGTGATAAAGCTGGAGGGGAGAGAGGCAAGCCTTCTTCCTTCCTGGGAAAGAACATATATGTCTAAAGTTAGCAGATCTGCTGACAGAGATTTTAAAAAAAAAGATATCCGTACAGCCTAGCAAAGGAAAAGTGAAGGAACTAAAAGTAGAAACGGTTAACGTGGTAAAGTCTGAGGAGTAAAGGGAAATGTTCGGATTTAATATTTGGATTTCTGGGATTTAAAACGTTCTGCCAAGAGACCGTGTCTCAGCAGCAGATATCTTGAAATTCACCTAGAATGTACAGTGAGGAGCTAAGCATGATGCTTTGGGGAGGTGCAGCGCTGGGGGCAGGACAGAGGAGGAAAAATCTACAGAAAAAACAAAGGTGTGGTCACAAGCAAAAAAACACCCAGGGCAGAGCAGTGTCATTGAGGCTGAGTGTATGCTCAGAGGGAAAGACTGGCTTTCAGCACAGTCCAAAGAAGAGGAGCCACAGGGACGATGGCCTCGGGTTTAGATAGCTGGGGATCAGCAGTGACTTTGACTTACAGCTGCTTTCAGCAGAGGGGATATTTAGGGTGGGACTGAGGCATCAGGAAGCAGGGTCAGAGTGGGTAAAAGAGCCAGAAGTGAAAATCAAAACAAAAACTCAGTGGTAGAATTTTTGAATTGGAATGTTTTATTTTATTTTGTGTATATGAGTGTTTTCCTGTGTATCTGTGTACTATGTGTAAGCCTGGTGCCCATGGAGGCTAGAAGAGGACATTGGGTCCTCGGGAACTAGGGTTAGCGATGGCTGCACACCATCATGTGGGGGCTGGGAACTGAGCGTGAATTCCCTGGAAGAGCAGCAAGTGCTCTCAACTGCTGAGCCATCTCCAGGAGAGTGTGAGAAGAAAATTCAGCGGCAGCCCCACGCCAAAAATCTAGAGAAGCAAAGGTAGGACCTAGAGCAGAAGTTGGACAGCCAGGGACATGTGGAAGGACATCAATGTCCCACTTATTAAACCACTCCACAGTTTCGTTTCGTGAAGCCATTTGGCACAAAGCTCTTTAAACTCAGAAGGCGAAGGCACTGGTCCACAAGAGGGTCAGAAACATCTGGTTTGTTTTTCATTGCCTGTGCCTTGAACATGGTGTTTGTTAAAGGGTGCTTGGTTCCCAGCCCTTGCCCTGGCAGTACCATTCACACTCAGAACCTGTGGTTATTCCTGGAGCCCTGAGTCTCAAAAAATTTTCAAAAGGAGACCTTAGAAACCTGTTTTGAATTACAGCACAGCAAGGCAATATTTTTCTTAGCCAGTGGGGTTTTCTCTTTATTGTGCTTTGGAACACATTGGGAGAGAAGGCCATCGGAACGTTGGAAGCTAAGAGGCCTCTCTTGTTCCTGTCTCCATGCCTAGTAACTTGAACATATTCTGGTTAAGTCATCTTCAATAACTTGTATCCACTTGGACTGGGATTTTTATTTTCTGTAAAGCCATTTTCCAAATTTTAAACTCCTCATACTGCAGTGAACCTCAGAACAATGAACTTGGGTTTTGTCATTGTCAGCAAGCTTTCATCACCTCCAGGTTCAGCAACTCCAAGCTAGAACCATGAATCAAAGCAGCAATCTCTGAATCCCAGCACTGATGCAAGGGATGGAGAAGTATGAAGCCAGCACGACCTAGAGGAAGACCCTACTCCAAGAAAAAAAAAAACATGTGTATGTGATATCTATCTATCTATCTACCTACCTATCTATCTATCTATCTATCTATCTATCTATAGATATATAATCTATACATATCTATATATAGATAGAGATAGATATACACACACTATATACATACATGCATATTTCTTCCTTAACCTCGTTCCTTCATAGTTGTACAAAGTATTTATCTAGAATTCCTGGATGAATTCCAGGCACTAAGTAAATAAACAAACACATAAACAAACACACAGAAGAAGGAAACGAATGAGTGGATGAGTAAGAGATCAATAACATGGAAGAAGCCAGGATTCAATGAAAACTGTAAGTGACAGCGGGTCCCAAAGAGCCGTCTTTATACAGAGTGCTAAACATGGCCTCCATGAGCAGAGGCCTCATCTGCTCTTCCTCCTGTGTCCTCGGACCTAAGATGTTGCTTAGAAAGAGCTAGGGTTCAACATAAGAATGTGACCTCCATTTGATGCTTTAAAGGGTGCGCCAGGTCACCCAGCTCACAGCGTGTCGTAATCACCCCCATCCCTACCCCACCCCCAGCTGGCCCTTGGATTCCCTTGCTAATATCTCTTCCTTTTGGTTATAACTTAATCCAACTGGTGCTGTCCATAGGCATAGGATGGGAGGGGCATCCATTTGGCTCTAGAAGCCCACCTGTGGCCCAAGCCCCCGAAGAAAAATGGCTCTCCAGCAGCCATCAACTGCAAATAGCTCCTCGGCTAGGAGAGTGCCTCTGTACGCCTTCTCTAATCTGCGCTGGGATTTTTAACTAGCTTCATCTTGTGAAGGTCTTATACAGACAATCAAGACTGTTGTTGAGTTCGTTGTGTAATAAGCTGTCTCCAGAAGATACTTTACAGGATTCTCCACACCCTCTGACTCTTTCCTTCCTGCCTGTCTTCTGTGATGTTCCCTGAGCCTGGGTGGAGAGGGCTAGGCATTGATACAGACGTCCTGTCTGTGGCTGAACACTCACAGTCATGGAGTCTCAATTTGAACAGTTATAAGTCTCTGCATTAACCACGTTCCGCCTTCAAAAAGAAGCTTCTCCAGTCGACATTGGAAGCCACACAAACCTGTTGAGCATAAAATCAAATACATGGACAACAGATCAACAACACAATCATTTCTCATTGCCCCCCCCCAGCAATACCTCAGGCAGATCACCTATCTAGCCATAGGGTGTAGACTGGGTTTTTAGTACGAGACATGAACCCCTCTGTAAAGCTGACCTCAAACCCATCAGAAAGCACTCGGCTGCTCCCCATGTTTTTGTCATGCGCATGATTGTCATGGACGACTGTGCCAATGGGAGCATCTTGGCCAGCAGTACAGAATACTGCAGCACACAGAATCCGGCACGACATGAGACCATTGACAGTCTCCTCTCTCCCAGCAGACTGCATAGCACTTTCCAGCCCTCTGAAACCTAGCCATCAGGGAAAGAGTTTCTCAGTCAGTTTGAGATTGATTTCTTTCTGGCCAAAGCATGTGCAGTCTATCCACAATGGGGTCCTTCCATCTCATTACAGTGGCAACCAAGAGCCATGACAATAGCCTATGCTATTTTGGCCTCTCTGGAGCCTCCCTGACCAGTAACGCCTAGGGACAGGCCATATGCTCGGCGCTAAGATTTTCATTTAACAACTCCTGTCCTCTGGGAGCAGCACTGTCCGACCAGCACGGCACCTCTGTTAAACTCCTGTTTAAATTATAATTTTAATTATTTTAAAACTAATTTTCTAAGTCTTATTCACCCATCCTTATTTCTGATTAGCCTGTGCCCTACTTCTTCCTTTCTTTCCAGCTTTATTGAAATTATAAATGACAAGTAAAAAATGCATACATTTATGGTACGTAGTGGATTTTATATACTGAAGAAGTGAAGTCATATTAATTAATATGACTTTACTTGGCATAATTACCTTTTCTCTTTGTTGTAGTGAGACTGTTTAAGATCCATTGTCTTTGTATTTCAAGCCCACAACCAGCACTGTTCATCAGGACCGCCATACAGTATATTAGATCTCTGAACTTGCTCATCCCGAAAAATTAAAGCTTTGTATACTTGCCCATATCAATGACCCCTCTCTGCTCTCACTCTACTCTCTGTCTCTTGACTGCAGCATTTTTAAATTCCACATGTATTTTTTTAAAAACTGAGATGTATTTGTCCTCTATGTCTACATTATCTGACTTAACATAACGCCTACCAGTTCAACCATGGTGCTTTAAAGGGCATCATACCCTTCTTCATTAGGGCTGAACAGTGTTCCCTGGTGTGTATGGGTGATGTGTTCTTTGAACACTCATCTCTCAGCGAGCGTTCATGTTGTTTGCATCTCTTGTCTATCATGAACGGGAGTGCAGCGCCCTCTGAGAGACCGTTCCCTTCACTGTGGCTCTATACCTGCTCAGAACTTAACTTCCCAGTCTACTTCCTGCCTGCCATTCTTCCCTCAAGACCTCCCCTGGCTGTCGTATCTCAGACTCCTCCATTCATGAGGATTTTGTGATCCTGAAGCAAATTACTCAGTACTTAAGTTCTGTTCTCGATACTATTTTGGAAAAACCATACTAGAAGAAGCTGGACTTCAGCTGCTGTACAATCTTACAATTGTTTACATTGCTCTATTCTATTCTATTATTCTTATTTTATGCATATGGCTGTTTTGCCTGCAAGTATGTATGTGTACTGCATGATGGCTGATGCCCTCAGAGGCCAGAAGAGGTTGACAGATCCCCTGGAACCAGAGAAAGATACATGTGTGGATGCTGGTAATTGAACCCAGGTCCTCTGGGAGAGCAGCCTGCCCTCTTAACTGCTAAATCTTCTCTCCCACCCCTTTACTGTTCAATTTGTAATAAAACGTATCAAGGTGCCCTCAAGAAGAATGTTAAAAAAAAGCCCTTGTGAGAAGAGAGCTCTGTTAAACTTGGCCTTCCAGCACGTTCAAATCAGGAAAGGCTGACGTATGAGTCTCTGCCAGATCCCACATGTCCACATGTGACTTTTCAATGTGACTCTGAGGAGATTCTGACAGAGGGCTTGAATGCTGACACTACCTTCATTGTTCAAGAAAAGCAGATCTATGTCCTGACATGGTAATGATTCTGGGACAAGGCTCACAAGTGAAATAGCCAGAGTTTCCTTGCCAGCCTTCCCCGGCTCAGCTCCCGCATTCCCCAGAGCCCTCCAGTTTCCCAGCTGACAACAGCTTCGGCCTTTCATATGGAGGGTTCATTGCTGTCACAATTAGGATTTATCATCCCATTGTTTCTTCCTGGGTAATGTAGATAATCACTGACACGGAAACACGGGCGGTACAGAGCCAAACAGTACCATATGGTCCATCAAAATGTATACTCACCAACTCCAAGAAACAGATCAGCCTGTATCTCATCAGCCCAACTTTGCAACCAGCTGACGGCTATGCTCAGACTCTCTTCATCATATCACGTTTCTTTGTTGTTGCTGACACAGGCAGGTTTTTCCATTGTTTAAGTATCTGTGTGTGTGTTTAATAAAATTCCCTTGCCTTCAAGGAGATTTGCATTTCTATTCTAAAATCCAACATCTCTTGAATTTCATGTTATTTTCTGAGAAATGTATGAAAAAATATATAAAATTTACTGAATATCTAATATTTGTAGGCATTTTAGAAATATTGTCATATCAGTATCTTTAAGAAGCCTGAATGAACTGGGGGTGACGGCGCCAGCTTTTAAAAGGTGGGTGTTGATATTAGTGTAGCCCGGATGAAGAGAACAGAAGATACATTATGAAGTTACCTTATGCCCTCACTCGTACATGATAATATAGGGATAGGAATACACAGCTACCTGAGAACAGATGTGATCTTTACTCCACAAAACCTCCCTCACCACAGAGCTGTCTCTAGCAGAGGTGCACAAAACAGCAAACTCAACATCGTATTAGAGAGGGACTCCACATAACATTAAGGACAAGAGTAAATGTTATGCCTTCCCCTGAATGTGCACAAACTACCTGATGCCCTAAGGATTGAATGAAAGTCCACGTGCTTAGATGACATGGAGAGATGTCATTGTATAAATTAATTTGAGTTGTGGCTAACAGATCTGAATGAAAACAAGTTGGTCGCTCCCTTTAATGTCTGTGGTTCGCAGGGGTTACTCGTTGCCAACAGTTTTTCTATTCATGACGTTAGTTGGTAGATACTGGCAATGCTATCCAGATAAATTATACAATGTGTTTTCATTGATTAGAGGTCATTTGACAGCTGGAGACTGTGATGTGGGGAAACACGAGCCTCAGGTCAGCTGAGGTCAAAGCACCATAGGCCAGTGCGTCTCCCGCTTCTTCTCCCCGAAGCAGTCAGGGAGGCCGCATGTCACAAATGCTGACTGGACAGCAAAGCTCAGGTGTCCCAACTCTAATCTCACTCCTCCTGAACGAGAAAGAAGCCACTGCTGTGTGGGAAGCCACTGAGATCTCAAGGTTTCGCTGCCGTGACAGCTCAAGTCATTATCTCAAATCGCACAGAGAGGTGAGAGTGGCTGCCACGTCACAGCACATGCCGTGACACAGCAGTGAGAGCAGCAGAACAACGCTTGCCAAGCTTAGCCTTCCACTGACTGCTAGGTATCATTTGTACTTTGTAAAGAAACGTGATTTATTACTCAAGGTTTTTATAGTGTAGAGATGATATAAAATTACTATAATTATTCTTAGTTATGTGCAAAAGAATGTTTCTGGCCTGCAAAAAAGGTTATCTTCAGTCAAAAAAACTGCTTTCTTTATTTTGTGCTCGTCGTTTGCTTGATGACGAGCTTCCACAGACAGCACATGCATAAGCTAGTGACTAAATTTTAATTAAGCCAACAGCCATGGCCAAGGACTGCTTTCTTAATTAACAAGACTTCTCTGCAGGTTTCTTCCCAGGGTGGTGATGGATGTGGTGGCTGTAGAAGAAAGGATAGCGGGCACAGCTCCGGCTTCCATGAAACCAGCAGCCACAGGCTGAATGACTGAGAATCCCAGCGAGAGGTGCCCTGATCTCCTCTCACTGTTTTCCCAGAAAAACAAGTGACCAGGACCTGTAGACTTGAATTTAAAGTTAAGGATAAAATTGGAGTCAGAGACTCTTAGTCACTTTTCCAGCCCTATGACAAATGCCGAGTTAATCACATTTTAGGGGGAAGAGGGTTATTTTTGCTCAGAGTTTTAGAGGTTTCAATTGCTTGGCTCCAGAGTCTTTGGGGCTGCGGCAAGGCAGCATACTTGGCAAGGAGCACCTCAGCGGAGAGCAAGCTGCTTCTCTCATCATGTCTGGGAAACAAAGAGAGTGGGAGAGGGGTGGCAGGGGTGTTCCAATATCCCCTTCAGGCATGCATTAGTCACAAATACCTAACAAGAGCAACTTGAGGAAGGGAGGGCTTGTTTGGCTCACAGTTCGAGAGTGCGGTCAGTTGTGGCCAGGAAGTCATAAAGCAGGAGCTGGAGCTGGTAGCCACCTTGTGTTTAGAATCATGAGGCAGAGAGTGATGAATGCCTGGGCTCAGCTCACTTTCTCCTTTTTATTCAGTCTATGACCCCAGCCTATGGGACAGCGTTGTCCACAGTTAAAAATGACTCTTTCCACCTCACTTAACCTAATCAGATTATCCCTCACAGGCATGACCAAAGACCAGTCTTCTAGACAATTCTAGAGCCATGCAGGTT
Source organism: Meriones unguiculatus (assembly GCF_030254825.1). Classification (NCBI taxonomy): domain Eukaryota; kingdom Metazoa; phylum Chordata; class Mammalia; order Rodentia; family Muridae; genus Meriones; species Meriones unguiculatus. The sequence continues at coordinate 187,286,472 of NC_083350.1, forward strand.
GACAACCAATATTAACTACCACAAAGGGCATTCTCACAATGACCTACCTTCTTCCTCCTAAGGCCCACTTCCTAAGGCCCACTGCCTCCCAAAAATACTGAGAACAAAGCTTTTAACACAGGAGCCTTTGGGAGATGGTTACCCAAACCGTAACTTGATGACGACTTTAATTCACATACAAAAATGACTGATAATCTGTACCCCCTGGTCCGACTTTCAACTCTAAATTGAAGATTAAAGGCCTCAAATACTTGTTCTTCTGGTCAGTAGTTGGTGGCATGAAAACCAAACATTCCCTATGTGGTGTGCACAGACTCATTTGTCCTGTGGCTCTTGTTTTCAAGATTTATAAAATAGGCTTGCTTGGTGTGCATGTCTTTGAGAGAAAAAGATAAAAACAAATAAAGTGAGGACAAAAGAAAAAACTGTATCAAATGTGCCCTACAGAAATTCTCCTTTCAAGAAAGTTCTCCCTTAATTCTGAGAAGGAATCATGGCTTGGTCTTGGGAGAGAAGCCCACCGACATGAATTTATTTCTTTTCCACATTTCAGAGGTTGGTTCATACAGCAGGCACATAGGGGAGAGACTCAGGGAAATGCAGTGCTCTCCTGATTATCACACATGCCCCTCTACCCTCCTGCAGAATTTAATCCTCAAAGTCATGTCAACGCCACTGAGTAGGCAGCTTACCCAACCTCAGTGTTTAGAGTTTGACCCTAAAGGAAAGTATGCTGTTTGGAATACATCTTTTAAAGACCCAACATTTTAACACAAAGTAGCGAGTCTCAGGTAACTTGCTGTGTTGGGTAGTTTTGTGTCAACTTCACACACACTGAAGACATCCGAGAGGAAGGAGCCTTCAAAGGATCCGGCTGTCAGCATTTTCTTCACTGGTGACTAATGGCACCGTGGGTGATGCCATCCCTGGGCAGGTGGTCTTGGGTTCTATAAAAATGTAGGCTGAGAAAAGCCTACAAGCAGCACCCTCTATGGCCTCTACCTCAGCACCCGACTCCAGGTTCCTGCCCTGTACGAGTTCCTGCCCTTGCTGCTTTTGATGATTAACTCTTATATGGAATTGTAAACAGAAAAAAAAAATAAAAGCCCTTTCCTCCCAAATTGCCTTGATTACAGTGTTTCATCACAGCAATAGAAATTCTAACTGAGACAAAATGGTACCAGGAGTCGGGTTCTGCTGTGAAAGGCTTAACTGTGCTTTTGTTTGGAGCAATGTGGACCTTGGGACTTAGGATTATAAAAGCAGTTGAATGTTTTAACTGTGGCTTAATGGCCCATACTAATAAGTAGGAGAATGGAAGACAGTGGTGCTGAAAGTATACTACATCATTATTGACAGCATCTAAACTTGACCATGAATATAAATAATATTACTGATCTTACTGTATTGTACTTTTTATTGTTATTCTATAGTAAATTCCTACTTATTAAAAATATTTACTATAAAATAGTATGGCACATTCCAGGGGATACCAACATCAACTGTGTCTTTTTTGTTTTTTTTTTTTTGTTTTTTTGTTTTTTTCAAATTCATAATTCTCCTGCCTCTGCCTCTTTCATGCTAAAATATACAAGTATGAGTCACCCTGCTGGTCTTAGCCATGTCTCTTCGTTGCACCAAGAGTCCTGGAGGATGGCTGACATTAACACCTATGGGATAAAACCCTTTAGGGTACTCATACAAAAATAAAATCATATGGCAGCAAGTAGCTCAGGGTGTAAGCTTGTTCCTAAGGACATATGACCCTACCTAATTATACGTATTTTACAGCTTCCCCAACCTTCCTAAAATAAACTGTGTGAAACTCAAGTGTAATCAACCAAAATAGAAAAATATACAATAGAAAAGAATCTCCACAGGTTTGCGTGGCAGATAGGACAAAGAAGGGGAAAGGAGGAAGGGAGGGGAAGGAAAGCAAGAAGTCCTTTGGCCAAGTGTAGAGGGAACAAGGTCGTTGTACTCACAGGTTGCACTAGGGAAAAAGGAAAGGCTAAACACGCAGGCTTTTCTCCTGTTTCCACCAGGGAAGCTGGGAATGGATGTAGCTAACAACGTGGTGATCTTTGCTCTCTGTGACACCAGACCTCATCCAAATCCCAGACTATTGTGCTTATCCCAGACCCTTTCCAGACTCCCCAGCATTCTTTGTCAGTCAATAGAACCCATTTTTTACAGAAGAGGTCACGACACTTTGCAAAAGAGCTCACCATCATGCTTATCTCAGAGCCTTCTTCTCTAGACCCTTATCCTGAGCTGTTTCTCAGTCACTGGTTCCCATTCTTACGGAAGAGGTCACAGGTAATTTGCAAAGGATTTTCGATGTAGTCATGTCTTGAGCTGCATTATAATAATTGCCTAGAGGAAGCTTTTTTCCCAAAGTTGTACTGTGTTTAAGTATGTCAAAAATAAACTGCTCCAGCCAGACTCTGTAAGTTTGAACCAAGGCTGACTGATTAAGTTTTTCCTTCTTGCCTCACACAGATCATTACTCTGCTGGCAGGGATGTTTGGGCCAGCACTTCAAAAGCTGAGGCTCACCTAGAGAATCCTCACAGCAGTCAGACCTTCTGCAGACTCACAGCAGTATTCCTATAGTTCTTGAAAAAGAGCTAATCTGGCGTGGCTTGAGCCGGGCCACTCCATGGGGGAACACGAAGGGCGCTTTGGTAGACTCCTTCTCCATCTCCTGCAGAGGAGCACCCGAGCGGGCCTGTGCGAAGTGTGCTCACACTAAGAGCCTGCTGTCCCTACCAAGAGACTGTCCCCTAAAGTGAACAAATCAGAAGCACAGGTCTGTTCTCTCTGGCAGCCTGACCCTTGACCCCCCCTACACACACACACACCGCCCCCTTCTCTCAAGCAGAGACCTTTCAACGTTTCGTTTTACTTTTGTTCTGGCTCACTGCTTCCACTCCTTCTGAGGAGTGATCCTGGGCTTCAAGTATTCTACACTGCCGCGCTTCTGTGGAGCAAAGCCACCCCAACACCCTTTCCCAAATAAGGACTTTGTGACCTATTATTTAATTTGTCAACATTGAAAGGTTTTCTAAGGATCCAAAGAAAAAGTCCATAAGATACAGTCATAGAAGAAAATATAGATTTGAATAAATATAGTTTGAGCAAATCCCTTACACACACACACACACACACACACACACACACACACGTACGTGCGCGCGTGCGCACGCACACGCATAACATTAGATTGATCTGTTTTCACCAAAGCATAGGGAAAAAAAAGCTTTATAATATGAAATACTTGACAAGATATATAAATTTTAACAGAGAACAACAACAAAAAGCTGTTGTCTTCACTGCCTTCTAACATAAATTTAGTACTTCCCTTAATAATTAGAATTGTTTGGCTTGGTCAGTAATAGAAAGCTGAAATATTTTGACACTTCTCAAAATGTAGTTTTTGCTTGTTACTACTCTGAACTTTGGGTAATTGCTGCATCTTTTGCTAAACATTATCAGATGCCTAGACAAACTGGGGAAGTCACAGAAAGTACAAACTCTGTTTTTTAAATATTTGAATAATTTTCTTTCAGAACAGCTCATTCTTTTGATGGTTATCTATTTCCCTGTGTGAGTTTTAAAAGTGGCTTGAGAAGGGGTTCGTCAGAGTACCAAAGAGTCCCACGCCAACATGCACACATACAAAATCAAGAAGCCTTAGCTGTCAAGATATTTGACCACAGCTGATGATAAACAAATTTTGATAAAGTGGGAAGAGCTGGTTATTGTCACTGTCTATCTTTTTCTTCAAGATCAGTATTCTACTCAAGTCTGTAATATCCCCCTTTTTCTGGTGAACCTCAGAAACAAAGGAAAAATCTTATTTCCAAAGTTGGTGAGAAGGAGCTTCTTTAAAGCAAACTCAGGGAGAACCCCCCACCCACCCCCAAGCTCTGGCTGTCACCTTACAAAGGGTATCCTTTCTCTGTGCATTTGGACTTAAAGGGCAGAAGTAGACAGCTCTCACCTAGAGCTAAGTGTCCTGGCATGCCCTGGTTCATGTCACTGAAGACACTTTTCTGGGCTCGCAGTCACACAAAGATGCTTAGAATTGGCCCTCTCACAGGAAGCAGATTCTTTTACATGGGTCCAGGCTCACAATGAGCCATAAATCTCATGGCTACTTCACTTCCAGGGTAAAGTAGCTGCCTACTCCTTCCTTGGACAGACTTATGAATGTGGGAAGTGTGGATCTTGGAGACCTCGGAGTCATTTATTTCTCTAAATCAAATGGATTCTGTTTTTACCTCTTGCACAATCTTGCACTGAGAATCGCTCCCTGCTGCAGTCACAGCCAGGCTTGGGGCCTCCTCTAGTGCAGGAGCAGGGAGGGAGGCGTCCACCATGCCACGTGTTCCCTCTCTGCTGTTTCACCTTCTCCCCGGGTACCCAGCAATCCTGTTAGTGATTGTCACCTTGCCCAATCTCGTTATTTTTGTGGTTGAAGATCACAAAGTTCATCCTTAATAGACCTTCCTGTCCCCAGAGAGGCCTCTGTGTCCAGAATAGTCACCCAATCCCACCCTTGGTCTCAAATCAGCCAATCTACTCTCTATCCCATCCTTGAGACAAACAGGTTCCCTCTCCTCCATCCTTTCTCCTTCAGCCTCTCCAGCATAATCCTCCCCATGAGTCCAGCTCTGAGAAGCCAGTAACAGCCTACGTGTTTGTCTTTGGAATGCCTGGCAATTTCAAAGTTTGACTCGTAACCCCCAAACCTACAAGCTGAGGGAGCATAAATGCCTGGCTACATTATGGATATAAAAGTAAAGCCTACAGCCTTAGAGGCACAAATAAACATTCCATTAAATGTGCTGCTAGAGATCTTTCTGTAGAGAACAAATCCGCTTAGGTGTGAATTTACAGTTGTAAAAAGATGCTCCACTTTGTGGAAGAACTGGAAGCTGAGTTTGGGGTTTGTGTCAATTCAGCCTTCATTTTACACATGCACACACACACACACACACGCACACACACACAGCACAGCTTGGTCCTTACCAACCCTCCGAGTAGAGCTCTAAAGAAAGACGGTTCACAGTGGACACTTGCCACTACACCACTGACTCCTGGTGTCAGTGGTGCTGGGAGAGTGCGTATGAAGCACCAAAGCATCACACCAGGTAGCCAAACAGCTGCTTTAAAACAAAAGGCCACGACCACAACCCACAGGGAGCTACACAAGCCACACACACCCCACCCTAGCCAGACCAGGTGGGGCTTCTAAGCAGCATCTCATGCCCAGAGGAAAACATACACAGGCTCTGCTGGTCATTACTCACTCTTGAAGGATTAATTTAACAAAAATGAACACCCACCACAGTAATGAATGCCATTCACTGGGGCCCGGCTGGAGAAAGCTAGCCACACTGGAAAACATTACTTCTTAAATTAATGACAGAGCTGAAGATTATTTTCAGATTTGGTCAGCATTTTTTTGAGAAGTAATGATTACCCAGGGTGGGAAAAATCCAGATTAGTATTAAGCCTTTGCATGTTATGAGGGAGAATTAGCTAAGCCCAGGGCTGGGGCTTATTAGTCGCCTCCTCACCAACAGCTTTACTAGCCAGAAGGGACGTGCAAGGTCACTGTGTGCTGTAAAACAGGATTAATGGAGCTGCTGCAGAAGGCCCCAGGTACGCAGATCCGTCACGCACAAGACCTAATAATGACAGTTTATGTAGTAAGCAGAGAGCCTTCTGCACAGAGCCACGGGGGAAAACACTGCATGTTTGATTGTGTGTGTGCCACATAGCTGCACAGTGAGGAGGCCATTGCTACAGTATCCTCGTTGGTGGCATTGGTTAACATCAATCTCTTTTTACAAAGAAAGATAATTTAGGAGGAGCGGTGCTTAGCAATTTTCACTGAACGTAGCTGGTACAAAGTAGATCCAAGACTTGATTCTGGGCAATGTGATGGCACAGCCTGTGTGTTCAGCCTCATTTGATGCCGTGGTGAGGACAAAACACACACCATCAGATGCTGGTGTGCAAACACAGCTCCTTGCACATACGCGGACTGCAATGTGATAGATCACTTTCTCTATCCTCAGAGTCAGTCTCCATCTTGCAATGGGCAAGGTCATTATCAGCCACCGACAACAGCCACAACTGCCCCACTGCGTGGACAGCATGGTGTCCTTGCCCTAGGACTGCATGCACACTCAGTCACTGGAGTCTTAAAACAACTTAAGCAGGATAAATGTTGGGCAAAGTTTTAGTGGCTGGGTTGGTGTTCACCTCCCTCCACCAGGAGTCCTGTCTAGTTAGAGGGCATCTTCCATGACTCCTGCTACAGGAGTCTCAGCTAGAGTCACCCCATATCCTCCCAGGAGCCTGCCCTGTCTAAGGTCTCCAGCTTGTCATAGAGATGACCTTCCCCACGGATTCTCGTCTCCCTGTGCTCCCCCCACACCGTAATCTCCTCAGGTCTCGTCTTCACCCTCACTGCCCTCATTTCCCGGCTCCCTCTCCTACCTTGTGCCCTCTCTTCAGCTGCTTCTGCTGTCTATTATTTCTATTTCTATTTCTGAGTGAAATTTAAACATTCTCCCTTAGGTCCTCCTTGTTACTTATCTTCTTTGAATCTGTGAGTTATAGCATGGTTATCCTGTATTATTTGTCTAATAGCCACTTATGAGTGAGTATATAACATGTGTGTCTTTCTGAGTCTGGATTCCCTCACTCAAGATGATCTTTTCTAGTTCCCACCATTTGCCTGCAAATTTCATGATTTACCTGTTTTTAATAGCTGAGTAGTATTTCATTGTGTAAATTTACCGCTATTTCTGTATACATTCTTCGGTTGAGGGACATGTAGGTTGTTTCCAGTTTCTGACTATTACAAATAAATCCATTATGAACATAATTTAGCAAGTGTCCTTGTTGAATGGTGGAGCATCTTTTGGGTAAAAGCCCAGGAAAGGCATAGCTGGGTCTTGAGGTTATTAAACTATTCCTAATTTTCTGAGAAACTGCCAGACTAATTTTTACAGTATTTGTACAAATTTGCACTTCCACCAGCAATGGAAGAATGTTCCACATCCTCACCAGTATGTGCTGTCTCTTGAGTTTTTGATCTTCGCCATTTTGACAGGTGTGAGGTGAAATCTTAGAGTCACTTTGATTTGCATTTCCCTGATAACTAAGGACATTGAGCATTCTTTAAATGTTTCTTGGCCATTCAAGATTCCTCTCTTGAAAATTCTGTTTAGTTCTGTAGCCCATTTTTAATTAGGTTATTTGGTTTTTTTGGTGTTTAATTTCTTGAGTTCTTTAAATATTTTGGATATTAGCCCTCTGTCAGATATAGGGTTGGTGAAGCTCTTTTCCCAGTAGGTAGGCTGCCATTTTGTTCTATTTACAGTGTCCTTTGCCTTGCAGAAGCTCTTAGTTTCAAGAGATCCCATTTATTAATTGTTGATCTTAGAGCCTGAATTGTTGGTGTTCTATTTTGGAAGTTGTCTCCTGTGCCAATGAGTTCAAGTTCAATCCCACTTTCTTTTTTAATAGATTTAGTGTATCTGGTTTTATGTTGAGGTCTTTGATCTACAAGATGTGCAGGGATAAAGATAGAGCATAGACTGAGGAAATGCCCAACCAATACTTGGCCCAACATGAGACCCACCCCATGGGAGAGATCCAACCCCTGACACTATTAATGATACTCTGCTGTGCTTACAGATGGGGGCCTATCGTAATTGTCCTCTGAGAGGCTCCACCCAGCAGAATATTGAAACAGATGCTGATACTTATAGCCAAACATTGAATGAAACATAGAAAATCTTGTGGAAAAGTAGGGGAAAGGATAAAAGGACCTGGAGGTGACAGGAGCTCCACAAGAAGACCAACAGAACCAACTAATCAAGGCCCAGAGGGACCTGAGGAGACTGAAGCACCAACCAAGGACCATGACTTGATGTGCTGGGGGGGCTCCCCTTTTCTGAAGAATAGGGGAGGGGAGACTAGGAGGAGAGAAGGGAGCTATGATTAGGATGTAAAGTGAATAAATAAATAAATAATAAACAAACAAATAAAATAAATCCAACTTAAGCAGGCATTTATTACTACCCCACTTTACATAAAAGGAAACTGAGGCAGAGAGAAGCTAAATTACTTGTACTAGACCATTAGGAAATAAAAGAACACAACTGGAGGTCACTGATTCTTCATCCCAATCTGGTGAGATAGGTGATGTTGTGTTTACTTCCTTGTTAAAGCCAATTCAGTGTGATTGGAGGCATCTGCCTCAGAAAGTTACCGCCAATCTGCAGTAGTTATAAAAACTCAAATAAATCTTATAAATGTACATGTATGTTTTATTCTCTGACTTTTTAACACCAATTAAATACCTAAATGTGTGTGAGAACACATCCAAACTCTTAAACTATATACTCTGAAACCTTAGCCCCTCCTGGCCTCAACCAAATACTCACCTTTCTTCAAGGCCTACCTCAAAGTCCCCTCCCTGCAAGACATCAGGGCTGACTGGGATGTGCTGTGGGACCAGTAGCCATTGCTGTGTTGTGGGTGTTAAAATGGCTTTGCCAACATCATAAAGGGTGCTTTGAGAGAGTGACTCCATGAAATAATTTTCCTATGTCTGTGCTGACACCTGAGTGGCTACCCAGAGTCACTGAAATAGGGGAGAAACTGCCAGGATTTTTTGCAGGTACAAATCAAGTTCACAGTTTAGTTATCCAAATGCTTATCCAAAAGTCAGGGAGCAAAAAAGTTCTTCACCTCATGAAGTAGTCAACAGCGTTGGTGTATCTGTAGTTTAGCATAACATGGAGCTTAAAAGAATAATCCTTAAAACAGGTTGTTATGGCGCACACCTGTACTTGGAAGATGGAGGCGAGAGGGTCAAAGGTTTAGCCAGGGACACACAGTGAGATGAAGGCTGCTTCAAAAAGAACAGTCTCGGAGAACCATACAATATTCAGGGTACCCACATGTGTATGTCACCTTTCCACTACTGTAACAACATAGTTCAAATAACTTAAAAACAGGACATTTTCGTCTCATAGTTTTAGACAACTCAGTCCATTATCAGCTGGCCTCACTGCTTTTTGACCTGTGGCAAGTCAGCCATGGCCAGCGATAGAGGAGAAAGAGGAGCAAGGTCTCAATGCTAGCTGTAAGGACATAGTCACAATACCTCATCTTCCTTTCACTAAACCTCACCTCTTAGAGAGTCCACCAAAGACTGGGCACCAAGCCTTCAACCTATGGACCTAGGGCAAGAAGAGTGTTTCATATCTGCAGGACAGTTTCTCGGATATACACTATGGTTGATCATGCACTAGCCAATATTTGTAACATCCTCTTAACCCTCCACTTCTCACGGCCAAACAAATAAAGCAGAAAGAGGCTGGGGGAAATGAAGTAAAGACAGTGTGAGCAAAAGAGGAGAGAGGGAGGGAGGGGAGGGGGAAGGGAAGGAGGGAAAGGGAGATACAGGGAAAGAAAGGGGGAGGATGAAAGAGGACAGAATGGAAAAAGGACAGGAGGAAGGAAGTGTGGGAGGGAGAAATGAAAAAAAAAAAAAACAGAGTCAATGGAAAAGAATACTAACGTACTAAGAAATAGCAGAATACTTGTTAAGGAAGTTGTCAGACTGTGTGTTACTATGGAAACAAGATCAGTACAGAGCTATGAAGCTGGTACTAGCATACCAAGAACAAATGAGCATTTCAGAATATAAAGATGTAAATTCACATACTCCTTTCCCTCTCAAATCCATGGGAAAGGGCAGATATCCCCTAACCATCAGCCAAGTCTGGATAACATACAACTTCATAAATTAGATGAAGATGGTTGACATTTTTCTTATGGAGTAAACAAAGTGATGATGCCGAGCAGAACACCGCATCCTGAGTGCACATCCGTTCACAGACAACAAAGAAAGGAGTGGAGGCTGTTTGCTTCTTGCTCTTGCATCTTTTAAGGACTGAAATGCCAGTGGTGATGCAGGCCATCCCCAGCACAGCTAGAAGGATGAGGAAAGGGGTAACCACTCTGTCATTTTCTTTTTCTTTTAAGAAATTCTTATGTTGGTTTGTTTGTTTCATTCTGATTCTGCAGTTGCCTACAATACAGTTTCAATGTCTGCAAAATATCTGTAGGGATTCTGAGTTCACAGGAAGATATTTTGAGAAGTCAGTAGGAGACAAAGGATTTGGCTAGCCCTCCCCTCAAAGTTCTATGAAACTGAACTTCGAAGAACACTGGAGATATGGACTTAGCACAGGCTAGCCTTCTACTAAGTCATGGTATGCAAATTGGTATTACTGAGTCATCATGATTCATACAAAATGTTAAAATTCCAAGAAAAAAAATAAAGAAATGTAGTCAATTTCTCAATGTAAGAAATATTGAGGTTGTACTGTTGACAATGTAAAATTCTTTGTTAGAGAAAATGATTGTTGTCTGCCTTGTACTCGAAGCCATTAACAACTCCCAATCCCCTCAGGAAGTTGTCAGATTCAAAATGTGGCCACTTGTTTCAGGTGATCCGGGTACACCAAGACACTGTTTTGGTGTGTCATATACCTGATAACAACAACAACAACAAATCACAAGGAAGTTTTCCAAAGCACAGCGGACCACAAGGCTCACACAGCCTGCTATGCATGGACGTCTGTGGTTCTGATGCAGTGCAAGGGGCTGCTCTAGGGAGAAACTGTAACTCCAGCCCCTTACCCACCAGCAGCTCTCGCCGAACACCAGGATGGCAAAGAGCAGAAAGCACATGCAGTCCTTGTTCTCCAGCAAAACATCAGCCTTGCCTTCACTCCCACACACATTTGAGTGGAAGGGCATGGCTTTGTGGCAGAAATTATAAATGTGAGTCTTGCTAAGTCTACAGGCCAGCTGCTGAAGAAAGGCTTTACCTAGTGCTATGCAAAGAACAGCATGGAGTTATCAGTGGATGCCCTGTCACTCTGACCCGCCAAGGCTAGGAGCAGCTCCACACTGTTGCAGGAAGGCAACGTTATCTCCACAGATGGTATGTCTGGCCACGGAGAGCCTTCCATCCCAGTGCGGAGCAAGTGACCTCTCCTCAGCTATGACAAGGCCGCGACCTTGTCATGCCTCGGGAAAGGAGGATGTGGCACAGAGGAAAGGGAAATCTCAGAAGTCTAGATGGAGAGTTATGGAAAGAAGATCAGCAATAAAAATGGGATCTAATTCTCCAAACTCCCCCCACACACACACACACACAAAAAAAAAAAAAAAAAAAACCAGTTTCATTCATTATGTGTAAAATGACTTTATAAACATCTGGTGACATTTTCTTAAGAGATAAGCAAAATGTCTTCTGTAACAGAACATGACAAGAGAGGCAGCAGGAAGAAGTCCTAAGAGAAGTCTCTTGAACTGGAACCTGGAAGATCTGACCTACACTCTCTCCTGACACTCACGAGCCTTTAGCAAGCTTTGCCATTACTGTTACGACCATCTACACTGAGCAACTACATCTAAATGTAGGACTACAATACCACTGTAATTTCAGCAAAAGCCATGGGTTCCCATCTTTCCTTAGAATAAGATCATGAAACGAAAGCTGGAGAGTGCACTACACCTACATTCCCTGGAAACGGTGGAGAGGAGAAAAACTTGCAGCCAAACTATGGGAAGCCAACAGCACGCTCTCTGCTCTGTGACATTGAACAAACTTGACCCTGACTTGCTTGTACAAGAACACTTACCATAAGGTCTTACTGTGCATTAGGTTCACAGCAGACCCTGCAAACAAAAAACTGCAGCATGCCGGGGCTTCCACACTGGATGGATGGAATTTGAGGGCTCTGCCCTAAAGGATTTTTCCAAAAGTTCAGAACAACTTAAGGTTGCAATAAGATCTTACTCTTTCTACATTTTTACACTCTCTCCCCACCTGGCCAGCTGTTCCACAGCTTTTAAAACATCCTGATAATATATACTATACATATAAAACCACATATTTTTATTGGGCTCTTTCAGTATACTAGGCTCGGTTCAGAGCTCTTGTGTTTTCGTTGTTTGGGTTTAGATTTTACGTTTATGAGGTGCTGGGGCAGAAGAAGGAGTATGCGGTGTTTTCATTCTGTTTCTATTTTAATTGCCACACGCTCTTCCAACCCTTCCCCTGGTGCTGACCCCTCCAAAGAGATGATAATCTCATTTCCTGCAACTTAAGAGAGATTCTGAGCAGGTCAAGACTCATGATGAGATTTGAGTGCTTTTTTTAAGCCTTGGTTTTCCTACCAATGATTTGAAACTTGAAATGAGTCAAGTGTGGTATCATTCAGACATGCTTTACTTGGGCTACAGTTTTTACTCTTTGTAGAATAACACTTCCCAGAGAATGATAGCACTTTGATCTTTTTATTTATTTTTTCATTTTATTTCTAGACATTCTGCCCATTTAAAAAAAAAGCTCTTCAGTAATTAAGCTTTTAAAATTACAACAAAATTAACTCAAAAGCAGTTGTCTTGAATAACATGTAGGTTGGATCTTGTACTCTTCCCTCTGAGACCACAAGTCAGGGGACCAAGGCCAGAGATGAGACACAATAAGCATAATGATGAATCTGATAACATGCACACATAATAAGAAGCCTTTCCAAGGCCACTTGCTTCCATGTCCAGATGGGCATTTGCCTTCTTGTTCCATTCTGAAGCTGCAGCGAAGGACTGATTTAATTGTGCAATCCCCTCCTCTGCCCTCATGGTTGGATCTGAACCATGTGACATGAGAGGGACCAGAACAGTAGTTTTCTTTATTCTTGGAACACCTGTTAAGAGGTTATGGGGGTTTTATGTACAGCAAGTCCTCACTCTCTAAGAAGAGGGGGGAAGGCCTCATTAAAACATATCCTTTGCTAAAATTTCATTGCTCAAAAGAGGGAATGTAACGTTGAACCCTCAGGCACTCTGCAAATTGTGCTTGCAACCTTTCCAAGAGCCTTCTTGTAAATTCTGAGCTTAAATATATTCCCATCACTTTCTACGCTCAAGTGGTTTCTGAATTAATATACATTTAACCACAATAGTGATTAAATAAGTTATTTCTTAATTAGCCAATACATTATACACATGGCTTTTCCTCACTGTAGAAATCATAAAATATAAGTGTCTGTATGTACACATATATCTTGTAGGTGTAACTGAAAGGTTAGAATAATGAAATCTTCACAATCAAGAAGCAATCTCAGCATTTAAAGCAGAATAAAGATATTAGATATTCAATAGTGGAAAACTTACAATCAACATAGGAAACTAAATTAATACACAAAATACTTCTATTCCACACCAAAGACAGAGAAATACTGAATATATCAATAAATATAAACTAATAACAATACCCTGAGAATAAAACAAGAAAGGGAAATTTCCAGGTGCCAGAAATAGTGAGATCCAAGAACCACAGAGGTAAGCAGTAGGCAATTGACTCAAGGGTGTCTTAGATACAGGAAAAGAGGCTAAAATTGGAAACAAGATATACTAATTCAGTTAGTTCAGCAGTTAAATGTGTGTGTCACCAAGCCTGACAACCTGAGTCCAGTCCTCAGACTCCTCACGGTGGAAGGAGAGGAGGTTTTTTTTGCAAGTTGTTGTCTGGCCACCATACATATGCCACAGTACAGGCACACACAAATAAAGAAATGCAATCTTTAAAGTATGTATGTATATATGTATGCATGACTATGAATTCAGGGCCAAGAAACATGGTAAAATTGACCTGAGCCTACTTGCTTAACATCAACTGCTATCCCATACCCAAGGCAGGGACTAGAACACTCTTTGCACTGGTGTGCAGAATTTTCACAAATCTTTCCTTCCTCTAGGCAGAAAATAAAAAGTTCTTAGTGATAACTGAAAACCCTTAGCTTCAACTTTCCTAAGATGCTGAGATGGCAACAGAAACCAATAAACATAGCATTTACCTAAAAAAGACAAGACCAGATTTCAACACCTAGAAACACAATCACCCCAACCTTACATGTCTAGACACCAGTGCAAAAGCAAAAACATTAACAGCCAGGACAATGCACCTCCACAGGAACCCAGTAACCTACTATAGTGAGCCCCGAGAAATGCAATATAGCTGAGGCACAAGACAATGACTTCAAAACAGCAATCATGAATATGTTCAAGAGCCTTAAAGAAAATATGACTAAGCGCCTTGAGGAAGTGTATAAAAACACACAGTGTAATGAAATAATGGAAACAATTTATGACATGAAAGTAGAATTCCTCAAAAGAAATAGAATTATTAAAGAAAGCCCAAACTGAGGTAAAACTGAAAAGGAAAAATTTAGGAAGTTAAACAAAAATCGTAGAAGTAAGCCTCACCAACAAAGTGTAAGACATGGAAGAAAGAACCTCAGATTCTAAAGACAAGACAGAAGAATTGAATATCTCGGTCAAAAAAAATGTTAGATCTAAAAATGTTTCAGCACAAATTATCCAGGAAATCTAGGATACTACAATCTACAAATAATAAGAAAAGAGGAAGAAGAAAAAACCCAGGTCAAAGGAGTAGAAAGTATTTTCAACAAAATCATAAAAGAAAATTTTCCTAATCTAAAGGGGGTACCTATCAGGGTATAAGAAGCACACAGAACATATATAGACAGAACCAGAAAAGAATTCCCCAAAGCACATAATAATCAAAAGTTATAGAACATAGAAGGAATACTAAAAGCTGCAAGGGAAAAGAACCAAATAACAACTAAAAGTAGACCCATTAAAATAACCTGATTTCTCACTGGAGACACTAAAAGCCAGAAAGGCTGGACAAACGTTCTACAAACTCTAAGAGACCATGGAGGCCACCCCAGGCTACTGTATTCAGCAAAACTATCAATCACTATGGACAGAAAAAAAATTAAAGATGAAACAAAAATTTGGCAGTATTTTTATACAAATTCAGCAGTATAGAGGACACCCAAAGAAAAATTTAAATATGAAGGGGTTAAACACAACCAAGAAAACAAAAGGAATAAATAATCTCAGGCTGGCCAAAGAGGTGGAGAAACCCATACTATATATACAAAATAATGGGAATCAATAAACACTGCTCATTGATAATTTTCAACATTAATGATATTAATTACACAACAAAAAGACACAGACTAACAGACTGGATTTGAAAACAATATCCATCGTGCTGCCTCATTCAAAAGAACACACATTAACATCAAAGATAGACATAACCTCAGGGTAAAAAGGATGGAAAAAAATATATTTCAAGCAAATGGACCCAAGAAGCAAGCCAATGTATCCATTTTATTACCTGGCAAAATTGATTTCAAACCAAAACTAATCAAAAGAAATGGGAAAAGACACTACACATACTCAACAAAGTTTTTTAAATAATCCAACAAGGACATTCCAATTCTAAGCATTTATGCACCAAACACAAGGGTGCCTAAGTTAAAAAAGAAACACTATTACAGTGTAAATTGCATCCTGAGTCTAACACAGTGAGTGACTAACACAGTGAGAGACTTCGATACCCCACTCTTACCGATGGGCAGGTCATCCAGACAAGGGCTAGACAAAAACTGCTGGGATAAAATAGCATCATAAAGCTAATGGACCTGGCAGATATTTAAAGAACATTTCACCCAAACCCCGAAGAATACACCTTTGTCTCAGAAAATCATGGAACTTTCTCCAAAAGTGACCACATACTTGGACACAAAGCAAGTCTCAACAGATACAAGAAAAAAAAAATAATAATAATAATAAAAACTCTGGGTCCTCTCTGACCACATGGATTAAAGCTGGAAATCAACAACAGAGACCACAAAAAGTCTACAAGTGCATGGAAACCAGACAGCTCCGTACTAAATGA
Organism: Meriones unguiculatus; assembly: GCF_030254825.1. Classification (NCBI taxonomy): domain Eukaryota; kingdom Metazoa; phylum Chordata; class Mammalia; order Rodentia; family Muridae; genus Meriones; species Meriones unguiculatus. The sequence continues at coordinate 187,302,360 of NC_083350.1, forward strand.
AAACTGGTCAAGACATAAATTAAGAAGGAAGTGAAAAACATTTTAGAAATGAATGAAAACGAAGACACAGCGCATACCCGTGTTCCTGTAAACAACCCTCATGAAACTCACTGGGTCATAACAACATTTAGATAGAATGAGGAGGGTGAAGATGAGCGGGATTTCCAGGAGGCCAGAGAGAACCAGAAAGGGTAATGGCAATAAACATGGTCAAAATACATTCTACAGAGGTTTGAAATGTCATAATGGAATCCATTATTTTACAATTAGTATAGGTTGATGACTTTTTAAAGACATGGAAATAATTCAGGAATAAGGCTGAAGTATAATGAGTGAACTAAGACATTTACTTCCTCTCTCGACTGCATGCTTACTCCAGTGAGCTTGCTCTCCAGCTGATGTAAGGGACCCTTCTCTGGGAACCGCCTTGAGCAGCTACTCACCCTCACAGTAGTCCTCAAACAATGGCTTGAGTTGTCATAGATTAATTTCATCAAAGACAAGGCTTGACATTCTTCATTTGACTCTTCAAATCACTCCTTATGCCTCTCTCTCTCCTCTTTTTCCTCTCTCTCTCTCTCTCTCTCCCTCTCTCTGTCACACACACAGGGTGAGTCATCTCTCTTGTCAAATCTTTACTGATAAAGAACTGAATTCTGTTGAACAAGGTAGATGATTAAGTTAAGCAAATATCTCACCTTTGAAAGACAGACTATACAATCTCAAGAATCATTTCTGTGCCATTGCCTTAGTCACTGGTTATAAATTTTTTTTCCCTAAGTCCAACATCATTTAGAGCAGAAACCAAACCACTCAAGAATCTTGTCTCCAAAAGTGACTACTTTAATGGAAGCTTTATTCATTCTTAAAATTCTTGACATTTGGGTTTTTTTAATGTCTCTTGGTTTTATTATCTATTCATCACTTCTCATAAGAAAAAGGTACTCTGGAATTTCTGAACAAATACCCAAATTCTTGAAGTACACAGGTCCAGATAGGAAAGGCAGGAAATGGCATATTACATAAAGAGAAAAAAATGTACTTGAGGATAGATTTGACATCAGTGAGGTACTGGAAAAGACATAGACAGTTTCCAAAGAGCACATTTCATTAAACAGACATATGTAGAATTATTTTCATGTTGTGAGAAGTAAATTGTCTATGACTTTAGTCATTAAATATGCATCTGCTTGAAGAGCTATTTACTTCCTTAAACTGTCCAAGAACCAGGGCTTTATTTTGGTTTAATTTTTTTCTTTCTTTTTTTAAATATTAGTATTTAAGACAAAAGCTTGAAACCTGAGCTGGTGACAAGTTTCCCAGTTATTTAATTTCATAAAGCTGGTGTTAAGTTTGGCTTTTTTCCTTCTGTACATAATGTACTATATTGAGATCTTGATGTAGCTTGAAAAGTACAAACGTTTTGAACACTCTAGTGTTTTTAATTTAGATTTGCACCATCATAGAAATTAAAAATGGAAAGACTAGGATTCTTCTTTTTAATATGAACCGTAGCCCTGGGTCCAGACTCGGCTCTCCTTTCTAATCACTGAGGATAAGGAAAAACTCTTTTAGCTCCCTCTGGGCCCCCGCTGTTTGCGGGTAGACCAACTACCCACATCTCTTCAGTGAAATGCTGCCACGGTGAATTGCCTGACGTTTCTGCACATTCTGTCTCTTTTTCTTGGCATTGTTTTAATTACCTGTTGATTGGATGACGCTGCATCTCTATCAGCTGTGGTGTTTAAAGAAAAGATGAGGTTGTTGCTGGGTAGGCCAGTCAAAGTAATGCCACGAGCAAACCCTTCACTATGTTTGGGCCATGACAAAAAACAACTTCAGTTGTAGTCCTGTAGTTACTGTGTCTTGTAGTCCTGTGTTACCCGACAATGAAATAATGAAACACTATACACATTGTTTAACAATAATCTTCATATAATCTGCCCAGTACCATAAAGGCTCCCATTTATCACCTGAGAAGTGAGGCGGCCATTTCAATAACATACCCTTCAGATACTAGCATTGCTCTCGGCCAACTGTACTCCATCACCAAACTCACAAAGCTGGAATAATTAGGAAGCCCTCTCGCTTCACCTGTGAAGACACAGAACCTGCAGTGTGCTGAGGGTCATTGCTACTCCCATCCATTTTTCTTTTAATGTTTCACTAGTATGATGAAAAACATGCTAAGCTCCAGAAAATAACATTTGGAAAAGAATATGATCTGCTCCCAATAACATGTCCCGATGGTTTTAAAAGATGATTTAAAATGCCACTATATTATTTTTTTTATTTTAAATTAATATTCTCGATACCAAACTCATCATTGAGGTGGCCCCACTTTACCCTAAAAGAGCAGATGAGACTGTGTGGCCCCAGCCCACATGCTGTATTGATTAGATCTATGTTTTCATACACTTTTCTCATCATCCTAACCAGTAACTAAGTTTTTCTTCCCATTTTCCTAGGCCCGTGTTTCCCGTGCAGCCAAACAGATTAACTGATGGAGGTGACCAGCAACCCAAAACCCACTGCTCCCTGTTAGAATTAATTGAGGGGGCTGGCCAACATTGGCTTGAGAATAAATAAATTAGTGCTTCTTCTGCCTTACGAGTAAACCAACGTATAAGTTCATTGATCTTAATGGGAAATAACTCAACAAATATCTGATGAAAATTTAAGAGAGGCGAAAAACAGATCGGAACATTGGCAGGGAAGAGACTCCGCTCTCCTGGCCGCCTGTCAGGCTCTTAGATGGGTCAGAGCTGTCTGAGGGCATGTTCAGCCTAAGGTTAGCTAACACTGTACAAACAAAAAGTGCAACAAAGGGCACGCTGCATGCCCGCTTCCACTCAGCCTGTCCCTCAGCAAAGTCTGTTCTGGCTGTGCCTTACAGTGCTGCAAAAGGCTGTCCCGGTGGAATGCATCGACTGTCCATTAGAAACGCCTCCTGTGTTATACACAGCCATTTGACGTTTATTCTTCTGTCTCTTCACTTTAGCCAACAGTGGTTTTCACAGAAGAGCCCCAATTTGTCCAAAGTATTAATTAGTTAAACATAAAAACGCCTCCTCTGTCTTACTTTCCTGACAGTCCCTGGAAAGAATTTTTAACCACCAGAAAAATATTCAAGTTTCTACTGGAGAACATTGTCTTAGGTCCATTTGGCCAGGTTAGCAGCATTGGAATTTGGCAGTGCCTGTAAATTTTTATTTAATTTCACTTTACTTTGAAACTTTGCTGAATGGACAGAGCTAACTGAAGAAATGATTGATTACAGAAATCTTTTCAAATATTACCTAAGATTTAGAGAAAGGGTAGGAGAATGATGAAAGACAAAGGAGCCATTGAACAGGCCAGCCAGAGTCTTAAATAAAGCATGGAAGACGAAGAGAGACAGCCCTAAAGGGTGACTTCGGTTTTCATGGATATGGCTGATATTTCTTCCGTATGGAAGGTAATTAATATTTAGACTTTACTGGAGGGATAGTTCAGTGATCAAAACATAAATTGGGATTGGGAAGGGTGATACATTTGAAGAATTTACGAAATTATCCCATACTCTGGTTACAAATGAACACAGCTTTTTGTGTTAAGATATGAGCCCATTTCCTGTCTTGATGGGTATTTTCATTTACAAGGTTAGTTTCTTGAGGAAATTTTGAGAAATAACAGTTTTCAGAAACTATAAAAATCTAAGAACAGTGTGGCACACTGGGAAAAACAATGTTTATTTGGTGACTCACTGACTAAACATTCCAACACAGAAGCCAGGTGAGAACAGGCTCCAGGAGACTGAGCTATTTCAACCTGAGTTACCCTCTAAACAGCTGAGTGTGGAAAGGTGAGGGGTTCCTGCTAAGTCACAGATGGTCAGGAGAGGAGGCCTCTGCTTTGTAAGTGATAGATAACTGTGGAAGACCACAGCAAGCAATGAGAGAGTCCACAGGCTCCCCTCACTGCCGTCTAATCACTGGCCAAAGATAGAAAGCACACCCGAAAGTGCAGGATAACAGTTTTTCCCAGAGAAGCTTTAAGCCTAAAGGATAGACAGTTCAAACTGAAAATTTGTCCCTAGGGGGCATAGTATAATTGAAACACACACTCTATTTGAGCTCAAAAGACCCATTTTTGAGCCCATCTATGGAGCACTGTGTGTGTGTGTGTGTGTGTGTGTGTGTGTGTGTGTGTGTGTATGGGTATGGGTGTGTGTATAAAATTAATTTTCTTAAGGAGTTAGGTAAGTGACTCTGTGGTTAAGAACACTTGGTGATCTCTCAGAGAACTAGTTTGTTCTCAGAACCCACAGAAAAAGACAGTTCCCAACTGCCTATAACTTCAGCTCCAGGGGATCCAACAACGCCACACCCATATTCTCTCATTCACATGCACAGACACACATTCACATACACATAATAAGTAAGAAAACCAGAAAAGGTGGTTTGATGCAAGAAAGGATGCTGAAATCAGACAAAACATGGCCTTCCCTGTTCCGATCTTCCAAGAAGGAATGTCTGCTAAGCATGCCATGTTTGAGACTCAGAAATGCTGGTTCTGCCCTTCGGCCAGGACCTTCTGGCCCAGGCTCTCTCAATGCTCTTCCAGGGCTCACAAAACACAGTAGTATTTCCAGGGGGCTGATAGGCCAAGAAGAATGTCCCCAAAGCTGTGGCTGGAAACCTCCCAGGGAAAGATGCTTTGTATGTGTAATGGGCAAAAGGAGGCATGAAATCTGTAAGATGCTTTCAAATGTTCTTATAAGTCTGGACTGAGGGAAGCACATTTGACAGTGTAACTCGTAACACGTATTTGTCAAATTAATTCAGTGTGGCTCAGATGTGAGCACAGCCACATACGTGAAAAATGATCAATAAGCCACAAGACAAGGGGAGGGTAAGAGGTAGTTTGGGCAAAGATGTAACTGTAGCTCTTAAGCTGCCACAAAGCCTTGGGTTTGCTGGATTTGCTTAGCTGCAGGACCTAGACCTCACGATGCTATAGGGTATATAGTGTTTCTTCGTATGTCTGCCTCAAGCAACTAAACACGTAGCCAGCGCAGATCAGGGCGTCTTCAAATTCCGATGTACGCTGATATTCAGGTTTCTTCAAGCATCACTAGCAGCCCAAAGGGGAGAATCAGCTGCACTGGGCGCTGAAAACTTCCAGAAAAGGCAGACTTGGGCTCCCGTCCTGAGAGGCAAGAGAAACTCACAAGGTGCACGGCTGCAGGAAGGACACTCCAGCAGAGGTGGGAGCACAGGTCAAGACGGGAGAGCAGGAGAGCATGCATGCTTGAAGAATAATTAAACATCAGCTGTGCTGGCAGCCGGAGCAGAGGAGAAAGCAGGAACCAGGTTATCAGAAAGTTTCCTTAAATGCAAAGTGTACCTAAAGTGTCACATAGATTACTGAAAGATTCAAAGATGGAGCGTGGGTGACATTTGTGGCCTGCTCTTTGATCACCTCCCCCTGAGGGAGGAACAGCCTTACCAGGCCACAGAGGAAGACGATGCAGCCACTCCTGAAGAGACCTGATAGACTAGGATCAGAAGGAAGAAGAAGACCTCCCCTGTCAGTGGACTTGGGGAGGGGCATGTGTGGAGAAGGGGAAAGGAGGGTGGAATTGGGAGGGGAGGAGGGTGGGGCTTATGGGGGGATACAAATTGAATAAAGTGTAATTAATAAAAAGTAAAATAAAAAATATTTTAAAAAAAGAGAGATCCCAATGGGAGCAGTGTGAAGAGGGAATCAGAGGCAAGTGAGGCTGGCAGCCAAGCCTAATAAATACTGGAATAGAATTGTGTTGGCGACATGCAAGGGAGAGGAGACAGAGTGAAGGAAGACTTGAAGAATTCACAGGACAGCAGACAAGAAGGTTAAAACTTAGGGGTGGCAATTAAGAAGAACACTCACAATTCAAGTTTCTGTGACAATGACTCAAGGACCCAAGATCTCAAGGAAAAGAGTTGAGGGTAAAACAGAAGATGTCAACAAGTCTGGACATTTTGAGTTCCCAGTGGGTCTTTCTGGCAGAACAGTAAAAAGGGGAAACAGGGAACCAGGACTGGAGCAGAAGTGAAAGCCCTCACCGGAGGGAAGGATTTGGAACCCCAGCCCTGGCTATGGTCACCCACAGAGGTGATGAGCATATTAAATAAAGACAAGCTAAGGTGGAGACCAAGGACAGAATCCTGGAAGCAAATCTAGATACAAAGCAGTGTTTTAGGATGAAGTCTGTGTGAAGATTCACCTCTTCACACATTAGAAGCTAGTCCAAGGGACAGGGAAAGGAGTATGGTGGACTCCAGCCGGGGATCAACCATCTCTGGGGTTAGAGGTAAGAAGAGGAATAGAGACCTATTCTAAGGAGACTTTGAGCAGCATCATTAAAATGGCACCTAAGGGAATGGTTTCCCCTGGAGCCCATGGAAGAATGCTGCCATGACTTCACCACTACTGTGGAGTTCTATGGCTTCTGTGAGGAACCTGAATGAGTACTAGTGATTAGCCCAGGAGATGATGGTGTTTGACAGCAGGTTCAAGCCTATGAATGGTCAATCTCCAATATCCACAGATTCTCTACTGCAAATTTGCCTGCTGAGAATGTGTTTTAAGCCCTGACACCGCCTAATTTCTGTGGTCATTTGTGAGATGCTATACATGGCAGAAATATTGAGTCCTGGACATGGGCATGTCAACTGAAGTCAAATGAACCAAGACTCTGCTTTCTGGTCTTTGCTCTCAGAGTAGAAACAAGCTGTTTTCTCAGTCGAGTTAGTGCCATGTTTTCACATACTTGTGCTTTGGTTGATGATATTTGCTCTTTAAAGTGTGTGGTGCTAAAGTGCTATCTTTAATCCATAAAGCACTAAAAAGTTGTAATATGCTGTGTTGAACAGTGTCTGTCACCATGACAAAATTCCTGACCTAAGACCTCAGGGAGGATAGGTTTTGGCTAGCTGTGAGATGTGTTAGCTCGTTTTGTGGGGAGGGAGAGGCAGAGCAGAGCAGCAGCTCAGATGGTCGCAGCCAGGAAGCAGTGAGAATGGCTGTGTCAGTGGGCTCTCCTGGAACCCTAGCCTAGGGGATGGGGCCACCCACATTCTCAGTAGATCTTTCCCCCTTAGGTACCTCTGTCTGAAAATCACCTCACAATTGTACCCAGAACTGTGCCTCATCTGTCTCCCAAGCACTGCTCTACCCAACCAAACTGACAACCAAAATTAACTATCCCAAGTAGCCTCAAGAATTGCATGTACAGGAAGCTTCATTTGGGCATGAATTAGACTACTCTTGGTCATGTCTCAATGCTAATAAATCACATACACATAAGGGGTCTTTAAACAGAAACATGAATATACACATGTTGTGACTGGAGTCGTCCAGGAACCGAGCCTGTGCTTTTCCAATGCCCACACCCAGCATCCACCGCAATCGTCCAGAGAACAAGTACAGCAAGTACTGAGAATGGCACAGTAGGTAAAGGCCTCAACAAGAAGACAACCACATGGCTCTGAATAAAACTCTAACTTCCTCAGCACTCACTTTTATAAATACATAAGGACTAAAAGAAAGTTTTCATTAGGGTTCCTCAGGAAAAAGTAAACATAAATACTTTGTTTCTTTCCTTTGAAAATGTTTTTGAGAACATCATGCATGAGCACTGCATTTCTATCACGCCTGCTCCTTCCTTCCACTCCCCTCCAGCTCCTCATGTGTCGCCTGCTCCTTCCTTCCACCCCCCTCCAGCTCCTCCTGTGTTGCCTGCTCCTTCCTTCCACTCCCCTCCAGCTCCTCCTGTGTCTCCTGCTCCTTCCTTCCACTCCCCTCCAGCTCCTCCTGTGTCTCCTGCTCCTTCCTTCCACTCCCCTCCAGCTCCTCCTGTGTCACCTGCTCCTTCCTTCCACCCCCTCCAGCTCCTCCTGTGTCTCCCCTCCCTTCCAAATTCACAGTTTCTTCTTTAAGTTCATATATACATGGGAAAGAGAGAGAGAACAATCTACTGAGTTCACCCAGCATTGCTCATATGTACACATGACAGCCTATATGGAATTCATCTCCGAAGAAATGCTACCTCTCTCAGTAGCCATTGGCCCCCTGCAGCCCTTCATGTAGGGGCTGGACCTCGTGAACTGTCCCCTGCCAGTACTGTTCGGACAAGAATAGAGGCAAGAGTTCATGGAAGTTTTTTTCCGTGTCGTGTTTTAGGTGTCTAAAGAATGTATCTAACAGCAGGTCCCTCGCTCCTCTGGCTCTTACATTTTCGTGTCCTTCCTATGCAATGTTATCTGGTCCTTGGGTGTAGGAGTTGCATTATAAATGTATCCGTATTAAACATCCAGTAGTCACTTACTCTCTGCATTTTGATCTATTGTTTATCTTAGCCACAGTCTCCATCTACTGCCACAAGAAGCTTTGCTGATGATGGGAGAGCGCTGCAGTTACCTATGGTCATAAGCATTTGTAATACAGTTAGGAATTAATTAGTTTAGGGAGATGGCAGTGCTAAGGTCTGTGACCTCTCTGGCACAGGTGGTTGGCTAAGTTTATAGTACCAGTTACGCACTCCGTCACACTGAGCAAGCCTTGAGTCCAATTAGACAGTTGTCGCATGCCCTCAAGACAGAAGTGGCACTGTTGCACGTTAGGGGCATCTCGTGGGAAGAGTTGTGTCACAAGTGGCTAGAGCTACTGGTCGCTCCTCTCCCTTTGCAGCTTGCAAAGCACCTTCCCATAATATGAGGGAGAGAGCTCAGGGAGGAGCCTTCCAGAACACCACTAGCTCAGTTCCTCTGACTTCTCTCCAAACGGTGTGGTTCCCTTAGCCATAAGGTCCAGTTCTGGGAGGCAGCCAAGGGGCAATGCCAGTAGTTCATATTATGTGGAAATCACTTGTATTTCCTCCAACTAACTCCAAATGAGAAGTTTCCTAAGCCTGCACCGTAGGTTTGGCTATTTAGAGCATGGTTCTTCAGGGACGCACCGTCACCCCCTGTGCATGAGTTTAAGTATGTGTGCACATTGTCCTAGGGGGCTTCTACGTTACTGTGAAAAATACCAACCACAAACAACACTGTGCTAGTGAGCTTCTGTGTTGCTGTGATAAATACCAACCACAAGCAACCTGGGAAGGAAAGAGCTTAATTCATCTTATAGCACAGAGTCCACACAGGGAAACCAGTGCAGAAACTCCAGCAGGAACCTAGAGACAGGCGCTAGGCAGATGCTACAGTGGAAAGCAGCCTGGCTTGTTTTCCATGGTTTGCCCCGTTTGTATATACAAACATATGTATATGTATACATGTATACATACACGTATGTGTGTGTTTTAAGTAAGTGTATAAAATGATGCTTCCCTGTGGTTTTCATAAACACTCTCAGAGTTATTTATCTGTTTCCTCCCCCTCCCCAGTTAGGCCACACCCCCATTTTCTCCATCACCCCCTTCAACTGTCTCCAGCCTGAGCAACTCTCCCAACCCCATAACCTTCTTCTCCCTTATTTCTTCAGTTACTTCAGGTTCCACAGCCAAACCTAAAGACTAGGCGCTAGGATCCACACATAAGAGAGAGCACGTGGCACTTGTCTTTCTGCTCCATCCAGTCACCTGCCAAGTGCCTTGGGTTCACTTTCCTTTACAGCTGAATAGAATCCATCGCGTGTGCAGCATGTTTCCAGTCTTCAGCTGAAGGACATGTGGGCTGTTTCCACTCCCCAGACACTGTGGATACAGTAGTAAGGACCGTGGCTGAGCAGATACCCGTGGAGTACGACAAGTGCTTTGGCCATATATCAAAAAATAATGCAGCTGGGTCGTGTGGTAAACCTATTTCTAGCATTTTTAAGAAAGCTCCACATCGGTTTCTATGGTGGCTGCACCAGTTTGCAATCCCATCTACAATGGATAAGGTTCCCTTCTGGCCAAACCTTCAACAGAATTTGCTGTGAGTTAGTTTCTCGACATTAGCCCTTCTGACAGGGTAAGACGAAATTTCATAGTTTTAATCTGTGTTTTTCTAATGCTAAGGATGTTGAACACCTTTAAACATATGTCTTAGCCATTTTTATTTCTTCTTTTGAGAGCTCTCTTTTAATTTTTTAACTTCTTCTTTTGAGAGTCCACTTTTAATTGGATCATTTGTTTTTGTGACTCTTTGTGCTTTGAGAATTAGAGTAATATTGGCCTCATAGAAGGAGTTTAGAATTGCACCTTGCTCCTTTCTTTCTTTCTCCTTCTTTCTCTCTTCCTCCCTCCCTTCCTTTCTTTTCTTTCTTCCCTTCTTTTTTTCTTTCTTCATTTCTTTCTTTTTTAATAACTTAAAATGTATTGGTTGTAAATCTTTATGATCTTGGTAGAATTCTGCTGTGAATTCATCTTAGCCTGGTATTTGTTTTTTGTTATTTTCTTTTCATCTGAAAGATTGTTTTTATTATTATTACTGTTTCAATCTCCCTAGTTTATATGGGTCTGTTTAGGTTGTTGATCCCTTCTTGCTTTAACTTTTATGGTTTCAATTTCCCTAGAAATCCATTTCTTTTAGATTTTTCTAACTTAATTAAATATAGGTTTTTAGAATGTTCATTTATAAAATTCTGAAATTTTTTGGCAGCTGTTGTAATGTTTTTTGTTCACTTCTGATTCGGTTAACTTGGGTCATCTCTTTATTTTGGTTAATTGAGCCAAGGGTCCATCTATCTTGCTTATCTTTTCAAAGAACCATCCCCTACATTTATTGATTTTTCTGTATTGTTTTCTTTGTTTCTATTTCATTAACCTCTGCTCTGATTTTTGTTATTCCTTCTTGTCTAAATGGTTTGGGTTTGGTTTGTTCTTGATTTTCCAAATTCTTGAGTTGCACTGTTAAGTCATTTTTTTTGTGCTCTTTTTTAATTTTTAATGTAGGCATTTAGAGTTATAAATTTTTCTCCTACGGCTGCTTTTAATATGTCCCAGAAAGTTTTATGGGTTGTATTTTCATTTTCCTTTCATTCCAGGAATTTTTTTATTTCTTTGATGATTTCTTGACCCATTCATCATTAAGTAATGTGAAATCTCTATGATTTCATGTAGTTACAAAAGGTTCTTTTGCCCTTGACTTTTTAGCTTTGCTGCATTCTGTCCAACAGGATGCACAGAGTTATTCCAGGTTTTTATTTGTTGATATTTCTGTTCTAGGATGTGCTCTATGCTAGAGAAATGTCCATTGGCAACTGAGTAGAAGCCATATTCCTTGGTGTTTGGGTGGGATGTTCTGTAGATATCTGTTAGGTCCATTTGATATGTGGTGACATTCAATAGTGCTATTTCTCTATCCATGTTTTATCCAGATGGCCCATCTTCTGAAGAAAGTGGGTATTGAAATCACCTACAATTACTGAGTTGGGGTTAATCTGTTTCTTGAAATCCAGTCTCATGCTTTCTACAAAATCGTGTGTGCTAGAGTTTGGTACAATGTGTTCAGAATTGTAATGGCTCTTGGTTAATTGTTCCCTTCATCATGATGAATTGTTCTTTTTATCTCTTCTCATTAGTTTTAGTTGAAAGCTATTCTGGCAAATATTAGAGTGCCTACAACTGCTCCTCCACTTGCTTAGAATACTTTTGTCTATCCTTTCACTCTAACATAGTTCCCAGCCTTGAAGGTAAAATAGTTATCTTATAGAATACAAGAAGATGGATTTTGTTTATTTATCCGGTCATCTAACCTATGTCTTTTGGTTGGGGAGTAAGAGCGATTAATATTTAACGTTACTACTGAAAGGTGTGTGTTCATTTTGGATTTGTTTTGTTTTTTATTTGTGGTATTTATGTTGTTAGTCCTAGTTTGTGTTTCAGTAATTGTATTTTAATTTATTTTATTGCTATAATCTTTTGGCTATATTTGTCCTCTTGTTAGTTTGAAGTATTGCTTCCAGTATGTTTTGTAGGGTTTGGTGAACATGATTTTTTTTTCCTTTTTATATATAAAGTTTTTCGTTCTCCTTTCTCCTGAACTATGGCTACAGTTTTGCTGGGTAAATTCATCTGGTTTAGAATCTGTGGTTAAACCTTAGAAGATACTATTCTAGCCTCTTCTGGATTTCAAAGCTTCAGTTGAGAAGCCAGATATTATCCTGGTGAGTTTTCTTTTTCTTATGTGTGACTTGTGACATAGCTTCCAATACCCTCTCTTTGTTCTGTTCACTCACTATTTAAGTACAATGTTCTATGTTTAGCTTATTTTCCAGTTCTATATTTAGCTTATTTTCTGTCTGTTTATGTTCTATGTGCTTCTTATTTCTGTATGGAAGGTCTTTTTTGAATCCTGGGAAGCTTTCTTCTATGATGCCCTTGAGTATTTTGTCTGTGTCAGTGGCTTGGGATTCTCCTCCTTCTTCTATGCCTGTAATCCACAGATTGGATCTTTCCATGTTGTTTCAAATGTCCTATATATTCCTTTCACGTGTTGCTGTTTTGGTCTGTCATACGCTTTGGGTCGTCCCAGCCCTCTATTATATCTTCAAAGCCTGAGATTTGACTTGCTTGACCATCTTTATTGTTCTCTTAAACTCTGTATTCTGGGGTTCATCTAGGTAATTCTCGTTGGAGAACATTCCTGTAAGACTAGCAGGTTTGGGGGGAGCATACCTTTCCCCTTTCATATTGTTTATGTGTTTATGCTATAACTTGGGCAGTTGAACTTCTTTCACTGGTTGTATTTGATGTTGTGCCTCTGTTGCAGTGGAGTTAGATTTGGTTTTTTTTTCTTGCCCAGGCTTGGTTGATTTCAGATCAGATATGCAGAGTCGGTAAGCAAGTCCTTCATATACTCAGTGTTAGCTTTGGTTGGAGGAACAGGGGTGTGTTTAATTCAGTGGCAATCAATAAATGATTGATTTCTTGCTGTCTCTCCCTGGATGGGTGTACAAGCTGTGTTACTTGAGCTATGCTTGGGAGTGTGAGAACAGCCGTGGTGGCCCAGGGGTTAGGACACTCAAACTCACCAAGCTTGTCTGACACATAAGCTGTCATAAAGACCTCCTTTTGTTGACTTTGCTCCAGAAACTGAAAGTGGAGAAGACCCTTCTAGGTCCTTTCCAGAGCACCGTGGAGTCAGAGTCACAGACGGCCATGTCCTTCTTCTATGACTTCGTAAAAGCATTTCTCTTCTCTAGGTCCTTTTCACCTACAAAGTGAGACAGCAAGAGCACTGGAACCTAGTGTCAGATCCCGCCTATGCTGGCAGTCCAGGATTCTGCAGCCAGTACCGAGGCAGGAAGTAATCTGCCATACGTTGTGGCTTTTGAACATAAGGCTCATGAAAAACTGTTTCTATTCCTTGTGTTTACAGAGCAGGGTGAAGACAGATTCATTAAGGGTTCAGGAGATTGGCCCATAGGGAGGGGCAGTTACCTTCTCTACTATAGTTATATGATGTCATTAGGAGGAATAAGTTCTACCTGGTGGCAGGAGCCTATAATCACATTCTCTTGGGAGGCTGAGACAGGAAAATTGCAAATTCAAGGCCAGCTTAAGCAACTTAGTAAGACTGCCTCAAAAACAGGCAGCACAGAGCCAGCATGATGGCTCAGGAGATGAAGATGCTTGCTGCCTATCAAGACTGATCACCTGAGTTCAGTGTCTCAGAGCCACGTAACGGGAAAAGAAATCTAACTTCTACAAAGTCTCCTGTGACTTCCGCATGTGCACTGTGGCACGCTCACACCCACACAAATAGACACAAAGGGTATATAAATAAACATAACAAAATGGGTTTTCGTAAATAGAAAGTACAAAAAAGAGGGCGAGAATACAGGTCAGAAGTAGAGCACTTTCCTAGCACATACAAAGCTTAGGGTTCAATTCCCTGTACCTCAAATAAAAGAAGTAATATGTTCTAGCGTTCTACAGCAAATGGGGTGAGTACAGCTTGCAATTATCTATGATTTATTTCCTGAATAACCAGAAGAGAGAAGCTTGAAGACTCCACACACACAGTCCCGATGAGGCGATAGAAGCCTGATTCAATCAGCACACATTGTATATATATAGAAGTACCATGCTGTACCCTATAAACGCACACAATTATCTTCCCTTAGTCCAAAAACCCACCAAGGGAAAGGGAATGCTAACTCCCTTGATTTGATCAGTGTGCGCTGTATACATATGTCAAATATGACACTATGCCTCATAAAATGTACAATTAAAATAACAAATACATGAAAATGTAAAAGGAAAGGGCTCTGGGACTCTGAAGTTCAACAAGAGAAATCAACCCAAAGGAAAACTGTAAAATAGGCAGGAAAGCACCCTCAATTATTTCAAACTTAATGGAATTAAAAATGGAAATGAGCAATATGTTAAAAAAGGTGTTGAACTGTGATTATTTAAAGCAAATGGCTTGAGCAATCCGAGCTGAGCCAACCAATATGCATGCCAGGCGACTCAGAGGCCCCACTGTGTCCTTTCAGCCTCTCCAGAGAACTCCAGTGTCTCTTACCAACAATCGCGTGCTCTGTTGAACACTTGGCAAAGTCCTTGGACATGTGGGGCCCAGGCTTTTCCGTGGAAAGTTTCTTCTCCCAGATGGAGTCCTCATCTTAAGAATGTGTGCAGGATTAAGATGTAATCCATCGTTGCGAAGACCACAGTGATGCATGCAATAGGTGCTCACGCTGACTTCTTGCCTCAAAAAGTCTTTGACTGTGCAGGAGACGTGAATAGAACCCTTGATCTGAGGGAAGGTGCCTTTCCTGCGTTCACACTGATACGGAAGCTGTTGCTAGTAATGGAAAATTTGGGGGAAAGGCATGGACACATGCATATGAATTCACGATCACCTTCCTCCATCTCTTCGTTTAGCCAGCAAGGGAATTGTCATGGCTACACGCAGGCTATGCCTAATGTCTCTGGAGATCTGGGCACCTTCTCTCGTCTCCATCTCCATCCTGCGTGTGGCTCTTGGAGGAGTCTCATGTGCTTGGGTATTCATCCCAGCACAGTGAGTGGCCAACACCTACCGGAGAAATCCTTATGAGAGCTTCCTCTGGACTCAGAGTCTCTGGGCTAAGGGGTGAGAGGTATTGGGTCTTCAGGATTCAGTTCAGGAGCTGACTGGAGGCTCTGAGTCATTTCTTGGGCTCCTCCTATGTAAGGAGGGACAGAGCTGAATTGGCATGTGTGTCCCTGTCTCAGGATGCTGGTTTATTGTTTTCAACATGGGATACTGTATCAGTGTGTGGATGAGCTGAGCCTCTTTTCTCTCCACTTGTCTCAGCACCTCAAAAGCTGTCCTGCCAGAGGCCTGAGAACACAACGGCATGTTGCAATGATCGTTTTGTACCTGAGAATTTATGAAAATGTACTAAACTGGAGTTGGGGAAGGAATAAAATATTTCCTATAAGTGATTAAAGACAAATCAAATTGTTATCATAATAAAAACAGCTGCATATGCTTATTCACGTTCATATAATATAAATATGCAAAATTGCTCAGTGTGCACATTGCTCATGCTCACACATACACACAGACACTCCTGTTAAAGTGTGAAACACTTGAGACTATGTGACTGCTGTCTGTCTTGGTCACCTGGCCAAGTGCCGGCCTTCTAGCAGATCAATATTTGCTGACTAAAACTCCACTCCTTCTTCTAATCTGCACAGCGCCAGTGCCTCTGTTCTAAGCAGTTGTTTTAATTTCAGGAACCCACATAATAAGCCAGAGACATGCTCCAGCCCCCATGTTTCTCGCTGTGCCCACAAATGTTTCTAATCGTCAGAAAGGCATGTAGCCACAGAGCCGGGCATTGTCTGCTCGGCTCTTCTGCACTCCCAGGACCTAATTTTCTCATGGAGTATGCTTCAAAGAGCCGTGCCAGCCTTTGGCTCTCGCTTCAGACCACAGGCTGTGCTCTAGCAGCAGCTGGTTTGGTGAGGCGGTCATTACACAGGGAGAAAGCAGAGGGTGAAGACAAGGTCATCACCAGTCCCTGAACTGTCATCATGATGTGGTGCCCCGAGGTGCCCCACAGCACTGGTGGCAAAGAACCAAGAGACATGGCCTTTTTGGTCTGACCAGTTTGTCGCTGTCTTTTCTTTCTCCCTCTTCTGCATAGTCCACTTCATAACACTATCGTGCTAAAGCAAGCCTAGCTGCGGCAGAGACAAGAAGACCCTCTACCTGCCAAGACCCAGGGGACAATTGAAAAGGTAGGCTCATTTCATTTTCTTTGCCCAGGATCAAAACCAAGAGACATCAAATGCATGTAGGTACTTTAATTGATGCATAGACTCCTAGAACTAAAAGGCCTTTCAAAAGAAAGCTTTTTTAAAATAGCACACTCAGGTAAAACACATATGGTGATGTGGTTGTATTATGTGGTAAAGAGGGCACTAAACTATGCAGACAGAACACGCAGGGCCAGTGGTCAGTCACGGTGGTCTGCTCCAGGCAAATGATTGCTCGAGCATGCTGCTCTTCTCTGGGTTTCCTCGCCATCCTTATCATTGTCATCGAAGGGCTGTGGTAGGTCAGTGGCTTGATACGCAGGGCATTTGATTTTGTTAATATCACCAGTGAGTATGATCTTAATTCCTGTAACTGGGGGATGTATAAGAGGAAACGTCAATGTGCTTTAACAGCGACTGTTTGGACAGTACAGTGTCCAAACACTGAGTGTCACACTGAGACTCTGAGAGCTGGAATTGAGAGGCTTTTGTCTTTTCTTCTCTGTGTTCTTACCGTGGTTTTCTGAACTAACCCCATGTTACCTTTTGGTCTGAGAAAAGAAGAACATGTGATTGTTTATTGAGAAAGAAATAAAGAAAAATAAAGCATCCCACTAGCCGTAATGCCTCATTCATTCCTGGTAGCAATTTACTAAATCTGTTATTGCTGAATTCAATAAACGTGCCTCAGATGCCTACTTTGAACAGAACACAGAACAGCAAGTTGCATGAAATGCAACCTCCATCAAGGAGGTCACCATAGAGATAAGTAGTAAGACATGTTGCCCACAGCGCATGCCCACCCACACCCACATCTCTCTCATGGCTCTACTTCTTCTTTATACAACTTAGAAAGCACTTGGAAGCAGTAGCAGAAGTCAGTGAACTTAGAGTGCCCATTGAACTGTAAACTGTCAAAATCAGAGAAAGGAACAGATGGCTCCAGAAAGTGCTCAGCAGGCACAGGAAATTGGGGGAGAAAACTGTTAGAGGCTTTACACAATGGATTTACCTAATCCCCCAGGTAAAAGCATCAACAGCAAGTCCGTTGTCCCTGTCACTGAAGTGACCACCTTCCTCAGGATTTTAACTTCTGATACCCAGAAACTTACCTCCTTAATCCCAGTGGCTACAAACCAAGGTTCTACAGCCAAGATGCTCTTCATTGCATTCTGTGTGTTACTAATGCAGCCTCAGGCCAGCCCTTGATGCTCGCAGCTTCATTTTCCTTCTCCAAGGACTGAAGGAACAGGTGGCATGCCGAGCCCTTCACCCAGAGCCCGGAGTGGGGATGGTGTGCCTGGCCTCTTGGTGGTGGCCGCGCTGAAGGAAGGAGGGAACACAGCCTTGATAAAGGTCTCAAGCAGACCCACAAACCATTTGCTTTCCTCTGCCTGCCAGTAGCTCTGCTCCCTCTGTGCATGTATTTGTGTGCATGTATGTACATTTGTATATGTTTGTATGTGGATGCATGTGTATGTATGTTTGTGTGCAGGTGCGTGTATGTGTGTGTACATGTGTGTGATGCTACCAGAGCAAGTAATGAACCTGAGTGGATTCATATGCCCAGTGAGTGAAAATATCCTCAACATCCCAGGGACATACGGAAAGTCAACCACAAACAGTTCTACAGAACAGTCCTTGAACTGCTTAAACTATGAACTGAGGCCCACAGTGACAGCTTCCCTCCCCCAACCAAAGCCCCTCAGATCAGTCTTTTTCTCAGAGAGAGGAAGTAAGGCTTCCCAACTGTGAGACGATGCCTGGATGGAAAGTCTCCAAGTTGGCAGGAGGCAGCTTTGAAGGTACCTTACAGAAGACAGGACCCTTTCTAGGGATGACCCAACATCGAAGCTTTGGTGTGTTTGTAGGCAAGTCTCGCTCTTCCCGGAGTCCTCAGAGGAGCAAGCAGAACATATGCTCCACAGATTTCTGGAACTCAGCCCTTCCCTGGTGAGACTACAAACGTCAACTGTCTTCAACTGTCCCAAAGGGAAATGGAAGTCTGTGGTATCAAGCGCATGTGCTAGCATGTTTCTGGGCTTGGATCTGAGACCATGGGATCGGGAGACAGTTATATTCCAGAGCGACTGGACTCTGCTCTGACCTCATCCAGCAAGCCTGACCACTCAACACTCAGAGCAGTGAGCACATCCTTCTTCCTTTGTCCTCTCCACTCCAAGCACAAGCTCAAACACCGTTATGTAGCCAAAAGAAGAAGAAACTATTTTAAATTTCTGGCCCAAGAAACAAATGCATTTTAAACTCAATATTGAACCAATATTGTTTCCTCTTGAACTTATCTAAAAACAGAACCAAATTGAGTTTTCTAATGACTAATCTGGAACTAAAATTAAAAAAAAATTAAATTAAAAAAACTATCCTTTGAATTAAATGTGCCAAAACCCAACTCTTTCTGTCATTTTAGCAAAGCAGTTGTGAAACATCTTCATCTCACATGTTTTTTTTTTTTTTTGGGGGGGGGTTTGTTTGTTTGCTTTTTGATTTTGGGACAGGGTAGGGTATAGAGGTCTGAAAATAATTTGATACTGCTTGTGTGAAAAGTTCAAAAAGTGGTAGAAGATAAAATTGAAAGCCATTAGTCAAAAGTTGAGTCAATGGTCTGGACTAAATCACACTAGATTTCACAGTGGCACTGTGCCCACGCTGAATGTGTCAGAAAAGGTTCCCAACCCATAGCAGGTAGGCAGGCCATCCCAGGCCAGACAGAGGCAGCAGCAAAGACCAGCAATGGACCAGGTATGCAAAAGAAAACCAGGCGAATTGTGCACAGGACCAACTGAGACAGGCTCAGAGGTCTGGGTCCATATGCTGGAGGTTAGCAGGGGGGAAAAAAGAACATGAAAGAGAAAGAGAGGCATCAAAATGTCACAGTATTAGAAAGGTCTCTGGCTATCAAAATGGTGAAAGATGACTGGTCTAGACAGGCTAACCTGGGTCAAAATAGTCAGGAGAGGACACCCACAGTTCCCTGGAGCCTAGCCTGATCCACTAAGGCCTCCAGGGGATAGGTGGGTTCTGCATATAGCATGTGCTGCTAAGACATTCAGTGGCTGGACTGATGGTTGGATGTACAACTGAGCGGATGAGTGAGTGAGCAAATGGGTTACTGTATTATGAGCTGTGTGTTTGCTCCTACCTTTTCAGTATCTAGGCAATATAGATAGCTTTCTGGGGAAAAGGTGAGTCTTAAAAAGATAACTTGTTCTTGTCCTGTTTGTTTGTTTGTTATCTGAACTCTGATAATCAGGCACATTCCCCATGCCCTGGAGGTGTCCTTTGACTTTGACACAAGTGGCCCAGTGATGTTTGCAGGACAATATGCCACCCGCTGGCCAGCCACCCTTCTTTCCTTCTTCATGCAGGCACAATGGCCACATCCAGGGCTCTGAGGCTCATTCTTCCTCAGGAGCAGCTAAAGAAACAAGCTGTGGCACCACATACATTCCTGTTCCCCAAGGCCCCATTTGTCTTAAGACAATCATCCCCTACCTTGCTGGTCAGAAATGAGGCTCTGATCTCCCACAGCCAATTACATAAAAGCCCTGCACTAGCATGCCACACCCATGTCTCCTTCCCACTGGCCAGCAGAGCCATGCTCCGCTCCATAGCTACACCTCCCTCCCTCACACACCTTTATACTTGTCTCAAGTAGTTCTCCAGCCTGGACAGTGCCTTTCCTTGTTTCTTCACTAGGTTTAAACCCTACCCTTGCCTGGCCTCAGATGGCCCTTCCCGGTTCTTTCCTGACATTACTCAACCGAGGCACACTGCTACTTTACACTCCTACTCTAACTTATTCCAGACCCCTGGCTCAGCTTTGACTAGTGGTTTGTGTTCTCATCTTCCACCACTTTTTTAAAAAACATCTTTACCAAAGTAATATCAAATTATTTCAGACCTCTGCACTTCCCCCTATTCCACAGGCTGCAAGCCTATCTCTGGAATGTCACTGGATTCGAGCAGCTGAAGCCCGGGAGTTAAGCCCTCGTGGTTAGAGGCACTGACTAGAGGATTTTCTGAATCCCCACCAGTGGCACAGACTAGCGTACTCCACCCAACCTCATTTGGTTTTTCAAGAAAGTTGCAGTTGTACAATTCTCAAGAAGAACTTGGTATACCAGCCAATGGCCAAGAGATGTAGGAAAGAGAGGGAACACTCTATAACAGCACAAATAGAGGACTCCAGGAAATGCTTCCATGTGGGAGCCCAAAGGCTGGATTCAGAGACATGTCTCCATACAAAATCAGATTGAGGTTTCCACCCAAATGGAGGCAGAGCCTGGTTGCAATGAGACAGCACAATGGAGTTCTGGGGGGTGGGGAAGGGAGGACAAGACTGTTGTATAATCTGAGGTCATGGAGGTCACAAATTGAGAAATGTGTTAAGATAAATAGAAACGGCAGGAAACAACTTAAGCAAGTTGTACTACATGAGTTTTTAATTTTTTTTAATTTGTTTTTGGTTTATGTAGAGGACAAGTTTTCCTTATAATCTTCCTGTCCCCACTGCTGGAGTGCCGGTACTATAGGCCTGTGCTGCCACCTTTAAAAAATATATATATATATATATATATATATATATATATATATATGTCCAGCAGTTTGTAAAAGTATTTTACCAGAGAAGTGAACTATGCATGAATGATAAGGCATTATTTTTCTGAAAACAGCCATCAGCAAGGGTCTGATCAGTGACTTACTTTTTTCATTTGCTCAGCTCTAAGGAGAAAAAGCAATATCAATTATGTGTTGGGGAGACAGGGGATGGAAAATGTTTTCTTCTGGACAACACTGTACGGTTCAAGGACACTGGCGTCCAGAAAGTGCAACTCCAGACTTAATTTGCCATTTCCTCTCCTGCGTACATTAAAACAAGACCTTAACACAAACACAGCATACAGAAAACTTTCCTCAGCTAACGCACACCTTCACATTTATTTCCATTATTTCTTTTTTTTTTTTTCAATGCAGTTTATTCAGGAACCTTGAACAATCATCTGACCCAGGGGAAAGCCAGCCCACAGCTTAAATAGCCTCTGGGTAGCCAACCCCAGCGTGCCATGTGGGCAATGCAGACAGGTCCACATACATGGAAGCAAGCCAGATCCTCGGCCTTAGCCAAATGTGGAGTTGTTCCTGACAGAGAGCACTCACCATCGGGAAGGTGGAAGGCGGAAACCAGCTCCATCTTTAAGGCATAGCATTCCGCAGCTCTCTACAGTTCCCCCTTTTTGTTTTAGACGCATCAGGCAAGAGTAGAGGTCTGATCTCTGATATTAGAAATAAATTATTTCTTACCTAATTAGTTTAGTAACTTCAGCTAAACCTGGATGCAGGTAATGCAGGCAATTTGCTTAAGAGCAATAAAACTGTGCGTGCTTTCATTGTTACTGGAATTTTCCAAAGCATTCAATCATTTCATCATTTGACAAACTTCGTCAGGTTCATAACTCATTTCTGTACTTTTAGGGATTACACGGCCACATAGAAACCTGGCTACGTAGATCCCAGCTTTCCTTCCATGCTAACTCTCAATGTACCTTTCCATTAATCGAATTTCCATCCTCACTGGGTTCCTGTAACAATCCTAATTGAAACCCAGGCTCAAGTGAGAAAGGATTTAAGTGAATTCTTAATAGAAGCCGTGAATTCTTAATAGAAGCCAGAGACTGGCCAGATTTGAAAGCTGCTTAATTTCAATTCAGGTTATGAAAGGCTTGCAGCATGGAGAAGGTACAGTGTCCATGGCAACAGAGCTCACCAGGGCATAGGTAGCCCAGCCAAGTGTTGCTGTTTTGAGGTCTTGGTTTGGGGTTTTTCCACCAATCATGCAAAAACAAACAGGCCATAAGAGTTCCCCCCTTGTCATGTTCTGAGAAGCTCCTCCGCCCAGTCACTCACACTGCAGGTCTACAGTGTGTCTCTACTTTGCATAACAATAATTGGTATGTGTAATCGATTACAAAAATGACGAAAATGCAGGGCTGGGGAAATTCTTAGCCAAGTGTTCATGCTACGTCAGTGTCCATACTGAACTGGTGTGCTGTCTACACATGCTCTTAAAGAGGTAAGAGTCTAAGCCTTGGCTTTAAAACAATAAGAAAAAATGTCTCTGGGGTTAAGGAGATGGCTCGGCAGTTTAGCACACTTGTTGCTCTTGCAGAGAGCCCAAGTTCACTGCCCAGAACCCACATGGCAGGTCACAACTATCTGTAACTCCACTTGTACGGTATGTAGTACCTTCTCTCACTTCCTCCAGTACCAGACACACACATGCGCACACACACACACACAGGCAAAACATCTGTATACATAAAAATAAATGAGTAAGTCTCTGATTTTTAAACTATCTGTTAGAGATAAAATTGTTTCCTCCGGTCTCTGCTCTGAAGGGAAGAGCAGCATGACACTCGGTGGTGGTGGGAAGATGAAAAACAGGCCGGAGAGCTCCTCCCTCTCGCTTGTGGCAGGGCCCCATCTCTTCAGACGACCATTTTCTCCCGTGTTCATTCATGCATCTTTTTCCCTCTTTTGATTTAAGGGCAAGAAGCTTCTCCCACAACAAGCCATGAAATCTTTCCAGGATTGTCTTACCAAAATTTCACTGGCACACCTTAAATCAGAAGTTTGAAGAAAGCGTTGGCCAGAAACAAAAACCACCCTGGAAGCTGGAAGATCAGAATGCTTCAGGAGACATACAAATATTTACCACAGGCAATGGACAGAGTTCCTCTGCTGGGCCCCAGTGGTGAAACATAGCTATGGAGCAAAGGTGACGATCATGGGGAGAGGCAGGCAGTGCCACCACACAGGATAACTGCAAACAAAGAGGACTCAGCAAACATCAGTCATCCAGCGCTGAAGACCTGCTGCTGCGTCAGCGGCCTGGAGGAAGCCAGCACTCAGAGACCTCTCCTTGTTTCCTTCTACACATGACTCCAACCTCAGCAGAAGCAAGGATGATTTCTCCAGTTCTCTTGTGCTCACTGCAGCGATCTCCCGGTGGCTGGCCATCATCAGTGGCTGCGTGATGGATTTGGTCAGATCATCCATATTATCCTGGGCTTACTTGTGAACTTGTGAACCTGAAGTCATGAGCCATAGTTTAAAAAAAAAACAAAAACAAAAACAGGACAGAGCAATTAGTCTGGATGGAGATAAAGACAGACAAAGGCAGAGAGGCAGACAGAGAGGCAGGCAGCAGGCAGGCAGACAGACAGGCAGGCAGGCAGGAAGACAGAGGCAAACAGACAGACAAAAGATAGAAATGAAAGAATGGAGGGATACAGAAGAAGGGAGGGAGACATGTTTTTTCTAAGTCATGAAGTAGGAGAAATACAGCTGAAGCCACTGTGGGAAGAAACAAAGCCAACAAGGTAAGAAGTCTCGCAGTCCTGCCTCTCCAGCCAGCTGCACCTCAGCTCACTGTTTTCCCTGTGCTCCAAGTATCTGCAACGCCATGATGGGTGCAGCAATGGACTCACAGGCCAGAGCATGCCCCTCCGTCCAGGAAGCCATCCAGCCAGGATGCACCCTTCCTCTCACATAAGCTCACTCCTACTTTCCTGTTCTGTGCTGGACAGGAAGAGAAGCCAACATGGATGTAGTCTCCCGTGGCAATTCTCTGCACAGAAAGAAGCGTCTCAGGAAAGTTGAACCCTCAAGCATGAAAGCTCACATGCTCTAGGCTCTGAGTCTGCACGAGTCAGGCTTGTGGCCTACCAACTGTCACCGCATGGGAAAAGGGACAGCTTCACGGACTGTGTTGTCATTGCACTTTAACTGTTGTCTGCAATGAGGCCCAGAAGACCGAAACAACAGTAACCATTTATGCTTCACAGCAGGCAGCCTCCGAGTCAAGTAGAACATGACCTTACTTTGGAGAATTTAATCCCATCCCCAGTGGGCAGATCAGTGTCTTCCTGTCCTGTGTGGCTTTGCTTTCTCACATCAGCCACGACTTGACAAACCTGTTTAGCCCTTGAGGATTTGAGTTCACCGAAATCACCAAATGCCACCCTTCCTGAATGCTGCATCAGCTTTCCTCTCCCCACTGAGAAAGCCTTCTGACCCCACCAGTCTGGGGGACCCCTCCTCGCTGGCTGCCCCTTCCTAAATGGTGGGGCTGAGAATAGGACCCCAGTTTCCTGGATCTTATAGTTTTCTCCCCAGTTCCTCTTAGCTTTAGAATTCTGTGTACATTTTGCTGCACCCCTGAGGCCCCAGCTATGTTATTAAACTATTACTGCCTAACAATATTCCCATTAATCACCATGACAGATGGAAAGCAGCCCTGCTCATGTTCTCTGGACTCAACGTCAGACACTCCCAGAGCTAATGGAGATGACGTCAGCCATGAATTGGCCCTGAGAGCTTCAGCTCCGCCCCCTTCCTATTACTCCTCATTGCAGCGCCTTTTTCTTGTCACACGACTCCATGCTTCTCTACGGAGAAAGTCCTCACAGAATTCTGGGAAATGGTTTTCTGTTGACAGACACCATATAATGATGATAAACGATGGAGAAGTCAGCCTCCCTAAGAGCGCTGTTCCCCGAGCACTTCCACAGCTAAGGCAACACAAGCTGCAAACCTGGAAAAAAAAACTCTCTGTTCAACCTCCTCCAACAGATGAGGAGAAAGAAGTGATACTAAACAGAAAATATAAATCACTGTGAGGTAATATGCCCCAAATGACGCCTTGGGAGTGTTGAGGGCGCATAAGCAGTTTCTCTACAGAAGACCTTTGTTTTGACTGAACTGTGGAGTGGATGTTGGTTGTGTTTGCTTTCCCTGAGTAAACCACAGCGTGGAGTGGGGATTCCTCACAACAGTGAATGCCTTTCTCTGAAAAGAGGAGAACTTTAAGCTCAGGCAAGCAGTACGGATCTCTAAGCTAAAGCTGTTTGGTCTCCTACCCTGTAAGATGCTCTTGAATAGATAACTCCACGAAAGTAACTGAGTGTGTGTGTGTCGGTGTATGTGTGTGTGTGTGTGTGTGTTTCACTGAGAAAAGATTTTTTTCATACAGTATATTCTGATCATGTTTTCCTCTACACCAACTCTTTCCAGGTCTATGTCACCTCCTCCCTCATAAATCCCAGACCCTTTTTTTTCTCTCTCTCTATTTAGAAAGCAAACAAACAATATACAGACACAAACAAAAAAACCCACAAAAACCAAGTATCAGGACCATAAGATGCAGACAAAAGAGCAGGGAGGAAAAAAAAAAACCCAAACAAAGCAATAAGACACCAAAAGTCTACAAAAATGCCACTGGGTTCATTTTGCGTTGGCCATCTATGGCTTGACATGAGGTGTAACACAAGTGTGGTTAATACACCAGTGAAACCCCACTAGAGAAAACTATTTCTTTGCAAACAGGTGTTAACTGCAACTAGCTTCTTTGTTATTTGCAAGAAGTGGGACCCTGTGTCCAGCTGCCCCTCTCGGTGGTGGGTCCCATCTGCTTGACATTGTGCGGGCTCTGTGCACGCCCCTCCCCCCGAATCTCTGTAGGCTCACGTGGGCATCAGTCCTGTTGTATCTGAAACACCACGTAATACAGTTACTAGCCAGAGGAAAAGGCAATATTGAAACTGGCCCTGAAGCCACGAAGTTAGCGAAGCCTTCTCTGCCACATCCCTGAACGATGTTAACCCTTTTCAGAAGATCACCCATCGGCACCTGTTCAGTGACAACAAGCTGCACCAACTCCATCTGCTCCACTGACATCAGTAAATAGGAAAAAGAAAAGGTATCAGAATGAAGAATAGCCCGAGCTGAGCACAGCACCACACTCCTTTAAGAAGCTGAGATGGGGGGAGCTCCAATCTGAAGCCACCTGAGCTAATAGGGGCTTCCAGGACAACCTGAGCTGTAGAGTGAGACTGTGTCTCAAAAAATCCAAAAAATGGATGGAGAGAGAGAAGGTAGCTGGGTAGAGAGAGGGAGAGGAGAGAGAAAACAGAGGAAAAGCAAAGGATAAAAAAAATTGAAAAGAACACCCAAAAGTCACCTCTTGCAGCTAACACTTTCCGTCTCCCACATTTGCTTTTACCAAAGGCCAGATCTGCCCTGAAGTCTAATATGATAGCCGCTGGCTAAATGTGATAGTTTAATTTTTAGATCACTTAAAATCAGATAAAATAAAATTATTAATTTGCTTAGTCAGCAGCCTTACTTCAAGGGTTCGGTGGGCACAGCTGACAGCTGCCATTTTGAAGCACGTGACAGGACATTATCATCGTTCTGGTTGGCCAGCACCAACAGAGAGAAGGTGCTCATTTCCCCCACAGTCATGGAATACAATCATCATGGAAACAAGGTCTGTGAACTCAGGGATTTTATAGTCCCCAGGGTCAAGGCAGACAGGATATGAGCAAGCAAGTGAACAAGATTGCTTCGCCTCACATTGACTGCTATGAGGAAAATGTAACCAAGCCTAGGATGAAACTCTGTCAATAGCATGTCTGTTTAGCATGCATAGAGCCCTGGGTGTGATCGCCAGTACTGAACAAACAAGGTGTGATGGCACACACCTGTAATCCTAGCATTCAGGATAATCAGGAGATCCAGGTCATCTTCAGCTGCATAAGGAGCTCATGGTGCACCTGGAATACAAGAGACTCTGTTAGGAACAAAGAAGGAAAGAAAGAAAGATGGGGGAGGAAGGGAGAAAAGGAGGGAGGGAGAGAATGAGGAAAGAAAGAAGGGAGGAATGAAAGAATAAAGGGAGGAAGGAAAGAAAGGAAGGGAGGGAAGGAGGGAGGGAGGGAGGGAGGGAGGGAGGGAGGGAGGGAAGGAGGGAGGGAAGGAAGGAAGAAAGGAAGAAGGGAGAGAGAACCAGGGACTAATTGTATGTGTGTGGATGGATGAAGGATGCTTTTAAGTGAGACCATTGTCACCATTCCCTGCCAGCCTTCCTTTCTCAGGAGGTCACATGGAAGCAGGGGCAGCCATGAACATCCAGAGACATGGCATCCCAGGCAAAGAGCAGGAGTGTCCAAGAGATACCACAACTGACAGTGGCCGGTCCGTACCAGTTCCAGCAGGGCCTCATTGGTCATGAGACAGATTGCAAATTTATTCTTCAAGGAGCCA
Source organism: Meriones unguiculatus (assembly GCF_030254825.1). Taxonomy (NCBI): domain Eukaryota; kingdom Metazoa; phylum Chordata; class Mammalia; order Rodentia; family Muridae; genus Meriones; species Meriones unguiculatus. The sequence continues at coordinate 187,329,691 of NC_083350.1, forward strand.
ATCATAAAGTACATAGTCTGGGGAAAATACACCACAAAATAACCCATTCCATTGCTCTCACACTCAAAGTAATGCTCAGGGCCCCGATTTGTGGGCAGCGGCAGCTTGGAATACACACGGCTTACGCATCTTCAGGGTTTGCTCTGAAAGTTGGGAAGAATTTCATGAGCTTCCCACTATGTTATCCATCACTCCACAGGAGCTGAGGAGTTCATGGGATACGCTACCTAGCACAGAAGAACCCCTCTCCCCAACAAAGGCAGTGGTGACTTAGAAATAAATTCCACTTTCTGTAATGCCTGAAGCCACCCATCAGTGGCAGAAACCTCCACCCATTCACAAGAGAGAAGGTGTGCATTTGTTTGTGTTAGTAATGCGCTAAGGAGGACTCCTGCATCCCAGAGATGAGAAGGTGCTTGTCAATCTCTCTTTTGCAGCTGAGGACACTGAATCCCAGAGAAGTTAATTTTCTTCTCAGTTCCATGTGGTGAATAACTTTCTACTGTTATCCAGATTAATTAGTGATTAAAAAAAGATGATATTGATTGCAACCTAAAGAGGACACTGATTGTCCTTGAGCCCACTACGGGCTGCTGAGGCAGCTTTGTTGGTAAAATGCTCATCAGCCATGCAAACACAAGGAGCTAATTCTGGATGCTCAGAAATGCTACCTGTAGTCCGCTGCTCCTGTAGCAAGATGGGAGGAGAGACAGGAAGATCTGGAAGGGGCAGAGGCTGAAGCCCTCTGGGCAGCTAGGCTGGCCTACAGCAGTCCAGTCCAAAGGCTAACAAGGAGTGGCAACATCAAGTCAGCAAAAGCCGCAAGACCAAGTTGGATTGCCCAGAGAAGCTCTCTGGCATGTTCCTCTCTGCGAAGTCAAGTGTCAAAGCACAAAGATCCGTGCAGTGATGTCAACCCAAAAGCAGTATCTCACTCTGCCTTGACCTCTGTATATCTCCTCTCCTCAAAGTCCACACGGTGTTCTCGGCTGGCCAAAGTCACACCCCTCACATGGAAGAGATCACAGCAAAACAACACGACCTCTCATAAGCCAACCTGGGCAAAGCATCACATGACAAAATTCAGTCTTCAAAGACACCAGAAATTTCCACTTCAATGGAGCCCTCAGCAGCTTCCATCAAGAGTAGGAAAAGTAAATACATGAGAGCTGAGTTCACACCTCATGGCCTTTCATCTTTCTCCTGAGATAAAGTCCCCTACAACCAAACCAAGGTGCTTCCTTCATTTTTGTTTTTCGCAAGAATTCCTTACATTGTTCTTGATCGTTAAATACAGTTATTGCACAGGGTATTTTTAAGCATTTTAATGAAGTGCTCAGGTATGAATTTATAGGAACCTCAAGTAAATAACTTTTTCTTCTTTCTAGAAGCCTTGTTCTAACTAGATGGCCTTTTGTGTCCAAATCCTATGTTAGGAAAAACTTTCCCTTGTGAGGGTAAGATCTGCCAAAAAGTACAAGTGCTGCTTCTGTGTAAGGCACTTTAGCATTAGATTCTGACGTTTGCTATGTATGTAACATTTGTGGAGACTGAGCTGAAAGGAACCGCGTAACATTTGTGGAGACTGAGCTGAAAGGAACCGCGGAAGGCACATGATTAACAATGTAAATGGGAAGCCTGACCCGCCCACAGCCAATGGCTATACCTGGCACTGAGTCATGCATTGTCTGGCCCCAGAATGAAGGCAAAACACAAATCATTAGAAATGTTACCAACTAGACAAACATTTGTAATTTTTTTTTTAACCAGAAACGAAACAAATCTTTCTAATGGTGCAGTAAAATATACAATTCCAAGTTTGAAATTACAAGAACATGGGGAACAGAAAAGGCACTTTGTAGAGAGAGCATCAATTGCTAATAACCCTAAATTCAAATGTGTTTGTAAGACAAGCAAGCAGCATAAAAATAACCCACCTTCTCCTACTAAACACTTGATATCGTACTGGTTCCCAGTGCTGACATCCTGAGGTCTGGACACAAAGAGGAAATTGCTTCTCCTCCCAAGTTAGTATTTTCCGTGGAAGATGTGGTTTTAGCTATTGTCAGCCCCAGCTCTCATTGGAACACACTTTCCCAGGTCACGCAGACCGCTGTCAGTGGGTTGCCTAAGCTACCCTTTCCTTCCTGCCATGCTGTTCCTAGCAGTATTTTACAATAAGTCGTAAATAGCTCACTTTGCCACTATCTCTGCTCAGAAAAGTAAACTTCATTTTTCTTCATTTTTCCCTCTGTTTTGGAAAGAAAAAAAAAAGATTTTTTTCAAAATAACAGAGTCACCAGATCAAAGGAGCCTGGTGGTGTACACAACCTCAAGGCCTTTCTCCACTGAGTCATAAAAGAGCAGCTGCTGCAAGTTCCCTTCACAGGACACCACAGAACACAATAGAAACATGATTACTGAGCCATGAGAGAGGGGAGGATGAGAGAGAAAAGTCAGGTGTCCAAGAAGTCCTTCCAACTTGTGTAATCTCTCCTAAGTCATCTGGTCTTTTTCTTTACACTGGGGAGCCTATGGTGTGAAAGAGACTTGAAGAACATAGCTCTACCTAATGGTAGAAGAAGCTAACACCAGACTCTTCCAAACCAAGAGACACTTTCATGAGTGCATGTGTGAGACCCAACCCTGGGCTCAAGTGTGCAGGTCCTGGTAGTGGGACCCTGAGCTCCTCCTTACGTGAATCTCCTAGGTGCCCCTGTCCTTACCAGCCTGGTCCTAGAGCAAGTGTGCCTGGCATCCCCAGGTTCTCTGTCCAAACTGGCAGTTTTGCAGGTTCATTGTTGGGTCACAAGTAACTGTACTGCTGTAACCGTATTTCCTGGTGCATTTTAACTATGCTTTCCACGTTGTTTAAAAATAAATACAACCTAAAAAGAGGGAGTAAGCCAAGAACAGATATTGTGGAAGGTTGGAGTTCTTAAAAGAAAGGCCAGTGAAGGGAAGGAAAAATTAGATGAAGAAATATGTGAGACAACAATCTCAGAAAGCAACAACAACAAAAGAAGCTTAAAATGGGCCAAAATATCCAGTCATTTATTCAAATATTTATCAATACCACCACATGTAAAAAAAAATGATTCTGGCTAGGGAGAAAACCCATAAACACAAACACACACACACATACACACACACAAAAGCCATATTCCCACAGGCTCACTTTCTTGGTGATAAGTCTCAATGCCAAATGTCCGCCACCTTTGGAGACACTCGATAGGATGACAGCAAGCGTTCCCTGGGTTGAGCAACTACAGTCTCCAGTAGGCATTATTCAGGGACTTGGAAAGCTACATTAGTGGGGCAGAGGCAATGGAAGTCCATATGCATGTCTGGTTTTGCTAGGCACGTCTGTTTTCCCTATAAGCTCTCTTGTCTGCCCACATACAATAGCTGGCAGACGCTGGCCAGCTGTGCTCACGAAGGAGCGACAAGGGTTTGGCGAAGCAGCCCAGGATCAAACCTCGAGCTAGTGGCTCATTCACTGAATGTTTGTTTGTTTGGTAGAAGGCTATACGTTACACTAGTCGGGGCTTGGCTTTCTTTTTTTTTTTTTTTTAAGAATTAATTTATGTTAGGCAGGGTTTTAACAGAAAAGCAATGTGGAATAAAAGGATTAGTGTAGGCACGGACCTTATGCAACTGAGAAACTGGCAAAGGACTGAGCAGAAGACCGCGCCTTCTATGTTTCTGGTGAAGGTCTGAAGTTGCTGGAAGTCTAAACACTCAAAAACGGAGAGTAGGTGAGTGTAAACTAGGGAACCCGTGAGGACCACTTGGAAGCTCCATCTCGCTCTCACCATGCCCACCTCAACTGGACACAGAAAATGCTGGCGTCCTTTACTAGGAAGCTGACCTGAGATTCAAAGAAACCAAATGGAGGGAATCAATGGAGATGCGGAGGGGCAGAGTCTGTCTTGTCAAGGAGACGTGACAACAGTGTGGCTCCCTCCACACAGCAAGAGCAGCACCTTCTGCACCACCCCACCTTCCAAACCCACACACATTTGTCTTGTAGCCAACCTCACCATCGCCTGAAGCCACAGACGAGGAAATTCTAGGCTATCTGCAACAAAGCTCCGCAGTCTTCTCTGGGAGATACTCCTTTTAAACGCCCTGTGTTCCAAAACAAACAAAAAGCAATGACCAAGTCATGCTTCTATCTGACTGTCCTCAACTGTCACTCAGACAGAGGCAGGATGTGACTCCTCCCCTGCAACATATACAGCTGATGTATCTGTCACGGGATGATCTAATTAAGTTACAGTCCATCTTTTGGTATCCTGTGACTTGTGTATTGTGATAGGAGCTAGGGAAATGGAAAGAGGAAAGACTATTTAAGTAAGGAAGAAATACTAATAAGATGCAAATCTTTTTACTTCACCTTGTCATGCAGTCATAGTTGAGACTTATAACTTCCTTCTTCCGTTACTAATCGCATAGTCCCTTCGCCCCAAGCGTGCACTTCAGCTCAGAGGTAGTCATCACTGTACCTGTTGTCTAGCGGAATGTCTCAGTAAGTCAGACTCAGTGACCTTAGCCAAATCAGTATTTCCTGACTCTACCCAATGGCCACCATTGCTTATTCATTCTGTGGCCTGAGAACCTCAAGTACCCAGAGAGCAATACGAAGGCCAGAACCATTCCTGGAACCATTCCTGGAACCCCATGGGACTAAGTCTTCCAACTAGCAGAATTCAAAGTCACTGGAACAGGAGAGAGAGATCTCAGGATTAAAGTGAATGGAAACATTCCCGTGTCCACTCCTTCATCTCTTGGATCCTGGGGTCTTGGCTAGGAGAACAAAGCTCTATAGACATTACTTGCTGATTGACAGCGACATCATGATTCTAAGGACCTTGCTTCAGTCATGCCAGGTGTTCGCATCCAGCTGGCCCTCCAACTAAATCTTAAAAGGCCACCCACTATCTAGCCAGCTACTTCTGGGTGTTGAGGAAACATGGAGGGCCAGTGGACTTCAGGAGCAGGAACCGCCTGGCTATAAAATAAGAAACAATACTGAATGGAACAAGGCATTCCTGGAGCTCACTGATGGTGGTTTTGGCAGAACCAGGGAAGCTAAATCCAAAGTAAGTGTGAGAATAAAGTGGCTCCACCACCACCCCCAGCTGACATGGTCCAATGTCATCAATCTGCCGACATCCGCCAGCTGGTTCCCCTGAGAGGTGATGAGATATTAAAGACTGAGCGTTGACCTTTACTGTTGGCAGGCTGGGAAGTTAGCTTTGCCATAGCCCCATTCCCTTTGGTGCATGGAAGCTGGTGTGGCCAAGCCTACAGGTGACCTCTTGCCCGACTGCTGTGGTCACTCGGTGCATGAACTGGTTTAGCAAGGGCAAATGCTAGTGGAGACATCGCCAAGATTGTACAGTCCTGATCTCTTATACCCGTGAGTATTTAGAGCATGCTCACTGAAGTCACTCTCTGCTTAGCATTCACGTGGGATTGCTCATGCTCTCCCCTTTCATGAGGTTGATCCGCCTCTGCCTCAGACTTCTTCGTCACTGATAACCAAGGCTGTTTCTTCTAAATCCTTGAGAGTCTGGTCACATCATTAGACCTTGTCTGTGGGTCAGGTCATCTGTTTCCACAAGCCCAGCAAGATGCTGGACTGTGCTCAGTGTCCTGCCATTGAAATACACCTTTGGCCACTGCCCCTCCAAGCCATCCATGAGTGGGATCATGTGTTGTCCTCAGCCATGTTCAGCTGATGCCAGCACACAGTACAGAACCCTTAAACACTGGGTCCACACTTGCTGGCCAGTTTAAGGGGAAATAGAATTTTTATGATATGTTATAAAATAGCTTGCCAAATAAATGAGAGGTTTGAAGACAGACTCAAAGCTCTGCTCCCAGGAATGACTTCAAAGCCATAACAAGATCAGGCCACCAAGGAAGCTGCTGGCCTTACCATGACCAGGGTGCAATAAAACCAGGAAGCCTGCAGATTAAATCGGAAGCCATAAACCTGCTACAAAGAAAGCATGAGCCCCAGTGGCTATCATGTCATGTCAGCCTGGTTTCACAATATTTAGTTTATTTTATTCCAAATCTCATGAAGGTACCTCTTAATGACAGGATTAAATTATATTCAAGTTTGTGACTACAGGGGTACTCTGGGAAATGTAGTTCTAGCCTCCTAAAGTCTAGGACAGAAATGCAATAAGGAGCAGGCTGATATTCCAGTTATGGAAGCCTACTGTGCTCCACAAAGCTAGGGTTTCAAAGTAACTTCTCCCTTTAGGAATATCATGGATGCGTCTATAAGCAAAGAGGGAACTGAACAGGAAAAGCTCTGATAAGGAATTCAGAGAGGACTGACAAAGCAATGTGTAAAAAAGAAAGAAAGGAGTTAGGTCAACACATAGGTAGAAGGTTATGCTTTATAGAAAACAGAAAATCTATGCCACCAAAAGAACAAGTCATAGAACTATTGAGGGAAACAAAGGCATCCCCCTGAATGGCAGTCACCATCTCCAGGAAGATGGAAGTTGAGCATCTGCCAGTATTTACTGATGATTTCTAAGGGTAACCGCAGTGGGGAAGCTAAAAATGGTAGAAAATGAATCAGGAACGCACCGCGGAGAAGTGCAAGGAGCTGCCCACGCTTGGCAAATGTACAGCACATGCCCTTTACGTGAACTCGGTGTTCAGTTAGGGCCGAAATGCTGAGATTTTTGCTGGTCTCCTCTGTAACCACCAAGGTTGAGAGAAGGGTTTGTCCACCCAGGCTGTTTCCAACCCCCACTGTGTAGCAGCGTCCAAGGAGTGGGCGCTTTCTCCTCTCCTGGGAGTAGGTTTTAGCAGGGAACAAACTCTGAGCACACCGTAATGAAGCTGGTGTGATACATGAGAAAAACCCTGTGCATTAAAACTAACTGGGGATCGGGCTGAAGGGATGGCTCAGTGGTGAGGAGCACTGGCTGCTGCCCTCAACACCCAGCACCCCCTTGCAGCACACAACCATCTGTAGCTCCGGTGTCTGGGGATCTGATGCCCTCTTCCGGTCTCTGGGGGCACTGCATGCACAGAGTACACAAACATACATGAAGGCAAACACCCACATGTATCAAAGGCATGTTTTTAGTTTCTTAAAGCCAACTGAGAGTGAAGAGAAAATATCAGTATCCTGTTCAGCTCCACAGTAAAGAGTGAGGGATCTGGAGAGCTGGCTCCACAGTTAAGCGTTCTTGCAGAGGACCCAGGTTGGGCTCCCAGCACCCACTTCAGACAGCTCACAGCCACATTTCACTGTAGCTCCAAGGATCTGACCCTCTCTTCCGGCCTCTGTGGGGACCTTCATTAATGTGCTCAAGCAGGCACTCATGCACATAAGCAATACCAAAATAAGCCTTAAAAAGACACTCAGTGGTGTCTCCCTCAAGTAACTTCATTTCTACCTGTCAGCAGCCAGTGTGCCCCACTCGGAGTCCCGCTGCGTCCAGAGGACATTTCCTTGTATTCACCCAAAGCCTCTGGCTCTTAGGCTCATTCGTCCTCCTCTCCTCCATGACCTCTGAGCCTGTGGAGGAGGGGTGCAATATCCTTGTTCCATTTAGGGCTGAGCACCCCTCAGTCTCTGTTTGTTTGAGTCAGGGTCTCACTCTGTAGCCTCTGCTGGCCTGAAACTCACACAGAGAAGTGTCTCTGCCCCCCAAGCATCTCAGCCTCTTATACTCCGCTTTTATGGTTAGTTTTCTTCCCTGAACTGTTAATTCCTGAAGGGATTGTTTAACACAATGACTTGCAAAAATTAAGTGTTTCTTGAACTGAACCTACAATAAATTTACTGATTAAGAGAAAAATCTCAAAAAAAAGAGAGAGAGAGAGAGAGAGAGAGACTTCACTTTGTCAAAGCTTTGTTTTCAATGGGGGATCAGGTCACTCCACAATGGTGTATTTGCTACTGTAGGAGCTGGGGGTTCCTGAAAAGGGGGGGATGGCAGAAGGGCATAAAATGTACACACACTTTTTTTCCATCGTTGAAGAAGCTACATCTTACACAGTCTTTGAATGGAATCTCAGTACGCCAGAGAGAGCTGATGGATTCATTCAAATGCTACAATGCTCCCTCTGCTTGAACGGCTCCCAGGCTCATAGCAGGAACATGAAGGAGGTGGTTAAACCCAACACAAGTGAACTAACTGTTCCGAGCACATCATAACCATTTCTGCTGCATCCTTTGCTCTCTGCTCTGCCTCACCTGAAAACTTCAGGGGCTAGCCCATAAAAACCACATGGGTGCTGGTTAAAACGCAGACTCAGAGTTCCGCGTTCACTGTGCTAATAGAATTCTCCAGAGAAACAGGACCAATGAGAGAATGTAGATCCATCAGATCAAAACTCCATATGGAAAGCCGTCAGACTAGAAATTAAAGAGAGTTGGTTCTAGCAGGCTGGAAAATCAGGCAGGGTATCCGTGTTGCATTCAGGAAGTCAAATTTCTTCTCCTCAAACCTCAGATCTTGCTCCAGTGGGCCTAATCAGATGAATCTGACCGGATCAGCACAACAATCCACATCATGGAAAACCTGCTTACTCAGAGCCTACTAATCGAAATGCTGACCACATCTGAAAATATCTTTGCAGCAGTATCTGCAGATGGTCGCCAATTTGTAATGGTTTGGGGTTTTTTTTGTTTTTTGTTTTTTTACTTCAAGATGATGTGAGGCAGGTGCATTCAGTAGAAGTGGACACTTTGACCATTTTCTAAGCTAGCATGCATAGAGAGCTTCCTGATGCTACAATGCAATACTGGGATAATAGATACATGAAAAGAAAAGGGTTATTTTGCCTCTCAGTTTTGAAGGTGGCCTGTGGTGAGACAGCCTGCTGTGGGGGAAGTGTGTGGCAGAGGGGAAAAAGGCTCACTGTGTCAGCAAGGATACAAGAGAGAGAGGGAAGAGAAGGTAGGGTCCCATTCCCCACTTGAAAGTCATTTCTCCAGGGACCTAAGGCTCTCCCACCAGCTTCCTACTCCAAAAGATTCCCGGTGGTGCTACCACAGGGACCAAGCCTTTACTGCATGCATCTCGGTGGGGCACACAAGACTCAAACTACAGCACAACATGGTGCCGCCACACAATTCTAGGCAGATGCCAAATGCCAGAAGCCACAGCCACGTGATCACGGGCGATGTCCGTACTCTGCCTGTGCCTTGTTGCTAGACTATGACGGTTGGCAGACAGGTCTGCTGAAGAAATGCTTCCCAGCTCCCAGTAGTTTGGCTGGGATAGAGCTCATTATACATGGAGGAGCAGCTGTATAGTGCTGTTTGTCCAAACAACTGGTCCCCATTGTCCGGCCAAGTCAGCACACCACTGGGGCTGCAAGACAGCTCAGCGGGTGAAAGTGCTTGCAGCAAGCCTTACCGCCCAGGCTCAGTCCCTGGAACCCGTGTCAAGGTGGAAGGAGAACCAGCTCCTCTGACCTCTACATGTGAGCCATGCACACATGTCACATTATACACATCACACACTATATATATGTACATATGCGTATCTATGCATATATGTGTATGTACATGTGGTGTATGTGTATAAATATGTATGTATATATGTGTGTATATATGTATGTATATGTGTGTATATATGTACATATACATATATACACACATATACATGAATGTACATATATACACACATATGTATGTGCATATATGTATGTACATGTATATACATATATAGATGTATGTATATATGTAGATGTATATGTGTGTATATATGTACATGTGTGTATGTATATGTACATGTGTGCATATATGTATACATGTATATCTGTGCATATATGTGCATATGTAGATATGTGTGTGCTGGTGAGAGGGCCCAGTGGATAATGGTGCTCACCTGATGGTCTGAATTTGATCTTCAAACCTACACAAAGATAGAAGAAGAGGCCGCTTCCTAATGTTGGCCTGTGACCTGTACACACATGACATAGCACGTGTAAACACACACACAGAAATAGTTGTTAAAAATAATTTGTGTTTTGTTTTGTTTTTAATTTTTTTAATTTATTCACCTTATATCCTGATTGTAGCCACTTCCCTCATCTTCTTCTGGTCCCACCTTCCTTCCCTCTTCCTCCTTTATCCCCTCCTAGTCCTCAGAAAGGGGGAGCCTCCTTCCCTACTATCTGACCCCAGCCTATCAAGTCTCATCACGACTGTCTGCATCCTCTTCCTCTGTGGCCTGGAAAGGTCACCCCAACAGAGGAAAGTGATGGAGGAGCAGGTAACAGAGTCCATGTAAGAGACAGCCTCTGGTCCCCTTACTAGGGAACCCACATGGAGGCTGAGCTGTCTATCAGCTACATCTGAACAGGGGGTCTAGGTCCTCTCAGTGCCTAGTCCTTGGTTGATGCATCCGTCTCTGTAGGCCCTCCTGAGCCCAGAGGAGCTCCTGTCCCTCCAGGTCTTTCTATCTTCTCCTTCTTCCATAAGATCCCCTGCACTCTGCCCAGAGTTTGGCTGGAAGCATCTGCTTCCATCTCCTGCTAGGGTGGAATCTTTCATCTATATTAGACTCTTGTCCTGTTCCTTCTCTTCAGCCACTTCTGGTGTCTATTCTATTTGCCCTCCTGAACAAGAATTAAGCATCCTCCCTACGCTCTTCCTTCCTCCTACGCTCTTACCTAGCTTCTCTAGGTCTTGGATTGTAGTGTGGCTAATTAAAAAAAAATCATCAGTCACAGAAACTCATCTAGAAAGCTTATTTTAAATGCTTTTAAAACAAACTATTTTAAGTCTAGGGAAGGGACCTAGGAACACAGGCCTTTTAAACATGCAGGCTTATTCTACTTTAAGCATCTCTTGGAATGGAATGAAACTCCAGCTATAACATGGAGTGAGGGTTCACGTGTTTCCTTGATCGTTTTTAAAACATCCATTATCCAGATTCTAGAGTTTGAGGTTTGAGGCATGAAGTACAGCCCAGTTTGACAGAAAGACAGACATCAGAAAAGTGAATGCACTGGTTGCTCTTTTAGCAGAGAGATATTAATACGGAAACGCTCTTCAACATATTGAAAAAAGCAAAGGAGAGCCCTCGGGGAGCAGCTACCAAAGGAGACGCCACTCCTCAGGTTGCAGGAACACAGAGAAGCAGTTCAGCTGGCCTTGTCAGAATTAGCACCCAGAAGCCTGGAAGGGAGACACCGCAGAGTGAAGAGAACCCAGACCCTAAGGAACGGCTGCCTGGATACTGCTGATGTCACTGGCACTAGGAGAGAGGGGCCTGGGAAGGTAGACAGTGCTGGTTTTCAGAGAAAGAGACCATGCTGCCTGGAAACACAATATAGCCCTGAAGAAAAGAAAAGAAAACGCCACGAAGCTGATTCTGACAGCATGAGCCATCACTCCCTCTTCTGGATCAGCATTCTCAGGAGAACGAGTACTCCAGAAGGAACAAGTCTCTTCCCGTCTCCATTCCCTGCAGGCTCCTTCTACTGCCCCCTATTGGTAGAACCCAGCAAATCACCAACAGGGAAAATAAAGACATTTGGAGTTCGAGCAAACAAAGTGTGGAGCTGAGAGTCCATCCTCAATAAATAAGATGCTGGTGTCGATAAGGGAACACATCCACAGCGCAGCCAGGTGGGAACAGCAGCAGCCAGCGGAGAGCAGACAACCTGGGCTGTCTCTCCTGCTTACACGACGGATCTCCTGCTTTCACACTCGCCTGCCAGATCTACAGTCCCTTGGTCCAGAACATAGATCTACTTTTCATAATTAAAAAAAAAAAAAAGGTTAACTGAAATAAATGCGTGTATAATATGCCCTGAATGGAGACATGGTAAAGCCTGGAAACATCCTACAACATTTGATTTTTTTTTCCAGAGGGTGTTCCCAGAGAGGTAGCATCCATACAACCTAGGAATCCACTTCCTACAAAATCAGAAACTCCAAGACACAGCCCAGCAGCCAGAGTGCAGGCTGAGAAGGCCCTCCCTGTGTCCACCAGGTACACGGCATGCCAGGAGCACAATCTACCTGCTCTCTGAAGGGAGCCTTCCTTACTACAAGGTTCCTGCATCCACCTTCCCTGCTTTTCACGCACGCCCACTCTTACCCTGCCACTAAGAATGACTAATAGTCAAGACAAGAGGGAAAACAAATTTATAAAAGCACTCTCTTTCCTTTGGCACATGTAGCCACATCAGCTGTTTGTATGTATATTTTTCAAGCCAGTCCTATGCGACAAGGATCCATTTTTCTTTCTAAGTTACTGTTATTTGTTCTATTTTTATTAATTTAAAAAAATGTGGTCACATCCTTTTTGCTTCCCAGGGCAATGCAACAATTTTAGAAAATATTGAAGTGAGTAAAGAAAATTCCATGATTACATGTGGACATAAGAGAATCTGCTTACTGAAATTAGAGTCCTGGCAGATCGCAGCCCTTAGCCTGACTTGGGAAGACTAAATGCGTTACTCTGCTTCTTTCTTCAGCTCTCCCTGCTGTTTTCCAGATTAACTTTTTTCTCTGTGGTTGTTCAAAGGGGCCCGGATTCAACAATTGAAAAAAAAATCTAGCCCTTAAAAGAGATATTCTAAGTTAGACATGGCCAGTCGGTGTTCGGAATGACAAGACAGGCACACATGTTTTGGTGAACTCTTACATCAGTTTTCTTGTTCATTTTCAGTCCAAACAATTAATACAATAATTTCACTATTTCTTGACTATCGGCAGGGGAGTGGGAAAATGTGAAAATAAAAACTCGCATTTTCAGCAATGTTTATAAAAGTTTTTATTAAAATGTTAATGATTGTTTTGGTCTTAGCTTTCATGCTTGTTTATTTACTGCATAATCTATTCACTGATTCTCTAAGAATCGATGGCATACACTTTGAGAATATCCATTTTCTACTCTTTCTTCTAACTCCTCCCAGGTCCACTTCTACCACCTCACATGGCAGACTTCTGATTTTTATTTTTTAATCCTTCAACTCCAATTTATGGAACCCATATACTCCTGGGTTGGGGGCCATCCGTTAGCACGTGGTCAACCTCGCTGGAAAGAAAACTGGACACTGTCCATAGCTCTGTAGTTAAGGATGGGGCCTCTCCTTTTTCAATACTAGAATGTTGATTTGTCTTTAATATTGTCCAACATTTCAAAATTGGAAAAATTTCACATAAAAATTCAGATTCCGGGTGGCTCAGGTTTGTTTTCTGTTTTGTTTTGTTTTGTTTTGTTTTGTTTTGTTTTGTTTTGTTTTGCTTGATCTGGAAACACTGGGTCTGCATTATCCCATGATAAACTTGTCTGGAGCCAAACAAAAATGACCACTTAGACGAACACGGACCTAGCAGGCTTTCGGAGTCCTGTCTGTCTCCCTTCACTGACACCACAGCGTGAGATGCTGGTCTTCTGTCCTGACTGAAGGGTTTCCAGGCTGGAAGAACAGTGTCTCCTTATTCCTGAATGGGCCATAAAACAAAATGTACCTCTGCAGACCAGGCTCGCACAGCCCTCTTTCCTCGATGGCTCCTGCCCTCTACAGATGACCAGCTGGCTCAGCTGAACCCTTGGCTGTTTGCAGCCAGCACCCAGCCTGCCTCTCCTCTCTGGTCATTCACCACCTGCTGCAGCCCAGCTTCTGTGTCCATCTCCACAAGGAAATTGTTCAGCTAGTGACAAAAACGGCCCCTCATTGCCAACTCTAAGGAACATTGTTTTTAAGTTGTCTGAGCCCTGTCAGACTTCTGGAACCTTCCCCACCTTTCATGGGCCTCATTGCCTGCTCTGAACATTCCCGGGAGCCTTGTTAAGTCACTGCTTACTACTTGTGACCTTTTACAGGCTCTTTGCCTGACATCCCATTCGTGGCCCCGCCACACAGCCTCTCACCTCCCACTCATGCTTCCCTCTTCACCAGGGACAGAGACCCAGCCTCCTTTGTGTACACACCACTGCAGTGGACTGTCCGGCACGGGCATTTTACAAGTACTAACAATGGATGACTGAGTGTGTGAACCAAGAATTAACTGTTAAAGCTCAGGGAACAGAAGCAACCGAAAGGCTTACAAAAGCCTGTTTGTTTGCTGACAAAAGTTGTCAGGTTGGTTGGTTCCCAAATATTAACTTTATCTATTATTTCATAATGAAAATTATATGGGACTTGGGGAAATATGTTCTTTTCTCACTTTCTCAATAGATGTTCACAGGAGTTGGGGTTCGTAATGTCCCCCAGCATTTACTGGCGTTTTTAAGGAGACCGTCTCCAACTGTTTTACAGCTCCAGTTACACAATGGTGGAAGGACTCAGAAAAGCGCCATGTTTCAAATAGAGGAAACGCCCCCTAGTAATCAGTTCAGAGGCTCGGGCCAAGAGAGATAACCCAAAGGAACAGTAAGGGAAGAATGAAGCATGTGTGCCCCGCTGCTCTGTAGGAAGTCATTTGTGGGGCCACAGGAGCAACACAGGAGCTCAGAGTGGCCAAGAGCAAAGTGGGCAGAAGGCTGTGCTGCCACTTCTGTGGCTCTCTGGGCATGTCTGGGAGGTTCCATTGCTGACCCCAAGCATTTGCTAGGTACCCTACTCAAAGCACTATCCTGTCCCTCTATCTTCAGTGTGGTTTTCTACCACAAGAATGACATTTTGGTTGGATCCTAATACAAGTGTAATGTTCACAGAGATGGAGCTTAATTTCTACTCTCTCTTAGCTACTAAAGGAGAATGCTCACACATTCACTAGGTTTGAATTCTGTAGCTTAGGTATACACTAGGGTGGCATTCCCTATCCTGCTAGAGGCAACCAGAAGACTGCCTGGAACTGCTGAGTTAAGATCACCCCTTTATGAACAGCGAGCTCCGGAGCTGGCTGAAGCCTCTAACGCTACCCAAGCCAGCTGCCTCAGCGTCTAGTTCTTTTCTGTTTAAATTTACTTTTTTACAGTTTATTCACTTTAAATCCTGATTGTAGCCCCCTCCCTGGTCTTCTCCTGGTCTCGCCCTCATTCCCTCCTCCCTCCTATTCCCTTCCCCTATTTCTCAGAAAGGAGGAGTCCTCCTCCCCTACCATCTGACCCCAGCCAAGTCTAATCAGGACTGCCTGAAGTTTCTTCCTCTGTGGCCTGGCAATGCCCTCCCCACAACTAGGGGGAAGTGATCAAAGAGTAGGCAATGGAATCCATCTCAGAGATGGCCTCTGCTCCCCTTACTAGGAAACCCATGTGGAGACTGAGCTTCCCATGGGCTACATCTGAGCAGGGTGTCTGGGTCCTCTCCATGCATGGTCCTTGGTTGATTCATCAGTCTTGTCCCCTCCAGATCTTTCTGTCTCTCCCTTCTTCCATGAGATTCCCTGCACTCCACCCAAAGTTTGCCCTTAAGTCTCAGCATCTGCTTCAATACCCTGCTGGGTAGATCCTTTCAGAGGTACTCTATGGTAGGCTCCTGTCCTGTGCCTTGTCTTCTACTTCCGATGTCCATCTTGTTTGTCCTTCTGAATGAGGATCGTCCAGTTCTAATTATGCAACTGCCTCCCTGAGTTCTCCAAAGCCATGCCCCTCCTCAACACACTCAGGGGCAGAGAATGGATAAACTAAAGGAGTTCACAACAGATTCTGCCAACCTGAGTGCTGGCAACTGCCCTGGCCCTGCTCTCCTGCAGTCCAGATGCCAGTTCATCTGCAGCGAGCCAGGAGGTCGCTCAGCATCATTGAAATCCTCCACAGTGTTGTCGCTTTCTCAGAGTAACGCACACTGTCTCTGCAGCACACATTTGCACTGGGAATTTTCTGGATGCAATTACCCTTTCCAACTAATAAAATAAGATGTAATTATAGATGTACTGTGAGCAGTGCCACTTTACATTTAGGCTGATATGTTTGTGGCTGTCTGGAATTCCAGATCTGAGTGCTGTTTATTGCTTTAACCCACACATGTTATTTCTGGGGATGGTGTGGCTCGCTGAGAGAGACGTCTGGGGCAGCCCGATCACACTCCTTCATGGGGCCCCTCTGCCTTTTTTGGGCTCAGAGCTCTGGGTTGCACTTTTGACCTTCTCCTGAACAGCTTGCACCGCACAATTCAACCCAAGCAGGGCCCCCCAGTTGCTACACTGAACGCTCAGTCTGTGGCCTGACTTTACATGTCAGTTTAGTGTCTGCTGATGAGAACGAGGTGCAGAGACTCGCATGAAGGGAACTTCATAAACAAATGTTCAGAAACAGCGCGCTTAGTCTTGCGAGGAAGGAGACCTCTATAGAACCTGTCTACACGCTGTACAATGAGCATGTGCTATTAACAAGAAGAAGAGGAGGAGGAGGAGGAGGAGGAGGAGGAGGAGGAGGAGGAGGAGGAGGAGGCTGAGAAGTGAAAAGAAACCAGTAGGAGTGAGGGGGACAAGACAGAGGGTGAGGGGTGAATATGGTCAGAATATATTGTGTACACGTTTGAAAATGTCGTAATGGAAGCCATGATCATGTGTAACTATTGTAAGCAAGTGAAAGCTAAAAATAAACAGAGAAAAGCGTTCATTTGCTATGCTGGAATTCTGGGGAAGACACACCTTCCTTTTGCTGGCAGAGTTGGGGAAGACTTATTGTGGGGTCCATGGACTCTAAGAGATTTTAAAGGAGATTACCTTCAGCTTTCTAAACTAGGTCTCACTGAAGGCTATTCTTGAATCTATATATAAAAAGAGAAAGAAATTGACTAATGTGACTAATGTGGACTGCTCAGAAAAGAAAAGATCTTGAAGGTCTCACCTTGTGCGTCTCTTGAGTGACATCTTAGAAGCTTCAGGAAGTTCCCTCAGCACCCGCTGTAGTCACCTCTCAGAACCACAGAGACTGGCTCGAGAGTCAGATCAGAATGCTCCACACACACTACAATCCAAGGGCTCTCCACAAGACGGGATTATGCTTGCATGTCACCCCATATGCTCTAAATGGCACTTGCAATGTTTCATACAGTGTAAACGCTACATGAACAATTGCTAGACTGTATTGCTTAGGCAACAATGATGAAAAAAGACACTTTTTTTCACATATCTTCCACTCACAGCTGTTGAATCTAAGGATGTAGAACACCAAGCTATAGAAAGCTACTGGCTCTCTTGCTCTCCTTGTGGCACTCCTGTCCTCTCCAGGTCTTTCTATCTCCCCCTTCTTTCATAAGATTCCCTGCACTCTGCCCAAAGTTTGGTCGTTAGTCTCAGCATCTGCTTGGATACCCTGCTGGGTAGAGCCTTTCAGAGGCCCTCTGTGGTAGGCTCCTATCTTGTTCCTTGTTTCACCTTCTTCCAATATCTATCCTGTTTGCCTTTCTGAGTGAAAATTGAGTGTCTTACCCAGGGCTCTCCTTCTTGATTAGCTTCTTTAGGTGTACAGATTGTAGTATGTTTATCCTATATTATGTGTCTTAAACCCACTTATAACTGAGTATATACCATGTGTGTCTTTCTGCTTCTGGGATACTTCACTCAACATGATCTTTTCTAGTCCCCACCATTTGCCTGAAATTTTCATGATTTCCTTGTTTTTAATTGCTAAGTACTATTCCATTGTGTAAATGTACCACAATTTCTGTATCCATTCCTCAGTTGAGGGACATCTGGGTGGTTTGGGCACAGGGATCTTTTTTGAGACTGGTATTCCAACCAAGGACCATGCATGAGCATAACCTAGAATCCCTGCACAGATGTAGCCCATGGCAGCTCAGTCTCCAAGTGGGTTCCCTAGTAAGGGGAACAGAGGCTGTCTCCGACATGAACTCAGTGGATGGCTCTTTGATCACCTTCCCCTGAAGGGGGAGCAGCCTTACCAAACCACAGAGGTAGACAATGCAGCCAGTCCTGATGAGACCTGATAGGCTAGAGTTAGATGGAAGTGGAGGAGGACCTCCCCTATCAGTGGGCTGGGGGAGGGGCATGGGAGGAGAAGATAGAAGGAGGTTGGGATTGGGAGGGGATTAGGAAGTGGGCTACAGCTGGGATACAAAGTGAATAAATTGTAATTAATAAAAAATAAATAAATAAGGAAAAAATAAAGTAAAATATCAGTCTTAAGCAAAAAAGAGTGAGAGAGTGAGAGCCACTGACACACACAGGTTTGTTAAGGAACGGTTCTCACGAATATTCATAGCATGCCATGAAATCGGCTAGCCAAGCAATATAATCTCATAGTTACTTAGCAAAAGAACAAACTCAGTATGAAAAGGGAGTCAGAAACTGTCCCAACACAAGGTCCTCCTCTGGCTAAGCGTGGAAACGGTTAAGACTTCTGAACAAAAACAGAAAGAAAATTCATCAGCACTACTCCTTAGGGAGAGAGCAGGGATTGGGGTAGTTAGCAAGCTGTCTCTGAGAATCCTGGTGAGGCCAACTGTAAGAGGGGAGGGTACATGTTGTACCCTGTGGTCAACAGGAAACCTGAGAGTGGGCATTGCTGAAGGCATGGAGACCAGAAGTAGGTCCTACAATGGGAAGTTCGGGAATAGGTTACAATTAGGGACATGAACTTGGAGAAAAGTTCAGGGAAGGAACACCAGTCCTAACCTCAGCGAGCCTTTGGCACACCATCCTCAGGTGCCCTGATTTCCTCCCATATACAACAGAGTTGTAACAGTGGCTGCCCCAGAGAGTGTTGTGAAAATCAAATGGAGTAATTCAGATGGCTCATCTCAGTTCACAACATGAGACAGGAAGCTAGCTGTCAAAATTACAATTTGCTCCTGTTTTCTTTTTTAAGCAGAAAAAATATATATCAAGGAGTATCAAAGTTAACTCAATCAAACTTTGAAGGCAGAATTAGAAAAATGAAGAGAACTGTAGATGAGAGTAAGGACTCAGGGAAAGTGTCAAAATCAGAAATAAAGAGATTGTTTTGATTTCCTTCTTCCCTACTCTGCTACAGTTTTCATCTTTACCCACCATGCTTCCTCTCATTTATCTGAATGTTTAGCATTTGGATTACTCTCCTAAGTCTAACCTCACGCTGAGGGAGTTTCCAAACTGGATTCTAGTTTCTCAGATTTTCACTAGCCTCCTCCGTGTGAAGGGAGTGATTCCAAGATAGAGAGGGATTTTCCTAGACAGTTTAGGTATGATCGTCCTGAACTGAGAAACTATATTCATAGAGAATGTTTGTTTTTATTTGTGACCATTCAACCTCTGAAATATTTTATTTCAGTTTTCTACAATCTTCCCACAATCCCCTGCTCTCACTGAGTTTTCTTTCTTTTCTTCCATCTGACTATTCTCTTGCCAGTATCTTTGCCTCTTTTATCCGGCTGGCTTCCTTCATGTCTCCCTGGGGAGCCCAGCTCTCTGTATAACCACTTCTCTTCCTCTCCCACACTATATGCATCCTGGGTAGCACAGCCAAGCACCAAACAGGTAAATCGGTGTGACGACAGTAATGAAAACATAGGAGGTGCTAACTCTCCCTATGTCTACCAGCCACTGCATGTTTCATCTTGATTCTCTGCTGCTATGAGAAACACCATGACCCAAATCAACTTGGCGAGGAAAGGGTTTATTTCATCTTAGAGTTTATAGCTGTCATCAAGGGAAGCCAAGGCAGGAACCAGGAGGCAGGAGCTGAAGCAGAGGCCACTGAGGAGCACAGCCTCCCGGCTTGCTCTGCATGATTGGCCAGTCTCATACCACCCAAGTCCACCTGCCTAGGGGTAGCGCTGCCCACAGTGGGCTGGTTGTCTCAAAGTTCTTTACCCTGTCTTCTTCACTTTGTATGTCCTGAGAGCTCATCTCTCTGAGCACAGTGGCTTTTTCCCAGGCAGGTACTGACTCAACAGGGGCACGTGTTCAAAATCATCTTCAATTAGCATAAATTTTGGGGGGAAGAGCAGGGGATCTAAACCTATATATACATTAGTATTTTATTATTTTATATTATGGAGATATGCATACGTAATTATGAATACATTCTTGTTTCCTCTTGTTTCCTAATGTCTTTTTCAGTAAAGTAAAGTAACAGTAATCACAAATAATAAAATAATTTTTGGACTCTCCATTGAAGTGTTAATCTCCTCATAGTGATTCTTGCCATTTTTTATCCATCAGATTAACTAATAAGAATATTTTCTGTAAAGATTGCTCCCAACAAAGGATTTATGTGAAAGGAAACTGAACATACTGAAAGATGCTAAAAATTACTGGTGATGCAAACTAGAGTAACACAGATGGGCCTTACATTACAATGACATGTGTATACCAACTGCTTTTCTGTTGCGGTGTGAGGGGAAGTCCAGGATAGGAGGGAAGGAATGGCAGCAGGTAGACAAAGCAGGAAGGCGAAAGATCACCTCTCCAAGCACAGACAAACAGCAGGGAAGAGAGAGCGGACCCTGGGATGTTTTACCATGGATGCTGGTGTGATCATTGCTCAACATGTTAATAAGCTAAAGACACTCAGCTGCTTGCAACAAGTGGGTTGCTTGGCGATTGATTTATTTTAGCAAAGATATTGCAAAACAACATAGTGTTATCAACGTGCCTGTCACTGACATGCCTGTTTCCAGGGGAAATGAGTGAGCAAAGAAATAAAGACAAACAGTGAGCCCTGCTTGGTTTTCTACTCCAACTGGTTGCTCTTTCAGGAAGCAGATCAAGAACCCCTCACGGCCCTTTGAATTCTGCCAATAACAGTTCCTTTTTGTCTCCTTTAGGGTAAACTTTGCAGTAGATTTTATGTTAAATGGTAATATCTTGGTCAGTTGATTGAGTTTTCGGTGGAATTCTTCAAAGGGAAGTAGTGATGGTGCCAAGGCCAGGAAAAGCACATCTGATCTAATTTGCAAACATTGAGAAAAAGGTTCTTTGAGAGAGGATTCATCATTGTCTGAGATCTCATATAAAATCCAGCTCCCTGCTTGAGGAATGTAGAGGCAGGTAACTACACAGACCTAAACTTCTTCCTAACTCCAAAATACTAAGACTGCATCATACAACTAAAACATGGAATCTAGACATTAATATATGGAAAATGTTCACTATCATTAGACATAGGAGATTGAATTAAAATTGCAGTTAGATTCTATCTCACCCCTGTTTGAATAGTTATTATAAAAAATATTTACAAGTGCTGGGAAGAATGTGAGAAAGAATGGGACTTTCATGCACAGTTAATGGGGAGGGCAATTATGCTCCATTCTAGAGCGTAGCATGGAGGCTTTTCCAGACAGCACAACTGCATGTGTCCCAGCTACACTGCTTCTGAGCACATACCCAGCCAAGTGAAACCTGCCCGCCAAAAATGTACCTGTACGCCTGTGTGCACTGAGGCCCTATTCATCAGAGCTAACATGGAGTCAGCCTAGGTGACCAGCTGCAGATGAGTGGAGAAAGAAAATGCACTATAGAGAAATGCAGATGTATGGATATTACAAAAAGGAAAAAATCCTGTCATTTGCAGTACAGCGGGAGTGGAGCTGAAGGACATTGTTAAATGGAATAAGTCACAGGAGAAGCCAACTGCCATGGATCCTTTCCCACACACAGAAGTTCAGAACAGCCAAACAAAGAGCAGTCATGTGGAGATCAGGAAAGCTGGGTGGGGGACAGAAGGGAGAGCAGATTTATTCCAGATGTAAAATGACACGCTGATGTACATTAACACCTACAATTAATGCACACTAACAAAAATTAAAGGAAAAAAATGGAGATTTCAGAGGTCCTCGAACAAACCCTCACAGGGTTGGAAACAACCTGAGTCGGAAAACCTGTCTAATGACAGGGCCTGAGGCTCAGACGCACAAAGTTCCCATCCAGCATGTCCGCTAGCCCATTTGCTATTACACCCATGATCCAGATGTGCAATCAGGTCTGGGGTCCTGCAACAAACATGCACAAAGTAATTGTGTGAAATCACCTGGACTCCCAGGTAGGAATCAGGACCCTTTCTTTCAAATACTACATTTCCTAATGGAAACTCAGCAAGAATCTTTCAGACCAAAGTAATGCATTTCTTTCTCCCTTAATAAATGTAGGCACAAAGGAGTGTGCAAAAGAAAAGAAGTGCTTTGGAAAGAGGGTGGAATGTGAACTGGCTCTTTAGCTCTGGATCTGGAAGCCACAGAAGAGGCAATCCAAGGGAAGTAGAGCTCTGTAACAGGACTCAGGAAAGAAGATGGCAAAAGCCTCAGGCAGTTACCCAGAATCGCAAACACAACAGAGCAAGCAAAAAGTCAGAGAGCTTACGCTGGGATGAGATAAAATGTGCTTCATCTGTTTCTAAAGAGTTTGCTATCTAGATACAGCGCTAAAATGCGTCAGTTCATAAAGCTAGGGCATGGCTCTCACAGAACAGGCAAGAGGGGCCTAGCTCCAATCTCCAGCACCCGTGCTAAGTATATATATATATGCATTGCCACTCAGTACATATACATGTACATACACACACATATATATCTATATATATGCATCGCCACTCAGGCCTGCCATCTCAGCATTGGGAGTGTAGAAATCAGAGGATCCGTGAAGCGCATCGCTAGCCAGCCAGTCAGCCAGAAGAACCAGTGAGCTTCAGTGAGAGAGCCTGCCTGGAAAATAAAGAATGGTGGACTGAAACATGGCCTGGGGAAAGGGTAGCACAGAACCCCTTCAGAGTGGCCAACCAGTGACTTGTTCAACTTGAGGTCCTCCGCAGAGGAGGGAGCCTACGCCTGACAACGCTGCCCCAAAATGGCGAGAAACTGGATAGCCACGGGGTCTAAAATAAAACCAAACAAGACTGGCCAAGTGCCAACTGTGAGTGTGTGTGTGTCTGTGTGTCTGTGTGTATCTGTGTCTATGTGTCTGTACCTGTTTGTGTGTGTGTGTGTGTATGTCAGTGTGTGTGAATGAAATGATTCTGCTACACTCATAAATTAGTGTCTAGCCCAATCACCATGAGAGGTGTCCTCCCACAACTGATGGGAACAGATACAGAGACCCACAAGCAAACAGTAGGCGGAGCTCAGGTAACCCTGCAGAAGAGGGGGAGGAAGGATTGTGGGCACCGGAAGGGTTAAGGACCACAGGAGAACACGGCCCACAGAATCAAATAAGCAGGGCTCACAGGGACTCACAGACACTGAAGACAATCATGGACCCTGAGCGGGTCCGAGGCAGGCTCTCTGAAAATATGCTGTGGTTGTTTATCTTGGTGTTTTTATGGGACTGTAGAAATGGGGGTGTTCCTCCTCCTGGGTCACCTCACCCAGCCCTGATCCGAGCGTTTGTGCAGTGTTATTGTAACTTGTTAAGCAGAGTTTGGTTGGTACCCCTGGGAGGCCTGCTCTTTTCTGAAGGGAAGTGGAGGAAGAGTGGGGCAGGGCAGGGTACTGGGAGGGTGGAGGGAGGGGCTACTGTGGTCAAATGTTATGTGAGAAATAAAAATTAATAATAATAATAATAATAATAATAATAATAATATGAGTGTGAGTGTGTGTCACTCAATCCTCACACACACACACACACACACACACATATGCCCACAGGCAAAAGTACACTGCATACATCAAGCCTGATGCACATTAAATGTTTTTAAATATGTCATTACAGCTTGGTGTTAGGCAATCGTCGTCATTCCCAGTTCCACATGACCTGGCCCCTGCTGTCAGCCCTCGGTGATGAGCAAACCAGCCCCCGGGAATGACAGAGTGGCTAACAATGGTCACAGAGTCTTTCCTCAGAATTTCAGCTGGCTTCTAGGAAACACATAAAAATGAAGCTTCCTTCTCAATCCATAAATGTAATTCTACTCCAGTGTAAAAAAAATCCCTCAGCATCAGCTGGTAAGCTCCAGTCCAGCTGCACGTGGGGCATTTCTGTGTCGGGAGGTAGAAGGCCACATTTTAACACTTTGAATTCCAGTTAATTCAAACAACAACAATCAAGTCACCTGAAAGTCATGCTATACAAAATATACTATTGTGGGCAATGGAGCAAGAGAATCCTGCTGCAGTTTGCTGTCCTAGTCATTGCTGTGGCTTAGAAATGTCTGAATCATCTTTAGTAAGTGTGAAGTCTGGGACAGAGGATTGCGTGTGAGACCACTGTGGAGGATGCAGGTGATCTAAGCACAACAAAGCCGCAAAATTAGCACCAGCTCCCACACACACACACAGCCTCTTCAAACTGAATTTCCAGAAACATCTGCAGCTGCGGGTCCATTTCAAAATGCTCTCAAATAACACCATGACTTCTGGGGAAGCAGCCAGCAGTGCTGGCCCCATGCTGTCCCTCAGGGACCATCTGCTGTTACCTCACTAAGATGGCCTGGCTGGATTTAGGCCATACATGTGAGCAGATTTTATCGCAGACACTGCAAAGGAACGCAAACTTTCAGTGACTCTACAGAAGATAAAGGGTACCATGTGGGTCAGACAAACGAACAACCCCTGGACCAACCGGAAAAGGTTGATTTTCTGTCCACAGACACGCCAATGAGACAACTCTCAACCACCCCTGAGGCTGTCTAGTCTCCTAGTGTGACCTCTCTGATACCGAAAGCCCCTTAAGGAAAGCAGAGCTTCCATTAGGTCCTGCCAGGTGTGGCAGAGGTCCTACAAGCTGCCTGATACACTTTCTACTGTTCAAGCCCAGGCTACTCACCTGGTCCTCTTTAAAATAATATTCTTACTAATTCTCAGAGAACTTTAATTATATCCACTCCCTCTAACTACTTACTCATGCAACCTTAACAAACACAGTAGGAGTCCTGGAAGGGCTCAGTTAGCATTCTGCAATTGCTATTACATACAGGCAAATGTTGAATTAATGTAATTCAGAGCTAGGATACACTCGAATTCCACCAACTACCCAAACAGGACAACATGCAAGAGACTCTGAATTCATCATTTCCAGTGTGGGCTACACACTCACTGCATTTGAGTTCCTCTTAAAATTTGACTTTTCATTTCCTTTTGTAGACTTCTTCACAGGTTTCTGTTTTCCTTTATGGTCCAGTGTTGGTAAGAAACACTTGCAGAGGGGCTGAGGAGTTGGCATGGTGGTTAGGCGTGTGCGCTGCTCTTGCAGAAGACCTGAGTTCAGGCCCTGCACCCACGTCAGGAGGCCCACAACTTCCTGTAACTCCAGAGTCAGGACATCAGGCGCCCTTCTCTGGACGTCTTTGGCAGAGTCAGGACATCAGGCACCCTTCTCTGGACATCTTTGGCAGAGTCAGGACATCAGGCGCCCTTCTCTGGACGTCTTTGGCAGAGTCAGGACATCAGGCGCCCTTCTCTGGACGTCTGGCAGAGTCAGGACATCAGGCGCCCTTCTCTGGACGTCTTTGGCATCTGCACTTACACCTGTACATTCCCCACACATACACACAATTAAAAGTGAAATAAAATATTTTCAGATAAACAATTGTAGGTATCATGGAGACAAAAAAAAAGTCCAGTATTATTAAACACAAGTCTTTAGTTCTATAGAAGAACTTGACCAGCTTTTTAAAAAAAAAATACTAATAATCGATTCATAGCCCCCAAGACTTGAATTTAATTGGTCTGGGTAGTCTGTGCACTGGGATTTTTAAGAGCTCCCGGTGGCTCTGTTGTACAGCTGAGACTGTACAGCGCTGCCTGGGAACACACCAGAGACACTTGTGACAAGTGTGGCCACCGTGGCTGCAGGGACATGGTGGGCATCACTTCGCCCTTGCTTTCCTCTGGTAGACCCTTGTGTTGGGTAGAGCAGACAGTACCGTGAAGAAAGGCTGAACACTGGCGATGGAGAACAGAGAAAATGCCCGACAGAAAGGAAAGGGTGCAGGGAAGAACAGGGAGCGACCAGAGAGAGTCTGAATGCATCACAAGCTCATGCAGGTCAGGGAGGAAGGTTGAGAGCATGTGGGCTCCGGAGCCGAGGATCTGAGACTATAAAATTTGGAGGAGATTTCAGGAGCAATTTTTAAAAACTGACAATTTCTGAGCCAGGAAGCAGTGGGATCCAAGTAACTGTCATCTCTGCATCTGGAAATGTGCAAAATTCCACCAGAAAAAAGAATGGGCAGAATGAAGGAGCGGCCGAAGAAAGAGAGCTGGAGGCCAGTGCAGTCAGTTAGGCAGTGGGTGGGGCTGAAGAGGTGGAGGTCAAAGGTGCAGGAGAGGAGAGATCTCAGCCAGCTGATAGAGGAAGCGACATAGATGGATGGAAGGACACAAGGACAAAGCCTCCAGCGGCTTAGGCTTAGCACTCAGTGATGCCATCAACAGGAACCGGTTTAGAAGCAGATGGAGAATTGCATTTCATGTACACTAGGCTTCAACTGCTGTCATGGCATCCATTCTGAAACTTCGTCACAGGCCTGAAGTCAGCGGCTGGAGTCTGGTGGGAATCTTCACTGAGACGGCACAAACCTAGGCACTGAGTCTCAGCTGTAAGTCGGTGGAGCGAAAGAGTTGCAAGTGGGATCTTTGGGGGGGGGCATGAGGAAGATAAGGAAGCACCTCGGCATAAAGGGGCTCACATAAGAGACTCAGAACACAAAAAGCTAAGGACTGTGGTAAGGCCAAATGAGGAGAAACTCCTGCAGGCGTGGGATGACCTGGACAGGAACGATTTAGAAATAACCACTTAGGATGAGGGGGGAGGGGAATGGACGTTGGTGACTGTGGCGCTTGGAATGAGAATGGCCCCCACAGACTTACATTTGAATGCTCTGTCCCCAGCTGGTGAACATTGGGA
Source organism: Meriones unguiculatus (assembly GCF_030254825.1). Lineage (NCBI taxonomy): Eukaryota > Metazoa > Chordata > Mammalia > Rodentia > Muridae > Meriones > Meriones unguiculatus. The sequence continues at coordinate 187,356,374 of NC_083350.1, forward strand.
AGGTTTAGGGGTGTGGGCTTGCTAGAGCCCTCTCCAGTGCCAGTGCCTTCCAGCCTGCTGCTAGGCTCTCGGCTCTGATAATCATGAACTCTAATCCTGTGAAACTGTAAGTCCCAAAAAACTTCTTTTTCTATGAGTTGCCTTTGTCAAGGTCTCTCTTCACAGCAATTGAAAAGTAACCAGGACGGTCGAAACAGTAAGAACAAGTGTGGGGTGCAGGAGTGAGGGAGGCACAGTATGCGGAAGGGGAATGGAGACGGCTTCAAAGGAGGAAAGTGCTTTCAGACAAGCAGCAAGTACTGCCACAGATAACGGAGAGGGGGTGTCAGTGTCAGAGAGGAGCGCTGGGGAGGAGCTGGAACAATCACAGGGAAGATGAGTCAAAATGCAAGCCAGGGTGGGAGGGGCCACAGCGAGGCTCCCCAGGAAGAAAGGCTTTCTTGGAAATAAGAGGAACACAGGAAAGGTGCATAGATGTCTCAGACTTTTCATCACTCTGACCAAACACCTGAAAGGAAACATGTGCGGGAGAGGTGTATTTTGAGTCATGTTTCCGCATTTTCAGTCTTTCATGGTGAGGAGAGTGTGGCAGAGCAGAGAAGATCAACTGTGGCAAGAGAAAAGGGAGAAGGGCTCAGGGCACCGGGGAGCTCTCTTCCAAAAGCACACTCTTTCAAAAGAGCTAAAGTGTTCTACCATCCTTCAGCAGATGGGACCCAGCCATTTCCCAAGATGCCCTCAGGGCATCTTACGTGTCAGCCTGAGACACAGCACCTGGCTGGTCCAGATCTCTGCAATAGCCTCTGTCGTGGTCCCAACATTCTGTGAGCCTCTCTTCTGGGCAAACTGCAGTTTCATGTAATCTTTCCCCTCTGATTTTTGCTCACAATTTTTACTATAAACTTGGCTTTCAAAGCAGCCACAATTACCATGCATAGCCTGAATGCTGGACGACCCTGAAAGTTCCTATCAGATTATTCAGTCAGGTTTGAATTCACCCTCACACAAGATCTCAGGGCATGGACAGTATGGCCGCGCCCAGTGGAGTTCTCCCTGAGGAGCCCGGCTTTTCTGTCCCCATTCCTAACAGCTGGCTTGACCAGGCTTGACCAGCAGGCCCTGCTACCACACAGGGCTCCTCTAGATCACGTCTCCAAGTTTCCCCAAGTCCCTCCTGCAGGCCAGTGGCTTGTCTGTCACTGTGAGCCAGACACTCTGGGGTCAGTTTTCTGTGTTAGACTTAGTTGTTGTGAGCAAATACTTCAAAGGGGCGTCCTAAAGGACAAAGTGTGTGTTTAAGTCATGGTTTCAGGAAGAGCAGTCCATGATGGAGGGGGTGTGCAGGGACTGAGTAGCTTCTGTCACATGGCTGTGCTGCAATTACAGGCAGGATTCCTGCTGTACTGAGCATGCTCCTTTCTCTCCCTTGATGCCATCCAGGTCTTCAGCCTATGAGATGTGCTACCCAACTAAGGACAGAGTGTAGACACTAGTTTTGGACTCTATTTTATTTGGGTTTCCTTAAGCCTTTAACTCCCTTCTAAGCCCCCCCCCCCAAAAAATCCCAAGTGGGAGAGAAAGAAGGTGAGAAGGAAAGGGGACATAGACCTCTTTAGACTTAATCCTGCTGGTTAGGGTCATCCGGTTTGTTGGGAAAATACCAATCTCAGTCACCAGGATATCTGGCATTTGGCAACAGCAAACAGCAAATGCAGCAGGATGAATACACACTCTTCTTCCTCCTCCATTCATCACCTTAAAGCTCTTTTCTCTCTCTGGGCTCTGGAATTTAGATTCTCCCAAAGTCCTCAGAATTCTGCTGCCTCCAGTTGGCCAAGGTCATGTGCCTGTCTGTGCTGCACGAGGCTGTTACAAACTCTGGACAAACTAAAAGCAACGCCATACCCCACACTTGGGATTAAAACAAAAACATACTTACATAGCAAAACTGAGTTTCTAAAGAAACCAAACCTTGACTGCAGCAGACAAAAGTGAAATTCAGAGCAAGGTAGAAGGGAGAAAAGTCAGAAGTCCCAGAAGCCTGTGACCTATGTTTTATTAGCAAAATAGAAAACAAGAGCGCTTTTATTCAGAATGAGTGGAGGGTGAAATGTCACAGAGCTGGAGATGACTGAGATTCTAGCATTGACTCACTACAAAGTTGACCATTTGAAATAACCAAGGGACCTGGGTGACAGCAGGCTTAGAAATCACACCTCTAAAACCACTACCACCTCTAAGCAATCTGAGTGTGCAGGTTCCACTCTGTGATCCCCATCTCCCAAAAACATCTTCAACCACTGGGTCTCTCATACCTTTAGTTAAGTTGTTAGGGTTTCTTAAGGCGCCCAAAAACCTCAGCCCCATCCCAGCTCAGCTTGCTCTCTCTACTTGGAGCTACCATTACTGTTTTCACTTACAAGTCTCCCTGGGCAGAGCAGACAGATTCTCAACTCAACCTGTGTCCTCCAACAGGTCATGTACTGATGCTTCCTAAACCAGAAAACCGAGGGTCCCCATAAGCTGGTATTGCCTCTGTGACAAAGAGCTCGTGGGGATTAAGCAACAAATGACTGAGCAATTTTCAAGGATGAAGCTACAGCAAGGCGCCATGGTGGCCCCTGCCTGCCTGGGCACAGGGCAGCTCAGCAAACACAAATGTAGGCCTTCCCGGTGGCCAGAGACCCCCAGAGACTAAAGCTGGCCAAATGAAGCAGAAGCAGAAGACAAAAGAAAATTCTTCAACAAAACAAGGGAGGAGGGAAGAGGGAACAGAGAAGCAAGGGGTGGGGAGGTGGAGCAGCCACACTGCTGAAATCCCTCAAGACAATCGGATCAAGTTTCTCCCTGGGTTACAATAGGCAAGTGTGCACTGACCCTAGGCCGGCTAGAAAATTTAGCTTATGGAAAGAGAGAAGTCTCAAATACACACAATGGTGTCCCTTTCTTCCAGTAAAGCCCGCTGTGGCCCTACTGTGCGGTTTCTCCGAGGGACTATACCTTACGAGCAGTTTCCTCTGGCCAGAAGTAAAGGTAATACCTCCAGAGCAGGGACAAGCCCCCGCCCCCTTATGCTGTGTGACCACAGACCCATTCCAGGTGGGTTCTGTATCAGTTTCAGCGTCTTCAACCTTGGATAACAGCCTTCACAAACTCTCTCCATGGGCCTACTGTTGCAGTTTGAATGTGAAATGTCCCCTCCAGGCTCCCCTGCTCGAACACCCGGGGCCCAGCTGGTGGTGCTGTTGTTGATAGCAGACACTGTGAACCACTGGCATGTGGAGCAGACAGGCAGCTAAGGCCAGAGCTCCAGGATGGACAGCTCAGTCCTGTTTCCAAGGCCTCTGCTGTCTGCCCGCCACTGATATGTGAGGCACCGGAGGCTCCCGCTGACCTGTGCCAGTCCCACTGTGACTGGCTGTCCTCATTCTTCCCAGCCTCCAGCTTTCTGTGTTCTATCAAGTTCTGGGCTTAAGCTGCTTCTGTCGTGTATTCTCTCTTAACAACTGAGGGGGGAAAATGTACCTACTGCATACTAAAAGATGCCAAAGCAGTTCCCCTTCTTTGCATCGCCTTGATGCTAGCTCATGAGCAACAACGGTGGCATTCTAAAGAAACACACTCTTCCTGTGGGCCATGCTCACAGCTGTAGCATAATCCAAGGAATCCCAAATGCCAGTCCAGTTTGAGGGGCTGTAGTGTTTTCTTTTCTTGTTGCTATGGCAATATACCTCTTAAAAACTGTAAGGGTTTATTCCGGCTAAGAGTCAGAAGGCACAATCCGTCCTGAGAGGAAAGTCACGACGGCAGGAGAATGAGGTGGCCGGTCTCACTGGACCCATGATCAGGAAGCAGGGTGAATGCTGTTCCCTCCCTCTCCCTCCTTTTTATTCTCCACGCTGCCTCACAGTGCTGCCTACAGTCGGGGGATCTCCCCACCTCAGATGCCCTCCCGACAGATGCCCTCCCGACAGATGCCCTCACGGCAGATGCCCTCACGGCAGATGCCCTCCCGGCAGATGCCCTCACGGCAGATACCCTCCCGACAGATGCCCTCACGGCAGATACCCTCCCGACAGATGCCCTCACGGCAGATACCCTCCCGGCAGATGCCCTCACGGCAGATACCCTCCCGACAGATACCCTCACGGCAGATACCCTCCCGACAGATGCCCTCACGGCAGGCCCAGAAGCACATCTGCTAAGTCCAGTCAAGTCGACACTGAAAGTTGGCCATCATGAGGCCCTCAGCAGGACACTCTAACGCTGTCTATCTAAACAGTCTGACTAGATTGCAGTCCCCCACTGACTCTGTTCCGAGTGTTCTGAGAGTGTGTTAGAGTTTCGGGCGCTGTCACAAACATCAGGACCAGAAGCAGCCTGGAGAAGAAAGGGTTTATTTCACCATGTCATTGCAGTCCGCCATCCAGGAAGCAGCCGAGCTCACTGACCTGCCCAGTTTGCTTTCTTACGCACCCCAGGACCCCGTGTCAAGAATGTACTCCCCACAGTGGGATGGACCCTCGCACATCAACCACTAATCAAAAAGTCAGCCCAGGCCTGCCAATGCGGCCAGCCTAGGGAGGGCGTTTTCCCAGCTGTGGTTCTCTCTTTCAAAATGATTCTAGTTTGCGTCAACTTGGTATGAAACTAGCCAGCAGGAAAAGGCTCCAAGGTGGCAAATAGAATAAGGCGTGTGTGTGTGTGTGTGTGTGTGTGTGTGTGAATGTGTGCACAGACATACAAATGCCACCTCCGGGCTAACACAACCCTGAACTTTAACTGGTCACCCTCTGCCGTGCTGCTCCTTCTGAAGCATCTTTCGGAGGACTAATCTTATCCTGGCTAGCCTGAAGGGGCTGGGGTGCTGACAGGCATGGAGCCAGTTCTGCTGCTCTCGGTCTCCAGTCTCTGCACCCCTTCTTTGGAATGCAGGAAGTACTGTGGCCTTTCCTCCACTCTGGAAAACCCACTGGATCAGAAGAGCAGTTATCAAGCTCTGTTGTGAGCTTAGGTCACTGAGTACAAAACATGAGAGCCATCAACAAACGCTTACACCTGAGGCTTCCTAACTATTTTCAACTCACATTGTCCAGTTGTTGATGCACGCCACGGGGGGAAACTTCAAAATACAGTAGTCACAATTCAGTGCACATGAAGGTTCACCAAAGCTGGGAGCTGCAGAGATGGCTCCATGGTTTTGATTTTCTGTCATTCTCACAAAAGACGTGAATTCAGTTCCCTGGTACCCACGGCAAGAGACTCAGCTGCCTGTAACTGTGGCTCCATAGGCTGCAATGCCCTCCACAGAGATTCAAGAGTAAGACTTCATCACAGCAGAGCTTCATAATTATTCCCCTCGTCTGAAATTCATACTTCTGTTGCAAAGTTTATTCTAAATAGTAATTGTTTTGATTGCTCTAGAGATTTCCAGAAATTGAAAATCAGGAAATTACCCTTTGTTCTCCTACATTAACATTTAAGAAAAAATTATAAAATCTTGTGGTTGAATTTGTGGGTGTGTGTGCCTGTGCACACGTGTTTGTGTGTGTGTGTGTGTGTGTGTGTGTGTGTGTGTGTGTGTGTGTGTTTGTGTTTGTAATTGGATCCAGGAACTCTCTCAGACTAAGCATATGTTCTGTCACTGAGCTCCACCTCAGCCTGAACTATCCATTTTTAATGGCATTCTCAAATCTCTCAAGTAAAACACACACACACACACACACACACACACACACACACACACCACAAATAGATGAAAATGCTTCCAAACCAAAGATAGTGCTCTCGTTTGCAGCATCCAGAAATGGTCACACAAGATACATCTGGCTTGACATCTAATCCCTACTGTCATTTTCTTGGCTCTTTCTCTATCTTTGACCAATATTTTACATAAACTTCAACTCAGAACGTAGACACAGTAAATCAACTGTATCTTTTACTCTGGCTCTTTTTTTGCAGAGTTGGCAAGTTTTGACACAAGGACTTGGGAGCAGAGGCGCCTGACAGTCCCACAGTGGACGCATCCCTGCAACTTTCTCCTCTGAAATGGAGGCTAGCTGCAGGCATCCTGAAACACCCTCGCCCTCAGGAGGAATTTGGGCACTGCCCCAGCTGCCATGTCCTCCCTCCCTCCTGCCTAAGGACCAGTCATTCCCTCAACCTTGACACCTGCAGGAGGACCAGCCAGCTGAAAGCCATTGTCCAGAATGCACCCCTGCCCAAACAAACAGGCAAACCCGGTCCTTGAAATTCCCTCCACTGCTTGCTGGGCCTCTTCTCCTCAGTGTTTTCTCCTAGTCAGCAGATTCTGAGGATTTCACCTTTGCTTCCGCCTCCTGTGGAGTGGCATTCTGGGAAAAGGTCAGTGAGCCACTAGCAGGTTAAGACAAAAGTGGGGGTACTAACAGGGTCTCACCAGTGATTTTAACAATGAAGGCTGTTTGCCGCTACCTGGAGCTGACCTTGACAGCCACCTGCACCTCTTCTGGGATGTACTGTCACCACCATGCCTCATCCATCCCGAAGTCTCCAGCTCTGGCCATCACACCCACCACACAGCCAGTCCAGCCACTTCATTTCTGAAAAATCTTCCTAGAGCTGCCTCTGTCCTCCATCAGTCTCTCAGCATCACCTCCATCACCTCCACCTTTCCCCTCCCATTCTCTCCCTGTAAAACCTGACTCATCTGTCCACGACTCCACCCTGAACTCCCACCTTTAACCTGAAGTAAAATTATTATATCTCTAGCTAAGCTCTCATCCGTGACCTCTCAAACAAGGAAAGAGACTAAGTTCTCCCGAGTGAGTGTGTAGCTCACGCCTCCGTCACTGAGAAGAGCAAAGCTAGAGCGCCTTGGTGAATGTCCTCTCCCCTTACTGTGGCAAAATCCCCTGACCAAAGCAATTTGAAGGCGAGGGGTCTTATAGGCTCGCAGTCCTAGAGCACAGCCCAGCTTTGTAGAGTCAAGGAGTTAGTCACGTTAGACGCAGAGTCAAGCAGACAGCAGTGGTGACTGTGCATGCTTGCCTCTGCTTGGCACCTTCTGCATGCCTGCTCGTCACTGCTCAGTACCTTCTGCATGCATGCTCGCCTCTGCTTGGCACCTCTCCCCCCTTCATTCATTCCATGAAATGGTGCCACCCACATTCACCTCAGGTAACACAATTAAGAAAATCCCTCACAGGCCAGCGCACAGGGCAACACAATCCAGACGGCGCCTCATGAAGATGCTCTTTCCAGATGGCCACACGCTGTGTGCAGATGTCCATCAAAGTTAACCACGCGGTGAGTCTCCATCAGTGCAAACCTGGTCTGTGTGCATCCGTACACTTGTGCAGCCGTGGTAATACAGATTAACTGAGGGCTGTGACATCTAGAGCTAACCTTTGATGCTGGTGAGTTCAGTGGGGAAATACAGGCTTAGTGAAGCAGCAGCTCAGTCTATAGGGTGCTTCGTGGTCATGAGCACACTACACGCTACCCTCCATGCTCTGCACCGCAGAGTGTGGGATAAGCCTTAGAAGGGTCAGGGTTGGTTCAAGGGCCTCAGCCAGCAGTAGTTCAAGGACAGCCTGGGCTTGAAACTCTATCTTAAAAGACAGTTAAAAAGCCAATTTGAAGGATAATAAGTAACTATTTGCCCGTGGACAGACTTGCCTTCCTGCTGAGGCAGTGGGACAGAGACTGCTCTGAGACACGGCCTCAGCTTCTCCACCTGTCCTGGGTGGGGGCTGGAGCTTGATTTCTTGGTCCCTCTTGGGTCCATGAAGTAGGTATGACTTCATACTTCATAGTTTCCCTGTAAATCTCTCTCCCTTCCTCCCCTCCCCTCTTTTCTCCCTCCTCCTCCCTTCCTCCCTTTCTCCCTTTTTCCCTCCTTTCTACCTAGAGCTGAAGGAAGGACCCAACACAACCAAAGGACGGCCTGAAGCGAAACGCCAGGCAGGGCTTTGCGTGAGGCAGACACACTGTTGGGGTGTGGCTCGCCTTGGTGCGTGGTTTCTTTTTTTTTTTTTTTTAATTTTATTTTTCTCATTAGTTACATTTTGTTAATTCTGTATCCGAGCTGTATCCTTCATTCCCTCCCCAATCCCACCCTCCCTCCCTCATCTCCTCCCTGCCCCTTTCCAAGTCCACTGATAGGGGAGGACCTCCTCCCGTTTCATCTGAGCCTGTTTTATCAGGTATTTTCAGGACTGGCTGCAAAGTCCTCCTCTGTGGCCTAACTGGACTGCTCCTCCCTTGGGAGGTGGGGAGACCAAAGAGCCAGTCATTGAGTTCCTGTTAGAAATAGTCCTTGTTCCCCTTACTATGGGAAACCAATTGATTACTGAGCTATCACGGGTCACATCCAAGCAGAGGTTCTAGGTTTTATCCTCTCATGGTCTTTGGTTGAGTGTCCATCTCAGAAAAGACCCTGTGCCCAGATATGTTTGGTCCTTGTGGAGCTCCTATCCTTTCCACATCAAACTCCCCTTCTTTCATATGATTCCCTGCACTCTGCCGAAGGTTTGGTTATGAGTCTTAGTATCTACTTTGGAACACTGCTAGGTAGAGTCTTTCAGATGCTTTCTGCGGGGTGCATGGTTTCAGAGCTCATCTTACTGCACAGAGCACAGGCCCACTGACAGTGGCTAGCCCACTAGCATCCTGTGCAAAATGAAGACATCTACAGACATGAGCTTTACACGCTTTACGTCAAGAAGAGAAAAAAAGCAACGGGATGACAGAGAACTGCAGCCCCAAGTGGCACAGGTTGAAGCCGCAAGGGTGAGAAGAGACCTTCCAAGGGACTTCAAGAACCAGGAAAGATGCGAGCAGTGAAGCTGAGGACAAGGAAAGCCCTGCTTGTCTGTGGATGGAGAGCTTGAACCTGTTCCCTGTGCCATTTGCCTTCCGAGAAGGGAAAAAAAAAAATCCTCAACATCAAGGGAAGGTGTCAGAAACATCAGAAGAAAGTAGAACTTCCCATAGGAGAGAGCAGAAGAAAATGGACACTGAAGTAATGATCAGCTATTCCAGAGTGCCAGTGGGCACAGTTTTTTCAGCACGTGGGCCGGTTCACTTGCTGTTGAACAAAAGCTGCTGTTTTGTTCTAAATCCTCCATTCTTTGAGCTATTTGCTTTCATCTTTGCCTTGATGCACTTTTTACCTTACAATGAAAAGAAAAGAAGTAAAACTGCCACTTAGACTATCTCCAGCCAAACCTGCAATTGTGAGTTGGGGGACTACCCTACTTTTACAGAGATGTTCACAGAAGCGAACGGCACACATTAACGTGAGAGTGGGGGCCTTTCCACTACTGTCATGGTAACTGGTCCATGTTCCCGTCTATGGCTAACCAGTGAAACCCCTGTAGGACTGATGTGGGCCTCTCTGTTTCTCTCTGCTTCTCTCTGCTTCCCTCCGGTTCCCTCTGGTTCCCTCTGGTTCTCTCCAGTTCTTTCTGCTTCCCTCCGGTTCTCTCCAGTTCTCTCTGCTTTCCTCTGGTTCTCTCTGGTTCCCTCCGGTTCTCTCCAGTTCTCTCTGCTTTCCTCTGGTTCTCTCTGGTTCTCTCCGGTCCTCTCTGCTTCCCTCTGGTTCTCTCCAGCATCCACAGTAGGTCATTGGCAGGAACAGGATAGAATCTAAGTAAGTAGCAGGATGTATGACGTCGCCTGTAATCCCAAGCCGGCTGACCTGAGTCCCATCCTTGGGCTTGGAATCCACTTGACAGAGAGAGAATTGACTGGTGGAAGTTGTCCTCTGCCCTCCACGTGCACACTGTGACAGGTGCAAAAACGTGTACAGTACACGTGTGCACACACACACACACAAACAAGCCAATGAATAAATAAATAAATAAGCTTCCTGGCAACTGAAGCAACTCAAGGAGCCACAAATTTCTCATGTCATAAAAGAAAAAAAAAGGCCATTTTGGGGGAAGGAGGTCTTTCCTTAAAACAGTTTGGAGAGAAATACCCTGGAGGGACACACTCTGCAGAGCAGGACTGAGAAGTGCAAGGGAATATTCTTCTCAGCGAACAGTCACGACTGTCCCTGGGCCGATGTCACTAGCCTGCAGACACACTCAGCAAGCTGCCCTCTATCAAAGGCCTCTCTTCACCCTACTAGATTTTTACACTTGCCTCGTCCTAGTACTGGCTGTTCAGCCTATTAAAACTTCCCCTTCCTGGTCTGAGCCCTGTTGATGCTGACTCAGTCGGCAAGTCCCCACTGCTGTTGTGCACAGGTGTGTGTGTGGTGTGATGTCTGTGTGCACGTGTGCAGAGGCCCAAGGTCAACAGCAGGCGTCACCCCTCAGTTGTGCCCTGCCTTGATTGACTGGCTGACTGACTGATTGATTGATTGATACAGGGTCACTCAGTGAACCCAAAAGTCATCAATTAGGCTAGGCTGGCTAGCCAGTGAGCTGCAGGGATTAACTTGTCTGAAGCCACTAAACCCCTCCACAGCTGGGGTCACAGGCTTCTGATGAGCACTCCAGGAATCCAAACACAATACTGGCACGGCAGGCACTTTACTGACTGAACCATCCCCCAAAGCCCAGGTCACCCCTTTTTCCACTATCCCCAGGTGCGCAGACTCCTTGGGGAAGCAAGGTAAAGGATGGGTGACAGTCTACAGGTACAGAGAAGCCTCCTGCCCCCTGTTGGCCACATGGGGCACCTCCTTACTGACTCCTGGCATCCTGCAGCCCAGACCTTTTCACTGGACAGCCTGTTCCGACTCCGATTTCTGAGAAAGCATTTGAGGATGATAAGGAATGTAACATTTGTCACTTGGTGGTAATAACTCACAACCGCTGCCTCCCTGCCTCAGTAACAAGAATTTCATTGGGGTTGCCATGAGAATTCACTGGGGGCTCCACAGGAGATATATAAAGCGTACAATTTGATACAAACACATCTGCCCTGATGTGCACATCTTTTTATCATTACAGAGGATATGGCAGCCTATGCAGACATCTTTAAAGTTATAAGATTTCAACTATTACTTCTGAAAGAAGGGAGGAGGAAAGCTCCCTGGGAAAAGAACTATGTACAATGGGGCTGGAGTTGGCTTTGCTAGATTCCCATGCTGAATTAATTGTGTTTCCAAATATTCTTGCCTGAACCACATTTCAAAGGCTCTGAGCTGCAGAGCACACAAACCCCTTCCACACATCAAAATGAGAAGAGGCGCCAGGTTCTCTCATAGGACCTTGCCTTTTCCACCATTCCTGAGACACCTGGCCTACGGTGTTGCCATGCAGGGAAACAGGAGACGAAATTACCTCAAAGTGAAGGGATCTTTAGCCTAAGGACAGGTGTGTGTGTTTTAGAATGAAGGGAAAGGTCAACCTAAGGCGAGGTAATGGCTCTGCTCTCTCTACAACACAGATGGAGAGCTTGCTGGTGAACATATCAGAACAAGAGAGGAAGCAAGCTGAGATAGTCTTGATAGCATTCTCTGGTTTGGGCCAAATGTTCATTTGCATTGTCAAAGTCTATTGGGAATTGAACAACCTATAAATAGTTTTATAACAAGTTTTACTGATGACTTAGAAGTGAGGACACCCCCAAAAATGCGCTTCCCACATACTGTGGAGTCTTGGGGTACAATCTAAGTTACAGACTTAAAAAGGGTTCAGCTGGAACAGTCAGGGCAGCCATGTGTCAGGGCACCTCAGCCCTAGCTGTCTAGAGAGGATCAGAGTTCGCTAGCTTCCCAGTTCTCCAAAAGGTCTACATTTCTGTTTAAGACAAAGACATTTTCTGTAGGATGATGTTTGCCAATGCTCTGAGGAAACACTCTCAAAGTTCTCACAGCCCACTGTGATATGAGTTCATCTCATGAAATACAGCACCTTACATTAAACCCCATAAAACTGAATCCCAGCGGAGGGGCTCCAGATTCTAGGGAAGCAGCTGCAGGTGATGTCCGGAAAAGCAGAACAGCCTGCTCTCAGATGGCTGCTTCCCACACATCCACGCCCCCCAACCCACCCTGGGCTCCTTCTGGTGGAAGCACATCCGATTCCCTTCCACAGAGTTTGGGTGTGGTCACTCCTGCACACAGCAGACGTACACACAGGCTTTGTGAGAGAGCGACCATGTTGCAGCTCTGCAGCAACGATTCCCTGCAGAGGAATTCTAGGGTGAAACACCAAGTTCATTCTGGTTCCCCAGCCTGTGGATAGCTTCCCTGCTTTTCTCTGGTCAAATGTGTCAATCTGAAGGTCAATGAAGACAAAAAGGCACGTTCCTCTAGCTAAAGAGGAATTCACAAGAGGTTCTGTTATTACACTGACAACTTGGGGCCTTGATAAACTAACAGGGTCCCCAAGAAATGCATCCATTCCACAGAGCCAAGCTGAATCTGCTCCCAGAAGCTCCTGCACACCTTTCAATAATGTAATTTTAGGCAATAAGGTTAGCCCGTTGGTGGCCAACTTTCTAAGAAACCAATCAATGATCATTAAGGCAGAAATTCATAACATGGGCCTTCATGTTATTACTGGAGTCCCCTTCTGCCACCTACATTTATCTTCACCCCTTTTATTGGCATCAAAGGCAGGTGGAACGTCATCAAAACCTTATCTCCACCTCTGTATCAAGAACATTTTGTAGGAATTCCACATACCTTCCCACATCCACTTTGATGCCAGCTTTTTTATGTCTCATGAAAAATAAAGTGTACAAGCAATCCCTGTGGTCTCACCCACCCCTGGTTATCACCCACTCCTGGGTATCACCCACTCCTGGGTATCACCCACTCCTGGGTATCACCCATCCCTGGGTACCAAGCAAGAGTAAAATTTTCCTACCACTCAGAAAATATTACTTGAGATAAAAGCTTGATCTTCAGGCTGGGAAGACTTTTCTTCTGTTTGGACTGTCATGGTAGAGGTACATTGTCGTTTTATTTCACATAAGGAGAGAATGTCTTCCTTAACTGGGAAGGTCATGGTAACAGCATTTATAGAATCGAATACTATGGAATCTCAGTCCATAAGGTACAAGCCATCATGGTTTCAGAGGTAAAGCCTGAGGTGGGGGTAAGGGAATGGTTCTTGTCCTACAAGTATGAGGGCCTAAGCTGGAAGATTACCAGGTGTGGGGGTGCACACACTCACAGCTCCAGTGCTGGGAAAGTGGCAATGGTAAGATTCCTGGGGCTCGATGGCTAGCCTAGTCTGATTGGTAAACTTCAGGCCAGTGAGAGACCCTGCCTCAAAGGACGTGGATAACACTCCTGAGGATGACACCTAAGATTGTCCTCTGGCCTCCACACATGCTACCCCCCCCCACACACACACATAGGTCTGAGGTGATTCCTGAATGACCCATGGCTCCAGCCTGAGAAGCTCTCTTGAAGCATCTTTTGCTCATCAGCGTCCACTTAAGAATTTCAGGGATATAGTGACAACTTCCCCACCACATCTTCTCATGTGTGTAAATTCTTCTCCTCCAGGTCCTGAGCAGCAAAGGCTTCTTCTCTAAGATGGGGTGAAGGTGTCTGTGATAGTCTCTATCCTTCCAATAACTGTACAAGTCACATTACTTACGGGTCTCAGTGTGAACGATGTTTGAGGAGCAAAGGCTGGAAAGATAGCACAGCCGCCACAGCGCTTGTTATTCCTGCACGGGACCCATGTTCAGTGGCCAGCACCCACACTGAGGCTCACAGCCAGCCAAAACTTCAGTATCCAGTGGCCTCTCCTGACCTCTGAGGGCACTGGACACACACGGTACAAGCAGACATGCAAGCAAAATATTCACACATGTAAAATTAAATAACTGGGTTTTTGTTGCTTTGTTTTGATTTGCTTTTTGTGGGTTTTTTGTTTGATTGATTGATTTTTAGCAGAATCACACATGCTCTAAGTCAAGGAAATAGCTACAATGAAATAGAGCACAAGAATGAGATACAGCTGAGGCCCCGACAGAGAAGAGCGCCCAGAGGGGCCCAGAGATACGGCACCACAGAAGAGGTTGGCAAAGCCGTAATGGAAACAGAAGGGAAAAAATATACAAGAGCTGGTAAAGTATGGCACTAAGGAGAGAGGAGGGCGGAGCACAAAGGACCTTTACAGTATTTAGGTGGTGCGTGGCCTTACGCACTTGTAAGCAGGCGTGGACGGCACAGCAAACTTCAGCTAACAATATGTCAGTATCAACTGTCACAAATGCGCACACTAAAAGCCAATACAAATCTATGGGCTTGACCTGGGGATCAAGACTTCCTAGGACATGCTCAGTGCCTCATCACTGTACCCTCCAATTTCTCTTCTGAGTACCACATCAGTGCTCAGTCGTCAGCATCATTTCCTAGCGACTTTGCTGAGATGCCCTGCTCTCCTGGGAGCTCAGACTCTTCTTCAATCAGGCAGCAGATTTCCCATTCCAGACGTAGAGCCTGCATGAATTTACCTCTTGGGGTTCTCTGCACTGCAGAGACAGGGATACTGCACATAGACGGCCAGTTCAGTTGAGGACTGGGCCTTATGGTCAGGGAGAGTTTCTCTTCAAGCGTCATGCGGAAGGAAACAAGTCAACCAAGCACTGTTCACCATGGAAAGTTCCAGAACTTATTCTTCCTGGAGTCAAAACAACCTCAAAAGATAAACTTCCACTCTGAGGTCAGTATGATTCTCAGCATTCGCCAACATTGGGATTCATCATATTTTTAAAGCCCTTTTGTTTATATAAAAGAAAACTGAACTTGGGTAATCACAGAAGAACTGCAAACAAGTCTCTGAAACAAGTAAATCCTTAATGTGGAGGGAAAACTGTTACCATCAACTTTCTCTCATGTGCGTGGCATTTTTTAGTCTAGAAAGATGACATCCAACAAAGGTAGAGGAAGACAAAGAGATAAAAGCCACATCATTCAGTGTGTGAAATGAGGACAGACATTTAAAGACCCTGGCCTTCCTATTCTAGTACATAATCTGTCTTCATCTAAGAGATTTAACAAGTATGTTATGAAGGCTTCACTAGAGGGTTTTCCAGAGGGAGATTTTCAGCACCATAGTAATGAGTTGGCAAGTTTGCCCCAACCTCAGCCCTGTGCTAACACTTGTAATTGTTTTTTTGTTTGTTTGTTTGTTTGTTTGTTTGTTTGTTTGTTTCTTGAGCCTTGGGCGAAGTCTGGTCAGATTAGAAGTTCCAGGGATAGACTTTGGGACAGCCCACACACCATACAAACTAAAGCCAGGATGAGGGTCTCTGCAATCCCTTGATAATTGCCTCCTGGAAGCAAGAAGGAAATCCGAGGAGAATAAACTGGCTTGGATGTCTCCCAACCCATTCTCCTGGAGAGCCTCTGGGCCAAAGACAACCTGGGTATGGCTCCTGTGGCCACATTTCACTTGTCCTCTCCCTCCATCACCATTCTATCATCAGGCTTGACCACAACCAACCATACTCTGTGAGAAATTAGTTGGTGTGGTCCACATCTCTGTTGTAGGCTTTATTCCTCTGAGCCAGGGAACTAGAAACTGGATCATATTAACTGTTGAATTTAAGTCTAGAACTTTGGACTCAAAATGTGTCTCGGTACAGTGCTAGCAATGCATGTGTGGGTAGCTGGGCTCCACCCTGAGGAGGGCCTACTGGTCCTCGGTAGGTCATTTATAAGTGGCAGGATTTTTTCTCACGTGTTTTGGAAGCTGGAAGCATAAGATCATCAGGATTGGTGTGTGGGATGCTCTCTGATGGTGCCTTGATTCTGCATCCTTCAGAGAGGACAGATGTTGTCTCCACATGAACGGAGGGACAGGAGAAAATGAGGCCCCTCCTCTAAGCCCCGTTCCATTCAGGGAGGCCGTTCTCTCATTCCTTAATCACCACCCAAAGGCCTCATCCCTTGATATTGTCACACCAATGGGTAAGTTTAAACATGTGAATACTGGGGGGCAAATTCAGACCACAGCTGTGAGTCCCACAAGCAAATAAAAGACCACCTGACAAAAAAAATACAAACGAAAAACAGTGCCAAATATTGCCATGTGGGCACCTGTCACAAATTGAT
Source organism: Meriones unguiculatus (assembly GCF_030254825.1). Lineage (NCBI taxonomy): Eukaryota > Metazoa > Chordata > Mammalia > Rodentia > Muridae > Meriones > Meriones unguiculatus. The sequence continues at coordinate 187,372,395 of NC_083350.1, forward strand.
TCTAGCAGTGGTCATGTTTCATCTATCCTATTTTAAGGCAAAAATCTAGATACACAAGTGTGGTGCTTTGACTAGGGGTGGCCACCATAGACTCGTGTGTTTGAATGCTTGGCCCAAGGGAGTTGCCCTATTAGGAGGTGTGGTTTTGTTGAAGTTGATGTGGCCGTGTTAGAGCCACTGTCACTGTGAGGGTGAGCTTTGAGGTCTCAGATGCTCAAGCTAGGCCTAGTGTGACATCCATTTCTGCTGCCTGCTGATCTTCTCCTTCTCCAGCACCACGTCTGCCTGCACACTACCACGCTTCCCGCCATGACGATAATGGACTGAACCTCTGAAACGTTAAGCCAGCCACAGTTAAATGTTTTCCTTTGTAAGAGATGCCGCGGTCATGGTGTCTCTTCACAGCAACAGAGCCCTCACCGAGACAACGAGGCACCTGCTACATCTTCATGCTCTCCTCTGTCCATTCCCAAGGGACCTCACCAACACACACTCGTTATTGTGTGTGCATTCAGTGATAGGGAACATGGAATGCAGAAAGGAAAGAGACATCTAAGCACATCAGATAGGCATGCATTTAGCCATAAATGAACTTCAGAAATAAAAACTTCACTACAAAGACTTAGGCCAACATGTATTATTTTTTGTCTCAGGCAACAGAAGTCTAGCTGCAGGAAGAGCAGCACTGTGGAGTACCTCCCACTCCCACATGCCTGTTCTTGGGATCTGGACGGATGTTGTACCTACCTCCATGCCCCGTATTCCTAGAAAGAAAGAAAACCTAAAAGCCTTGTCCTGAGGCAAGGTTGTGCTTTTGTGTGGAGAGGAAGGTCAACCACTTGCTTAACTGGCTACAGCTGAGCCACAGGAGCAGCAAGAGGAGAAGCTGGGCAAGCAGTTAACCTTTGGCCTTCACAGGAGAAGGGCAGAGAGCACCGGGTAGCAGTGGGAGCCAGAGGGCTCTTCCGGGGCTTCGTGCACACAGCTCCTTTCCCCACATTTGCTCGGGCCTTGCCTTGCACTGACTCTGTGCTGTTCACTTTATTCGGGTCGGTTTTCGCAGGCTCTTGGGTTTAAGGCTGTTGTGTCCTCCTCGCTCTGTTCTCATGCTTTCTCAGAGCCCAGTGGCAGGACCCTCTGGCCCTTGCAGACTATTTGAAGTTGAAGTGAACAGCTCGTGTTTCTACCCCAAACTTCGCTCCAATTACAATCATTTCAGGGCCAGATTTTGCCAATTTATTTTGCTAGTAGTCCTATTACTTTGCTGTGTTTAAAGTAAAGAAGGTTGAGCTCAGATCAAACCATGTCTGGATTCAGCATTTGTGGCAGCTTCTAGGACCCCTGCAATGATGGGGGACTCACACACACACACACACTCTTTGCCTCTGGGAGGATTCCAGATTTTGCTCTGAACCAGCTGAAATCTGCATCAACTTTCCCAGTGTGTGATGAACATAAAAGAGTAACTTGGAAAAATAGTCACAAAAATAGTAAGTCAGGGAGTCTGCTGTGACACACTTATCACAGCTACCACACTACACAAAAATCACCGATGAAAGGCCTAAACATGGAAAACAAAACCGCAGTAAGAGTGTGGGGACGTTCTACAGAATGTCGGAATAATACTTACACAAGCCATAGAAGTAGACACCATAAAGAAAAACATCGATAGTTGTGTCTAAATTATAATTAGTACTGGATGAAAAAAAGATTATAATAAAGCTTTAAGGGCAAAACTCCAATGTGGCAAAGATATTTGCATTTGGTTGATATTTTTTTAAATGTGACACCAAGAATATATAAAGATCAATCAATAAATCAATAAAAAAATTGACAGAATAAAGGAAAACAGACAAGTTGCTGGAGGGGCACTGAAAGGCACATAACTATACAAAAGGCATTATAAACCTCACTTGTAATCAGTGAAGCACAGTAATTGTGTGATGCTTATTGGTGCCCACCGAACTGGAGCGACAGCACGGCAGAAAAAGGAAACTCTCATTGTTAGTGAGCGTTTCCATTGGAGTGGCCACTTTGGACTACCTAGGCCTACTCTATGGCTCAGAACATCTATTCCTCATCATAGTTCCCTAAAAAAGTCTTTCAAGTAAGCGCCAGGAGGCACACACAAAGGTGTCCATTGTAGCTTTGATTGTAATAACAAGAATTTAAAAGTGATTGTGTTACCTACAAAAGTAAACAAACTGCTAATTGCTCATACAATGGACTAGTATGAACGTGAAAATAAACGAGATAGGGTCGGGTCTCTTCTCCACGTGGACAAAGCCCTGTGACCCACTTCTCACCCCCACCCTCGATCCTTTGCAAACCACCTCCTCTTCAGGTGTCTCTGTGTAGTCCTGGCTGTCCCGGAGCTGCGCTGCACACCAGGCTAGCCTCACAGAGGTTCGCCTGCCTCTGCCTCCTGAGTGCTGGGACTAACGGCTGCCACACCCAGCTCCTTTAGGTCCTTTCTGATGCATCTTACCTCGAGAAATTTTTCCCACTGCTGCCAGTCTTGTTCTGTCCCCCTAGAGATTCTGATTTATGACTACCTTAAAAAGACTCTCCAGCACATTTCTTTTGTTTAATCTTGTATAATTCGATAAGAAAACTCTCTCACCTTAATGTGTATTTGGCTATTGGTCCCAAGATCTTTCACATGCTAATTATTTTTTTCATGCTTTTTCTGTCCTCTCAAATACAGCATTTGCCACAGGCTTTTCAAATGGCTCCTTGCACATTAAAAAGAAAAATCAGAAAGTAAACTTAAATGTTAATTGAATTAAAAGCTAGAACTTCAAAATGAATTAATGCAAATATTGAAAACAAATAAATTACTTCAGCTACAAATGTGTGCCACCCATACCGAAAACTGCATGCTTGAGACACTTCCCTCATTAGGGGAGTGAGTCATATACCTTTCTTGCTTACAAAATATTAGGTGTGGAGGCAAGTGAGGAGGGCAAGAGAGAATGTCCCAAAAGCCATTGGACTCTGCAAAGACTCCAGCGTGGGATTCCCCAGTAAGCCCTTACCTCTGCAGGCTATGTGAACTTAGTTTATGAATTTACTATCTCCAGCTTTGGAAAGGTTCTTATTAACCTTACAATTGCTGAGGGTTCAAGCTAAAGAGAAATGATAGAGATAGTCATTTTTTCCCAGAAAAAAACAAGTGTTCCCTCTGCCCTCTATACCTCAGGCTTTGACCCCTGAGTTTTCTACCCTGAATCAGTTAATTTTCACTGCAGTGATACAATATGACCAAAAACAATGAAGAGAAGAGTTTGTTGAGACTTAAGTTTGTTCTGGTTATCATTGTCGTTTGTTTGTTTGTTTGTTTTTGTCTGCTGCTTGACACATATTAAGTCATGTGGGAAGAAAGACCCTCATTTGAGAAAATGCCCCAACCAGATTGGCCTGAGAGCAAACCTGTGGGGTAGTTTATTGGTGTGGAAGGGCCCAGCTCACTGTGGCTGGTGCCATTTCTGGACAGGGGATACTGGGTGCTGCAAGAAAGCAAACTGAGCAAGCCAGGAGAAGCATGCCAGTGAGCAGCACTCTTCCAAGGTCTCTGCCTCAGCTCCTGCCTCCCGGTCCCTGCTTCCCTGGAGATGGGCTACAAGCTGTAACATGAAATAAATCCTTTCCTCCCAGGGTCACTTTGGCCATGGTGTTTTATCACAGCAATGGAAAATCTAAGTAAGACATACTTCCAGAGAGAGATTCCGTAGCGGCGAGGGAGGCACAGCAGCAGCCCCTAAAGGCAAACCTGAGGGTCACATTGTTAACTTCTGACAGGAGGCAGAAAGAGCAAATTGGAAGTGAGGCGATGAACTAACTCCCAAAGCCCATCCCCAGGGTAACACTTCCTCCAAGGCTGTATCTCCTAAAATTCCACAACCTCACAGAACCTCGCCACCAACAGGGCACCATGTGTTCAAATGCATGTGGCTATGGGAGACAGTTCTCACTGGAACCATTGCAACTCTTCTGCAGAGTTCTAGAGCTACTCAGGGGCTCGTATGCTCAGTTTACACTAATGGCGTCCAGTAACTTGATCCTAAATTCAAGCTCAGAAGTCCAAAATGAGAAAAAATATTTGGTGTGTGTGTGTGTGTGTGTGTGTGTGTGTGTGTGTGTGTGTGTGTGTTTAAAAGAACAGCTATGCGATGAGGACTCCCACGATCATGGCCTGCAGCCGTCACTGCAAGTTTCCTTGCTTCAGGAGAAATTCATCACTCTGTCTGGATTTTGACAGATAGCATCAAGCAAGCCAGAGTTTAAAAGAGTGCTTGGCCCCGTTGGAGGGCTGAGCACACAGGACCTCCTCCTTTGAGGGCAGGCAGCGAGGGCAGGCAGCGTGCTGCTTAGGAAACGGGCTCCAGAACTCCACCCATTTGGGATTTAGCTGGCACCAAACCCTCTGAATCGAAGGTTGACCGCGTTTGTCAAGTTTAAAGGTTGTTCAAGGGCATTGCTATAACCAGGGTGAAAGCTTGTCCTGTTTTCATTACTTTCTTACCGTTTAGTTATCTCAGTGGAAAAACATTTGTCCAGCACACACAAGGCACCATGTTTGGTCCACAGCACACACAAAACAAAAGTGATGCCGATATATGCAAAATGTGATGTCATGTTGAGTGTAGCATAAGGTGTGTTTGAGGTTTTTCTACTTTCGTTCCTCTGAAATTTTGTTTTTATCGTCACATAAAACAATTTTGTTCTAAATTTATAATTATCATAAGTAAACATCTCACAAACCTTATTTTAAAAAAACAATAACCTAAACCAGACTTTCCTTTCTACTAAAGAGTTCCCAGAGGAGCTGGATTTCACATCTGAGACCCTGATTTAGCCAGAAGCTTTATAAGGACACATGTAGAAATACAAGACCCCATTGGGTGGTGAACCAGCCCTGAGACGCAATTATGGTTCTCTCTGCTCTCCATTCCACGGGAAATTGCTCCCAGGAGCATGGGAGTGAGGTGGTTGGCAAGAAACAACACAAATGCTCCACACACTATGAGCACCAGGGTCTCCTTCCCACCCCCAGCCCAGTCTAAAGACCGTGAGAAGACTACACAAGGTGCTGGATGAGAGTATTTACTCCATTTGGAACCGGTGTCAACGGTTTGTTGTAAAGGCCTTGGGGCCAGGTGTAGCTGGATCTGTCTATGAGCTACAACTGCTGCCTGGTAGGCCTGTCATAAGTGTAGTGTCCTAAGAAAAAACCTCATCTAAGACGTGTAGGAACAGAAAATTGAATTTTCCTTGTAAAAACTGTAAATGCTTAATAATCTGCTGAAATTTCTCAGAAGTGAAGAAACATAGTGGGAGGCCTGAGCTTCGAAGCCTGTTCTTTCTGAAGATGTCCCAGATCTTCCTTTCATGGGACAGAGTACAGGTGTCTATTTATCTGCACCCCCTGCCAGAGAGAGCCACTGGTTCTTACAGGGTTCTTACAGTGAGTAAGGATATCAGGCATTCCTGCTGCCATTGTTGCTGCCATGATTTAGCTACCGTAGCATCAAAACTGGCCATCCAAGGAACTCAAGTCTTCTACAGTGAAGACTTATAATGAAGGGCCAGAACACAAGGGTCAAATGTCAGGATTCGGCCATGTAAGGAGGGCAAGATGTAAAAGGGCGATTCTACGAAGCTCTTGCGGGTTTGTTTCCCTTGAGGTCACCCTGGTCACCAGCACCAGCCAGCCACACACGTTCGCTTCCACCTAAGACGGCTGCACAGCTGAGCGTGCCCCGCTCCAGCTCCTAAGACCACAGTCAGGAAGCCAGGGGCAGGGGCCACCAGCCGAACCATCACTGACAGGTGACGCTCAGCTCTGCACCGAGGCGAAAGCAGGATGATTCTGCTGCTCCTCAGTAAGAACCTATCACACCCAAAAAGTTTGCAGATACATCAAATAAGATGAGAAAAAATACCGTTAGGGCTGGAGAGATGGCTCAAAGGCTGAGAGCTCTAGCTGCTCTTCCAAAGGTTCTGAGTTCTATTCCCAGCAAACACACGGTGGCTCACAACCATCTGTATCGAGATCTGGTGCCCTCTTCTAGCCTGCAGACATACATGTAGGTACAACACTGTATACATAATAAATACATCCTTTTTCTTAAAAAAAGAAATACCATTAAAGGAACATGTCAGATTGAATAAAAGCACTCTAGAATGTAACAGCCCACCCACGGGTCACAAATAAGCAGTGGCAACATTTGTCTGCACAGAGCAAAAGAACAGTTCGTTGAGCCATGCCGAGTAAACCTGTCGGCCTGGTCAGCTGTCTGCAGTTGTCCACCCCTCCCTGGTTGGAAGTGAGCTCATCACAGGACAATTGGGACTGGTTCCCATAGGAACAGCCTTTCAGATGCTATGGAAGCTTACTGTGTATTACTGGTAAGCATGGGGCTCCAGAAGCCCAGACATGCTTAGACATCCCTGGGGTGATCACCCAGCCACACGGAACATGGATGGCTCATCTTAAGCCCCAAGTGCCAAGGCACCACCCTGAGGCTAGTCTCTGACTTCTGTCCAACTTTTTTGGGTCCAGTTCTGCTTAGCAGTTCAAGAAAGATCCCTGGCATAGAGAGATGCCTTGCCAAGGAAGTGTATGGTACTGGCTAAACACACACACACAAACATGGAGCAGAAAGAATCCTCTTCTGCAGGAAGGGAAGAGGGGAGAGAAGTCCAATTTAAAAGATCCCACCACAGGGCATAGCAGCACACGCCTTTAATCCCAGCACTCTGGAGGCAGAGGCAGGCGGATCTCTGAATCTGAGGCCACCCTGCTCTACAGAGGGAATTCAGGACAGCCAGAGCTACAAGGTGAGACCCTGTCTTGGAAGATAGATAGATAGATAGATAGATAGATAGATAGATAGATAGATAGATAGATAGATAGATAGATAGACAGACAGACAGACAGACAGATAGAGAGGTGAGATCCCTGGGCCCTTAGGGATAGGCAATTTTAGGGAGACTCAGTTCACACTTAGCCTTTTTTCTCCTTAAAAAAAAAAAATGTTCACTCTAAGGCAATCGGGGAAGTCAGAATACCTCGGGATGCCCAAATGTGTAAGGTCAGTCTTCCAGTACTTTCTTTTGTTGCCTCCCTTTTCAATTTTCTTCTCTTCCTAACTGGCGTTGTGATGCCCAGCATTTCACCCAATGCCTTTGTAGACACAACCCGAAAGAAAGTTTTGGTGTTCAATCAGCCTGACAGATACAAGCCATGAGAGTGGGCATCTATTGTGTGCCATGACCCAACATTAGCCTGCACTTGAGTCCCATGGTTGTATGAATCTTCAGCTACAGATCAACAGTTTGGCCACTAACCTGCCTGACCTTGTTCTTCTCATTCCTGTGACTCTGCTTCCTTTCCTGTGAACAGAGGGCTGATATTCATATATAGCTTTAAAACCACATGCTTCTGTGACTTTTCTAATTTGAACCTAACTCACATAGTCATGGGGATGGGGGGAGAAGTCACTGCAAAGGCTAGGGCTGACAGAGGAACAATTGAGGAGAAGCAAAAGGGAAATCTAGTTCAGCACAACTTGTAAGGCTTGTAATTTAGCCAGGCTTGTAATTTCTAGAATCTAACATGGAGCAGTTTATTTCAGTATGGAACACTGGGAAAGTTTCCTGGTCACAGGTACCGAGATCCCACTGCAAACAATAAAGCTTAAGGCGAGTTAGGGACCTAGGAGAGGATCAGGTGTGGTCTCAGATATACAGACAATGTAGAGGTCACCAAGCTACAACACACACCTTGCATCTCCCCTGAGGATCCATACTATGGCTGACAGACAATGCTAAAGAGAAAGGTCTATAGAGGGAGAGTCTGTCAGGGGGATTGGGTGTGACCTGGCCCCCCAGGTAGCACAGACCACCAACCTATCAACAGCACCCTCTCCCAGCCTCCTGGGTGGAAAACAGTCACACAGCCCTTCCGTAGACGAGACAAGCCCGAGTGCTTTCCAGGTCTACCTACCTGAGGGCTTGTCTGTGAACACAAAGACATCTCTACAGTCTTAATTTTTCTTCTGTTTTTTTAGTTTTTGATGACAAGGTTTCTCTATGTAGCCTGGGCTGTCCTGAAATTCCTCTGTAGAGAAGTCTGGCCTTGAACTCATAGAGATCCACCTGCCTCTGCCTCCCAAATGCTGGGATTAAAAGCGGGGAACACCACCACTCACCCCTAGTCATTATATTTTATGAAGTTCTGCTGCTATTCTTAAGAGTTGCAATTTATGTTTTTCATAATTTGGCACTTGGTTTACTTGGACAATATAAACCAAATCACTATCTAAACAGCAAATTCTGTTTGTGATCACAAATATTCTAACTGCTCATACTAAGGCCTTACGAGTTTAAACCAGTGTGTGTGTATAAATTATTATACAAGATAATGGTTTCATTATATTTTCATATACATAATTGAGCTTTGTTCATATTCACACCCATTATCCTCCCTTCTCTCTCTTCCATCCTCTCCTCAAATAACTTCCCTTCTGCTTTCAAACACCACACACACACACACACACACACACGAGTGTGTGTGTGAGTATATATGCCATATAAATAATTTGTAAAGTATCTACATAAGAAGTGCACAACATTTATTCCATAAGTGAGAAAGACCTGTGAGACCTGCCTTTCTGAGTCTGATGTGTTTTGTGTAAAATGGAAAATGTGTTACCCCAGTTACACCCATTGTCCTGTAAAGGACATAGCGTCACTCTTCTTTAGCTTGACTAACTAGCTCCCTTGTTGACACGAATTCTCTTTGGCCGCTCATCCTTGATGGGTGTTTGTGAATAGTGCACAGTGAACGCAGGTTTTCAAGTATCTCTAATGGCCAGGAGTGGTGGATCCGGAGCCCAGGCTAGAGGCAGCTCTAGTCTCAGCTTCCACAGCGGCTGCAGTAGTTTGCATTCCTGTCCCGGTTCCTCTTCTCCAGGTCCTTACCAGCATTTTGTGTTTCCTTGGTGATAAAATTATGATCTAGCTTTAATACGTGTGTCCCTGACAGCTGAGGGCACTTAGCTTTCTTTCACGGGCATGTTGGCTGTTTGCATTTCTTCCGTTTAGAACTGTCTGTTCATCTGGATAATTTGGGATTTGGTGTTTAATGTTTTCAGCCTTTCTCCGATTCTACAGGCTGCCTCTTCACTACATTGTAGCTCCTCACCTGTGCAGAACCTTTGGGGTTTACCAGTCCCACCTGTCAGCTTGCTATGTTAATTAATAAGAGACCGAGTCCTTTTCAGAAAGTCCTTGCCTGTCCTTATCTCTTGAAGAATTTTACCTGTTTTTCTCGAGCAGTTTCAAAGGCTGAAATCCTATCTGGGATTCTGTTATTAGTGAATAAAAAGCTAATGACTTTGTTCTTTGCTTTTAGCGCTTTATTGAAACTGTCACCAGTACTTTCTAGTGAAGTCAGAAGATCTGAAACTGCTCTGACCCTCATACCTGCATCATAGCACATGCACACCTACAGCCCCCAGGCCCCATGTCACACACACACACACACACACACACACACACACACACACCAGTCCATTTACAACTGTTGGGGACATGAAGGTCCTTGCACCCACAGATCACCAGAGAGAAATCAGAAATGCTAAAAATGCAGGATTGACATTACAAAGGGAAGGACACATAACCTGTTTTTCCGTCCAGAAAGATAGGAATTGGAGGTGATTAACAATCTGGTGATCTGTGTTATCTTTTGGGCCAGGCCCTATCAAGCTTCCACAACCTGATCAGAGGTTGCTAGTAATCTAAATGACCCTCCTGTTACCTGTTTAGCCAGGGGCTTCCCCGAGCTCCTACAGCCCAGACGGGAGATGGTTGATAGCCCAAATGACCCCTATGCTATGTGTATGACGCGGCCCCAGCCAGGTCCTTCCCTACTCCCTTAAGCTAACACAGGTAAGCTATCTCTAGAACCCTTCTTGGAAGAAATCACATGTATGTTCTTTTCTTTTCCCATTTTCAGCCTGACCCCGGGCCCCCTCCTTTCCCTTCCATACCCCTTTTCCCCATTCCCCCTCTCCTTCTTCTCAGAGAAGCAGAGGCCTGCAAGGGTGTCAGCCCACCCTACCACCTCCAGGCAGTCTCAGGAGGACTATTCTCATCCTCTCCCACAGTAGCCTGATAAGGCAGTCCAGCTAGGGAGAAGGGATCCAGTGGCCGGGAACAACTCACACTGTTGGGGGGCCCACGTGTTGACCAGGCTGCGCATCTGCTACATATGTGTAAGGGGTCTAGGCCCAGCCCACACATGCTCCTTGCTGGTGGTTCAGTCTCTGTGAGTCCCCACAGGCCCAGCTTAGTTGACTCTGTAGGTGTTCTTGTGGTGTCCTTGACCCCTCTGGCTCCCTCAATCCTTCTTCCTGCTCTTCTACAGCTCGGCCTATTGTTTGGCTGGAAATCACATGTACTTTGAACGACGTAATATGCCTCCTTGAGCACCATGATTGTATTACACCAGGGAACTTGTCCCCAAATTTAACTGTGGTTTAATATTCTGTCAATAAACTGCCTGGCACCAGACTCTCTACCGGTCTGACGCAGCCTGATGAAGTCAAGCTGAACCCGGTTTTCATTTTCACCTCTTCAGGGTTCATTTCCCTGCCTGCCTGATGTTTCCAGGATCCTGCTCACAACATGTCTCGATTGCTTTTTTAAAAGAAGACGAAGAATTAAGCCTGGCATCTAAGAAAACATCATGGCTGTTAACAGGCCACATCACGGTGGTGTCAGAAGAACCATTCGCAGTAGATGATGAGAAAGGTGGGATTTCCTGGAGGAAAGGCGTCTGTGAGGACATCCGGCTGGCTCGTCAGTGACCACAGTCCAAAGTCTGGTCTTCAGCACTGCAGATCCAAAAATGCTGCAGCGTCTGTGCACACAGGATTGGTCAGATGCTCCTCACATACCAAAGACATCGGTAATGAGCAACAGCCCAATAAGGTAGGAGAGAGATGAAGCTCCTGTCCCGGGGGACCCATGTTGTCCAGTTTCTGGGAGCTTAGGGAGAAGTTGACTTAGCAAGTCTCCCAGGCTGATTCCAGATGCTGAGGCTCAAACATGCCCTCCCTAACAAGGCCAGTTCCTCCACCAGCAGCTTGTATGACTGCAGGGACACAGGGGCAGAGATGTGTCTCAATCTGTGTATTCCTGGGCCCCACGGTCAGACTGGAGCTGTTCTGCGAGTGATGTGAAAGCGCCATCACACTGTAGATCAGCATGTACCTTCCTCCGCTGAGAAAGCCTCACTACAGGGAAAACTACACCCTGCCTGCTCCCTGTGCTGAGGTGGCCTGGGGCAGCTTCCACTGATGGGACGGAACGTAGGTGACCTGATGACCTTACGCTGGTCAGTCCCAGAAACAACCAATGGCAGGCTCGGAGATGGTGTGGAGGAACCTGATTGGTCTCCCACAGCTATGTCACCTGCTCTCTCTTCCGGAATAAAGGAGTCTGCCTCTGCTTGCCCTCAGATTGCATTCACCCTACTCATGGTGTCTGTGTGGTGACTCCTCGCCTCTCTCCCCCGCAGCCTTGACCCCCTGTCCTCACCCACGAGCTGGAAGGAGGACCAAGGAAGGAGGAACGAGGAACATTGTAGATTGACATTCTGGTGCCACGTCATGTGTCCTCATGGGCTGGTAACAGCCAGCTGGTGGAGCACACTGTAAAGCATTGTGGAGGAGGTTCTGTGTGTGTGCCTGAGGGACCCAGCCGGACCCAGCCTCGGTGCATCTCCGTACAGGATAACGAGGGTCTAGAGTACCTGCTCACCCTGCTGCTTGCTCTCCCTGCTTTCCCTCTTTTCCTCCACAGAAACATCCTGTTTCATGGTGCTGCTGCCTTCACAGTGGTGATGCTCCCTAACCTAGACTGGTGAGCACAGACTTCCTAGTGCCTGAGATGGACAGTTCCCGTAGTGCCTCACCACAGTCTGTACACCTTGGTGCTTATGCAAGGAAAATCCATCAAAGACACCCCGCTAACCTTTGATCATCCACGTACCCTGAAGACTAACAGAAGCTGTGCCTCAGCATGGCGTGAGACCTGGAGGCACACTGGTGCGTCCTGGCCTTCTCCCTCTTCTGGAAAGAAACTCCCAGTTGTTTCCTCCTGTTGAGCAAGGATTCCAAAAGGCTAAGAGAATCCATACTTCAAGATGAGACCTCTGAAGCTCACTGGTGTTCTCTGGACTCAGTCTTCCCAGAATACCTGTGATTGGCTGAAGTGGGGCCTTTCCACTTCCATACCCTGCCATCTTATTTATAGTCAAGTCCCAACTCCTAGTTCTTCAGAAAGTAACCATGTTTGGAAATGAGAGCTTCCGTGACTAGATGTGACTGGTACCCTAATAAGGGGAGGATATATGTGTACAAACAGATTATCTTGTGAGAGCAAAACAGAAAGAGGCCGTCCATCAGCAAGACAAAGAGAGCAGTCTCAGATGATGCCAGCCCTGCAGAAATCTGATCCCGGACTCACAGGAGGGCAGGTGTGTGGTGCTGAAGATCCCCTGCTGGGTATTCTGCTCTCGAGGTTCTAGCAAACAAGCCCAGCCTGCTATCCTATGTAAGCGCTGAGTGGCAAACACAGGATGCAGTAAAGAGAGAAGATCTTGAGACACAGCTCAGGAGGGAGTGCCCACGCCCAGGAGGGCACTGTGTCAGGGCAGATACTATATGGGAAGAAAAGACCAGCTGGCCTTCCACATCCTTCCTATCATTTAAATTGCATCATTTTGCACTAAGGGCCTAAATTTCCCTATGGGAAAAAAAAAGTCACCTCCATCAGCAAATATACTTGGCTTCTCCTATCTAGAAAATAAAATATGTAAAAATTTTCACTTGGTTCCTCTGACCTTTCCTTCCTTTGTTCCCCAAGTTCTCAAATACATGGTCTCTGATGATTGTCACCATCTTCTTTTTACTCTGGGGACATGAGTATTTGAAATTGGCTTTGAGAGACAGATAGGCTCTTACCCTGTGAGAGAAAAAGGACTTGGAGTGTCACTTCATGTGAAAAAGAAGGTGATAGTCCTGTCTTCCCTATCAAGGTCACCAAGATGGAAGATGGCCTTTGCAAAGCTGCAGTAACCACGAGGAAATGGTATTTCAGCATCTTCCGCCAGGCTGGAGGACAGCCAAGCCTCCTCCACTACAGTGCGTTCTGAAGGGCCGCTCAGCCGATGGAACTGCAGTCTACATGAGGTTATGAGTAAATCCAATTCAATTGAGAGAAAAACACAGCAAGAATAACGACCACTGCTAAAAGCAAACTTTCATTTTGGTCAATCAATTCCACTTCTCATGCCAGCAGATCATCCACAGAAACATTACCAAGAGAACTTGTTAACGCTGTCAGGCTGTCCGTCTTCTTCCATCCCAGGCTTTTCTTTGGTAGAAGTGCTAATGACTGTTAATCCTAACAGTCTGCCAGGGTTCAGGAGTGCCAGCAGATTAGGGACTCACACTTCGAGGTGTGTCTGTGAGGTTGGCAGAACTGACTAAGCTGGGAAGAGCCTCTCTGCATGCACATGTCGCCATTCTACCCTGTGGTGGTCCTGAAGGAATAAAAGAGGACGAAGAGAAAGCCAGCTAACATTCCCTCCCCCTTCCCTAGGTGCCTGCCAGTGAGACGCTCAACCTCCCCACACCCTCCCCCCTCCAGAGGGGAATGGCACCAGGAGACAAAAATAAACTTTCTCTATTGAGTGGTTGTGTCAGGCATTTTGTCCCAGCGTCCAGTAGCTGACTAGCAGAGTCATAAACGCCACCCACCACCATGAATGGTGACTTTATTCAAAGGTCAACATGTGATCCAGATGTCTGTGAACTACATATACGATTAACAATGGTTTCAAATGGCAGGCTTTGTGTTATGAATATTTTGAAGCAACAACAAAACTACACAGTTTTCATTGCGTAAGATCTTGCCTGTGAGCATCTTGCATCTTCTGAATGAACAACTAATCGAGAGAACCACCCTGGGCAGCGTGAAGGGGGTTGGTAGTGCACTGTATGGACCCAAAGAGAAGTCAGTGGCTTTTATTTAGACGGACACAATGAACTCATGTGCCAGTCGCATTGTCCTGCTGTTTCGTAGGGTCACAGCCCGTTGCTGTCTAGAATTCCCTACACGGCATTTGTCTACTGTTTTTGAAAGAAGGGGTCAAGGCCCAGGGTAGAAGGCCAGACTCCAGATGCCGCCACCACACTGTCAGAACCGCATTCGCTCTTTACGTGCATATTGTAACTGGGGAAGACAACGGCCCCTTCCAGAAAAAACCTTCTCTTTTGAGTCTTCCATAGTGTGTGATTTCATGTTCAGCTTTCTATGAAGAGCCATAGCAGACTACACCAATTATGTTCTTGCTGTATGCACAGCATACCACTGCTTTGGGGCTATTGTGACCTCCCGCCATCACCAGCCTTAAAATCTGGATGGGATGATGAAACGTGTTTCTAATTAGCAATGGTCACCCTGATGAGATTACCAGGAAAGAGTAATTACAAGGATTCTCCTGGGCATGTGCTCACTGTTTCCCTCAGTTAATATTTCAACTACTTTTCATCTATTTGGGAACACAATTTTGGCTTGCATTTCAAATTCCAGTGACAGCTACATTTAAAAATAATAATAATTGAATCTCTTTCTAATTGGGCCAGCTTTACGTTCTCCTCAATTCGTGAGTCAGGTTTGTTTCCTTTCCTGTGATGGTAGTGTGGCCTTCCATCCTGACCTTAACAGTTGAGTAACAATCAACTCTGCCAGTGAGCTGGGTCAGTCTCCCAACCCTCACTGCGTTCACGTGCAAAGTTCCCACAGGCAGCTTCGGTGGGTGGAGCTGGCGGCCACAAAGTGCTCTTGCCTGCTGAAATGAAAACACAAATAGCACATACATAAGGCCCTTTCTGTGCGCTCCTTCTGAGTGCTTCATTTTATTCACCCTCGCCAGGGACTTGCTATGTTTGGATAAATGTCCGTGGAGGCCTGTGGGTTGAAGGGAAGTGGTGAGCCGTCTCTCCATCCCGACCAATAGTATCTTATGCACTAAGCACTAAGTGGTTTGGAAAACCACTGCTATGAAGTGTATTCCTACACGCAGTGGCCCTATGCTGCCTCTATGTATAGTTTCTCTCCACTGACAGCCAAAAGGTAGAATTTGTGTTGCACCGCCCTGAGTTAGAGGTCATTCTTAGTTATCTGTCCTATAGATGTGAGTAAAATCGGCATGTTCCACCTCCAAACGGAAGTGTTTGTCATTGAGTGATGGCTCTCGGGCTCTCTCTGCCTGTCCAGCCATAGTGTGTGTGTAAGTTGTTATAGCAGCACCATTGCATAAGCCAGATGAGAATTCTGAGCCTCCCACAGCAAGCCTTGCACGTGAGAGACACACTGTTGTTTGGTGGCAATTGGTACAGCAGCATGGCCTTGCCCAAGTTGACCTGATGGTATGTGATCTATGACCGAAATCACTTGGAAGTCTAGAGCCAGGTGTGAAGCTCCTTAATAACCATCTTCCTCTATCAGTGCTTGAGCAGCATTTGGACAGAGCACAAGGAAAATGGTTACTAACACGTAGTTCCAAGGAGAACTGAGAAAGCGCGTGTGGTCTGAGTGAGAGTGGCCCTCGGAATCTGGCTCAATGCTTGAACACTTGGTCCCCTGCTGATTAAACCGTTTGGGAAGGATTAGAAGGTGTGGCCTTGTCAGAGAAGGTGTTCCAGTGGGGACAAGCTCTGAGATTCAAAATACTCATACCGTTTCCAGGTTGCTCTCAACCAGACATGGTAGAGCACATCTCTAATCCCAGCACTCGGAAAAAAAAAAAAATCCAGTATTCCTCTCCCTGCCTCCCCAAGATATGTGCTCTCAGTTGCTCCTGACACACGCTTTTGTTGTGCCATCACAGACTCCAACTCCTAAAACGGGAAGCCCAACACAAGCTTTCTTTTTTACCTTGCCTTGGTCACAGTGTTCTGTCACAGCAATAGAAAAACAACTAATAAGGATTGTTTACATAGGTCTATGTGCCAATTCACAATGTATCTCTTTAACTCTATAAAGGAAAATGAAGGCAACAGCCCAGTGATCAACAGGACCATCCTTCAACATAAAGAACAGCTGCATTCTATCTTTTAAATCAAAAAACTTATTTAGCTAAACTAATTCTGAAGGTAGAACATAGATTGACACAAAATGTGAACGCCGATTCTACCAGCATGAGATGCTTACCAAAGGGCTTACCGCGACATCCAATGAGCAAAAGAAGTGCCGTTCCCAGAACCACCCTTCAAAGGGTACTGTCAGCCTCAGCACCCGCCTGCTAAGCGCTTCGGCTTTCCAAGGACAGTCTCCAGGCACTAGAAAGCCCTGCTCCGCAGAGCACATTCCTGTCTGCACAAACGGACACTTGAAATCCATGAATGGGAAAAATGATTCAGAAAAATAAGGACTAACCCTTCTCAAATTTTAACCACACCATTTTTGAGGTTAAGGGAAAAAGCTCTATTGGCTTTTTAAATTTTAATTTAAAAATCAAAAATCCTCTTTTTTTGACCAAGGCAGTATGGGAAATGTCATGTTGAAGAAAACAAGAAAATTCTTTTTGAGACCTGGCAAATCTGTCCAAATGCCAGAAAATATTGTGATCAGATTTCTATATCAAGAGAAGTCAAGACAATGAGGGGCTCGCTCAGAGCCATCCCAGCTGCAGCGTGCCGGTCTTGGCCAACGCAGCACTCTTGGAGACATGCGCAGGAGGGCAGCCGCCATGGCAGCGGCACACTGCTGAAGCGTGTAGCTAGAGTGAATACTTGAGGATAATTCAGCATGACGGAAGTCTCCATGCGACCTGTGAAAAGTTCTTACAAATTGTGATGTACCATTTGCTCGTGTGTACGTGTGCGTGCGCGTGTGTGTTGCATTGTTTGCATGATCATGAATGGAAACCAAAGGTTGACATCTGCTTTCCTTTCTCAATCACTCCTCGTTTTTATTTTTTGAGGCAGAGTGTCTCGACGAACCTGGAGATCACTTGTTCAATCAGACTGGCTAACCAGTGAGCCCCAGCAACTCCCCTGCCTCTGTCTCACCAGCACTGGGATTACACGTGGGTGCCGGTGCCGCCACGGTCAGTGTCTTACAGGGGCTTAGAATCCACTCTCTTATGTTCTGGTCATTTGACTGACTGAGCCACAGCTCAAGGCCCTTGCTTGTGTATTTTAGACAGCTTTGTGGGTATTCACTCTTAAGTGAAAAGAATATAACTGTTTTTCACATTCTTTTGTAAATCAGGGTAATAAAATTAAAGAGATTTCTACTAACTCCTTTGTAATTGTGTGTTGTCTGAATTTTTAAATTCCAAATTTTTATTACAAAACAGCAAACAAAAACAGCATCATTTCTTTCTAAGAGAAGCCAGCCCTAAGTGAACAGTCTGATATGAGTCTGCCTGTATCCCTTCTTACTTTCTACAGCAGCTACTGTTGGTTAGGGAAATGCAAAATTGTTAAGTATACATCATTTCTCTCCAGGGCCATGTGAATTTCTTGTGTGTTTCTTATAATTTAGGGCGTTCAAATACATTTTTACTTTTCATTGACACAGTAACTATACATATGTGTGGAGAGATGGGATATTTTTAGAATATATTCAATGTGTGTGTGATGAGGGTATCAGAAAATGACCACAAACACTCACAGTTTCTTTGTGTTGGGGAAACTCAAAACAATTTAGGGCTTTTAAGGCAGATGCATTCTTGTCTGAAAGCTGTTTATAAAGTGGGCAAAGAACCATCTCTTTGGCAGGTTAAGCTGGCCTTACATGAAGACAAGAAACGGACCGCTAAAGACGGTTTGCAGAGCTTTCTCTGACCTCTCATAAAACTTAACCTACCATCCCTCAAATGGGACCAGCAACTGAGCAGTCTTTGCTTTGTTGTTTTCCTGTGTGACACACACTCCTCCCTCATGAAGATCTTCCCCAGTATCTGTTTGCAACTAAAGTATTCTCTATTCTCTGAAAGCTGGGTCATTTTCAGCTTTACTTTTAACTGGCAATATTAAGCAAAAAGAAAAAAAAATCTCTTGAAGTTGAAAACATTTTTAAATTAACAAATTAGCAGAACGTGATAGAAGCACTTTGATTGAACAGATGGAATCAATCCCCATCACCAGTGAGGAGGGAAGCAGGGTGGACTGTCCTCCTGGTGACATGGTGACATCTACAGCAATCATTGCCATGTCAACACTATCATGGGGATGACTTGCTACAAAGTAACACTACTGTTCAAAACTTTCAAAATGAAAATACATATAGAGACATGACCTGATGTTGAAGCTGGTATGAGAAAAATTACTCCTCTGCCTCTTTTTCCCCTTTAGGATCCTTCCAGCACCTCTCCCCTGAAGAGAACAAAAACCTGCAGAAATTAAAGGTTTTAACTTACTACCGCTGAGCAGAAAGGACTCCGACATGTTTTCAGATTGTCACAGAAAAGAATCAAAAGAAAAACCATAGACGGTCTCATTCCCCTTCAGCTTCAGTCCAGAAGTATGGCAGTGAAGAACATTTCTGAGCCCCTACGCGTAACACATTATCTCACTCAAAGCTTTCTTCATCTTATTTTCTTCTAGGATGAAACTTGTTGGGAACTGCTTTAGCTAATTAAAACTTCACAGAAACAAGAGAAAAAAATAGAAAACATTGCCCATCATGGCCAGGATCACTAGAGCCTTTACAAACTGGCTGAAGACCAGGAACCCAATTTCACATTTGCAAATGTTTCTGTGAAATGTGTGACTCCTCCCAGTACAACTGGAGATTTACAAACTCCTAAGGAACATTCGGCTTACTAATGAAAGCTTTATAAACACTCAGCGCCAGTGAGCTCAGCCAGGGTGCTGATCCTGCCCGGGCTGGCTAGCACCCTCCGAAGTGATATGCTGCATGCTTAGCCTTAGATGAGCCCAAATCCTGCAGCTCCCTAAGCTCAGCCTGTCATAAATTGATGAGTCAATTTAATGAATCTGACAAGTGTCTTCATTTGAGCTGTGAAAAGGAAAATCTACCAATTATAAAGACCCAAAGAGACAAATTACAAAATATGGAGAAGCATCTCTGAGAAGTTAATTCAGTGAGAATTACAGTTTTCCATCATCAAGTCTGTCTCTGGGAGCACACACCTGCAGGAGCTCAGGGCCCATCTGAAGATTCCAAGCTTTAACTTCTTATCTGTTGGCTGAAAACTCTCACCTGAGCCAGAATGGGCTCAGTCAGTGGCCCAAGCTGTTTATATCAGACTACCAAGCCAGACTTTCTTCCCAGGCTCTCTGAATGGCCTTGGACTTCTGCTGTTTCTATTAAGCACTTCTTAAAGTGAGTAATTAGGCAATCCCTTCAGGAATATCATCAGCAATTGCAGTACATCAGAGAGCAATGAACTCCTGAGATCCCAGAAGGAGGCAGGGTGAGCTATTTAGCTGGCAGGGCAGAAGAAAGGGAAGGTTCCAGCAAAGCTTTCTTTACCTGAGGCTGAGAGGTGGCACAGCTGTCAAAGATTTCATATTTTTCAGCCCTCAAATAAAGGAATTGCGAATGGTGGGGTCAATGGGATGACTTAGGCTGTAAATGAAAGGCTGCTGCTCTGGGTTATGAGGGAGCCATAAACAGCAATGGACTCTCCGGTGGCTGCAGCCTCCCTGCTCCCTCCCTGCTGGGGTTTGCTGCTGCTGTCACTGTTTGTTTATTTGGCTTGGATTTTTTCAAGCAGAAGCAGCCCGGGAAGGCCAAGACACACTCTGCTCTTTCTTCCAAGATTTCTAGGCCCATTTCTCTCCTTGAAAGAACAGATGGAATAAAAACTGGACCCTCCAAGACACCAGCCACAAACAGTTTTCCTGGTGTGACCTCATGCCCCCAGAGAAGCCTTCTCTAGAACAAGTCTCTCATCCATCTCCAGTCTGTTGCTGACAAACTTTCCTGTGAGCAAGGAAAAGCCCTGCAGCCACTACACACTACAGTGGCTGTGATGGCTTTTACTGAGAGAAACTGTACCCTAGCGCTTTTTATTTTTGAAAAAGGATTTATCTATGAAGTCCAGACAAGCCTGGAAACCACTGTGTAGCCAAAGATTGCCTGAAGCTTGTGACAATCCTCCTGCCTCAGTCTCCCCAGGACTAGAACTCAGGGCATCCCGCTTCTTTAAGTCGTTTATGTATATATTTTATTTTATGGGTCATTGTGTTTGCTTGAATGTATTTGAATGTATGTATATGCACCATGTGAGCGCCAGTACGGATGGGGGACAGAGGCCATAGCCTGTCCTAGAACTGGAGTCACAGGGGGTTGTGAGTCCCTCTCCATGTGGATGCTGGCAACAGCTCCGCAGCAGCAAGGGCCCTCAACCACCAAGTGGTTTCTACCTCATTAGCTGCTTGTTGCGGAGCTTCCAAAGCATCCATTCATTGACTCCCTGGCCTTTGTCGATGAGCAAGCTCGCTGTACTTGGGACAGAGAGAGTGTAGGCATCCACAGGTGGTTGGAATCTGCCATCCACATGGCCCACTGCAATCATTGTTCCTTCTGGCGGTGAGGTGGCCATCAAGCCAGGAACGGGACAGCTCGGCTGTGTCCCTAGGGGATCACCTCCTCACATGCCCCTGACTGCTGCCCAGGTCTCTGTGGCAAGCACTGAACGCTAAGCCTGACCCCACCGGTGTAGGCCTCTGCGTGGCAGCCAGCGTCCCGGTCTGGTCCCTTGGCCGGGTTTTCCAGGTTGGCGCTGAGGCCCTTGACATCCTGAGGCAGCATGCGCAAAAGTCCCGTTCAACTGTCAGCATAGTCTTCGCTCTCACTCCAGCCAGTTCTTTCAGTGAAATCCAAAGCACCTGACAGCAGGCGCTGTGCTCGGAGTTCCTCGGCTGAGAAGCACCTCTGGGTGCTGGCACCTGTCCTCCCTGCGCCTGCGCGGGAAGCGTCCCCTGGAGTGAGGACCCGCTGGGGACCGAACCAAGAGGAGTCCGAAATGAAGTGGCTGTTTCTCTGAGCACCAAAAGCCACCCTCTTGAGCAAGACTGTAAACGATCCCAAAGTTTCCACAGCTGCGGGGAAGCAACACTCGCTGTACCAGAGACACGCTCTGGTTTGGGAAATGGCGCCCCCAGATGGCTGCAGCGAATCCTGGAGAACCTCACCAGGAGCCTGAAAGACTTGGTACACTCACCCTGCAAAGCCTGGCCTGTGGATAAAGGCCAGGTAACAGCACTTCTGGAGACACCCAAAAGGACAGGACTCTGAATTAGCGGGCAGCCGTATCACTGCCTATCTGAGCTTTAGCTCCCTCCGGGATCCACAGGTGCAAGAAGAGAACTGACCCCCTAAAGCTGTCCTCTCACAGGCATGCTGTGGCCCAAGCCCCATACTAAACGGCGGAGGATAGTGATCATGGCCACTTGCTGGATGGCGGTGAGGGCAGGCGGCCGGCGGTGAGGACTCCGCGGGGGCTAGAAACTAGTTTCCCTTCCGGGCCTGCGGGGCGCGGGCGCCGGAGCTGCGGTGAGGAAGCAGCGTCTGTGCGGCTGTCCTGCCCTCGGCCCTTCGCGGGGCTCCCTACGCCCTCGGGACACGGTTCCAGGGTGCGGGAGGAAGCTCTCTCCGAGCACCAGAGACCTTCGCGGACGCTGGGCCCACCTGGGCTTGACAAGCTCCAGAGCCCGGAGATGCCCCAAGCATCTGAGCGTGACGCCAAGGTCTTGCCCCTCCAGAAATCCAGCAATGAGAGGTTTAACCGAGCTGCGAGGGGCTGGGGAGGCCTTCTTTGTCCCTCGAGGTTCTCCCAAGAGGGAGAAACTACCAAGCGGAGGGCCAAAGGCAGGAGTTGCCGAGGCGCTTCTCCAGGCCAGCCGCGTTCGAGGGACTGGCGGGAGGGACCCATCAGCCCCTCTAACGAGAACCCCGGGGCCGGCGCTGCGAATCCCAGGATCCTCGTTGTTTTCTAACGAGGTGAGAGCGAGACGAGCTTCCCCTCTGGGAAATACGCAGAAGAGACTCCACCTGGCCTCCCCGCGGCAAAAGCCTGCTGCTCTGGCTGAATGGCGAGGAGGAAGGGGAAGCTGCGGACCAGGCGCCTCCAGAAGGCACGGGCAGCCCGGGCTACCCAGACATGCCGAGCGCGTGCTTCCCGGGGTCCGTCCTCCGAGCCACGTGCGCTCACACAGGAACTCGGTCACCGAGTGTCCCTGGGCCTGACTGGAGATGGAGGGGAGGATGCAGCTGGAGCCGGGTGGGCCCAGGCCAGTGGCACGGCGTTGGAAAGGTCTGCGACAAGCAGCTTCCTGGGCTGCCGCCGGCCGGCAAGGGGCGGGAGGCCCACCTCGCGCCGGGTGTCGCCGAAGATTCCCGAGACTTCGGGCGCCCCCTGGCGGCGAGCGGGCTGGCGTGGGCGCCCCAGACAATGCCCCGGCCCGCGGCAGAGCGCGAGGCGCAGGGGCGGCCTGGCGCCCTCGGGAACACAAAAGCGAGTGATCAAACTAGGACTGACTTTGGGCTCTCGAGCGCCCACCCACGGGGCCTGCAGGGGAGAGGTGACCCCATGGGAATGCGTTGGGGCTACAAACAGTGAACACTGGAGAGTCCTAATCCACCCCAGGGTCCAAGTCCTAGCGTTCAGGGCCCAGGCTCTCCTTCGCTGTTTAACCTTTTTCTGTTTATGCGGCTTGTTTTCAAACTGGCTTGTATCTGGGGAGAAGGGTTTTTAAGCCCTGGCTGCCTCAGTTAGACACTGGACGGAACAGCTTCCGCCGAACAGGAAAAAAAAAAACGGAAGCTGGACCTCCAGAGACTCGGATGGCACACTCCCTTCCGACGTTTACCTGCTTTGTCGACGGCCAGAAGGGGGTAGGAAACAGCATTTTGTCAGTCCTTAGTCTCTGCAAGACCACGAAAAGTGCTGGCCGCTGCGCCCTCAGTGTGCCATCCCGAAAATGGGCAGCGGGGATCAGGAAGCAGTAACAATGTGCCCACCTTACATAATAAGAAAGAGGACGGCTTCGGGGGGAGTGGGTGTCACTACTCAGGACCTGAAAGGTCGCCCTGAAAGGGAGGCTAAAGCTTAAGCAAAGGGGTGGTGCGGGGAAAGGACCGCCTCACGCGCGCATACCCCGCATGCGCTCACACCACCCCTCACTGCTCCCTTCCACTGGTCCCTGGCTGGCACCTTCCTCCGTTATTCAGTTATTCACCTTGCTCAGTTATCCTCCATCCACTGACTGTTTGCAGCGCTTCCGCCCCACCTTCGCCAATCAGAGCAGAGCCTGGCCCTGTGGGTTCACGTCGCATGGCTGGTCACCAGGATGGTGGCCCTGGTTGTTACAGAATGGATGAGCCAACCATCCCCAGGACCTGACTAGCTAGGAATCTCTCACTGTTCCTTCCCAAACTGTCGGCGTCTGACCTTGGCACTCATAAGTCCCATTTATTGCTTTGGTGGCCTATCCTGACCCCTTATGCATTACAACCAGGGCTGCCTTCAAGTCTGGACATCCCTTCAGAGGTCGAAGTCTCCTCTCCAAAAGGAGAAATGGCGGGCAAACTCCTGTGAGTCTGCAAGTCCTCTACTCTAAGAAAATCCTATAGAGAGCCCAGCGAAACAGAAACTCAGTGTATCGTCGCTATCCGTTTTGTGATTCAGAATGCGTCGAAGGGCCGTGGAAACAAACGGCAGGAGCCAGCCTGCTCCACTTGGGCTGGAAATGAAGTTCCTCGAGCAAGCCGGCCTGGGCCTGAGGCCGGAGGCACAAAGAGCCCAGCACTGCGGGCTCGTGGCCGCCCGGGGACGCGGTGCTGAGGCATAAAGGCTGCAGCACATCAAAACGGAGGCGGGCCACGCGGGGCGTGAAACGCTGCAGCCCAGACTCGCTGGCCGGGCCCCACGCGTGCCCTCCACTTTCGCTCTCCGCTCGCGCGCAGCGGGGCACGGTGGCCTCACTGGCTGGCCGGCTGGCAAGGCAGTCGCCAGAGCGCGCGGCGCTGCAGTAGAGGTGGGGGGCGCAGCCCAAATTTCCTGCCAGCCGGCGCTGAGGGGCATTCTCTGCGCGCAAGCAGCCCGGGAAAGCAGCGACCTGCCTGCTCGGATTTCTCGGGGCTGGCTCCTCCCTTGCTCCCCCACCCCCTCCACCTCCAGATTTGCATAAAAAAGGCCAAGAAAACTCTGGCTGGGCCCCAGCCTGCGCTCACTCTGCTCCCCCGGGTCGGAGCCCCCCGGAGCTGCGCGCGGGCCTGCCGTGCCTCGCCCGCGCCAACTTCCCCGCGCCGGGCTTCGCGCGCTCGTGCCGCCGGCTTTCCGGAGCCCACGAGCAGGGCGAGCGGGTCCAGGACCAGCCCGGGCTCCGGCCGCCTCGCTTCCCCGGCTCGGCTCCTCCGCCCCCCGGGGGTCGCCGCTCCACGATGCCGCGGGGCCCTGCCTCGCTGCTGCTGCTGCTGCTCGCCTCGCACTGCTGCCTGGGCTCGGCGCGTGGCCTCTTCCTCTTCGGCCAGCCCGACTTCTCCTACAAGCGCAGCAACTGCAAGCCCATCCCGGCCAACCTGCAGCTGTGCCACGGCATCGAGTACCAGAACATGCGGCTGCCCAACCTGCTGGGCCACGAGACCATGAAGGAGGTGCTGGAGCAGGCGGGCGCCTGGATTCCGCTGGTCATGAAGCAGTGCCACCCGGACACCAAGAAGTTCCTGTGCTCGCTCTTCGCCCCCGTCTGCCTGGACGACCTGGACGAGACCATCCAGCCGTGCCACTCGCTCTGCGTGCAGGTGAAGGACCGCTGTGCCCCGGTCATGTCCGCCTTCGGCTTCCCCTGGCCGGACATGCTGGAGTGCGACCGTTTCCCACAGGACAACGACCTCTGCATCCCCCTCGCTAGCAGCGACCACCTCCTGCCGGCCACAGAGGAAGGTAAGCCTTCCCTCCTCGTCCCACTCACTCCGGACAAGCTGCTAGGACTGGGGCCTGTGGAGGGAGACGGGGACCCCGAAGCCTTCACTCCACGTCCCATTCTCCCAGCTTGGGGTTGCAACCCTGGATGTGGCGGAAGCGCTCCCTACCCTAGTCCGTTGCCTTACGGAGTACCGAATTTGAGATCTCCCACCCCTGCGCCAAGATCCCTCCCTGGTTGAAACAGCTCCCCTTGGGGAGTTAGGAAAGCCAAACAAAAGTGGCACTTCTTGTTTCAGGAGGCTTGTTCTGTGCCTCCCCGCCGTCCCGCCTGGGATGGCCGGGTCCTAGTGACAAACACCCAGGCCAGAGGCTTCTTCTGCTCAGCCTCTCTCTGCATGTTCTTGTCCCACTGGGCAAAAACACAATGATCACCTTCCGAGCTTTTTGTCCTTTGCCAATGTAGGTTTTGGAGATGTAAGGGAGACTGCCTGGGAGCACGCGGAACACTGAGTTTCGGTTTCCAGTGCCCAGGTGTTTGAGGGAGAGATGAGGCAGTCGCCAGGAACCATCTTTCTATCACTATCAGCTTTTATCTTAGGCGTGGTTTTAATTAACTGGAGAAAATCATGCAAAAGAGTTCCCTCGAGTTTTTTGAGAAAACAGAGGGAGTTCATAGGCAAAAACCATCAAAGCAATGAAAACCTCATGGGCTCTTGAGATTTTTCCTGAAAAGGAAAAAGGATCCAATGTGTCTGAGCTGACTCCGGCCCCCTGAGATAGAAAGCCGGCTTCCTAATCCCGCTCAGGGTCTGAGCGGCTTCTCCCTTTCGATCTCTAATTGTTTTCCTGCAGACATCATTAGTTAAAGAAAAGACAAAGTTGTTTAGCAATCTTTCCTGGCAGGCACCATGAGTCTGCAATCATCTTATTGGTTAGGTTTCTAATTCATTGCAAATGTTTGGCGTTTTTCAGACATTTGTCTGACATATACCATGGAGTAAGCAATACAGGTTGGTAGCATTTCACACAGACCCTGAGCCTCCCAGTTGGACGTGTTTCTGGTTGGGGATTGCTGGGGTTGTGGGGGTTGCTTTTGTTTTCCTTTCTACTATCAACCCAAATATATACTGGGTATTCCTCCAAAATTCATTTCCTTCTTCAATATATGCCTGTATGCCTGCAAATTTTGCTCTTTGGTATTTTCAAAAATCATAACTTCTATTGTGAGTTACAAGGGCTTTTTTCTGTGAAAATTCAATTTCATACTAGTGGAAACCTATAAAATTGCACATGAATTTTAAAGACAGCATTTGGGCATATTTATAAATTAGAGAAAGAAAAATGTCTTCTTGGTGCAACTGTGCTCTTATAGGACAGCCTTAGACAGACTGATAGCTGTGCATGCACAGAAAAGTCCTTAGTCTGCTCAGGCACACCCCACAGCAAGTTTTCCTTCACCTGCATCACTTTGTCTCCAGGCTTCTGTGCTTGCAAGGACAGAAACAGGCACCTGTACCAGGGAGCGGAAGGGGAGTAGTGAAACGTAAACTTGGCAGGAGGTGGAGAACCAGCTAGATGGGGCTGTGGGAGTTACTGAGAGGTGCTTCCAGGGTACAGGCCAGCTGGATAGGTTCCTCACAGCACAGCACTGGCCCTCCTTTCCAGCCCAGAGTCTAGCTACACCGAAGGGGCTCCTCCAGGTCCTGCAGATGAGAGCCATCTTTCCACTGTATTTTATGGCTAACATCCTCCCAGCTCCCTCCAGGGCTTGGATCTTCGGGCAGTTTCCCCTTAGAGACCTGCGGATGACTGAATTCATCCTAGGAGTGAGGAGGATGCATTGAAAAGCTGCAGCCTCATTGGGTCATCCTGCAAGCCGGCCTACCCATGCCCACAACCCCCTCTACATTTGAGGGTGGGTGCTGACAACAGAGGACATTCAGGCACTCGCTTTTCACCAGGCCAAGAATGGAAAGTGCAGCATTTGGAAATGAGGAGTCCTCTTTGTACAGAGGAGGCAGAAGTAGGGGGTTGCACAGGACAGTGGCTGGTCTGGCCTGGCTGAGTCCCTCAGGGTTGTTTACAGACGCCACCTGCTGTTCCTGCTTCAGCAAACTCACTAAAGACCTTTTCACATTTCCAGCCCCGAAGGTGTGTGAAGCCTGCAAAACTAAAAACGAGGATGACAACGACATAATGGAAACTCTTTGTAAAAATGATTTTGGTAAGTAACTGCCAAGACCAACAGGTTTCACATCCATCCAAGCTTTATTTACCAGGAAACGTACAAAGTGTAAGTAGTGTAAGTCAGTGAGAAGTCCTCAGATGAGGCTGGGTGAGAAATGGTCACATCGCCCGTTCCCCAAAGTCACCTAACCCCTAGCCTAGTTCTCTTCATCTGTAACTGGTGAACTGAGTCACACAGGATGACATTTACTGCTGCCTTAAACAGTAATCAGATAGGGATTTCCCAAATCACAAGTGCACAATGGCTAACTTCTCAGCCCCCACACGTTTGTGCGAACACACCGGGTCCTGGGCCGTGCATCATTTTTAAACTGCTTGACCTGTGTGCCAAGAACTGGTGAGCGCCCTCACAAAACAGGTTCAAGCTCTTGAAGCGGCCCAAAATAAACATCCACACTTGAATCAGATTGAAATGTTTTCGCTCTATTTGTAGCTCACAGGGACACAGCTGACACAGTTTTACAAATGGTGAAAAAGAAGAAAGTTTTCCAAGTTAGGTGAGGTGAGGAAGGTCGCGACAGTGTGGTGCTTGGGGCACATGGAGTGATACAACACAAGAGGCATAGCAGTAAGCCACTCCCCTTAGGGAATTAGCAGAGGAAGGACGGAGGCTCTCTCTACCAACACTACCTGGACCTACTGCTGTCCGAGATCCCCCAGGCAAAGGGAGAAGACCAGCTAGACAAGGGGCAGAGGCACAGTCAGAATCAGGAGTGGCCAGTGGCCCAGACTGCTGCCTCGCCCAGCTGGTACTGTTGCTGGCTGTATTAGAGGGGCTGGTACCCCTCAGTCTTGGTGAGTACAGAAGGCCACTGGTCTACTAAACAACATGGAACCCAACAGAGCCACGTTAACATGGCCACACAGTCAACAATCCTTAGGACTGAGGAAACTGGGGCCACTGCTGACCCCTCGTTCCCTCGCCACCTTGAACTCTCACTGACAACAGTCCTGGCCACTGCTCATCCACTTCAGATCTTTTCAGGAAGTATCCTGAGTTGAACCTTGGCCGGTTCCTGAACTGTAGCCCTGACCCAAGGAAACACTAGACGTTACTGAGGAAGGATAAAGGCAAATGAAGAGCTCCAAGTCCTAACTAGTAACTAACTCTGCCAAGTAGGAGGAGCCTCAGTGGGGCCCATAAGGTTTCCTGCATCTGTCTTCAAACAGACCTCAAGCCATCTCAGGGCCAGGCATGTTAGCAGTGGGTAATCTTCAGTCTCCAGAGTCTGACCAAGTCACAGTCCTCTGCTGCCACATATCTAGTAAAACTGACAATTCTAAAAAGCATTTTCTCCAGCAGCTTATGCTCTTTGTACTACACATGAGAATTCTCTCCTGGCTTTCACGGGACTCTAAAGCAGATGCATTTGGGAGACACACACACACACACACCACTCGCTTGCTTTCATGACTCACCTAACAGAAGGCAAACTCTCTCAAGGTGCCTTGTGAAGGACTGAGCCAAAGAAGTGGTGTGAGTGTGATGGGCAGTGCAGCCATCAGTTTTGCTCTCTGTCGCCCTACCCTTTTGACCCAGGTAGGGACGATGAAGGAATAGTCCCTTTGGCCTCTGTTCTTTGGGGAGTAGCAAACAGAACAGGCCCGGCAATGGCACTTACTTCCCTTGCAGCATCCTGGCAGGCACAGCACCCCCACCCCAAATACACATTCCAAACAGAAATGCAGAGCCCCCTTACCGCCACAGCGCAGGCTACACATAAGACTCGGAACGCAGAGCCCTTGCCACCACAGTGCAGGTTACACATAAGACCCGGGCCTGGGCCTGTTGCCTCCGACTGCCCTCCCCCAACCCCCTACACAACATGGCATGGGGCCGGGGACTGTCACCTGTGCCTCCTACCACACCCTGAATCCCCCAGTCACCCCTCCAGGGTAAGCCTGTTATTTTGGGTCCTTGATTCCCTATGTTTTGTCTCAGCTTCAAGTCTAAGGAGGAACCCCTGCCATTTCCCCCGTGATACACATTTTAGAGCTAAAGAGAGTGGTGATCACAGTTAACACACCTCCGAGCTCAGCGATGATTCTTCAGGTGTTGAAGTGCAGGGATGTTTCACTGGCCAGGTGGAGCCTTGCTCCTGCCCATCTGTATCAGAGACTAGACTCCTCACTAATGTATAATCAGGTCAGTTAACCCTACATGGCCTCTCAGCCCCCATTAAAGTCACAATCCTGTGACATTTCCACATGTCGTATTCTGTAAACTCTGAGGAGTCAGGACTGTGGTTCAGATGAATACCACCTCAGACATTCACCAAGGCACAGCACCCATGCATAACCCAGTTAAGCACCCATCATTTCCATTCTAGCCAGGAAGCCAGCTCCATTGAGTTCCCTGCCTGTTTTTTGTTGTTGTTTTGTTTTGTTTTGTTTTTTTAAGGAAAAGAAAACCTCAAAGACACACACACAGAATTCTCCACTATTACTAATTTAAACAATGCATCAAACCCCATCAAAGTTGGGAAGCCGTGCATGCATGTCATCTATTTCAGCTGTCAGTGGCACCAAGAGTCTTAGGACACGCTGGGGTTGAGAAACTCAGTGCTCTTCAAGGACAGCAATTCCACATTGCCTCTAGAGATCTGGTAGCGTGGGGCAAGGTTCGGGGACTGAGATGGGACAAAGGCTACCTGGGTGGCCTGGCACAAGGCACACACACGTCTCTCAATTTGCATCTCTGTGTCCTAATGAGCTTTTAACGGGATGACCCTTTCTAACCCGAAAATCCCATCCCTTTCCTGCACGTGTGGAGTCCTGAAACTTAATCCCGGCGTGTGTGTGCGTGTTTCCCGACGTGTAGTGTTCATGGCTATAAAACGTGTCTTTTATAGTAAACAACTTATGTTTTGGTCTTAACGTTCTAATGACTCTGCACACACATTCTGGAAACAGTACATACATGATCTGTAAATGCCTTGGCCTTGGCCAGGCAAATGAGAACACATGAGGATGAAGTCTTCAGAAAAACACTTTTATGGATAAACATGCTGTGCTCTTAAAAAAAAGACTTGCATTTTTTTTTCCTCTTCGTTACTTTACCAAATCAAAAGCAGCTGCAAGACCCATTCTCCTTTCCCTGTAATCTGTTCCTGAGAAAACAGTGACCATGATACCATTTCCTCACAGGTTTGTCTGGAAACCTCTCTGACATAATAAACCCAGTTTAACGTTTGCAGCCAGGGAAGCTCATGTTTCACCTAAGAGTTAGGCACTTCTCCTCCAGCAGGAGAGCCCTTTGCTGGGAGTGGCAGGAACCATATGTGAAGCACAGGGGCGTGGTGTGAGAAGAGTTAACTGAGTCCTCCACGGAGGTTCTGAAAAGCGGCTGATGGGAAACCAAATGCCCCACCAGCTTCGGGGCTTTAGAAACGGAGGCACATGCAGCCCCCAGGGCCAAGGCCCTACCTCCAGCCCCTACAGTCTGTGTGCTGATAGGAAGCTCCTCTCCCCTGGAACCCCTACAGCCCAAGCGCAGCAAAGCTTACCATCTGCACAGTTCCCCCTCGTCATAACTCGGGCTCTTTGTTGTCGTTCCTGCCCCTCTTGTCTTCACAGCACTGAAAATCAAAGTGAAGGAGATAACCTACATCAACAGAGACACCAAAATCACCCTAGAGACCAAGAGCAAGACCATCTACAAGCTTAACGGTGTGTCTGAAAGAGACCTGAAGAAGTCCGTGCTGTGGCTCAGAGACAGCCTGCAGTGCACCTGTGACGAGATGAACGACATCAACGCACCCTATCTGGTCATGGGACAGAAGCAGGGCGGGGAGCTGGTCATCACCTCCGTGAAGCGGTGGCAGAAGGGCCAGAGAGAGTTCAAGCGCATCTCCCGCAGCATCCGCAAGCTGCAGTGTTAGCTTCCCAGCGGGCAGCCTCTCACTACTCAGGCCCTGGGCTCTGCGGGCCGCTTTCGCTCTGCGACCTCACTTCCGGTTTCCCAAGCACAGTCCCCGAAAGCTCCAGCCCCAGCTTGGAGCGGCTTGCCCTGCCTCTTGCATGTGTGTATCCCTAACATTTCCTGAATTTTATAAAGGCCCTAGGAGGCCTCTGGAATGGACAGCTGTTTTCATGGAAAGCCAGAGTCCTTCCAGATCTTGTAGAGATATTCAAACTAATAAAACCATGGCTATTTTAATGAAGTTTTACAACAGCTCATTTTAAGGTTAGTTGTGAGTAGGTAGTGCTGTGACCTGAGGGGCATTTCCCTCTTTGGTCAGTCTGTTGGTTTGTACTGTGCGCTAAGGTTGCCACTTAGGCAGACTCTTTTTTTTCTCTGGGGTCTAAACGTGTGGGTCCCAGACTCGGTTGAGATAAAGCTGGCCGTTATCTCACCATCTTCCTCGGCTCCAGCCTGAGAGCCAGAGTCTTAAACCATTTCATTGCTCCTTGTAACCCTCAGCGACTGTTTGGCGCACCCCGCCCCAGCTACAGAACTTCAGTCCGGAAGGGCACATTGCACGATGCCTTCACGCAAAGGGCAGAGTGAATGCAGTATAAACTGACCTGAGGATTTTAACCTTTGTTTAAAACATTTTTGTTTACTCCATTTTTCCAATTTTGCAAATTAAATCATTGTAGCTTACCTGTAATATACATAGTAGCTGACCTGGAAAAGTTGTAAAAATATTGCTTTAACCAACACTGTAAATATTTCAGATAAACATTATATTCTTTGTATATAAACTTCACATCTTGTCGAGCCTCTTCTTTGTCTTGTCACGTGTCCTTCGACCGAGGAGCTGGGAGGGAGCTCTGTCATTTCCTCCCTCCAGCAGGTTGAAGTCAGCAGCTACTCCATTGCTTTAGAAAACTGTCTCCCTGAACACGAGCATGTACCTCGCATTTCAGCCAGGGTTCATCACCTCTGCTCCGGCAGATTCCAGGGGCCCTTCATGCAGTTCAGGCATGCGCAGTGGTACGCTGGGCTGCAGGGCCCCATGCCAGGTCACGCAGTTTGCAGTCCCGCAGCCCTGGAGACTCATAGGTGAGAAGGGCAGCCATTGTGAAGATGGTAATTCCTTGATGGTACTTGAGCTCTGACCTGAGGAAGCGGAAGCTATGATCTGGAGCATGTCCACTGGAAGCCAGGACCGAGAGGATGCTGAAACACAGGATAAGAGCCAGACAGCCACCACAAACGCCTGTCTCAGTGCACGTAGGCCACCGTGACAAAGTAGCTTAGCCCAGCCAGCTACACTGCAGAAACCTGCTTCTCCCAGCCCCGGCAGCTGGAAAGGCCAAGATCACCACAGAGCCCTGGCTCTGCTTCAAAGATGGCTGCTTCTCAGCATCTCCCAATATGGCAGATGGGTGAGACTCCTTCCCTGCACCTCCTCAGGGTGCAGCAATTCCATTTCCGCCATCATGACCTCACCGCGGAGGCTCCACCTCCTAACGCCTACTCACAGGGGATTCAATCTTAAAACGAATTTTGGAGGGACACGGCAGATCTTAGCAATGTCTCTCCGTAGCTTCATTGTTCCGTTATAAAGCTTACAAGTGCTATCCAGCACACGAAACTGAGGCCCAGAGAGCAGGCAGCAGTGGAGCCAGCGAGAAAACAGACTGTAGTCCGCTCAGTGTAGGAGTAAACTGTGGGAACATGGCGCGCTTGCCTTTGCACAAGCAGCTACTGAGCAAATATTTACCGATAATGTGGCAAACGTGCTCTAGGTACTGAGGACACAGGCATTCGCTTTATTCCCTATAGAGATCATGTAAAGAAAGGAAATGCTCATATCAGAGAAACTGGTGACTTGTCTGCAGAGCACGGGGAAGTGAACACAGCAGTTTTGCTCAGGTGCTCCAACTTTCTAAAAGACTTTTTTAGTGTGTGTGTGGTGTGTATGTGTGTGTCTGTGTCTGTGGTGTCTCTGTGTGTGTTTGTGGCATCTCTGTATGTGTCTTTGTGTGTGTCTGTGTGTGGTGCGGGTGCAGCACATGCTTGTAACCGCTGACTCACCTGTCCAGCCCCTAACCTGACATTTTTAACGGGTGTCATGTGAGGGCGTCATGCAACGACGCTGAAGAGCCTCTTACCTTGCCTTCTATCCACAGCGCCTCAGGCTCCGCTCCCTCCACAGCTGTAGTGTGGCTGGCCCCTTTCATTTTCCTCTGCACTACCACATGATTCTGCTTCTCATCAGATGCTCAAAGTCAAGGCAAACCCCGTATCTGCAAAGGACGACCAGCGATAAATGGGGGACACAATTTTGTGTGGGGTCCCTGCAAACAGTACTGGAGGCAGAGTAACAAGAAGGAAATCCGGTTCAACATGACAGTGTTGACTCAAGCTCCTACAGTCTGACCCGAGCCATTTATTTTTGACACACTAAAACATGGTGCAACCTCGGAACAGTTTCTGCCAGACAATTATCACCGTAAAGTCTGAGGCACAACTATATCGGAGCTCCTTTGTAAAGCGCCTGCGCCCTCATCCATAGACT
Organism: Meriones unguiculatus; assembly: GCF_030254825.1. Lineage (NCBI taxonomy): Eukaryota > Metazoa > Chordata > Mammalia > Rodentia > Muridae > Meriones > Meriones unguiculatus. The sequence goes on from NC_083350.1 coordinate 187,406,100, forward strand.
GGGTTGTACTGATGGAGAAACCGTGCTCAGGAGTCTGGGAAGGGTCTGGGACAAACGATGTCTGGGGGGTTTATATGAGGCCTGGTCCACAGATAGTGACGATCACCAAGTTATTAACTACGTCCATTTTCAGCTTTACAGGCAGAAACAGGCGTAAATTGCTCCCACTAAGGAGAAAAGCCCGTGTGTTTTAACAGTCTGGTTTCCCTAGGGCTGTTTGTGTGCATGAGGACCTCTGTGCCCTCTACAGAACTCAGGGTCAGATGGTTACATCAGGAGACCTGGGGCTCAGAAGAAGGACAAAAATAAGGAAAAGACAAAGGAGACAACAGTAAATTAAAGAGTGACTTTATCAAAAATCAGGAATTAAAATGGGGATATGTTGTGGATATAAACATGTTTTTGTTTTGGTCCCAGGTATGGGATGTGGGACTGATTCAGATGGTCCACAGCAGGAGGCTGTTTGCCTCATTCAGGCTCTGAGAGGAGCTCTTTGCCAGATGCAGATAGTTAAAATCTGAGGACTGTGAGAGGGAATAAATGCCAAAGATCAGAAAGGAGATAGGAGAAAGAACAAGGCTGCTCTTGCTTCCCCCTTGCTGCTCCTGGTTGCTGTTGTGAAACAAGAAGATGGAGATCTCCTGAAACAAAGATTAGACTGGCTCTAAGAAACCCAGCCACCCTAACCAGCAGGAAGCAGCTAAGAAAGAACTGCGCCCCCTCTCTCTCACTAATCCTTTCTCTCTCCTACCTGGTGGTGGGGTGTTGGAAGGGATTGGAAAAAAGAGGGTTTTTTTGTTTTGTTTTGTTTTTAAGTACATCAACAGGAATAGACACAGTTCAGCAGAGGTGGTGTAAAGAATCAGCTTGATAGAAACAAAGGTGCAACGGCAAAGGATATAATGTCAGCTGGAAGATCAGGAGTTCAAAGTCAGCCTGGGCTACACTAGAGCATGACAAAACCAACAGGGAAACAAACTTGGAAGAAAGAAATCTATTTGAACGCTCTCTCTCTAAACAAGCCAAAGTTACACACTTGTATAACGGGATGGAGTTCTGGAAAGCATGCTAATGCCCGGCAGGGCCTCCCTCCGTCAGTAGCTCATCCACTCTCTGCTTCTTGCCACGTATCTTTCTGTGGACTTTCCAGCTCTGGCCACTACTCATCTCGCCCCACCTTTGATGTAGGCACAAGGAATAAGGTGTGCTTGGAGGAGATCAGCTAGTCTGTGCTGGATTTCATTGTTTTATTTTGTTCTAATAAACACAGCTTATCTGCCCTTGCAATGTTTGTGTCTGAAGCCTTAATTATTTCTTCAACTACCACGTTTCTCTTGTAGGCAGATGGAAACAGGACTGTGCATCCCTGAGTGGAAACAGGGAGGGCTTTGGACTTCTGAGTTCCTCAAAATGATTCATGACTCATGGAGAAGCTCAAACATTTAAAATAGAGGATTGCCCTAGAGAGAAAAGCTAAAGAATATTAAAATTATATATCCCTAGGCAGCTCATTCCTCCTTTCTTTAGTAAATAGCTCAAGGTAGAATTTGATCTGTAAAAACAAACTAAAGAGTTCTTTGAGTAGCACTTTCCAGTTCCACAAAGGATAAAAGCACTGCTTAGGAACACAGTTCTGTAGACTGAAATTCATAGCACAAAGAGCTCAGTTACCCAAAAATACTCTCCATCCCCCATTCCCTGTTTTTTCGTCAAAACAATAGGCCTGAGGCTCTTAATGTTCTTGGGGGGAAGGGCTATTAACACTAAAGCTCAAAGCCAGGCATAAGCCCCCCCCAGCTACCCTTCGCCCCATCTTTCCTTATATAGTTTCTGAGTCTGAGGACTGAGCAGTGTGACATCTGCCTGTGCACACAGCGCTCACATTATGTGTTTGTGCACACATTACGTATGTACTCATTTATTAACTCAGCAAACACTGACCACCAGTTATTTGGCAGTGGTGTACTCATCAATAAATAGCCACCAAGTGTGTATCCACAAGCAGGTGCTGATCTAGGTGTGGAAGCAGCAATTCTGCCCTACTCCAACTTTATACTAGAGAGATTACTCCAGATTCTGGTGATACAGGAACAGCCTTCCAGAAGGACTGAGAACACAATAAAGATGAGAGGCACACATAGTCAAAATGGCGTCCGAGGGACCTGTGCGTGGCCCTCAGGAGTGGGTAGTCAGCCAGAGCAGAGCACAGAGTATTTGGCTCAGGTTGAGTTTAAGGTCATCATAAAGATGCTACAGGGAGAGCAGTGTCTGAGTCACACTGGAACACCGTCTACCAAGACTGCACGTGGTGCTTGGTTGCAGCTGTTAACTTGAGTGGAGGACGGGAAACGCTGAGGGCATTAGGAAAGCACAGCTCTGGGCATCATGGAGACTGTGACATCGTGTGGACTCTGATCTAATCCATGACAGGCACATAACATGACAGCATTATCAGGAAGCAGTGAGAGGCAGGAGGCAAAACCCAGTGGGAGAAAGCAATAGTAGGTCATAGGGAAGGTGTCTTAAGGGCTGCATCTTGCTTGGTCTCTTCCTTTCCTGCTTCCTGGCTGCCAAGATGTGAACTGCTCTGCACCATCATGTCCTCCCACCATGACAGACCAAACCCTCGAAAACCAAGGGCAAACATAAACTATTTCTCCTTTTAAGTTCGTGGTGAGCGTTTTGGCACGGAAATGAGAGGGCTGACTGACTAGCACGGCGCTGCTCCTTTTGGGGCTTTCTGATCCAAAGACTCCCTACCTCACTACCCCGTGATAGCATCTGATCACAGAAGCCACCTTCCTCGTCTAAATGAGTTTCTGTGTCTGGAAGATCCACTGAGGGGAAAGTCACCTCTCCTACAGCCCTACCTGTACCTAACAAGTCTGCTGGGCCCACTGTGATAGTGCCAGCTCCTGTTCTGATCTTTTCCCGCTTCGCTCTGAAAGTCTAAGCTCAGTACACAGGTGCAGTGGAGCAGCCGCCAGCACAGGCAACACGGAAGACAAGACCAAGCTCAGCAAAGCTGAAAGGACTGGCCCCAACCACAGTGGATGGAAGCGGAAATGAATCAGAGTAAGTTGAAGAAACTCACACACACACACAAAAGGAAATTAATACAATCCTAGACATGTTTGAAACCCATAGTACAGAATGTTCCAAATGTACGGAATGGAGCTAAGTCAATGGTCAGACAGAAATAGCTACAAATGACTATGTTTAAAAAAAGAAAAAAAGCAGCCTGGTGTGGTGGTGCACACTTGTATCCCAGCACAGGCAGAGGCAGGTGTCCGAGCAGTGTCTGTGAGTTTGAGGGCAGCTTGGTCTAGTCCCGGACAGTCAAGGCTACATAGAGAAACCCTGTCTCAAAGGAAAAAGAAAAAAGAAAAAGGCTAAATAATTACTTGGTTTCCACCTTAACATGCAAGAGGCACAGCCCAAAGCAGAGGAAACAGAAGGAAACAGCTGAGCATACAAGGAAAATAAAGTCTCAGAGAACTACTAGAAAAAAAAATATTTCAATACAATCAACAAAAGCTTCAACTGGTCAAATAAAGAAACAAAACTCAAATTATTAACATCTAGAATGAAAAGGGAACACTATTAGCAACCTTTCAGAAATACAAGCAATTATAAAGGAATGCTGGGAATTACTTCCATATATATCTATGAAAGGGAGGAGGGGAAGAAACAGCATGAACATACATATCAGAAAAGAAAGATCTGAAACCTTTATTAACAAATAACCATGGTCTAAACATACTATGCAAAAATTTAAAAAAATACAAATAACATGATCTTATCTATAGAAAATTTTAAGGAATCTATAGAAAAATTTAAGGCACAGTGGCACACACCTGTAATCCCAGCAGAGACAGGAGGATGTCTGTTAGTTCAGTGCCAGCCTGGTCTACAACGCGAGTCCTAGACAGCCAGAGTTATACAGAGAAACCCTGGGGGAGGGGGAGGGGGAGAAGAGCCAAGGAAGTTTACAGGATATAATACAATATGCAAAATGATTGAATTTCTATAGCAGTAAGCAATCCTAAAGATAAAATTGAGTATACCACATTAAAAATAATAATCAGAAATGGAATCTAACAAGTGAAATTTAACACTTTACAGTAAATCCTAAAAAAAAAGTAATGGAAAGAAAATGTGAAAAGAACTAAATTAGTGGGAAGGCATCCAAGGCCCATGAATTGGAAGAATTTAATACTATACATTGCAACATTCTTCAGACTAGCCTCCAAAGTCACGCAATCGCTTTTGCTATCTCAGCTGTCTCTTCTGTGAAAACTGACAAACTATAAAATTCTTACGAAAATACAGAGATTGGGAACGGCTGAGATAATGTGGCAAGAGAGCAAAGCTGAATGATTCATACCTCAAAATTTTGTATTTCAAAATCTAATACAAACCTGAAATGATTAAGGCAGTTTTTCAGACCCACTCAAAGATCAACAAAATCAAGTACCTGTGATCTATAATTGTAAAAATTATAATCATAATAAGACAACAATTCAATGATTCAATGGAGGGGTAATAGTTCTATAGTAAGTGTTGCCAAGATAAATGGTTATCATATCAAACAAACAGAACAACACAAAACAGATGGATCCTAGCCTTACATCACATATAACAGCAACTCAGATCTAAACAGACTCTGGAGAAACTGGAGTCTCCATGACCTTGGCTTAAGCCACAGACAATAGCTACAGCACCAGGGCCTCAGCAGCAAGAGATAACAGAGACAAATATAAAAGTACCTGCGTTTTCCCAGCTTACTGGGGGGGGGGGGGGGGAGGAAGACAACAGAATCAGGGAAAATACTTGAAAACATGTATCTAATATGAGTATCCACAAGATACAAAGAGCCAGGGAATGGCGGTATCTTCAAAGACAGGGAAATGAGCAACAAGCACAGAAAAAGATTCTGTGTTACTTCCTGGTACTGAGATCCAGGCCAAAGCCACACTGAAACACTGCCTCATACCCACCAGAATGGCTGGCATGAAAAAGCCAGATAATCTTCCAGTAAAAACGTCAAACTCCTCACACATGACAAGCAGAATTGTCAAATGCAGCCATTTTGGAAAATGGTTTGACAGATCTTCAAAATTCTAAACACACAGTTACAGTATGAGTCACTGGCCATGCCTGTTGGTATGCCTGATAGAATGTAGTTTATGGTAACAAAAAGCACTTACTTAGTTTTTCAGGGCATCATTATTGACTCTAGCCCCAAACTATAACCAACCGTTATTCTTGGTTTGTGAGCAGAATGTGCTGTGTTCCTAAAATGGAGCATTATTCACCCATCCAAAGGAATGGAAGGCAGATGCATCCTACCTGCAAGCACAGCAGTGAAAAGACAGGCAAAGCCCACAGAAGGTATGTCACCTCTGTCACAGACAAACCACCGAGACAGGAAATGCACTAGAGGTCCCCATGCGACAGGCCAGGGAGGGAACACAGCGGGACAGCTAGTGAACTCGGGGTTCTTCAGGGGCCATCAAGGTGTTCTGGAGTCCATTGTGGTGAATAATCCAGTATGTGAACCTCTGTAAACCACTCAGAGAGGGGGATCACAGTGTAGAAGTTACAGCTCAAGCCTGTTCTTTCACAGAGCCAGGTGTCCCGGCTGGAAATCACATGGTAGATGTGTTGTTATTGAGACATGAATGAAGGCCAACTGCTTGACTACGATCCCACTGCCTCAACCATCAGTGTGGCTCCTGGACCTTCTTCTTGTCTCAAATTACAGACCTCTAGTGAGATAGTCCCTCCTGTAGAATTCGCTACTGTCAAACACCAGCTCTCTCTCCTTTCCTTTATGTTTCTATCTGTCTTCTGGCTAGGGGATAGGAAAAGGGATAGGAAAGTCAGTAAGACAGGACAGGCCCAGGCTTTGCCCTGTGTAGATGACTTCCTTCTCCCAAGTGTGTAAAAGCACCTCCAAGTGCCGACAAAAACATATATCTTAAGTAGCAGGATTTGGAGACTAAGAAGCACAGTAACTCGCCATTAGCTGCAGAGATGTGTTTTGAGAAATCCACCGCGAGGGAATATTATTGCTGCTTATCACCCAGAGAAGCCACACAAGCTAAGACAGCTCTGGTACCAGTGGGTCACAGAATCTTACTGTACCATAATAGTACAGAATCCCCTGTTATAGAACATGGCTCCACACGGCTGTAGCACATGGCCATTACAAAACATTTACAGTCTTATGTAAAATAAGAGCATGCGCACACAGATGCGTGGGGCATGCGCACTGGCCGATAAGTAGCAGCACCTTACGGAATTTTGCTGAGGGCACACTGGCAGCCTCTTTTCTTACTTGCAGTCCACAACCCTGTGCAGTTCTCAATAGCTCTGGAATGGGTAGGTATGGAAAGGCTGTGGCCACAGTAACAACTGCCCTCTCCTCAGAGGAGAGACCCTCTGCGGGTGATGGGCTGAAGGGGGACCATCTGTCCTTCCTCTCCCTCCAAATGCCAGGGAGGCCTGGAGCAAAACTGGCACCAGTTTGATTTCACTGCAAGTGGAATGAAAGCTAAGTGGAAGGCAATCTCTACTCTTCAGAGGTTCTCTCTCTCTCTCTCTCTCTCTCTCTCTCTCTCTCATAAACACACACACATCCATGATTTTGCTTTGATTAGTTTCAATCACCTGTAGTCAATTGTGGCTTTAAAATATTAAGAGGGAAATTCTAGAGATAAACAAGTCACCTGTTTAAAACGGTATACCATCTGGGTAGCACAATAAAATCTTTTGTGGTGGTGTCTTGCCAAGGACGTAAATCACCCCTTTGTCCACTGTGTCCACACCATATGCACTGCCCATAGGCTGTCTCTTAATAACTCCTCAGTCATTGGACCCACTGAGGAGACACTGTGTCTTCATATGTCATTTGGGGCTCTCCAATTTCAGGAATCCGCAACGTCTTGGAATGCCCCCCTCAAGCACAAAGGGGAATTATTCTACATACCAGCACCCTGAATACTAAGCAATCTGGTACTGAGCTGGATGAAAAGAGTGGGAGAGCAAAGTGTTGAGAGAGGTGTATCGCCACCGGGGCCTGGAAAAGGCCAGTGAGGGAACAGAGGCAGCCAGGCCCTGGGAGGAGAAGTGGGACTTTCGCAGGCTCAAATGGGAAAGGAGAGTGTTGTTCAAACATGCGACAGGGTGGAGATGGGCAGGAGTCCCTAAATGTAGGCACTACAGAAAGGTTCAGTCACCTGCAAGGGGCGTGGAGCTCAGCGGCAGGGAGCTGGAGCTCAGCGGCAGGGAGCTGGAGCTCAGCGGCAGGGAGCTGGCCTCGTGCGCAGGAATCCAATCCCTGGTTCTACCTCTAGTGTGAAAACGGTGATGTTGAGTATAATGACAATAATAAATAATAATTTTCAGCTACTGTCATGGATAGGAAACAGAGATCAAACCAAACGTGTGCTAGGAGTCAAAATGAATAGTAGGCTCCTGCTGGCGAGTCTATAGCAGGCCTTGTTTAAGAATATTCTTGTTTCTCTTTCATAGGAACCTGACTTTGAGGGAACGGAGCTGCGGTGTGATTTTTGACAATTAACCGGAAGTACTGCAGCTATGCTTGCAAGTCCTAAACACAGTGCCCCACAGCACGGCCTTGGGGTCAGGCAGCTGGGGCGGCCTGGATGTCCAGACCCACTCTTTTGATCTTGCTGTAACTGGTGACAGCTCCCACAGAAGATGATTCCACAGATGAAATGGTATCAGACACAACCTATGCTTAGCCCAATGTCTGCGCAAACTGTGTGTAAGAAAGAGTGACTCCTTTTATGGCGAGGTCAACGATAGCTTGCCTGAGAAGGGCTGTCTGGCCTGTCACTTAGTAAGAGGAGACATGGTAAAGGCACTGGCAAAGAGAAAATAGGGCGAGGGGAGGGACGGAGCCCCAGGGAGGACTGAAATGCGCCTTCCCTCCCACTGAGGAGCCCCTGCCCTCAATAAACCAGAATGACCCTGGCTGAACTTCCAGGCTTGAAACTACAGCTGCTTTTTAAAAGGGGTTCTTCTTTCTCAAGATCAATTGTTCAGCAGAACTGAAAAGCTTGCCCTCGAAAGAGGCTTGGTCTTAAAAACCTGCAGGGCAAGCCATTAAAAGCAGGAATGTGGCATTTCTCCTAGGGAGCGGGCACCCCACACCCGCCCTGTCACTGTGGAGACTCTGCTGCCCTCCACTCCAAACTGCCCAGAAACCGGAGAACCTGAAAGCCTGGGCTCTAGCTAGCATTATTTAAATGAACTGGCTGTTACATGAACCTTAAACCACATGTCATTCGGTTGTGGGGCTGCCCTGGGCCAAGAGCTGTTTGTTAATACTGTCAGCCCCTGCTTACAAACAGACTGTGCTCCAAAAGCACATTTGCAAGGCTGTGGTTTGAAAGGCTGAAGGCGTCTTCCCCATAGATGCAAGGCTATAAATGACAACTAGGGCTAAAGGCCAGCATGCAGAGGCACACGGGGCAAGCGCGTGCACACACATACATACACACATACACACGTGCGCATCTATAAGATGGCCAAGACCTGTACATTTTAGCTGAAAAAAAAAAAAAAAACAGCAAGCAGTAGTGTCATAATAGCAATAACTAAACAATAAGATAAGCTGTAAAGTTGAGTATCTTTCCTTTGCACTGGTTTTCAATATTTAAACTAAAACAGACTTCCTCAAAGGGGCACCATGGGTCTGTAGAACCGGGCTCTGAGCCCAGAGAAGACTGGGGCTATCCTGAAGGACTGGGCACTTCAGCTCAGACCAGCTTGAAGGGATCTTGTCAGTTCTTTAGGGCCCGGTGTCTGCACCTGAAGAAAACATGGTTCCACAAAGCAGCCCTGGGGGACAGCAGAGTGAAGGACTTAGCCTGATCATGACTACGCAGCTGTTTTGTAGCTAAGCTGGAGCCTGGCTTCAATGCTCCATCCTGTAGGCGACTAACTCCACTGAAGCACAAGCTGGCCCCTGGCCCCTAGAATCAGAGCACAGAACCCCACGAGCCTCTCCGGCACTGGTAACTGAGACCAGACAAGTTGTTTTGACTCTCACTGCCTAGATGTCAGTGAGATTTAATCACACACACACACACACACACACACACACACACACACACCAAATCTACTGCTCAAGGAGGTGTGGCCCCATCAGGTGTCTGGACTTTACCTTCGCTTTTCCAAGTACTCACTGTTGCACCTGGCTCATTTGGGTCCACTTAATTAGCTTAATGCTTATTAGCTTAAAGCTAAGAAGTTACATATTTTGTGTTACTATGAAAAAGAAAAAGACAGGAATAAATGAAAAGAAAAGTCGTTTGTAAAACAACACAAAGGAGTTTTGCAGGATCTAGCCATCCAGGACCTGTCAGCTCAAGGCAGTTGAGCCCCAGGAGCCAGGAGAACAGAGAATTAACGAATGGGCTGAAAACGGATAGGAAGGCGGAAACAGCTCAGTTTCTATATGATCCTTCTGGACAGCACAAATCGACATGCAAATGGAACTGTTTCCTTGAAATCACACAACTTTTCATTTCTTCCAACTGGCTCCTGTCCTCTCCCATCTCCTACTGACTCTGACTTCTCTTTGAACTATATTTGCTTTTGGTTTTGCTTGCTTGCTTGCTTGCTTGGTTTTTAGTACTTGAGCCCACGCATTCTAAGTAAGCGAGTGCTCTCCTCCTGAGCTACACCCCCAGGCCTCTTTGTACTTTCTGTTTTGATACAGGGTCTCAGAAAGTCAACCAGGCTTGTGTGAACTCACTGTTTCCCAGGGAAACTTGAACTTGTGCTCCCCTGCCTGAGCCATCTCTGTAGCTGGGATGACAGGCTGATGTGCGGATTTTGAGCACTTTTGTCAGTTAGATATGTACAAATAAGTTCTTCTGGAACACAACTTGTCTCTTAAAGAAAAAAAAAGCATTGTTACCTTTACTTACTTAGTGGGGGACAGGGATACACGCCCTGGGTCAGAGGACAACCTGTGTTGAGTCAGGCCTCTCCTTCCACCCTGTGGATCCCCGGGATTGAACTCAGGTCATCATGTGGGAGCCACGTGCCGTAACCCGCTAAGCCATCTGACTAGGCCCTTTACTCACAGGCAAGGTGCCTGTCCTTGAGTCATGCTTAATGTAACCTTTCCTATCCAGAGCTCCAATTCCTCACACTTTGCCCCAGTGTTTTCCCTCGTTGTGATGTAACTGCTCATGGATAGGTCATCTGCTAACCTGCTGTGACATAACTGCTCATGGAGGTAGGTAATCTACTAATCAGTCCTTCCCTGCTCGTGAAACTAGTTCCCAAAAATATGTGTGCCTCTCTAGGAGGCTTCCATTCTCTGGCTGTCTGTTCCTGCACCTCTTCTTAACGTCCATGGTGATTTCTAATGCCTCTACTGCATTCACTCATTTCTTCCATTACATCATTACAGTCACACCCTGATGACAGGATGATGCATTGACAATCTAATATTTTAAATACATTAGCACCAAGCAACAGAAAGGTTGTTTATCTAGTCCAGAATTTAATATGCTGTTTACTGCAAGCTATTTGATTTGGAAACCACATTGAAAATTAGTCTTATCTATCCCTCTTTTCTGTTGTTATAGCGAAATACTTTAGGCTAAGCACTTCTGAAGAAAAGAAGCTGTCTATACTGCAGTTTTGAAGGCTGGAAGTTGAAGATCAGGCAGGCGCATTGTTCAGTCTCTGGTGAGGACCTTAATCGTGGATGATGTCACAATTGTAAAACAGGAAGACAGAGATTCAGGGGCCAGGCTTACTTTTTATAATACTGTTGTCCTAGTCACTGTCTTATTGCTGTCTTATTGATGTCTATCACGATCATGGCAGCGCTTATAAAATAAAGCACTTAACTGGGGGCTGGCTTACAGTTTCAGAGGTTTAGTCCATTATGATCACAGCAGGGATGGAGAGGAGGGGAGGGGAGGGAAGGGGAGGAGAGGGGAGGGGAGGGGAGGGGAGGAGAGGAGAGGGGAGGGGAGGGAAGGGGAGGAGAGGGGAGGGGAGGGGAGGGGAGGGGAGGAGAGGGGAGGGGAGGGAAGGGGAGGAGAGGAGAGGGGAGGGGAGAGGAGAGGAAGAGGAGAAACTGATTGGCTCTGGCTTGGGCTTTTGAAATGTTAAAGCCCACCCCCAGTGACACACGTCCCCCAATAAGGCCACACCTACTCCAACAAGGGAATGCCTCCTAATCCTTCTAATACTTTGGAATAGTGTCACTCCCTGGTGACTAAGCATTCAAATACACGAGCCTATGAGGGCCGTTCTTATTCAAACCACCACTTCTGCTCTTACAGAAGATAACCAGTGTCCTGGAAGGAATACATTAATTCCTTCTAAGAACCAATGATCTAGTGAATTCTCATCAGGCTGCATCACCTCCATACCAGCCCTTGTGTTATTGAAATCTTAAGGTTTTTGCCCACCACAGCACCATACCATATAGGAAGTGTGTTCTGGGGGAGTTCTATTCTGATATAACTGTTGAAGTGAGAACAGAAAGAAGATGCCACCTTTGTGCCTCCCTGTGTATTCAGTGAAGTATTTGGACCTTTATGACAGTCACCAACAAGGGAAGACAGTCACCAATCAGAACCCAATAATGATAATTGGCCAGAACAATATATGAAAAGAATATTTCTGTTTTCATGGGGGAAATGTCTTATTGTCTTGTTTATTTCACTGACTTGGGGAAATCCAGGTGAGTGTCTGCCCCTGGGTAAAAATACTGACCCTTGTCCCTGAAAGGCAGCCAGAAGCTAAGGCAAGGATGCACCGTGCTCCAAGGGACCCCAGTTCCCCCAGATCTACCTTACCTATTCTCAGTCATAGCTGTAGCACCTACTGAAGCAAGCGCTAACCTGCACCAGCCACAGGCCAGGGCCTCAACACTGAAGATCAGTCAGGCCTTGGAGAGCCATCACCTAAACTTCCGGGATTTGCTGGAATCTTTCCAGCCCCTCCTCCTAACACACATCCTGACAGACACCAGGAAGACGTTATCTGTACTGGAAACTATAGTGGTTTCTGATTGCTCTCTCTGCCTTAACTCCTCCTTCCCATCCGTGGATTCAAGAGACAAGTCTGGTAATCCCCTCCCTTAAGATGGAAATCACTTTCCATTCTCTGGAGGCCACAATCCGCACTGTTTACTGTGACTTACATAGACTTTCCCAGCCACTGGCTCCAGTGGCTAAGACCCCTGGCAATGGAGTCAGGCTTCCCGGCCTTCAAATTCCACTATACGACCTACTAGCTTTGAAGTGTCAAGATATTTTCCCCCAGCGCCGGGAATGGAACCCAGGAGCTCTGCACGCCAGGCGAGTGCTGCACGACTGAGGAATGCCCACAGCCGGTGCACCAAGCTCCCTGATCTCCATGCTTTAGTTTGGTGGAGATGGTAAGAACACGCCTTGTTGGAGGTGGGGTGGTGTATGAGTTAATGCAAGTAGATAACCTGGGGCAGCCAGGCTCCCAGAAGGCATTCTGTGTCAGCTAGTGTTTGTGTTTTGGTGCCTTCCCCTCACCGCACCAGGCCGTCACAACCCCTTTCCTTCCAGCTGAGCACTGTCAGTACCCCAGCCATGCCAGGGAAATCCCTGAGGTAAGTTACAGCAGCAGCAGGAGCCTGTTAAAGAGAGTCTCATGTCCCGGCCAAGACCCCCGAAAGCAGAACAATCCAAGAGGGGCTCGGGGCTGCTGTAGCCTTTCTGACAGAGCTGGGCGCAGGCCTACGCACTGACTTTCACGAGTTGCGCTTGGATGTTTATCTAACCCCAATTAAGCTCCCCGACTGCAGAGATGTGCCCATCTAGTTGACCATTAAAGCTACACTAGTAACTCCTTGTGAGGGATGGAGGAGGCCACATTCTGTAGGCTAGATGTTTTAAGTGGGCGTTTCTTTGTCGTATGCTTGAGTAAATTTCCACTTGGTATTAGGAGAAAGCTGCCCTCTGAAGGTAGAGGGTAAAGGTAAGTTCTGGGTGATTTCCCAAGGGACCTACAGGTCCTGGAACACCACCCCGGGATGGTAAAGCTCTACATGCTCTCCTTGGTGGAACGTCTCAGCTTTGTTGTCTTTGAAAGTACAGAAGATGGAAGAACAGTGGGCCCAGGAAACAAGCTCTGAGTTCAAGAGGGGTCCAAGGTCAGCATGTGGGCCGCCACTCAGCCTTCACTCTTCTACTGCACCCCTCTGCCCGACAGCTGCAAAGGAAACCTTTCTGCCTCCCCCTTCTTCCTTTCATCTCTCCACCCCACCCCCAAATTCTTTCTGCCTTCTGCTCTTCTCCTCTCTTCCTCCCCCTCTTTCCTCTTTCCCCTCATTCTTCCCTCTGTTCCCTCCTCCCTTCCCTCCATTTTTCCTCTTGTCTTCCTTACCTTTTTCCCTCTTCCTCTCCTTCCTTTCCTGCAGCCCTCTCCTTGTCCTTCTCTTCCTCTCCTCCCCCCTCCCCTTCCCCTTCCTCTTTTCCCTCCTATGCTCCTTCTTCCCTTCTTATCCCCCTCCTCCTTGCTCTCTCGCCTTCCACTCTCCACATCCTCCTCCCTCTTCCCATCTCCTCTTCCTTTACTCACCCCCTTCCCCACCCCCTCCTAGGCCTCTCTGATCCATTTGTCCTCAACTCCCCACATCTCTTCCTACCTGTTCAGGACCCTCCTCCAACCCAGTCACCTGTGGTTCCAGCAGGGAGTACCAGGCGGGGCGCAGGACGGTTCATCACCTAGGACAGGGAGAACCCGTCCCTGTCCTGGTTCCTGAGGCCGAGGGGACGCGCACGGCGCTGGCAAGGTGCACGGTGACCCTAGGCTCCGGAGAGGCACCGCCTTGCGCAGCTACGGCCAGGCTGCCCGCCCCGCCACCGCCAGGTCAGCTCCCACGGGTGACCCGAGGGCGCGGTCCGCGCGTAATTCTGCCACACCTCTCCACGCGGATCGGGCGCAGCCGCGACCATGGCGGCGCGCCGGGCGGCGGCCGCGCTTGAGGCACCCCTGCAGCTCCAGCAGGTACCGACCCGCCGGGGCACAGGCCAGGGACCCTGCTAGGGTCCTGAGGATGTTGTCCCGCAAGCGCCAGGCGCGCTCTGGTCCCCAAGACTCCGCCTACAGTAGGGGTGAGCCGGCCCAGACTGGAGGCAGGGACTGAGGACCTTCCGGAAAATGCTCCCTTGCTCTCTTTCCTCCAGACCTTCTTCATTCTCTTCATTCTCTTTTCCCGGTTGTTCCTGATCCGTTCCCGCCCAACAGAGAAGCTCCTCCTCCTCCTCCTCCTCCTCCTCCTCCTCCTCCTCCTCCTCCTCCTCCTCCTCCTCCTCCTCCTCCTCCTCCTCCTCCTCTCCCCCTCCTCCTCCTCCTCCTCCTCCTCCCCCCCTCCTCCCCCCTCCTCCCCCCCTTCCTTCTTGCTGCAGCCCCCGCCCCCGCCCAGGGTAAAGCTTCCCCACCCCCATACTGAAGGAGAGGGGAGGTGTTGTACCTCCAGCTTCTCCTTAGGCCCTGAGGGTCTCTAAGGATCTGAATTACCCGATGCCTCCCTCCGTAAGGGGCACCTTGCTGTGTTGGGGCCTGTTATGAATTAGCTTGTCTACCCCCGGGAGTCGCTGATGCTCAGGCTTGGAGTCCCCCGGGATCGTCCTTGCCATCCATTGGTGGGTATTGAAAATACAGTGTTATTTTATGTTCGCTCGTGGGATAGTTCTGCTCTGGCCGGCACTGGAGCTGTGTGTCCAGGCTGGGTATTGATACCGTCAGAGACCGCGTTTCTTCTGGAGGCTGCATCCTTAAAATAAGGTCAAAAGAATCCCATGAGAGTGGAAGGCTGCCTCCTGAGGTGCTGCTCCTGACCTGAGCAGAGAGTGGAGGAGGCTGGGGGCGTGGCCAGAGGAGCTGCCTTTGAGCTGGTTTCAGTTGGGTTTCCCAAGAGCTGGGGACGTGAAGGAGGACAGGGCAGCTTCTGGCGAGCCCGTAGACAACACTGCCCTACCGCCTATCTGCACACCATTCGCTTGTCTGAGCGCCTCCAACAGCGCCAGGTTTCAGGAGAACTGGTTCCTGGTTCCTTGCTGACTCCTCGCTTTCCTCTACCAGAACTGAATCTGGCAAATGGCCAGTCCTCGGTATACATTTGTGATTAAGTCAGTGACCGAATGAACGGGGTGTCAAACGTCATGGCCAGGACCTCAGCTCTCAGCCCTCCTTCCTGGGCAAACACCCACCACAGGCCCTGTAGTCTGGTGAGACTCCTCAAACTTCGCAAGCGATTTCAAACAATTCTTAAAGGCAAGAACCACTTGTGTAGAAAGAGGGGTCATAACCTTTTCTTACAAGAATTCCATGTGGTGCAGATAGGACAGCGAGCTGTCTTGTAAGAAGGGGGCTGCATTCTGAAGAGCAAGAACTGGGTGCGTGGCTCAGTTTCGGAGCACTTGTCTGGCATGTGTGTGGTTCTGGATTCCATGCAAAAGAGTAATGTAAATAGAAGAGTATAACGCAGTTCTCAGAAGAGGGAGAAATGGTGAGAACGAAGTTCTTGGGAGCAGGAAGTTTGGAGGTAAGAAGGTCTGTCTCCCGCACAGAGACGTTCTGCGCCGATGAAAAAAAGGCAGCTACAAGACGTGGCACCCCAGGACCTCAGAAGCGCCCTTGGAGGCGGGCATGACTGAAGCACTGACTGGCATTTTAGAGAGACCCAATCTCCTCTTGTCTATTTGATTGTACCTTTCTTATGCCCTACAGCACGAGTTCCTTAACAGGAGCTCAGCACGCTCACAGGCGGCCAGCGGACAACAGCATTTCTGAGTTCATTGCTCTGTCTTTCTTTGCCACTTGGAAAAACTGGTAGAGTTCATTGTCAGTTTGACAGAATCTAGAAGCCCCTGGCATGTGGGCCTGTGGGGGTGATCTTGACTGTGCCGTTCAATACAGGGAGCCCCATCTGAATCATGAGAGGAGCCTTCTCTGTGCAGGGGCTCCTGGGCGGCATGGCGCGGGAAAGGCAAGCTGAGGACACCTTCTGCGGTGTGACTGCGGATGTGCTGTCGCCAGCTGCTTCAAGCCCCTGCTGCCTTCTCTTCCCCACCATGATGGGCTCTGCTCTGAACTGGGGCCAGCATAAGCCTTTCAGCTTTAAGGTGCTCTTTGGGAAGAGTCGCATCTCTTCAGGTGTGCTGATGGGTGTGCGGTAGGCCATACATAGATCCTATACGCGACTCTCTTGACGCATGCTTCTCTCCTAATGCACCAGGGAAGCCTTTCTATGTCACGGTTTGCGTGCTTCTAATAAAATCGCATGTAAGTTTTGAAGCAGTAGAGATCCCAAGGAGTGGGGCAGGCTTTGGACTGTCCTTCACCTTGTTCTGGCCTCCCTCTGTGTCCTGTCTCCATATCACTGTCCAGAGCCCCTCCGATTTCCAACCCAGTAACTGTTGCTTGGATCCTCTTCTGTTCTTCATATATCTGGAGACCCATGACAGTTTGTCCTTCAGAAGTCATCGAGTCATGTGTGAAGGAGAGGAGGCAAGTGCCTTGACGCGTCTCACTAGAAAACCTTGTTTTCACTTGATTGTCTCATTTTTAAAAAGCATGGTTATTATCAGTGACTTCGAACATCTTTCCACAAATATATTGGCTATTCGTTTCTTTTGTGAATTTCCTGTTCACATACTCCATCTTTTGGGATTTTGTACCCTTTTAAAATTCAGGCTGCAAGGCTCTTTTTATAGTTGGGTTATTAACTTTCTGCCTGTCAGGCTGGTTGTCTTTCCGAAGTCTGTCATTCAGTGGAGGCAACTGCAATAGACTTGATCCTTATGCGCTCAGAACCCATCAGCTGTTTCACTTCATTTATCATTTTTGGGCGCCATCTCACACTTCTAAATGTCTTATCCACCACAAGATGTATAAAAGTATTTCTCCGCATTTTCTTCTAATGACTTTTAAGAGTTTTTATCCTTACATTTAAATATTTGATCCATGTGGAATTTATTTGAAATACAGAGTGAGCATGGGTGGATCCTACTTACTTTTTTCCAGATCTTGTGAGCTGCCCCAGCACCATTTATTGCACAATCTCCTTTTCCCCAGACTGATTTGGAGTGGCTTATTTATCACAGGCACGTGGGTCAGCTCCTGGACCACTCTGTTTCCTCACCTGCCAGCCTGACTCAAAGCCAGAACACTTTTCAGATGGTCTCTGAGGTCCTGTCACGGAGTTCAGGGTCTGGTGGCTCACCCTCAGGCTTGACTCCTTTCATATGCTCGTCCTCCAGACAAATTTCAGTGTCAACATCATTTCCAGACTCTTAGGACCTTGAATAAATAGCCTTACCAAATAGTAGCTCAGAAAACATGGCCTCAAAAGTAGGTACCCCCCTGGTGGGGGGGGTCAAGGATGTATTATTGAGGAGTATCTCTAAGAGAATTATCATCATCATCACCTTTTACTAGGAAATTAATAGTTTCAACATCACATTCCCTAGGGAAATCATCACGGGGTAGGTAGCAGAAAATGTCTGAGGTACAATTCTACACCCTCAACTGTCCCAGGCTTCACCCTCCATTAAAAATAAATAAATAAATAAAAAGCAGAATCCAGGCGATGGTTGAAGACATTTATACCCAGGGCTGTATTACAAGTAAAAGGCAAATAGATCACTCTCCCTACTGAATACTCAATTCCCTGTTTGAACCTAGTATTAACGCGAAAACCCAAAGACCCGTAAGAGCAAAAGGAGAAGGGTCACAGAAGAGGCCCTTTTGCCAGACTCTAAACCCAAAGACCCGTAAGAGCAAAAGGAGGAGGGTCACAGAGGACGCCCTTTTGCCAGACTCTTGCTGAGATAAATGGCTCTTGGATTAACCTTCTTCTTATAAAATACGTACTGTCTCACTTAGGCCCATGCCATTCCAATGAAGTGGCAGTTATAGCACCACAGCATCGAATGAGGAGGAAGCTGAGAAGGTACCAGGTGAGTGACACACTCAAAAGAATTATCCAGGGAACTGAAACTCACTGCTTGGTGGGAGGCAATGCTGGACAGCCACTCAGCTCTGGGTTCTAAACCTATTCAATGTTTTCCTCCCCAAAACAGAAGCCTGCAGAGGGAGATTGATCAAAGGAGGAAAAAAACAAACAAACAAACAAACAAACAAAAAAAACAGGTGTTCTAGTTGCTGTAAAGAGACACTGTGACCAAGGCAACCTAGAAAAGAAAACGTGTAATCGGGGCTTGCTTACATTTCAAAGGGTGAGGTCTGTGACCATCATGGCTGGAAGGGTTGTGGCATGCAAGCAGGTCCTGGAGCGGTAGCAAAGAGCTCACTTCTGATCTGCTTGTCGCAGAGAGAAGGACAGACTGGGCCCGGCCTGGGCATCCCCAGCCGTGACATACCATCTGTACAACAAGGCCATACCTACTCCAGCAAGGTTACACTCCGAAGGCTTTGTACACAGCCCACCGCCTGGGAACCAAGCCTCTGGGGACAGCCTCATCCAGCCACTGCACTAAGCACTTTTTGTTTCCTGGCATCATCCAGGACCACGCTGCAGAAACTATCTAAGACGCTTAACAGAGTCTTGGAGAGCCTTGCTCTGTCTCCTCGGGGAATGCCTCCTGCCTCTCATGGAAGCACATATTCACATACAGTCTGCTTAAGGTGGAAATCCTAGACGGAGCTGTGTCAGAATTGTTTGCACCATTTGAAGAAAGTGCAGAGGAGAGCATCTTGGTAGCTAATCCTCTTCTGTGCCTCCTCTTCTGTGCTGTCTTCGGGGACTTTACCTTTAGAATAGCACCTTTTAGCTCTGCCAGCCCAGGAAGTAAGCTGCTGTGATGTTGGTTTTCTGTTAACTGGTTTGAAGGTTTTGGTGAACTGACGGCGATCTTTGGTGATTCTGTTCTGGGAATGTTTATGCTCCCCAGTTCACCAGCAAGGACGAAGGCTCTGCTCAGTAATGCCTTCTCACCTGGAAGGCAGAACAATACTCCAAACCAATAGGCTTTCTAGTCAGCTCTGACTCTGAAGCCTTGAACTCAGAGCTGGAGCTTGCTGACTGGCATCACTCCAGGCACCATCTGCCAGATGGTTTTCAGGTGTACTGCATTTTTAAGTCACGTGCCTGAAGCTAAAGGGGCACTGTCTGTGGGAGGCCATGTGACTGATTTGCCAAAACAAAAGTGCAGGAGTGGAGACACATCTGGCTTTCTGACCTAGGAAAGTGACCTGACTGCTGGTGGTTTGTTGTTTTCTGTTTGTTTGTTTTGTTTTTATTCTATAAACAAATTATTTTATAATTGCTTTCATCCTAAATGATTCCAGTGCTGGAGAATGTTTGTCTCTCTCTCTCTCTCTCTCCCTCTCGTTTGTATTTCTCATATAATGTTTTAAAATACATGTTGAGAAAATAAAGACATTTTAATGTGTCCTTTTGTGTTTTCCAGCTCTCCAAGCTTTCTCCAGACGATGCCTGCAAGTAAGTTATTAGTATTTTTATGGCTGTTTCTATTAACAACAAGATCTCCTCTTAACAGTTGGAGAGACTGAATGAAGTCATCGTTGTGTTTGTAAGTGTTCTGAGTGGGGGTGAGACAGCACATGTGTGTAACACACATGCTTCAGCCCCAGAGTGCGGGTTTATGTGCCTCCTCCAATGTGATCCATGCAGTGCCGCCAAGTTAGATTTGTGTGTTCTTAAAAATGTGGCACTAAGAAGTTCTCGTTTATTTTGGGCGATGAGACATCTGGTTTTCTTTACGTGCTGTTTTCTCTGTGTTTGGGATCTACAGTGGGGCCACTGGGTCCTGCGGGCCCCACATGAAAGAAATAAAACTCAAAGCCCCTCCCCTCTTGTATTACAGTAATCAATTATGGGTGTATTTCTATTCAAAATAAGGAAATGCTTATTACATGTGTGTACTAATTCATGCTCTTCAAAGCACTTCCATATAGGTTAACCCCCTTGAGCTGCATCGTCGTTACACACATACGTGGGTGTGCAGTGGGGGGAGGGGCGCACACACACACACATACACGCACACACACACACACACAGGGGATGACTATCAGAAGGCAGATTTTGTTTTCTATCTATTGAAGTCTCATTTTAGAGTGATGATAAATCCATGTGTCCACACATATGGCCCATGTGGACAGTCCATTCATGCCACAGAATACTTCAACCCTATTTTGAACTTAGGTGTATAAAAGACATAAGTTCTTAGACTCCTGTCATTTTGCTTCCGTTTCTTCTAGAGAGTAAGTGTATTTCTCATAAGCCTTAAAAAAAAAATATCATCCTTGTCTTCTGAGATCAGCTTCCAACAGATCCTTGTAGCCTCATTCATGTGACTTCCTGATTGGACCTGACTTCCACACTTGATGAACAAGGCTTACTAGTCCTTCTCTATCCCTTCCAGCACTGTTCCTAAGTCCCTCTCCAACAGATTATCACAGAAAGCTCATGCCTGTGCCTTCTCCAGCAGGGGGCACCCCTGGGGTTTGCATGGGGATCTTTTCTGCAGTGCTGGATGCTTCCAGCTTTGTGGAAACGCTGGAGGAGGAAAGACAAAGGGGCAGTAAATCCAACAAGAACCGCACAAGGTCCCCGCCTTCTGACGGCAACACTAGCTAGCTGCCCGTGGTAACCAGCCAGGAGCCGAAAAGTTTCTTTAAGGATTTTGTGACAGAGTTTCCCCACTGCAACTGAGGTCATGCTGTCCTGTGCTTAATTTTCCTCCTCTTACCTGTTTGAATTGACTTTAGGCCTCTCTCTCTCTCTCTCTCTTCCCCTCCCTCCCTCCTTCCCACCCCCTCTCCTTCCCTTTTTTCTCCTTTCCACTCTCCCTTTCCCTTCCTTCTCCTTCTCTCTCCCCCTGTCTTTCTCCCCCCTCCTCCCTCCCTTCCTTCCCCTCCTTTCCTCTCACCCTCTCTCTTTCTCTCTGCCTTCCTCTCCCCCACTCTCTATCTCTTCCTTGCCCCCTTCGGACCAGTGGTCCCAGTGTTGACCACCCTTAAAATCATGTGAGGATTTTTTTCTTTAATAACTAATACTTTAAACATTATGCCGCCTATGCATGTATGTAAGTTCACACAGTATCTCACTAAAATGGAGTATTATATAATCATTAAAAAGAAACTTATCATGATGAAATTTTGAAAAATAATTTGCTAGGGCTACTATAATAAATTACCATGGATGAAATGATTTACGCAACAAATGTTGATTACCTGGTATTTCTAGAGACTGAAAGGCCAAGATCAAAGTGCTGGCAAGGCTGGGCTGACAAATGGAGCTGACAGGGGCTGTATCTTTAATTCATGAATTCTGGCAAGGCTAGGGATTGGTCCTTCACTGTGGGGTTCAGCTCTCAATGGCCCTTGCTTGTCAGTTAATGGATATGGGGTACAGCGTGGGCACTGTGCCCTTTAATGAAGTTCTTTGTGTTGTAGCGACCCCAACACTTGGTTTGTCCTTCATGGCTGTGGTTTCCCACTGCTGTGAAGCGCAGTGCAGTCCTGACACGCAGGACACCTGATGTGTGACTCCTGGACCCACAGACTGAGATCCTCTGCTCTAGATTCTCTCCAAGGCCACCTCTCAGGTGGTACACTGTTTCACTGACGGATCCACCAAGGTGCAAAAGCAAGTGTCCAGCTAGAACCTGAAAGCCGCTCACCATCGTGAATGCCTGTGCTTGTCTAGGAAAATGCTTAGACCCGGTCTTCCCCCTGTGTTGGTTGTGTTAATTAACTGTCTATGCGGTCCGCCCTAGAGCTGTCAGTTGCCTGTCAGTTAAGGTCACAGCCATTGGCGCCTTTTATCTGCAAGACAGCTTTTTGCTTAAAAATAGTCGAAGCTGCTTGAAGGCAGCTTACGGGTTCTTTTACAGCCGTAATGTACCATGAGTTACTAAGGGATTAACACAAAAAGACAGATGACTTTCCTAGGTTATGAGATGATGAAGTGGTTGACCTGGAGCCAGCTGGAACCCAAGTCTTCTCCACCTCCTCGGTCTCTTAAATGAAAAGACAGGACTGGGGTCAGAGTCGCACATGAGAGCTAAGCACTTGGGGAACTGATGTTGCTGCTCCTCCCCCAATCCCAAGTGAAAGGAAGAAACCAAGCCAAACTCTGTGATCAAAGCTCACCCACCTACATTTGAAATGCTCGGTTTTTGAGTCAGGAGGGTGGTGGTGATGTTTTGCCAGATGTGCAATGGCTGGGGTCTTTTCTTCACGCCCCTGTCTGCCAGTTGCAGCCTGAATGAGGAGAAGACACTCCAGATGCAACAGGCTGAGAGGCCACGCACGTGAAAATGATCTTGATCTTCTCCTCCCCGATTACAGTCCAGATGATGCCGGTGCAGTGGAGACGGGGCGTAGCCACTCCCACAGTGAGTCCCCAGCATCAGCTGGACCGTCCTCCGGCTGCCACACTCATCCTTTGGCCACTATGGATGCTTTAGCTTAGGTCGGTGCTTCTCAGACAAGTGCACTTTTGCTCTGCGGTGATGGCTGGCAGTGTCTGCGAAGGCTTCTGATCATCAAGACTTGGCTTGAGGGGACTGTACAGAGGGAGAGGGCTGCTCCTGGGGTCCAGTGGAAAGAACCCAGGGATGGGCAAAACCTCCACCACGCAGGGCAGCTTCTGCACCAAGAATGACCACAGAGGCCAGGGTGAGAGGCCTGGCTTTAACTGCCACTGTTGTAAGTGGTTATTAATATTTACCATGGGTTTATCTTCTAGTCAAGCTTGCTGTTAATCTTAAACAGCTGTATAACCAAATCACCACACAGAGACTGGGTTGTTAGTTAACCTAGAACACGATACTGGGCAATATTTACTCCCTCCTAAACCTCCAAGCCCTCAGTTTCCTAACATTTAGATTTCCCACATTATACTTGCTTTTTGTGAAATCTTAGGTCTGGTTCATGCTCCATGTCCTCCAAGCTCTCTCCTCCAGCTCTGCTCTCCTTGCTCTCCTCTCGCCCCTTCTCTTCCTTCTCCTCCCACTCATCTCCTGCCTTCTGGCTCCTCCCCTCTTTCCTGTCCTCTGGCTCCTCCCTGCTCAACATTGTGTCTAGTTGCTTTTATTTTGTTCCTGTTTACACAAGAGTTGAGACAGGATGCTTAGAATGAGTATCACAATACAATATCCGGATTGAAACCAGAGAGTTGCGGGTGGGGTGGGGGAGAAATCAGTATTTGAATGAACAAGGGTAAGGTGTATACATTAAAAAAAAAAAACATACCAACATGCCATTTTCTTCTCTGTTCATGTACTACCTTGCCAAAAGCCTAGAGAATGAGGTTTAGGATAGCAGAGATCAAAAGCTGAAGCGGTTTCATGTTGTGTCACTGGAGGTAAATAATGCTAATGGATATTGCTATCTATCGTCTTGCCATGAAAGGTTTGCATTTCCACGGAGATGCGCAGCTCGGATCGGGATGTCCCTTCTGCTGGCCAGTTCCACGGGACCGCATCCTCTGAACCCTGCAGCCGGAGAGCCTGCCTTCACATCCTCATCCGCAGTCCCCGGATGGCTTTGTCGTCAGATCCAACGCTCCACTGCCAGAACTTCTTACTGAATTGGAACCAAGTCTGAAGGCATTTTCGTTGCTGACTCTCCTGAGATAACACTTGGGAAATCCCTGGTTTACATCCTAACATGGCCT
Organism: Meriones unguiculatus; assembly: GCF_030254825.1. Lineage (NCBI taxonomy): Eukaryota > Metazoa > Chordata > Mammalia > Rodentia > Muridae > Meriones > Meriones unguiculatus. The sequence goes on from NC_083350.1 coordinate 187,429,816, forward strand.
AAATACAGACACAGTGCAAGGAGCACAGCCTCCGTGGAAACTCTCTGTGGGAACGAGCCTTGCACTCGTCGCTATAAAAGACTTGCCGTGAAAGGTGAAGGATTGGCTTAGACCAGGGTTTTCTTTTATTTTTCCATCTAAACATTATTTCCTCTGCAGCCCAGGATGTAGAGGCATTTTCAGTACAGTATACTATTTAGGTTTAGGCATTTTTTAATATTTTAAGGGGAGAAGAGAATCTTGTTTTGTTTTTGTTTTTTAAACAAATCCATCAAAATTGTATGCCACCATTTTCTTGTGAAAAAAAAAAAAAAAAAGCCAACCTCCTTGGCCCTAGGTGACTCATGAGTGGCTTTACAGCCCTGAGCACATGGGGAGAGCCAACTGGACTCAGTAGGTTTGAGGTTTGGCCTTTCCTTTTTAATAAAGGACAGGAGATGGGGTGTGGGAGGAGACTGGGGGGTTGAAGGGAGATTGGGTAGACAGGAAGTACATTATATACCTCTATGAACACCATTCCAAGAATAAGTAACGATATAATAACAAAAAACACCACTATAGTGCCTTGAATACACTTTAAATAGATAAAACTAGAATTAAATGTCACTAGTTATCCACTGTCTGCCTCACAGAAGAACTCTATCTCCCGACAGCCCCTACTCCGTAAAACGGAAAACCCCAGGCTGGAAATGCTAAGCCCTCGTGCAGAAAGGAACCTGGTGACCTAAGAAATCACCCAGGGCTCCATTCCACCTTTGTCCTTTTGATTGTGGAGATGTGTTTATTTTATGTGTCTGAGTGTTTCCCTGCATCTGTTAAGTGCATCACACGATTGCAGTACCTGTGGAGCTCAGAAGGGGGCGTCAGATCCCTGGGAACTGAAGTTACCGACGGTTGTGAGCGGCGCTAGAAACCGAACCTGGATCCCCTGCAAAAACAAGCGCTCTGAACCACTGAGCCGTGGCTCCATCTTTTCTCCGTACCTGATAGGTACCTCTGAATTAGATAATGTAGGGTGGTTTGTTTCTGTGGTACTGAGGTATGACTTTTGCCGTTAGCTTCCTGCCCTTGAAAGGAAACAATGCCACATGAGCCCACATGTGCCTGGCTTCTTTACACAGTCTTATTTGTTGGGTTTTGGTGGCGAATGCCGCGGGCTCAGTCCTTGGGTTTAAAAGTCCTGTGCGCACCCGAGAGTGTGGCGGCCGCAGCAGATGCAGTGACACACTGAGCAGCTTCTCTCTGAGGACGTGTGTCCACTGAGCGTCTGGTCCTCTTTGGTGAAAGGACGCATGGGTCCAGATGGGCTTTGTGACCCTGATGTCAGCTGGCGGCGGCAGCTCTGCATTGTTTCCTCGCATTCACTCTGCTGACTTGGACACGTGAGATGCCGTACTTTGGGGTGACCCCAGACCCTGTCACTCTCTAAGGTTGTAATTTCTGATTCCCTTCACACACTTTCCCGGGTTTTTTGTTTGTTTGTTTGTTTGTTTGTTTGTTTGTTTGTTTTTTGCCACCCAAAGGGGCTCTGCAGTTCTAAAGGTCACCCTGAAGGTAACCAGGGGGCTGAGAGCGTGGCCTCCCTCTAGGTAGCCCGTCCTATTCCTCACAAAGCTGCAGACCTTGATAAAGGGCTCTGACAGGTGCAGAGCCAGGTCTCTTTGTGGCCATACTCTGGTGGGTTAGCTTAGAGACTAAATAGGCCAGCAGTCCCGTAACACATTGTCCAAAGGATCAGGTCAAGCTGTCCCCCTTCTGTCTCCACTGTCGCTCGTGGGGACATGGAGACATCTCCCACCGCTGGCCCCAGAAGTGCTTACGGAGCACCCATGGCTTCAGAAGACTCTGCTCTTTCCTTATGTGTTAAATGAGCTAGGCTGGGGAAAGCAGGACTGAGTGTATTACTCCAGTTAATATCTTGAGGCTACAGTCTGATATCCTAAATAACTGTCCAGAGAGAGCCTAACTTCTGAATGTTTTCCATGGACACCTGAGGTCACACAGTACCGACCAGGGCTATGGAGGGCCTGAACTCATTTATATGATTTGTAAAGTTTCTAGCTCTTTTCTATAACATAACAGAGGACCACATCACCTACAAAACAATAGAACAGAGGCCACATCGCCTACAAAACAATAGAACAGAGGCCACATCGCCTACAAAACAATAGAACAGAGGCCACATCGCCTACAAAACAATAGAACAGAGGCCACATCGCCTACAACATAAAATAATGAATAGCCATATAATAAAGTTTATCTCCATGATTTGCTGCTGTAACTTCTACCAATATATTAGTAGACCATCATTAAACAGCATATATAATTATAATTGCTGTAATAATCACCTTATAATAATTATTATAATCACTGTAATAATAGTGTAAACCTCTGGAAGTGTATTATAGCCAGGATAAGAGCCTTTTGAATGTTAGTCTAGTTACCCTGAGTGCTACTTAATTTTTAATCCCACTTTGTACAATGTAGTTCATAGAGTTTAAACACATTGGCCAAAGCTGTATAATTAATTGGTTGCAGATAGAAGCTAGAATCCAGCCTCCATTTACTGTCACGCCAAGAGCAAGCTCCCTAAATATCCCTGTGCCGTGGCTCTGAAGAGTTTAAGTTAGCCTGGGTATAACCTCATTTTGAAATAAAAAGCCTTCTTGACTGGAGCTGAATTCAGGTACCAGGAAATATCACAAAATGTACACGTGGCAGAAAACAAAGTTAACTCTCCTAGCAACAGCCTCCAGGAAATATCACAGAATAAATACTTTATAGAAAATAGAGGCAATCTCCTTGGCAATAATCAATGAAAACCGGTTGGGAATTGGGTGAGAAAATTCTCCCCAATGTTTCAAATACAGTTCAGAAGAACAGCCATTGTGGTTGTGTGCCTTAGCCATTGTGGTTGTGTGCCTTAGCCATTGTGGTTGTATGCCTTAGGTAGCTGTGATTCAGAGAAGTCACCTCACCCCTCTAACTTTTACCTAATCCTGAAAGGTCAAGACATGTGCCTCCTGCTTGCTGCCATGGAAACAACCTCCTGCTCACAGACTTCCCCTTTAAAAATGCTACTCACTCAGAGCTCGGGGTCCCACTTCTCTACTGCTTCGTCAGTGAGACTTGGGTCCCAAGTTCGATCGGTCTCATAATAAAGCTCTCTTGCTCTTGCATCCAGTGGTCTCCTGGTGATCTCTGAAAGTCCCGTGATCCTGGCATTACAGCTCCCTTCTCTGTATAGCAGACACATGTAAAGACCTATGTCACAGAGGTGTAGCTTGGAACCCTCTCCACGAGCATTTCCAGTGAGGGTACTGGACGGTTCAGAGCCCTGTGTTTGCTCTCCATGCACAGAACAGACAGTGCCTGTATTTGAGGTCTTTGCATATATAAGTAGGTCCCGCTGCAGCAGTCTGCTAATGGAAGGTTCCTCTCTAGATGCCTTGTGAAGCTGACGTGACTTCGCTGGCCATCGATTCACAGATTGCATGAGGGCGTTTGGTGAATGTCTTTTTGGAAGCAGTGCACCTGTGCACACTGCCAGCTTGCCACGCCCTTCTGCTCCGCCCTGTTTGTTTGGAGAACAAGTCCCTGGGATAATTTTGAAGATGTGCCCATTGGAGCTGGAGGCAGGATGATGAAGAAGGAAGACAAGGAGGTCTTCTCAGGAGCTGACGACTCTAGCCATTCAGAGAATCACAGTGAAGCTCATTTCCCCAGTATGTAAAGATAACAGAGCGTAAAGAAATGGAAAAAGCTGTCAGTTTCTGCTCCAACATATAAAAACTTTAAAGTCATCCTTCCCACCTTACAACAAGCATCAGCCTGTGCAAACTGAGTATCAAAAACTATCCTGTCAGGGGATTGAGGCCACAGGGACTACGGCCTTAAATTCACAGAGATAAGTGAATGGGGGTGATCCCAGCTGAGATCTGCCATTCCCAGGAGCACCAAGAAAACGTAGGCATAAATCTAAGAAGCATGTACAAGATCTATATTCAGACGACTGAAAGATCTAAGCTAAGTGGAAAGATAATTCATGTTCAAACTACATAGTGTTAAGATGCTAATTCTTCTCACTTTGACTTATAGAATCAGCAAAAGCCCAATGCAAATTCTAGTAAGCTATTCTATGTATTGTAACAAAACAGTTTCACAGTTGATAACAAAAGGCCAAAAACCAGAAGTGTAAGTCAACACTGAAGGAGAATGAGGTCGAAGGATGGACCCTGTCCAGCTTCAAGACTTGCTATACAGCTTCAGTCACTAACAGTGTGGTGTTAGCAAAAAGAATAAACACACGATTACTGGCCAGACTGGAAGTCCCCTAAGAGAAACAAACAAAAGCAATCAAGTCATCCAAGTCAACAGCAAAGACAGTTCAGAGAAGAAAGGCTAAGCTTTTCAGCAAACGGTGATGGATCAATTCAACTTTCCATATGCCAAAAAAAAGGTTAATCTGGATACAAAACCTATAATTTCCATGAAATTCAAAATATGTTAGATTTAAATATAAAATATAAGACTTTTATAAGATAACATAGGAAAAAATACTTCAGTACCCTTGGGTTTGGTGATGAGTTCTTAGGCCTGATGTGAAAAGTTTGACCCATGAATGAAAATGAAATTTTATTTTATGAACTTATAAACTATCCTGTCAAAGATACTGTAAAGAAAAATTAAAAAAATTAAAAAAAAAACAAAACAGGCCTCAGGCTAAGATAAAATATTAACAGTAACTCACGCTTGGAAATAAACTTGAATCCAAAATATACTTAAAATATACTTTAAAAAGCAATTAGTTTGGGGCTTGCGAGGTGGCTCGGCAGTGAAGGACAAGTACTGCCCTGCAGAGAGCCTGAGTTTGGTTCCTACCCAAATCAGGGATGCACAACTGCCTGCGACTCCACGGACTCTGTCGCCCTCTTCTGGCCTCTGGGGCTCCTACATGACCTTCGTGTGCATAAACTCACACACACGTGCACACACACAGTTTTTAAAAACTTAAAGCAACTAATTTTTAAAGTAACAAGATATGTGGGAGGACAGCTGATAAAAACAGATGTGAAAATGGCAAATGGACATATGTGAAGAAACTGTCCTCTTCAGCCTCTCATGCCATAGGGGACTGAAAACTGCGGGGATAACAAACTTCAAATCCATGCTATAAAAAAAGCTCAAGTACAAGAGAGCGTTAAATGCTGTGGGGAAGGCAGAAGAGCAGGAGTCTCATGGGCAAGAAGGCAACATTTTTGAAGCTATTTAGTAGTTTCCCACAACGGCTGCGCATGGTCTTCCCGCAGGATCAGCACCAGGTGCTTCCTCAGTTGAATTTACATTCACAGTCTGATGCGAGGGTGTGTGTCTGTGCAACAGATGGATGGACAGATAAAGAGATGATAGATAGGCAGGTAGATAGATAGATAGATAGTGATAGACAGACGGTGCTAGATAGGTAGATAGATAGAAATAGACAGTGATAGATAGTAGATAGATAGATAGATAGATACATAGATAGATAGATAGATAGATAGATAGATAGATAGATAGATAGATAGATAGATAGATAGATATCCTCTGTATTCATAATCATCCCCAACTGGGAAGCAACCCAGGTGCTTTCTAAACTTTGAACAGGTGAGCTAACTTATATATCCATGCAATAAAATGCTATTCAACAAAAATGGAAGCTTCCAGATCATGGGAAAACAAGGAGGAACCTGCTGAATGGCTGCAGTGTGTGGGTCTAATTTTATGGAATATGCAGAAGTATGAACCCATTCAGTATAACACTGAGTGCTTCCGAGGGAAGAGCAGAAATTAACAGATGGGATGAGTTGGGGTTTTTTTAAGTGGTAAAATTGATCTGTGTTATACTGTAGTCATGAGTACAAAACACTCATTTGTCAAATCCCAAAGAACTGCACAGTGCAGAGAGTGGACCTTAAAAGATAGACATTTCTAAAGATTGAGTATAAGATTGGGAATCATAAGAAAAATGCACTAGAACAGGAGACCCGAGTAAATTCCACTGTGGGAAGCAACACTGGAGGGGAGGCGGAAAAGTGTGTTTCCACGCCGTGCTGGCAGTTAGTGGAGTCTGAAGATGGAGGCTCTGGAGACTGCCCACGAGCACACTCTAGGGCAGTGGTTAACAATCGGACCGTGTTCTGTGGGAACGTGCAGGTAGGTAAACAGGTGCCGGCGGGAGCTGTGTTCCCTGCTGCTTGGGTAGGTGTGTGCAGACGTTATGCAGAGAGAAATGGTGGGAAATGTCTGAAGTGCATGCTAATGAGCTTTATACACAGAAGACACTATTATTTATTTATGTTGTAGATTATTTTCACATTTTGTCAAACGTAAGTAGGGGTATGGACTTAAGTGGACAGAGAATTCACAAGGCCAGAACACTTTGTGAACCACGTATGGTGGGTGGCTCATGCCTTTCATCTCAGTACTGCAGAACTAGAGGCAGGAGGATAAGGAGTTCAAGGCCAAAGTCAGCTACATGGCAAGTTTGAGACTACCCTGAGCTGTATGAGACCAGGCCTTGCACAACACCACACTCACTCTCTCTCTCTCTCTCCCCCTCCCTCCCTCCCTCCCTCCCTCCTTCTCCCCTCCCTCCCTTTGTCCCTCCCTCCCCCCCATGAAATGGTCATTTAATTTGTCCAGGCAAATTATGCTCTGTGGTCTATAGAAGCTGCAGAATTCAGAACAAAGGAAAAGCAAAGCAGCCGATGTACTTGTCAAATAGTCTGAAAGCGTAATTAGCCGTCATGTGTGAAACCAAAGTGCAGGGGCTGAGGGAGGATCTACCCTTCTTGGGCTGCTACTAACTACGTAGAAGTTCTACCCTACATCTCCAGCACGGTACAGAGCGGCCATGTGAAAGCCGGAGTTGTTCTCTTTCAGCCAGGATTTTCTCAAGGTGATAATTTTGATGTAGAGTAGACGTTGGCAGAACTTCAAGGTTACATCTTTTCCAAGTACTTTTAACAGCTCTTAATTAAAACATAAAATCTTTCAATACTGTTATCTTTACCTGTTTTAATGTGAAGATACTTTTCATATGTTCAGAAAGTAATGAGAGAAGTCTACTCTGAAAAAAGAACCCTTCAACAATTCCATAAATTGATAAAGCTTGATAACCACCTATACAGAATTCAGAGTTCTGACTCACCATTAACTTACCTCAGTACAAAAACAAATAATTCATAATAGATCAAAGCTTTGCCCTGGTTAAATCAAACTTCCTGCCTATTAACAGGCATGAAACATTGGAAATGATTCTTGTGCCAATACTGAATGAATCTGCTCAAATCTTTTGAAAATAAAGCAAGATACAAACACAGACATGGTTATGAACCTACCATCACAGGAACTACACAGACATGGTTATGAACCTACCATCACAGGAACTACACAGACATGGTTATGAACCTATCATCACAGGAACTACACAGACATGGTTATGAACATACCATCGCAGGGTCTGCACAGACATGGTTATGTATGTATGTTGCAGGGCCTACACAGACAGCTATGTATGTGCCAGGGCAGGGCCTACACAGACAGTTATGTATGTGCCAGGGCAGGGCCTACACAGACAGTCATGTATGTGCCAGGGCAGGGCCTACACAGACAGCTATTAATGTACCATCTCAGGACTGTCTTTAAGAGTTAAATAACAAAATCAACTATGTGGATTGATTGTAAGATAGAAATGTGGGCAACTGTTGTTCTCAGGGCCTATCACATGCCAGGATTCCATGCATTATTCTTGCTCAGAGTCATGTCCACACTTTCTGCCCTTACATGGATAGCACCAATGTGTTCTGGAGTTATTTGTTTCCATAACGTTTCCCCTTTGACATCTGAGCAGCCTTCTGCCCTCCCTATATGCCATCTGTATATACAAAGGCTTGTTAATAGTTGGAGACTTACAGTGCAAAGAAAATGAGCATCACAGTCTCCTCTCCTTTAATGCTCCCATTTATTATATTCAAATGAAATGAAATATACCTCTGATTATTTGATCTGTTATTCTTTTGACATTTACTTATGTACATGACAACAAGGAGAAAAAAAACCATGGTACCTTTGGGCAACATCTGATCTGTCAGGAAATTCCTCTTGCTGTGATGTGTGGGTGGGGAGAAGGCGGCTGATGTGATCCAGATGCTCACGCTGCCCTCTGCCAATAATGCAATGCGCGCTCTCCTCGAATGCCCAGATGGTGACCCCTCTGGCATTGTTAATGTGTCCCATAAGCCAGGTTCCTTCTCTGCACGTGCATGCCTTGATCTCACTTAGGGTATGCTCTTATTGCTGAGACACGGCATCCTACATATGAAAAGGAGGAGTTTTAACTGCTCTGGAAATTGATAAAGAATCTTTTAAATTGCTATGAAATGTGACCCTCATTTTGAAACCCTCCTCATACAATTATTCAATTCATAATGGGAGCTTTTACTTTTCCGTTGAGAAAATATGGTTCTGGATATACAATTCAAAGACAGTTGAAAAGCCAGTATTTTCACACTTGCACTTTGTGGTGATGCCCTGGTTCTACTTTCATTTCTGATCTCTCTCTGAAGCCTGTTGTTAAGAATTATGCCTGAGCCAGGTTTGGTGGTGCACACCTGTAACCCAGTGCTCTGGGAGGCAGAGGCAAGTGGATCTCTGTGAGCTTGAGGCCAGCCTGGTCTACAAAATGAGTCCAGGACAGCCAAGGCTACACAGAGAAACCCTGCCTCTCTCGAAAAAAGGAATCATACCTGTACACGGAACATTGCTATTTGTTGCTGATTAAATCTAGGCATTACAAAAACAGAAAGTTGGGGTCTTCCACAAGTGGCTCCTTATTTCTTAAGATACTTTTTATTGTTATTAACTATGTAAAGGTGTGGGGAAGGAAGGACCCTCTTCTTGCCCCTACAGAGGACCCAGGTCAGGCTCCCAGCACTCACATGATGGCACAAAACCATCTGTAACCCCAGTGTCAGGAAAACTAATGCCACTTCTGATCTCCAAGGCACCAGACATGCAGTATGCACACATATGTACAGGCAAAATACTCATGCAATAAAATAAGAAAAATAAGCCTTCAAAAGTTTTTTAAAAGAGTAAAGTGAATAAAATAAATGAGAAAAACATTTTAAAATGAACAGACAGATTTCTGCTTTTTTTAAGATTTATTTATTTATTTATTATGTATACAACATTCTATTTGCATGTAGACCTGCATGACAGAAGAGGACACCAGATCTCATTATAGATGGTTGTGAGCCACCATGTGGGTGCTGGAATTGAACTCAGGACCTTTAGAAGAGCAGTCAGTGCTCTTAACTTCTGAGCCATCTCTCGAGCCCCAGATTTTTGTTTCTTATAAATGCCATGTACAGAAGGAATGTAAAAGGTGAATTCTTAGAAAAATGAAGGACACTAAAACAAATACAAAACACAAAAGCAGATGATAGGATTTTGGAAGATATCCATCTCCCTTAACACCAGAAGTCATAGACCTTAAGAGACAGAAACTGCACGATTCATGATATATAACAAATGACCAAAAATATAGAAAAAAAATTTTTAGGATTTGACAGTTTTTATTGTTAACAGCAGAATTCTGCAGTCACCATGGCGAGCACCAACATCTGTGGACCTTGATCAAGTCTTGGTTATCTTGATTGCAGGCCCTAATGAAAACAGTTCTATTTTCTAAAGTAAGGCTTGTTTCCTCCCTCACATGCATACACACACACACGTATACCACTTGCTCACACACACACATGCACACACATGCATGCACATGCATACACCGCTCACACACACACACACACACACACACACACACGCATGCACACACGCACAAGTTTACTATGCCCACAAATACAGTGGGAAATGCGGTTACCTGCCTAATTAGACAAGAATAAAGAATATGCACTCTTCTCTGAAGTCTGAAAAGCAGAGCTGGCCAAATTTTTTCACCAAAACTCTGCAGATTTTTTTTCTCTGAAGGCGTATTTTTCAAGTGCTTGTGAAAGAATGCAACCTTGGTGCTTTCTGAAAAGTGACTGGGAGCAGTTCTGTTTCTCAGGCTGGAGGAGGCAGGGCGGAGACTCAAAAGCCAGGCAAATTCCCCATCGTTTGCTTTTTTTCTCACGTCTTGAAGTCTTGTCCTGTCCTGTGGTTTGTTTATCAACCTCAAACTATCACAACCAAGACCTTATGTAAGGGAGCCGCAAATTCACACAGACATTTCCCCTGAGCTCTTCTGTGCTCGGGATGGTGTGTGTGTGTGTGTGTGTGTGTGTGTGTGTGTGTGTGTGTGTATGTGTGGTACTCTAGCGACCCTTCCCACCATGCTGGGAGTGCAATGAACAGACACGGGGCTCTTCACTGCCAAGCCAGTCAGTGGGGCTGTGCAAGGCGATCCTAAAATGTGGTTGTTCCCCCTTGGAGACGAAACCCCGTTGGCGGTTCTTTGTAACCATTCTGAGGAGATAAGAGGTTGATGCTGTGAAATGTAGAAGACCGAAGGTCGTACTTTTCCGAGTCTGCTTTTGACAAGGGAAGTGGCTAGCCGAAGGCCTGCTCTGAAAGTACAGCTGTTGCTTAAGTAACCGCAGCAACCAGTGACCTACAGCCCGGCGGCTCAGTCTGTCCTGACCCCATGTTGTGGAGGTGGGCCCAGCCGAGTACCCTCTGGAGGCCTCCTGGACTCTGGTCACTGGCACAAACACAGAGGACACCAGTAGCTAAGGAGGAGAAAGAAGAAGGAGCACAGGGAAGGACCTAATAGAGGCAAGAGAGCGGAGGGTAGAACTCGTGGTTTGGGTAGATGCCCCAGAAGCCTGTGAGTCACCGACCACCGCTTCCTCCGTGGCCTTTCAAGTGGGCACGTGTCAGCAACAGCGGGCCCTGGGCTCCGTGTAGCACAGTGTGGTTTTCCGAGCTCTTTCTTCCCGAGGTTGCGTTTGATCTCTGTGTCATCCTGCAGGTAGGAAGGCAGTGTGGACCTCCGCACCCCCAAGTTTGACAGCTACAGTGATGCGGTCCTATCCGAAAGCCCTTCACTGTGGAGGCCCTACACCGCTTCGTCTAAAGCAGTCAGAAGGAACAGGCAGGCGGGGGCGTCCGGAGCATTCCCGTGGGAGCCCTCGGTGACTGAGCCAATCCTCCATGACTTCCCTGCAGCACTGACTCACAGCTGGCAGGTGATAGACGTGATGGCGACGTTGCTTTCCCTTAATCCTTTAGTGAGTGATGGAGGTCCCGGGGCTGGCGTCTGGTTCAGCAATCACCAGCCTCGCACAGCAAGCTGAGGTGCCCTTCAGGGCCCCTGTCAGTGAAGGAGTCGTCTCTCTGAGAGCTGGTGACTTCGCTGCAGATGTGCCTCGTCCCTTTGTACCTCACGCTAAAGCTGTACTGGTGGCGGCTTCTGTCTCTGAGGGGAAGCACCTCCGCTGTTACCAGTTACACCCTCTTCAGAGCACCCGGAAACCTCTTTCAGGGCAAACACCACGGTAGGTTTTCCCAGTCAGTCTTTCCTCGTGGTCCTTTTTGCTTCACTTTGAGTTAAAGTTTTTATTTGGTTGGTCTTGGGTTTTGTTTGTTTTATTTTGAAACAAGAATTCACAATATGGGCTAAATATATGCCTAAAACTTATAATACCCTTGCCTTGGGCTCTCCCAGAGCTAGAATTAGTATTTTAATCTTTTCTAGTAGTTTAGATGATAAAACCAAAGTCCTAAGTGGGTAAATGGTATTGAAAATATTTTATAGGCCTGTCCTACCATGCCTGGCTTCATCTCTGTCTTGTAAACATTAAAAAGTATATTTAATTTCCCTTTTTCGTGGAGTGTCTACACATTTCTGGAGATCCTTTAATCTTTATTTACCTTTGCAGTAAAGCCAGCTAGAGACTGAGTGCCGTACTGTTAGTTCACAGACCCTGTGTCTGTAATGGCCATTCACACTTGCCTCCCAATAAAGTTCCTAACTGCAGACTTTACAGAGGCAACAACAAATGGCAAGGGGAACTACCTTTTTCCTCTTAATCTTTAGAAGACTATGTGCATGTTTGGTTTTGTTTTCTCCTCCTGCAGGTTGTGTCAGGGGAACTTCAGAACAGGACAAGGGCTGAACATACCTACCACACAGGGATATACAGAAGCATGTCTAACCCATGCTTAACACCGCGGGGGCTGGCGGCCTCTTGAGAGTTAGTGTCATGACATCTTCACAGGTCTCACAGGTCTCATTTCACAGGAGCTCAGACGCCTCCAGTTTTGCTCTTGCTCTGTGAGTGGGGTGCAAGTCCTCACCGAGGAACCTCCGCCGAGAGCAAAGGAGAGCATGTGCAGTGCGCAGAGGTCAGGAGACAATGGCAAAAGTTTACCCTTTCAGAGAAAACAAAATCATAGGCTTCAAGGAAATATTTTCATGACCATTTCTCCATTTGTGGATTTGGTTTTGTCCTGTTAAATACTAAGAAAGATAGAACAGTAAGTTTTCCTTTTTAGCTTGGCAAAGCAGAAGTATACAATGTGAGATGTTTAAATAAACATGATGATAAGCTTGAAATTTTCTCTTGAGGAAGACAATGAGTTTTAGGCCAGCCTGGGCTACGTAGTGAGTTCCAGATGAGCCTGTCTCAAAAACAAAACAAAGCAGCTCCATGATGCAGGTGTGCAGGTAGTTAACCGAATTCCACACTGAGAAGAGCTTGGGCGCAGTGTCAGGAGACAACTTAGACTAGCCAGATAGGGGTCTTATAAAGCCTTTAAAAGTCCATAAAAAGTAGACACATGGCTGCCTTTCTCCTGACTACCAAATGTTATAAGCTTTTTAAGATTTGTCAGAGCACTTTGCGTTTCAGAACCCAAATGTACTTAGTTCATCCTGGAATACAATGAGTACATGTAGTTCACTGGCAATGCGAGCATTTTCTTTTCCCACGGCATAAAGAATTCCCTAGTTCAGTGCAGGCTCCTGAGCAGAAACACTTCACCGCAGGAACTGTCCAAATGTGCTTCGCTGAGCTCCATGGCCCATATACCTCAAATGACCAGGTTACCATGCTGTCCGGGTCTCACGCCCATGGCGGTCCCTTTCAACATCTGCCTGCATGGGCTCCATAGAACCCCGTTGCTGCCCCAAAATGAAGCTTTCCCCTGTGTTCTAAAGCAGTTTTTAAAATGTCTTCACTAGAGTAATTTTTACATGTCCCCAGATAGACGGGTACATAAAATATGTGTGTGAATTAAACATTTACTAATGATAAGTTGTAAAGTTTATTTTAATGTAATTATTTGTTGGAGAAGGTGGTAGGATTGCAATAAGCAGACAATTCAAAATCAGAAGGGAAGCAGGAGCAAGCCAGGTAATCCTCACTCTCCAGAAGCTGAGGCAGGAGGATCTCAAGTTTCAGACTAGCCTGGCTGCATACTGAGGCCCTATCTTAAAAGAACAAAAATATTTTAAGCTCCTCAACCCAGAAATCAATATAGAAAGACTGTATTTAAACAGTGTTTGGAAAGAGAGAGTGCTTTTTTCACATACTCTGTGCTGCCTCCAATTTCTATTTCCACAGACTGGTCTACAAATGGTTTCTGCTAAGCTACAAGGCCAGCTGTGCACTTGGTATAGTAGGCTATGTGGCCATCAAGTTTACAATGTGTGGACTCAGCCTAATACTGAAGTAAGTATTATTACTTAGGAGACAAATATCTCTAAGCACCTTCATGGGTCAGTCACCTGGTCATGCCCTTCACTCAGCTGGAATCACTTGGCCCTGCCAAGTTCCAGGTACACATTTTCCATAGCAGATATCTACATGTAGCTTTATCGTTGGAGGGCCCAAGAGAAAAGCAAGAAAGGACACCTTACAAAATACAACTTTTCAAAAATCGAGAGCTTTAAAGAGTTCCCCTGCGAACTGAGACAATCACCATTGAAAGTGAGGCTCCGAGCGGTGGCACACACCTGTGATCCCAGCACTTGGGAGACAGAAGTAGGTGGATCTCTGTGAGTTCAAGCACAGCCTGGTCTACAAAGGGAGTCCAGGACAGCCAAGGCCACAAAAATAAACCGTGTCTCAAAAAGACAAAACAAAATGAAAATGGGTCTCTAGTGGTATAGAATAACTGACTACACGGTGCTCCCTTCTCATGAAACCGTAGTGTCCATAGCCCCCGTTAAACATCCTGTTTCTTAATATCCTTAGAACTGACCTGACCACCGCCAAACCCACTAGCTTTTATGATGACTGAGCACTTAAAATGTGAAATAAGATGCATCTTATATGGAAACTACACACTGGGGTTCAGAGACAGTCTGATGAGAATAAGGACGTGTGTTGATGTGATTACATGTTGAAAGGGAACACGTTGCCGGGATACATGTCACCTGTTCCTGTTTACTTTGCATGTGGCTGCTGGAAAATTTCAGATTATAGGCTCGAATCGCTTAATTGGGGTGGTTCGCTTTGAGAATTGTTAGGAGCTTCACAATGTGTCTCCCTCACAAAGCATCACCTAAAAAGACTAACGTCCTCGCAGACCCAGCCAAATACTGCTGCTAGTTACACAAATGGTGGTAGAAGAGTGTGGGGCCATCATTCTATCCAAGGCCCATCACTGCAGGAAGGTCGTCACTCAGTTCCTAGCTGTGTGCTCGTGGCTCTATTTCCATTTTGCATCACTGATCTTCAGCGGCAGGGGAAAGTGGGTGCTTAGAAACAGAAATGAAAGAATACCACAAGAGCCGAGTCTTGAGAGAGAATAAACTAGGATAGGTAATCCTGTAGTCAGAGCTGCTTCTCTATTAAGAAGGTGGCTCAGGAGTTAATGAGGCCGTGGACCAGGCCTGTGCTGTGGAAGGGGATTTGGGAGGAATCACACAGCTATGGAAAGCAAGCCGCTCAAATAAAAATTCCCCAGATTATCCCTCATTCTGAAGTCACTCCAAGTCTCTGGGACCATAACAAAAATTAAAAAGCAGGGACTGGCAACCATTGAGTCATAAAATAACAGGGAAGTGGATGAACAATCGGCCCTGTGTTGCCATGGGCACTTCCTCTGGCTGCACAGCGATCTGATTTTATAGGCATTTCACAGGACTTCCAGAGACAGCTCCTAATGCTGCTAGCAGAGCAGAACAGGAGTAACTGTGCCAACCAAACACTGCTAGTTTAAGACGAGAAAGTCACAGACTACTTTTTTTTTTAGTACACGTCTATAATGCTTTATTTTTGTGACTGTTAAAATATTTGAAAAGATTTTTATGAAACACTTGGGACTCTAGTTGTTCCAAGACCATTACTGCTCAGATTTTCAGACCTTTAACCATGAACTTTCCTACGAGAAGGCAGGCCAAAAACTTAGCCCTTCTGGCTGGAGGGACTAGCTTTTCACTACTAATGGTGGGGAATATTCCACTAAGATTCTTCGGGTGAAGCCATGAGTTTCTTACTGTAATTCTAATGGCTAAGATGATGCAGACGTACGGCTCTGGTGTGGAGGGAAGGCAGAGCTGATCTCCCCCAGTGTCCTAATCCTAGCAAATACATCGGATGTGTCCTGGAAGAATGCATGGCCATCTGCTTTGGAATTCCCAGTTCATATAACACACACACAGAGAGATACACATGCATGCACACACACACACACACACACACTTTTTTTTTTCTAAATGTGAAAAGTCTGTACTGTGTCCTCTTTAAATGAATGAGCACGCAAAGCTGCTCAGAAAAGCTGGGCGTGGTACTGAGTACCTGTAACCCCAGCACTTGGGATCCTAGCAGGGAGCTCAAGAACTCTCGGCCTGGCCTCACTCTGGTCACACAGGGCTCATGCAACTGGTCTTGCCTGATAAGCGTAGCTCTCACCCTTCATCCAAGATTTTTGCAGCTGACGGACACTGTTACAGAAACCTGTAACTGGTCAAAATGCAGGAAACACCTGACTGCGCACACCCCAATCCGTGCATCTCCCGTGCGCCACGGAGCCTGAGCTCAGAGCACCTCAGGAGAGGGGCAGGAGGGCGGCAAGGAGCAGCAGTCTGTGGCGGGTGGTGCCTTCTGTGGTGAGCTGCACGCAGGGAGCCTCAGCAATGCTGCCCCCTGCCCTGTGGATGGGGGAAGTCCCACCAGGCCCTATTCAGGTGAAGAAATGCAGGCGATCAGTGGCCACCAGAGAAAGGAGCCGTCCTCCCCACAGGGAGTCCCTGGGAGGATAGCCCATCCCAAGTGAGTAACCACAAATATGTACGGGTGACACTGCGTGGACTTGGTGCGTGTGTGAAACAAGAGAAATTAAAGAAGGGATCACGAGTCTGAAGGGAGTCGGGGTGACATAGGAGGCATCACAGGAGGAAAAAACATGTGAGTGGAAAGTATATAGAACAATGATTGTGTATGAAATTCTTTTTTTAAAAATAATTAAGCCAGACAAAGGGAAAATATGAGTTCTAGGTCAGCTGGGGCAGCATAATGAGCCACTTCTCAAATAAATCAATAAATATTAAAAGTAATCAGACCGGGGTTCCCGCGGTAGCCCACACAGCCCAGCTCTAACCTCACTCCCTTCCTACACTCAGAGAAACCTGGCAGGCCACTGCTGGCACTGGAGAATATTTTACAGATAAAACCCACCAAATACGCAAGGGCTAAGGTTCATGAATCAAGATTAGGGCTACTTGTATGGGGGTTATTGTCTCATTTGGCTTGTATGTTTTTAAGATCTTTCTTTAAGATGTGGGAGGAGACCGTCACAGGGAATCCTAGTGCATTTGAAAGATAACCCAACCTGCAGAACCGAGGTTCTTGCTATGTGGCAGCTACAGCATAGAAAAGCAAAGGGCATGAAGACCTGAGCTTCATTCTTGACTATTGCGTGATGTCTCTCTAGTCTCCATGCTTTCATGTGTGAAGAAGGAATGATATCTCCTCCAGACGTTTTATTCTTAGGCAAGTCAGAATATTTACAACCATCCTACAGAGCCCAGAGTCTATGGCGGAGGTCCTCATCTTTGGGGTACCTGACGGCCGCCACAGTGGGGCTCCTTTCACAGCTGCAGCACACATGAACTCAGGAGCATTTGAGAGAGGCCATCAGGACATCAGAAATCCCCCGGGTGACTCTAATCTCTGCTTAGGTCTAGGAACTGTTTCTCTAATGGTTGACAGTCTCAGCTACCCTCAGAAGCCCTTGGGTTCAATGGACCATCAAACTATCACTCCACAGCTGCCATCCTGAGATTAGGATTCCATCCCGAGATTCTGGGGTACCTGGGATAGGGCGTCATCCCGAGACAGACTTTGTAGGTAGCCCAGGCCTTCCTATGTCGAGCCAAACCTTGGCATTGGTTAGAACAGGCTTGAATTACAGACAATCATTGCATGACTCTGCCAGTCCCTCGTCACTGCAGTTTCACTTTCTGTGGCTCCAGTGATTCATGATCTACAAAGATTAAATACTTTAAATGGAAATTTCTGTAAATAAATAGTAACCCCAAGTTTCATAATGTTCTCAGCTCAGAAGCCTATGAATCCTTCACCTCTGTGCTCCATCTCACCTGACACAGGAATCACCCTTTGCCATGCGTCTGCTACCCACCTGCTAGCCAGTTAGTAGCCAACTCAGCTATCAGATCAGCTATCATCGCACATGATACTCGTGTTCAAGTAACCAGATTTTCATAAACATTCTCAAAGCACAGATGTTTTACTACACTGTGTTCATTATTTCATTGTTGATTTTTTGAACTTCTTACTGTGCTTAATTTGTAGATGAAACTTCATAATAGATACATGTGTGTGCATATATTGGAAAACCCACATCATACAGAGGGTTCAGTCCTATCCAAGAGCTCATTCATCCCTGAGCTCGGAGCATGACATCCAAGGACAAAGGTGTCATCAAGGATTCCTTTGTCCACTGACACTGAGTGGTACAACTTGAGGAAGAGAACTTTAGTCTCTAGTTTTAAAAAGAAAAAATAAAACAAAAAAATCAAGTTATTGAACAATTGCATAGCCACAAAGCTCTGTTAAATATTGTGGTAATATTTCCCAAGCTCCACATCTCCCTTACCCAACCCAAATGCCTCATTCTTACTTCCTTCTATATTGCTTTTCTTCATAGAATCAAATTTAGAGAGTCCATGGATCTGGGGATTGGATCCTTGTTCTATGGCCTTTACTATGGGATAATGGGTCAAGATTTGCTGAGATCTGCTCAGACTATATGGCATCTACCATAGGGAAAGTATGTTTTCTTCATTTGAAGCCCTTTGTGATGGGGGAAGAATCAGCCCCACCTTCTATATCTGTGTCACTCCCTTCTGTACTGTCACGGCTCTCCAGACTTATTGTTCCCTGGAGCCTCACTCTCTCAAAAGCTATTCATTGCTAATTAATTAGAAACTACACTCCTGGGGTCAACAAGATGGCTCAGTGGAAAAAGGCATTTGCTGCTAAGACTAATGACGAGAGTTCAATATCAGGAGTCCGTATGGCGGAGGGAGAGCTGACTCCCGCAAGTCATCTCCCGACCTCCACACAGAGACATATGCCCATCCACCCCATCACCACACAATAAATAAGTTTTAAATGTAAAAGATACATTCTGTATGTAGAAGTATTGGGAAATGTGTCATTTTGTAAAATAAAGTGTTACTTATTTGAGTTATCATAACTGCAATATTTTAACTGCCAACATTTAAAGAGTTAATTAAAGAAAGGCCATAAAAAACCACTTATTTTTGACTAAAACGCCATCTACTAAAATAAAAATAACATTTAAGAGGCTAGGATATAGACAAGAGTAAAGCACTTGATTAACACATCTGAAGCCCTGAGCTGACTTCTTAGCTAGGAAAGGAAATAAACATATTTGATGCTACATAAAACATTCACATATCGCAGCAACTCAGGGTAATTGTACCACAAAGGCTAGTCAACAGCGATCACCTGTGTCTGGCACGTGTGCATCTCTGACCACAAACTGCGGGCTGTGTGACCCTGAGAGTTTGCATCCTGGTCCTCCTGTGACTTATGCCCGTCTGAAGTGGGGAATACGTGTAAGTGGCAGAGGTGAGGTTCTGGGCTCTTCTTACCCCTTGGTGGATCTGGATCTGATTTCCTCTGTACCTGTTGTCCTCCCTGCCTTCCCGGGTTCCACCAGTCCTCTGCTGTTGTTGCCTTGGGGACAAGCACAGAAAACCACACTCCTCATAATGTTCACTGTGTGCACAGGAGGCAACATGTTCGCTCCCACTTCCAGGAAAGCCCAGATATCCTGTCCCTAAGAAGATCACCAATGCCTCTTGAGCTTGTTTATGAACATGAGAGGAAGAGAGAGATGGGCTGTGTTCTGTTCTCCCCAGGAAGAAGAGCTTCCAGGGTGGGACAGCCCAGCCATGAAGACCAACTCCCAGACTTCTTACCGAGCCCACCCCACAGTCCTAAATGCCATCCTCATCCTTCATTCTAGGTCCAAAATCTATTCTAGAAAAACAATATTTTATAGTCACCAGTTTAGATGCGCACGCACACACATATGTACAGTATATAGGTACGGGTGCTGCGTGTAGACACAAGGTGAACACTTGCACATGTGTGTGAGCTGAGAGAGGAACAAACTTGTTTTTCCCATGCTGATGTCTGAGCCTCACACCAGATCAGGTAAGTCAGGATGGCTGGGAATGGAGCCAGTGCATCTGCTTTGTTAAAATAAATAAATAAAATTAAAAATTAAAAATAAAAACCTCCCAAGAAAAAGGAGTAAGCTATTAAACCATCCACAAACGGATGGGCCTCAAAGCATATTTCTGTGGAGAGGGGCCAATCCCATGTCCACGACATTTTGGAAAAGGCCATAGAGATGCTAAGCAGATCAGTGCTTGCCAGGGGCTGGGCTTAGGGACTGAGATGGTTGACATGAGGGAGAACAGGGAGACTTTCATAGCAGTAGGACTGTCCTTCAACACTAGACTGAAGGATACATCATGACCTTTTCAAACATCCACAGAACTATGTGGGATGTATCTTCTTCAGGCATGCAAACTTTTAAAAAACTATTTAGGAGGCCAGAGAATCCCAAGATTTAAAAAAAAAAAAAAAGTGTGATGAAAGGAATCTAATTGAAGTGTGTGTGTGTGTGTGTGTGTGTGTGCGCGCGCGCGCGCGCGTGCGCTCACACGCACACTCGCACACTCTTATGCTGACCTTAAACCGAGTGCAGAGTATAGATCTAAAAGCAGAGAGAGCTGTACAGAGGACCATACAGTCTGTGATATGTGGTGACTGTCGCCAGAGCTAATAGATTAATGACTCTGATTGTTCTGTATGTACATTCTGGAATGGAGCCACTAAAGAAATGGAGAGTTGATACTAGACTCTGAATTCCTCCTTATCAGAACAAGAAATTACAGATAAGAAGGAGATGTGGCCAAAGTACCCATGTCACAATGGGCTTGAATTGGAGCCGTCAATATAATTCCCGCTTTGGTTAGTGTAGATGCAGACAAGTACGTGCAAAACATTTATAGGCTTGTGTATAGACCCAAGTTACTATGCACAAATGTGTTTCCTCTTTCTGTTGTCTAAGAGATCCTGAAGCAATGGCACCCCAGTGCCAGACCCTGATTTCTCATGCCATCCTATAATAAAAAGAGCCAGACTTCTTGGAGAAACGGTTGTTTACAGATGAGGGTAAGAAATACTCAGTATGAGCCTGGAGCACCCTCAAAGGTAAGAGAGTGAAAACAGAGCAATACCCACAGTGACAGGGAAGTGGGGGGGAGTGCCTCCAATGCACACAGCTGGTAGCCGGCAGAAGGGTGCTAGATTATTACCTGGAGCACCAAACAAATAATCCGGAAGTTCAGATTGATATAAAAAATAATTGAACAAGTCGTCCAGGATAGTAGATGGATAGCAGAATGTCTCTTCACTGATATAACACACCACTTTCATGGAGATTGCCGTGGTTGAATTTGCTTGTTGAAACACTAATCTAGATGTAGCTATGAAGGTCTTTAAAAATTAATTAATTAATTAATTAAAAACCTTGAGGACAATTTTATTAGAGTCTAAAATAAAACCCTGAAGGCAGGCAAGCTGTAAATCTCAGCAGGTGCCCAGAATGGAAAAAAGTATGAGGAAAAAAAAAAAAATGCCACCTTGTCTAAGTTTGTATGGAGATCAGCCACGTGATGGACAGGCAACATTATGGCAGAGAGGGAGCTTTAGAGAAAGAGTGGGGAGCCGAAAGCGGCAGAGGAGACGTTTAGAATACAGGTAGAAAGAAGGAGAGGAGCGTGGGCTGATAGGAAGACCGTTCATGGGGTTAGAGGCCTCCACACGTGGACCTGCGCTAAGCAAAGGACTGAGAGAACGCGGAAGCTCCGAGAAGGAAGCCTTCCTCCGGGAAGCGGCACGGCAGACTGAGACAGGCTGCCCCGAAGGAACGCGGAAGCTCCGAGAAGGAAGCCTTCCTCCGGGAAGCGGCACGGACCCGTGCCCAGACTGAGCCAGGCTGCCCCGAAGGAACGCGGAGCTCCGAGAAGGAAGCCTTCCTCCGGGAAGCGGCACGGACCCGTGCCCAGTCTTAGCCAGGCTGCCCTGTGGGTTTTTCGACTTCGCTCCCCAGACTCGTCTGCCAGGTCTTTCAAACAGGTCTTACTAACAGACAAGTCCACGTGTGGCACCCTTTGTACTACCTCTGAATATTTTCTTTTAATCTAAAACAGATAAATGCTGTGTTCAAAAACAACTGTTTTTCGCTTCATGAGGATTTCTGATGTGTTGATCAAAGTCTCACCTGCACCTCTGGAAAATGAAGGTTTCCTGAGGTCATATTCTAAGAGGGTTGTTTTCAGGAGTTGATCAGGCTGAGCGCGCGGACGTGGGAGTCTTGCAAAGGAAGTGCACGGCTTTGCTGCAGGGCTCTGAGTGGAGGATGCTGGGAGGGAAGGTCCCGGCCTGGAGAGCTCCACAGCTGCCCTGTGCAGAGGTTCTGGACCACTGTAACTGCAATGCACTCCAGGTTTGTTGGCGCTGACGGGCCCTACCTCAGCGCCCCTGAGCTGACCCTGCAAGAAAAGGCTTCTCAGATACTATTCCAGTTCAAAAGCAGTGAAGACCCCAGGCCCCAGGCACTGTGTGATACAGTGTCTGCAGTGGTCATCCTGTGTGCCCTCGATGTTGGGCCCTCCTCGCCACCAGTGTTCTTTCCTTTCCCTGGTGGTTCTACAGGGAGAGCGGGATCCCCACTAGGAGGCTGTCCGGCGATATTCGTGCCGTTTGGGGGCAGACGAAGAAGGGCTCGTGGAAAGCACCTACCGGTTTTCATGCAGCCACAGAATCCCTTGATGGATTTCCCGAAGCTTCTGGCTTCCCATCCTTGCCTTCTGTCCCCACTTTCTCTGCCCTGCATAACCCCCACTCTCCAGCCCCAGACCTTTGTCCTGTGATCCCTGCTGAATAATGAATGGCTGATTAAAATGAGCCTCCCCTTTATAGTAATTTCCTTTTTTAAAAAAGGCTTCATCCCACATGGGCGGGAAGGCAGCTCCACTTGAGCAGGGTGCTGCCTGGAGAAGCTGGTAGAAACTGTAAGTGAGTATAAAGGAGCAGAGACAGAAGGGGGCAAATGAGAAAAAAAGAGTGAGCAAAAGAGCCAAGTATAGTGTTAGGGTATCACTCGATGCCAGAGGCCTTGTATTCATGCCAGCACCACAAAACCCTCTGGAGCATGTCAGATGCAGGGAAGAATGCCAGACTGTTCGTGGAGAATCTGTGTCTAAACCTTGGTGGAATAACGCATACACAGTCCACTTTGACTGAAAATAATCTACAAGGAGCCCACTTGTAGCAACAGCCATGGGGAAGAAGAAAACCAAGCCTCGTGTAACGTTTCTAGTTAGGGGCCTTTAAATATGACAGCACCACAAAGCAGCCCCGTGTGATAGATCACAAAAGAGGGACAAGCATTGGGGGTCTTCCTTTTGGACCACCCAGAACTTCTCCTGAGGGGGTCTTGCTCCAACAGCTCTCTGATGGCTAGAGGGTCGGGAATGGTAGGAATCCATCTTGGTCACCTTCACATGGCTATGAGCAAGCTTCTTCATAGAAACAACCTGAAGGGGAGAAAGATTCTGGTTCACAGTTTCAGAGGGTTTTGGCTCATCATGGCAGGACAGGCACAGTGGCAGGCACGGTGGCAGGCGCGGACATGCTAGGTGTTGTTTATGTCATGGCTGACCATAACACAGAAGGCAAGGCTGGGACCACAGGCGGACTATAAGCTTCAGTGAGCCACCCCAGCGACATTCTTCCACCATGAACGCCACTGGCCTCTGTGATCTTCAGGACTGTGACCTTCCAACATGGTCCACCACCTTGGGATCAAGTATCCTAACACAGGAGCCCGAGAGGGGTGTTTCACATTCAAGCCACAGTGGGTGATCCTGGTCCCATAAACCAGGTTTCTGTGAGAACAGACCCAACTAGAAAGACGTCTTAGGGCCCTTGAACAAAGCAGCCTCTGCTGTCCAGGCCTGTGGCTGCAGATAGCAAAGTTGTGTCTGGGTTGGCCAGCAGTCCGTACTTTCACCTGTTCCTAAACATACAACAAAGCATTGCTCATCTTCGCATTACACCATTGATTTTACAGCACTGTCTCCATGTGCCCAGTCAGATCAAAGCTCTGCTGCCGCGAGATGCTTGGGCCAGCTGTCCTTTGCCACAGCAGCCCACCTCATCCCGTCCATCACACTAATACCTTCTAAATGAACGACTAATGATTCAGTCCTGTTTAATCTGGACGCTTTCCACTGATTCTGTGCTAGCAGTCAGAACCTGGTCCGAATGCATCTCAAATGTAATAGGAGCCTTTCTTCAACATTTAAGCCCTAAAAATTTAAGGGAAGAAACACAAAGATATACCATATGGAATTCTACAGTGAGGTTTTTTTTTCTTAGTGTGATATACACACCCCAAAAAACTATCATTCTTAGTAGAAATTTTCCAAGCCTGGCCCTAGTTTTAAGTATGATTTACTTTTCAAATGTTGGAACAGAGCCTCCTCAACCATTTTCAAGTGGAAATATTTTCTCTCTCCATCTTTAAAAGCCCTTAGGGATTGCTGTACATGTGTGCATATGTAATCTAAAATGTAGTCACCTTTAAATATGCTTTGCGGGGAGTATTATTAATGGCCCATTTTAGCATGAGTCATATTTAGTGCACAAACGTGAGTCCTGTTAGCCAGGAGAGGCTACCTGGCTTCTCTCTGCAGCAGCTCTGCCAGCATGCGAGCTCCAGAATAGAAACTCTGAAGATGAAAAGGCACAATAGGGAAGATGGGAATGTTTAATGCCAGCTCTGTGACCCCAGAGCTCTACCTGTCTGAAAGGCAAGGCTCAATGCCAGCCTTTTAAAATTAAAGGCTGGCTGTGTGGGTTTGAGTTCGCAATCCTTCTTATAATATACCGCTTTATGCTAATCCAAGCACATTGCCAAAATGTCCCAGATTCCAAGAACATAAAACAGTGGAAACTCTTAGTTGCATGAAGAACAAGTCTGGAGGAATTACACCAATGACCTTGCCAGGGTTCCAAACACAGTCCTCCGTTTCTTAAGGAGGGACATTCTATATCATTGCTGTCAACATGGATGGGCAGTAGCTGGCCAAAAAGCCATGTGCTTTTGGCCCCAAACCACATTCAGACCAATGACTGTCAATCAGCCAGTAGTTAGAGTTAACCATTTCCCCAAATCTGCAATACTGGAAAGCATGGAAATCTTAATTTCTAAAAATAATTAGTTTTGAAAGATTCATTGTGCTCATTCAATAAACATTTCCTGGACTCCTGCGTAAGGTGGCACGGGAAAAGGGTGAGTGGAGCTTGTTCCTGCAGTCACCTGTAACTTGAGAGAGCCTGGAGGCTTACAGCAGGCCATGCTGTCTGAGAAGCTGTCTCCAGTCCCTGCGGAAAACACGGTTCATGCCCGCGGAGGGACGATGGGAAGACTTTCTAGAGATGTTTATGTAAACGAATCTGCACAGGCTAGACGATGAGACTTTTGTTGTGTTTATACTATATTAAAATAATGACCCATTATTATACTACATTAAAATAATGACCCATTATCAGCAATTTTTGAAAGTTGAGGAAAAGCATTTAAGAAGTTATTAGAAATATTTGTAATTCAGTGGTAAAGCTTAGTGTGCGTGAGGCCCAGGGCTCGATCAGGAGGGAGACAAGGGGAGGGGAGGAAGAGAAACAGCCAGAAGTTTAAGAATACACATAACCCCAGCGCCTGTCAGTAGTACTCATACAAAGTACCAAGTAATGCATACTCTCTAGGATTGGGAATGCCAGAGCATGTGTGTGGGAAATGCACAAATATAGGAAGCACAAAGATACATTTGCATAAAAAACTACTATGCAAAAGGGTCCTCATGTTCTTCATCTAATTTTTACTAGAATCAAGAAAGGCACAAACAAGGCCAAGACGTTAAGTAAATTCATCAGGGCCATAAAGCTGCTGCAATCCCCATTCCATCCTCACTGTCGCTGTCTCTCCTAAACTGGGGATATGCACACTCAGAGTGAGTCGTGCTGGCCGACAGATCACTGCTCTGAGCTTCCCACGCCTTAGACCGAAGGATCGTTTCCGGGTTGCCATAATCCGGGCACTGCTCTTTACTGAACTTCCGGGTCGCCACCATCCGGGCACTGCTCTTTACTGACTTTTCTTAAGGAGCTGTTTCAGCTTTCGTGAATTCTGCATCTGAGGTTGGTGTATCGTAGGGAAGAAGCAGACTTGGCCTTACTGCAAAGAGAAGGTTGATTTGAAGAGGATGCTCCGCAACCCGTACCCTTCTAGTGCGCAGTAGAAGTATGTCCAGGGATGCGTAGTACGGCCTGAACCGCCATTGTCTTTGTATAGCTGTGGTAGAAAACTTTTGTTGTCCCTAACAACTTATTTCCAGACGACTTCTCTTTGGGTTTTCTGTGCTTTTTTTTTCTATTCTGGCGAGGAGATTAAATAACCCAAGACCTTTCCACCCTTTATGGCTCATACTTTCCCGTGTTAAGAGATTTAGTAGAAATGTGTTGGAGCAGTTCAAAAATGGGCACTACATGAGGAAGAATAACAGAGATGACAAATGGATGGATGGATGGACAAATAGTTCAGTTAGATGGGTTTGTGGATATATCACAGATAAATTGAAATTGAAATTTTAAAAGCTGAAACTGAACTAGTGTGGAGAGAGCTGTTTGTGGGCTGAACAGATTTTATCTTTACCAGAAATGACTAGATTTTGTCTTGTCTTGCATCTTAGCATTTAAATTTTCTTGCTATGCCTTATTTTTTTGGACTAAATTCCAGCAATAATGATACTGAAAGGAACCAAAGATCCACAGACTCAGGGAGCTAACAGCAACAACTAGGACTTTCAAAACAAAACAAACTATAGACAAAACAATGCACAACAGAATAAATGCATATTTCATTAAGACCACAATAAGTGCCTGGCATGTTGTCACACTCTTGTAATCCCAGCACTTGGGGAGGCAGAGGCAGGCAGAGCAGGATAGCCAAGGCTGCACAGAGAAACCCTGTCTCCAAAAACCGAAGCAAACAAAAGATCACAAGAAAGTAACAACCCTCAATGAGAACTAAGTAGAAAGACTTAGTCCTCCGTAACTCTGTCCCAAGAACATAACATGTTTCTTCTAAGGATCCAAGAGATTCAAGCTATCACCTCTTAAGCAGAGGGCACAGAGAAGGTGCCATTAGCCTGCCACAGACGTCTTCTCATGGGAGGCTGCCCTTCTGTACATGCTGACAGACAGAAATGCCACAGTCCCGAGGAGGCAATGTCCTTCCTCTCCACTCCTCTGTTCCTCACCAGCCCAAAAGCCTGTGGCCTTGTGGTGGCTGTCCCACCTCTGACTGTTACAGACAGCGACTCTTTCAGCCTGGACATGAGAAGAGCCTGCATCACTGGTCTTTGGGTCTCGGGGTGAAGCTGTGGGTGAGACCAGCTGTGCAGCTCCACCCACAGGCTTGGCACTGCGCTGTTTGCCTGGGGTCACCTTCCCTTCCTCACCTACTGTTCCTGAAGTTCCTGTCCAATGTGAGGTGACTGTCAGGAAACCAGTTGCCATGTTAAATTATCCTTAAAAAAACAGAAATCTGTTTCTTCCTACTGTCTAGAACAAACCACTGAGTGCAGCATACGCTCTGTTTATTGAGATTCGTGCAAGGAAAACCTTGTGTGAGAAAGCTGGTCTTCATTGGCAACATTGCCATCAGTGAGACGGTCCATCAGTTAAGCTGTCTTAGCACAGTTTACTAGTGATGCCAGGAAAAAAGATAAAAGGTATGATCCTATGCAATAAACTGGTTCCACTCTTCTTCCTGTCCCGAATTCCCTCTCATGTGTCCACCCTGGGGAGTCCAGAGGTCAGGTTTTGCCCACATAGCAGCAGCTGCTAGATTCCTTGGTTTTCCATAAACAAATTTCTCCTTTCCTTTTCTTCAGCATATACCTTGCCCTTGTCACTGTTTGGTCTTAAGGTGAGTGTTCTCAGCTTATTTTCGGGAATTGGGTGTGATGTAAATAACAATCGTACTGCTGAGGATTTTGTAGATGCTTTAACTTGTATATTTATTTATTTTTATTCCTTTTTCAAGAGGCTGCCTCCCAACGGCAGGCTCCAGACTCTCAGGCTCAAGTATGTCTCCTGCCTCAGCCTCACTAGCCGCTGGGACCACACACATCATGGGGACCAGCATATAAAGCTCTTTAAATAGAGCACATTGAATTTACAAGAGGAGTTGCCCCTTTGAGACATGTTAATCATCTTTACAAGAGATATTGATGGGTGTTTCTTCTGCTTGGCCCTTAACTTAGCCTCAGCTGGGGACGCACACACATGCTCTGTGTAAAGATCTCAGACTGGCTTCATTACTTGGTGGCCTGGCTCAGGGCATTAACTATTTCCTGAAGCTAGAATAGCACCGCAGACTTCCCCACTGTATTGCGTGGTGGAGATATTCTTAAAACTGTGGTCCTGTGTTCAACACTGGCATTCTGTTTGGATTTTGGAGATGATCCAGAGAGGTCGGGAAGCAAAGTCTGATGCCACACTTAACATAATTCATCTACGTGGAAAGAGTTAAAAGCTAAGTGATAGAATTAACAACATTGTGCATTTCCATCTCTCCTTTAACACTCTCTCGCCCATGCATGAGACACCCTTGTTACATCTCTTCTGGCCATAGGCATTGGGCCCCTGTTTGGCTGATTAATAACCAGATCTTTAGAGTGTTTAGGAGGCTTGAGAATGTGTATCACATGTACAAGGGGGAGCATCGGTTCAGCATCATCTGAATGTCAGTAGAAGCGTTAAGCAACAGCTTCAGGAGCCCATCCAGTCTGCTTGTCATATTTCCCAGCATGTGGCTGCTCTGACGCTGTGAAGCCCCTCTATACACATGTAACGACCCTTAAAGCTCTATCAGCTGGCTTCTCTGGGATGCTGAGTACTGCCAAACTCAAACTCAACCTCAACCCGCCCGAGGGCAGAACTAAAGGAGAAGAAACCACTTGTGGGTACACACACACACCTGTACACACATTGACACATGGGTGGCATTACCATTCTGTTTTGATACCTGATGGTACCCTCCTCAGAGAACTCACCAGCATCTGAAAATCAGATGCCATATACTTTTGCTTGTCTTGTAGTCCACAAAGCCAAGTTTCATCTTTTTCATCCCCCACTACATTCATGGCTCTTAAAGCAGTACCCAGCAGATCCTTCAGAACGATTTGTTGAGAGAGTAAGTTGATGCGGAAAAAGGTAGCAGAATACATGAGAGCAGTTGAAATGAGTTGATCCAAGAGGGGTGGGTCTGGACCCTTGTGGGAATTTGAATGAGAATGCGCTCCATAGGCTCAGTGTTTAAATGCTTGGAACCCCGTTTGATGGCGCTGGTTGGTGGCGTAGGAAGGCTGGCAGTGTTGGAGGAAGTCTGCCGCTGGAAGCGCCTTTGCGAGTTTAAAGACTTGCACATTCCGAATTCACCCTCTACTTCACTCTGTGGGTCAAGATACGAGCCCTCTGCTGCTGCTCTAGTAGCCGTGCCTGCTTGCCACCATTCTGCCTCACCATGATGGCGATGGACCTCCATCCTCTGGAGCCACAAGCCCAAATGAACCCTCCCTTCTCCAAGTTGACTTGGTCATGGTATGTCACAGCCATAGAAAGGTCACTGTTACTACTCCTAATTAATCCATCTGAAATTAGTGCTTACTTGTTAAAACAGCCAACGCTGTCTGTGGAGAAGCAGACAGCTGTTCTACAGCCCCTGAGACTTTTACACTTTAATGAAGCAGAAGGAACCACATGTTGCTTCACTTGCCTTTTACAGACTGGCAACGTGGTGGTCAATGTTTCATCATCAAAGTAACGCACTTGTCTTCTTGTTGGGAATTTTGCTTCTTCAAACTACCAAATGCTTCAGTATTACAGCTGGTTCACCATTCAAACTACTAGCTTTATTCTAATGTTCCTGTACTTGACAGCTACCTTAATTATTTGACAGTAGGTGAAGGCATTGTATAGTAGGCATATGCAAGGACTAAGAAAAGAAAACATTCTTTTTATTGTTTGAGAATTTCATGCATATATTTTGACCAAATCTTCTTTCTGCATTCTCCCCTCCTATCCTTCCCAGTCTCTCTACCACTTTTCCCTTCCAAGTTCTTGTACTCTTTTCCTTTTTACTCCTCTGAGTCCACTTACTGCTGCCAACATGTGCAGGGTACAGAGACCGTTTCCTAGAACACGAGCGACTTATGGGGGACTGTATAGATCCAAAGTAAGCAGATCTAGGGGTGTACTTTGTGATCCCATCCCCAGTCCATGCTGGGATTTCTGCTGGCTTGATCTTATACAGGTCTTGTGTTTGCATTCATAGCTGCTATGAGCTCCTGTGCAGCGTTGCTATCATGGCTAGAAGGAACTGTGTCACAGGAGTCCTGTTAGTATTTCCAATCTGTCTGCTTCCTCTTCCATGATGAGCCTTGGGGGGGATGGTCCATTTTTCAGATGAGCATCCCCTAGTGCTTTGAGCAGTGGAGAGTCTATGTGTCAATCAACACCAACTACAAAAAGAAGGTTCCCCAACAAAGGCTGAGAACTGCACAAATCTGTGGACATAAAGATAAGTACTTAGGGTACAGGTTAATACCGTGCCCAGTTGGTTCAATAGTCATAGTTAGTTGTCCCCTAGAGCCTCTGACTGACCCATCCACAGGTTCTTGACCCAGTTAACACTTCCAGGCATGGGATCTCTGCTGAACAGGCCTTAAATACAACCTGACACCAGTTATAAAAACATCCATTCCACTCTTTCGGCAATCGGTGATTCTTGTTGGGCCGGTTGCTATTTGAGCCTTTGAGGTTTCCAATTGAGTGAGACCAATGATAACTTTTCTTTCCTGATAAAATGCACCACACCTTCCGGTGCTGTGAAAACTAGCCGGCGAAAAGGAAGCTTCAAGGTCAGTGCTAGCTCGATTCCTCCGTGTCCTATGACTCCTGTTGTTTTCAGCGACAGGGTTTAATGAAACTTTATAGTATAAAGTTCTGTGGGGGGCCAAGAACAAAGGCAATAGCCCATACAGTAATCACAGTTACAAAGCACTAAAAATTAGTTTTATTTCTGGGGAAAAAAAATGGAGCCCTTACATTGATTTCTGGTGTGAATATACTTCTTAGTGTTTTTGGAATGCTATGTGAAAAGTCGCTTCAGCAACCTTTGGAACTCTGGGTGTGTAGGGCAATACTTGTTTTCATGGAGTCCAAAATGACCCTCATGGGTGAGAAATGTCATATATCCAGATATTAGCTTTCTGTTACTATAACAAATACTTGAGATGATCGACTTAAAAGGAAGAATTGTTTGGCTCACAGTTTTGGAGGTCCTAATTTGTGGTCAGTTGATCCTGTGGGGAAGTGGGAAGCTGGGGCAGGCAATGCATGGGAAAGAAGGGGGTTGCCTCATGGTGGCCAATGAGCAAAATTAAAGAGAGGGGATCCAGCTTCCAGGCCCCTTTAAAGGACACCACCAATGTGAATTAGCTTCCTTCCGCTAGATTCCACCCACCTCTCAAAATGTCAGTCTCTTCAGAGACTCAGGTAAGCTCATAATCATGAGCTCCTAAAAATCAGGTCACATCCTTCTAATATGCAGTGGCATGTGCATTCCATTCTCCAAAAGAAAGCATGGAGACAGAGAGAAAACTGGGCCAAATCCTAGCAGGGCCGGCACCAAACCAGGCAGCTTCGAATGTCTGGCAGCAGCATCTGACCCAACAAGCCTGGCAGTGCTGACCCCTGCCGCTTGCAGTGACTGTAGTTCTGCGGCCAGTTCTGCTCAATGCCTGCAACTTCTCCTGTCAGAAGTGATGGGTTCCCACTGCAACTTATACTATGCCTGCAGTGTTTCACACAGAGGCCTCTCGGGGCTTTTCTGCAGGGAATCCAGCCCAGCTACACATAACCACCTCATCTGTTGTCTTGATTTGTTTTGTTTTCTGGAAACTTGGAGAAAGATATGATCACCAATTACTCTTGCATTCTGCACGTGTAACAAAGCAAGCTTCATATAGACGGACCAAATTCTACTGCCAGCTTAGCAAGTATCCAGGCCCCCTTGGATTGTGACTACGGCAGCTTCAGTGGCTGATCCTCCTCAGGCTGTTTCTTAGGCAAGCCTCCAGACGATGCTCTTCTTAGCGAAAGTTCATTATTTTTATACCATGGAGCCTTCAGTGGATGAGTCTTGGCCTCAAGGTACATTTCTTATTTCCCAATATAAAGTATATGCTTTTCTCCTTATTTTACTAATATCTTTAACAGCTGTCATTTTTTTCTCCTAGCACTTGCTTTGTTCACAGAGCAATATGATCACAATGTTTTCCTTATCATGTTACAAATTTTTCAAATCTGCTCTGCTTTTCCCTTGTCCATCTTGCTATGAAGTTGGTTAACCACAGCAAGCAACAAACATTTCTTAGCCTGTATGTTATACTGTCCTGATATTTCCTTCACCAAATAAATTAATCCATTACTTCTGAATTCAGCTATTCAAACTTTCATGGCAGAGGCATACTACAGACCAGTTCTTTGCTAGATTGTAATAGGAGTATCACCTCATCCCATTCCTGGTGAATTCATCCAGGAAACCTCAAGGGCCTTGTCTTCACTATGTGTGTTTCTATTGCCATTCTGGTCTTCCAAACTCCTAGTGGAATGGCTACTAATCTCTGAGAATAGCATACAAGGACTGGTCTTACCTATTGTTCCAAATTCTTCTGTATTCTTCCCGCAAACCAATTTCAAAGGCTTACACACCACATGGTAGAAATTGCAAATAATCCATTTCTTGGTACCTTTCTCTTTATCAGTTTCAGAGTTTCTTTTTTGTTTGTTTGTTTTTAAGATTTATTTGTTTATTTTATGTATATGAGTGTTGTGTTTTCATGCACATCAGAAATAATCAGATTCCATTACAAATGGTTGTGAGCCACCATGTTTCTGGGAATCGAGCTCAGGCTCTCGGGAGAGCAGCCAGTGCTCTTAGCTGCTGAGGCATCTCTCCAGCTTTCCAGTTTCAGAGTTTGTTGTATCAAGGTCCTTGCTCCATTCTGCAGTGAGAATTTTAGTTTCTTTAAAAACCCAGTTGTGTTGGGAAGATGTTTTTGTTTTAATCCCAGGTATTGGATATGCTGCTGCTTCGGACTGTCCACAGCCGCTGACTATGGTGTGTTTCATGCTCTGGCAGAAGCATGATTTTTCCAGCTGAAAATAGTTTAGGTTTGGAATTCTGAGGACTCTTGAGAGCCCCGAGAGAGGCCTGTGACAGCTGCTGCTCCCCCTGCTGCTGTTTGCTCCTTTTGATGGTTGCTGTTTGTTGCTGTTTGCTGGTTGCTGGTTGCTGGTTGGAGATACCCTGATGATGAAGATTGGACTTGCCCCAAGGAACTCAACACTCTTAATCAGCAGGAATTAGTCTAATGAGATTGATGCCCCCTTTTTCCCTCTATCCTTCTTTCACTCCTACCCAGTGTTGGGGGTTGGAAGGGATAAGGGTAAGGTAGGGAGATAGGAAAAAGAACCCAATAAAACATCCAAAAACTGTGGCTACACCATTTGGTGAGGAAAAGATACAGTGTAGTTATATTCTCCTATGTGTAGATACCCAGTTTTCCTAGCATCTTTTGCTGAGGATTCCGGCTTTTATTCATTGTGTATTAATGAATCTGGGATCTCTACTCTATTCCATTGGTTCATGTGCCTGTTTTGATGCTGGTATCATGTGATTGTTATTATTATGGCTCTGTAGTATAATTTGAAGTCAAATGATACTTCTAGCAGTATTCTTTTTACTTAGGATTGCTTTGGCCACCTGGGGTCTTTTGTGAGTCCATATGAAATTTAAGATTTTTTTCTATTTTTGTGAAGAATAGCATATGAAATTTCATTGGTATCACTTTAAATCTGTGGACTGTTTTTGATAGGGTGGCCATTTTCATAATAGAAATTATTTTGGATCTATGAACATGGCAGATCTTACCTTCTTTTAATATATTCTTCAATTTTTTTCTTCATGTTGTAAAGTTTTTATTATAGAGGTCTTTCAGTTAGTTAAATTTACCCCTAGGTGTTTTCCTGTCAATGGTATTCTTTTCCTGATTTCTTTCTCAGTATGTCTGCCACTGGTTTTTAAAAAGCTACTAATTTCTGTGTGGGTTAATTTTTCATCCTGCCACTTTGCTGAAAGTGGTTTTCAGTTATATGAGTAATGAAGCTTAAAGATCATTTTAAATCTATCAAACTATGAAAGTGTTTCCATTACTGTTTAAATTATTTAGAAACATGTACTGGATCAAGTCAACACAACTCTGGTTAAGATTAAGTCTGTGTTTGGTCTTTCTGGTTCTCCTGGCAATGTGGTGATCATGGTAGGAAATAGAAAAGTAGGAATAAAGTTCATTACTGTCTTGGATTTCTGTGCCTCCTCCTGGTGTGTCCACTTCTTTCACAGACTGGCCTCTGCTCTCTTCCCAGGAGCTTGTGAAAGAAGCAGCATGGCGTAAGCGCCCACGCTAAAGCTCACTACACATTAATGCTCCTCTTCCTTGGGGGTGTTTTTCTGTGGACAACAGAGCCACTAATCTCTCTGCCAGGGAAATAATAGGCACATACCTACATAGAAATGGTAATATAAAGAATAATTTTCTGTAAAACACTAATATCCGCAGCAAATGTCCACAACAGGCTATAACTACACATGAACCCAAAGAGCCCATCTAGATAGGTCTGATACCTTCTCCCTGAGAATTCTCCTGGCAGCAACGGTGACCAGAGAGTGTGGTTTTCTCATGCTACCACACCTCACACCCTCAATAGCCCAGTATGAACAGATCACGCTGCCCATTTTAAGACAGGAAAATATTTTGGGTTATGGTAAGTAACTTGCCCAAAATTTTGGAGTCCCTGACTCTAAAACCCAATTAACCTCATAAACGTAATTTTGGTCAAGAACTGAACAGAGGGCAAAGGAGGTTCGCTCCTTTTTGCATGCAGTTCCAAGCACAAGGTAAAAGTTGCTGAGAACCAGTAAAGAACTCTTAGCAAAGAATATTGCGTTAAAATTTGATGCATTATCAAATATTATAAACAATAAAGGCAATAGTGTCTGTCTTCAGATTACTGCATGTGGGTTATTTTGAGTCCTAGGAAACCTCTAGGTATGTAATTATTTTAAAAATCTTTTGCTCGAATGTATATATTTTCAGATAGAAAAAGAAAAGCTTTATAGAATTAGAAACAAGACTTTGCACAGGAGAAAAAGCAAGAGAATGTCTGTGGGGTTAGGAGCTGCGACCACACAGTGGAAATTAACACCTGAAATCCTGGCAGTCTGCACAGGACATGGGAGACTTTTTTCAGGTCCTTTCAAATTAATATTTAATTTATACTCACTCGTTCTTTTCTCAAAGCAAGACAAGATTTACTGTATCTTGTATAACATCCATTATTTCAAAGAATTATGTCTAGAGTAAGCTATCAAATATTCAGAAAGACAAACCCTGTTTGCACCAAAATGCAGCTGGTACTGTATGCGGGAAGAGCTGATGGGAGTGGGAGGACACAGTCCTCTCTTTAAGAATAGCAACAAATTTGCCTGCATGCCCCAAATACTGTGACTCCTTGCCCTTGACATCAGCTACACAGAGAATGGCAGGTGAGTAGATTAGGAAATGCTTTCTGTAGCCGCCATGCGTGCTTCTGTGCAGAAAGCACGCTGACTGGCTACAGGCGCTAAGTCTTCCATCTCTATGTACTGTTTCCAGATGTGCTAAGTGGCAGCTTATTCAGGTGTCAATAATGGAGAGAGACCTTGGCTACCCACAGTACAAAGAAAAACAGGGAAACCATTCTCCTGACATCAGATATTTATACAACAGTGTTCAAGATAAAGCTCACGGCTATTAATTATACTTCCCAAATCCTCAATAGTACAGTTCTGTGATACTTACATAATTATGTCAGAATAAAGTTTGTTTCAGTTCATGTCACAAAGACCACAGTTAAGGCAAGACAGGAACTGGAGAGAAGACCTACGACTTTATTGCAGTTCTCAGATTTGCCCAGAATACTTCCTGCTGAGCAGCATCTAAGGGCCACTCCAGGTAGGTCTTGGTATTCATTATCTTGCGCAGTTTGCAGAAGCGCTGGGGGATGGCTTTCTTCTCTATGGGCTCCAGCAAAACGAGGATGGTGGCGTCATTGTTCTCTTCGAAGAGCCTGAAGTGGGAGAAGTCCAGTTCGTATTTGCACCAATCGCTCCGCACAAAGTTCTCAGAAAGCACGAACACCGTTTTGTGGCTCTTTTCAATGGAATCAATGATGTTGTCAATGATCCACTTGCCAGGAACAAAGTCTCGCTTGTGGAGACACAGCTTGAAGGGCGGGTCACCGTTCTCCAGCCGCTGGACCATGAGGTGCTCCACCCAGTGGGAGTCCTGCTCGCTGTAAGAAACAAAGGCGTCATAGCAAACCTCCCTGCAAGGAGCCCTCTTGGGCTTCCTCTTGGCCTGAAGCCATGCCCACATCATCCGCAGGTACCACAGCCCATGGAAATGGTAGCACAGGCCGCCTATGAGCAGGATCATCAGGAGAAGGGCACAGCAGACACCAGACACCAGTGCAGCCTGGTGGCACTCCAAGACTGAGGGCCGGGCATCCTGGATTTTCTGGCCATGCAGGCGGGGCGGGGAGTCACACAAGTAGCTGTCTGGCCAGCCGACCAGGACCTGGGCCAGGGCTGGCCTCTGGCCCAGCGTGAAGGACAGAAATTCACAGGAGCAGATGAAGTGGTTGGCCCCTGCTTCCAGACTCTCCAGGTTGGGAAAAGAACTAAGCTGGTCTTCAGAGAAAGTGCTTATTGCGTTCTCGCTGATCTTCATGACCAGTAACACAGGGAGGAAGGAGGCATCTGGGAGAGTCTTCAGCTTATTTCTGGAAATATGGAGCTCTCGGAGCCAAGGCAAGAGCAAAGAAAATGAATTGAGATTGTTGTTACTAACATCCAACACTTCTAGTGTCGGAGGAATGCATGCTTTTATGGCCTGTATCCCTGTACTGGACAGGTTCAGGAAGCGCATCTTCTCCGGCCACTGACAAGTGTCAGGCATAAGACCAAAGCTGTTCCTGCTGATGTCAAGGGCTGTCAGGTTTTTCAGGGTCAGCAAAATCTCTCCAGTTCTTTCTATTGATCTCAAATGGTTCTGTCTCAAAATTAAGGTTTGTAGAGCAGGCCAGGCGCCCTCACAAGCTGAGTTTTTCAAATATTCTTCAACCATCAAATTTTCACTGAGGTCCAAGAATTCTAATGATTTTAAATTCTGAGAAAACAAACAAGGAACCAGAAAAACCTTACTGTTTTCTACCGTGATTCGCTTAACTTTCTGCAGGAGGGAATACACAGTATGTAGATCATAAAATAAGTAAAAGTTCGGGATGTGCAGCCTCCGGATTGTTAGC
Organism: Meriones unguiculatus; assembly: GCF_030254825.1. NCBI lineage: Eukaryota > Metazoa > Chordata > Mammalia > Rodentia > Muridae > Meriones > Meriones unguiculatus. Next base: position 187,466,979 of record NC_083350.1, read on the forward strand.
GTTTCCACTTTACCCAGCTCTCTCACGATGTCTGACTCTGGCGGGTCGAAATTGCCAATTCCATCGAGGGTGCAGTCATCAAATTCTACCTCGGACAGTTCTGAAATGTAAGGCAACAGTTTCAGAAATTCATTAAAGCTTTTGTCGGTGAGGCGTGCATTTCGGAATGCTAGCTTTTTCATCAGTGAAGTGCTTTCATTAGCAGACAGTTCTGAAAAGAGGAAGCTGGTCATGCTAGTCTCCCGCAGTTCCAAACATCTCACAGAACTCAGAATGTCTGCAAAAATCCCCAACAGGAAAGTAGATTCCCTCAGGTGGAGGGTCAGGTGATGGATGTTTTGAATCGCCTTTAGACTTTTGGGCTCATAATTCCGGAGACCTGATGCTTTAATTTCAAGTTCGTCGAGAGAAGTCAGCCCAAGAAAATCTATTCTCCTAAGCCCACTGAAGGCATCAGCACTTCCTACTCTGAGGGTTTGTAATTTTGTGAGGCTAGAAAACAGTGACGTTCCCCCCAGAGTCCTGTAAGGATTTCCCATTAAGTTTAAGTATTTCAAGGAGGAAAGGGGCCTGAACCAGGAGGAAGATAAGTTAGACAAGTGGTTATCAGACAAGTCCAAATGTTCAAGACTGCCCAGGGAGGAAAAGGCATCATCCTCAATGGTGTTGATTCCGCTGGACTCCAGTGTCAGAGCCCGGAGGCTCACACATGCCCGCAGGTCCTCATGGCCAATGTAGGTGATCTTGTTGTTAGAGAGGTCAAGGCTCTTCATGGCTGCTGTGAGTCCTGAAGGAATAGAGGTGAAAGACCTGGAGCGGCCATCACATTTGCCAGCAGTGTCACACGACAGAGGAACCTGAGCACAACAGCCTTCCTTGGAGAGGCCTGTCATGGCCAGCAAAGTCCAGAAGGTCCAAAGAGCAGGTATCATCTTCTGAGATTTGACCTTAAAACAAATAAAGCGCATATGAGTGAGTGTACCTAATGGCATGTCGTGATTTTCAGTCTTGTGTATATTCTCATTTCTCTCTCTCTTCCTTTCTTCCTTCCTTCCTTCCTTTCTTTCTCTTTCTATCTTTTTTTTCTCTCTCTCTCTTTATCACACACACACACACACACACATTGTACAAGAAATAACTTAGAGGCAAATTGCAATACATGACTGAGGATTAGAAATTAATTTTCTCAGATTGAGGATCCAAGATGATCACACACTGTGTCTGATCAGCAGCAGTGGCTGCACAGCAACCAACAGACTGGACTGCCCCAACACACCAGTGACTGTTTTCCAGGGGAGAGGAAACGCCGTGGTGAGAGAAACAGTCGGGACGGATCTCAGGTCACCCAGCTCCTCCCCAGAAAAGTTCCTGGGTCCTCGAAGGCGCTCAGTTGCCGACGCCTACCCACATGCCTGCACGGTGTTCACCATTTCAGACTGAACTGAGGCCTCAGAACACCAGAGACTGGGCCTCCCAGTCGAGAAGAAACCCCTAGGAGATGGAAACAATTAGATCTGACCTAAGCTCACCCAGCTAATCCACAGAAATGTCCCTGGGTTCCCTCAGCTCGGGGGCTTCGGGGTCTAGCCACATGCCTGACCGCTATGCTCACCAGCCAGTGAATACCTTCTGGGTACCAGGGCACACAGCTCCAACCTCAGGCCTCCCGATGCATGGGAACCACAGGAACAGCCCCAGATACTGCTGCAAAGCTCAACCTGTCTCCCTAGGGAGACTGACCAAATCTCTGGGCTTGCTGGCTCTTCAAGATGGCTGCGCCCAGCAAACAGTGTCTGAGCACAGTGTCTGGGCCACTGCAAATCATTTACCTCAGAGCAAGAAAGACAGTGGCAGGGCAGCTGTCTCCAGGTCTCTCTCAGGTGAAAGAAGAGCCCCAGGCTCCTGAGGAGTCCAATTAGCCCACAGGATCTTACACTTGAGCAGAGCCACAGCAATTCCCTGAGAACCACCCACCAGTTGGAAACCATACCTGCCAACAAGAGGGCTCCTGCAAGAACATCCAGCTTCCTGCCCATGGCTTCTCCTGTACCGAACCCTCACCCCCAGGACTCCAGGGGGCACCAGAAACTACCAGTCAATGCCAGAGACAACCGGGGGGGGGGTAAAGGCTAGCATAAAAACACAGTCAACAAAAGCCAAACCAATATGGTATCTTCAGAACCAAATTATCCTAAGACAAGCAGCCTGGATACCCTATCACAAGTGAAGCTCAAGAAAATGACCTGAAATCTATGCTTATAAAGATAACAGAGGAAACAAAATCTGTAAAGAAATAGAGGAAGATACACTCAAAAAGATTTTGACCTTTAGAGAGGAAATAATTAAATCACTGAAAAAAAAATATAGGAAATAATTAAATCACTGAAAGAAATAGAGGAAAGTTCAAAAAGGTGAAGGAACTGAATGAAAGGCAGGAAAATACAAACAAACAGGTGAAGGAAGTTAACAAAATGGTTCAAGATCTGAAAATGGAAACACTAAAGAAAACACAAACTGAAGAAATCCTGGAGAAGGGGAACTTAGGGAAGAAAACAGGAACTACAGAGGTAGGCATCTCCAATGGAATACAAGAGATGGAGGAAAGAATCTCAGGTGTAGAAGACACAAAGGAAGAAATTGATGCATCCATCAAAGAAAATGTGAAGAAAATCCCTGACACAAAACATCCAATAAATCGAGGACACCATGAAAAGATGAAATCTTAGAATAATAGGAATACAGGAAAAAGAAGATTCCTGTCTCCAAGGTGCAGAAAATAATTTCAACAAAATCATAGAAGAAAATTTCTCCTACTTAAAGAAACAGATGCCTATAAGCATACAAGAGACCTACAGAACATGTAATAGATTAGGCCAGAAAAGAAAATCCTCCTGCCGCATAATAATCAAAACGCTAAATGTACAGAACAACAACAAAAAAAAAATACTAAAAGCTTCAAGGAAAAGAGGCCACGTAACATATAAAAGCAAACCCATCAGAATCACACCTGACTTCTCAACAGAGACTATGAAAGCCAGAAGGGCCTGGGTTGATATCATGCAGACTGTAAGAGAACACTGATGTCAGCCCAGACTACTATACAAAACTTTCAGTCATCATAGATGGAGAAAACAAGATATTCCACAACAAAAAACAAATTTAAACAGTACCTTTCCACAAATCCATTCCTACAGAATATACTAGAAGGAAAAATCCAACCCAAGAAGACTAAATACATCCAGGAAATAAATAACTTCACTACAGCAAAACTAAAAGCAAACAAGTACATAAACACACTACCCCAACCAACATCAAAATAAAAGGAACTAACAGTCACTGGTCATTAATCTCTATCAACATAAGTGGACTCAACTCTCCCATAAAAAGGCACAGACTAACAGAATGGATGTGTAAACAGGAACCATCATTCTGCAGCATACAAGAAACACACCTCAGCCACAGAGATAAACATTACCTGAGAGTAAAGGGCTGAAAGAAGGTTTTCCAAGCAAATGGACCCAAGATGCAAGCAGGAGTAGACATTCCAATATCTAATATAATAGACTTTCAACCAAAATCAATCAAAAGAGATGAGGAAGGACACTTCATATTCATTAAAGGAAAATTCTACCAAGATGACATCTCAAATCTGAACATCTAAGCCCCAAATACAAAAGCATCCACATTTGTAAAAGAAAAATTAATAAAACTTAAACCACACATTATCCTCATACATTAATAGTGGGAGACTTTAACACCCCACTCTCATCAAAGGACAGATGAACAAAACAGAAGCTAAACCAAGAGATAATGACAGTAACATGTCATGAATCAAATGGACCTAACAGATATCTACAGAACTTTTCACCCAAACAAAAAAGAATATACTTCTCAGCGTCTGACAGAACCTTCCCCCAAATTGACCATATAGTAGGCCACAAAGCAAGCCTCAACAGATACAAGAAGATTGAAATAAATCCTTGTATCCTATCAGACCATGATGGACTAAAGCTGGACCTCAACAACAACAGAAATAGCAAAAAGCCTACACACACATGGAAACTGAAGAACTCTCTACTCAATAACAACTGTGTCAGGTAAGAAATAAAGAAAGAAATTAAGGACTTCCTAAAATTCAGTGAAATGAAGGCACAACATACTAAAACGTGTGGGACACAAAAGAGCATCGATAAGAGAAAAGCTTGTAGCACTAAGTACCTTCATAAAGACATTGGACACATCCCATACAGGAGGAGGAGGAGGAGGAGGAAGAAGAGGAGGAGGAGGAGGAAGAAAGAAGAAGAAGAAGACACACCCAAGAGGAGTAGACAGCTGGAAATAATCAAACTCAGAGCTGAAATCAATAAATTAGAAACAAAGAGAACAATTCAAAGAAACAATGAAACCAAGACCTGGTTCTTTGAGAAAATCAGCAAGATAAACTCTTAACCAAACTAACTAAATGGCACAGAGACACTATCCAAATCAACAAAATCAGAAATGAAAAGGGGGATATAACTACAGACACTGAGGAAATCCAAAAAATAATTAGGTCTTACTTCAAAAGCCTATATGCCACAAAATATGAAAATCTAAATAAAATGGACAATTTTCTTCACAGATTCTACTTACCAAAGCTGAATCAAGATCAGGTAAACAAATTAAATAGTCTTATATCCCCTAAGGAAATAGAAGCAGTCATCAAAAGTCTCCCAACCAACAAAAGCCCAGGGCCAGATGGTTTCAGTGCAGAATTCCACCAGACCTTCAAAGAAAAGCTAATACCAATACTCCTCTAACTGTTCCACAGACTAGAAACATAAGGAACATTACCGAACTCATTCTATGAGGCCACAGTCACCTTGATACCTAAACCACACAAAGGCCCAAGAAAGAAAGAGAACTTCAAACCAATCTCTTTTATGAACATTCACACAAAAATACTCAATAAAATACTAGCAAACCAAATCCAAGATCACATCAAAGATAACATCCTCCATGACCAAATAGGCTTTATCCCGGGCATGCAGGGGTGGTTCAATATACGGAAATCCATCAATGTAATCCAACTATAACAAACTGAAGGAAAAAATAAATACATGATCACCTCCTTAGATACTGAAAAAAACATTTGACAAAATCTCACACTCATTCATATTTAAAGTTTTGGAGAGATCAAGGCACATATCTAAACATAGTAAAGGCAATATACAGCAAGCCTATAGCCAATATCAAGCCTATGAAGAGAGGAGACAGGATGGGAGCCTACCATACATGTCCTCTGAAAGACTCCACCCGCTGGGGATTGATGCAGATGCTGAGACTCAGCCAAACTTTGGGCAGAGCACAGAGAGTCTTATGGAAGAGTGGGAGAATAGAAAGATCCAGAGTGGACAGGAGCTCCATAAGAAGACCAACAGAGCCAACAAATCTGGGCCCATGGGAGCCCACAGAGACTAATGTACCAACCAAGGACTATGCATGAAGAGGACCTAGAACCCCTGCACAGAGGTAGCTGATAGGCAGGTCAGTCTCAATGGGGGTGCCCTAGTAAGAGGAGTAGGGGCTGTCTCTGACATGGACTCCATTGTCTGCTCTTTAATCACTTCCTCCTCCTGGTGTGTGTATAGGGGTTCATTGCCAGGCCACAGAGGAAGAAGATACAAGCAGTCTTAATGAGACTTGATAGGCTGGGGTCAGATGGTAGGGGAGGAGGGCTACCCCTTTCTGAAAAATAGAACAGGGGAAGAGGGGGGAAGAGGGAGGGAGAATAGGGACAGAAGGAGACGAGGGAGGGGGCTACAATAGGGATGTAAATTAAATAAATTATTAAAATTTTTAAATTAAAATTAATTTTCTGATACATACAATGGCACTAGCAGATTCTGTCTGCCAATGAAGAAAGTTTAAACAACCATATGAGAGAAAAAAACAGTGGCCAATATAAATGTGGGTTGGAAAACAAACTGTTGAGGGTTGGTCTGGTGCTGTGTGTACAAATGCTAATTTCTGTGCCCTAAGATCTGGCTGCAGTTCCAACAAGTGCATCCTCACATCTGCCAAGTGATGTTGCATAAACTTTTTCCCAATCATCTCTAATGGGTTACTAAAATTGCTGACAGCCAGTTACCGGGCAGAATAGAGGTAGGCGGAACTTCGTTCCCAGGCTGGGTTTTCAGCTAGGGACCATGAGACTGAGAGAAGCAGGGAGAGAAAGAGATAAGGAGAGCAGATATGGCCTGAGGGAGCAGATCCAGCCTAGACAGGGTGGCTTAGCGGCAAGTGACTTAGGGGATGCAGCAGGGAAGAGCCAGGTTAGCTTCAGGGAATTATTTTAACCCGCAGATAGTGTCCTTAAGGCTTATCTAAATAAACCGGTCGGTCTCTGTCCCAATTCCTGGGAAACTAGCCAGGCCATTGAAGAGCCCTCTAGAGTTTAATATATATTCAGCAACAATAAAGAAATGCATGGAGGAATGAACAAGTAGTTGAAGAAATGTAGTAGATATGGCCACATGGGTTCTAGTCACTGGCTCCTCTAACACCCAAGGAAGCATGTCTCCTCCTCGGCTCGTGACTGCACAGGACTAAACCATCTCTCTCACTGGGCACACACACCAAGGGATGGTCCAGAAACAGCCTATTTTCTGACCAAAAGAAAAGTCTCACACCCACTGACTCTGCTTCGCTCCTACTGTGGGCAGACAGAGGGACGTTTGGAGCCCTAGGCAGAGGGAATGAGTGGTCTGCTGAGCGGGGGACATTCGGGCCATCAGAGCCTTCTCTTTCTGCAGAGCTAAGTCCAGACAGGTGTGTCCAATCCCAGGTGGGCAACTTAGATGAATGGGAGGCAATGAGGCAGTGTGCTTCACTTTGCCAAAGCACTTGCACGGAAGAGTCCACACGCTCCTTCCAGGGCCTTCTGGGCCCTATAACCTGTAGCCGTGCTATGCAACCACATGCTATTGTCATGTCTGTTCAGCGAAGTCACACAACAATTTTCCAAAATACTCTTTACACTTATTTACTGGTGGGGCATATGTGTGCCACAACACAAGCGTGGAAGTCAGAGAACAATGTGAGGAAGCCAGTTCTTTCTTTCTACCACTCGGGTTCTGGAAATTGAACTCCCGTCATCGGGCCTGGTGGCAAGCGCCACTTTACTGTATACGAACGGGTGCAAGAGTGCTTTGCCTGGATCTATCCCCGTGCACTGTGTGTGCACAGTACCCTCGGAAGCCAAAAGGAGGCATGTGGTCCCTACAGTCATGTGGGTGTTGGGAACTGAACCCAGGCCCTCTTCAGGAGCAGCAAGTGTTCTTTACTGCTGATCCACCTCTCCACCCCACCCCCAACAGTTTTCTTTTGATAACTGGTTGTGCATTTTCCCTTTTGATGTTTAGTGTTCTTAAGAAATGGAACTTGGAAAACAGGATCAGATGAATGGGGAGGAGGTCCCCCCCATCAGTGGACTTGGAAAGGGGCAGGGAGATGAGGGAGGAAGGGAGGGACTGGGAGGGAATGAGGGATCGGGACACGGAGTTAATAAAATGTAACTGATAAAAAAATAAAGTAATAAAAAAAAGAGAAAAAAAAAAAGAAATGGAACTTGGACTGGAGAGATGCCTCAGCAGTTAAGAGCACTTTCTGTTCTTCTAGAGGTCCTGAGTTCAATTCCCAGCAACCACATAGTGGCTCACAAAAATCTATAATGGGATCTGATGCCCTCTTCTGGCATGCAGGTGTGCATGCAGTCAGAGCACTCATATACCCAAAATAAACAATTTTTTTAAAAGAAGGAAGGAACGAGAGAAAGAAAGAGAGAGAGAGAGAGAGAGAGGAAGGAAGGAAGGAAGGAAGGAAGGAAGGAAGGAAGGAGAAATGGATGTCTTGGAATTGGCTGGTGACAGGCTGGGCTGTAGCTCATCAGTAGAGTCCTTTGCTAGCGTGCACAGAAGCCTTTGTTTGACCCCAGCACTGATAAACAGGGCATAGTGGTGCACACCTCTGCCCCCAGCACTCCAGAGGTGGAGGCAGGAGTTCAAAATCAACCACAGCCACATGGTGAGTTCAAGGCCAGCCATCTCAAAAAGATAAACAAGCAGATAATATTTAGTTATAGTTAAGTCTTCTCTGACACCATTAACCTAATCATTTAAACCAAGTCCCTCTTATTCAATACTATTAATATTTGGAGGCTTCCAATCATTGCATTGTGAACTTTCTTATTTTTTTCCTCCTATTTTATGTGCCCTCTCTTAACTTGCCTTCTTTAAACTCGAGGGTGATTATTCATTGGGCACTTATCCAGTTAAATGTTAATTTACTTATAAATTCAGAAGTACAAAAAAATTAACTGGTAGCTTAGAAACTTCTAAAACATTGTCAACATCTGGCAATTTTTGAAAAAATTGATTGAAAGTTTAAGGTGCAAATGTCCTTTGCTTGGAACAGAAACTTCGAATACGGAGAAACACCACATTTTCCAAGTCATGATGTTCGCTCTTCCCTTTGGGAGAGGGTCTCTCCCTCATTTGCTCTTTGCTAAAGAGTTGGTAGTGTAGGCAAGACCAAGACCATTCCAGCAAGCTGAGCTTCTTACACCCAAAATAATGTCTCCCTTTTGAAAGCAGAAGAGCCTTTTCCTGACATCTAAAATGTAAACCCGGGGTTCTCATTTATGGAAGTGCAAGGGTGTTAAGGGAACCCTTGAAGAGCCCGTATTCAAAGAACTCCACCCACTCTGTATGCCCGCGGTTTCGGTCAGTTGTTTTCTGTCCAGAGCCGCGGCTCGGCTCGGATGCTCCAGGGATGAAGGAAAGCTGAGAAGTGAAGACCCAACACGCAGAAGCAAGATCCCAGTTAGAAGAGAATCGCCTGCACCTCCTCGCGCGACCTCTCTTCCACTCCTAGCTCGCTGCAACTGCTCACAGCTTCCTGGTCCGAAACGGTGATTGCGGACACACCCCCTGCAAGCGAACGCCTCTACTCACTGTCTGGCCCCGGGCTCCGAGCCCGGGGACCGGAGAGAGCTGGGCTGGAGAGCAGCCCTTTCCGAGAAAGCGGGGGCCACTCCTGACGCGACCCCGGGGCCAGGGAGGCTGCCACGACGCGGGTCGCACGGCCGCGGGCGGGCTCCGCAGTGGCAGCAGCTCTGCCGGCGCCCCTCTGCCCTCTGGGTGTCCTACCTGGGAGACCTCCAGCCGCTCCCGCGACCTCTGGCTCTCCGGGTCCGGCCCGCGAGGGCAGGGAGGTGCGGAAAGGCCATGCCCCGAGCCCAGCGCCCGAACTTCCCGTCGCCAGCACCGCCCACCGAGGCAAGCGCCGCCCACGGGGTTCTTGCACGGGGCGCCCCGCGCGGCGCCAGGGGTTGGCAGTAGCTGCAGGGCAGGGAAAACAGAACTGAGAGGTCGGAGGCTCCGTGTGGGATTTCCCCAAGTGCCCGAGACTGGGCTGTCAAAGCGAAAGCTGCGACCCAGCGCGCATTTCCGCTGAGGTGAGCATCCTTCTGCAAGGGTTCCCGCAGGAAGAAGAGACTCTAAGGTGACACACCCTCCCTTTGGATTTTGGATATTGGAGTTCTCCCGCTGGGAGAAGTCAGGGCTTGCAAACCAGGGCCAGTCACAGGAAGGTTTTGTCAGATCACCGGGAGGGAATTCCTGGAGGCCTGGACCATGGTGGCTGAATGACCGGGGGTACCACGCCTTGACCCAAGACTGCCTACTTACGGATTCTTCTTTCCATATCTACACTTAGCCTGCGACAGGGTGCTGTACTTAGAACGGACGTGCGTGCACCTCTTTATCTTCCTGATGTGGTCACACTGCTGTCAACTCCTAATCACTTAAGTAGCTTATCTTTCTCTCCATCCTCAAGAGCGGCAACTTGTCCCTCTTTTCAACACCTTGTCTCCCGTCAGTTTACCTCCGGCATCCGTTTCTGCTCAACATCTGTCAAGAGAGTCTGCTAGAGACCACCCAGACCTGCGCCGCAGCAGTTCACCAGGATGTGAACGGAGAAGAACAGCCCAGATTCCCCCCTTCTCCCACCTCAGCAGTGGACTGGTGCGCTGCGCCGCTTCCCGTCCTCCCTCCCATGGGAGGAAGATTCCGGGCTTTGAAGCTACTTCCTTTTCTCTATCTCATGTCTGCATCTCAAAGTGATTCTAAAAAAAAATGGTGGATCGGTGTGCTTCCTGTCAGAGATGTGGCTCCATCTTCCTCAGCGAGGAATAGCTGTAAGGGGAACCCCCCTACTTAAAAACAAATTAATAAACTGGCCTTTGTGCCTGTGATTACATTTGACCTTAGGGAAGTGAGATCACACACACACACACACACACACACACACACACACACACACTGCTCTGTAACCAGAAATAGTTGAGATTTGAAGCCAGATTCCCCCCCTTTTTTTGTCTTTTTGTTATTCTTTCTTTCCTTCCTTCCTTCCTTCCTTTCTTTCTTTCTTTCTTTTCTTTCTTTCTTTCTTTCTTTCTTTCTTTTTCAGAGCTGAGGACTGAACCAGGGCCTTGAGCTTGCTAGACAAGTGTTCTACCACTGAGCTAAATCAGAAATAGTTCAGATTTCCCCCTTAAACCCACCATCTCTTTCCTCCTTGTGGCTTGTCCTCCCCATAGGCTCTATAACGGTGGTTCTCAATCTTCCTATGAGACCCTTTAATATAGTTCCTCATGTGTGCTGACCCCCAACCATAAGTTACTTTTGTTACTACTTCATAACTGTAATGTTGTTATGAGTCATGATGTAAATATCTAATAGGCAAAATATCTGATATGTGACCCCAGGTTGAGATAATGCTCTATAGAGAAATTGCTCCTCTCTCTCTCTCTCTCTCTCTCTCTCTCTCTCCCTCTCCCCCACTCCCCTCACCTTCCCCGGTCACATCCTTGAACCTGCTGAAACAAACTCAAAACAAGAGAGAAGCAGATTTCCTCACATACACAGTGCCTGGGGGCTATCCAAGACAAGGTGACTCCAGGAAGGGCCAATGTGCTTTACAAACCTCTTCATGTGGGAGTTTGCTGTTTCAGGAGGATTTGCTTCTGGGGAAGAGAATGCAGCCAGGGACTAGACCACTGGACTCCAATACAGTCTGGCTTTTCAATCTCTTCGCCTATGAGTTTAGTCTTTAAAAGAGTCAGGGGCAATGATGTTCCGCCTGGCCCATCCAGGGGTGGTGAAGATAAGACTCAGAGAAAGCCACATCTGCATTTGTTGTCACAAAAGCTGTAAGTTTGGATTCCCAAGCGGCTTCTTGCAGAGTATCCTTTTCTGAACCTAGCCCTTCAGAAATCAGTGAAACTCGATCCACATGTGCTAATAGGAACTTGAGAGTGAAATTCTCTGCTCTGCGGAGTCTGGTCCTGTACGTTCACCGTGTCGATGTCCTGGGCGATTCAGGCTCTGCAGCCGCTGCCTTCCTTCCTTTCAGCTTACTTTCCTGAGCACTAGGAACTGTTCTTTTTGTGCTGACTTCTCCAATTGGCCTTGCTAGGTAAACTGAGGTCCTTTCTTTGTAACTCTAAAAGCAAAGATGAGTAAAAGCCATTGATCTCTGCCTGGTGCGGGCGCTCACGCTTATAATCCTATGACTTGAGAGGCCAAAGAAGGAGGATTGCAGGGAACACTGGAGCAACTTGGGCTGTGTGCGATGCTGTCCTGAAAAGCAAACAAGCAGACGAACAAAGCCATTGACTTAGCCACAGATTCCCAGCAGTAACATTTGTGCACAAGGTAGGCAATCCTACAGTGCTGGTGGGCATGGTTATTAACTGCTCTGGTAGGTGCCAATCACCAAGAAAACACACCTCAGGTGTATCTCTGAGGCCCTTTCCAGAGAGAACGACACGTGGGACAAATAACTGAGGAGAAAAGACCTGCCCCGATGGGAACAGCACCAACCGGCAGGTGAAGACCCAGATGCAACCGAAGAGGAGGAGAAGGCCAGGCAGGACATGTGAGCATGCCCATTGCTGCTTACATCTCCCAGGGACTTCAGACTCCAGCTCTTCAGCGTCCTTTCCCGACACTGGGACTCCAGGCCTGCAGCCTCGTCCTGAGGCTGCCTCGCTGTTTTTCCCTTTCTGCAGCTTCTACCATCTAGGACTGAGTGACCCCTAGCTTCTGTGCTTCTCCCGAATGCAGATGGCCAACTGGGACTGTCCAGCCTCCAATCCCCTTGCAATTGTGTGAGAATTCTGCTGGCCCTGTTTCCTGGACAATCCTACTTGACTTGACTCAGAGAGTGGCTCTAGAGTCAGTGCAAAGGCGAAGTTCTTTCCCTGGCTTTGCAGTGTCTGGGCCGGGGTCTTTAATTTGGTTAGATCTGGCATTGCTTGAGTCTCTCTGCTGCTAGAGAGAGCATGAAAGTCTGTGGGGTGGGCTGCTTAGAGAGTACACGGGGTACCTATGTTCGCCACTTGGGAGCCGAGGAACCCAGTGACACTACACCAGATCGTTCCGGAAATGTCTGGAAAACCGAGGGATAAACACAGCGCGTTGGCTGGTTGCCCCTGGCATTGCTGGACAAAGTTAACAGAGGAAAAGAACGTGTTCAAGGTGTCCAGGTCTAGCTAGAGGTGCATAAACAGCCTAAGTGTCTAAGTGTGCCGCAAACTCCTCCCCCGCCCCCCACCACCCCACCCCCACCCCGCCCATCCCCCACCCCCCACCCCATCCATCCCCCACCACCCCCCACCCCCCCCACCACCACCCCACCACCACCCCACCCATCCCCACCCCACCCCGCTGCAGCCACAGGGCGGAGCTGCTGAGAACCAGAGAAAGCTTTGGAGTCAGGACCAAGCAGCAAGCAACTAAACAGTCCTCAAATTCATCCTGGGAGTGTTCCCCAGTGCTAGAGTTTATAATTAATAGATACTCTAACTTAGCATTGGCAGAATACCCATAATATTTCTCTGACGTGTAGAGCGAGAAGCTGCGGGGTGGGAAAGGCCAGACCAGACTGCCAGTAACTGTTTTCCAGGGGGACGGGTACCAAATTCCCAGTGTAATCTTGATCAAAGGTCTTCCGATCCGATCAAGGCTTGTAATGAACACTGGTCCTTTACACTGATGTCTCACACTGACTGGACTGCGTGTGCAGGAGGCCCGCTCCGGGATGAGAAATAAATCCAACTAAACTTCAAGGGCCTTCCACCATAGCAGACGGTCCAGGAAACCAGCCTGCGAGGCACGGCAGGAGGCCTTCTGAGTCAGGGCACCCGGGCTCTCCCACGGCCAGACCACCATAGCTGGGCCGTTTGGGAGGAAGCACCCTCCTCACCTGGTGAGGGACCCGCCAGGCTGGGAAGGTGGAAATGTTCGAGGAGGGCTGACACAGCAGGTCTAGAACCGACTGAGGCTGCTGTGCCACGCCGCTCCGTCGGAGTTCCGCAGCTGGCAGACCATGAGGACCTGTACCCAAGAGGACCCCCGCTTGCTGTAAGAAAAAATAGTCCTCGTAAACATTCTTACCCAGGGCGCTCCCGGGCTTCCTCTTCCTGAAGCCACACCCAGCTTCTGTAGCCCCACAAGCTCCTTGGGGGTGGGGGAGGTTGTTTGTTTGTTTGTTTGTTTGTTTGTTTTAAGAGCATCCGACAGAGTCTTAAGCATGCATCTCAGAATTTGAGTCGAGCTGAGTGAAAGCCGGTACCACAAGTGGGAAATCCTGCGCTAGCTGTGGCTGGATGGTGGGTGCTCCGCTCTGCGCTGATCGCCAAAGAGCTGATGGGAAAGGGTCCGGCAGGGCGTAGGAGGGAGCCAGAGGACAGAATGCTGGAGCTCCGCTCAGCTCCCCTTGACGTTCATCTGGGGCCCCAGACCCTGCCGGGGTTAGGGTGAAGGGTCTCCTCCTCAGCAGAGCCTCGCTAGGAATGTCCTGGGGCTGTGCCCAGAGGTGAGTTTGCTATGTGCTTCTACAGAGTCGGCAATGAACGTCAACCACCATCCTACACTCCTTCCCGCCACAGGTCAGTGCTCAGTAAAGAAAACAAGTGCCGCTGTGCAGAGATGAAGGGGAGCCAGGGCTTCTAAACCAAGCCACATCTCCAGAGCTTGCCAGAGCCTGGCATCTCTTCGAAGAGAGTGCTTCACTTTTCAACCATCAAAGCTGCACCACTATCCCAAGCCTAACTTTAAATGTGTCAGAAATAAACTCTCCAGTAGGTCTTGACACTTTCAGCTGTGAGGTTCCATAGATCCCACTGCCCTCCTCTTGTCCTGCAACCCTGGAAAATCCTCCACAGCCATGCTCTGCTGTGTAGCAGCTTCTGTTAGGCCTGGGCTGAGCCTGCTGAGTTCCAGTCACCCTGGTCTTCCTCCAGACACTGATTTACATGCACTGCCATTCTATTATCTCAGGCTGTCTCACTGCCTCAGGCTGTCCCACTGCCTCAGACTGTCCCACTGCCCCAGGCTGTCCCACTGCCCTAGGCTGTCTCACTATAGGTCTTCACTGAGTCGATAGTAAAGTTTTCTTCTGTTTCCTTTCGTCTCATAGACCTGAGGCAGGTCTACGTGTGCTTTCGGCCTCTGGGTTCATCTCTGGCGTTCAGAAACATCTGTCTTAACTCAGACGCAGGGTGTAAAGAAATCCTGTTGGACTTCGGTTGTTGTTGCTTTGCTTTGGTTTGAGTTCTGGTATTGGGGACTGAACTGAGGACTCCACATGTGCTCTACCACTGAGTTAAAACCCCAGCACCAATGTTTTTATTTTTCCTTGTTTAGAGAACTTATATCTCAGAAATATAAAGTTTAACAGAGTAGAAAAATACAGAGAAAGAAGGAAGGAGTGAGAGAAGGAAGAGAGGGAAAGAGGTAGAGTATAGGATGGGGAAGAAAAGCATGGGAGAGGGAGGGTACTAGAGAAGAGTAGGGGAGAGAGAAGTAGGGAAGAGAAGTGAGGGGGAGAAGAAGGGAGAGAGGAGGGGAGGGAGGGAGACAGAGACAGAGACAGTACGACCCTGAGTTTCTTGTACTAGAAGGACCAGTACCTAGATGATGAAAAGGTGAGCTTCTTTAGGTTGGAACCAAATACAGAAGACTCCCAAAGACAAGGCAAATAGTTCTCATTCATTATATGAAATCTTTAGGCCATTAAAAAAAAAAAAGAGGGGGTTCCAGATACACACACTTCTGCGGAGTGTGCCTGAATGGAAATGCCCAGGGCATGAGTTTTGTTCTCTTGTGTGGAAGTATGCTAGCCTCTGGTGCAGCCGGCATCCGTGTAGCACTCCCTGAGTCATGCTTGCCTCCCCTTTCAGAGCTTCCACCCAGCACTGACCTAATGAGGGTGGACACCTGAGACTGCTGTTGACAGACATGGGCACAGGGGAGAGAAGCTGAACAGTGAGTGGTCTCTTGACCTAACCATCTCACTAGCCTGGTGACTCAGCCACTGCCCCCCTTTCAAGAGGACCCAGAAAAATCTGATTAGTATCATTTCACTACCTGTCCTAACACCAAGCAGAAAAATACAAAAAGAAGGCAGAGTTTTTATCACATTCTTTGTTCTCTGAAGCATCTTAGAATATACTGAAGTATCTCAAGGGCCAATAACGGCTAAACCCAACCACATGGTACAGGAATACAACAAGGATTGCCAACCTTCATGCAGCTGGGAAAGATGAGTCACTTAGAAAAACAAGCCCAGTGGCTCCTTACGTGACTGCTGCCTTGCTCAGGTTTAGTTTCTAGTTACTGAGGGTAACTAGAGTCCAGTGTCCACCAGTCAGAGTCACAGACAAGTCATCACCGACTACTGGGCCAGTCTTACTGAGCAACTAAGAAGGAATTTCCCAAGTTATGTAAATGTAATAGCTTTGCTACATGTATGTCTCTCAAAGTCTAGGAAAGTGTTGTTCCTCTGAGAAATTCATAGATAGTAGTATTTGGCCCAAAAAAGTTTTTAGATTTATAATTAGCAGTTGAATATTTTATGTTAAGGGACCCATGGATTTTAAATTTTTTATTTATTTACTTATTCACTAATTGAGGCCATCTCTCTCCTCTCCTCCCAGTCTCTCTCTTTCTCCCTCTTTTCTCATCTCCCTCCTGTATTTCTCAGAAAAGGGGAGCCCCCCCATACCAACCCACCCCAGCTCATCAGTTGCCTGTGGCCTGGCAAGGCAGCCCCACCATGTAAAAGTGATCATAAAGCAGGCAACAGAGTTCATATCAGAGACAGCCCAGCTCCCCTTACTAAGTAGCCCACATGAAGCCTGAGCTGCCCTTCAGCTACATCTGTGAAGGGGGCCAAGATCCAATCCATGTATGGTCCTTGATTGGTGCTTTAGTCTTCACAGGCCTCCACAGACCCTGGCTAGTTGGCCCTGTTGGTCTCCTTGTGGAGCTCCTGTCACCTTCAGGTCCTTCTATCCTTCCTCCTACTTTTCCACAAGACTACCTATACTTCACCCAATGGCTGTGAGTCTCAGCATCTGTTTCAATCCACTGCACGGTGGAGCCTCTCAGAGGACAGCTATGCTAGGTTCCCATCTGCAAGCAGAGCAGAGTATTAATAGTGCCAGTGGTTGGCTCTCTCCCATGAGGTGGGTCTTGGGTTGGGCCAGGCATTGGTTGGACATTCCCTCAATCTCTGCTCTATCTTTATCCCTGCACATATTGTATACAGGGTAAATGTTGGGTCAAAGTTTTTGTGGGTGGGTTGGTGTTCCTCTCCCTCCACTAGGAGTCCTGTGTAATTGGAGAGTGTCCTCTTCAGTCTCCGTGACCCCTGTTACTAGGAGTCTCAGCTACAGTCACCCCCATATCCACCCAGCACCCTACCCTGTCTCAGGTCTCCAGCTTGTCACAGAGATGCCCCTGCCCACATCTTTCTTTTTTTCTTTTTTTTTTTTTTCTGTGCTGAACCAGGGCCTCGTGCACATTAGACAAACGCTAACACTCAGCTACATATTTGCTCTAGATATTTGTTTTTTAATGTATTTATAGTTTTATAATTTCATACACAGATATATAATATTCCATGAGACTTTTTAAGGATTTGTTGCATCTAAGGGTTTTTGGCCAATTGGAGTAAAATTCAGACTTATAACTCCAATTTTAAAATGTATGCATATCTGTAGAGCCCAGAACTATAGCTACAACTAACTGCAGGTCAAAAATGTACTTTTTACTTACAGAGGATTTCAAAAAGCAAACCTTGAATTGCCGCATACCAGCCACTGCGCCAACTGCACATGAAAGAGAGGACCTGTGGGCACACTCTGCCATAGCCTGCCAGGGCTCCGGGAACTCTGAATCTCTGCAGCGCTCGCCCTGGCGCCCAACCCTTCAGCACATTTTCAGGGCCCACTCGTGTGCAGCCGCCTGCCACAGGCATGGGTCCTGCTTCCACTAGTTCGACCTACCTCGCACTAAAAAAGAATCAGAGAAGTGTGTCCACACTGAGCATGTGCAGACCTTTCCTTGTCTATACTCCATAAATGGTATTCAAAACTTCACCCAGTGTTTGCACTGCGTGGGGGTTGCCAGCAATCTGGAGTTCTGCAGCATGCAGGACGTATGCAGTGTCTACCTGCGTAGACCAGGCATATTTAGATAAGAAGTTCTGGAATCCATCCCCTGTGGACTGTGAGAGACACATAGTTCATTATATTTTGCAGGGTTTTTTTTTTCCTTTTGTAGAAGCATATGTTGAAATGTTTGTATCTTTTCCTATAGAGAAGCTGGAGAGATGGCTCAGAGGTTAAGAGCATTGCCTGTTCTTCCAAAGGTCCTGAGTTCAATTCCCATCAACCACATGGTGGCTCACAACCATCTAAAATGATATCTAATCCACTTGGACTTTAGTTTCATTCAGGGTGATAAATATGGATCTATTTGTATTTTTCTACATGTAGACATCCAGTTAAACCAGCACCATTTGTTGAAGATGCTATCTTTTTTCCATTGTATGGTTTTGGCTTCTTTGTCAAAAATCAAGTGTCTGTAGGCATGTGGGTTTATTTCTGGGTCTTCAGTTTGATTTCATTGATCCACCATTCTGTTTCTGTGCCAGTACCATGCAGTTTTTATTACTGTACCATTCTGTTTCTGTGCCAGTACCATGCAGTTTTTATTACTGTTGCTCTATATTACAGCTTGAGATCAGGGATAGAGATACCTCCTAAAGATCTTTTATCATACAAGATTGTTTAAGCTATTCTGGGGTTTTTTATTTTTCCATATGAAATTGAGAAATGTTCTTTCAAGGTCTGTAAAGAATTATGTCGGTATTTTGACATACTAAAATCTATTATCCTAAAGAAGCTAAACAACATGGACGACCTTAGGGAAGATGCTCAATCCTCATTCAGAAGGACAAACAGGACAGACATCAGAAGTGGGAGAAGACAGGGAGCAGGACAGGAGTCTTCCACAGAGAGCCTCTGAAAGACTCTACCCAGCAAAATCTGGGCCCAGGGGGCCTGCAGAGACTGATGAAGGACCATGCATGGAGAGGAACTAGACCCCCTGCTCAGATGTAGCCCATGGGCAGCTCAGTCTCCATGGGGATTCCTAGTAAGGAGAGCAGGAGCACCTGTCGTGAATTTGGTTGCCTGCTCTTTGATCCCCTAGCAGGGTGGCCCTACTAGGCTACAGAGAAAGAGGATCCAGGCAGTCCTGATGAGACCTGATAGGCTAGGGTCAGATAGAAGGGAAGGAGGACCTCCCCCATCAGTGGACTAGGGGAGGGGCATAGGGGGAGAAGAGGGAGGGAGAGTGGTCCCCGGAGGAGATAAGGGAGGAAACTAGAGCTGGGATACAAAGTGAATACATTGTAATAAATAGTAACAATAATAATAATTTTAAACTAAATAAAATTATATCTGGTACCTCTTCTGGCATGCCTGCATACATGCAGGCAGAATACTGTATACATAATTAATAGGTAAATTTTTAAAATTTTTTACAGGAAATTAAAATTCACTATATTTATAATTTTTTAGTTAAACCTAAGAACTCAGAAAAAAAGTTTTAATTCAAGTAACTGAAATGCATTTAAAGAATTTGTCCCGTAGTACACATATAAATGAAGTTTAAAAGGCTTAGAAGGTTCTTCTAGGTGGGACTGGCTTTTGCAAGCAGGAGGATTTCAAGTTGTAGATTGCAGGTCTGAAAACATCATTGTACCCTGTCAAGAACAACCGTATTGATCCTGGCAATTGCCACTAGATTCTGTTTCTGATGAAGGTATAAAAAGTCTGACTGTGGGGTGGGTTGGTAGGGGGTCTCCCTTTTTCTGAGGAGTGGGGGGATAGGGGAAGAGGGAAGAAGGATGGGACCAGGAGGAGAGGAGAGAGGGAGCTACAGTCAGGATGTAAAAGGAATTTAAAAAGTCTGACTGCTATCAATAAAACTGTCACAGCCTCATCCTTGCTGTGGTCCCTCCAACCCTAACTTAACTCCTAGCAGCCATATCCAGTGCCCTTGGCTAGGTAGGTAAGCATGGGCTCTTCCAGGAGACCTTCCTAGGCTACACAGCAAGATCTGGGTCACCATCTCCATCCCCTGAAGTTCCCCTGATTCCATTCATTAGAGGGGATGAAAAAAAAGACTTGAAGAACACCTCACAGCAGCATTCAGCTCTCCTCTGAAATGCTCAGCATCTTACATATCATGTACACTTCTCTTTTCTCGCATGAGCTACACTGTTGGCTGGGGGTTTGTTGGACGGGGGTTAAGGAGGGTAACCATTGAACGCTGCTCTAGAAAAACGTCTTTTGGCAGAACAGCAGGTGCCTGAGGGGGTGCTGTGAGAGTCACAATCGTGGCTTTTAAATTTCTTCGGCAGTTTCCTGATCTGGTTGCTTTTCTTCTTGTTTCCAGACAGAGTTTTCACGTTCTTTGGTTTCAGTGTTGAGTTTAGCCTGGGTGCTGCTCTTGCATCTACCACATGGTTTGTTTGTTTGTTTGTTTGTTTGTTTGTTTGTTTGATCCTGCTGGCAATTTCTCCCATCTTTCCACAAGCAGCACACAGGTATTGCAGATGTCTTCCCAAGTGAGTCTCAAGCAACCCAAAGCAGCTCTGGAAGTCCTTTTCGTAAGGCTTGTTGTGACCCGGGAGCTGGAGCACTTGGCCAGGCAGAAACGGCATCTCTCTATACCTCTCAACATCTCTGGCTTGTGAAGATGAACATCTTCTCTTTTGGGCAATAGCTTCTATGCCATCAGCGTCCCCAGGGTGCAGTCTGCACTAGGCCAACCCCCTGCATGCATGCCCTCTGCCTGTGCCTGAGTCCAGAAAGATTGTCTCCTTGAAACAATTTTAATTCAAAAAAATTATATTTGTCTACGTGTGTGTGTGCGCACACATGCACACAAACGAGTATTCATGTATGCATGTGCACACTATGACACATCCGTGAAGATCAGAGGCAACTCATAAGAATCAGTTGCTACCCACAGGGTATGAATCTCAGGGATAGAACTCAGGGCATCAGGCTTGGTGGCAAGCACCTTCGCTGGTGGAACCGACACACCAGACCCAAGCGTGCAAACAACACATTCTTCACAGGAGAAACACTTGGCCATTTGAAGGTGGACATTCCCTGACTTCTCCAGACACAGCCCAGTTACAGGTGTGATAGGCCGTAGCTTTATCACTACTCCCAAATCAGCTACACTTCCTCGGGGGGGTGGGGAGGCACACCCCTGCGGTGCCATGTGAATGGGTACTTAGAATACACCTGTCCCCCACAAGGCAAAAGTCTGGAGATATTCAAAACATCTGTTTTTTCCAAGTACACCTGTGTGTTTTCTTCTCAGCTGAATTTTGTAGTGTCTCCCTGGAGGGGCAGAAAGGCACCCCCGTTAGCAGCGCACAACTGTTGCTGCAGCGTACCTGCAAGGCAGTCCTTTAAGGTGTAACAACCAAGGAGAACCTCTCCTGGGAGGCACCTACCCATCCCCAGCATGAAATGCCTGGGAAATCTTCATTCTTTGTGGTCTGTTGTTTTCATAGTCTGATTGCTATGGTGGTAGAGGGAGAGCATGGACAGGCTGATCACTGGGAGGGGGGAGTGGCTGATCATTGTGGGGGCAGGGAGGGGAGGAGTGGACACAAGTGTAACTCTACAGAGCACCCCATCTCCTGCAAGCGAGACTACAGTCCTTGACTCTTCACTCTTGAGGGGTCTGGGGCTGATTTTCTAGACTTGGTATGAAAGTCCTGAAACATACTCACACCTGAGACAAATACAATAATGAGATGCTGGTGAGAGCCAGGGTCAGAAGAGAAGAGGAAAGCACACACCAGAACTGCTTCTCTGTACTTGGTTTGGAGAAGTGACTCCATCTTCGCTGTTGACTTAGAGCTTCACCGAAAAGCTCAGGCTGGCCCCAAACTCACCTTCTGCCACCTTAGCTTCCCAAACTCTGGGATGACAGGAGCATTCCCCAGAGTGACTTCATTTCCGCTCCGACTTTCCCCTTTGTCCCTGGACAGTTCTCTCTGAAGACATTGTTAAGTAACCATTGCTAAGAATTAATTGTTCTTGGTTTGGTCTCGACTGTCCCTCGTGGAAGGAATGAAATCTGCTCCAATTTATCTCATCTCCCATGTTGGTGGTCAGAAGACAGATTTAAGGAGCCAGGACAGGCACCCTCCTTGCATTTCCATCAGACTAAAGGAACAGAAGTGGCTCTTGGGTCATGCCACCTGACACCCATCCCCACATTTAATTCTGTCTGTCCTGCTGTGGGTAGTGTTCAAACATTTCAAAAAAGAAAAAATATTGTATAGGTTCTTGTAATGGAAGTCTTGGTTTCTTTGTAAACTCAGTTATGTTATGTAAATGTTTTTGTTTTAAACCCAAGTGTGGGATTTTAGTTGGGCTTTAGTTTGTCCACAGCTGTTAATTGTCTCATGTGTGGCATGATATTTCCCAGCTGGTAACAAGCCTGCCTCATGCCAGCATGGAGAGGGGCATGGTCTAGGGCTCTGAGGATATAAATATGAGAGCCCAGGGTAGAGGATTTTCAATTTAGAACATGGCTGTTCTTCAAGAGATCACATCCAAAGACCTTCTAGGTCTGTGTAATCCAGCTAGAATACAAACATGCCTTTAATCCAGGAGACAGATGCAAGCATATCTGAGTTCAGGCCAGCCAGGTATAGGGTAAGTATTAGGTTAAAAAAAAAAAAAAAAGGTCCAGGTGTGCTGGTACACACCTTTAATTCCAAACAATGAAGGTAAATGTGAGGTCTAATTTAATGGCAGAAACAGTGATGAATCAGAGAAAGACTTGACAGAATAGGCTCATGAGAGGAGAGAGGGAAGTGAAAATACTTAAGGGGCAATGGAAGAGGACACAGTTTTACTGGGAGAATTTTACAGAGAGCAGTTAAAGACAGAAGGAGCCAGAGAATAAAAAACTAGGAGATTAGAACAGATTGCTGGAATTAGTTTGAGACCAAACAGAGCAATTCAGGGGCCAAGAGAGAGGCCAGATTGAATAAGTCAGCTGGAAGAGGAGTTTTAGCAAGAACAGCTGAGGAGAACAGCCAGCCCAGAGCTCAGTAAGCACAAGGGTGAGTTTGTTAAGCAGTAAGTCTCAGAAGCTGAAAGCCTTCTAGGCCTAGGTTAGATTGCACAGAGGCTAGAAGCTTCCAGGACTAGGCTTAGGGTTAGCTGACAGAGGCAGTAATCCTCCAAGACAACAATTACCTCAGGAGAATAACAACAGTGTGGTGTTAGCGTGAGGCACTTCGGAGAGACCAGAGACGGTGTGACAGTTTGGAGCAGACAGAGACACAGAGAGACATGCTTCAACATAGCAGCTTGTAGTGCAGAGCTTAAGTTAGCTTGAGTGACTCCATTTTGAGATAAGAAGCCATCTTGTGCACACCTGTGACCAGGGGCTGATCTCAGGTACCAGGAAGACTCACAGAATGTACACTGGCAGAAAACAGAGTTATCTCTCCTAGCAACAGCTTCCAGGTAATATCACAGAAAAAAAAAAACTTGGTAAAATATAGAGATAATTCCCCTGGCAACAACTAATCAGAATCAAGTGGGAAATTTTTCCCCAACATTTCAGTTGTAGTTTAAAAGAATAGTTATCATAAGTTAAGCTTCAGCTAAAAGGTCACCTCGCCCCTCTGACTTTTACCCAATCTTGTAATGCCAAGGCATGGAACCCTCCCCAACTTGCAGTTTTTCCCATTAAAAACCCTGTTCATCCAGGGCTCGGGGTCCCACTTCTCTAATGCTGCGACAGAGAACTTGGGTCCCATGTTCAAACACGTATACAATAAACCCTTATGTATTTACAGTGGAGTCAATTCCTGATAGTCTTTGGGGGTCTCACAAACTGGATATAAGAGAAGGATATAGGATCATAGGATAAAAGGTATATTATTGAATCTATTAGTCTCAAATATTATGTATTGGTATAGGCTATTGTATATTGATCGGAATTTAAGATTGCTTAGGACTTACCAGGATAGGATAGATAATGGAATACTTTTTCCAAGGGTGCCAAATACAAATGGACTGTACATTGTAAATGTAATTCTTACCTGAATAATTTTCATAATTATTTTTAATGTATATCATTTATTAATGTTAGAGAAAAAGCCATTCTTTTAAACAAAAGGGAGATATGTTATGGAAGTTTCGGTTTCTTTGTGAACTCAGTTACATTATGTAAATATGTTTCTGTTTTAATAACAAGTGTGGGATTTCAGTTGGGCTTAGTTTGTCCACAGCTGGTACCTGTCTCATGTGGGGGCGTGGCCTTTGCTGGCTGGTATCAGCCTTCCCTGTGCAGCACAGAGGGGGGTGTGGTCCAGGACTATGAGGCTGTAAATGGCCTGTGGTGAAGTGTGGTGAATGGCAGTTCAGAGGGCGCAGCGGCTTGGAGGAGACGGCTGGCTGTGTCTGCTGTTGATGGAGATTGGCATATTCCCCAAAGACTCATCACTAAACGGCCAGGAGAAGTAAAGGGGTCTGTGCCCCCTCTCCCCACTAACCTTCTCTCTCCTGCCTCGGGGTGGGGGTTAGTGGAAAGGAGGTAGAGGCATAAACACCCCAAATAAAGTAGCATTTTTAAAATGAGCACTATGGGTTCTTTGAGACACTGCATTTCTGTGTCAACAGAAAAGAGTCAACAGGATTACAAAGAGAAAGAATCTAAGCAACGAAAAACAGCGGATATTTAAAGGAAGCCAGTTTGTAAAACGGGTACTTGGTTAGAGTGATTTTTCAAGAGTTTGATAATAAACTCTTTAGAAAATGACCAAAATGGTAGAGGAAAAAGGGTTAGGGTAGGCAAGGTTAGGATTCTGCAGAAAGCTTAGCAACTGGCAAGACAGCCTAGTTACCTTTGCTTAAAGACGATCATCACAGAACAATTAGGGAAACAGGAACACAGCCTGGAAAAGACTAGCATTGCTTCCAGGTCTGGTTTGGAGAACCCCAGCTTGGCAAAGTGTTCCAAACTTTATATTCATGGAGGCTTATATATGTGTTAACATACAATGGACCCAGCAGCAAATGGCTAGCACACAGCTATGAAGTCATATATATACTTATAAATACATATATACACACACCCTGGCACTCTAAACCTGTCAAAAGCCCATGAGCTAGGGAGGACACAGAGCCTAGCAGGGAAGCCACCTCTGTTGTTTTACCAAATAAAGTGCCTATCAAACTGCTTTCCACAGATCTATGCCTTTGCCTGCACATCAGCGGTGCTGTCGGATTTGGTCAGAGAAGCATCTTTTTACAGTAAGCAGTGGAGCCTCCTGACTAGTCAAAGTGCTGCTGACATGTGACAGTTGAATGCTGGGCCCTAAGTGAGAGACGTATGTCACCCCCTCCGAGTCTCAGGGAGCATTATCGAAGAGAGGGATAGAATGTAAGATCTGAGGGAGGAGTGGAGGGTTGAGGAACAGAATGCCCTGGTCATTACAGTTTTGAACTCTTGGTGGCCATGATTCCCCAGAGAAGGTTGGCAAGCACCCCTCCATTAGGGAATTGGGGAAGGAGGCAGAGCCCTCAGGGGAGTGCCCCTAAGAGAGCCCCTGTGCCTCCCTTACAACTTTTGTTCTGTTAAAGGATGCTGGGGGTGGGGGCTCGCTTCCCTGGAGACTTATGAGGAGTTAGTGACTTCGGGGGCGGGACGTTTTCTTCAGTGCTGCAGCTGCTGGTTGCCCATGCGCCTGTCGGTGTTAGAGCAAGAAAGCTCAAGGTCACTGGACAGCAACAATAGCAGGCGTGAAAGGTGTGAAAGCAGAGGGCCTAGTTGTGAACAGAGAAAGGTGTGAAAGCAGAGCAGAGGGCCTAGTTGTGAACAGAGAAAGGTGTGAAAGCAGAGCAGAGGGCCTAGTTGTGAACAGAGAAAGGTGTGAAAGCAGAGCAGAGGGCCTAGTTGTGAACAGAGAAAGGTGTGAAAGCAGAGCAGAGGGCCTAGTTGTGAACAGAGAAAGGTGTGAAAGCAGAGCAGAGGGCCTAGTTGTGAACAGAGAAAGGTGTGAAAGCAGAGCAGAGGGCCTAGTTGTGAACAGAGAAAGGTGTGAAAGCAGAGCAGAGGGCCTAGTTGTGAACAGAGAAAGGTGTGAAAGCAGAGCAGAGGGCCTAGTTGTGAACAGAGAAAGGTGTGAAAGCAGAGCAGAGGGCCTAGTTGTGAACAGAGAAAGGTGTGAAAGCAGAGCAGAGGGCCTAGTTGTGAACAGAGAAAGGTGTGAAAGCAGAGCAGAGGGCCTAGTTGTGAACAGAGAAAGGTGTGAAAGCAGAGCAGAGGGCCTAGTTGTGAACAGAGAAAGGTTAGTGACTGCAGGAGGGGACAAGGGAGGGCAATGGGGTGAAGATGATCAAAATACATTATATACATTTCAAACAGTGCAAGGAAACCCATTGTATATAATTAATGGATGTTCATCTAAAGTATTTAAAACTCACTTCCTTTTTCATGAGCTAAAGCATAACAAAATCAGCAGAAAACAATCGAGGATTTTAATGAGATAGAAAATCATTTAATGGTAGACGGTTTGCAATTTTACTAAAAGTAGATTGGTATTTTAAGAACATCTAATTGCTTTGAAAACAAAGCAGAAAACCCTTATACACAATATTCTGGTGATTATCAACACCATCATGTGTAAACTTTATGGGATTTGTTTTATACTCTCATAAATTTGTATTTTTTTAGACAAATTTCGAAGTCATTTATAGACACAGTGTCTATGTGTATGTATGTGTATGTGTATATGTATGTGTATGTGTATGTGTATATGTATGTGTATGTGTATGTGTATATGTATGTATGTGTATATGTATGTGTATGTGTATGTGTATATGTATGTGTATATGTATGTGTATATGTATATGTATGTGTATGTGTATATGTATGTGTATATGTATGTGTATATGTATGTGTATGTGTATGTGTATGTGTATATGTATATGTATGTGTATGTGTATGTGTATGTGTATATGTATGTGTATGTGTATGTGTATGTGTATATGTATGTGTATATGTATGTGTATGTGTATGTATGTGTATATATATATGTATGTGTATATGTATGTGTATATGTATGTGTATGTGTATGTGTATATGTATGTGTATGTGTATGTGTATGTGTATATGTATGTATGTGTATGTGTATGTGTATGTGTATATGTATGTATGTGTATATGTATGTGTATGTGTATGTGTATATGTATGTGTATGTGTATGTGTATGTGTATGTGTATATGTATGTATGTGTATATGTATGTGTATGTGTATGTGTATGTGTATATGTATGTGTATGTGTATGTGTATATGTATGTGTATATGTATGTGTATGTGTATGTGTATGTGTATGTGTATGTGTCTATGTATATGTGTGTGTATGTGTCTATGTATGTGTATGTGTATGTGTATGTGTGTATATGTGTATGTGTATGTGTATATGTATGTGTATGTATGTGTATGTGTATGTGTATGTGTGTGTGTGTGTGTATGGCTGAAGCAGCCGCACATGTGCTCGTCTTGCTTTCAGAATCGCAGGGGCGGAGTGAGTTTTGTCCCGTGTCCCGCCACAGTGACATATAAGCGGTGGCATTGACTCAAAGCTCCGTCTCAGACGGTCTGGAGAGGAAGTTCGCGTCCCAGCGCGTCCTGAAAGCGGAGCACAGACGCGGCTCCTTGCGGAGAAGGAGGTTAATATCTTCCCTTCTTCTCCCGTTGTCGGCAGAACCACGGCTTCGAGCGTCCTTCACAGGCCGTCTCCCTCCCACAGCCAGTGCGCGGAGCCCCCGCCCTGTGCGCTGACAGCTCCGCGCTCCGTCGTTCTCCGGGGTCGCAAGCACCGTCAGGCCGGTTCCCCCAGCAGCCCAGGAGGCCGCCACCAGGAGCGGCTGCGCCGAGTCCGCCCTCTGCAATCCACCCGACAGCCCGCAGACCGGCTCCTGGAGCCTGAGGAAGCTGGAGCCCGGGACCAGCGCAGAGGCTGACCTGCCTCGTGAACGCCCGGGAGGGGCAGAAGGGAGGGTCTGCAGCAAAGCCCTGGGCTGCCACGGACCCCTCGTCCCTGAGTTGCCAGTTACGGAGGGAGTCACCAAACACTCGACCAGACTCCAGGGCTCCCGCTGCCGCCACTGCCCACACCTCGGAGCTCGCCAGCCAGCGACGGCAGCAGCTGAGCCGCAGAAACGGCCCCTCCGGCCAGCAGGCGCTACAGCGGTGGGCCTCGGCCTTCCTGACCTCGCTGACCCCGACCCCAAAATCGCTGTCATTGCTACCTGCCAACTGTCAGTTTGCTACCGTCGTGAATCGTGATGTAAACAGTTTTGGAGAGAGGCCTGCTAAAGCGGACCTTAGCGCCGCTTCCCAGGGCCAGGACCAAAGGTCTCCACCAGAGCCCGGCCCGCCCTTCCAGGGTGGCCTCCACCAGAGCCCGGCCCGCCCTTCCAGGGTGGCCTCCACCAGAGCCCGGCCCGCCCTTCCAGGGTGGCCTCCACCAGAGCCCGGCCGCCCTTCCAGGGTGGCCTCCACCAGAGCCCGGCCGCCCTTCCAGGGTGGCCCGCGTACTCATGAGACTTTTGACGTCTGTGCCTCTCACGCTCCTGCCACCCCCGGCACCTGGCACTTCCGGATCTCTGGGCGTTTGCGCTCAGGCGCTTCTGTGGTTAGCATCTGCCAGCGTCAGCCACTCTCGCCTCCAGCAGGCCCTGAGTTCGAGCCAGCGAGCCATTTACAGTGTGTTCTTGATAAGCTATTAAGACCATGCACATTGACTCGTTTCTCCATTATGGACACAGATGTGTCCAGATACTACGGCATACCTCTCCCTAGCCCCTGCCAGTCCTTCCTTCTTCCTCGACCCACTTGCTGACTCCTTCCTTCTCAGGCAAGCCCTGGGTGTCAACTGAAGCCCAGGGGTGGGTCTGGAGATCCTTGGGTTTCTGAGTCTCTGGGCATCGGAAAGCCAGGCCTGCCTCCCAGCACTTGTAATTGGACTAAAGAAGGAGCCTGTCTTCGGGTGCAGCCGTGAGGTACGAATGCTGACGGCCTGTGGAGGGTGGGCGAGTTGCCCACTGCACTGGAGGAGAGCTGGCTCGCCAACCCTGCCCCATGCTTTACAGCAGGTGCATTGACCGCTATCAAGGGGGAAACAAGCCCCACCGCAACCTTCTCATTGAACATCCCAGCGTATCTGTCTATGCTGTGCACAACTCCTGTCCTGGTCTCGGTGAGGCCAGCTGTGGGAGTGAGGAATGTCACTCCAGTGGCCGCAGGGCCAGCAAAAGCTGCTTCTAAGACTCACGGGCACAGAAATAGAAGCCCAAAGGGAAACGGGAACTCAGTTCATGTGTTGCAGCTCCTGCATGGAACACGAGCTTCCGCCCTTTCCAGTGGGTGAAAGGACACAGGGAGAGACAGTCTCTGACCAGAGATGGCCTTCGCGGCCCGAACCCCATCAGGGTTACCCACACTCGACACACAGCGGCTGGGGGCTCCACCAGCCCTGTCCTCGCCAGCACTCGCTGGTTTCCTGGCCTTTGTGGCTATGTTTGTGGGTGTGTGTGTGTGCAATGAAAACGCTGCCTCCTTCCCGCCACTGACGACCAATTGCCTAGTGTATCAGTGTGCTTAGACACATCCCAACCTGATCTTTGTGCCACGCATGTCATAATGTCTTGCTCCTGACGATTACTTTTAAACCCACTTCCATTGTCTCCGCCCATTCTCTCCATCATCAGCGCCAAGTCTACCGTCCGCACCACCCCTGTGTGCAGTACCATCGCCAACAGTTTTACCACTTATTTCCATCAACCCATTGTTGATATCACCTCCATCACCTGCACTGCTGTCCACTCCTCCATCACCTCCATCACCTGCACTGCTATCCACTCCTCCATCACCTCCATCACCTGCACTGCTATCCACTCCTCCATCATCATCTCCATCACCACCATCATCACCTCCACTGCTATCCACTCCACCATCACCTCCATCACCTGCACTGCTATCCACTCCACCATCATCATCTCCATCACCTGCACTATTATCTACTCCTCCATCACCTCCACTACTATCAACTCCTCCATCATCACCTCCATCACCTCCACTGCTATCCACTCCTCCATCGACACCCCCACAGTCCCTCCCTCCACCACCATCAGTGCCAATCAGCAACTCTACATCATCACCCATCTGACATGGTCTCCACCAGCTCCTCTTGTGTAGACAGCTCTGGACTCTCCTTAGGTAGCCACTTTCTGTACTCTTCAACCTACACAAGTGGTTTTCTCTTCTGTGACCAGACTCATGCCTGTGTGGCTGTGCCATAAACAGCAATGTCTATCTCCTCACTGCTAACCCTAGCAACTTTGTGCAGAATAGCTGTTCAGCAAATACACTGGGATACATAGACATATATATATATCCACACATATATACATATACATACACACGGTAATATATGTATACTGTACTGGTAACTGCACTAGTGTGTGTGTGTATACATCTCCTGTGTGTGTGTGTGTGTATACATGTACTGCATATAGCCAGTGATATATATATTTCACACATTAGGTGATATATATCCATATATATCATATATATCACACATAATGTGAAGGAAAGAAGAGGCAGCAAGAGACCCTACAAAGTTTCATAAATAGATCCAAAATGAGAATGGAGGAGTGGAGACTGAATTCCACCGAGACTCTATCTTGAGCTAAAATCTATTTCCTTTTTTCTTTTGTCTTTGTGCCATTCTTCAACAACTTCACAAGAAGGGCATTATCTTCTTTTTAGCCATGGATGCTCAGAATGTTTAGAAACTTGCCAGGTAGCAGCTGGGATTGGCTCTTCCATCTGGCTGTGCCCGTCACTGCCTCTCCTAAGATCAACTACCCAGCCTTATAGCCTGCTCGGTCAGTGTACACTCAAGTAGTACAAAAGGCCGCAGTTTTTATAGTGTGTGGGTGTCTTCCCATTTTGCTGTGAGTTTTTTTTTAAACAGGAATGTTGCCCAACAGATTTTGCACAATTCAACTGCAATTGCCACATATGAACATTTTAAGCCAAATAAACCCTGCCTGAAACAATGCCATTTATTATTTTAGGTCTCAGATGAAGGTCAATGATAATTAAATAATGGCTCCAGTATGAGCTTTCACTCCAGCAACAGATGAGTTTTCTCCCTGCCTAAATCAAGTTATATATAATATGGTCAACCAAAATCCTGGGTGTACAGAAGAAACTCAGTATTGGTAAGTTATCATCATTTCATCATCATCAGCAGCAGCAGCAGCAGCATCCCTATCATCAACATCATCATCATCATCACCATCCTTGCCCTGCAGGTTGTAAGTTTTCATTGCAGATCTAAAATGTATGCCCTTTACTTTGTCTCTAAAGTACTTACAGCTAAATGTTGCTTTTAAAACAAATTCCTAATCATACCAATGAAGACTCAGGAGCCAGATACTGGGGTGAAAACCTGCTGGCTCAGAGAGGCAGAGAAAGCACCCCACTGACCTTCCTCCTCCACCAATGTCGGGGGGAAAAAGCCCTTCTCCTTCTCCGTGCTTTCTTAAATACCCTTCAACTCCATGTCCCTCCTTCCTGCGTCATGTTCACTCCCTGTCAACTGGCTGCTTGCTCTGCCTCTTGATGTAGCATTGACTTTGTTTAATCCCGTTTACAGAAAGCTCTTGGATTAAAGGTGTGTGCTAGGGCTGAACCACACCACAACTAGAAACAGGTTTTTCCAGTATACAATCTTGGGGTTCACAGTGTGATCAAATATCCTGCAAAAGCTAAGCACCGCTCTAAGTCATCTCCTAGATGCTGGGCAGCCTTCAGTAGAGGCCCATGTGCTCCAATCCAGAGCCGTGTCAGCTGACTACTGGGTCCAAGAATAAAGCACACACCCCACCCCACACCCCATTTACCAAACCTCCACAGCACTGTTGGGACAGTGTAGCATGACTCACAAGGGTAAGCACTGTCAGGCAGACTTGAGCTCAAATCCTGATGGTTCCACCTACTGGCTATGTGACTGAATAGATTATAAGACTCGGTTTTCACATCTGGGAAATGGGAATCATTCTTGTACACAGCACAGGGCTCAAGGTTAGCCAGTGTTTTCAAGAAAGGCTTTACAATTTAAACTAGTTTCACCTCTAGTTTGTGGTTCATCTACTCAGTCTAGTCAAATTGTTGAAAAATCAGGATAAAAATGATGAGGACATTTGTCCTGGGGGGAAAAAGGGTATCCTGCAATTCCTTCCTCTGTTTACATTTTAGTCTTCTATTTCCAGATTCAACAGCCTCTGCTTTGAACAGATACCAGAATTTGCTACGTGTAGCAATTCTCAACAATTCCATTTCATCAGCCCTGAGCATGTCCTGGGAGCAAAAGGGCAGAGTTCCACCTACGCTTCCTTTGGGCGCTATGACTCTACTATGAAACATAATATTCCAGAGGGAATGGGGAAAGTGTCTTGCCCCTTAAAGGGCACTGAAATACAGCCTCTGAGCTATCTTTCTAGCTGTGAACTCTGGATCAAGTCATCACGGCTGTGAAAAGGATGAAGGAAGTGTACGCAGGTGCCTGGTGTTTGTAAGGGCTAGTTGCAAGTTAGACTGTTCAGAACAGCTAAATAATATGCTAATTTTATGGAAAACAGAGTGGAAAAACAAAGCTGCTTGCCCATAGGCATACAGAAACACAAGGTAGAATAATAATAATAATAATAATAATAATAATAATAATAATAAGTAGGAGGGCAGAGAGTGGATCATTATGGGCTGAATGAGCTAACAACAGGAGTTTTAAGTCACCTGGCAGACGAACACCTAGACTCATGGAACTGCAGAGCTCCAAAGCCATGTTGGCAAAGGATAAAAACGATAGGAAAAAAACTAACAGATCAAATTTTGACCCATATTCACTAAAAAGCATTTGTTTCTAAGACTGTAAAGAATATGAACTGATTGCCAGGAAAATATCAGGAAATAACCAAATGATCTCCTCCCCCTCCTTCCCCATCCTTCCTCTCTTCCTCCCCTCTTCAATCCCTCCCTTCCTCTCTCTTCCTCTCCTCCCTCTGCAGTCAGGTTTCTGCTGTTCTTTCACTGAGGCATCTATGCTGCAGACTGAACAGTGAACCAGGACTCTCCCATCATTTCACTCTTGAGGAAACAGACTCCATCAACAGCTAATACTTGGGGGATGTGGGGAGAACAAATGAATTGTATGGACCTACATCATTGAAAGTCCTCACTCGGCAGGGTATGGTAGCTCACACACAGAATGCCAGCATTTGGGAGATGAAGACAGGAAGATGAGTTTGAAGCAGCCTCTGCTGCATGAGACCCTGTCCCAAAACCAAACCAAACCAAACAAACAGCTGAAAGAATGTGATTATAATCGGACTTTCAGTCACTTATGTTCTATATTAATGAGGTCAAGCTATTTTCTTCTACCAAGAAAATGGCTCATTCCTCTCAGGAAAAGCCAGTGTTGGTGACCCACAAAGAACAGGAAGTGCCACTTGCTAAAGAATCAGCTGAAACAGCACAGAAAAAAACAGCCTAGTAGAGGAAAATGGAGGGCCCCATACCGAATGAGGGGACAGCAGAAGCTCATCTGAGGGGTCGTTTTTGCCTCTCTTTGGGAGGGCTCCAGGCTGGGACTTGCCATCCCAACAGCAACTTCCCTCTCAGAGAAGAGGAGCCCAGCACTTGGCTGGGGAACAGCGGGGGATTTCCACGGTTTTCCAAGGATAGGACCAGCTGAGAAAGTTCTGGCACTGCTTCAGAAACTTGAATAACAAGAGTACACGAGCCGCAGCAGGAGCTGTCACAGGGCTGGCTCCTCCACGCCCCGACACCCTGGGGCTCCACGGAGTTGCTGAAATTCCACGGTTGCATAAGCCCTTCGCACAGGTTTCTGTTTTAGGAAATGAAAGTGGCAGGCTGTGCACCCTGAATTTCCGCTCTGATTCAGCCCTGGCCCCCACGCCTGGCCTCGTGTCGGGCTCCTCCCCTCAAGCTGGTTGAGAAAGGCATTGCTGCAGAAGAATGCCAGCACTGCAGCCCCTGGGCACCAGAGAGGTGCTCGTCACAGGCAAGAGCTTGCTGGTGTACCCCCACTAGCTAGCCAGTGAAGGTGACAGCAGGGAAGGTGGGAAGTTCACAGCACAGAGAGGGAGATGAACTGATTAATTCATACCAAAGAAGTCCTCCGTGAGTGTGTGTGTGTGTGTGACAGACAAACAGACAGACAAAGGCAGAGAGACAGTGACAGAGAGAGACAGACATAGACACAGACACAGACAGAGAGGGCAGTTCTTACTTTGCCTTAACCAGTAGAAGGCTGAGCTGTGGCTGTCTGTAACTGTCTTGCTGTTTCTTTGGAGAGACACCCTAAATAATCTCCCGAACATGCGGTGAGCCAAGGCTCTACACCATAGGCTATTGCTCGGTTGCCTCCAATATTGCCACTATTGCAGCTGCTGAAAAATAAAATAAGACCGTGGACAACGAGCCCAGCTGAAAACAAGAATGGCATTTCCCAGCTCCCCTCGTGGTTAGAAGTTTCCACATCTACACAACAACAGGCCTGATTTTGTGACAGCCTTAGTGAGCAGCGTGTGGGTTCCCTGCTTGACAGAGTTCATCCAGCAGCAGGTCCTGGAAGAGATGCCGTCTCCCACCAGGGCGGAAGACAGACTGTTCTTTGGTTGGCAGTGAGGGTGTGCCCCAGCATACCTGTATCAAGATGAAAATAACAAGTGAAAAAATGCACTAAAGCCCCCAGCCTACTGAACCCCTCAGCTGGACCTGGTTTATCTTAACCACGCTCTGAACACAGAGCCCATTGGAAAGTGAAGTGTGGCGCTGCTCATGTAACCTATTGAAAATGGCCCCCAAAGTAAAACCTAGAATGTTAATGTTGGGGCATTTCCACACCCTCTAAAGTGATTAAGTCAGTCAGTTAAGCCACACATCAATCAGCCGAGGCCCCTCGAGCACCCTTGTTGCTCACCCTCAAGCTTTGCCTACCTCCAGATCCCTTTCCTGTGACATAATCCACCGTGCTGCAGATGTCACACGGCTTTTCCGCACCGCTCTGAGAGAATGGCTCAGCCTGGATGAAATGCTGACTCCTCGCTGCGGTTGTTGGCTCTGGCCTCGTGCCTCCTGCCAGCAACCATGAGGCTCATAGGTGGACTAGTTAATGAGTGTGGAGCTTAAGTCTCCAACACGGCAAGCTGGAGCCACTTACCACAAATGCAGTGACCTGAAACAGCATAAAATGACTATCGCACAGGTCTAGAGGTCAACACCCAGAATCTGCCTCATGGGCTAATATCAGATGCAGCAGGGCTGCCCGCTGTCCGGAGGCCTGCACCTGTGTGGCCACCCTCCCTGGGCGGTGGAAGACACCAGCGTTCATCGGCTCTCACTTCTTCCTCTGCTTTTAAAGCCAGCAGCATAACACCTCCAGACCCTATGCCTCCCCCTCACACCCGGCCCGCACAGATCCCTGCCTCTGAGTCGGCCAGCAAGTGTCCTTAACTCCACCTGTAGCTTCATTGCCCTTTGCCATGGGCAACCTGTGTTACTCGGGCTTCTTTAAGGGAACACAAGCCATAGGACGTGTACTAAAAGGGGATTTATTACATCAGCATGCAAGATGATGTGGCCTGGTCCAACAAGGACTGTCTCGCACCGAGTACCCGGAAGCCAACG
This sequence comes from Meriones unguiculatus, assembly GCF_030254825.1. NCBI lineage: Eukaryota > Metazoa > Chordata > Mammalia > Rodentia > Muridae > Meriones > Meriones unguiculatus. The sequence goes on from NC_083350.1 coordinate 187,502,216, forward strand.
GTTGCCCAGTCCACCAACTGAGGTGTCTCAGCAGTCCCCACGAACCGAGCACTGGATAAACGGAGGTTCAAACCCTCATCTGCGTCATGCCCGACATGCTGTGTGGTCTCGGGGAATTGCTCAATATTTCAAAACACTGTATGCTCAATAAATTCTGACCTGTAAGGAGACATAAGCAAGTCTGTGTTTCTGGTATAGTGTACTCAGAGAAGTGAGTTTGTTCACACTCTCTTGCCAATGGCTTTCCTCCTACCCTGTGGACAGCGAGGCTATTTCAGAGTGCTATTTCACACACGCTCTGTCAGCACCTCCCCCGGCAGGCACCCACTCCCGCACGTGCACGTCTGTCCTGCCCATCAGCACCTGCTCCCCCCCCCCCCCCGCCTCCCGGCCTGCCCTTCTGCTGCTTGCTCTGAGGGTGACCTCCCCAGGCGCCTTCCTCACGCCCTTCTCAGCCGACCTGCTACACCCCAGAGAGGCCTCCCTGCAAAGCCAGGTACTCTTCATCTCATTCCCATTTTCTTTCTGGAAAAAAAAAATCTCAACTTGTTACTTTTTTTCTTTAAAATATGAACCATTGTCTTAATTGCACAAACATGTCAAGCACCGTACAGCACTTGCGTGCATCTATACAGTGTGCGCTGACCAAATCAGCGCAATTCCATTCCCACCCTTTCTTTGCTTTTGGCGTCTTTAAGCTCATCCTCTTCCAGGTACCATGACATAGTTAGAAGCTTATTGGCCACTTCTCTCCTATTATCCCTCAACATCTAGAACTTACCACTCCTGTCTGTGTTGATTCCTGATACCGATTTAAGACACACACACACACACACACACATCCCTGACACCAGGAATCACACACACACACGCGCACACACACACACACACATACACACATCCCTGACACCAGGAATCACACACACACACACACACACACACACACACATCCCTGACACCAGGAATCACACACACACACACACACATCCCTGACACCAGGAATCACTGTCACACACTCCCATGCACCCTGTGTCCTTGTTGGCTGCGGCAGGCACCCTCTGCAGTAGCCTCCGGTGCTGTGCGCCTCACGTCCTCCACAGACTATGCAGCCTCTTCCCATGAAGACGAGCAGCAACGTAATGTCGTAATGTCGTGTCCCTTCTAAGGCTGGCCACTTCCCAGAAAAGCCATGTCTTCCCCGCTGTTTCTTCTCCTCCTGTTCTGACTCCACACATGCTGCTCTGCTGTCAGCTGCCCCACAGGCACACATGGACTGCTCCTAGGTCCCTGCACATAGGAGCAGATGCACAGCTTGGTCTTGTGTGTCTCCCACCAACTGGAGCAGGGCCCTGCCTGGCTCTGCCGCCTCCCTCCGGATCCCATTGAGTCTTAGGAAGAGGCATCATTGGAGGTGTGGCCTTGTTGGAGGAAGTGCGGGTGTGCAGAGGGGAGGGTTTGAGGTTTCAGAAGCTCAAGCCAGGCCACTGTCACTCTCTCTTCCTGGTGCCTGCAGATCCAGTTGTAGACTCTCAGCTCCCCCTCCAGCACCACATCTGCCAGCGTGCCGAGTGCCGCCATGTTCCCGCCATGATGACAGTGGGCTAAACCTCTGAACCTGTGAGCCAGCCCAGTTAAGCGTTTTCTTTATAAGAGTTGCCATGGTCATGGTGTCTCGTCCAGCAACAGAACACTGACTCAGACACCACGCCTTGACTCCTAGACCTCAGAAACAAGGGCGCATCTGGGCTTATTTATTCATCCAGGCTATCAGGTGTCTAGGTGCCTGCTATGGACTTGAAACACATGTCAGTAGACGAACAAGCTAGGCCTGGGTTTGGGTTCAGAAGAGGTTGGTGTAGACACTGAGTGTGAGATGCCAAGTGTCTAGTGGGCACTCTGAAATAGCCTCGCTGTCCACAGGGTAGGAGGAAAGCCATTGGCGAGAGAGTGTGAACAAACTCACTTTTCTGAGTACGCTATACCAGAAACACAGACTTGCTTATGTCTCCTTACAGGTCAGAATTTATTGAATAACAATGCATTCACAGGGTTCAGTTCTTCCGGTGGCAACAGTGTGACAACCTATCCCACGCATCTTGATAACCTGACCAAGGCAAATGCAGGTTCTTTGATTCCAGTTTTAACTACTAACACTAAGTCTCCCATCACAGCAGACAGTAAACACATCTATTTGCCTAAATGCACATATAGGGCTAAAAAGGCTGCAACAGAGCCCATAATGTTTCAGGAGAGGCCGAGTGAGTCTGTATCAAGAAGATGACAAAGCAGACCAGTGCAGAGGGAGCTGCTGCTACAGCCAGAGTCCAGAAAGAGAGAGAGAGAGAGCTGCTGCTGCAGCCTAGCCTTGAGTCAGAGTCCAGAGAGAGAGAGAGAGAGAGAGAGAGCGCTGCTACTGCAGCCTAGCCTTGAGTCAGAGGAGAGAGAGAGAGAGAGAGAGAGAGAGAGAGAGAGAGAGCTGCTGCAGCCTAGCCTTGAGTCAGAGGTCAGCTGCAAGGCTGGAAGCACCCACCAGCAGGGACCAGAGGACTCAGGACCAGGTCCTAAACCTGACTTTTCCCCAGCTGAGGCGAAAAGGTGGACAGACAGGTGTTGTAGGCTGTGTCAAGCAGGGGCCATGATCTGAAGTCCCAGGGACAGCTGCGGGTCCTCTGTTTGTCAGGCTTTGACACATCGCCATATGGTGATGGATTCTGTGGGGCCATGGGGACACGGTATAGGTGTCCATCGCTTTATGGAATCCCGGGGAGGGATTCTCTCCTTAGTCTGGTGTGCCTGAGGTTTGGGGCTCAAGTCACCACAGTAAATTTGTAGGATGTCTTCTGTCTGCTCCCAGGAATCCATCAGCCATCAGTCTGTGCTGGTTGGGTGGTGCCTGACCATGAAGTTTGTGGGTCCACCTAAGGGCTATAGTCCTCCTCTTTTTCAAAATGGAACCAAAAGCCGCTTATAAAATGGAGTCACTGAAGTCAAGGCACAGCTTACACATGCACATACATGCCCCCCCCACACACACACTGGATGCACATGCTGCATTGCTGCATAGCTGTGTGATCACACATATGTCAACAGTGAGTCACATCAGATCATAATATGGCTGTAACGGAGAACTGCCAAAGCGGTGGGCAAAGGCACTGCCACCAAGCCTAGCAGCGTGAACTCCCTGGAATCCCCCTGTAGGAAGAGAGAACCAACTCCAGTAAGCTGACCTCTGACTTCCAGACAAAACTGTGACATGTGTGCACTGTGGAGACACACTCAGAAGAAGTAATTTTAGAAACAATGGTCATACAGAGCTGCACAAACGTGTCTCCTAATGACGTGACAGTATAGCCACCTCAGTATAGTGAGGTTGCTCCTCCGGTAGAGACCAACCCACCTCACAGAGTCCTGGGAAAGCCCAGCTCACACGCTCACACAGCACTTAAATAAGAAACAACTTTGTGACGGGTTACTTAGTTCTTGTTGACAGTGTGCAAGTCACAGCCGCCTGGCACATCTTGTTTACGGGTCTCTTGATTGTGCCTCTGCACCCTCTCTGTGTAAGCACTGCCTTGCAGCAACAGCCTTTCTCAGACTACAACCCTGTATTGAGAGATTCTTGGCTGTGCACCCAATGCTCTGTGCTTCGGAGTGGTCAGCTCGCATTGTTCTGTGAGCCAACTCTACTTCCTATGTACTTCAACTTGGGCTCTTTTTCCCAGCAGTACTGAGGACTGAACCCTGGGGGGGGGGGTGACACAGGCGAGGCAAGCTCCGGCACAGACGACCCCCTCAAACCCATCAACTCATTCATAAGAAATAAGTATAGATGCCCCATTGGGCATGAAGGTGACTGTCAAGGCAGAGCGAAGCAACAGGATGAAGGAGATGAAGCAGAGAGAAAGAAGAACGGTTGCTCTCGGGCAGCAAGGCCTCAGTGTCCACTCCATAGCCATGGACTGAGCGGGAGAAATGCTGCTGTTTAGACTGCCCGGGGCACGGCTGCCTTAGAGGCTGCAAGCTCACTGGGCTTCCTCTTCAGTGTTTTCACCAAACTCTTAGCGTGTTTTTCAGATACCTTTGTCTGTACCAAAGCTACAGTGCTGCCCCATAGACGTTTTGAACATTCTCTCATCCAGCTGTGCATCAAATCAGGAAGTAATCAGATGAGTGCTGGATTTATTTTGCCTCCACCTTGATGGCATTGGCCCTGTTGCTAACATACTGACCAGTGTCCCAGCTGCAGAAAAACCACTGGGTTCTGCTACTGACCCGGATTACCCCAGATCACTGTGCACGCCCAGCATCTGCTTCAGCAGATTTTAAACTGTGAAACAGGAGGAACAGAGCAGTGCTGGCTTCAATTTGACAGCTACACGGCGACTCCAGGCGCTGGACTTGAACCTGGCCTGACCCAGCTCTTCGCGCTTGCGTGGCTGAAGGAGCGTGTTTCAATCCTGAGCTGTGGGCTGCAGGATCATCATATTTCACTCCTCTTTTGTAGCCTATGCCATGCCAGGGTCACAGCGGCAGGCCTGTCAGCTTGCTCTTACAGTATGGGGTAATTCGGACAGCACAGGACAACTGTGTGGAGCCAGCTCTCTCTTCCACCATTATGTGGGTTCTGGGGACTGACCCAGCTTACCAGGCTTGCATGTCAAGGGTTGTTAGCCAATGAGCCATCTCATGGGCTGCATTTCACTATAGTTAGTGAAGGAAAATGTGCTCAGATGAAATGTCACAGGGCACAAAGGTGTGTGTGTGTGCGTTTTGTTTTGTTTTTTTTCAACAACTTCTACAAGTAAAAGATTTTCTTTGCCAATAAGTGGTGGGTGGGCTGGAGCCACGGCTCAGCGGGGAACCTGCTTGCTCTGCATGTCTGAGGGTGAGTTTGGATCCCTGGAACCCATGTAAAGGCCAGATAGGTGTGGCAGCCTGCCTCCAATCTCAGTGCTGGGAGTCCTAAAACACGCTGGCTAGCGAGACTAGCCGGATCAGTGAGCTCTGGGCTCCACCGAGAGGCCTTGCCTCAGCACAAACTGGAAAGCAACTGAGGTTGAAGACACCCATCTCAACATTCGACCTCCTGTCACTTGTACGCACGTGAAACCACACTCATGCAAATATACCTTTATTTACATACATAAGCACAATACCTACACATACACACATGAAAGTTAAGATGTTAAAACAAGGAAGTCACTGACATCCAAGTACATTCTATGTTATTATAATGTGTCATGTTCCAGAAGTGCTGAATTGTTCAAACATCAGAGTATCGAGGATATGGCTCACAGAGCTCACCAGGACGGTATTTGCCTAGAATGCACAACAAGGCCTTGGGTTCAATTCCCAGTACCGCAAAGAAAGTGCTCAAATGTCTAGGTCATGAAGAAATGGCTTTGGCTCTGGAACTGGAGTTGCACAGGAATCCTGGGAGCTGCATTTGGCAAAGCTGCAGTGCCGAGGTGGCTTTCGGAGCACTTGCGCTTCCTGCTCACTGACTAATTAGACTGCAGGCACGCTAACGCTGGCTATGCTCTGTGAAGACCTTGCTGGGTGCTCTCATCCCAGCCAAGTCATCGCTACATACGGGACTTCACTGGGCAACACACACCACAGCTGCACCTCGGCCTTTAAATGCCTCTACAGCATGATGTAAACTTTATGAGGACTTGAAAATTTGTTTTTAAGGTACTTTTCACCACTGTTAAATAAAATCCCCCTAAGATTTAATTAAGTTTCAGGGAATGGAGGGGGGAGTCGCTGTAACGTGTTTATAATAGAGATTCCTTCCCCATAAAGGGGGAAAACCCCAACACCACAAAAAAAGCAAGTGGGAATCACTCGGAATCTGCTCCCGATGGCGCTGTAGCCCCACTGTGCATGGCGAAGGGCCTGAGTCCGCCTCCAGCACTGCCTTTGGCTCCCCCTCACAACTGCTTTTGGTGCTGGTGGGTTTTGTTGTTGTTTGAGACACAGCTTCACAACTTCACTCAGGCTGGCCTTGAACTTAGAATTCTCCTGCCTCAACCTTCTGAGTGGTAGGACTACACCGGGACACCTCCATGCCTGGCACAGTGAAGTTCAGAGATTTAGTACAGCACAGTAGACCTCCACTAAAGCTGAAGGGACAGATATTAAAAAATGTGTGCACGCGTGTGTACACACGTGTTTGTGTGTGTCTGTGTGTGTGCACAGCTCATGGCACACGTGGAGGTCAGACAACTCTGGGACTCAGTTCTCTATCCAGCTGAGGCAGTATTGACTTTGCTCTGCTGTTTCCCTGCTGGCTGGCCATGGTGGCCTCCCGGCTCACTCTGCTGTTTCCATGTTCCATCTTGTTGCAGGGGTTACAGATGCATATTGCCACATCCTCCTCCACAGTTTTTATTTCACTTATTGAGTGTGTGCTCATGTGATCACATGGCGCACATGCCGTGCCCCATGTGCAGAGATCAGAGGACAATCTGCAGGAGCCCCAGAAATTAAACTCAAGGCACTGCGCTTGAGGGCATGTGGCCCTGGTCACCGAGACAGCTCAGTGGTTCGTGTCCCAACCTTGGTGTGGCGTCCGGGGGTCAGGCAGGTCCCAGCTGCATGGCAAGCTCTTGCCCGCCATTTTCCGAGCCTCTCTCGAGGGCTGCTTTGTGACATCCCTTGGATGTCTGCAGTGGCAGAGCACCAGGCCACACCAAGTTCCTGTCTATGCTATTTCCTTGACTTTTTTCCTGCTTGCCTGGTTTTAATTTTTTGAACAAAGAATACCGAAGAGGGTTTGACAGTATTGACAGGGGAACAGACAATGAGAATGCTGGGAATGAGATCCACATGGACTCTGAAGCCTCCATGACAAAGTTCTGAGAGGCTCTGGCTCTGTGGCTTGCTCTTGTGCTCCTAGCACTCACCAGAGGAGAGCACATAGGATGCCTTTGATGGTCACACAGCACCGACACTGTGAAGATGCTGGGCGGTAAAAATGGGCCAAGCCGATAGATGTCAGAAAGATAAAAGCTGAACCGGAATCCTGCCCACACTCACCAGCAACATATTCTGCTTTAAGGAACCATTGCTAAGCCATCTTCTTAGTAGAAAAACCTACATGAAGTCTTGAGATTTTTCTCGTAAGTTTTGAAAAACATCAAGTAGACTAATCCTTGTCTAAGAACCACGCAGAACAGCAAAAGGGACATCTGAAGAGACGGAAGTCCCGAGAGAGGTGGACTTACTCCCTCAGCACACACAGCTCATAGAAGGCGGGACTTCACCCTTTCCCTGTCCGGAGTCCCCGGGCTGAGTCTGTCTTCACATGCTACCGAGGACCCATCTTTTTAGTGGTTGCGTCTAAATAACAAGAATGCAGCTTCCAAATGGGAAAGGGCTGGGGAGGGGGCGCTCAGCTAGAATCAAGGGAAAGCAAGCAGTAGCTCAGCAGCTGCAGTTCTCATCCACACAACAAGCAGCAAATTAAAATGAACAGTTTTAGCCAGGTGACACAGGCCTCTGATTTCTGCCATTTGAGTGGATGAGGCAGGAGGATTACAAATTTAAGGCCAATCTGGGCAATTTAGTGAGATCCTATCTCAAAATAAAAAAACACAAAAAGGACTGGGCTGTAGCTCAGGGCAGGTATGACTAGGTTCAATTCCCAGAGCCATAAACCCAAAACCATATCCAACATGGGTATATAAAATTAACTACTGCTGTACTTGTCTTAATTATAACATGTTGTCTTTTTGAAGGTTAGCTGTAATACAAATGAACAAATGCAAAAGTTTGTTGTTGTTGTTGTTGCATTTATCATTATTTTCCTTGGAAGCCGGAAGTTCCTAAGATGCCCAATGTGGAAGATGGGCCAATCTGAAGTTTACAGGAATATTGTAAGCCCTGCCAGCTAGGAGTGGCTGAGGAGGTCAGCGACCCCAGAGGAGAATCCAGATTAGCCACTTTCCTAACCCCATGCGATTGCTAACTGCATTCTAAGTACCTATCTTTATAGTCACAGATAGGGTTTCTCACCACTGACCCAAGAAGCTTTTTGTAGCAGGAGATCATGACAGAAAACCACAACTAGTCAAAATGCGGAGAACAACTGACCACAGCGTACCTAATCGGAACGAACACATCTACCCAACCCCCACGCCTGAGGCTCAGGGAATGTTACAGAAGATGCCGAATAACTGTAAGAGCCAGAGGACCAGGCAGTGTGCTGTGAGGCTGTCTTCTAGCTTTCACAGGGAAGCCTCACACACGAACAGTTGACACCTGCTGTCATCCCAACAGATGGGGGAGGTCTCCCTGGGCACCACCCATGGATGAGGGACTACAGCAATGATCAAGTACTGAGAACTATTCTCCCCACGGACAAGCACCCTGGCTGCTTATCCAGTACCAAGTGGCCAGCCCCAGAGACACACACGCAGGCCACACTGAGGAGTCTCGGCAGGATGAATTTACATTTCTATTTGTTACATGTACATGTAACAACTGTAGTTAAAGGATGCTCCATGAAATGGCAAGGCTCCACAAGACAGGTAAAAGGGAGCCAAGGGAGGAAAATATGATATTTTAATTAATTAAAATAACTCATTTTTTTTTTTTTAAAAAAAAGCCTCTGCCAAAGCTAGGACTTAGTATTAACCTGCCTTGGTTCCTTCAAGTGATGGCAGCCACTGAACCAGGCAGTACCAGCAGCCTCGGGTCTTGAAGCTTCTCCATGAAATCTGGTAATGCTCACGGCTCTCCGAAGCCAGCCATGCTATCATCTCCAGTTCACAGAGGAAGCCCTGGGTACAGAGAGGTGGCAGGTGAGCTACACCAGGGCAGGCTGGAGGGCAGGGAGAAGCCAGGCCTGCCTCTCCCACGGCGACCCTCGGCTCCCTCTGCTGCTGCTGGGTCCCTTCTCCTCAGCGGCTCCACCACAGAGACCAGGACCTCAGCTGGCTCTATGCCACCCCCAGTCCCACCCGCCGCCCTGCACTTGGACAACAGCAGCCAACTTCTGGATGGTTCTCAGACTGACATTGGTGCCTTCCTGCACTCAGAGGGAAGTGCACCCTTCTTTTGGCTCCTACAGCATTTATGAAGGTGTCCTGTGTCTGCCTACTGTGACCCCAGACCAGTAAGTCCAGCTCCATCAGCAGCCTGCCTCAGGGCCTTTGCCTTCACCGCTCACACTGGAAACCTTTGCCCCAGCACACCAGCTTTCTTGTGGCTAAAAGTTTTTACTTCAAATGTACCACAAGCTTTCCTTGATCGGGACTGTCTGCAGCCCGAGACAGTTCCCAGGCCTGAGAAGCTGCTTAGTGCATGCTGAAAAAACAAAAACTAACTTCTACTTTCTTTAGTCTTAAGGTTAAAGAACATCCCAGTAAGAGTGAAAGTTTTTATTTTGTGTAATAATAAAACAAAACTGTAGCGTCTTCTCACTTTCCTGGTGGGGAATTGATACCAGGACCACAGAAACTGGAGAGGAAAGGTGGCTCTGAAGCAATGCTAAGATCTCATGTCTCATCTTCTAGAAGCCAAGTGGGAACCTGACGCTGAAAACGCTTTGGGGATCTTGCTCTACCCTAAGATATTTTTATTGTGGTGGATACACAAAACTCAAAATTCACCATTTTTAACCATTTTAAGTGCATGTGTATAATTCACGGACATGGCTTGTTCACAGTGATGTGCAACCAGTATCTGCAGAACCCGTCATCCCGAACAGCAACTCTACGCCAATCAACGCTAATTCCCCACTCCCTCCTTCCCCTCACCCCAAGAAGCTACCCTCTGCGGCCAATCACTCTGTCTATCCCTCACAGGCAGGTCCAGCCAGTGTTCATCTGGCTTATTCCTCTCACCATAATGTTCTCAAAGCTCACCCTTGCAGCATGGATCAACACCACTCCTTTCACAGACAGGGTGGTATCCCGTTTCTTGGACGTAGCCTTGTTTATTATCTGACAATAAATATGTGCTGTGTCTACTCTTTGGCTTTAATGAATACGACAGGGACACGGCTGCTAAGGTATCTAAGTCCTTGCCTTTCATTTCTAGAAGCAAAATTAAAAAGCAAAAATAAGTTAGCATTATTCAATCCTGAAGAGTCTGTTTCACCCATGCCGGGATTCTCATGTGGCGACTGGAGGGGTCCCAGAACTAAAAGCCCAGAAGGCTCAGCCTTACCAAAAGGGCAGCCCTGACCTTGTAGGGCTCCCCACTCAACCACAGTAAAAGGAGTAAGCCAAACTAACAACCACAGCACCCCACTCAAAGGCACCCAACCTCAATCTCCAGTAAAGACAAAGTGGGATATAAAAATAAGAAACTTTTATTCAAAGTTGAAAAAGTTCTCAGCTTTTATACTTAACAATACAGACTGCCGCCGAGAGCAGACATCCAACACCAGCGACAGACAAACTACTTGCCACCAGCACCCACTCCCCGAGGTACCAGTGCTGAGGGGAGCCCACTTCCCGGAAGTCCAACACTGACTGAACAACCGTTACCCTACAACGACAGAACACAGCACCAAGACCAGAAAGCAACGCCTTTCCTGCAGAGCCTGTCAGGAGTGGCCTCCCGCCTTCATCTTACTGGCTGTGGGGACAGCCCAGGTCCTCTTCCAAAGCACTGCATGCCTCAGACACTGATGGACTGAGTCACACTTTCTGCAGGAACCCCAGGGTCTGATGCCGGGACAAAAGCCACAGCCACCCCCTTCCTGAGTGGTGGAAGTTATGATCTGGAGATGCCAAGTCTCCAAAACTCACTTACGAAGGGTTCAAAAACAAGCACCCAGATTTAAAAACAAAAACAAACAAACAAACAAAACATTTATTTTTATATAAAAGTGCCAAAATATCCACCAATGCTGTACTCTACCTCAACAACCAGCTTATGCTAGGAATCAAAACACAAGGCCCTTTATTCACATTGCTCAGAACTCCGCTCCCTCACAGGTTCCCGCAGTAGCTGGAGTCTCTGGACAGGGGGAAGCTCGCACTGCGATTTGCTGTGCTAGTCCATATGTCCAGGTTCATGGAGGCACGAAACGGGTTGAAGCCGGGGTAGTACTCCTTGCACATGACCTGGTTTTCCATGTGGGTCGAATGCTCTGTGCTGGGGCTGATGGGGCAGCAATTGTCATACACGTCACTTTGTGGGGCCCAGATGGAACCAAAGAGTCCAGACATGGGAGACAAACTCCGGGTGCTCGTGAGGTAGGACTGAAGCGGAAACAGAGAAGGAAATAAGAGCAAAAGGGTTAAAAACCAAGAAGGGGCTTTTAAGATGTAGCCCCAAGTCTGAACAGGTACCCCAGGGGATATGTCTAGTTGATTAAGTCTACTTGCAGGCTGAAATACTCAACCAAATGTCGTTCACATGAAAAAATGTCTGGTGTGGTCACGAGAGGAGACAGCATTGGGCAATCCCCGCTGACCCTGGACTCCTTCAGCCCAGCCAGGGGCCTGCGACACAGACAGACGTTTGGCCTTGTCTGTGAGTCCCCACCATCTGTCTACACATCACGCCCCCCCACAATGTGGCTGCTGCTCTTGAACATGGAATCCCACCCTCGGCCTGATCTGCACTCTGCGCTGGAGGACGGGGCGGAACAGGGAGCGTTGAAGGAGGGCAGGAAGAGCCACTCACTGGAGAGCTGACGACGCTGCTGTGCCCCCAGGCGGTGGGCACGCTGGCAGGAGTGTTCCAGATGGAGGGAGCGCTGTGGCCAATGAAGTCAGTCTGAACTTTGGAGGGGCAGGAGAAGCCATGGGTGTAACTCATGTTTTCTACAAGGAATGGGAGAAGAAGCGTGCTCATGAGTGCTAAATTCTCACCCTCGGATGAAAAGCCTTCCAGGATTTCCTATACTGGCCAATGAAAGGCAGCCAGTGTGAGTCCAGGCTGTGTGCTGACTCGCCACCCCCGCAAGGCTGACGGGTCTGCACTTGCTAATTTCACGATATTGCTAATGCATGACGTTTACTAGAGCATTGTTGAAGAACAGTGCCCAAACTCTTACCTACCCTCAGTCCCCCCAACACACTCAATGCTGGGGAGGGAACCCCAGGCTCTCAGGTACTCTTGGCGACACCATCCAACTATGCTCCTTTCCATTTTGTTAATGACCAGGACTCCCAACCTCAGTGGCCTGCGTATGGACCACATGGCCCGATAACCGTAAGCCAAGAACTTCTAGGGACTGCCAAGGAAATCGACAAAGCCTCCCTCCAAGAGAGAAAGTTGCCAAAGGGCCCTCTTGTGGTTAGGGGCTGTGATGCATGTGTCAGAATCAAGGACACTGGACACAGGACTTAGCCGTGGTGGGATGGCAGTGAAGCACGAGAAATCCAGACCCAGCTGTATCCTGCAGGGTCCAGGTGACCAGGGAATTCCCTGAGGCTCACGTTGCTTCTTATGGCACATGGTTTGAGACAGAGCATGTTAAGTACCCACGATTCCTGATCCAGGCTGGTTCCCCTCCTTCCGCAGGGCTTCCCACAGCCATGGGCAGGGTCTACCCACAGGAGACTGGCCTGCTGAAGAGCTGCCTGATAGGGCTACAGACATAACTGACTCGGCTCTACCTAATTTACTGGACTAAGTGGTATAAGGTCGTCACACAGGGAAGGCCCAGATACCAGACTGGGGACTGTGGGGGTGCATGTGGGCCACGCCAGTCTGTTCACTGTGAGTTATGTGTCCACGCCCCTTGCTTTGACTTCTGGGCATGAAAGAGCCACTGGTCGCATGCTTTACCTTCTGGAAAGACACTGTAATCGTTCAGTTCCAGCGGGCAGTACACACTGGGAAACTGGCCTTCGCAGGGCGGGCTCCAATCCACAAAACTGCGGCAAAAACAAATAAGACTGAGCTCTAGTTTCCAAACCAGGACAGCAAGGGACCACGCAAAGACAGAGGAAGGCTTCTTGGTCCACATCCTCGGCTGCAAGTCCCGCTTTAGGGAAATCAACAATGTGTTTTGTCAATCAGGGTCAAAGGATTGTTCTCTTGCCAGTAACATTCCACCCGCAGGGCAGTCGGCTGGGCCAAGGGCAAGCTGCCTTCCTGACCTCATTTGCTAGCTGGAGACATCTGCAGCTGGAAAGACAAGGCCTACCTCAGCATCTCAGTAGACACCTGAAGGGCTCCACCATGTTGGTCCTGCCAGTCAAATGTCAGAAGAGCTGAGCATTCAGCTTGGAGAACTCACCGCTGCAGACGGTCACTGTTCTGTGACCACCACAGACTGCCCGCTCACTACAGCAATGAGGCAGGAGTGCTGCAGCCAGCTAAACCCAAAGCCTTCGGATCCCACGACAGCAGGTGTGTGCCAGATCCCCTGACTGCATAACACATTCTGGGTGGCAAGCTGAAGCAGCTGCTATTGTGGAACAACTTTTTACTATCAGGTTCCTGAGCGGGTTCGTTTGAATGTGCTCAAGAACGAGCCTTGGGAAAATGAAGACCTGCCGGGAGTGGGAACCAGGAGCGCTTTCAGATTCGCACCATGTCTGAAATAGAGTCCGCTGGGGCCGCCAGCTCTCCCGCCTGACTGCATGTGCTCACGGTGGTCTGTTCCCTGGCCCAGTATAACTCCAGAAGGCAGAGACAAACAGCGCAGTCTGCATCCACGAGGACCACCTGAGCTCCAGCTGCAGGGCGGTCTCAGGCCAAGCAGAGCTGTGCCAGAGTAGCGAGGCCTACCTGTCAGGGACAGAGGCTGGCTCCTGGGACATGGCCGGCACACCATTCTCCACTGGGCACGGGAAGCTGCTGGCCAGACATGCAGGCTGGGAGGGCCACAGGTCTCCAGGTGGGCACAGACCTGAGGGTTCAAGGAGGGGACATGTGAGCAGAAGCACAACATGGCAGAGTCCATGCAACAGTTTTCAGTGTGGGTCAGGTCACTCTGAAGATGTGACTGAGGGAAGAAGAGGAGTCCTGTATGCCTGGGAAGCGCCCCCAGGTGGGGTGTGACCGGAAGGAGGGAGGAACTTGAGGCTAACTGGGTTGTCACTGCTTTGGCGGGAAAGCCCTGGATGGTGAGCAGAGGGAGTGCTGGGCACAAGCTCCCACTGGTTTGCCCATTTTACACATCTTGCCAGCACAGGCTCTGGGGGCCTTTTTGGGACCGTCTGCTAAGCTCTTGCTGGAGCAAGAGCCTCAGCCAAAAATGGCAACTATCCCTCTGGGAGACTGCGCCCCATTCTGTCACACACGCTGTCCGTTTAGGAGAACTGTGCCTTTGCTGCCAGGCTGTCTCTGCACCACGCATGAACAGGTCGAGCTTTGACAACCAGCAGAAGGAAGCACTACACAGATGGAAGCACCTGCAACACCCCCAGGGCACAGCCGATGCCCGCCTACATCACAAACATGTCCTCCAAACAATGCTTCCCATCCATTATTAAGACTTGGGTTCCCTAAAACCAGGAGTCCGCGTGGGTCATGCTACAGCTGGGGCAATGGAGGAAGAACAGAAAACACGTTGTCATGCCTCTTTCTGTGCGAGTCTCCTCTGACCCCGGGTCTCCCCATGCCAGCACCGAGGTGGAAAGAAAATGCCAGGGGCTTGCTAGCCCCAACAGCTGTGTGATCCCATTTATGCTTAGCACACAGTGGCACACAGTAGGGGGAGGCAGAAGCAGGACACCTGTTAGGAGATATTACATAAGGACTTCCCGGAGCAGGGCAGTCAGGGAGGAGGCGGTGAGCAAGCTGTCGACTCTACAGACAGACAAGGGGAGGGTGACCAGAGCAAGACAGCAGGTCATGTGTCACAAGGACCAAAAGGCCCAGGATAACCTGGAGTTTGCGATTTAGGCAGTTAGGAGGAAGAATGGAAAACTGAGCATAGTGGCTGCTAGAACCGCAAGAAAAGTGTTAAACCAGAGCTAGCTATAAGACAGGGTCACAGTTTGGGAGAGAGGCCCAAGCTAAGGGTACAAACTTAGAGATGTGCGGATTTAAGGTGAGACTTGAAGTTTTAAATGTGGATGGTCGAGGTGCCAATGACAAACGAGTAGGCACAAAGGCTTCGACTCTGAAAAGCCAGGGTCATTCTGGGGTGATGAGAAAGGAAATCAGGAACCCGCAACTGAAACAGGCCTGTGTGGGGACTAAAGACAAAAGGACAGGATGACATGGTAATGCCAGAGACCAGACTCCTGCTTTGGGGCAGAGATGGTGGCAAAGTCAGGAAGCAGGGCATCAAGGGTGAGAAGGATGTGGGAAGGGACCGTCCACCAAGAGGAGGCCTCAGGGACGGGAGCCAGGAACCCAGCAGGAGGCAGAGAAGGGCATCCAGAGGCAGGGTATGGCTACTACTAGGGTATTATAGATGGGGGAGGTGTCAGATCAGAAGGGACAGCAGATGCCATGGGGAACCTTGAGCAGTGAGAGGCTGGGCACAAGTTCCCACGGGTTCCCCCATTTTGCACATCTTGCCAGCAGAGCTCTGGGGGCCTGTTCTGGACCATCTTTGTATAATTTCATAAAAGTCTTTGTGTCATTTCATGCCATAGTGTAAAGGGAAGTCTGTGAGGCTCCCACCGACCGAGGTGCCAGATAGCTAAGAATCACTGGCACCACGGCGCACTATCAGCAGGTGTGATGACGAACGCACACCCCTTTCCGGGTTTGAAGAGGAGGGGCGCCAGGGAGCAGCGCCCCTGTGGACCACCACTGGGCTGTGATGCTCAGGTGATGAGTTACTGTCTGTGGGCACCAGGTGCCAGGCCGTGTTCTAGGTGTTTCACACGCAGTTTTCTCCTTTAACCCTGGCGTAAGTCCTGTGGAGAGGGTGTGACTCTCCTCATTTATGGGGGAGGCCCAAGACCTGCACAGGGCCGACCTGCTGAAGGTTAGGGATGGTGGCAGCGGGACTGGGGGCACCTGTCTACTAGTGTCGCCATTACGCCTTCCTTGGTGGCTGGAACACCCGTGTCGCCGAGCGTAGCAGCACAGTTAGCTACGGAACTTTTAGCCTGCTACTGAGGTGCACGCAAGCATTGAGTGGGGTTTCTGAGAGCTCTGTTCTTTAACTTGGAGGCTGGAGAGATGATGGCTCAGCAGTTGAGAGCAGTGACTGCTCTTCCAGAGGACCTGGGTTCAGTTCCCAGCACCCATGTGGTGTCTAATCACTGGGAATACCTGGCTTGTCCAGCAGGAACCTGCTGCTCCTCAGAACAGGTGGGCTGGGCAGGACTAGCAACACCACCATGAGCTTTGCAAGGAGAAGGCAGCCACAAAAGTTAAGGAGACTGCTCCCTAGGGACTAGGCATTTCTGCAGGGCAGGGATGAAAGTGGAGGTGAGGGAGAGCAAATGGGTATACAGTGTCCCTACACAGCAGACCAGGAGACAACTGATTTCTTTAGGTCTTTAGAACGCAGCCAAGGACTGCAAGAAGTGCTTAAAAAAAAAAGTAATTGTAGATTCTTAGGAGGTACAGGTAACGAAAGTATTTGTAGATTCTTAGTAAGTATCGGGTAAGGACATGTGAAACACACGTAAACCGGGACATGAGGTTTCACAAACACTCTCACAGACAAAGCAGAGTAACACATAGACCTGGAGGTGCACGGTAGCGGGCTGGGCCTAGGCCTGCTAGGCGGGCTCTCTTGCACTGAGCGCTGCTGCCCTGGGGTCTGCAGTTTGTTGTTTCTAACTGATCCCTGGTGAGAGTTACAGCTGCCCTCCAGCAGCTCCTGGACATGACAGCAGAGCCAGCTGAACCTTCCTCCAAACCTTAGCTTGGCAAAGTAGAAATGAATGCATTTTTCATTTTCTTTCACTGGAAACATTTGTGTTGTATGGATCAATGACTGGGTCCAATTCACAAACAATCTGTTTCCATATGCAAGATGGCAGAGGTGTCAGCTTTACTCCTAACTCTCCAGTGGGCATAACAGCTTTTGCCTTGCCGTGTGGCTCAAGCTGACTCCACTCCTCTGAGCAGCATTCTGTGCGTCATAAATTTCTATACACAGAAACAAGCGTGCATGCCAAAGCTAATGCTGCCATGAAGCTAAAACTCAGGCACGAAACGCCGTAATTCCTGACCCTAGTTGGGAAGAAGCCCCAGAGCAAAACAGCACCAGAGACAAGAGAGACAGAAGCCAGAGAGAGAAGAGAAGAGCCGGAGCTGAAGGTGGTCTCCCAGCCACTCCTCACTGGAGGCCCAGGCAGAAGCAGGGGCTCCTCTAACCCCCTCCCCTCACCATCTAGGGCTGGTGTCTTAGCCACCTGCAGTCACAGCGAGCTAGCGCTCAACTCTGCCTCACTCCCAGCTGGGAGCCAGGCGACTCACTCAGGCTCCGGGGTCCAGTTAACGGGCTCCCACATGGTGGGCTAGGGGAGAAGAGGTGGAGAGGAAGCCCACCGTCCTGGCTTGCTCCCCACCTCAACCTTGTTCTCGTAGGCCACACACCCCCTCATTTTCTGTCATCTCTGACTGAGGAAGGGAGCAGAGTGCAGTAGGAGGCTCGGCTGGCTATGTCTCGGCTACTGAGGGTATTCACGCTGATGCAGAACGGCTGGCTGGGGAGGCCCCTCCTGAGACGCCTTCTCCAGCTCCCGGCAAGACTCGCTGGCGCCTGCCACAGTGAGCTCACCTTGCTCTCCAGCACCTGCGGGTGCAGCAGGAAGGCCGGCACAGGAGGACTCTGTGAACTGAGACAGGACACTCATGTCTCTGTGGGCAAAGGGAGGACAGGAAACCATGATTTCTACACGTATCCAAAGACCGCATAACCCAATCTCATTTGAGTCTCACGGGAGTCCCTTCAGAACACACAGATATCAATGACATACAAAGCCAGGCAAGAGGTGAGGGATACCACAACTTCTTGCTTCAGTAAGCTGACTGGCCTGCACAGACAGCTGGTCACTGCTAGCCAGCTTTCTCGCCCTGGCAGTTCACAGGGAGCACCTGCAGGGTTGGGAGTGTGCAGTCCCAGATTCTACTGTCTACACAGACCGAGAGGCAACTCTTTTAAATCCAATTCTGAAGAAGATATCATACGAAGGAACTGTAACTGTGTCTACCAGGCCTTGGAGACTGTCTGGGCTATCGGTGCTCAGACTGAATTCAAGTCCTAGTCCAGCGGAGATGGCTCTGCTTTCTGCTTGCAGGTGACATGTTTCCTAGTGCGCTCACATCATTGAGAAGACAACAAGAAAGAGAATGCCCGCGTGAGCCCTTACCACTTGTCTGCGTTATTACTACGATCAAGTTTGGCTTTCCCGTGTCTTTAAAAGGCTTTTCCACAGCAACGCACCAAGAAGCACGTCACTGCCAGGAAAAGCAGTGAGGCCCCCAGTACTCACACAGGGCTGCAGGTGTGTGGAGACAGGCTCACGGGGATGGCCGCTTCTGGAGAATCCTGTGGGGAAGCACCGTCTCCTGCATGAAAGGCAACGCACTGTCAGAAGTGCCTCTCGCCTCAACTGCGCATACTCTGCTCAGATGCACGAGGGTTCACATTAGCCCCTAATGCCTGATTTATTTCTCAGGTTAACCCACAGTCACACAGACGCTTGTTCTTCTAAGTGTGTGTTCTGCACGTGTGTGAACAGGTGTGCTCACGTGCACGTGGCTGCCGGAGGTCACTGCTGGGTGTCTTTGCCTGCCATTTTCTGTCCTGGCTTTTGAGACAGGGCCTTCCCATAAACACAGAGCTCCAAGGACTGGCCCTTGGCCTGCCCTCTGGGGCATCGGCACACTTTCATGCTGGGATCCAAGCTCAGGGCTGTCTTCCCGCCATGCAGCAACCTTTAGACACAGCACAGAGGCCTCGTGCGCACTCTGGGATTGGAGCAGAACACATGGGCTCCAGGCAAGAACAGCCACACACAGAGGCAATACAGTGAACTTTACTGTGTCTCTGCTGCCCTTTTCATGGTGGTGAAAACAACAGAAGGAGTTGTTGACACAGAACTATTAAAAAAACTGCAAAGACCAGAATACTATCTGGAGCTAGCGTTTCATTTAGACAAGCCAAGAACCAACAATTCCCCATGTTTCTGATAAAATTATGAGCATATAACAAAAAAGTATTAAAAGTATACAAAAAAATTCATGACAGTGAGGGTTTGGGGAAGAGAAAAGTGGGTAGAGGAGCAAGGATTTCCTCCCTTTAAAAAGTGTGTGTGTCTGTGTGTGTCTGTCTGTCACACCTGATGACCTCAGTCTAATCCTTAGGGCCCGCAGGTTGAAAAGAGGTAATTTCTACAAGCTGACCTCCACATAACAACCTGATGTTTGGGGGGGCGTGGTGGCGTATATTCATACAAACTCGCCCCCACGTAGGTAATGACAAATAAATGTAACAACAACCACCCAAGAGTAAGTGTGGGGCAATGTTCTGGAAGTCAGGAATACAATCATGACTGATCTCCTGTCACTAAATTCTCAAAAGTAATGGAGGGTAGTGTGGACAATAGCATTGTTCTATTCACAATAGCCACAAGGTAAGAACAACGAAGTCCCACTGATGAACATATCCAGTACGCAAACATATCACATACATGCGTGACGGGATGTCACCACGCTCGACAAGGAAGGGGAACTGACGCCAAGCTGGGTGAAGTAAACCATTCACCAGAAGATAGTCATATCTGACGCACATAAAATCATCATGGTGGGTCACAGTCATCCACGACCTCCATACGACAATCATCCACAACCTACAACCACACGCTCCACAGAAGACAGCCACGCATGTCTACAGTCACTCAAGATTTAGTTACTTGAGACAGCCCGGGAGCCAAACGCTGAGGGGCAGAGAGCATCAGGGTAAGCAGAGGCTTGGAGAGGAAGCCGAGTTTCTCTTCAATGGCTACGGACTCAGCTTAGAGGGATGGAATCACTGGCGGTGGGTGGCGGCGGCTGCACCGTGTGAATGAACGGGCTCTGTGCCACCACTCTGCACGTTTAAAAATGGTCAAAGAGACAAAGCGAGAACAGCCAGGTCTGTGAAACAGCTTAGCACAATAAAGGATAGACAAATGTACAAGTTTGTGGAGTGTTTCAAAGACACAAATCAACAGTGCCAGTAACAACTGGCAGAGAAAGGAGAGGGGCGCAGCCTGAGGCAAGGCAAAGCTGAATGCCTTTCATGTGCTCCATTCACTGACAGGGTCCCTGCACCATGCCCCGGCTGCCCGTGGGTGGGCCCCTGAACTCACCAGGCAGCAGGCAGTGCTGGGCATCCACCACTGGCTTCCTGTCGCAGTCGGAGCTGCTGCTGCTCCAGCTGCCCCAGCTGCCCCGGCTGGCCCGCACTCTGCCCGAGGAGCTGCCACAATCAGAGCTGGAGTCCGAGCAAAACTTGTCTGCACACTTCTTCTCAGACTTCTGGTAGTAACTGTCTGGAGAGGCAAAGAGGGGCCATGCTACACCCACGCAGCTCCCACTAGCGCCAGTGGTAGCAAGTGGAGAAGGGGAAGGAAGGGCAGGGTATGGTCACCTCCTCTGCTCAGCTAGTGAAAACGTGGCCACAGGACTGAGGGGAACAGCAGGGCAAGGGCTAGGTCTCAGCTGCCTGTGGGTGGACAGCGGGACCAAGGAGAACTTCATCTAAGAATGGCTCCAGGGTCTGTGTGGAACTCAGCGGAGGAGCGCTTGCCTAGCATGCTCATGGGGATAAGAGCCTCAACTGCAAGACAGACTGAATTACACGCAACGGTTCTAGAAATAAGCAAAATTTCTATCAAGAGAATTGAGTCTATTCTACTGAATAGATGCAAAGCTTCTAATGCCCCTCCTTTATTATAAAAATGTTCATTTACATATTTCAAAATATTGCTGATTACTGGTGTACGGGAAGACGGTCCGATTAAGACTTAAGAGCAACACCCATCTTTCAAGGGACTGCCAGAGAAAAGGGACAGAAAACGTTGCCTTGGTGTCCAGTGCACACAGAGGAGCCAGTGTGTGACAATGTCAGCGTGGACTGGATCACAGATCATACTTTGATTGCCACCTTCAGTGGGCCCTGCCCTGCTGTCCTCCCTCCTACATAGCGTCCCTATGGCACTGCCCAGCAGACCCCTGGCAGACCAGCAGTCTGACTGAGAAACTACAGGGCTATGCAGGAAACATTGGTTCACAAGTGGACCCCCGGCTCAGCTGGCCCTTTCCCCAAGGGGCCCTGCCTAAGGCTCCTTCAACAGTGTGCAATGACAGTCGGTGGTGGTCAGACTGTCCACCTGGGATGCCATCCCCTGGGATGGCAGCCGTGCTCAGGCTCAAAAGATCAAGCGCTTTCTGAGCCACTTCTCTGTGGTCTGTAAAGTGACAGTTCGGTGCTACTTCTTGAAAGCTCAAGACCCTCAAAGACCACACGACAAGGAGCCCATTCACAGGTCTGTACGACGTACCCTCCTCTCTGTGCACAGGGGAGCTGCCTGCAATTTCCATGCCAGCTTTCCAGTGCTCCCCAGTGCTGTCCTGTGCACACCAGCTTCTGACGCCACTGCTCAGCTCCGACCTCTCAAATTCACTGCAGGCAAGCTTCAGCTCATTCTGCTCCGAAGACCTGGGAGAGCCAGGAGAAGAGTCACACCTCCACCTCACTACACAAGCACGCTTCCTGCTTGAGGTAAGTCAGGGGACAGTCATGGCCTGGGGCAGCTGAGGCCTCTCTGAACGCTGTGGGAGGAAGGTGAGCAAGAAAGGCCCCTGACATGTGGGAGAGGGAGGTGTGGCTCAGTGGCAGAGTGATGCTAGCACACAGATTCATAGGGTTATTTTGTTTCGCACTCCTGCAACCGCATCAACTAGCATGATTTAGGAACATTTAATCTATGTTCATATTTTACAGAGAGAAAAACAGATTCTACAGTGTTGCTCAAAATTGCAGCTGAGGAGCAGAGCCAGGGCTCCGGGCCTGTTTTCCTGACTTTTCAGTGTGTGAACCTGCTGCTTAGTGTTGGGTGGGAGGTTTGAGTGTTCATTTAAATACATTCTTCCTCATCTGCAACATTTGCTTAGCAGTTACCACACTCAGCACACTGCTGTGAAATAGAGAAGTTCATACACTAAGCCACACCTCTGCTACGGGGCCATGAGCCCCTCAAAGAAAAGAATTAAGATTTTCTTAGTAGAAAGACAGACTGCAGGTCTGGGAAGACTGCTCACTTGATAAAGTGAGAAACTATAGAAGCCTCCATGAACAATGAAATGGTTCTTTGCACAGGCATGGCAGTGCCCCTGGGGAGGATGAGAAAAAGCAGCCCAGACATGGAAGATGCAGAGCAGGATGTCACTGGCTTCCAATCATGGCAGAAAACATGTGGGCAGAAGCAGCTGCCCAGAAGCCCAGCCCGGCAGCATCTGCTTAGGTCTCCTGTGCTCTCAGTTATGAGGAGACATAGGCTTCTTACAAGTTACCTTTGAAGAATTTAATTATTTGCTTGGATCTCAGAATTGTTTTAAGTGTCCTAAGATTACCTGAAGTTGTATTCTTGTCTTTCTATGTGTTCTTATTTAGAAAAATATAATATTTGCAAGTGATCTGAGTCAACCATGTTTATGAAAATACATACAGGAGAATGCAAAAGGAACTGACGTTTCTTTTATATAGGATCTTGTACCCCAACTCTCAGATAAATATCCATACAGGATGTGGTATGCATATGGCTATTTCCACCATGCTGCTGGCTCTGTGTGAATGAGCCGAGTGCTGAGCTCAGTGGCAGGCCCTTCCTTCAGTGCTGAGCTCAGGGGCAGGCCCCTCCTTCAGTGCTGAGCTCAGGGGCAGGCCCCTCCTTCAGTGCTGAGCTCAGGGGCAGGCCCCTCCTTCAGTGCTGAGCTCAGTGGCAGGCCCTTCCTTCAGTGCTGAGCTCAGGGGAAGGCCCCTCCTTCAGTGCTGAGCTTGGTGACAGCCCCATCTTTCAGTGCTGAGCTCCATGGCAGAGTCCTCCTTCAGGGATGAACTTGGTGGCAGTCTTCCTGGGTACTCTATGCCTTCAGAATGCTCAACTATAGCACAGGGAAACCTCACACCACTGAAATGTACAAAAACTAGAGGACTGTAAAGTCAGCACATTGAAATACCTAACCAATCTCTCAAGCTGGTGATAGCTCCGGATGCCAGGATTCAAGAAAGGCAAAGTCTGTATGGGGAAGAGAGGGCGCCCAGCTTGGCTTTCATGCTGCTCAGGGACCGCTGAGGACAGGTGTCAGGACTTTGGAATGGGGTTTTCTATAGGAAACTGGGGTGCTGCAAGGGGTCATCCTCCGGACAGGGGGACTGGGGAACTGGAAAAGCCTGACTGTAGATAAGGAAAGAGAGTATCGTATGTCTGCTAGAGGCTCCACCACACATATGTGGTGTGCTGGGAGTCCAGGATGAAAACCCAGAACACAGAGGCCACCTTCGCTGGATATAAAGTCAGAATGAATGAGCACACTGCTTAGCTGGTTAAAAATCTTCAAATCTTGGACTACATTAGATTTAGGGGTTACCTCTGGAACCCCAGCTGCTTCAGAGCTTCCTCAGACACTGCTTATGTCCCTAATCTTCCTGAAAAGAAATGAGTCTGAGGTAACAGTATCCCTAAGCAGAAGGGTTCCAAGGCATAGTGCCCAACTCTGAACATGGTACAAGGTACAAGGAATCCATGGTTCCATGGTACAAGGGATGTTCTCCAAAATTTCCCACAGCTTTTAGCACTTTATAAGGAACAGATAAAAACAAAAGTCTTAAAAGGTCACATTACAGGATTTTTAAGGAGTAAAATTACAATTAAAAAATAAAATGTCAACTCAGCAAAGACCTTTCAGTCAGAACGCAATGCTATACTGCCTACCCAAGCTTACAGAAAGAGAAGAGCCAAGTGAGGTGGACATGGAGATTGAACGGGAAGGGCTACAGAAATGGCATACCTGGAGGCCTGAGAAGAACCCCTCTTCTTGTTTTTTCTACATGTTCGGTTTTTATTCCAATTGAGAGTTTGTGTGCTTCCTTCTCTTTTCTCCTGAAGCTTCCTCTTCCTGTAAGGATCTTCCTCCTGAAGAAGAAAAAGGAAACATTTGTGCGTTCATGAGACTATGTCTAAAGATAAACGCAGGACTTCATTTGTTTAACTTCTGAGGACCAGCTCTACCTACAACAAAAGCACCTCAACTCTGGTGAAAGAGGAGACTGGCTTTTCTCAGTCTGTTTTTGTTTTTTCCCTTTCTCTACTCTCCAGGCTCTGGAGACGGAGAGGAGAAACTAGCTGCTGCCTGGAAAACTCGTGCGGGGCTGAGAGGGAAAGGTGTGCCAGTGACAGCAGGCGGCAGCGACACCTTGGCCTCCACCTGGGCACTTGGGGCCAGCAACTCAATGATCAACTGCTGAAGCAAATTCAGAGTAACCCGGGAAGGCACAAGCTATATGTCTGTTCCAATTTGTCTACAGATGAGCTTTGTGTGAACAGCCAGGCCCCCACAAAACGTTCCAAAGTAGGCACAGCTTCTTGGGGAGATGCAATCAGAACGTGCTTCATGTGCAAACGTGGTTGTGAAGAGCTTCATCTGCTGGCAACATATTGATGCTACGGGTCCACGAGCTATGCATACGTAGACTTAAAACTTCTCAGGTGTGATCTAGACACAGACTAGGTTGGTGGCAATGGGCCAGCCCCCTGCCTTCTAAAGCATCTTTCCTATCTTGCAGGCTGTGTGCCCTCTCTCTCACTCTCCGCCACTCTAACGTGGGGCTCAGGCACAGAAACTCGGAATTATCGGCCCGTCTGCAGCTCAGAGGGGCTGGCCTCCTCCCGGGACTTCACAGGCCCGATGGAGGCGTACCTCTGGACCAGAGTCCTTCTTCTAAGTGCTTAAGACTCCTTTGATGAAAAAGCAAAGGTGAGCTCATATCACCGTCCTTTTCGGAATGGCAGCCCAGAAATCGGAGGAGCAATCTTTGGCATGCTCACAGACAACTGGCTAACAGGACTTAGAGGAGAAAGAGAACAGCTTGGGTATTCAATTCCCTACTTGTGCTAAGTCTGGGCTAGCGGAAACTTCTCCATCTGTGACACGGAAAGGAGCCCTAGCAATGGCAGGGAGCATCAACCACACCTGCAGTGGACTGTGGAAGTTTTACTTTCTATTTTATATTCTTTTAGTCCTCCCAGTATTAAATAAGTAGTAATTTTCTTTAACTCTAAAGGTGTTTAAAATTTTTGTAAGTCCAACACAGAAAGAGCCCTTCTACAGGGCTCTAGTCTGATGGTAAACAGGCACACGGAAGACTGCTCAGGCAGAACAACAGTTTCCACACTGTTTTTGTTTTTGTTTTGTTTTTTTTCACTGACTGCTGTTTGAGGTGCCTTGTCTGTGTCCTTCCCCTCTGTGCCCACCTTGTCCATAAGAGCCAAAGGCTTGCCACCCCAAGTACTGAAACCGTGCTATCCAAGAGCTAGTCTCAAAGTGGGGTCAGAGAGTAGGGGCTGCTCAGTAGTCACTAACATCTGTCTGCCTTTCGGAAATCAACATGGCTGGAAATGTCAGCCTGTGCAAGCCAGAGGGTGAACATATTTAGGATGACTGAGCAAAGGAAAGCAGGGGTCTTCAGTGTGACAGTTTATGGGGGATGAAATGAGGAAGAGGAATACAGGCATGCCAGACTCCGAGCCATGCGAGATTCTGAGAAAGCAGAGTCCAGGAGCCACTTGCCAGAGGAAAGGATAAGGGCAAAACCAAGAGAGCGAAAGGACCAAGGGCACAACACATGAGGGACCTTGAGCTTGGTCAGTCACTTAGCCCATGCCCTGGTTTCCTGAGAGCCTCACCAGGCCCCTGGCTCCTCGAAAGCAGTGTGGTGTCAGCCTCCACCCACCGCCCATTACTGAGCTGCTCCACGAGTTTCCTGGGAGAGGCGGTGATTAACACAAGTCAGGATGGAGAAAGTTCCCTCAGCTTTCAGAAAAGCAAAAGACGAAACTAAAGAGAAACCAGACTTATTCCAAGAGTGTATCTGCAGCAAGTGAGACTGTTCAAGTCAGTAAGCAAGGGCAAACCAGGAACATTTAGTAGAATTATCTGAATGACGACATTAAAGCACACAGGCTATACACATGAAGTGTTCTTAGAGAAAATAAGAGAAAAAAAAAGTAACATCCAATACAGAAACAGGCAGAGGGGATCAACTTCAAGAGAGAACAGGAAAGATGAAAAACGATGAGCTCATCCAGAATATTCATAATTAACAATGTGCTTAGATAGGTCAGTGTAGGTCAGCTTGTATCTTGTATTACTTTTTAAAGAGTGCTTGTGTGCATACTGCATGCGTGCATCCACAAGTGCCAGGCCTGAGCTGGAGGTACTGCAAGCATGCTTGCCCCTGGTGGACACTTACTTAATTTACAGAGTTTGTGTCCAATGGTGACATTTTAGATGAATGATTTCCCTTAATTTTACACACATACAAAACAGAGGAAAATGCTCATCTTCCCCTAGGTAAAATATCAAAGGCAAACGTTTCAAACTATAGGGAGTCCTGGATGCAATTCCCACCACCAAAACAACAACAACAAAACACACACCTCCCAACCAAACACTGGTGTTCATCTTGCGCATGTGCAGTAGTCTTCCAGCATGGCCTAGGGGTATGGCTCAGTAGGGGACATGAGGTTAGCGCGGGGAAGGCAGGGGCGAGGCTGTGGCTGGAGCCCCACAACAAGAGATACCTCAGGGAGCAGCATGAAGCCAGCACACGCAACTGCCACCCAAGTGAAAGTCAAATGGAAATGACTCGCTAGCACGCATCAGCCCTAACATCAAGGGTGAATCAGGACTACAGCCAAGAGTTAGGAATAAAGTCATTCCTCACAGTTACTTATGAAACGAAGAGGAAGTGCAGCCCTTGCGCCCCCTGCAGGAGAAAGACAGAGTACCAGCTTCCCATTCAATTTTCACGCACACAAGAAAAATCAGACATATAGCTAATATGTAAGTTACTCTATTAGCTACCTTACACCAAACAAAGTCTTAAAATTTTCTTTCAAAAGACATCACATAAAATAGTACTGCTCATTTTGGATGTGTCCCTTTCCCTCTTCTTTTGTATGCTTCTGTAACCATTAATTTGCTTTTCTTAATAAATAAATAAACACTTATGAAAAAATAAAAACCCAGAGCTAAGGCTAAAATTTAGTTTATGGCTTCCAAATTTGCCAAGGGAGCTAGAGGAACATTCTCTGTGTAACAGACAGATCTTTACAATCTTCCAAGCTACAAAGTTAGGTCCTGAGACTGTGCAAGGCAAGCAAACAGGGCTTCCCTCAGAGCCATGTTCGCTGAGTGACTTTCTCTGATGGTCAGTGCTGTGAATAGGGCTCTCCCTGACCCAAGAAACAGATCCACAAAATCATGAGGGCACAGAAACAACAAGGAAATGACCACGGTCAGCCACATGGGGCATCAGAGTATCTGCCCTCCAACTAAGGGCACATTCCTGGCTCCCAGGTCCATTCTGAACGCCGAAACCTTTAAGGCTGGCACCCTCGGAGCAAGCTGCCACCACTGCGCAGGTGGCTGGACAGCCATGCAGACCTGAAGAGCTGGGAGTGTAAGCACCCACAGGGCTGATCTGGGGGAGGAGGAGCCCCAGGGACAGGAGCCCTCAAATGACGTGATGGATTAAGATGAATGGAAGAAAACAACAATCTGAAAAAGCAGACCCTCACAATGAAGGACCTACATACACAAGGCTGACCTGGCCCAAGGGTAGGAGTAGCAAGGTCTTGGAGCTGAGGCAGAATCTGGGGGTTCTGGGATACACGTGAGGCAGGGAGCCAGCAGCAGCACCTCTGCTTCTCAGGACCACATAAGACCAAGGGGACCTTGGAGTCACTGAGTCCAGTACCTTCCAGCACAATCTCAACAGAGTCCTATGTCACTGCAGGCAACAGCCACGTCTCCAAAGACCATAGACAAAGACAGCAGGCTCAACTTCTGATTTCACTCAGTTCCTATCCTAAATGTATAGGATGTATACCCTAATGTACACACACACACACACACACACAATCACTTTAGTTCCTTCAGAGCACTCTAATACAGAAAGTTGGGCTCCTTCAGGTCCACTCCACGGGGTGCCCTGTCCCTAACTCCTGCCTGGCCTTCTCTGCTGTGTTTCCTGTGTATGGATGCCTTTTATGTAGATGGGTCCTCCAGATGCTCCCGTGTGCCTCTACGGGTCCTCTCGGAGGCCGTGCAGGGCATGCTGCATGCCTTCCCTGACCTTCCTGTGTGCTGTGCCTGGTGCGAGCCGCCACTCCCTCCGGGCCTCCCAGCACCCCGCAGCCAGCGCTGGTTTTGATGCAAGCACCTGCGCCTTTCTCAACATACTCTGGAAGGTCTATGGCACGCTCACTTTGCATTACTTGCATTTAATTTAAACAAGACTCATGTTTGCTATATACAGTTTAAAGAGTATAGAGCAGCCACTCAGAGATAACCAGGCTCACTGCCTGGCCACGCCACAAACCTTCTCTGAATATTCCCCCATGAGCCCACACACACATGAGGGTGACAGAACAGGTAATGGAAATACGTGTGACATGAAAACAGTGAATGACTTTTAAGTCAAACATTAAGGTCCAATTTTATAAGTAACCAGTTTTTTTTTTTTTGGAACCAAAGTACAACCAAAAGAACTAATAACTTTCTAACATTTCTTTCTGAATATATATATCCATATTATACACTCAAGAGATAGAGACAGGAGGACCACTGTGAGTTCGAGGCCAGTCTGGTCTACACAGTGAGTTTCAGGACAGCCAGAGCTTTGAAACAGAGCTATCAGTACTAACTGGTTCTGGTCTGGAAGGAACAGGTTCTGGTCTGGTTCTGCTGTACCACTGTCACTGGAGTTAACTACTGCTTAAGATTAGTTCCCCAGAGGATAACGCTGCCTCCGTTCCCTACAATCATTTCACAATCACCGGCTGAACCAGAAGACAAAACGTTCTGAGCACATCAAACTTTTGCTAGCATCTACAGAGAAAGAGATAGACTTATTAGAGGTATCTGCTCTCTGCCCGAGGCGTATGCTATGCTCTTTTTAATAGGACAGAGAAAGCGGACGGCAGACCTCAGCTGAAGGTGTGTCCTGCCTCTCAGGACATGCGTCCTCTGGAGACGCTCGCTGCGTCTTCTTCGTTGAAGACACCTTTGTGTCAGTCGCCTTCACAGCCTCCAAACTGTCCACGTCGTTCTTGACAGGCACTCGCTGGCTATTTCCTTCAATAAATAAAAAGATTCAGTTCCTAGTATTTTCCCATTCATATTCCCCATTAAGTGACAATCTCATTTAATTTAGTAAGGTTTAGGCACAATTTTTTAATAACCACAATTCTCCAGAATTTCGCTTTGTTTACAAATATACTTATATAAAAGTTCTACAACCTTTAAAAGATATTGAAGTGGGCGTCACTAACATTGCTGTGCTGTCACTATGCGCAGTTGCTGGCCACCAACGGATTAATAGAAAACTGTATCACGGGGCCACATTTAACACTGCCAGACACAACACTTACTTTAGTTAAGATGGTATTTTTTTTAAGTGGGATAAAAGTCCTGTTTAAAAGACAGAGCCTGAGGAACATTAAAGACAGTATAAATGAGAGAAGCCAGACAAAAAGGAACAAGTGTTTTATGGTTTCAGTTGTGAGGGAAACCTCATGTAGTCACATTCAAACAGACAAAGAGGATAAGGATAAGGAGTGTGCTCATTCACTACTTAGAGGGCAGAGGTGAGGGCTGCCCAACAACTCTAATAGTGCCTGTTCCTCAGAGAACCCCAGCTATGTTACATCAGATTTTCTTTATGGGAGAGCCAAAATGCATAAAGCTCTTGAGAACTAGCTTACAGCCTTTCCACACCTTCGCTTCGGTATCAATGGTGATCAGCAATGAGAGTTGCATGGTTGCAACTTGGTCCCCAGGCCGGCGCGATGGGAGGTGCAGTGCACCTTTAGGAGCAGGCCTCTTGGGAGGTTCTCAGGTCACTGCCGTCATGGTGTCGCAAGACCTCAGTCCCTTCCCCTCCACGTGCCTTGCTGTTTCCTGGCTCATGATGTGTGTGCATTGTGACGCAGCCTTTCTACTTTGCCAGCCGAACTCCAGTGAGGAGCTAAGACAACAGGCCACCTGGCTTTGGACTAGAACCCCAGAACCTTGCCCTAAGTAAGCCTTCCTCTGCAAGTTTACCGTTTAAGAGATACTTCACTGCAGGGACATGAAGCTGGCCAACAAGTACTAGTAGCTAGATGCTAGGATCAAAGCCTGACTCATTTCAGTGCTCAGGTGGATCCGTTTGTGGCCAGCTTGGTCTACATAGTGAGATCCAGGCAAGACAGGGGGTACCTAATGAGACCCTGTCTGAAAGAAGTACATAAAAGACTACTGAGTTGAAAGAGAAAGAGGAGGAAGGAAAAGAAAAGGCAGTACAAGCCCTCTGGCAGAGGTGGCAGGCATCAGCGCGGGTGTGCCGATGACTTCCTCCTTCTGTCATCTGAACCCCCTCTCACACAGAGCATCTGTCTTTCTCTAACCAAGCGATGCCATTAAAGAAGCAAGGCCAGAGAGCAGGAGACACTGCAGCCATTATAAACGTTGGTGTAATGGGGTGTGGTGGAGCACGCCTTTAATCCCAGCACTCAGGAGGCAGAGGCAGCAGGTAAACTTCTGAGTTTGAGGCCAGCCTGGTGTACAGAGCCAGTTCCAGGACAGCCAGAGAGGGAGAGGACAAAAATAGGAAGGAAGATAAAATCTGGCACAGGTCTGTTGAGTCAGAAACCCTACAGGAGGTGACCACTTTTTTATAAAAAGCCTGAATTTGAGCACAAACAGAAATGTGTTAGCATCCTCCCCACGGTGATATATGATAGTCCCCACGGTGATATATGATAGTATGGCCCATCACATTCTGAAACATTAAATTCTTAGCTAGAGCAGTCTACAAAACAAGTGCTTTGTGTTAAAACTCCACATTTTGAATTTCAGTATCACTGCCTTTGCTTAAAACTGTGCACAAACTCACTCAGCTCCCCAAAGATCACAGCCAGGCACAAGGCTTTTCCCTGTGACCCCATGGCTTGGGGTGCTCCGGAAAGAGTCTCACGGCGAATCATAAAGAACTGGATTGTACTACAGTATAAGGATCTGGAGGAGAGAGAGAGAGTGGAGAGGAAGGGGAGAAGCCAGCACGCCACTGCCCTGAAGGTTACAGGTGGGACCACTCTCACCCTCAACAGACAAAAGACAGAGGGGAGCAGGCATCAAACAGGGGCCCAAGATTACCATGCTTCCTGGAAACTTCTGGCAAGTCTGACTGAGGGTACTGGGGTGGGGTTTTGGGCAAAGGACTTTCCAGTGGCTTCTTAGAAGTCTTCTGTGGGCAGGGCTCCTGTTCCTTGAGCTCAGCCACGTCTTCTGAAGTTTTAACATCAGTTTCCTTAGGAAACATACATGTCTGTATTTCCTCCTTCATACTACATTCTGAAGAAGTATGATCGACAACTGTGGTTTTCAGTGAGCTGTCCTCTTTGTTCAGTACGTTTTTGGGAAGGGTTAAATTCTTCTGCAAGTTTACATTCGTGCCACTGGCATATTTGAGGCCAACCCAGTTCTCACTCATGACATCAGTGCAAATGTCTTCCTTGGCAGCAGACACGGCACTTGCCAGGGTCAAAGGCTGCTTGTCGTCAGTGCTAACGCTGGCACTGCTGGCCATGGATGCACTGGGTTTCTGTTTGCTGTAGTAGAAGGAGCACTTGTGCTTCTTCTGAGAATGACTGTAGGTGGCTGGGCTCCTCTTGGCAGCGTTCTGGAGCCTGCTCAGGGGCGGGCCCACTGGAAGGCAGTTCTTCCCTCTGCCCTTATCAGGTGGGCTGTACGTGTCCAGGAAGTTCTTGCAGTTGCTTCTGGGTGTAAGAAGAAATACATCTAGTATGAATGCAAAGTATGTCACACTTCAGTTCTGTTTCTAATACACAGGGTTGGGGCAGCTGATGCTGTGCTCTGAGCGGTGCCAGCATCCCCCGTTTCAAAGCCCCATGGGCTTTCTACTGACAAGGGCACCAATGAGCCAAGACCACACACAAGGACTAAGACAATAATGGAGCTGTTCACACAAGCCTCGGAATTTTGATGAAGACAAAACTCTATCACCTTGAGAGGAATCAGAAGTGAGCAGTATGGACCCACCCCACACAGGGGGAGGCCCCTTACTTGTGAGAATGGGAGCTGATCACATCCACTGGACCACCATTCTGCTGGGAGGAGGAGCTGCCATTTTGCCTCTGCCTTGTTTTCATGAATTCCACCAAAATGTACTGTGCTTGTTGGAAGGCAATTAAAATCACACCCAGCAGGGACAAACTGGGGAGAACACAATGCCAGTCATTACTATACAGCTCTGGAAGCATTAAGACGACCCACCATAAGCCAGGCACAGTAGAGCACAGCCAGAGTTCCAGCTACTCAGAAGCTGAGGCAGGGGGATTGCTTGAGTCCAGTATGGGCAACATGAAACTACGTAAAAAACAAAACAACAAAAAAAATCCCTACAGATATGGCAATACATTTTATTAAATGTATGACATTGTTTCTGGTTTGGTTTTGGTTTGGTTTTGTCTTTGTTTCTCGAGACAGGGTTTCTCTGTGTAGCCTTGGCTGTCCTAGACTCACTCTGTAGACTGGCTGGCCTCACAACTCAGTTTTGGGATAACAGGCATGTGCCACAGCACCTGGCTTTTCTGATGTTTCTTAAAGGTTAAAAAAACCAACCAAACAAACAAACAAAAAAAAACTTGTGCCCAGATCTTTTGGTTCTGTTGCTCTCCTTGTGACAAGGAGCTCCTGTCCCCTCCAAGTCTTTCATCTCCCCTTTCATTCATAAGATTCCCTGCACTCTGCCCAAAGTTTGGCTGACTCTCAGCATCTGCTTTGATACTCTGCAGGATAGTCTTTCAGAGGCCCTCTGTGGTAGGCTCCTGTCCTGTTCCCTGTTTTCTCCCTCTTCCGATGTCTATCCCGTTTGCCTTTCTGAATAAGGATTGTGCATCTCACCCAGGATCCTCCTTCTTGCTTAGCTCCTCTAGGTGTAGATATTTTAATATTAAGGGGAACTGGGACTGTCTCTGACATGAACTCAGTGGCTGGCTCTTTGATCACCTCCCCCCTGAGGTGGGGAGCAGCTTTACCAGGCCACAAAGGAAGACAATGAGGCCAGTCCTGATGAGACCTGATAGGCTAAGGTCAGATGGAAGGGGAGGAGACCTCCCCTATAGACTAGACTAGGGGAGGGGCTTGAGAGGAGAAAAGGGAGAAAGGGATTGGAGGAGACGAGGGAGGGGGCTACAGCTGGTATACAAAGTGAATTGTAATAAGTAAAAATAAATTAAAATTTTAAAAACAATAATTTTTGTAAATGTGCATATTCATAAGGTTGACATGACAATTCAATGTTTAGACATATTTTCTAAATAAAGTCACTGTTAATGGATCACTGTGCTCTTGTGATGTCAGCAGTCACTGGGCTGAGCTAGCCGACTGTCCACCCTCAGGTCTGCCACGGTGTCTGCTAACGAACGTGTGGAGAACAACCAGGACCTACACCTCAGGTCCTACAGCGCTCTCAGGAAGACCCCAAATCTTACCACATCCCTGGAACTGTGTCGTCTCCAATCCAATATGCTAGAGGACACAACGCAATTGAGTTTCCACCTAAGTCTGCAACAGCCTTTACTACTCTGCCCGAGAAGGGCAGGAGAGCAGGAGTTTACCTGACAAAGAAGACAGTGAGCCTCCAGAAGGACTCCTCCCAGCTGGGGCCGGGAACCACCTCTGCACACAAGGGCAGCATGTGGTGAGGGAGAGTCACGTTGAGTGTGAAGTGGAATTCTAGGTCTGCTGCACTGACCAGTGTCAGTTCACGGATGACCCAGGAAGAGGTAAAGTCCGGGGTGAACCTAAGGAAAGTGGTTCATCCTAATGATTAGTTACTGGTTTTAATTCTCGCTACAGAGCAAAATGAGAACAGAAGCAGAACTTAAGCCTAAAAGCAATACTCAGGCCCGGGAGATGGCTCAGTGGTTAGCAGCACTGGCTGCTCTTCAGGAGACCTGGGCCCCATTCCCATCACCCACATGGCAGCTCACAACCAGCTCTAACTCTAGTTCCGGTGAATCAGACACCTTCCAGCCTCCTTGGTGAGTGCTAGTACCAAGCACTCACATGGCACACAGACACACGCAGCCAAAACGCCCATATAAAAATACTTCTAAAATATTTAAAATCGACATATTTATATTGGAGCCCAAGCTGTCTTTCTGAGGAGCTGGGCATCTCCTGGCAGCGCACCATGAACTGAATGAAACGACTCCAGCACTTACACAATGCTGATGTCGCGGGAGGTGTTTGGGTTCAGTGAAAACGGGTGGCAATCCAGCACTTCGAATCCGTAACCCTGGCAGTTATAGCCATTGATTTTCAGGGAGGTCACACTTATAGGAAGAGGTCCGATATTCTCAACTTTGAAGGTCTTTGTAATAGATAAAATCTGCTTACTGTCTTTCAGTTCTGGTGAGGAACAAGTTTTTTTATTTAGTAGACATAAACTTCAAAACAAACTTCAGTCAAAAACGTTACTGAGTCAAAAACGTCATAAAGATGTGAAAAGCTGAAAATCAAAGACTGATTTCCACCTTGTTTGCAGAATAGTTCCTTATTCTATCACCTCTAGATATCGCTATATAATGCAGAAACAATAAAAATGCTGGATAACAATAACAATAAAACAATAACAATAAAAATGTCTGGATTCTTCTCAAAAGAAGATTCTTCTTTTAGCCACTAGAGGTGAAACTCATATGTTTTATTCTTCAAATAGTTTGGATTTACTGGAGCCAAATAGTTTAGATTTACTGCAAGGTATCATGTACCTGCAACCCTGGAACAGTCACTTATATTGAACCAGGGATGAGGTAAGGGACAGGGTCTCAAGCACCCCAGGCTGGCCTCCAACTTGCTAAGTAGTAGCCTCACATGGCCCTAAACTTCTGACCTTCACATGTGTGTCCCCCCACCCCAGGTTTTAGACACACTTTTGTTTTAAATCATCAGTTACTAGACACAGTTCAGATACAACATCAAACTTTTGGAGGTAAATGAAAGCATATTTTATGTTGGGAGTTTTGGGAAAGAGTCAACAACTTAAAAAGTAACTGTAAAGTTGCTAACTCAGTCTCATCTATATACAGGATAGAAGTTAACCAGCTCTATGGTTTCAGTTTTGAGCCTTAACTTCAATCCTTCAAGAAAACCGTAAGGTACTGAATGAGTCAGAGACTGTTGCAGGTGTCGGGCCTGTGAACTCACGTCGACGGCAGTCCATCAGGGTGGACTCTGGCACCTTAAATCGGAGGGACCCTCCTGCACCAGGAAGCCTTCCACCCACTTTCAAGAGCTCTTGTGCTCCAAATCCTTCTACACCAACCATGTCGATGACAGTCAAGTTATTCCTGCAGTGAAGGGAAGCACAGCAGAGTCAGCCCAGGCCTAGGCCACACAGTACTAAATTACATCCTAGACACAGCAGGAAAATAAGCTTTCATTAAGTCCCTGCAGCTTAGCTGGCGCCATTCCCGGCCAGTGACAAATGTAAAAGTGTGCTATCTCCTGCATCTCACAGACGGAGGTGGCTCCAGGAAACGCATGTGGGTCAGAGTGCACAGGCTGGCCGGAAGGGTGACTGACCACCACTGTACAACTGCCTGCCGCAAACCCAAGTTCAGGTTTCCCACACCAGGCTGCGGTGGCGGCCACACATCAAACCATGAAACGAAACGGCAGGCGCAGATGCTAACAAACCTGACAAAATGACAAAGTTTGTTTGTAGAGTGAATTAAGAAGTCCGCATAGCGGCTGTGCTGAGAAGAAACACTGCCTTACGGATGGGGTGACCCTAATTAGAATTCTCTTTCTTCTTAATCAAGCATCACCCTACAAACTACACAGAGCTAGTCAGAGTTCTATTAGTGCAGTAGAGCAGCCAGCGTCCCCTTGTTATTAACGGACACTGGGCCTGCTATGTGGACAGTTTAGTGGAGGCACACAAGACTAAAGTCCCAGGACCATGATGACAATGTCACAGAAGCACAGCAGGAATTTATCTATGTTTCTAACCATGCAAAAAACAATGAAATATGTTTATGTCTCTGAAGCTTGGTTAGCGATGTAAAAGCCTTTAAATGACAAATTTATAGAAAATACTGCATCAATAAAGAAACTGTCAAAAGGAAATGAACCACTATAGAAACCTTAACTTTCTTTTTAAGTCTGGGGAAGCAAAGTTTACTTATATACTGTCAGAAACGTTTCTTCAAGAATAGGCTTTAAATGGCATGCACAGCTCCACAGGAAGCTGGGGAGTCTTTGGGTCAAGGCTTATGAGCACAAACACCCTGGATTTTGTTTTAGCACATTTTCTTTTTAGTCTCAATCAGCTGCAGAACAACAATGCCACGTAAAGAAAGCCCAGTAAACTTTGTGCAGGTGATATGATACTACAAAGGCTACTGAGAAGTGTGATTTATTCAAATTTGGTTTGGGTTAGGCTCACCAATGCAGAGAATGTCAATTCAGGTCTATACTGTAGCTTTTGCAAGCAGACTCTCATAAAGATGACCCGATATGGAAAAAGTAAAGAATGAATGCAGTTTTCCTAGTTAAAGCAACAGGCATTTCTTTTTTCTTGGCCCGGTCCTTGAGGCTACAGGGCACTAGGTGGGGGAGGGGCTCCAAATGTACTCAAAGTCTTCAGCAGTGCTGCAATCATCGTATTGCTAAGGACAAAGATGTGTGTGAGGCTGTGTGTGAGCACGTTCTGCCTTTGGGGTCATATCCTATTCAACCAGGGTCTGAGTGAAATATACTCCCCTTCTGGAGATGCTGGCTTACTACGGGAGGAAGGTGACTGAAGCACAGGGATTAAGCGAGTTCCCTCTCTTCCTGACCCGTCACTACAATCAACTAC
Source organism: Meriones unguiculatus (assembly GCF_030254825.1). Lineage (NCBI taxonomy): Eukaryota > Metazoa > Chordata > Mammalia > Rodentia > Muridae > Meriones > Meriones unguiculatus. The sequence goes on from NC_083350.1 coordinate 187,539,255, forward strand.
AGTGGGAAAGTGCGTCAGCGAGAAGTGGACTCCGGGACCTGGGCACACCTACCGGATCAGTATGACGGAGGCAACTCTTCCATAGTGCACTGGTGTGAACACAACACCAACCCTTCTCATTTCCAATGGCTGCAAGTGCAGACGGAGCGCACCAAAACCGGAATCCTCAGACGGCTCACCCTGCGAGTCACAGAGCACGCCATGAAGCGCCTCAAGGCAGAGAGCACAGCCCAGCTGTAAGCTTGCTGCATCCCTCCTCACTGCTGGTTTCCTTTTCCCGCCTTATATTTGCGCTAGGACGGAACCCAAGGCCTTAGCTAGACAAGGTCAAACCACTGAGCTTCACCATCCTCTCAGCCTATCTGAATTTGTTTGTTCTGAGGCACTCAAGCTGGCAAATACTTCCTATGCTGTGTTTGAGAAACTTTGGTGGCAGCTTCAGGACCGTCTAGCGGGATACTGCAAAGTGGCTTTGCCTCCTGGCTAAGACGGGGTTGGAATTGAAAGCCTTCTATTCCAATGCGTTGACATGAAATAGTATCAGAAAACAGACTTTCTCTGCATGAATTCTATAGTGACTGAGCAAGAGCTTCCACTGCATCAGAGAAGCAGAGCTTGTGTTTAACAGTGAACTTAGGTTTACATAAACCATCTTCTTTACAGTTTCTCCAGTTAAAAGAGAGACCATTGTTAGTCACATTTGCCTTTATCCCCTGCACTACCCCTCTAAATAAATAATGTTTTTAGCACTTATAGGCAAGACTGTTTTACAAAAATATTTCTGCTGCTTCGTCTAGCTCATGAGAAGTGATTGGGTTTTAACAGGTGTAATATGTGATCTGCATGGTAACTTCTCCTTTCAGTTTTGTCTTTCATGCCTTGCTGCCATTTCCTGTACTACCTGGGAGAACAGATGGTGATGAAACTGGGTTCAATTCCAATAAAATTATAAACTCTGCAAGACAAAACTTCCTTATTAATAAATACAATATAAACACTGAACAAAAACCATTGCCAATCTTCTGTCTTAAATCTGTAATAATATCAACAGCAGCAGTCTATTAAGTGGCTTTTAAATGCCAGGCACTGGCTTATTTCATCCACATAAAACACCAGGCAGTCAATCTATTTGTGAACTGTGCTGCATCTTCAAGCTTTGTCATGAAGATCAAGTTGAGATGACACAACTGTCCACAGTCATAAAGGCAGATGGGCTCAAGGGTACTCTACCCAGCCCATGGCCAAAGAAGACAAAAGCACTCTTCTACAAAAAAGCCAACAAAAGCCCCTTTTATATAGAAGTTTTAAACTTTATTAAATATTTTATTACGCGCATATATGCTTGTGTGGTGTCTGCACATGCACCACTTGCTCGCAAGCCCCTGTGGAGATCAGAGGAAACCAGGGCAACCACTTGCACTGTGGTTACCAGCAACGTGAACCGCCATGTAGCTAGAACCCAAGGCTGGGCTCTCTGCAGAGGGGACAAGTGCTCTTAACCAGGACATCTCCAGCCCCACGAAAAAGAGTTTTTAACAATTTCCAGTTAAAATGTGAGCATCTTTTGTTGTTGTTTTTAACACAGTAACTTAACCTTTCCATCACAAAAGTGCTCTTTCTTGGGGGCAGGGACTCTCTAGTTGCCAATAAAAGCATCATCTAGATGAGTTGCCCAATTTGTTCAAATCTGGACAAAATAGAAAATAAGTTGCATTTTTTTTTTGAAATTTCAAGTTATAAATGACCCACTAAATGTAGGCAAAACATTTTTCAGTATTTTGAACTAATTATCTCCATTACCCTGGATGATACCTGGGAAAGAGGAGCAGAGGAGCAGAGAGGGGCAGGGTCACGGGAGAATGATGCTGTCCCACTACGGGATGATTTGCCCATTACTCTAAGTCTCTACTGCAAGGGCACCTAAGGCTCTCCTCCACTCTGGCTGAACCTTCCAGGCGATCTGTGGCCCCCTCCTGCTCCTCCACTTACACTGAGGCGATCTGTGTCCTCCTGTTCCTAAGTGTTTAGAGAAGGCATCTTAACTGCCTAGACACCTAAGAATTTTAAGGGAAACCTTTTTAACGGGGTCCTGAATATCACAGGAATCTGTTCAACTAAGACATATGAAAGCTTTTTGTGTGCTTGCTTGCTTTTTCAGACAAGATCTCTCTCTACATAACCCTGGCTATCCTGAACTCAATATGTAGACCAGGCTGGCCTCGAGCTCACAGAGATCTGCCTCCTTAGTGCTGGGACTAAAGGGGTGTACCGCCATGCCTGGCACACATTAGAACATATGTTTTCCCCGTACAATGAACTAAAAAGGAATATAAAGGAGCAAAGGGATGCTAAGAGAATTATAAATTAATTCTTAGACCTCTAGTTGTACTTTTGTTTGTTTTTTACATAGCTCAGTTTCAGTTGCTGTTTCTTCTTGTGCCTGAATCGAATCCATCCCCTTAAAATGATGCCAGGCTAAGCTGATCCTGCAGCACTATGGTATTAAAAACAAACAAGTAAACCCTGCTATGGACGTTCTATGTCCAGGGAAGGAAAACAAGAGCCAGCACAGAATACGCAGACACCAAAACGCAAGGTGGTCAGGCTGACTGCTTCTGCAGCCAGCAAGCCAGCCTTTTCAGGATGATGACCTCCTACCTGGGAAGGGCAAGCTTTAGTGAGCTGGAATTCACCAGTTGTGAAATTAATCATCTGCATATCTGTGCCAAACCTATAAACAAAACAAAAACTCCAATGTTCAAAACAGCATTGAGATCAGCCGATAGAGACTAACACGTATGTGCTCACCAACTCATTTCCACACTTCATACCATGCTAGGGCCCCCATGCTAGGGCCCCCCTAGCTCATCCCTTTTGCACACCCTCTGCAGCTGTGGGAAGTCCTCCATGAGTGAGTCAGGTAGACCAGAGTACAAAGATACAGCAACAGAGATTTATTTACATAGAAAGCAACACTTGCCTCCAGACAGCTTATGAAACTTAACGTAAGCTGCCCTCAACCAACTGCAGCTTCCGCTCCTGAGAACGGACGGTGTCTGGAGACACCACTGACATGGCAGGGGAATTCCTGCCAGCCTCAGAGTGGAAGGAGGGACACTCTAAGAACATCCACAACTCCATCCTGGTGAAGGCAGAGGTAGCACTTCACCCGCGCACCCTGCCTAGCGCTGCACTGAACTCGTTTCTTGGTCCTGAGAGAGGTGAAACTCACCACGCTGCCCAGGTGAGTCCCAAAAACTGATCACCCCAACTCAGACTCCCAAATGGTAGGGTTCCAGGCAGGTTCCACTGTCCCTGTCTTTAAATTCATTTCTCTGCTGCCAAACAACAACATAATTTAAAGGGTTCTCAATTTCAGAAGGCGACATGAAAAAAACTCAAGACGACAATGTTCCAGTGGAGGACAGACCAGGCAGTGACAGTGAAGATGCCCCCAAACAATGCTGAGATCCACATTAAGGCACAGGTGTCCAGGGACGAGGCTCCGGGTGGACGGGCTCACGCTATGGCCAGCCATACGGCTGGTAGAGGCTGCAGGGCTTGGAGTAGCTGAGTCTTAACAGAGCTGCCCAGGGGCCTGACCAGGGAGCTTCCTACCATTTGTGCAGCAGGTGCAGCGCGGCTTCAGGTTTTGGGTACAGGGAGAGAGGCAGGAGCTGCAGGGACACCGGCCGCGGGGATGGGTTCCTCACCACGAAGTATTTTACCTAGATTTGAGGAGAGGAGGGTTAGCACAGCAAAGAACACGGTATCCTACCAAAGGAGCACACCCTGCCTCCTGCCAGGACAGCCGCCACACAGCTCAGGAGGTAAACAGCTGGAGGACCCCCAAACACATCCATGTACGTGCACAGCACACGCTTAACCTTGGCTTAACCTTCGTCAGTCCCCAGCACTAGCTGTTGCGGTGGGTGATATCACGGAAGAATAGATAGGCCAGACCCAAGCTGATTAGAGCAAACCAAAAAGACAGTGCTAAGACGCTCGGTCTGAGTACAAAGGGGATAAAGGAAATCCCTGCACGGTAAGATGGTGATATCACTACAAAGCCTTGCCTACAAGAATGTAGATTAGGTAACAGCATCGTGATAAATGTTTCATTTATTCACTGTAGTCATTCTGGTTATGTAAGCAAATGTTCTGGTTTTTAAATAATTCCCACGGTCGGTTAGAGAAAGGGCAGCCCTAGTGTAGAACATTCAGTGGCTCATAAAACTACACATTTGCCAAAAGGGAGAAGGAACGGCCAGGAAAGTGTGACACATTAAATACCGAGGACTCTTGTGGCCAGGCCTCATAAACTGAGTTCAATACCTAGAACCCACAGGGCAAAAGAACCAACTCCAGACAGTAATCCTCTGATGTCCACTACACATTCACACACACACAATTAAATAAACAAACATAATGAGTAATGAGTCGTGGACGGGGCAGTTGGGGGCTCTGGTAATCTTGAAATGGGTAAGTTAGGCCAAAATGGTGCAGAGGCTCAGAGAGCAGTGTGGTGTGCACTGGAGCTCAGCATACAAGGTCATTAGCTCATTCCCTCAGCCTTTTCCTGCCATCCAGACTAGCTGGGACAAGTCCAGGAGGCAGAAAGCCACTGAGCTGAAGACGAGTCAACAGACACAGAGCATCCAGGAGCTAGCCGGCTCCCTCCAGATCTCCTGTGGCTGAGGGTCTCCATAATGCAGGAACCCGTTTCAGCCACTAGGAGCCAAGAATCTGTCTCCTGCAATCGGCTGAGTGTGCACCTCAGACCCTTGATGTCTGTGTTCAACGGCTGTGAGCTTAGTCTCTCTTCCCGTCCTGTGCCACGTCCCTACAGTATCCTAACGATGTCTCCGTGAAAACGTCAATTTCTTCTAAAAGAGCCTCCAGGTATAAATGCCCCAGTCCTCAAAAGGTCCAGGCTTGGGTGTCACTGACAGGACGCGAGTCCCTCTGTCCTTACCGCGCTGCTCCGGAGGGCGGTGGCACTGAAGCTCAACACAAGGCCAGGCTCCTGGACTAAACGAGGCAGAAGGGAAACAAACGGCTCTGACTCCTTGGACTTCTTTGCATAGGCAAACTGGGGCATGCCCAAAACGCTTCTCCTGGATAATTGGCAAGGAAAAAAGAAGAAACGTTTATGAAAAACAACCTTGATTTTTATATATATAAAGGTAAACACTAAATACCACTCCCTCTGAAAGGAACAAGAGCTCTCTAGGAATTGGCTTTTGGCAAAATTTGGAAAGACTGTGTGTATGGATGATCCCAGAAGTCTCTCAGCCCATGTTTTACCTGTCAGAGTCCCCAAGTTCAATGTCGGACATTAAGCACAAACGTCTGCACACATAAACACACAACTCAAACAAACAAACAAAAACCCATTTTACTGGAAGGCAAGTGTCCAGAGAACGACTGTGATTTTGGCACACCAGAGACACACAAGCTACCCTGAAGGGCATTTACAGTAAATTTGGAATTTGTTATCAAAACTAACCAGTGAGAGTGTTGACTGAGTGTGGGGAACTGGGTTTGGATTCCCAGGCTCAGTGAGAGCGTTGACTGAGTGTGGGGAACTGGGTTTGGATTCCCAGACTCAGTGAGAGCGTTGACTGAGTGTGGGGAACTGGGTTTGGATTCCCAGGCTCAGTGAGAGCGTTGACTGAGTGTGGGGAACTGGGTTTGGATTCCCAGACTCAGTGAGAGCGTTGACTGAGTGTGGGGAACTGGGTTTGGATTCCCAGGCTCAGTGAGAGCGTTGACTGAGTGTGGGGAACTGGGTTTGGATTCCCAGGCTCAGTGAGAGCGTTGACTGAGTGTGGGGAACTGGGTTTGGATTCCCAGACTCAGTGGGAGCATTGACTGAGTGTGGGGAACTGGGTTTGGATTCCCAGGCTCAGTGGGAGCGCTGACTGAGTGTGGGGAACTGGGTTTGGATTCCCAGGCTCAGTGGGAGTGTTGACTGAGTGTGGGGAACTGGGTTTGGATTCCCAGGCTCAGTGAGAGCGCTGACTGAGTGTGGGGAACTGGGTTTGGATTCCCAGCAGCCACAAAAGCAGCTGGGCCTAGGGGCCAGCACATGCTAGCTAAAAACAGCGAGCTCCAAGCTCAGCGAGAAGCTGTCTCAAGGGACGAAGGCAGAGAGAGACAGAGGACCACAGCATGTCCTTGTCAAGCTTCTGCATATCTGAGCAGGTGTGTGCACCCTTGCTCCGCACCCCCATGCAAACTAACAAACGGATGGGAGAAGTAACACCCACACACGAACTGGAAACTGGGTGCTCAACAGAGGCTCTGAAAGCAGTGTGTGCTAACAAACGCAGCCCACACAAAGGACCCTTTGCCTTACCATTCCACAGTCACTAGTGTAACTGAGAGAAGGCTCAGCCGTGAACATGACACCCATGGTGGCATGGTCTGAGGATCAGCATATTTCTATGATCAGACTACTAAATCACCAAAGGAAAAAGCTCTCCAAGGGGCTATCTGTCACGCATCACCTAAACTGCATGATTCAAATGAACAATGCTAACCCACAAAATGTCATCCATGTGGGTTCCTGATGTGACACAGTCCCAGCAACACATCAGCAGGGAGTCAGTCTTGAGAAAGCAATTAGAAAAACATAAAAAACAAAAACCACAGTGTGGGATTTCCTGTAAGATAACCAGCCTAGACTCAAATATAATAAAAACTGAAGACGGATGGGGTCCACTCTACAGAGTATGGAAACAAGACAACAGGGTGCAGCCCCGAACGTCCCTGGATTGAAACAAAGGAAACAGGTATTATAGGCCAACTAGGGAACTTTCAGTGTGGACTACCATGATATACTGCTGGTTACAGTGGTAATGTTAATTTAAGATATTCTCCCACCACTTTCTAATGCCATAATGAAAGCCTCAGTATAATGGCTAGCAAAGATTTTCCCAGTAAAGTACTGGGGGCTCAAGGATGAAATCCGCTCATTTTCAAACAACTCAAGAAAAATGAATATGCATAAAGACAAAAATAACACAGAGAAAAGGACAAAACGTTAAGACCTGATGAGCACACTCTAGAGAAACGTCTACTGCACTATCCCGTCACAACTTGAGGCTTGAAGTTTGTGCGCTCATCAACGAGTCCAGAGCACAGTGCACCACACAGCAGGTTTCTCCCGCTGACCTAAGAACGCACCTGCAAACATCACCACTTTTATATCTCTTCCAGCTTTCATACAGCTTATTTGCAAGGTCGGAGTCCATGTCCCAGGTGGACCGATCCAGAGAAAGGCTTCTATCCCAATTAGGATTTTCTGAAAGTTACATCAAATTCAAAATTTAGATTTACAAAGTACAATTAAGTTAGTACATAATGCCAAGGGCTGACCATTAAGCTTCACCAACTGAGGGGGCTGCGGAGTGGACAAATTCTGTTGCTTTCCTCTGAAAGTCCCTCTAACTCAATGGCCCATGATACATCAAATTAAACAAACGTGAAAAACAAAACTGAGGAGAATCATGTGGAGGTAATAACGGAAAAGACGCATGGCTCATGATAACAGCCTGAGACAAATGAAAACTATGCTTGCAACATTCTCAACAGCACTGCACGGAACGTGCAGAGCTGCTTCCACGGAGACCCCCTTTGGCAGTGGCATCTTTCAGGGCTGGATGTAGGTTGGGGATGTGGAGGGACAAGCAGTGATGCTCAGAAGAGGGCATGGCCAGGGGTCTCTGAGTTACTTCTCCTCTAGACATCTGCCCTGTCCTGTCTCTGCTAACAAGGGTGCTAGAAGAAAAAGAGGTTCTCCCAAAGGTAAGTCTGTGCTATAAAATTTTCCTTACATCAGAAATCTCATTAAATCAAAATACAAAAATAAAAGTCAAGCAAAACCCAGGAACAACGTCCAAACGTCCTCCAGGCCTTCACTGTCACAGCATGCTCTGCAGCTACAGATGACTCCCCAGGACTCTAAGTTCTACCAGCTTTCAGGTAAGAAACCCGACTTTCCAGATTTTCCTGGTGATAAGGTTGCTATCATCAAACGATATTATTTTAAATCTCTCACAAAAGCAAAAACTACATAGGAAAAAGAGAACATTCTCATTTCTACAAGTACTCTGGCTGAGTCTGGGGGATGACCAACTGTTTAAGGTCATTCTGTCAATGATCATGCTCTCAGCATAGAGCACAATGCAATTCCTTTAGTAGAATTAGTTATTTTTAATCCCACCTACAAATGTTAATTTCTATCACTGCTTTCCACTTCCCCCCAAACTGGAGTGCTACAGAAGTCCTAAAGCAAAATACTTACCTGTTTTTGATTTTCCCATGAAATAATGCATGCCACAATGTGCTATCACTTCAAACCCCAGACTCCCTTCCTAGATTGAAAAGTAACATATGAATAACTTAAAACACAACACTCAGCATAAAAATCCTAAACACTGACATACGAAGGAGACATTGGCCTCTACCTCCGTGGACTCCCCTTTAACCAGCAGCCAAACAACTAAGAAGCAATTTCTTTGCTCCTTTGTCAGCTCAGAAGTACCTGGCTGAGCCTCACAGAGTGACTCCAGTGACTTCCGGACAATCATCAATGCCTACGTGACACCGTGCTGTGGCTTCTGGACAACCATCAATGACTAGAACTACAACTCTGGCCCAGAAGACACCAAGCTGCCATAGGAATTAGCTGGAGCAGTTCTGGTGGCTTTGTGCTCTGCTGTCTTTAATGCCACCCTGATCCTCTAGGCAGGGTATCATGACCTACCCTAGTGACCTTCAGCTACCCCTCCTGCAGGTCTGGGGAGAGTTTTGCACGTGCTACTGAAGCCTGCCTCCTGCCTGCTCTCTTTAATTGCTCTTTTTATATGTATGTCTTAATTGGAAAAAGGGTATTTTTAAAGAAATCCCTCCTGTTCAAAATATGGCTAAATGGATGAACCTTATACTCTCAGGCTAAGTGTGAGGCATTTCTAACTATGAAACATCAACACTAATAAGTGAGAAAAATCATAAAGATGGTTGCATGAATGTCTCATTGCGGAAAACCAGAACTCAGTGCTATGCAGAATAGCTTGGCTCAAAAGGAAGCAATAACTAAATAAAAATAAACATTAAGAAAAAATGAGACATGCTTAAAGTAACCCAAAGTGAACACAATTTGCCCAGATTTTAGGAAGAAGTCTCTCATAAACCTTTTAGGCTTTAGACTGGATCGCTAAGAAAACTCAGTGATTATGTGTAACGGGATAATCACTTAAAGACACTGATTTAAACACTGAATAATCTGACTTAAACTGAAGCCCCTGCAAACATATTAAAAGCTCAACCGTGCTTCCTGCAGTAAGCAAACATCACTTCCCAGCTTTTAGGAATGGGAGCAAGAGATGTCGCTCAAGGCAGAGAAGCTGCCTGGCAAATACAGGACCCTGCGCTTGCTCCTCCACAGCAAAAGGAACTATAAAATTGATCAATCTACTGGTGATGATTACTGTATTACATAATCTTACTTCGTGAGAAATAACCTTTCCAAATCAAGATTTCCATATCTAAACAAGTCTGTCTTGGAATGCCCTTAAATTTCTAAGACAGCCTTAAAGAGAATATACTTAACTAAAGTAAATAAAAGTTAGGCATGGGGATACACGGCAACTGTAACTGCTAAAGGACACGACAGCACATGGTGTTGAGCACAATACCTTGGCTGGGGCCGAGAAAATCTGCAGAGGGATTGCAAAAGTGGCACCTGTGTTTGTAGTCAGAAATACACTGGTGAGTAGGTTTAGGGCAATGCCTTTAACAGCAAGTTTCAAAGAAAATAAATTCCAACAGCCTGGAGGTAGAAATAAAGGGCCAGGGAAACTCAGAACCTACAAAGAAAAGAAGCAAGAGGTTACTTCCGAGTGCTTGTGATGACTAAAATCACTATCGCATAATGCTAAATTTGTTCTGTAGTCTGGAAATTAGAATTTTACTGCATTTGTTCCAGATCAAAAGCCAAATAGTTATGATTTTGAACAAAGTTTATTTTTAGACACAGTGTTTTAAATGTCATAGCAGACACTGTGGAGTACCTTGTAAAACCATACACTTTAATCATGTTTACTCTGAAAGAGGGAAAGTTCAGACAGCTATCAAGTTAGCTCCTAAAAGTAACTGAAACGTTAAAAAGAAACCGTACCTGCTTTAAAAACATAAGCCAGGATCAGGTGTCATAGGCACTGGCTTCCTAGCCTGGTATTAAACAAAGCTTAAACTAGGCTAACATTGGAGAAAGAGGACTATGGATACCTTTAAAATGTGCCTGGCCTCCTTGGAAACAAACACATCTTTTATTACAATGCTCTGGTCAAAATGGCTGCGGCACCATACTGACCACTCCCCTGTTGCATTTTTGTGGCTCTCTATGTGGAACTGGGCTGTAGAGGCATCCACTCTGAAATACCTGTGAACAAAACACATGCACGTGACCAGCCCTGCATGCAGCACAGTTGTGTGTCTTTACGGAGCACAGACTTGAGAAAACAGGAGCAGAAAACATCCTCATGGGAAATGGCTACCAACAGCACCTCCCTCAGCCTCCTGGCTCCCTCACAGAGCACTACAGACGAGCCACGACCAGAGCAACACAGGATACAAATACAACTCAGAAAATACCACAAGAGCAATTTCTTCTGATTATCTGGTTCAAACCTACCCCCCAGCCCCAAAATGAATTATTTAGTCCCACTTTTTTTTGCTACAAAAGCCTTCTGTGTTAAACATACTAATGCAAGCAGTAACAATGGTCATGCTTTTAAAGCACTGCTAGATGATAAAACAACAAAACAAACAAAAAACCATAAAAACAAACAAACAAACTGGACTTCAGGAAAAGCCAGGGCAAACCTACCCCTGAACCACAGGAGAGGAGAGGCATGCTTTTATTGTTGGGGTGTTTTTTCTTTTCCTCACATCCACAATTCCACTGTCACATGAGGTACCTGCTGTGGGTACAAAGAAGCAAGTGTGAAGCACACATATTACTATCTTTCTTCTGTTAAACCTGAACAAAAATGAGACTGGATACATATACATTTGTAATTGCCTTCACTGCCTCCATTGGAAGAGCACAGAGGGCACACGGCTTGGTTTCGCTCTCGTCTTTCGTTCTTGCTGGCTGTTAACATCATCTGGAGCACAGCATCTACACTCTCCTCTCCCCCTCTTGTAAACCAGCCTCTCAATTCTTTCAGAGAAAAAAAAGTTGAAGTGAGTACTTTGAAGCTTTCCTTTACAAAGCTCTGTCTTCACTATAAACAGGAGACCCTTAGCTCTGCCAGAGGTGAGAAGGCAGCTTGCTGGGTGGAGTGAGGAGGAACACGTAGAGGAAGGGGAGAGAAAGAAATCCAAGCAGCCCAGCGGGCCGCGCTGGTGAATGGTACAGAAGCATGACCAAACAGCGTTTCCAGGCTCTTTTGATCTGGATCACGACATTAAACCACTGCTGCTGAATTCTTATCCCTACAGGGAACTGCTTCTACTCACAGTACACATGCTCCAAACCAAATTCAAACGTTCACAAACCCGGCCGACACGGCTCTACCTTTATTCCTCCCTCAACGGCCTCGACAGCAAAGACAGCTTTCTTGAGCACTCTGAAGGTATCCACCTTGCTCAGGGACACTCAGCCTTTAAACACCTAACATCCACCTTCTGCTTGCAGAGTGTGGGGGACTAGAGGCTGCCGGGTTTACCTTCCATACACGGACTCAGTGGAACCCGCCATGGGCCCTTAGTTCTGCGGTCAGTGTTTCTGTGTGCAGGCTTAGGGTTTTTGAGAAGGTAGAGCTGCAGCTGGCCTGAGTCCCTGGGCTCAAGCAATCCCCCTGTCTCCACTTCCACACTCACGGACCACAGGCACATGCTCCATGCTTGGCGTAGGTACAGTTTTGAAAACACAAACACCTCTAGGGCACAACTGCTAAACTAGAGTTGACAACTGACAATTGACAATTTTAAGTTTTCATAAAGATTAATCGGTTTCCTTCTCTAACAGTTTGTGCCAAGTCTCAGCTAAAACTTACATACATTTTTCCTTATTCATTATAAAAATGAATACTAACACCCGTTTTAAATCCTTGTTGATCTCTGTAATAAATTATATCTCGTGTGTTGCTTTAAATTGAAGTTCCTTAAATTTGAGTGAGTTTGGGTATGTCTTCCTGTGATTCAGATCCATAGGAATTCTTTTAAAGAACAATTTTTTATTGTAAATAATCTGACCACAGGTCCAAATTATTCTCCAGTTAACTGAACGGGGGCCCTGTGACTCTGCTCCCTGTGAAAGCAACAGGATATACACGCTGAACTGCAAGTCACCTAGTTAAGCTTGAACTCAAACTCTAACAGGCACAGAAAACACAGCAACTTTGCATTACACTGAAAGCTGTGCTTTACGGGAATCAGATCGACTTGGTTCCTTTAAACTGTGCTTCACCTGTAGCTGGAATGACACTGGATGACTGACAACTGAAGCGCCAGAGGACAGGCGTGCCGCTGTTTAAGCACGCACCTTTGCAAGTGAACGAGGCAATCTTTGTGAAGTTTGTTGTGGACGTCGGCAGCAGTACCGGTTCAAACTGCAGAGACAGGATGTTTTCCTGAGAGAGTTGATGCATATCCTGAAACAACAAGGAATAAACCCGACTCATTCCTCCTAACCAGGGAATCTCAGGAAAACAGCATTGATAAGACTGCCAGCAACTGCTCAGTAGATGTGTCTACAGGAGCAGAAAGGGGTGCTGACAATCCCCCCACAAACAGGGTGTTCACGGAAGGGAGAGTGGACTTAAATGACAGCAAAAGAAAACAGACACAAAGGCTCCTGGAAATCCCTGAGGACCTGTAGCAACTTCACCTGTAATTTCAAATTACTTTACGTACAAGCTTCAGCAATTACCTGTATCCAAATGAGGTTGTTTCCTGAATGCAAAACATACATATTTACTGCAGATTCATCTGTCCAAAAGAAGCAGAGCAGTGAGGTTAAAACAAAGAGCCACAGAATCTCCACAATGCAACACGGTAATACAGCATACATTTCTAAAAAGATGAAAATGTTTCTACAATACTGATATTGAATAAAAGGCCCATTTCTTTGGTCCCTTCTGGGGTGCATGCATGAACTGAGTGTTGGGGATTAAAGCTAGAGCATCATGTACATGGGACAGGTCTTTAAGTCACAGGGAGAGAGCACCTTATTTAAAACAAAACAAAACAACAAGTAAAAAACCTGATCATGTAGGTTCTCACACACGGAAGAACACTCAGGACCAAAACTGACATAGTGTGCTCTGTCTGAACCACAGTAACCAGCTGGACAGCTTCAAGCAAAGCTATGCTCTCCTGTCATCTGGACAGCTCCACGTTTCCTTACTTAAAGCCAGCACACTTGGGAGCAGTTAAACTCTAGCATTTCAGAAGGCGGGTTCTCCCCTTTATCCATCATCTAAATGGGTTCCCTATGGGGGAACAGCGGTCTTCTCAGCCTGCGTACCCACCTGGCCACTACAAAAGCCAACAAACTACAAACCAGAGGGCAGCTGAAGTTCTGCCATTCTAAAGACTGGGGGGGGGGGGGGGTGGTAAATGTTCAACAATGAAAGCTGTAGAGCTCAGTGATGCATTTGGGAAGCTATAGGCTCAGTCCCCAGCATGAGAGCGGTGGCTGGGAAGGAGGGCAGGCACTACACACCCCATTCTGCTCACTGCCAATAAATATGCTTTTCCAGATCACTTGTACCATTCTCTCTTTGAATGAGCAATAAATATAAACTCGCATGCCAACACAGCTGTTATAACCAATACATAACACAACTCCCATGTTATGAATCTCATGTATCAGAGTGTGCATCTCCTGCATGTGTTCTTCAGAAGTTGGACTGCCAAAATAGGCTATTTCTATCTAGTAAGAGGAGGTCTCCTCCAAGTTGTCCAATGTCCAGAACCAACTGCTATCAGCTACGAAGAGCATGGAACAGCATGATCTGGTCAACGGAGCTTCAGCAACTCGGAAACTCTGGAGAAAGACTCGGGACTTCAAAGACTCGGGACTTCAAACCCTTTGCCAATGTTTATTTTAGGCCATCATGCCCATTTCTTTTGCTTACTATCTGCAAAATGCCAAGAAAAATTATTCCCAAAGAGACTCAAAACAGCTTGCTGTGGTCACCTAACTTCCCTGAAATAGCACAGCCAGAGTAGCTGCAGACTGAGAACCAGTTCCTGCTGCAATCTACCCAAAGGAGAGGCTCTTTGTCTTGATTCTTTGGTAAAACTGAGTAACGATTCAGGGAAACCTAGCCATGCTGCAAGAGAAGGGTTTGAAGCTTTACTTTTTTGGCAGAGCTAGAGGGGGGAGAGCCAGGTCCCGGTGCACAGTCCACTGAGCGACAGTTCCACAACAAAAACTATGACATCCCACCTTACCTGAGGCCTCCGTCTCCTCAGTGGCTACATAAACAATAGAGAGATGATCCAACAGCGCTTGAGTATTGTCTTCAGGATGCTTTGAGGAGTTTTCCACTGCTACAATTATGCTCATCTCCAAGTGGAACGCATCATCAGACCCCAGATAGCAGCTCTGAAATGGGAGGCGAGGGGAAAGGAGAAAAGCTCAAAACCAAATATCTCAACTTTGTGACTGCATGTTTTTGAAAAAAAGAAACACTCAAGGCAACAGCGTGCTTATGGTGAGAAGCAGCACTGCTTTCATTTTGATTTTAAGAGGCAGGAAAGAAAACAGAGATCTGCTAAATATTGTTTTACCTTTAATTGCCGACACACTTTATTATGTAAACTGCATTCCAGTTGCACCCGCAGGAGGCTAGTATTAGTGGTTTCTGCCTGAAAGAAAGAGGGAAAAGAACTTAAGAGGAGGCTAAAAGTATCAACCAGCCTTACTAGGAACAGTCATTTACTCAACAAATGCTGTGTGTAATATTGTACTGAAAACATATTCTGTTGTCACTAGGCTTACATTCTAAAGGAAGGAGAAAATGAAGATTTCTAGGAAGGCGGGAAGCAGTTAAGAATGCCCCAAGTGTACATATGAGCACTGTCTTGAGTGTGATTAACATCTGGTTTAAACAAAGAAGTATACTCTTATTTTAAAGTGGATTTACCCAGTAATAATCAACTTACTGTTTTTATTTTAAGATACATTCTTGTTTGTGCACGCATACACACATGCACGCACAAACATGCACACAAGTATGCACACGCCTCATGAGTGCTGGTGTCCGAGGAGGCCAGAAGAGAGCATTAGATAACTTGGAGCTAGGGTTAGAGGCAATTGTGAGCCTCCTGACACAGTGGCTGAAAACCAGAAGGAGGTCCTTTGCAAGGGCAGCAAGTGCTCTCCCCTGCACAATGCTTGTCTGCCTTTGAAACAGTCTCACGGTGTAGCCCTTCCTTGCCCCGAATGCTGAGGGTCCAGGTACACCCTCCTACACCCAACCTTGCGTTCTGCAGTTTTAACGGGTGCCTTCGGTTCAATGACCACTAGAAGCCATGACCCTGGAGTCTGACAGAAACCTCAAAAATAGGTGATAATGTCAACACCAGTCTTTTTTAACATGTGAAAGAACTATGGAAGAAAGACAAAAGTAGTAAGAACGCAGGACTCTGTCAAGTTCAAAGATCTCAGCCATCTTTGACAGAACTTCAAGGAAAGGAAATGAACAACCCAATCAAAGAGGGACCCAGCTGTCCAGGCCAGGGTGGGTCTGCAGACAGAGGAGGAGGCAGGGAAGTTAGCATGCCAGTCTCAGGACCTCAGGTGAGAACTCAGAGGTTGTCTTGATGAGGTCTCTGTCAGTCATTACAAAAGGAACATACTTGGCCAAGGATCCAGAGTCCGAGCACTGGGAAAGCTCAGCCAAGGGGAGGCTTGCTTAGCTATGTGTGAGCACCTGATTCCAAGAGAGAGGCACTGTTAAGCAGAATCACTACCATCATATTTGATTTGCTGGTATAGGTCCTGCTGAGAATATATGTTAGGGGTTATGGTGTAACCCCCAATGGTAAAGCAAATGCTTTCTGATATTTTGAGGCCCTGGGTCCACTAGCTCATTCTCCAACACTAAAAAGAATTGCTTTGGTTCTCATTCGTGGCATTAAAGTCTAGGAGAGAAAAGAATAAAGTTTTTAAGTACAGTATGAAATGTTCAAGATACTGTGAGCGTGTAATCAACGACTTAGAAAATTACTGCTATAAATAACATTCTACACACTCTAAAACAAAGCAATCCTCAGAGGGTGCTAGGGCAGCCTCGTTGCTAGGTGTACCCCACTGCTCTTCCAGGGAGTGTCTAAGCCACTGGCTAAGGAGTGTCTTCTCTCTCTGTCCCTAATGCTGCACACACACTGCAGAGTCGCACTGTATAAACACGGACCTTTTCTAAGTCAAGATATGGACCACAGAGAGAAGGACCACTCTTCAGTCAAGGGTACATGGGGATCCATGCTCTCAAAGCAATAAGATAAGTAAATCCCTCCACTGAAGACATGAACCAAAAATGCCCACTACTGGTCCAGACTAAAGGGTAGCCACAAGCAACAGCCACACAGCCTGGCTCAACAGACACATCTTTAACGGAGGTTTACCTGCTTGTGTCCCTGTTCATCGGATGTGGTTCATCTGGATGCTGTTTCTTATGCTTTCCTCCCCCTCCCAAGGGTACTCTCCAACAAGCTGGGCCCTCAGCACATGTTTATGTAGTGCAGGCCTTGCTGCATGCGTGGCTGCACACTCACCGCCAGTTAGCATCACTATTGACCAGTCCTGCCACTATTCACACAGCTGTTTACCAAAACTCAAGAGACACAACTTCACTTCGCTGTCCCCCTCCATTAAGTTAGGTCAAGATTAAGTTCCACTGGCCTCCTCTGTCCCCTGGAGCCCGAGTCTGTCCCCGCTCCTGACAGTGGAGGCCCAGGATGGCAAACTGCCCCAGCCCAACAGCCACGCTTCCACCCAAGTAGACACTGGTGTACGGCTGGCAAACCGGCAGAGGCTGCGCAGCCGCCGCGGAGCCGGGAAACCTGAGCCAGGCAACGACCTGGCAGCAACCTAAAGGGAAGAAGCAAAGCCTCTAAAACAAGAGTAAACTAAATGCTGGCGTGTCGTGCATGCTCTGACCTCAGAATTTCCATTTTAATGGGGAAAAACATATCAACATATTTTAAAGTGTACACATTTATAAAAAGGTGGGTTTCTTTTTTTAATTTTAAAAAGTTTTCTTCCCTCTAACATTTCTATGAATGGAGAAATAATGTGAAGAGTTCAGAATGACAATTTAAATACAATTAAGAACTCAGTCACCTGGTATCATTTAAAGGCTAATGTTCTGTTATCCTGGTAAATTTTTGCATGGGTGATTTTTATAATCTGCCGTTTTAAATAGGATATAATGTGCTCAGCAGACACATAACAAAAAGAAAACGCTAAAGATAGAGTGTTTTTTATTCTAAGGGCTTGAAAAAAATAAGTTTTTTATTTTGAAATATTTCCATGTCATTAGCTCTTCTGAGGTTGGAACTTGTGTCTAAACACAAAATTAATTTATGTTTTATACATTTTATACGTAGAGCTTGGACACATTTCCACACAGCACTTTTAAAGCAATTTGTCAGTGAGAAAATTTGTGTACACTGTACTATCACGTTTGTGGTGTCCTGTTGGGGCTCAAATATTTTTCAGATCTTAGAGCACTCTGGATTTCAGATTCTCTGATTTAGGGAGACTCACACTGTACTGTTTCATTTATCATAGACTGTATTTCAGAACTCCACAAGGGGGAGCAGAAGTACGTCTACGCACTGCCCATGATCTGTGTGAATTTGTCAAAGAGGAGCTGAAAAGTTGATCCAGAGTGCCGGGGCAGTTGAGAAAACCAATCAACCAATCAACCAACCAACCAACCAGCCAGCCAACCAACCAACCATCCATCCATCCTCTATGTTTGAAGCTTCCCATTTTACTTTGCTAAGTTAGTGCCTAACATATCTTAAGTCTTTATTTAAAAAATAACATGGCAGTATTCCCTTTTAGACACGGGAACCACAGCTCGGAGGAGGGGTCTATGACTTACCAAAGGTCCTGGAGCCAGCTAGTGAGAGAAATTCTTTTTACAAACCAGCACTTCAAGAAACCAGAGTAGGGCTGAAGAGATGTCTCAGCGGTTAAGGGCACTGATTGCTTGCTCTTCCCAAGGTCCTGAGTTCAATTCCTAGCAACCACATGGTGCTCACAACCACCTGTAATGGGATCTGATGCCCTCTTCTGGTATGTGTGAAGATGGAGCACTCATATATAAAATAAGTAAATATTAAAAAGAAAGAAAGAAACCAGAATATATTGAGCTTTTTCTTCCTAGGTACATAAAAGACCAGAACTGCGCCAGCACTGACTTAAGATTTTCAAATCCATTCCAAGATATTGCCCTCAAGAAAACAGAAATGCTTTTAGCCACCTTTGTGCAGAGCCTCGTGGTTTTGTGGTAAAAAGGAGTGTAAAGAACTGGAAAATGAGACCTAAAAATTCATCTTGGTCTTCTCGCTAAGCCATTTAAGAGCAAAGCATGAAGTTCTGAGGCTGTGTGATGAAACAGGAAAAAGCCTAAAGCCCTAAGTCATTCTGATGACTTCTACCAATGACAGCCACACAGCCAGCCACCTGACCACAGAGCAAGGAGAGTCCTCGCTGCAATCACCCAGACCACAAGAACAAGGCCCTTGAGCCGGGGTTTCCAAATCAAAGTTGCCTTGGAAAGCCCCACCATTACAGCTAAATCTTTTGTGCCCACACGCCTATCAGTAAGGACACAGTTCTGTACAAGCCAGGGGATGTCCAGGTGACATCCCAACGGACTCTGCATAGCAATGGCCTTCTATAAAATGAGAGCTTCCCCAGGCCCTGCCCCTGGCACACAACTCTCAGGTGTTATGACCAACTACCATTCAGCGTTTGACAGACAGGCCGAGCTGAGTTACCAGGAAGTGCAGCATAGCTGTTTCTCCCTGGTACTAAAGAGTAATTCTGCTGCAATCCCACCACTAGCTTCTATCCTCTGACGGAGATTAGAAAACAAAAACCTTTCTCATCTTGCCAGATACAAAACATGCGCGGAAATCTAGAGGTGCCTGGAATTGTTTTGTTCTGAAGAAAGAGAGCAAGTCCATATCACTCCAAGGACTGTCTGCTGCCCGCTGCCTTATCCAGACCCCACTTCCATCCTCAGGAGAGTCACTGAGTTCACGCTGGGCAGGGGAGTGGGGGCAGGGGGCTTACTCCTATTTCTTCACTCACAGTTACTGCACTTCCTCAGCTTAATCCCAAAACTGATAATTTAGATGTCTGTGGAAGGTGGCTTTCCCACATTAAAGCTGCGGAGACTCTTCTTCCTCACTCCTCCTTTTCTAAGGGAAATCTTTTGCTCCTAAAATACTTCAAATTCTTTTCATCTACTGTAACAGTTCAGAACCCAAAGGCTGTGGTGGAGGGGGGCAGTGGGTGGGGTGAGGATGGGGCATACACATATGTACTGCCCATCCCCCACCCCCAACAAATTTGCCAGAGAACTTGAAGGACAGATGCACGCAATCAGAGACTAACCTCTAGGTAAGGAGGAAGAGTAACCCAAAGGCAAGTAGCCTATTCGACAAACAATCTGGCTTCTCCATCTGAAGGGTTTCTGGCACCACTGTTTCCTCCCCCCTCTTTGCTTCCTGGCCACCGCAAGGTGAACAGCTTGGTTCTGTCCGACCACACACATGCACCATGACACACTGCCTTGCCCTGACCCAAGCTCAGCATGCTGGGAGTCATGTGTTCATGGGCTGAAAGCAAGAGTCAAAGTCAGTCTTTCCTCTTCTTTTTAATTTAAAAGTTGGGGGTACGGATAGATGGACGGATGGACACATGTATCACACCTAGGGCACATATGTCAAAGCCAGAGGGAGACAGCAGGTAACCTGCTGCATCACTCTGTGCCTTACTCCTGTGAGACAGCCACACATGAATCTGCAGCTAGGCTGGCTGCCAGCAAGCGACCTGCCTGTCTCCACCCTGGTACAGCAGGAATACTATAGGCCTGTGTCATGCTGGGGATTTGACCTCAGATCCTCAGGCTTGTGCTGCCTGACACTTGACAGCCTTGCTCATAATAGGTGTGGTCAAGGGCAAGAGCACTTCCCATTGCATCTAAAAGTTTACTCAAAGCTATAGGTAGGAGCAGAGCCAAGGGTGCTGGCTCTTGGGCCCCCTCAGGAATGTGCTGAGGGGTAGGTAGCTCTCTGGCTGCAAGTAGGCAGTACAGAAGAGAAACCTTCCCTAAGAAATAGGTCGGAGACATCCAGGGTCCAGAGTGAGAGGTGACGGAGTCCAGTGCATCCCACATCTCAGCCTGAGGACTCTGCATTCAGCTGAGTGTTTCGGGAACAGACAGAGCCACAAAGCAGTGGGGCAGAAAGTCAGCGTCTCAGGTGCCACCTCCTCTCAACTCCACAGCACCCAACAAGCCTCTTTACCAACATCACAGTCGCCCACCAAACAGTACGCGCAGAAGGTCTTGGGCTCGAAACGACCGGTGGAGCCTATGCTACCGTCTCCACCATCCTCTGTCTGGGGCACATGAAAGGCACTGGGGACAGGCTTGCTTAGGCTGCGGTCCAGAGAGTGGGAGGAGCACACCTTCTCATTCAGGGTACACAGACTGATGCTCTGACGCTTCTGGGGTCGTACTAGGACTTGAGACACAGGGAGGCTCGGGAGAACCTTAGGAGTGGAGTGTATGCCAGCACTGGGATCCCAGGAAAGCCACACACAGCATGAGGGGGCCCTGGATGTAGCCGCCAAAGGGTCCCCAGCTGCACGCAGCCACGGAGAAGCTCTCTGGCCAAGACAAAGAAAACAAGGAAAGGACTTCACATTCTTTGTCTATGAACTCATGGGCCAAGATAATTTGATATGGGTCTATAGCCTCAAACTTCCATGCCAGAAGACTAAATCAGAATTTGAACGTTTTCCTTGAGAGTTTTGTAATAGAAAGTTTATATTCAAACCTGTTTCTAAAGTCATGAGGAATGCATTTAGCTGTGTTTTGGGAACTGTTTCTAAGCTCTTTATATGACTTGATGTGTTCAGTAGCTATCTGAGTCTACCATGCAGGGCTATTAACACTTTGTGGATAAACGGAGGCACAGCAAGGTTACCTGACTGTTGAGGCCATCTGCACAGAACGGTGATTGCTGTGCAGGCCATCAGGTTTGGGGCTTCTCCTTACCCACCACACATCACTGGACAGGGCAAGCTAGCCTTCAGAGAGTCTTAACACTGGTATGACCCCACTAAAGAATTCATGAGCTGCCCTAGGAATCACAGCTGAGGACTTGGAATGGAGAAAGATGCAGAAACAAGTGTTTGAGCTTGGCGCCCCTTCAGTATTCCTACTGGATTTTAAGGCATAGGGAGGCTGTTTCTAGGGGGGGAGGCAGGCACCAGGAGGTGGAGCACATCGGCCCCTCTCCTCCTCCA
Organism: Meriones unguiculatus; assembly: GCF_030254825.1. Taxonomy (NCBI): domain Eukaryota; kingdom Metazoa; phylum Chordata; class Mammalia; order Rodentia; family Muridae; genus Meriones; species Meriones unguiculatus. Next base: position 187,560,838 of record NC_083350.1, read on the forward strand.
GCTCTGTAAGTATGTCAACTGGCCCCAGACTATAAGAATCCCTCCTTCTCCAGCTCTCCTGCCTGCTCAGCCCTGCTGCCTTCCTTGGAGGCACAGTGGTTCCTGGGATGAGCAACGAATTAGGATCCTGTGCTGCAGGGGAGCAGGCGGCTTTTCCCTTCTCTGTGCCAGGGTGAGGGAGTCTCCTTCAGCTTCAAGATGCCCTCCATGGCCCAGGTGGCCTGCCCTGGGGACAGGGAAAGTGACTCACCCCGGATAGTAAAAGAAAGCTTGCCTCCGTCATAAACACGCTGTGCTATTCTTTTATTTCTCTAATTCTTAGTTCTTTGCTCAACTTTCTTCTTTTGATTTTGTTTGAGACAAGAGGGTCACTATGTAGCCCAGGTTAGCATCAAACTCTTAACCTCAGGCTCTCTAGGGCTCAAGTGCTGGCTCTCCCCCAAAACTGCCTTCCCATTTTTGAGGTAGGGCCTGGCCAGAACTCAGAATTCTGTCTTCTGAGTGCTGGGGTAAAGCATCCTATACCCATGCCTGGCCCAACCCTGCCTAGCTTTCTAACCCGAGTCTCCACACACAGTGAGTTCAGAACAGCAGCAAGGAGGCGGCTTAAGTTTTCTAACAAGTTTCTGCAGTAATCTAATACAATGAATATTTGAAAGAAATACTGTTAGTATTTAGGCAGCCTGCTTCTGGGTTGCCCAATAACCTATGATGTCATTATGGGTCACCCCCCTGGCAGCTGAACAGAAGCTGTAAAAGGACCAACCCGCCACTTTGTCTCCCTTACCTTCTTGTTCTTGCGTTCTCTTGCTGTCTCCTGCTCTCTCCCTTTCTCTGTCGGAGCGCCCCCTCCCCTCCCCCTCTATCATGTCTTGTTCTCTCCATCCTCTACTGTGTCTTCCCCACACAGTACAGCAGCATGTCCCTCTATCATGTCTTGCTCTTTCCATCCAGTAAACCTCTTTCATATAATATCTGTTGTGCCCATCATCATCAGTTCAGCCATAATTTCATAAAGAGTGTATAATTTCCTTTTAAGGTTACTTAATTCTCTATTAATGGAATCAATTATTATTCTGCATGTAATACATGTAATACTGCTGGACTGTATCACGTATTACTTAGGACATAAGCTTGTTGCAGCTGTAATCCAGTAAAGAAGAACATAAAAAGCCTATCTAAACCTCAAGTGCTTCAGAGAAGTGCTCGTTGCACTCAGCTAACCACAGAGAACAATCTGGAGATCAAGACCGTATTCGAGCCTTGACCTTTTTCTATCGCGTACAACAGTCAGGACAGCGGGACCACCGTGGGGCCTTAAACTTTCCCTATTTTCTATGTTCTCCTCCACATCCTAGATTAGGGTTTTGTAGCACATTTTAAAAACCAAACAACAGTGTTAGGTAGGTACAAAACAAGCTTTAGCCTTACTGGGCAAACCCTTGTTGCTGAAAACATGAACCCCTGTGAGTCTTGGCACTGATATTTATGGATTAAAAACAAACAAACAAACAACAAACAAAACATGTCCTTTTCATTTCTCCCTTGTCCAACCGTGAGTGAAAAATAGTCCCTCAAGTCTCCTTCCAGATACTGGTTTTATCACTTCCGCCATCCCACTGTCACACTAACCTGACAGGGATCAGCACCCAGGAAGGCAACTATCTGACAGCAACTACTTGGACACCCTCCCATCAGGCTCCAGCACCTGTTCGAGCATGGGCCTGACAGCAGCACCAACAGCAAAGGCTGTGCAAATCCTCCAAGGCTAATGACTCCTGGTCAGAGGGGATCAGACATCACGCAGCCAAGAAAGTGTCTCCCCACACAGTACAGCAGCATGCCCGCTGGTGGGGAGCGGCCTCGCCCACCCACAAATTAGAAAATTACAAGCCAAGAGGTATAATGATGGTGACCTTTGCCAAGTACGGCTGTGTTTTGTGGTATCTTTTGATTTTGTATTAACACATGTTCGCTGATTTATCAGCAGCGTTCAGCGTGGTGTCTTCACACACAGCAAATCCACCTCAACTGCACACTCTACTTCTTACTTCTCTGGTTTGTTTCCCATGTTTCCTCACAAATCCGTAAGTTTTGTCATCTCAGACTCTCTTGAAAACAGTCCATTTAAAAAGTGTGTTGCCATGCACATGTGTGTACATGCAGTAATACTCTGTTCCACGGAGTCCCTTTAATTCTAACTCCTCTAGGCTTCCCATAACTTCATTTTAGACAATTATTTACAATGGTTCCAAAAATGTAAGTTCTTTTTAGCCTTTCACACAAATGGTGGGTAAGGGGACAACACGTTTCAAAAACTGTTTTGACCAAATAAATCAATACAACATTCTCCAAGCGAGCAGCCTAGGTCCAAGAAAGTATTGAAGAAAATGTTGTTTGTTTGTTTTAATATGTTTCATGGGTGCAACCCCTAGACAAAGAGCTACAGGTGATTAGTAACTTCGGAGAGAGAGGGAGCCAGTCTTCCCAGGGATGAGAGCCCTAATTGGTTATCCAATACCAGGTGGGCATCTGGAAACATATACCTCCAAACAACACTGAACAGGCTCAGCAGGTTGTATTTATATAGTTATCTGTGTATTTATATGTATGTAAACATAATAGTTTCAGAAAAAGAGGTCACAAATATGAGAAAGAGTTCATGCACGGGGTTGGAAGAAGGGAAGGGAGAGGTATAATGAAACTATATTTTAACTATTAAGAACTGAAAATAACATCGTATTTTAATTATTAAGAACTGTGACTACACTGTGCTAATTGGTTTCTCATTAGCTTGACACCAGCTGACAAGGGTCATCTGAGAAAAGGAAACTTCAGAGGAGAAAGACTGGCCCATAGGCAAGCCTGTGAGGCGTGTAACTGATTAATAATTGATCCGGAGGGCTCCGCTCACAGGGGCCAGCGGCACCTCTGGGCAGTGGGTCCTGGATGGTATAAGGAAAAAACTGAGCAAGCCACAGGAAGCAGGCCAGTGAGCAGCACCCTCCATGGCCTCTGCACCAGCTCTGCCTCCAGCTTCCTGCCTTGGCTTCTCTCAGCGGTCTCAGGATACAGAAGCCCAATAAGCCCTTTTCTCCCCAAGCTGGTTTTGGCCAGGCTGTGCATCACAGCAATAAAAACCAACTATGAATAAACATCTTGTGAGCTAACACAGTGTTTACGGACTCCGCCCACCACACAGCTATACCACGAGAGCACATGGTCAACCCTGTCAAACATGTCCACGTGGACTGCCTAATCCCAGGTTGGAAGTGGTTCTAAAACGATGCTAAGCCGACAGTTCAGTTGGGCAAGTCCCTCTTCCGCTGTGGAGCTTCAAACTGTCTCTAGTTTTGTTGCCATAATAAAAATGCTGTAAAAAAGTTTTACTGGCATTTTCCTTTCCTGTATCATGAATAACTGAATACAGAAAAAAATCATGGCATTTACTACATTTGGGGGGAAAAATTAAAGCATACTCAGTTGTCATTTGCTATCCTAGCTCTAATCTTGACCTCTAACCAAGCAATTTAAACTCTAAGTTCTCTCAACAACTTCTAAAATGAAAATACCGTCACCTGCAGCTGTGGTAAGTGTGCCGAAGGTCAGCCTGAGTGTGTGGTGAGAAGGTGGAGTTCTGCACGCCCTGGACAGAGCGACTGCTGCATGCACTATTTGGGGACCTCAGCTCGAGTTCCCATCGACTCACCGCTCTATTTAAAACTCTGGGCCTTCGGTGACACACAGCAAGCTGACATGGGCTCTCTAAAAATGACTAACTGGGCCCTGTACAGAAGAACCTCCTAGAAAAGGGAGAAGACACAACAGGGTGTCCAGTGCCGCTGAGACCCAGGGAAGTTGGAGAGTAACAGACATTTGAGCTGGGTCTTGAACTATGAAATTAGGACCCTTAGAATAGGACAAGACCTCATGAAGAAGAGCCTGCAGAAGGGGAAGGCATGTTCTGGGAAGGATTGGAAGAAGCTTGGAAGAAAGAGGCAGGAGCTCCAAGGATGGAGAGAGTCGCTGGTCCCTGGCTCAGGTGGCTTTTCATCTTACCAGATCTAAGGAGCTTGTACATCCTCTTCCTGTAAACTCACATCACCATAGACACACCCACACCAGGGGCCCCATACACAAGCAAAATTTCTGAGTCTCTTGTTCCACTGAAAACATTTTTAAGTCAGTCTATCGTCTCGGTCTCAGTTTTCATATGACTTAACTGACACATGCAAAATAATTGTATTTCTTTTCTTAACTTCACATTTCTCCTTAAACAAAATGAAGTTACCTCTCTTCCAATGGAACTAAAGAGACAACTTTTTAAAAATTGATGCTGTACTTATTTCTGTCCAGACACCTCACTCTTTAGCTGTGCATGACATACTTTGACACCTCATACCAGAAGCAAATCTACTGAGTACTGCACACCTGGACCCCCTTGGAGGAGTCATGACCCCGTACAAACACCCTTCCACCCCAGGTTCCCCACCGTAGCAGAAATAGAAATCCCAGCACAGACCATGTTGCAAATAAAGACTTTCCTTCCGACACGGAGAGCTGGCGAAAAAAGGCCCACAAACACAAGGACACAGGGACACCCAAGCAACAACTTACAGATGGAATACTACTGTAGGGATAGGTTTTTAGAAATTCCATCATTACTTCTTAGGTCTAAATTTTGTAGGGTTCTATTTTCAGGTATATAATAAGCCTGAAAAACACTTTAAGAACTTTCTCTTCCTAATCATGACTGAGATAAGAGAAAGTGAAATATATGCCTTCTGGAAAACACCTTCAGATGTCTGAACTAGACCTGAGTGCCACTTTCTGACAAAGGACCACTTTTGTCTATAAACTTGGAAATCCATTCAGCACAAGAGCAGGGGCACTGTGCTTTGTCCACAGCCCAATGACTTACTAGAACGCTCAGGAACAATCTGCTGACTGATGGACAGACTGACTGTCTTTTTATTTTTAAAAATAAAAAGAGGAGGGAGCAGTGAGAGAAACAGTGAATGCTGAGTTGACCTGGAGGTCTGACCATGGCATGCATGCACCTACATGCTACCTACACCACACAGAATCACTCATTTTTTTAAAGGGAGGGCAAGCTAGATAGACACTTCTTCAGAAATGATACACAATTTTCAATGAGCACTCAAAAATATGCTCTTTAATTTAGCCATGACGAAATGCAAATCAAATGACTTCTTTTAAAATCAGGATGGCTGTTTTTAAAAGAAATCAGAGGACAGATAATAAGTGTTAGCGAAGTTGATGAACTCTGCTGGTGGCACTATAAAATGATGTAAGCACTTTTAAAAGGTTTTGACAGCTCCTAAAAACATATTACTTAACAAAACTACACTCCTAGGTAGACCTCTGTGTTGGTTAGCTTTTTTTGTCAACTTGACATAACCCAGAGCCATCAGGGAAGAGGGAACCTCAATTAAGAAGGTGCCCTAATCAGATGGGTTTGTAGGCAAGTCTGGGAGGAATTTGCTTGATTAATGATTGATGTGGGAAGGTTCAGCCGCTATTACCTGCTGCCCTTGGGCTGGTCCTGGGTTGTATAAAAAGGTAAGTGGTACAAGCCAGAAAGCAGCATTCCTCCATCGTCTGCTTCCGTTCTTGCCTCTAGTTTCCTGCCTTGTGCTCCTACCCTAACTTCTCTCATGATGTACACTGTGACATCTTCTGTCCTTGGCATGGAAGGTCACGCAGAAGAAGGACAGCACTGAGGACTGGGCATCACTCTAACACCTGAAGGAGTGCACTGACAGGTTTTAAGCAGGTGATGGCTGTGTCAATTTGTAGTTTGGGAAAAAGAGTGCAAAGTACAAAGCAGCAAGCAACTCTGTAAGCTAATGAAATGTGAAATCTTTTAGAAAGATTTCTAAAAGAAACAAACACTCCTGCAGGAAGTGGTGGTGACTGCCCTTAATCCCAGAACTCAGAAGGCAGAGGCAGGCAAATCTCTGCAAGTTTGAAGCCAAGTTGGTCTACATAGCAAGCTCCAGGCTAGCCAAGGGTACACAGTAAGCCCTTGTCTCAAAACAAAACTAAGTGTTTCCCCTCTCTAAGCCATAACCGGGCAGGACAAGCAGCAGGGAGAGGAAGCAGTGGTAAACATCTTTGGAAGCCTGTCACTGCTGGTGGCTCTGTTCTTGCTGTCTTCCTGAAGAGCAGCATGTGAAATTTAACAAGACCCGTAAAATGGCTCATGGTCTACCCATTATGAAATTATATTGAAGGAAATGGATGAGCAAAAAGGAAAATAAAGAAACATGAGCGCATAGCCCAACAGTCAACAATAAAGAAACAGAACCATCTCATAGGCAGCAGTTGAACCAGGGAGACTGCGCTGTAGCTGCTCTAGGCTGTTAGGAAGTAGGTAGGGCTGGCCACAGCTCTGTAGAGGAGCACTCGCCCAGCATGTGTGACACCCTGGAGTCAGGTACATGTATGTACACACATACACACACAGAAGGAAGGAAGGGAGAGAGGGAAAAAGGAAGAGAGGGAGAAAGGGAGAGAGGGAGGGAGGGAGGGAGGGAGGGAGGGAGAGAGGGAGGGAGGAGTGCAAGGATTTCACCCACACTTTAAATATATATATATCTATTTCCATGTTTCAAGACTTTTCAAAATAAAGAGGGTCAAACTCTAATTTGACCGTGTGAACAGATCCGGTTACGCACACTCTACAAGTTAGCTCTCGAAGCAGTGCTATTAAAATGACCTGTGTCTGTGACAGCTGGATGCTTTGGACCTGCGGAAGCAGAAAGTAAGCGGTTGGCAGCTGCTCGGAAGACCCGTCAGTAGAGACTCTGCGAGCGCCCACTCCAGATACCTGCAAGAAAGCAAGAGAGGCACGCATCTGTCAGTGTGAGACCGCCTTGTCTGCACACTGCTGACCAAACATCCATCTTCATCTACAAAAACCCAAATGTTCCTCAAACGTAAAACTCCTGCCAGGGTCGCCTCTTCCGCTGTGGGATTTGGTGTATTAAAGGAAGCTGGTGAGGATTAAGCCCAAACAGTGATTCTGGTGCTTGAGTTACCCACTACCACGTCTTTAGGGTGGCCCAGGCTCCACACTTGGGTTAAGATCCCCGGGCTGTGAACACTGGCAGAGTGATCTCTCATGCGCCCTTCCCTGGCTCTTCATTTGAGGAGTGATATGAACGGGGAGCTCCTCAGGAATGGATGGCCACCACACAGGTAGTGTCTCCTGACCAGAAATCCTCCTGCAAGAGGAGGCAAGTGCCCAAGAGGCCCTCAGAGCAGCTCTCTCACTTGTGTGAGGGGGAAGAGCCTGCTAGGCTTCATGCTAAAAAACTGGATGGTACAGTCTCTGCTTCATTCTAACACACTTCAAAGACCCAGGGCTTAGTGGGCTGCAGGGATGGTCTTCCGAGCTGCACATAAGCAGAACCATCTTACAGGCAGCACTTGAACCAGGGAGACTGCGCTGTAGCTGCTCTAGGCTGTTAGGAAGTAGGTAGGGCTGGCCACAGCTCTGCGGAGGAGCACTCGCCCAGCATGAGTGAGGCCCTGGAGTCAGGTACACACGATATACACACGTACACGGAGGTGATAGCTTTAGCCATCGCTACAGTTATAGTTTAACGACAAGAAATGGTAGGAAATCTCTCAAGCCTCTAAGTTGACAGGCAAACTATGTGGCAAAAGGAGAAGTTACTTACAGGATAGGAAAGGACACCATATGAGGAGGTATTAATAAATAAAGAGCTTTCAATGCTTCCCTCTTCCGTAGGTAAGAAAATGATTCTGAAGGAAGTTTTCCCCATTGCTGGAATGACCTGAAAGGAAAGCACCTTGTCAGCCATCTGGAAGAGTGCTCACAGACCTCCCTTTTGATGGACGGCTTCTGGAAACAGTTCCTTGCATATCCTGTACTCTTTACCAACATCACAAAGCCCCGAGCCTCTCCAAACTGATCATCTCCATCACTCCAAGGGCAGCTGCCAACTCACAGCAAATAACTGCCCAGAACTTTCCCTCCAGCCCCGAGTCACTGGCCTCTCCTTCTCACAGTCTCCTCTTCCCACTCACGTGTTCACCTGCCATTAGCAGTGCAGAGGGTGATGTGCACAGACTTATTATTAAACATGCTGAGACACACTGGGGACAGTGTTTAAACCACACCAGTCGTAAACCAAATCTACAAGAGCGTCAAAGTCTCCCTGGTCTCAGCAGCTGGGGAAAGCTCTAACACCAAGCAGATGTGGAAATCAAAATAAGTAGAAGCTGAAAGATGCTGAAGGTGACCAGACTGCAGAAGGCTGAGGTCTGCAGCTATGGCGCTGTGCACGGCAACACCACAAGGAGCTCTGATTTCCTGGGTATGAGAGGCCACAACTCCAGAGCCAGTGCTAGGTCTGAAGCCTCGGGAGCCAGGATCCATGGCAACCCTAAGAGTGATTATGGGAGCTTTCTATCCTGACAAAGCCAGGATAAACATATGGAAATTACTAGTTCCTTTAAACATGTTTACCCAGTAAGTACCTAGAGCCACCAAAATCATGAAAAAAATGAATGAAAAAGTCCAGTAAAGCAAACGGAAAGGTTGGCCGGAAAAGGGGTGTGCACACAGAGACACGTGCTCAGCAACACTCACCCTGCAGTGCACAGGCGGCACGTGAAAATGTCTAGCAGCTGTAAACACGGAGTTCACCACAACCTCGCTGTCCCTGCTGGGGTTGTGGGCATACAGAAGCTTCGCCGCAGGATGCCCCAGGAACCTGGTGGAGGAAGAGGAAAAGCCAGGTACTTGTGATTAGCAGAATCATGCATAGCCACATGCACATACGTACACACTAGTTGTTAAGCTGAGGACTGAACCTAGGGTGCCGTGTGCCCGCTAAGCTACAATTCTAGCCTGTACATATTTTAACCCAGAGAGGTAGCAATGCTCCTCATAAAGTGAAAAAAGAACAAGGTGGACAGGGCTCTCCTCAGGGCCAAGGCCTCCATCAGCACGAGTCTAGCTGGGTGTGTCACACGTGACTGTCCCTCACAGGAGGAGGCCTGGGGAGATAATTCTTCATAAGTGCACGTGACCTCGGACAGGGGCTGGATCTCCAGGCTGTGGAGACCTGAAGGAAGGAGGGGCTCCCTCGTGCATGGTGGGTAAAGGCTTCTCGGCGTAGCTGCTCCGGGGTCACCCACGATCGGTAAGTACGTCCAGTGAGCTCACTGCTCACCCTTCGGTGAGGCCATACTTTGCTTTCTCATTGGGACCTCAGCGTGATGAGAAAAAGCACTGCACAGCTCCCTTCTGCAGGGAAGACAGTTCTCACGGCAGAACAAACAGCAAATCTCATTTGAAATAAAACATTTACTACATAACAATTTTAAAAAACAACCAAAAAATATTTATTTATTTGTTTGTTTATTATTTTTGTGTGTTGGTCTCCTGTCACCCTGTATGTATGTGTGAGAACCCCTGGAACTGGAGTTACAGATAGTCTGTAACTGGCACATGGGTGCTGGGAATTGAACCCAGGTCCTTTGGAAGAGCTGCCGGTGCTCTTAACCAGTAAGCAATCTCTCCAGCAAAAAAACCTTTATTTTTATAAGACTAATGACAATCTATACTAGTGCCCCATTTGTTTCTGCTTGTAAGAATTCAGCATACTGGGTTATAAGTACTTTCATGTTTGTTTGCTCACTAAAACAAACATACTCTGGCATGTACTAACATACCGAGGGTTTCTCATTCAAATCAAGATATATTTAGATGAGAAATTGTATTCACCGTTAGAGCTGCTCTGAGCTCACCCAGGAAACACCACAAACAAGGTCCACCCTTCTAAGCTGAAGAAATGTGTGCACAAAAGGTCACTACCGAAACTAAATGATGGCAGACGTATCCAAGAAGTATTAGGGGAAATTTTTCCCTTTATCACAGGACTAATATAAACCCATGGAGACAGCAATTATGTGCAAAAGAGCAATACACAGAAACCATGGTGTCTGGAGCCTTGGAACAAGCTTGCCACTGCTCAGCACAGAAATCTGCACTGCAGAAATGCAGATTTTAATTTTGTGGAAATGACCTATTTTAATTTACTCTCAAAAATCAAGGCAAGTACATTTTCATACTGAAGTTTTGGGTAATAATTTTTTGTGATAGTTCAAGAGGGAAGAGAGGGAAGGAAAGGGAGTTTTCATGGACCTCAATATTGTGGACAGCATTCGGGAGGCTGACACTGGGGAATCACAGTTTTAGGTCTGAGATACAGGGGGAAATCCTGTCTTAAAAGCAAAACAAAAACCTGAGCAAGCAAAAGGCTTTTCAAAGAGCTTGAAAACCTCGCGCTGATGAGCGAATGGAGAGGCTGTCACACTTAGGCTGCGGCTGGCAGTCTAGCGAGAACTGTGGCACACAGGAGGGCCTCCAGCCCACACATCTGCAATGGGTCCAGCACTGACCTCACCAGCTGGTTAGGCTGCAGCAGAGCCTGCAAGGACTGAGCTGCAGTCATTCTTCCAGTTCCCCATCTCTACAGTTATTAGCATGACCCCGCCCCCCATAAACCTACATTCCAAGCTAAGCAAAATCCTCATGTGTTATACTTGTAGGTCATGTTTTGTTCCATCTTTTCTAATAATAAAGATGTGCTACTTATTCTAGCAACATTTGTGAGACCAGCGACTACCCATCAATGTTTGGACATTTTGTCCCAGCTTTCATGGTAACTTTTTAAAAAGTAATTAATTATTTTATATGCATTGGTGATTTGCCTGCATTTGTATCTGTGTGAGGGTATCAGATCTTGGAGTTACCAACAGTTGTGAGCTGCCATGTGGGAGCAGGGAATCAAACCTGGGTCCTCTAGAAGAGCAGTCAGTGCTCTTAACCACTGCGCCATCTCTCCAGCTCCTCAAGGTGACTTTTCTAAGCATTTATCTTAATTAAAGATTTTAATGTATCTGATGTGTATTTTAAATCATACACATTTTAGAACCTCCACTTATAAATAAAACACACATCAGTGTAACTCAAACTTTGGTTCTTTTGGTGTTTAAGTTTTATTCACTTTTTTCAATTATGTGTATGTATGTGCATCTGAGTGAAGGTGTGCCACAAGTGTATATGTGCTGAAGGCTGACACCCACAGAGTTCAGACAAGGGTGCCAGAGCTCCTGGGGCTGGAGTTTCAGGGAGTTGTGAGAGACCCAATACGGGTGCTGAAAACTGCTAAGCTACCACTCTAACCCCCAAAATAATTCAATTAAAATAAATATTTCACTGCCAGGCATGGTGGTGCACGCCTTTAATCCCAGTATCGAGAAGCAGAGGCAGGCAGATCTTGAGTTTGAGGCCAGCCTGGTCTACAGAGTGAGTTCCAGAACAGCCAGGGCTACACAGAGAAACCCTGTCTCAAAAAACAAAAATCAAAACAAACAAACGAACAACAGCAAAAACCCTACTAAACATAAGGGTCACCTAATAACCCAGTCAGAGAAGTGGGCTCAGATTTACCTTCCTTGCTGGAAGTGGCTGCAGATTCAGTGGCCTTACGCCAAAGGTACCAAACAATCAAGAGCTCTGCCAGCTTGTCCCCCAGTGCTTGACACACCCTCCACAGAACTGAACATGAGTGTTCTGGTCTCCAAGAGCATGAGGAAATGCGTAAGAAGATGGTAGCGCCTTCCACGGCCGGCAGCTGCAGCCGCTGCGCTCCATTAGCTAGGGGAGCCTCCTCGCCACCGGCTATTTTTATTCTACTTTCCAATGTTCTATTTTTACACGTGTTAAAAGGGTATGAATTTCCTTCGGTAGTGACAACTGGAAGATAATCTATTAATTCAATACGGCAAAAGAATGATGAAAATTTATGAACGATTAGCACTTCAAGTCGCAGAACTAGCAGGGTTTTAACCCTCAGGACGAGCTCTCAGGGAGAAGGAAGATGAAGCAGTGACAAGATCCTGACTCTGCATCTGAAGTTGAAATGGAAGCTCGGAGAAAGCATGTTGTCTTCCTGAAGTTGACACCAAAATAATAAGGGAAAAGATGGACCAGGGAAGGGGGGAGGGGATCAGACAGCTGGGTGGAAACAAACAAACAAACACTTGTGTTTTCCTTAATATGTTACAACGGAAACTAACGTCTCAGGTTTTTTTTTAACTTAGGAGAACGACAGGCTGCTTTTTGCTGCCATGAGAACTAGCATGGTGACTAACAGCTGGTCCCTGCTTGCAGTGACGGGACCCTCAGCAAACTGCACTACTTCTTAGCACAACTGTGTAGAGTTCAGAGTCCCGCAATGAGCACAGGCAGGTAACGCCTGCCTAGGTCACCACTGCAGGACAACACTGAGCCAGTGAAGGCTCAGGTGCTGCATGCCTCAATACCAGCATTACAGAGGCAGAGCCAAGGGGTCTGCCACAAGCCTGAGGCTAGCCTAGTCTACTTGAGGTCCAGGCTAGCTAGGGCTACTCAGTGAGACCCTGTGTCAAGCAAAACAAAATGACAAAGCAACACAACTCAAATGACATAAAACACAATTACACACTGAAAACTATAAAGAATGACACGGCTTACGTGAATCTTCTGAAAGGATTTCAAGTGTAAAGATCAGCAACCATTTCACACCAAACCCCTTGTAGATCCAGTCAACACGGATTTTAGATAACGCACCCAGCAGTTAACGCATGTGGCCAATCAGAACAGATGTAACACATATACACACACACACTCACTGATTGTGTGTATGAGTGCTTGCCTGCATGTGTGTGCATCACGTGCCTGGCTGGTGCTTTGCCAGAAGAGTGTCTGACCCCCTGGAGCTGGCATTACAGACAGTTGTGAATTGTCATTTGAGTGCTGGGAACTGAACCCACGTCTGCTGAAAAAGGAGCAAGTGTCCTTGACTGAGCCATCTCTCCAGCTTCCAAGGTGCAGAATTTTACATTCTGGAGGAGTAAATGACAGTCAGGATCCTGTACACAGTGTTGGTTTCTACTCCGGTTACATTTGCCATGATCCATTTCATTATACCCTCCAATCTAAAAGATAGTCTCTAAAACAGTCCTACACACGCAAGCACGCGCACACACAATTTCCTTAAGGAAAAAAACCTACAAGCTATTCTCTCAGATTTGAAGTCTGTGAGATTATAAATCATCTTATATTATCAGTTAAAATGATTATAAACTCAGCCTTCAACAATTTTTTTTTTAATCTAAAAATAAAAATAAAAAAATTGATACAAAGTAGTCTGGGCATTGCAGTGCAAGCCAGCACTCAGGAGGCAGAGACAGAAAGCTCTGTGACTTTCAGGGTAGCCAGGGCTACAGTGCAAGACCTTGTTATTAATTAAATAGCTAAGTAATTCACTCACTTAGAATCTTGTGCAGTCAGCAAACTATCATAACAGATTTACCTCTTTCTCCTTTAGAAAAATCTCTTTAAAAAGCTCAGCAAGACCTTTCATTTCTAAGTCAGCCCTTCCTTGCCATTCTAACCTTCAAAAGCATAGAAGGAAATGACAAGACTGCAAAATAAATGCACAAAGGCATCCGGACCCCACTGGCCGTGTTCATTCGCCTCTATGTAGCTTCACCTGGCTTTACTTGAACTCACACGAGCTCGTCCTAAAATGTAAGGAGCAGGCCCCGTGAGCCAGGCAGGGCTTTGAGAAGGCTGATGTGAAGATGTATCTCTCCAATGACCCCATCCTCCATACACAAGGAACTTAATTCCAGTTTTCATGTTTTGAAGTGCACCCCAAACAAGAGTGGTGAGCTGCCTCCTCCTCCTCAAGTCACCTCAAGTCACTCCTCAAAGCTGAGCGTCTTCACTTCATGGTTAGCACTGTGAGACTTCTTGTAGCTTAGCTCAGCTTCTCTTCCTAATGTCCACGGTTAACCTCAGCAACTGCCAACAGAGCACAACTTCCAGCCTGAAGCCCCCGGAAAAGAGAAACAATTGCATCTGGTCTAAGAATTCAGAAGCTGAATCTGAATTCAGTGTTCAACTTTTCCATTACAAAATAAGCCATCGTGTTGCAGAAACAGCGGCTTGACACTGCCTTCCTACTAAAGTCTCGCCGCTATCAAATGGAATAAAGCATATCATTAAACAATTAAAGCAGGGCTGATGGGCATCTCAGTAGTAAAGCAAGTGCCTACCTTCAATCCTTAGCTCTGCAAAACGAGCAACAAAAAATCAGGATAGGGCTTAAACAACTTTCACATTCTCTCTTTTATGAAAATATTCCTTTTACAAGTCTCAGGATCAGCACCCTTTCACATTACAAAATAGGCTTAATATATGACACTGTGTACATATCTATAACACTGTGAGGACAGGAGCTAAAGGGACGCTCCATGGCTATCAGCTCAAGTTGCTCTCACAGAAGACTGTGAGCAACTCAGCTCCCAGCGCCCATATGGGGCAGCTCACAACTGCCTGTAACTCCAGCTCCAGGACATCCAGTGGGTATCCGCACTCATATGCACATAACCACACCTCCCAACACACACATAAATATTAAAATATTATTTAAAAAACTCTCTCCATGTCTCTTCAACATAGGGCTGGAAGTCCTTGCTAAAGCAATAAGACAGTTGAAGGAGATCAAGGGGATACAGATTGGAAAGGAAGAAGTCAAATTATCACTATTTGCAGATGATATGATAGTATACGTGAGTGACCCCAAAAACTCTCCCAGGGAACTCCTACAGCGGAGAAACACCTTCAGCAAAGAGGCCGGATACAAAATTAACTCAAAAAAGTCAGTAGCCCTCCTGTATACAAAAGACAAAAGGGCTGAGAAAGAAATTAGGGAAACAACACCCTTCACAATAGCCACAAATGACATAAAGTACCTTGGTGTAACCCTAACCAAGCAAGTCAAAGACTTGCTTTGTATGAAAAAAATTTCCAGTCTCTGAAGAAAGAATTAGAAGAAGTTATCAGAAGATGGAAAGATCTCCCATGCTCATGGCTTGGCAGGATTAACATAGTAAAAATGGCCATCTTACCAAAAGCAATCTACAGATTTAATGCAATCCCAATCAAATTGCCAACACAATTCTTTACAGACCTGGAAAGAAAAATTCTCAACTTCGTATGGAATAACAAGAAACCCAGAATTGCTAAAACAATCCTCTACAATAAAAGATCTTCTCGAGGTATCTCCATCCCTGATCATAAGCTGTACTACAGAGCAACAGTTATAAAAACTGCATGGTACGGGCATAGAAACAGAATGGTGGATCAATGGAACCGAACAGAAGACCCAGAAATAAACCCACACACTTATGAACACCTGATTTTTGACAAAGATGCCAAAACCATACAATGGAAGAAAGATAGCATCTTCAGCATATGGTGCTGGTCTAACTGGATATCTACATGTAGAAAAATGAAAATAGATCCATACTTATCACCCTGCACAAAACTGAAGTCAAAGACCTCAACATAAAACCAGACACATTAAATTGGCTAGGAAAAAGAGTGGGGAATACCCCAGAACTCATTGGCACAGGGGACAACTTCCTGAACAGAACACCAACAGCACAGGCTCTAAGATCAACAATCAATAAATGGGACCTCACGAAACTGAAAAGCTTCTGTAAATCAAAGGACACCATCATCAAAACAAAACAACTCCCTACAGATTGGGAAAGAATCTTCACTAACCCTTTATCTGACAGAGGGCTGATATCCAGCATATATAAAGAACTAAAGAAGCTGAAAAGCAGCAAACCAAGTAATCCAATTAAAAAATGGGGAACAGAGCTAAACAGCAAATTCTCTGTAGAGGAATATCGAATGGCAGAGAAACACTTAAAGAAATGCTCAACCTCATTAGCCATCAGAGAAATGCAAATCAAAACAACCCTGAGATTTCACCTTACACCCATCAGAATGGCCAAGATGAAAAACTCAAGTAACAATACATGTTGGAGATGTTGTGGAGAAAGGGGAACCCTCCTCCACTACTGGTGGGAATGTAAACTTGTACAACCACTCTGGAAATCAATTTGGCGCTTTCTCAGACAAATAGGAATAGCGCTTCCTCAAGACCCAGCCATACCACTCCTAGGCATATATCCAAAAGAGGCTCAAGTATACAATAAGGACAATGGCTCAACCATGTTTGTAGCAGCCTTATTTGTAATAGCCAGAAGCTGGAAACAGCCCAGATGCCCCTCAACTGAAGAATGGATGCAGAAATTGAGGTATATCTACACAATGGAGTATTACTCAGCAATGAAAAATAAAGAAATCATGAAATTTGCAGGTAAATGGTGGGACCTGGAAAGGATCATCCTGAGTGAGCTAAGCCAGAAGCAGAAAGACACACACGGTATATATTCACTCATATAGACTTATAGGATAAACCTACTAAAATCTGTACATCTAAAGAAACTAATCAAGAGAGAGGACCCTGACTAAAACGCTCAATCCCCATCCCAAAAGGCAAAGAGGATGGACATCAGAAGGAGGAGAAAGGAGGAAACAACTTAGGAACCTGCCACAGAGGGCCTCTGAAAGGCTCTGCCCTGCAGACTATCAAAGCAGATGCTGAGACTTTAAGGCCAACTGTTGGGCAGAGTGCATGGAATCTTATGTAAGAAGTGGGAAATAGTAGGTTATGGAGAGGACAGGAACCCCACAAGGAGAGCAACAGAACCAGAAAGTTTGAACACAGGGGTCTTCCCAGAGACCCATATTCCAACCAAGTACCAGGCATGGAGATAGCCTAGAACCCCTGCGCAGATGTAATCCATGGCAGTTTAGTGTCTAAGTGGGTTACATAGTAATGGGAAGAGGGACAGTCTCCGACACAATCTGATTGGCCTGCTCTTTGATCACCTCCCCCTGAGGGGGGAGCAGCCTTACCAGGCCACAGAAGATGACAATGCAGCCACTCCTGAATGCAAATAAGATGGATTTAGTTACAATATATAAAAAAAAAAAAATACTTACTGTATTCCAAAATCTAGAACTGATGGCTGAAAATGTAAGCCTTTCCCAACAAACAGTTTCTCTGAGAAGCTAAAAGACAAGGAAAAAGGAGAGAAATTAATTGCTGCAGTTTTAAAGTTTGGATGCTGCAATCACATACTGATGTCAATGGCTCTAAATTCATGAGATACAAGTATACTCCCTTATAAATTTGAACTAGAATTCCAAAATTTTACATTCTTAGTTTACAGTTAGTATAATGTTTATCAAATGTACAGATCCTGTTTGTGTGATGACATAAATGGAGCCCCAATAAATGATTAGTTGGTTTAGTTCTGCAGGTACCGGGCATCTTTATACACCCCGAATAAATAAAAGCATAAATATATATACACATATATATATATGTGTGTGTGTGTGTGTGTGTGTATAGTGTGTACATATATATGTATAAATATGTATACATATATGTATGTGTGTGTGTGTGTGTGTGTGTGTATGTGTGTGTATGTGTATAAATATCTGGTATGTTTGAGGAAACTTTGGCTCCTGAATCTGCTGGGCCAATGGTTAAGAGAGAAAGGCCAGGCTGACTCCTAAAGGTAGGCATAATCTCCAGCCATGTCTGGAACTTTCTCCATTTAGTTTTGTTTGTTTCTGAGATGAAGGCTCACTATGTAGGCCAGACTAGGCTGTGAACTCACTATGTAGCTCAGGCTGGTCTCAAATTCATGGAAAGATCTTGTCTCAGCTCCTGGGTGCTGGGATTATAGACGTGAACCATCATTCTTGGTATATACTTCTAAGAATTAGAATCACACTGACTCTTACACAGCAAGTCACATTTTCAGGGCTTGCTGCTTATTACTGTTGAGCTCATTTTCCTTTAAAAGTCACAGGGCTGGAAAGATGGCTCAGAAGTTAAGGATACTTGCTGCTCTTGCAGAGGATCCCGGCTCAGTTCCCAGCACCTACATAGTGACTCACAGCCATATTTAACTCCAGTTCTGGTGGATCTGACTGCCCTTCTGAATTCTCTGAGCACCAGGCACACATATGCTACACATATGTGCATGCTGCTTATACAAGCAAATCACTTATACATATAAAATAAAATAAACTTTTTAAAAGATTATTTCTATAAGTCAAGTCAGTAGAAAAAGAAACTAAACACATGTAAATGAAAAATATAATAACAATATAACACATTACATAAACATTTAGATAGATAAATTAGACAGACATATGACATTTTCAAAGTTACGTGATGCAGAGATGCTTGATGGAAGAAACGCTTTAAGTGAATGGAGATGCTTTATGTAGAGACTGAACAGCTTCTGATAACAGAATCTTGCCATTTTTCCTTCCCCTAAAAGCCTCCAGGTAGCTGGGCCCGCCTTGGTCATCTGGACTGTGAGTCTGCCAGCTACTAAGTTTTGTGACCTTCTAGAAGATCTTTCAGCAAGGTGTGATTTTTCCTGAAAGCAAAATCTACAGGGGGGACGGAGAACCAACCCCACAGTCCTCCCTCACAGGTCCAGCTGCAGTCTTTCCTTCCTCCTCCTCTCAGCGTCCATCAGAGGCCCTTCCTCCAGTCCTTCCCCTGAAAGTGTTGTTTCTTGGTTACAGCTACTGAGTCTCTACCCTATCTCCAACACCAGCTGTGCTAATAATCAAAGCGACACTCTTGTCTCACACACCTAACTCCTGACAACCTGTCCACCCAACAGAGTGGACGCCCAACGGTGTGCTGCTCACCACACTGCTTCAGACCCGAGGCCCAGCACTGGCACTCTGAGCTGCCTGTGAGACCACCAGCTGCCTCCACAGCAGAAGCGAACGCCTCAGAGGTTTTACACCACGCTGGTCAAGGTCAGCCTCCCAGGAGACCACAGACAGCCTTCGCGAGGCTACAGAAATGTGCGGCACAAACAAGGGGCAACAGCCATGAGCAGGAGTTCCTTCTCACCCAGCACGGAGAACTGAGCTGATCATCAGGTTTCACACATGGTTTCCAAGCGCCCAGATGAAGCGTGGAGGAGTTCATCAGCTCACCAAGGTCACAAAGCACAGGAGAGAGAGCCAAATTCTCACTCAGACCTGTGGTAGCTGGAAGGGAAAACACTCTTCTGTCTAGACACCAAATGACCTCCCCAGGGAACCAACTAGGCCTAGCCTGCCAAGTCATAGCCTAGACCATGGCAGTATGAGAAGACTGGCTCCATGCCCACAGCCGTTGCTTCCATGAGTGGGGCCTGAGCGGGTCAGTAGCTTCACTTGTTAGTGCCTGTCACGTTATCTAAAAAAGTTCAAGGGGCAGCAGAACTTAGCATACAGTTGTTGTGAAGGTAAATGAGAGGACAAGACCTTTGCTTCATGCCCTGAACACGGTGTATGCAATGACCACAGATCATGTTACAAGGAGGATGACATTCATCTAATAATAAAAAAGAGACAAATGCAGAGGCCCCTGGCACTCAGTGTCCACTGGCCTCTGGACTGAGAGATCCCAATGGAGTGATGGGAACGGTCTATGAATAGAACAAATGAAACACAGACCTAGGCTATACCACAATTAACAGATTTTCAAATTCCACAATCAGAAACTTCAAGTGCTCAACTAAAAATCAGGCACCTGGGGATCAATGTGAAGTACTACAGCAGAAATGCCCCCAAATTCCTCTAACTTTTAAGTAAAAAAAAAAAAAAACAAAACAAAATCCCATCAGTGATTTTCCCCCCAAAAGTCACAGAAAAGATTCTTTTCCTCATTAGTAGGTTTTATGTTAGCTGCCTTAAAAATTCAGAAAACATATCAAAGCGTAGGGAAGCTTACCGTTAAGTACGTTTATATGATGGCATCTTGAGGCAACAGCCCATCAGAGATGGTATGGATGTGGAGTCTTCATACACATGCTATCGCACAGAAGGGCTGGGGCTGATAACCCAAATCCCTCCCCAAGGCAGGCCCCACGAACTACAATCACTCTTCTTCACAAAAAAACCTTAGAAATTCATCTTTCCCAACCTCTCTGTTTTAGGACAGTCCTTTTAGGACCTGTCCTTTTTCAGGTCCGAAGACCTTCCGTATCTTGAGGGGTCCTACAAATAGCGTGGAGAAAGCTGTGCCGCACTCCAGGTCCAGGTGAGTAAACAGGTAGGCCTCTCTGGGCTCCCCTACCCCACCCCACGTCAGCACCTAGACCCATGCAACCACTCTCCATGGAGACCCCACAGCTGAACACATGGAGGCGCCTCGGGGCTGGAGCACATGATACACACCTTCCTTCCTGCCTCCTCTTATGCCTTGATTCCTGTGGGGCCCCTGTTGTGCTTTATAATAGAAGAATGAGTCAATGTTTCCCTGGCCTCTGTGAGCTGCTCTATCCAATTATCAAAAACCTACAGGGTTGTGGGAACCTTGCCTCCAACCTGTGGGTTGGAAGTGTGGGCAGAACACCTACAGCTTGTGGCTTGGCACCTCACACAGGGAGGAGGCCTGGGGACTGTAGTCTTGGTCTGCAGTTTCTCAACAGAGACGGTGACTGAATGAGGCTACAGGACTCCAGCTGGTGTCTCCTGCACAACTGAGCATGGCTAGCTGGTGGGCACAGTCGCACTCTGTGTTCATTACCATGGTGCAAGGGGTAAGGAGACAAGGTGGCTGCCTTCCCAACACTGGGTAAGTAGCCAGCAGCCATAATTTAGTCACATATGGACATCAAAACTTATCCTCCATTATCAGCGCTAAGAACTTTACACTGTGGTTAAATGCCAAAGTCATTTCCAAACCAACACTCTCCAAGAAAGAAGGCTTTCTGAGAGGCTGTGGTAAATAAACAATGAGCCAGCATCTCACCTCTACTCTGTCACAGGCAGCATGACGTCTGCACATCTCACCCTTAACAACACCACCCAGTGGCCCAGGACGGCCAACCTCACCCGGCCGCCCCTGCCCTAGAGCCTCATATGGCACAAAGTGAGCACACGCACTGTCCAAGTCGACTGTGTGTTCAGGCTGTGTGTCTCAACCCTCACCCTGTTCTACAAGACACACTATTCAAAGAGAACAGCACAGAAGCGCTTCTGGGACAGGAACAGAAAACACAGGTGTGAGGCCCAGAAGGACACGGGTGCTTGTCTGTGTACCCCATCCCCCACTCTCAGTCCTTTCTGGATGATGGGGGCGAAGAATGAACCCACATCTGTGCGCAGGCTAAAAGCACGCTTTCTTTATGGCCCACAGCCCTGTGTTTACGTGAAGTCCTTGTTTTAAAGTTGCCCAGCTTCTGCAGAACACAGAACCTTTTCAGCAGCTGAATACAAGTCATCCCATATTTGTAAAGGTCTAGCTCTGACTAAATGACCCAAATCAAGCTATCCTACACTTTTTAAGGTCCATTTCAGTCTAAATGATACAAATCAAAACATTCCACACTTTCTGAAGATCTATCACTGTCTGAATGTCCCAAATCAGGAAACCCATACTTGTTTTTAAAGGTCCATCTCTGTCTAAACAATCCGTAGTATTTCTCTTTTTCCTAAACTTTGGCCACATTTTCTCTCTACATATAAAATAAAGTCAAATAAACCGAAGTTAAAATTAACTTGAAAAGATGGTTAGTCTAAGAGAAAAGATCAGGAACGAGATTGCCTGAGTCAGAAGCAGCTATAACAGGATCCCATGGTGCAGGGCTCCGTTTCCTCTTCCTCAGAATGGACGGTTGTACTGGATGTAGCTGACATTCTCAGAACCCTGTGGGTACCTAGACTCCTTAACTCCTAGAAAAGGTGGCCTAGGTGCTGATGTCACAGGTGCCCTTTTAAAAACAGCAGCCCTGCTGCTTAGACATGGAAGCAAATCAACTATAACCAGCCACTCTGGCCATTTGCGTCGCTTATCAGCTGACCAAATACAATACTCCACCTTTCCAGAGGGAGCAGTAGGGCCAGGGACTCTGGCCCCACCCCTGGCAGCACTAAAACAGGTGCTAAGGAATACGCTGTCCCCAGGCCATAGCCCAGGGCGTGTGAGCATGCCAAGCGGCAGATTACAAGGCTCACCTACTGAAAATGAGGACCTTCCTGGAAAAAAGTGAAAAAACAGCAAAGGTTTCTTTTTCTTTTTAATCATGCTGGAATCCTGCCCCCACGTGTGCTAGACTGGTACTCTGTTACTGAGTTCCAGTCCCAGCTCTAGCAAAGGTCTCAAAGAACGGGGCTGCATGATGGACTCAATGAACAGCTACCACAGTTGGACACTGGATGGAGACCACCCCAGAAGCACTGACTGTCAGCAGAGATCTAAAAATTGAGAAGAGGATAGAAGCCGGGAATCGAGGGTGGGAGGAAAGTGGGTGACGGCAGAGCAGAGGCAGCCCTTGGTGGCTAAGCTCTGCTGGACTACCAGGAGTGCTGGCCAAGTCCATGGGTGCGCACCCACGCTCCAGCAAATAAAGACATCATGTTTTCCTCCCAAGAGTGGCTATGCCCCTGCGATGGAGGGTATTGCTTTTGAAGACAGCCTTCTCTTTCCACATAACTGAAACCCCACAGAAGGAGATTAGGGGACAACACCTGACTATTCTCCATATTCCTCAGTGGTCTGCTCCCATCGTTGCTCTCCAAGCCTTACCATCTACCAAACTGTCACCTTATAATAAACTTTTCCAACACCTAGAGAGCACCAAATTAAATTATAAAAAAACATAGAACTCACAGTAGAAAAACAGGTCTTTTGGCAGAACATGGTTTCCTATTTCCTTCACTGTGGAAGGCTTCAGGTTTCAGGGTCAAAGCACTGATACACGCAGAGAACATCAAAGAATAAAGAGCCCTGAGAACGCAACCTGGGTGCACTCAGTGATTAAACAAAGAGCTTGGGTTTGAAGGCACCCACAATGCATTATCAGCCAGGCCTTCCTAAAGCCAGGACAAATGTCCTCCACTAATGTGTCCCAAAACTGCTGATGAAAGTCCTCATATCTGTAACTCCCACAGAGAGAATTCCTCTGTCAAAGACTAACCCACTTGCCCAGATACTCTTTCTGGATGGGTCCTGGGCTCCTGCCCTCTCTCTTTTCTCTCCTACACATCCTGTGAGGAGACTTGTGCCCTCTCCCCCTCACAAGTCCAAGTGCTGATGAACAACGACAGCGGCTAAGCACCGAGCCCTCCTGAGGCCCCAGATGCCAGCCCAGCACTTTATCCACGTGACTGTATGGCCTGTGTGGGCCCTTGCCATCTGCTACAGCTAGGGTCAGCAGCCTCCCAAATGCCCATGCGTTAGCGTCTTTGTCCACAGAGCGCTGCTTCTCCTGTTAATGACAGTATGTCACTGAAGGCAGTCTTCTTCTGTGGGTCATGACCAGGAGATGAACACTTCCTTCTACGTGTGTTCCCCACCACCGATCAAGCATGCCCACACACACAAGCGCTTATCCCACCTGGTCATTGGCAGGACCCTCTAAAACCACGCACCAACCTTAGGTAACAGGTACCTGTAACAGACAGTTGACCGGCTTGCAGTCCCATTCCATCTGTGAAGAAAGACTGGAGGCTTCAACAACCTGCCAAAGCCCTCTGTGACCCTCTGTGCTGGGGTAGGCTGGGGTAGAGAGATGGGACATGAATGCACACAAGCCCTGGCTCCAAGGCCTGCCCCACCCCTGCTATCTCTTAGCCTCCACTCTCCTGCTAAGGGTGCCCGGGATCCTCAGGCTGCGGAGTCAAGGACTGGGCTTCCTCCATCTCTGCTGGCTTCCATCTCTGGCAGCCAGAGATTTCCGGGGCTTCTAGGACACTGTTCCTGTGTTCCCTCCTTCTGTAACAGCTGTGCCGCCATCTCCCCTGTCAGGCTCCTCTTCCTCTGTGCAGCTTTGCCCAAGACTGAATGAGGCTCTTCCTTTAAGCTCTCATATTCTGGCCAAAGTCCCTGCCCATCCACTCTAAGACTTTATTGATAACAAATGTCCCTATTTGGTGGCTGTTCATTCCCTTCCAGACAGCATTTGTAGATTTCCCACTCTACAGCTTCGGAACTCAGAACTACCCTCACACCAGTTTTACTAGCTCCCTGTGCAACAAGGATACTGTCACATGACCCTGTGACTAGACCGACTCCCCTGAGGCAGGGCCTCAGGCACTGAAACGACAAGAAGGAAGGGAAGATGGAAGGCAGAGTCCCTTTCAGGCAACCGCAGCAGTAGTAGTCCAGCTGTGTGAGTGGCAAAGGCGACAGCGTCCCCAGCTGGATCTTCCGGCAGTCAATCTAGCCAGCCCTGTCTAATTTGTGCTCCCCAGGCCTAGCCTAAATTCTTCCCAGAGATTCTGCCAGCTGCTAGCCCCTTTTCTGTAAATTCCCTTTTGCTTAAATCAACCAGTAGTGCTAGTTTCTGTGGCGATTCATTCCAAAGCCTGTGTGTGTCTGTGGCCTAGGCTCTTCAGTGAAGTTCCTGGCTCGACATTCCAAATGTGCCAGAACCACCACTTGGAGGGACAGCTGTCAGCACCTCCAGGCAGAATCCAAGATGGCAGTGAACTTGGTGTATGAGATGGCCAACTTGCTGCGTGGCTTGTCTATGCGCCCAGAGAGGCCATCTGGGCATCCCCACTCCTGTAGCCTTCCTTAGTTCCACTCAGCTAGCCACTCTGAGGGGTCTCCAGGGATTTCATACTTCACACCAGGTAAGTCTCTTGCTCTCCATTCACACTATCAGGACTTTACTTTCAAAAAGCCCTCATTTGCAATTCAAAATAACGTCAAAATATGCCATTATATTCACACATCAGCCACAGCACATGCTGCACGTGTGAGGAGCGCCAGCATCCACATGGACAGTAAAAGCCTGGCAAAGGACAGTCCAGCAATTGAGAGTTTCCCCTGGTCCCCGCTGCACCTTCCTCCTCTCTTCCAGTTAGGTACAACTCCTCTGCAGTTTGAGGACTGACATCTTTCCTGGACTCTAGAGGTCAATCATACTATCATGTTGAAATAATCTGAGTATGATTTCATAATGTGCAAAGTACAAACTCTATTTTGTCTTTTCTTCCAGCTCTGGGAGAGCAAGGTAGCACAAAATATAACTTAGTATCAGATGCTTGCAGCCATATTCTCACATGCTGCAAAGAAGGCAGCTCAGAAATCCACAGAGAACAAGAGTAAGGAGGAGACTAAGGATAGGGTTTTTCCTCCTTGAGTACAGACAAGCAGTGCATCCATGAACTAGAGTAGCCATAAGTAGCCCAAAGCATCCACACAGGTTTTAATAGTTACCGTTCCTTGTCGGGGAGTGCTATGGTTTAGATAAGTCCTCTGAAGAACCATATATTAAGGGCAGAGTCTGCAGCCTATGACTCTTCTGGGATGGGGCACAACTCAGAGGGGAAGTAGTGGGATTTAGGAAGCCAGAGGCCTAGCCCTGAGATGCCAGGACTCTAGCTCCTTCTCCTCTCTCTAGAGCCGTCCTCCCCTCACCCCCTGCCCCACCACAGGAAGAATGCCAGAGGTGAAAGGTTTGGAAACTGGGTCATCACCTGTGCTGACGTCCCACAGACCCCAACCAGGAAGGCCAATCCACCAGGGAATGACAGCTCCAAAACAGTCAGCCAAAACCAACCCTTTGTGCCCTGTGATTATCATGGGAATTTATCCCAGTGATGAAAAAACAAAAGCGGGCCTGCCTCATTTTATTACCTAAAAGATCATCTAAAAGCCCTCGGGTCAATCTGATAGACTTGTCTTTATAATACAGGCTGCTGACTGCTACTTTCACTTCTTCTACCCACCTGCATTAGGATCTTACCCAGCATGAGAAAGTTGACAAACATACCCAATGTTAGTGACATTGCCCCAGAAATCCAGTGAACGTTTTAACCGTTTCTTGAAGGGCAGACCGCATGGTCTACTTGGCATGGTGACCGAAGCAGCCTCAAGGCTTTACAGCAATTACGAGAATCTCACACAATACTAATGTGGCTCAGTGGCTTACTCTGCCGGGGCCTATTCTTCTTTCTATGAATTCTTCTTTCTATGAATATTGGCACAATATGATGTTGCTCAAAAAGCACAACTCCTTTCTGCAGGAAAAAAAAATGCATACATACTCTCTGAAAGTGCCGCTTGCTTTAAGCAGCAATGAAGGGTTGCAGCTCTGCAAGAAGCTCTCCAGCTGCGAGAAAACCTCAGTAGCAACTAACACAGGAACACCTGGGAACGGAACGGGAGCTTTCTCAACAGCACTTTTAAGCTGCCCACTGAACACCTGTCACACACTTGGCCACAGAACATGACTTACCACCAAGGTCACATCTATGCAATAATCCTGTCAGAATGCCTTAAAGAGCCTCTGTGAGACACTTTAGTGAGCCAAAGGTAAAAGGCTACTCCTGTCAGTCAGGGACAGAAGAGCCAGCAAAGGCGGTACAGAAATGAAGTCTAAAGAGGGAGCCTTGTGGTGGTTTGAATGTGAGTGGCCCCCACAGAATCATATATCTCAATGTTTGGTTCTCAGACAGTGGAACTGTTTGGGAACAATTAAGAATTGTGGCCTTGCTCGGAGAAGTGTGTACTAGGGGTGGGCTTTGAGGTGGGCCCAGTTAGTTTCTCGTGTTCGTGGTGTGTGTGTGTGTGTGTCTGTCTGTCTGTCTGTCTGTCTGTCTATCCATCCATCCATCCATCTCTCTCTCTCTCTTGCTCTTGCCCCCCCCAATCCTTGCCTTTCCCACTCTCCACCTTCTGCTTGTGGATTACATGTAAGCTCTCAGCTGAGCAGTGCTGCGCCTGTCTGCCTACAGTCAGATCCCTGGTGTGATGGCCATGCACACATCCTGTAAAACCGTAAGTCATAAACGCTTTCTTCCACAAGCTGCCTTGGTCATGGTGATTCTTCACAAGAGCAGAAAAGTAACTGGGACAGCCTCATCAGTAAGAGCCCAGGTGAGTCTACTTTTCAAAGACTGCTCACAACCTATGCTCACAGCCAGAACCTCCTTCACCTGGGCAGCAAACAGGAAGCAGCTGTATTCCTGTTCTGCACGGTCTTACAAACCCAGAGGAGAAAGAGCCTGGAAAACTGTGCCTTGCTTCCTTGGCAGTACTGGTAGGAAAGTGTCCATGGGACACACCACGGTGAGAAAAGGCAGCACTGAATTCAGGGTCAGCAGGGCCAGTAGTATCAGTTGATTTCAGGCAGGGAGCACGAGGCTAATGAGAAACATGTGCGCCGAGACTCCTGAGCAGACCTTCAGCATTTTGTCTGTGAGCAAAGTAAGACCTATCAAGCCAAAGAAGGATGACTGAATAAAAGCCGCCTGTAAAGAGCTCTGTCAGGTGGCCTGTCGGGCCTTACCTGAAAGGAAGGGGAAGCAGAAAAGAGGAGATGGACAGAAGAGGGAGAGCCACCAAGGCTCTGTTCCAGAATCCCACTGATCAGCAGTGGCAGGGAAGATGGCAATATTCTGCCAACTGAATTCCAGGGAACTGACAGCCACGGGCTGCACTCCACAGTGAGAGTGGCTGGGGCCTCCCTTTCAATTCAGCCAGGGAACTTAATTGTTCTTAATTATACAGATGCACTCATATGCAAATGGAGCACCCAGAGTTTGCCTTTTAAATTGTAATTTTTCTTTCAAACCCTTGAGGGCTGAAGTGTAATTGCAGAAGAGGCTGTAAAATAAAGAATGGTCCCTGCTAGTGCCCTAGCCTGGGAGCCAGGGCCTATTTGCTCAGTACCCTTTGGGGTCTGCTCCACTCTCACAGCAGGCCACCCCCATCCTTCCCCAGCTCTCCTTTTCAGCCCACCCCTTCCTCTTGGCACTCCTCTCCCCCCCAGCACTCTCTAGCCCTAGACAAAGAGCAGCAAGCACCCTGTGCCGAACCACAAAGGCAACAGGCAGCTGGGGAAAGCAGCAGCCAGTGGGATGGGATGGGATGGGATCCATCCGTCCAGCGAGCAGCCTTCAGTTCTCACGGCAGCCGATTACAGCAGCAGCTAACCATGGGGGACGGGAGGGGAGTGTTCCTGGGGGAGCAAGGAACTGTACAGCTTGATTACAATTAAAAAGCAAACATGGGAGGGAGGCTGGCAGAGCACCCTCAGCAATGCTGGACCAAGCGCGGCACTGGTGACGTTCCCCTTTCCTCAGATTTCCGAAAAGCCGTGATGTGCTTCTGTGTCGGGAACTTCAGAAATATTCAGAGTGGCATGTTTTTGGAAACTTCGAGGACAACAAAAAAAATAGCACAAGCTCCTAAGTACAGCCTGGACACATTCCTTTGTGTGGTTCACGTAGCACATGCCCACTTCTCGGCTCCTCCAAACCTTCCAGAGCACCCAGTGCGGAAGTTTCATTACCCAGGACCTAGCTCCCTCTCGGGGCAGTGTGGTCTTCTCTGGCTCCTGTCTGTCCCTTCCCTGTGTGTGCACAGGACCCAGTCCTCTCCATCTATCACCTCAGATCTCTTTAGGCTTTCATCACTCCTAACATCCAAGTTAGCATTCCAGCCTATTCACGTCACAGACGGACAACTAAGACCAGGCTGCTTCAATCACCTCCTCACAGATGCTCCTACACTGCAGCCACGCCGACCCTCTGTGCCTCAAACTCCACATCCATCCCAGCAGAACCTGTACCTGTTTTTAAACCCTAGGCAGAACCTTACCAGGCCCATGCCACGACTCAGTGCAGACCCCATCAGCACTGGCTGCTGCTTTCCCTACGGACCATGTTCGACTCTGAAGGTCCAGCCCTTTAAAACCCACGTTACAGCTGCTCGAAGGGCTCTCCTCTGCATCTCCAAGGTTACTCCTGCTTTCAGAAGTCCATACCACAGGGCCCAGCATCCCCACCTAGCTCAGTCCCCTCATCTCGCTGCACAGTCTGCTCTAGCTGTGGTCTTCCAGGTTGCCCTGAGGACACTATGGTTAGATAGAAGGCCCAGTATAAGGCTTTTCTTGCAGCAGTCCCTCTTTTAGGCATCCATCACTCAGATAATCTCTGAGCAAATTTCTTCCCTTCTTTAAATCTTTGAAAAGATTCCCTGCTTATACCCACAGGTGTGGCCCACAATCCATCCTTGTCTTTCTCTGTCTTCTGCTTACCCAGTCCACACTGTCCTCACATCCATGCCTGAGTCTGCTCAGGGTCTCTGCTCCTCCGCCTCCTGCTGTCAGGTTGCAAAGATCCCCACAGACAGGGCTGCAGGTCCATTTTGCCTGCTAGTGTGTTCTCAGCATTCAGAACAGTCTCTCGTTAGATGAATATAAGAAAACTGTTCCAACTGGAGTCATGGGCTTCTAAAATCACAGTTCAAGCCTCAAAATATTTCTTTTTCATTAGTATGAAACAGTCTCATCCTAACAAAAACAACAGAGCACAAATAGTGTTCCCCAATTTCAACCTTACCTTTAGTAAATCTAATTTACAAATATGATAAAAATGTACACAGATTTTTTTTAAATAAACCAATGACAGGTAACTGATATTTCTTATTCAGCTATTTAAAAAAGTCAAGACTGAGTTTGTGATGTAGCCCTGTGGTAAAGCCTAGTATGTACAAGGCCTAGGTATACGTATGCGTATACACACACACACACACACACACACACACACACACGCACACGCGCGCTCTAATCATGACAAGGATATATAAAATTGGAATGAATTAGATGATTACAAATGCAACTCTGAGATGTACTGAGACGTATAGCTGAAGTCCGAGTGACAGGCAGATCTGGGCTGGAAGAGGACAGTGTGGCTAATCCTTGGTTTGTGAAATCTTTCAGAAAGTGGCACCCAAGTACGGTCCTGGCTCAAAGACAACGAACGGTGGTTCTTTGATTGTGAAAGAGAGCCTCTCTTGGCCCTTCAAGCTGGGAACTACTGATCACAAAGCCCCCCTAATCCAGCGCCTTCCAGGTTTCTTTGTCTCACGTCCACGGCAAAGAAGAAAAGCAGAGAAGGAGCACGCACAGCAATGTAGATTAAAGAAAGGTAAAATGCTCATGAGGGGAAAGGACGGTCCCACAACAGGACACCACACTAGCCTCTAAGAGACTTCTGTCCGGGAGCCAGATGGAGCCGGAGATCACTTTTGTCGAGGGTGGTCATTCATTACATGTACTGCCTGCACACCTCCGCCAGCCTCCCCGGCCCAGATGGAGAGCAGACCATGCATGGCTTCCAGCTGGGGAATGGTCACACATCTGGCCACCACTGTCCACTCTCTCCTTCAACAGGTTTTGTAAGCTATTGGGTTCTGCAGGTTAAGAGCCATTCCCCCTTTATTCTTGGGGTACATGAATGTGACCCCTATTCACAATCAATAGATCCTTTGGGGACTAAACCCACCATGTCAGCAACATGCACAAGGCCATGAGTTCTCCTGGTCTAACAGTGTGGATTAGTCATCCATAACTCACAGTCCCAGAAGGATGAAAAGCCAAAGCATTTGGAAGCCAGTTACACAACAACAAAAGCGGAGCCCGGTGCACAGCTCTCAGGCTCCTCTGCTGTTGTGCTCCCACATCTAGACCCTCAGAAGTGGCAGGCTGTGGCCAGTGTGGTGGCAAAAGAGCTGAGCCCCTCCTCCAGGGACCAGGACAGCTGAACGCCCATGCTTCACGCACATGCGTGAGCTCATCTAAAACCGAGAAGGTCCCAGCTTAGGCTTAGGTATGTAAACCCAGTAGCTACAGTAAAGTCATGAGGTTGGGTCCAGAAGTCAGTAATCTAGGGACTCTATAATATTAAAATCATCAGTGACTTCATGAAACAATTGCTTCCTGAGAAAAAAATCTGACTTTTCAAAAGATCCACAATGATCTGTGTCTCCACTAAAAAAGGAGAGAAAGAATACTTAAAACTATAGACACAGGCTGAAGGTAGGTCAGTGGTTACGAGCGCTGGCTCTTCCAGGGGACCAGAGCCTAGTTCCCAGCCCCAACATGCGGCAGTTCACCAGTCAAAAGCTCTGGCT
Organism: Meriones unguiculatus; assembly: GCF_030254825.1. Classification (NCBI taxonomy): domain Eukaryota; kingdom Metazoa; phylum Chordata; class Mammalia; order Rodentia; family Muridae; genus Meriones; species Meriones unguiculatus. Next base: position 187,591,773 of record NC_083350.1, read on the forward strand.
CCAGGAGTTCCGATACCCTCTTCTGGCCTCCCTGGGAAACCAGCATACACATGATGTCCCAGCAGCCTCTTTGAGGAGGGACAAAAATCTAAACAGACTGTAATCCGTAAAAATCTAAACAACCCTAAAAACATGCTTACAAATCAAATGCAAAACTCTGGGTTGTATATGACGTGCGAATTATCTCAAACCAGCGATAAGATGAAAGCAGAGAGAGCCAACATGCACCAGCCTCGCGACTCGGTCACTCTGTCCCTGGTGCGGAAAGAGCAGCCCTTCACACTTGCAGCGCCCACATGTCTACCCAGCCTGGCCCCACAGACCTCGCACCTGTGTGCACAGCGCGCTCGCCTCCTCGGTCCACAGGAAAACACAGATGCATCTGATTAACACTTTCACAGCACTGTGAGCTGCAGTTAATTCCTGCCCATCACCCCGGAGGAAAACCACCCTGCTTGAGCTCAAGTGCCTGGCAGCTGCAGGGAACAGACCCATTTGGCAGCAGACCCCTGCTGCTTCAAGGACTCCATCATGAAGGGCTCATTGGTTTCAATCAAGTAGGCATGGCTCCAGCAGGCCGCAGGTGATACCGTCGTGGTCTGTTAGCGGGTACCTTTAACAAGCCAGCAGAGAACATGAGAGAGTCTGAGAGGCGGAGGGAGGGGAAAGCAAAGGGCAGAACCAAAGATCTCACGGAGGCCTGAGGTCCCACAACTAGCCAGCCTCCACAGCTCAGCCAACCCACCACTACTCAGCTACTCGGCTTCACTACTCTCCAAGTAACCCCTCAATCTCTCCGGAAGCAGTTCCTGTCTTAAGAATGCCCACTGTAGGGCTGCAGAGATGGTTCAGTGGTTAAGAGCACTGGCTGCTTTCCCATGATGGACCTGGGTTCAATTCTCAGCACCCACGTGGCTGCTCACACCTGTCTCTAACTCCAGTTCCAGGGCTTCTGACACTCTCACACAGACAGACAAACACACAGGCAAAACACCTATGAATGTAAAATAAAAATAAATTTTATTAAAAAGAATGTCCACTGTATTTCTCCCTTGGTAGAAACAGATAATACACTAATGCTATCTTATACAAGAAAGTAGTACGATCAAATGTATAATAAAATGTACAACAAACATTGGCATTTTAAAGTGTTTACTTATTTAATACTCTGTGTAACCGGGGTGGCACACATATGGCACAAAGTATGTGTGGAGGACAAAGGTGGCTTTGTGGAGTTGGTTCTTTCCTTCCAATTTACATGGCCTCCAGGGACTGAACTCGGGTTAGCCAGGCTTACAGGACAAATGCTTTTACCCAGTCATCTCCCTAGCCTTCAGTCAGAATTTTAATTCTCACTACAGACAATTCCACTTTCATTCCGTTTTCAGTAAGATCTGTTCTGCCTCTAGGAGTAACCCCTGTGCACTCTAGACTGGAAACGCTGTGACCTGTTGGCAGTGGTGACAGAATTAACTGCTTTCACCCGAGGAACGTAAATTATCTGTAGTGGAATCTCTAAAAACATGTAGCTTCTCATGTTGTATGCTAGTGACACAAAGTCCAGCATACTTTCATTGACAGCCAGGTTGAGCGATTTGCCATAGGGTATCAATTTTTCCTGTGCTGCAAATCTGTCTAAACAATTGTCGAGCTATATTTTAGGTAATTGGACTGGAGAATTCGATACTACGATGGAGCAGCTGAGAGTGGCCATTGTCACAGTAAATTCTACCGGAGTGGACGCAGGACTAGCCACAGGATTATCAACATGGATTGCTGCAGCCATGAATCATCTGAAGGAATGGGCGGGCATGGGAGTGTTAGCAGGCCTTCTGGTGTTGGTCTCCTTGGTTTGCCTGTGGTATATATGCAAGATTAGAGTCTCACAACAGTGTGATGCAGCCATGATCATTCAGGCCTTTACAGCCATTGAAGCAGGACATTCTCCCCAAGCATGGTTGGATACCATAAAAAGCTAAAATGATACGCTCAGGATGCGAGGCTAAGCACTGCACTCAGGGTCAGCCGCTTTGGACCCAGAGAAGAGCATGTCTGATTGCATGCGGGTTGATGCCCCAGGTCCCGCCTCTGAGAAAAAGGTATCTGATGCTCTTTGGGTGGATGACACCTAAATGAACATCGGTACAAAGTCCCAATTTATTTCTAATATCAGAGATCAGACCTCTACTCTTGCCTGATGCGTCTAAAACAAAAAGGGGGAACTGTAGAGAGCTGCGGAATGCTATGCCTTAAAGATGGAGCTGGTTTCCGCCTTCCACCTTCCCGATGGTGAGTGCTCTCTGTCACGAACAACTCCACATTTGGCTAAGGCCGAGGATCTGGCTTGCTTCCATGTATGTGGACCTATCTGCACTGCCCCCATGGCACGCCTGGGTTGGCTACCCAGAGGCTATTTAAGCTGTGGGCTGGCTTTCCCCGGGGTCCGAGGATTGTTCAAGGTTCCTGAATAAACTGCATTGAAAAAAAAAAAAAAAACATGTAGCTTCTAAAATATCCGTGCTCTTCTAAAAAAGAACGTCCATGAGCCCCCGCTTACAGAATCAGAGAACTTAGTGCACTGTATCCGCTCTGGCTGTCCCTCAGAGCAGCCAGAGAAAGCTGTGGCATCTATGAATTCTACCCTGTTACAGGCTCATGTATTAAGAGCGTGACACAGGCTTTGGGGCGGTGAATGGATCATGTTAAAAGCCTGATGCTGGCTAACCGACTTTGGAAGACGAACGTTTCACGAGGGCACTAAATTCATCATGGAGTAATCCCGTGACCAGTTTACTGGCGGACTGTAGAAAGTGGCCCCTGGGAGGTGCTGCTCAAGGCAGCTTATGTCCACACCTTCCCTCTTTCTGCCTCCTGGCTGCCAGGGAAGTGAGCAGCTTTGGCCCGCCAAGTTCTTCTCTGCCACAGGATGCACACTATGGAGCTCAGACCACATACTGAAAGCAGAGGCCATGAGCCCAAATTAATCTTTCCTCCCTTAGCCAATTTTACTAACACAGTTCCCCCAAGTCAGAAGCTCGAGGGATGAAGTCTTTCTTCTGTATCTGAGGAACACTTTCTCACTAAGCAATTCCACTCTGCCCATCAGGAAAGCTGGACTAAGTGTGTGCATCTGGGAGCTACGGATGGGCCCATTTTTCAAAGCATCCAGCGTTTCCGGTCAGCCAACCATCCCTCCACTCACTGCTCATTCTCACTCTACTCTTCAGTCTCAAAGGGATTGCAAAGCTGGCTCTATGGGACAGAAAGGGATTTAATCCAGAGAATTCAGCTGTGCTCACGGGCTCTGAAGTGTGCACAAAAACAGACTGTATGCTGAGCTTCAAGACAGGCTTCCAGAATCACAAGGAACTGCCCCAGGAGAGGAAAGGTAAGGTACACCCCAGTCCTGACGGGACTCTCATCCCACAGCTGTTGGATCCCAAAGAAACCCAGGACAAATGGCTAACTGTGGTGCCTACTATTGGAAGGGGATGGTGGCTGCCAGGCCCCCCAGCACAACAAGTACCCCGAGTCCTGGCTCCGCTCCGCACTCTTCTCCCCTGCCCCTACCCTAGACCTCTCCAGTGCTGCCCCTCCTCCAGCTTGCTTTTCTCCCCCAGCTTCTGATTTCCTGTATAACCGGCCATTTTGGCCACTCTCTCTTAGTCCTCCTCCTCTTGCTTCTTCTCCCTCTCCTGGTCTCCTCTCTCCCTCTCCTGGTCCCCTCTCTCCCTCCTCTTACGGCCTTGGTCTATTCTTTGGCCATGTTCAGTCCAGCCCTTCCACATGCCTCTGGCTCTCCTCTCCCCTCACATCTGCACTAAAAATCTTCTCTTCAACCACACTTAAAAGTGGATGTGCCCCACTTTCACTCAGAGACCAGCTACCGCCACTGCTGATCCTGGCTTTGGAAACTTTTCCAATAAATTGTCTCTTTCCAGTTCCTGTCATTTCATTAAAAACAGTTGAACTGATAGAACTAATATCCCCCCACACTGGACATTTTTTAAAAATCACATTATTCCAATCTGTCAACACCCAACCAGCACTTTCTTGGCATGGATGCATAGATTAAACCAGAGTTCCTAAGCCACAAGGAGTGTGTTTTCTCAAGGGGGTAGCAGAGAGCTAAGGAAAATAAATGGGACAGCAAGAATTTTAGGCTCACCAAACAAAACAGCCGACACAAACAGCAAGTGGGCTAGTCAGCCCTGGAGCGCCGAGGCTGCGGAGCGCCGAGGCTGCAGAGCGCGGCTCCTGTGAGGAGCATTCGCAGCCCCTGTGCAACATCCCAGAGTCTACGCTTGCAACCAGATCTTAGGACAGCACACGAGACTGATTTCAGAACCTGGGCACATGTCACCGGGAGCCTCCCCCCGTTATGTGGAAAGGCAGGAAAAAAGCGGGGGGCCTTTGAAGTGAGTAAGGTGAGGACTCAGCTAGCGAATGCAGCGCAGACGTGCACGGGGCTGCCTTTTGATTCCTTGATTATTTTCTCCTGGAAGGAACTACCGCTCAGGTTTTATATTTGTGTTTGACTTAAGAATTCCTACTGGGGATTTGGTTTTCTTTCCTTGTTGATTTTTCAACCCACTCCCTTCCACAACCACAGTATCTGTTGCTCAGTCCATCCACAAAGGTCCCCTTGCTTCACACCTCCACTCTCAGTAAGTGGAAACACACTGAATTGCACTTCTCAAAAGTTACACTGAAGGGGAGCGAGGTCCACCCACAAAGCCTACCGGTTCACGTGGGAAAGTTACTTTCATTTCTGTACAAGAATTCCATTCCACCTACCGCATTTCAAAAGCACCGTATGTACAACTTCCTACAGAGAAAATCCCATGTCACCAGGCATCTCCTTACAACGGCACTGGCAGCTGCCTCTCTGTGCAGAGGAACGTTTCCATTGGCTAAAGTCCAAATTCAGACACCAGGTTAAAGGACACTTCTCCCGAGAACCAGGACAAAATTAAACAGAAGGATTCCAGAAGCAGCAACTGCTGAGTGTTCTTTTGCCCCTGTGGACAGCAGACTGGACGTCTGCTTTTCCCAGACCACAGAACAGCTGGCTTCCAGAACAATGCACAAATCTGAAGCCTGCTGTGACCCACAGCACACACAGCACCGACGGCCCTTTCCCGACCTGGAATCGAAGTCTGCAGCCCACAAGGGGGAGGGGGAGGCCCCCAATCCGTGTCCATTTGTCTTGGGAACTCTGAGACTGAGCTGCATGGTAACTGCCGGGCCTGATGGCTTGACATATGTGTGACACGTGTGTGATGGCAAGACCGCTGCTTTGAAGGAGGTAGGAGAACACTGAGAAAAACGTGAGAGTGCTTTCTCCTCGAGTTCAGAAGTAAACATTTTCTTCCTAACAACAGCTCTCACCTGTTACTGTTATGCCATGTCAACTGCTCTACTTCTCCCTGGTGAAACGGCTCATGGGCACTGCAGAGACCAGACTGCTTATTCTATTTTAAAACACGCACATAGCTTTTCTAGTAACAGAAAAATGACGCATCAAACATCAGACTCATGTTTGCCACCCACAAAGCCCATGCGTGCCAACCGCTGGAAACTCACAGAGCCCCGCTCTGTCCTGTCTTCCTAAGTGGGGTCTTTCCTCTCGGCATGCTCCCAGCTGCTAAGTCACCCAATGTAGAGGCCGGCGGCAGCCTAGTCCACACACTCAAGGTCTGGAGCCAAGCCAAGGCCACAGTGTTTCCTTCCCAGCTGAGCGTCCCTTGGCATCTGTGCAGCGCTCACTGTGGGTGCAGGTTGAGGGCTGGACAGATGGCATCCATCATCACAGCCAGAACCTGAGATGTGAATGTTGGAGACACAGCCGCGCTCAAAGTAATGGCACCAGGATTACAGAAGCCTCTCAGAACTGAGACAAGAACAACTTCAGAAAGAGGAGGCTGAAGACAAACACAGGCAAGGAGATCTGTGAAGGTGTAAGCAGCGTGCAAGCAGGTCACAACCAGACCCCAGTATCTCAGAGTAAACCTCAACCTTAGGGCCAAGGGCCTGAGAGCACCAGGCTGGGCGGACACTGCTTGGAACAGGTGCCCACCTTCCCTGAGGCACTCGCCTTAGTTTCCTCAAGCAGAAGAAGATTCCCAATTTTCACTCCCTGGCCTAAGGCTGTGAACTTATTCAGAAAACACCCAAAAGCAGGCATTAAATGGAAAGGTTTATCAGGGTGGGCCACACCTCTGTTCCCTAACTGGCCCAGCCCAGTTCTGATCTGCCCTTTCTTAAAGGACGACCAGAAACAGAATTAGGAGTGAGTCTTCATACAGTCCCAGCAACACTGACTTTTCTTTACCTCAAGAGATGAATTTCCTGCCGTCAGTCACTGTCTGAAATAACCCCAATCCTGGCTAAGCTCTTCATGGCAGAGGTGTACTTGGAAGAGTGACCTGACCGGACAAAAGGGACCTTTGACCTTTCCATAAGAGGCAGATGAGCTCACCCACCTAGCACCAACTGAGCCTATGGTGTCTAGGGCCCTGTCCCTACAAAAGGGACATAAAGACAAAACCACACAATATATTAAACACTGGCTTTCTCCTCAGAGCCCAGAGCCTGACGATAAACTGTGATTACCAGAGCTTCTGCCAACACACCCATGACCCCTCCATGTTCCCACAGCCCCCTGTACAAACTTGGATTACAGTGTGTGTCACGGGATGACAGTCTCCTACAATTCAACTGTCTCAGCAGGAGAGAGTAAGCTTTGTAAGGGAAGGGGGGGAATCCCTCACCTCTAACCTCTCCAACACAGCGGCTGCTGGAACAATCTCTCAGAATCCTGCTGAGACCCGAAACCAGGGCCAAGTAAATGACCCTGTGGCAATGTCAGACAGTGAGCCACAGACAGCACCTTTGTCCAGAACGCCGTGGAAGCAGGGTTGGTCTGCATGCACTCCGAGCCCTCCCCTCAGGACGCAGCCCTCACCAGCAGCGCTGACCACTGGGAGCCAGGCCACACAAGCAAGCTCAGAGCCACTCCACACATAACTCAGAAGCCCCAGGTTAACTAGGCCTCAGGCTGATCTTCCTATACCTCAGTGCTTGAGGACCACTGCCTCAGAGAGGAGCTGAGTGGGACACCAATTTAGCAAGTAAGAACTGGTAAGACTGAGGCAGTAGCTGGAGGAGAAAGCATTAAAAGCAGAGTGGAAAAGGGTTGTTTATGGAACTGTTTGATTAACTGAAGAAAAAATCCTAATATATAAATACAATGAGAAAAAATATTTCAAATTTAAGAAAAATGGGCAAACCTTCATTGTGTCGTCATCGTCATGATCACCACTGGGTCTCTGTATATGTGCATGTGCCAAGGTACACAGTGATCGGAGAACGTCATGGAGTCAGTTCTCTCCTTCCCCCTTTACATAGGTTGTGGAGACAGAACTCTGGTTATCAGGCTTACACAACAAACACTGTTACCTACCGATTTTCTGTCAACTTAGCGCAGACTAAAGTGTTTGGGAAGAAGGACTCTCAACTAAGAAACTGCCACCAGAAAACTGTTGAGTCTGTCTGGCACTTTCTTGATTAATGACTGATGTGGGAAGGTCCAGCCCAGTCAGCATGGGTTCACTGGGCAGGTAGCCCTGAGTTGTATAAGAAAGCAGGCTGAGCAAGCCAGTAAGCAACACTCCTCCATGGCCTCAGCTTCTGTTTCTACCTTAGGTTCCTGCCTTGAGTTCCTGCCCTGACTTCCTCTGAGGCGCCATGTCCTACAGATACATCTGCAGCCCAATCTTCTGGAGACATCTTTTCAGCTGAGGTTCACCCCTCCCAGATGACCACAGCTTATGTCAGGTTAGCATGGAGCTAGTGAGCACACTGTGTAATCCTTACACAGACGCCACCCTCACTTTTCCTCCACAGCGCGTTCCCAGGGCCATGGCGGAAAGCCGCCTCTTCTCATGGCAGCCATGATATAATGGTAGAGTGGCACGCTCACCAACAGCATGCTCTTCTCATGGCAGCCATGTTATATGGTAGAGTGACACGCTCACCAACAGCATGCTCTTCTCATGCCTCTCACCAACAGCATGCTCTTCTCATGCCTCTCACCAACAGCATGCTCTTCTCATGCCTCTCACCAACAGCATGCTCTTCTCATGCCTCTCACCAACAGCATGCTCTTCTCATGCCTCTCACCAACAGCATGCTCTTCTCATGCCTCTCACCAACAGCATGCTCTTCTCATGCCTCTTCTCATGGCAGCCATGTTATAATGGAAGAGTGGCACGCTCACCCACAGCAGCAGATAAATAACAGCAATGGGATGTTGCCCAAAGGCTGCGACACAGCTAAAAAGCCTCTCAATAACACAGCAATGAAAACCAGACTCAACCCATAACCCTTGCGGTCTATGGCAGAAGCAACCTTAAGAGATCACAGAACTAAATCTCTTCCTCTCTAGGCTGGGAAAAAAAAATCCAGAGAAACTCTGGCCCAAAGTCGGGAATCTAGTTAATAAGAAGAGCTGAAAACCAACCCCTGCCTTCTACCCAGCGATCCAATCCAATCACTAGTAGAAAGCTGAACTTCTTCACAAAATCTCCTCAGACAAGAAAGGATATGCTAGATCACTACCACTGGGCTATACGGCCAAGCCCTTTAATTTTCTTTTATATCTGCGCACAGTCTTTCCTCTATAATCCTATCAATAAAAATTAGTAATCACAGAAAAACTCAGTTCTGACATTAGAAGCTAGGTAGGGGCACGAGGCCTCCTTTCTGAGTGTTTTCCAGGAGTGCACCCTTAAAACACCAGCCACTGGACCCTCATCGCTGTCAGTGTGGGCATGTGCTAACACTTCAATTCTTCGTCTTCCCTCAAGGTCTGACCTTCAGGCCTATATCACAGAGTTGTCTCCCCTACCAACCGTGTCCAGTCCTTTGACACTGAACACAAAAGTCTGTGCTCAAAGGTATAATATAATCAAGTTACAAAAATAGAATTAAGTTGCAAAAGAGAATCTTCTTATGCTTTAAGTTCAGCGCCTGGGCTGCGTTTGTAGCTATTCTTGGTCATGTGTGCCTTTCAGCCTCAGGATGGACATACCTGAAAGGAAGAAGTGTTTTCTTTCAAACTTTAAAGTTTGTTAAGCTTGTCACCATCCCATGTCACTCCTAACAATTGCTCCCCTCTCTTAGCTTTTAGTAAACTCAGAACAAGCCTTGCATCTTACAGAAAACAATACTTCAGGCCACAGACTGCAAGGAGCCAGGTATTATGAAACTCCTCAGTTTGACCAATACTTCTAGCTCACACGTCAGCATATGCCAGGCAGTTGGTAGCCACAGGTTTGCCGATGCCTGGCAGAACATCTGATAATCACATTCACAGCCCGCAGGTCACCATTTAACATGATATGCTAAAGGCACAAAGGTTAAAGCTATAGGCAGTCCTGCAATCTAAACTGGTTTTATTACTGAAAGCAGTATTAAATGGCAGTGTCACAAGACGGACAGAGCCTCAAAACCTACGTGTTATTTAATGCCCAGCTTATATGACAGATCAGAGTAGGGGCGGGCTACGCACACGCTGCTGGGAAGCAGGGCATTTCCTCTACTTCCACTAAAAAGGTAAATCAAGGCAGGCGCGGAGCAGACCCAGTGTTCAAAGTGGGAGTGAGGACGGCAGTACAGAATGAGCCATGAGAATGGCCACCTCCTGGGCACAATGCCACTCACTCAACATAAAGAACATCTGTGAAAGAAACATCTGCTAGGTCACCAGGACACAAAATAAAAGGTGCCAGAGAGCCCTTACTCCTGTAGAAATCCCTCTGAATAGGGCAAACAAGAGTACTGGGCAGACCATGAGAGATCAAGGCAGAAGCAGCAGAGGCTGGGGAGGGCAGACTTCCCGGAAGAGGCCCCTGAGCAGGCTGTCTGGGGTGCAGAGGGCTGGCTGGGCCTCCCTGTATTGCATTTACCTTCACACCCCGAGTGTGGTTCCCAGGCATTTAACACACAACGATCCCAATGTGCCAGTCTTGGGAGAAAGCTTCTGATGCCTCCTGATATTCATACATAATGAAAGCTAGTTCACTATTTACCCCACATATGAACATAGAAAACCTGAATCAAAAGAGCATCAAACAGGAAGCTCAAAACCCACAAGGCAGGCTTCAAGGATGTGAAGGCCCCGTTTCGTGAAGGGCGGCTGAGGCTCCCACTTCACGTCTCTCTTCTTCTGGCCTTCACTCTTACTCTAGCCCCACAGACTCAGAAAACTATGCTCAAAGGTCTTCTTTGTGCCTGAAGAAGCCAGACTTCCCACTGTACATGGGACTTCACTAATACCCCTGTAAACTGAAATCCCTGAAGAAGCAGCATTGCCAACAAGAGGTCCAGTGCACATGATCTATGGAATCCCTTTATTCTCCACACAACTCAAAGACTGCAAATCAAACATTTCCTTTGCAGTAACGAAACATTTTAAAAAGAACAACAACAAATACACAATCAACGAAGCTTAAAGACATGCTAAGTAAAAGCCAGCCCCAAAAGGATACATCTGTGTGATTCTATTCCCACGAGGTCCTTAGAATAGTCAAATCACAGAGACAGAGAGAACGGTGGTTGCCAGGGGCAGATGGCACAGATAAAGTTGCTTGTTTTTAATTGCTGTTGTTCTGAGATAGTCCCCCCAAGTAGCCCGGGCTGGCTTAGCCTGGCCCTAAGCAGGCTTTGGGCTCTGAGGCCAGGCTTGAAGATGTGTGTCACCGCGCTCTGCAGTCATTCTTATGGAACGGGCACAGAAATTTAGTTCTGCATGATAAAAACCTGTCTAGAAGTGGATGGTGGTGACGGTCATTCAGTGATGTGGACGTCTGAGGAAGTCTACTCATCTACACTGAACTACACACTTAAAATGGTCCAGCTGGCCCATCTGACATGGAGCGTGGGAGCGTGGCTTGGTGGTGAGGAACGCGTGAGGCACCGGGGCAGAGCCGGAGACCTTGAGCTCGAGCTCACGAGCTGCCCTCTGACCTTCACACGCACGCTGTGGCAGACACAGACGCTGTCTTAAAAAAGACACAGGAAAAGAGATCTCCACATACAAGGCAAGCACGTATCTGAAAGTGCCCAGCCAGCGCCTAGGAGGCTCCCAAAAGAAACGGTGACAATCCAGCAAGCCCTTACCACGTGCTCCTCCAACAGGCGCTATTATCATCCTGGTCCTCCAAAGGCCACAAGGGAGCAACTGTCCTCGCCACAGACGCCCACACCACAGATCTAGGAAGTGCCGCAGTTGATGCTCTACTGCCTCCCTGGCTCCAGACATGAAGACCTGTGCCGGGCTGGGCTCAAGCCTCCTATTCACACCTAGCGCAGACATGCCACCCACGAGAGCTGTTTTAACCGCTGGATGCAGAGGTCCCAACCCAGAAGCAGAAGCCTGGGACAGGGTCCCCAGTTCCTCCTGTTAACTACTCAGGTATCACTGTTAACCCACTCTAGTCAAGAGTCCCTGGCAGACCTGCGAGCCTGTTCCTGAACAGAACTGTTCCTAGCTGAAACCCTGTCCTGTCGGCCGGCTTGTCCTAGTCTCCCCTGAGGGCACTATTCAAATTTCCCCTTGGGTCCTTGAGGCCTTCCAATCTGCTGCTTACCGTATGGAACACATACTTAAAGGCTTATTATCTGTTTTTAAGATGCATGAAAACTGAGTGTTCAAACTTTAATGCAAATTGAAGCCAATCTTAACGCAAACCTCAAACAGTGAAGTCAGCCTGAGAAAGGTGGGGTTTATTCAAAGGCTCCAGGACACCCCTTCTCTAGATGCCAGCCCAGATAAGGAAGCACACCAGCCCTGAGTTCACACAGGTCCGGGCTGCAGGCTCTCTGAATCTCCGGGGGGTGCTTCCGGTGACCTGACCACCGCAGCAGCAGCAGCACTCGCCCAGCATGAAGGCAGGGCTTCTCCTGGTAGTTGTGTTTTCAAGTGCAGAAATGTGTAAACTCCCTGGGGTCAGGGGCTGGCAACTTTCCCTATTTCTCTAAAGCATCCAGGAAGCTTCCGGCCTCTCCAAAGCACACACTTGGTCTGAGCAGGTGCTTGCGAGGGCCCCCAGAGTTTGAAAGGACAACATGCTTTTGTCATCAGAGTTCTGCCCATGCAGATGGGGGTGGGGGAGTGGGGGGAGGGCAGGCGGGGGGGGGGGAGGCGAGCGGCCACTTGCCCTCCTGCCTACAGGCGGTGTTTTCCTTCATCCCAGTCTCTTAAAATTAGCAGAGTCACAAGTACAAAATGACCAAGCCTACCTTGGCATTTGCTGGGCACTGATGTTTAAAGCTGCCCGCCGCAGCTCCCTGATCTTTGAACATTAGGTGAGGATGTGCAGCAGCCTCCCTCCTCTATTAGCGTTAGCCAAAGCCTGAGTGAACAGCCCTGCTCAGACCAAGTGTGTATGGCCCCTGCACAGGGTAAACCAGACAGAACTGGCCACTGGGATTTGAGCGTCATTTTGATGTCTGTAACACCAAAAATAAGCCTGCTATGCCAGTAAGTAATTGTTGGCAGCTTCTACTGAAGGCTGAGCTCCAGCACGCAACCCAGAGAACATTTTACACATGATACTGGACAATTGCTGTCCAGTTGTCAAGAGCTCGCAGGATCTCCTTCAAATCTCTACCATTACTTTCCCACTCACCATGACCTTCCATTTTCCCAAGGCAAGAAGTGTCCACAGTCAACCAGCCATTGAGCAGGTCATTTGTGTGTGCACTCTGCCCGCTGAGAAAGACGGAGACGGAGAACACGGGCAAGGACTTCCCACCGTTCGTGGGAAACAGCGCCCTGGCTGCGCACACTGGTGCAGCCTGTAACCCCAGTGCTCCAGAGGCTCAAGCAGAGAGTGACTAGCCTGGGCTTCATTTTAAATTCCAGGAGAGCCTGAGCTACAGAGTAAAACTTGTGTCAAAACAATCAAAACCAAAGAAAAAGATAAAACATTTTTAAAATGTAGAAACAGCTCATTTTTAAAGACGGAAGCAAGTACACGAGAGAGTGAGGTCCCTCACGGTCCTCATGGTCCCCAAATTCAGAGAAAGGTGAAGTCTGGTCATGAAACAGCCCAGTGATCCTGGAGGGGGTTCCTGAGACCAAGACAGAGCTACCGACTCCCTACAGGAAACAGAAGCCAGCAAGAACAAAAGCCTGCCATGGTCTTTTTGAAACTGTCACATACACTAATTCTCTTTAGCTGTTTCCCGGCCACAGGCCGGAGTCACTATCGAGCATCCCTGCAACACCACGAGGCCTCCACCCCATACACATTTGCTTTCCAGGAGGACACAGAACAGAGGCAAAAAGCAATCACAAAGACGGTGTTCGCTGTGTTTTCCAACTCGGCCACTTCACTAACGATTTCTCAGCTAAAGCTGGCTGCTGATTTCCAGAGCCCACACTCGGCTCAGCCCTCTTGTGGTTGCATTTTCTCTCTGTACCTTCCTTTGACGTGCCTACTACCTGTGGTCCTCGCAGCATCTATCATACCCACAGTCTGCCAAAACATTTCTCGGCCTCCGGCAGGGCTTTCCAAAGGTGCTCAGAACACTTTTTCCAAAGTGTTCAGCACTGCAGTCACAGGGCTGGCTTCTGTGGTCCTGGGGAAGGCTTGGAAATGTCCACACCTGCTAACCTCGACCTCATCTGTCCTCTGGAATCAATGAAAGCCCTGCACATTCTCACCTCTACTCTCCGGGTCTCCACCCTCACAAAAAGTGTCAGAAATTGTCTGCTCAACAAGAGCTCATTTGATGTATGCCCACCGCGTTATAAAATGTGTGCCCACAATAAAATCAGGAAACTAGCAAACAAATCACATAGAGGGCACACCACTCAAGCTGGACAAATTTTCAAGTCACAGAAACACAATACCACAGACTTATAACTGTAAAGATTCTAAAAGGAGGCAATCCCAGGACTAGTTAAGAGAGACGCTTTAGTTAACTAAGTAGCCCTGCTGGGTCATCACAGGGACTAGCCCAGACAGGCTCTTCTACTTCTGCCCAATAGTTTGCGAACGCAGGGCTGCACCCACACACGGCCGGCCGTGACTGCACAGTCTTCAGACTGTTCCTTCCGCTGTTCCTGTGCTTTCCAGGAGCCCTGAAGGACAAGCACCACAGATGGGTCAAGGGGCCCCTAATCTACATGCTAATGACATACGCACAGCGACTTCCGTCCACCTTAATACTGCCTTCAGCACTGTGTCGCAGGCAGAGGTAGACACGGGCTGGGCAAACGTACAGACGTGGGGAGTGGGGAACACAACACCTTATGGAAAAAAGTATGTGTATGTATGTATATATGTGTATGTGTGTGTTATATGTATATGTATGTTATATGTAATCTGACTTTTGAAAATGTAATAAAACTATAATCATGTAAAAACGTTCCTAGGGACTCTCCCACAGCCACAAAAGGAAGCCATGTAACGAGATGGCAAAAATAATAAAATAAAATAAAATAAAATAAAATAAAATAAAATAAAATAAAATAAAATAAAGGTGTTGTGTCTGGGTGTGGGAAGAGGTAGGAAAGCCTACATGGTGAGCACAAGGAATACTCTCTCAGCACAGGAAACATCTTCTTGGCATAGGAAGTAATTCCCTAACACAAGAACAACAAGTTCAACAGAGGAAATAAACACAGCTTCAACCAGCTTTAGTTTAATAAACAAATGCAAATTAAAATACACAGTGCCTACCTGGACCTCTCGGATTGACTTTTTAAACACAAGCAAAAACATTACTACCCAGTGTTGGGAAGGAGGTAGGGAAACTAGTGACCAAGACATAGGCAGGTGAGGATAAATGGAAACAGCTTTGGTGGGGGCATTTGACAACAGGCTACGTGTTAGCCTGGTGACTACAATTCCAACACCACATCCTAGACAGGAGTCACGTGACAGTCAAAGCATGTGTGCAGCGTGGCTTCTCTTGCCCCTGGACAGCTGGTGGTGGGACTCTGAGGCACAGCATCGGCGTGCCGTGGAAAATGCCCTGGCACCAAAACACAAAACTTAAGAAAAAGAAGAAAAAGCAGACAAACCTCATATAGAAAGAATTCTATTTTAAATTAGGCTGTATTCATATAAAGAACTACACAGTGGTAGTAAAAGGTGATATAACTATATATGGGCATGGAAAGAGGGCTACAAGCATATTAACTCGGAAAAGTACCTTACAAAAGTCTATGTCTATTCCATAATCCACTTAAAAACACGAAGCAGGGAAATGGGAGCATGGCTCTGTGGTAGACCATATGTTTAACATACTTGAAGTCCTGGGTTTAATCCCCACCAGTGAAAAACACACCAGAGAGAAAGAAACTATAACATATTGCATTAATGCAAAGCAACTCTTGCAACTCTTGCAGGAAACATTAAAACCTTATGGTATACACCTCATCCCAAGAAAAAAAGTTAACCCAGTTTTTAAAATGCCAAAGGAACTGACCATACACTTCTCCAAAGAACATGCACAGATGACCAACAAACACATGAAAAGCAGCTCAAAGGGATTAGTCAGCAAAGAACTGTGACTCAGAGCAGGCATGGCGGCACGCCCCTATGAGCCCCAACACTTGGGAGGTGAAAGCAAAAGAATAAAATTCAAGGCCAGACTCAGCTTCACATAAAATCTAAAGCTAGCCTGGGCGATAGAGTCCTTCAAAAAAGAAAGGAAAGGGAAAAAAAAAAAATCAAACCCACTAATATCCATTAGCAATGGCTACAATCAGAAGCCAGGCAGCAGAGAGCCGCACAATCCACTCTTGGGAGGCAGAGTGGGAGGAGTCCAAATCAGCCTAGGCTACCAGAGAGCCTGCCTCCAGACAGGCCTCTCAAGAAAGACCTCTGATAGCAGGGTATTGGGGAGGGTGCTAGGAAAAGAGAATGCTGTGCTTTGCTGGTGCAAAGTCAAACAGCACGACTACCTTGGAAAAGAGCTTGGTAGTCACTCAACATGTCACACAGAGTGACTGCACAGACTAGACACTCCACTCTTGCCTCTGTCCTCAATAAAAGGAAAAGCATGTCGCCACAAAAAAAATGCACACAAATGCTCATTACATTTATGATAGTTTGTATAATAGCCCCACAAGGGAAATAAATGATATATGTATCAACCAACAATGAACAACCCACATGATGGATGCACTACAATGTGGATAAATTCCAGAAGCACTACATAAAGGAAGCTAGTCAAGGGGACATAAATCACATGAAACATTCACATGAAGTACTTAGAGCAGGCAAATCTGTGAAGACAGAGCTGGTCTAATCTGCCAAGGACGGAAGAGACAGAGAGTAGTGGCAAGTGACTGCTGATGGTTTAGGGTTTTTCCAATGAGGTAACAAAATTTTTACTTTTTCAACAGACTCTCAGGCTGATCCTGAACTCACAATAGAGTCAAAGACCAGTTTCTAATCCTCCTGCTTCCATGTCCTGAGTACTGGAACTGAACCATACTCCCTTCCCAAGTGATGAAGCTTTCCTAAAATTAGATAACTGTGACGCCTGTACAACTGTGAATATTTCTGACAATGACTGGGGGTTGGAAGGTTGGCTGGGAGAGAAAGAGCACTTGCTGCTCTTCGCAGAAGGCCCGGGTTGAGTTCTGAGCACCCTCATCAGCTGGCTCAGCATTGTCTGTAATTCTGGTTGCAGGGATTTGACAGCCTCTTCTGGCCTCTGAGGACACCCGCACATGATGCTCAAGCATACACCCAGGCCTACACACATACACATAAAAAATATTTAAACAACGAAAGAAAACTCCTGGGCTATGAATGTAGCTCCTGTGTGGCCCTCGCAAGGTATGCACAAAGCCGTGGCTTTCAGACCAAACACTGAAAAATACACGTACAAGAAAAGCTACTGTTTGTAGAGAATTCAGGCATGGATGGAAGGGTGGCTCAATGGTAGAAGTTCTTGCTGCTAAGTCGACGACCCGAGTTTAGCCCTCGGCACCCATGCTGACTCCTGCAAGTTGTCCTCTGACCTCCATATGGGTGCTACAGCACACATGCCCCTAACCATACACAAAACAATCAGTCAGTAACCGACTTTTTAAAACTTTAGTGGTTATATGTGTATTTTACAACAGCTTTAATTTTATTTACATTACACGGTGCTTTCTAGAGCTTACCACTAAGCATGCTTAAGTAAGCTCTAACTTCAGTATCTCAGTACAGAACAAGGACAAGCCAGAGTCCAGGGGCTGAGACAAGAAGACTGAAAGTTCACAGCAAGAATCAGTTTCAAAACAAAAACCCAAAGCAAGGGCAACCACAATGCTATCTATCACCTTAGTAGAGACTAGCTCCTGGGTTAGAGGACCGGCAAAACTAGGAAACATCTGTCAGCTTTTAAAGGGTGAGAAAAACCAAGGGCTCAACAATTAACTTACTAAATACTATGGATCCAAGCAAGCTGGCACATGTCCACAATCCCAGGAAGTTGAGAGTCAGAGGCAAAATTTGTAGCTATCCAGAGATACATAATAAACCAAACAAACCAAACAACAAAACCATATGGTTGTAACCTTTATAATAAAAGAAAAACCTATTTCCATTTTGGAAATCCAAACAGGACCTTCCGCTTATATGTCCACACATTCTTGACTGGTTTCTCATCACTTGAAAAGCAATTCTCTGCAGCTGAGACACATGCCAAAAGAAAGGCACTTGGGTCCCAGCGGAGCACAGCAGGTCCTTCATGAAAGCCTCTGCAACTGTCAGGGAGCCTTCCAGCAGCCTCTAGAAAAGGGATCATAAATCTCAATTTGCAGGAAGAGATCAAAGCTTACAGACACTCGGCCCAGGGCATCCAGGGCAAGAGGCTAATGGAGAATCCAAAGCAAAGTTAAATGAATTCAAAGGTCGTGCTGTGCAGTATCTGGGGCAAATGGTGTATCAAAAACGGGTGCTTAAAGAAATCAACTCAAAATCCATAACAGTGGAGGTGAGAGAGATGAGGTCAGAAGCGCAGCTCAGTATACAGTGCTAGCCTAGCACGCACAAGGACTTGAGTTCCAGCCCACAGGGCCGCAGGCAGGGAGAGAACCAGCAGATGAAAGAGAAAACCAGCCAAAGCTGAGGCATGGCACAGGTGAGTTAAAACAAATCATCATCTCTGATAATGCCTATAGCCTGCATACCTAGAATAACTGTAGATCAGGCTGTTCCTGAACTCAGAGATCCACCTGCCTCTGCCGCCCAAGTGCTGCGATTAAGGGTGTGCACCTCCACACCTGGCCGAAAGGAATGTCTTTTCTTAAAAGATGAAGGAGAAGGCAGAAGACTTCCAGATGTCAAGAAGAGCCTGGAGGCAGGCCCAGAGATGAGGAATGGGTCAGTAGAAACCATCTTAAAAAGAGCACACATTTCAGATCCATTAAAAAAAAAAAAACTGTTTGTCCAATCAGATGACCTTTAAGGAAAATACCTATATATGCTCACCATCCTCTTCCTCCCCTAGCCCTTATGATAGTCTCTGCTATATAATATCTGTATAATGCCAAAGACAATGGGCAAGGAGGGACCTATGCGCTCCTTCACATGCGTGCAAGTTAGCATTCTGTACTCCACCTTGTCCTTGTCTTTACCGTTGCAAAGGATATACTTCCTTGTACTGTAGATCCTGTTTTTAAGTCAAACTGCTCATTCAACACATTCAGTCTGACGGCAGAGCCACAGCCATTTCCAATACCGCGTCTTTTCAGCAAAATAACTAAAGCACTCACTTGGAGCAGGCCTGCACCTCACTCCTCTCCCTGACTCCATCTTTCCGATGACCTTCTTCACAGTCCTCCACATTCGGCTTTCTCCACTAAGAGTCTACCCTGTCCTATTTCTCTGCAGTAAGGATCTGCAAATTATGAAATCTGAGCCAAACACCATCAAAATCAGTCAAGGTTTCGTTGGGAATGTACCCTGTGGTGAAACAGGCACTTCGGTAGAAACTGATGAATGGCTGGATTGGTATTACATTTAGAATTCTACTGTTCTATCTAGTTCTTACAAATAAAAATTGGAATGAAGATTTCCTTCAAGTAAAATGCACCCACAGGTGTCTAAAAATCAGCTGACCGCTCAGTTAAGTCATTTGCGGTGTTTCTGAGAGCAAAGAACAAAAAGCTTGTCATGAAAGTGCTCCTGTCCCCAGGTGTCAGGGGCCGCTCGCTCTCTTGGCAGCTGCAGAATCTTGCACTATCCCTGTGCTTCTGCCCTGGTGGTTAGCGGCAGCTGCAAGCATGCTCCCTTGAAGGGGGTCCTCCTGAAAGAAGCAGTGGGGAGCAACCAGCAGGCCTGCAGGCCACCTTAGCTAAGTCAACAGAACTATGCACAGCCAAGGTGTCAGCCATATTCCCTTACGTGATGGCTGCCTGGGTGCGTCCTGAAGAGTCTTCAACTATCTGCGACTGTGCACCCTCCAGCGTGAAAGCCACAGCTCTAAGTGACCCGGACAACAGACCCTGAGTTCAAAGGCAAAATGAAACGACAGAGAAGATAAAACATCTTTTAAATTACCCAGCTCTGATATAAACTGTTTTGCATATTGTCCAGTGGTAACTCACATGTTGAACATGGAAGCCCTGGGTTCCATCACCAGCACCACAAAAA
The DNA here is from genome assembly GCF_030254825.1 of Meriones unguiculatus. Taxonomy (NCBI): domain Eukaryota; kingdom Metazoa; phylum Chordata; class Mammalia; order Rodentia; family Muridae; genus Meriones; species Meriones unguiculatus. The sequence continues at coordinate 187,611,449 of NC_083350.1, forward strand.
TGAATGAGTAAGTGAGTGAAAATGTTTCCATACCAGTTCTTTTCTTAAGATGAGCTTTAAAATGAAAACTGAGCCTTCTACAGAATCAACACTGCATTCCCTTCCTGACACAGGACATTCCTGTTACCAAGACCAAAACAAGGCCACCAGAAAGCGCTGCCATTCTACCCCAAAAGCTACTGCAAAGCAGTGAGTTTCCAACTGCACCAGCCTGTAAATGCAACAGTAACTCTTCAGAAGCTTCCTGGGGGTTCTGAGGAGTAGATCGGATTGGGGGACCACCCAAGCACACAATTTCTTTCCACTGTGGAAAGGTGGTATATTACCTTAGTTTGTAGGGGTTAGCTGCTTTTCTTTCTCTTTCTCCCTTTCCCCACCCCTCTCATCCTGCAGTGGGGGTAAAGCCATAAGCAAACACTCTACCACTAAGCTACACCACAAGCCCAGATACTTCAACAAAAGGCATCAGAGACTATCAAATGTTGTAGGAGTCTATGCAGATAAAAATACACCATCTTTTTAAACTTAAAAAAGAAAGCAAAACATTTACACATCACAATTCAAGCAAACCTTCAACAAATATCACTATTATCTGCTCTGGGAATCATATTGGTGAGTGATATGGTGTACGCTTACAAAGCATTGCGTGGGAAGACATGTGTCAGGACATCTCTGGACACACCAGCATCTCATCAACTGGCAGAACTGACGACACAGGCTACACATTCACACCAAGAGTCTAGGATACATGGTTTGATGGCTCCTGGGCTTTTGTTTTTGTTTTGTATTTTCTTTTAGAAAGTCAAGATTCACAATGCAGAAAACAGAGTAAATGCAATAATCACGTGCAGTGAAAGATGTGGAGAAGCACCAAGTCACAACTGAGGTAAACTCTGTCTTCAGTTTCCCCATTCTCTGCTACTCAAGAACACTGGAATCGGGTGCTTCCTTTCTCTTGGCTTTCAGTTGCCATGAGGGAGCAAGCTGCCTCATCTATGCTGTGCTTCTGCCATGATCTGTCTGCTACTGGGTCCTCCAGAACTGTGAGCTCTGTAGCTTTCCAGGTGTTGTAGCAACAGGAAATAACACATCCACCCTCTTACAACCTTCTCAACAAGTGTTCAAAGACACTGAATACCCACATTTGCACAGACTGTTTCCTGGTCTTGAGAACTGAAGGACACTTTGGCTGAATGTCAAATCCTTGGACCAGCACCGTGCCTCACTCTGTATGTCGTTTTGAGAAATACGAAGATGATCCAATTTTCTTGCCCTTAAAAAGTATTCACTTTTTGCAGGAGTCTTTGAGAGGCATTTTTTTTCATCTGTGAAATCTCCTATTTTAGAGAACTATATATCTTGGAGGTGATAATCTCCCCAAGATGCTGGTGGGTTCTTCCAAACGCGCATTACTTGACCTTCAGAACACTTGCCTGGCACTGCTGCCATACCACTCCTGGCCTTCTCAGTCTGCAGTATGTAAGCTGTTCTTCTCTTCTACTTAAAAAATACTTTCTCATCTTTTTGGTTTTTGGTTTTTACTTCGTGGAAAGGTTTTAATGTCAGAGGGAAGAAGTTATCCTATCAAGATCTAGAACAGCACCCCACGGCTGGCCCTCGGCTCTGCCCAACGCTCCTCACCAGTGAGCTCTGGTGCTTCCCGAGTCTCCAAGTCCTGGCTCCTCCCAAGCCCCTCTGCATTTAATGAGTGCTTCTCTCTGCTTAGACATCACGATACCGCCCGTTTTCTGGATTCTGCTCATTTTTCTGCACAAGACATTTTAGATCAGAAATAAAATTTTTGCGTGTCTTATTCAAATAAGGTCCAATACCTAGACTTCCTCTTACAGACGATAAGCACACAAACTGAAGCACAGCAACTTCCTTTTCCCCATCAGCCTGTGTTAAGGGCTAAACTGTTCTCCCTTCAAAGGCGTAGCTGAGTGCTAAGGCCCAGTAGCTTAAAATGTGACTATTTCAAGATTAGCTCCTGAAGGCTGGTCACAGGCTGGAAAACAAGAGGGGATTCGGATGCAGGCACCCACCTCAATGGCATGTTGCTGTCTGCTACAAGGGAGAGCCTGTGAAAAGCCGAGCACGCCTCGCTCATGCAGCCTACATCTCACTAGAAGTGAGGTACATCTCAAAACCTACTGAAGCACAGTACTCTGCTGGTTCTGCACATAAATGGAGAAGTCATTTATAAGAAAATGCAATTAAAACTCAGCCTAACCACTGAGTAAAATGATTACCACTCCAGTAAGCTGTATTTCTTTTGCTGAGAAAGAGGCATCTAGTGTGTATGACTAAAAGCAAAGTTTCACTGTAAGCTGAAGAAATCAGAATAGTGAGTTTTAAATTGTCTCGGCTACATGATTTTCATGTAACATAACCCCATTTTCCTGATCTTTAGTCATGTTCAACACAAAGTCACAGCCAGAATGGCAGTACATTTTTGCAATAAGTTTACCGATAAAGACCTCAGCCTTGTTTTGCTTAAAGCGAAGCAAGTGAGAAGGGAAACATTTGCCCAGTCCCATCTCCAGGGGGTTGCAGGGCCCCATCTTCTGCCTTCTTAAATAGCTCCAGGCACAAAAGATAAGCAAAGAATTAATGTACTATATATACTGGCTGCTTCCTCTTAACCATCCAACTGTATTTCCATCCAACGTCCTTTCCAAAGCTAAGGTGCTTGAAACAGAAGTCATCAAGAACAATTATTAATTTGAAAATGATAGTAACTCATGGGCAACCTACACCTACTCATCTTGCTCATTTTATGTGTGTGATAAGCTCCACGTGTCTATGCATGCTCAGGTGTGTGAACTCATGGGTGTGAATGTGTATGGAGGCCTCAAGGTTTACTCTGGCTATCTTTCCCTATCACTCAGTCCTTTAATTCCTGAGGCAAGTCCTAACTTAGAGCCCGCGAGTTCCGGCCAGTCTGCCTGGCTTGCGGGCACAGGTGTCCCGTCTGCTGGGATTCCGGGCAGCTACCACACCCATACAGCTTTTACGCGGGTTCTGGAGATCTGCACTCTAGTCCTCAGGCTTCCACGGCAAGCACCTTATCCACTGAGCCATCTCCCCAGACCCTTGCTTATTTTAATACTCACCTCATGCAGCCTGACTTTAACCTGTTTCTACTCAAACACCGCTAATCCTGTCCTGGTTTACAGGCAATTTTAAAACTACGTTGTGACCTAGAAACAAGAAAGAAGAACCAAATCTCTGAAATGAGAAAACTCCCTTCCATTCTGAAAATGAGTAAGAGAAAAAGTGAATTAAACAAGAAGTTACAGCAGCGAGGAGCAGTTCGTGTGTGCCTGCTAAGTGCTAAGATTCTTAAGAAATTCTGAACAAAGGCTCTCCAGGCTAAATGTGAGAAACCACAATTCTGTTTCTCTGTTTTCTGGCATACTATATATTAAGATTAACCTCCAGGCATATCAAATTTTGCATCTAAAAATAGATCTCAAGTATTTGGGTCAACAAAAATAAACACATTCAGGAAAAGCAGGAATCAGAGAGAAAAAATGACCCAGCCAATGAGACATCTCTCTAGAAAGCCACATCTAGGAATAGAGAAACAGACCCTCCGCTAGCTTCTTCAACAAAGGGAATGATGTCAAAACCAAAGATGCAGATTTTCCAGGAGTGACAATCAGATTCACAGCACTTCTGCAGTAGACTTCCAACAACAAGCCATGATACCAGAAGATGGGGGAACTGCTACAGCCATCTCAACTGTCCCCATACCAGATACCGTGACCAGCTCCAGCCTCCCCAAGCAGCCTCAGTCACTTCTAGCTGTCTCCTTATCTACAAGTCTCTTTGAAATTAACACTAAACTTAACTTTTCAACAGCACCTTTTTAAATGTATAGTAAGCTATAATAAAGGTGTTGGGAGTGTAATGCCATTTAACTTAACCCATAATAATTCCTTTGTCAATGAAAGTGTACGTAATGTCAATGGTCCTTGGTGTTAGGACCTGAAGAGTTGGCCTTCCAGAGTGCAGAGTGGGCACGTGAGTGAGTAGAGGCTCACTGTGACAGGGACAATGCTGGCGCATGGGCTCACTACAACAGAGAGAGCGCTGGGCACCAGCCCCAGCTGCCTTCCCTTCGTGTCACAAAGGGAAGTCTGCTCACCGGCTGGCAATCTTGTTCTCTGAGCCTCTCTCCTTAGCAGTCCAGGCTATCCTGGAACTAACCAACCCAGGCTGGCCATCAACGCAAGGCTTGCCCACCTCAGCCTTCTGAGTGCTGACCAGAATCTTATTCTGTTGCCCCAGCTGGCCTCAAATTTGCAGCAATCTCCCTGCCTCAGCCTCTTGAGCATTAAAATTACAGGCATGAGCCACTATGCCCAACTTTTTGAAGGGATTTACAACTAGACACATAGCAAAAGCAGAGTTCCTCTTCTAGCCTACCATGGAAGCTAGACAACTTATGACTGTTAGGGAAAGCATGCATGTATGCACTCATTCATAGGCACCCCACCCCGCCTCTGCCTCTGCCTCTCCTCTCCTCTCCCACTCTCACTGGGGTGACTCTCTGGAAAAGGGTTCGGGTAAATCCTACTCTGGCTCTTTTCTCCTGTCTGAAAACGGAACGTAATCTAAGGCTAAGCGCTATTTTAGGCTTCCGGCTGCAGCTGTGCTGATCACAGGAGCGCTGCCCGCCTGATGCTGAGAGTGAGCAGTCCTTGCTGATCACAGGAGCGCTGCCCGCCTGATGCTGAGAGCGAGCAGTCCTTGTTGATTTGATCACAGGAGCGCTGCCCGCCTGATGCTGAGAGTGAGCAGTCCAGTGTAAACTTGCACAGTGCTTATGCTGCTGTGCTGTGTTTCATAAGGCAGAACCCAAACCTCAGTGACACACTTCCTTAACACAGCAGCAGCAGCAGCGACAGCAAAAGCAGCAGCTGTGATTCTAGTAATGTACACACGCAGGCGCACGCGCGCGCGCGCACACACACCACTGCTAGCCTGTACCATGGGCCAGAAATCCTATAAGAGATTTATATACAGTTTTTACTTTAATTGTTGCAGAACCTCTTGGAGGCGGACACTGTGAGTCTTAGAGCTCTGAGGGGAGTCAGCCTGATGTCCTGGGTCGTATCTTTATCAGTAACCCCTCCCCCTAAGAAACAAACACAACACATTTTGAGAACTTCCTCTTTACCCTTGCCTGGTGTCAGCACATGCCGGATGGGACAGTGATCTCAGCTAACAACCCAGCGCTGCAGCCTTCCCTCTGCCCCTTCCTCACTTTCTGTCTCCACACCTGGGGGGGGCACCATAGGAAGGAACCTGGTCCTTATTCGTGATGGGAAAGTGCTCTACCTCTGGGCTGTCTCCCTGAGCCTCAGCACCCCTATTCTATCACCCAGAGTGGTCTGAAAATTCTCCATTCAGATTCTTTCCCATGTGTTTCTTCACGGAAGGTGTCTTCTCTTTTAAAGTCTGTCTTGTCATTAATTAGGATTTGGGGGAAAAAAGGGAGATTAAGTCACTGGTCATTCTATATCAATTTTTCCAAGAGAGAAGACAAACAAAAACTGTGTGTATT